>NC_050076.1:23956920-25190920 GCF_009764565.3 Dermochelys coriacea | reverse complement strand
CCAGGACAATAATGATCAGCAAATTATAAGTTTTCAAATGATACCTCACAAGGTACATTTTGTACAAAATTTATCATAGTTTTGTAAAAAGGGTGAACATAGGGATAGAGACTGTCACACTGTGTGTTCCTCCTTTTCTGGGGGCCCAACTTGATATACCTTGGGTCTGATAGGCAGAAGTGTTGAGCACTCACAGCTGCAACTGAAGTCAATGGAAGCTGTGATTTGAACATCTAAAGTGGATATCAATCCTCTTGATAGTTTTATATCAACTTATATTTTCAAGGCTATCAGTGCCCCTGGGTTGGTTCATATGTAGGGGTAACTTCCACATTTTTCAAACTTTCTAGGCAAAACTAACTTTTGGTCCCCATGAAGACCACAGAGCCCCTAACTAAAAGGACTTTAAATATAAAGGAAATTATCAGAATAAAGAAATATTTAACATGAAACATCTGAAAAAAAAAAACGCCCACAAATTATAAAGATGACTTACTCCTTGAAGAGATTTCTTGAGGGAAAAGATTTACTTCCTTGTAATGAATACAAGAAAAAAAAAAGACAACTAGGCACCTCTAGTGAGTAAAAGATAGAACTACACAACTTGTATGCACAACATGGAAAAGGTCTTGATCTCTTTGCTTTGCTCTAGCTTAGTCATGTGGTCTGTAGCCTGACCCTGAGAGGTGCTGGGCTGCTGCAACAAGTAATGGGAGCTGTAGCTCTAGGATTGGGCTTCTAATCAGTACACTTTATCTTGAGGTTTATGTCTTCCCCCCCCCTTAATCTGATTTTTAACCATGATTCTTTTTCTTAAAATTAGTAAGATTTTTTTTTAAAGTTCCAATGAAATTTCTAAGTATATTTAGAGCGGTAACAATAGTAACTGGCAGCCCGCAGTTTGGCCACTTTTGCTAGTCGCTAGTGGCTCAAACCTGCCATCCACTCAGCTAACCTCATTTTTCTATCTGTATGTCTCAATTTATACTGTTACATTAACAAAACTGTCACACACACATTTTCTCTCTGCTAACTTTATTGCTAAAGTTGTTACTGCTTTTTACTTCTCTTTTGACTAATACTGCTACTTTGAGATCAGTTCTTCTCCGATTCTTAAATTCTGTGGATTTCGTGAAAAATATATTTGGCTGGCGTGACCTGATTAAAATGTTTAGGGTAAAATAAACTTATACTATGATCCTTATAACAAAACTTTACTGGAATCTATGATTTATACTGTTTTAGAAAAATTGTCTATTGATTGAAGTACTAAAGTCTGCCTCTCTTTACTATGTTAATTTGAGCCCATTTTGAGGGTAAAATTAATGTCAACCTCAAGTTGAAAAATCATAAGCCAGTGTCAAATATAACTATTGGCTTTAAAATCATCCAATTTTAAAAATTATTTTTGGATTCTTTATATTTTTCTCTATATATCATGTTTTCAAACTATTCTCCACAATTATGAGGGCTAGATTTCTATTTATTTATTTTAATTGAAGGCTGAGATTCTCATGTAATCAAATTATTCCAGGAGCTGGAGATTTTAGAATAGCACCAAATACAAGAAGACATATGATAAAATGGTGTGAATTGGCAACACTGCCTGTATTAAATTTCTGTCATTGCTTTGGACAGACCAGGAATACTCAGTTGTCCATATAGATTAGTTGTGCAAGGAACATAAGTAACCCACATTGCTGAGTGTGCACAGAAGTTGCAGCGTCTGAGCAATGTGTGGAAATACCTTTTGTCCCACAACTCTGGTTCAGACCTCAATGCACAGGCTTGAGAAAAGTTGACTTTGAAGTTTTTTGGGGGAGCTAGAATTGAGTTACAACTGTTGCATCCCATAGTTCTCCTTCACCACATTTTGGGGGCATACAAACAACCTGAATTCAGAATTTGACATCGAACGTGTAAATGGATCAAAACAAAAACAAAACAAAAAAGAAAAGAAAGAAGGGCTCCTTTCAAGCATCAAATCAATAAATAAAAATATTTAGCAAATTTAGAAATAGAGTCAAAAGCAAATACAATGCTAGGACTTATAATAGGCTTTGTAATTAGTATGGATTCTAACATTTATTTACTAGTAATTGAATACATACTAATTACAAATGTTATTAGCAACAGACTACTATTAATATGAGGAACAATATACCCCAAATATGCATAATGATGATGTAATTCCATTGAGGAGGTTCTGATGGCATCGTCAATTACGCTCAAGTAGTCTGTAAATTTCATGAAAAACCTGAGATGGAAAGAGAATCTTAATTTATGCACAGCTAGTCAGTGCACTACTTAAGCAATAAGACATGATAGTCTAAGGAACTTCTTAGATGACCATGGACAATAGAATTCTTGCCTCCAAACTTGGACCCCGATGCTGAAAGGCATGTGCTTAACTTTACTCATTGCGAGTAGTGCTGCTGAAGCCAATGAGACTACTATGCCTATTCTGAAATGTCTGAAAAAGCAGCATTAATGTATAATACTGGAGGCAGAGGAAGTGGATAAGATGTTATGGTATAAAAGCATTACAAGAATTTGGGATGGCTCTATTACTCACAAGAGGTGAAGCAAAGGGTGAGTTATATAGGTCACCCCAAATGAGTGCCAATAAAACCCTTATAACACATTATGTATTCAGCATATCTCATTACACAAAAAAGCGTTCATACTGTACCTACAACAAGGGGGCCAAGAGACTCCAAAGTACTACCACAATACAAATAAATAACCTCAAAAAATAACCCAAGATAGTTTTTCTACTATTATTGTTATTACACAATAAGGCCCTGATTCTACAAATACTTTGATTATACTTAATTTTCCTGCCCTGAATAGTCCTACTGAAGTCAGTGGGGGCTAATTTGTGCCTAAGTATTTGTAGGATTGGGGCCTAGGTTCCTAAATGGGATAGAAGCAAGTACTGCATATCCATTGGCAAGTTGGAAATACAGCTGGATGAAAAATTTAAAAACTTATTTTCACCTTCCCCCAAAAAGTTTAAAGTTTAAACTATTTTAAACACTTTAAACTTTCATCTTAAAGTGTTTAAAATAGAGCCATCTGTTTGTTTTTAAGTTTTTATGAATATTTAAAAATAGTTTTCAAAACATTTATACAAAATTACCATTTGAAAAATATCAAAAAAGCATTTTTTCAAAAAATAAAAAAACTTTCACTTTCTTTTCAACAAAGAAAACTTTTCATTCAAAAAAAAAAAAAATCTTTGGCTAGATGTAGTTGGGAATCTCCGTGTAACAACAGTATATGTTTCTGCTTTTAGAACTTGTAGGTTGAAAGATATCAGACCATATGTGCTAGAACGTGTGGAACATACCTGTTTGCAGTGCTTTTGTTGCCAGGTTGGCCCCAGGATATTAGAGACACAAGATGGGTGAGGTAATATATTTTATTCGAGCAACTTCTGTTGGTGAAATACACACACTTTTGAGCTACATAGAGCTCTTCTGTTCCATACCAGGCAGCTATCAGCATTCCAGGACTGAATATGGCCCATCCTGTATACAGACTGGTGTGAACTGAGAGAGAAATTTTTATTTCCAGGGAAAAAGGAGGAAACATTTTGTGATAGGTTGATTTTGGAGGAAAATGGCAGCTCTTGGAAGTTCCTCAGAGTTCTGGAATGTTAGAAATAGCAGCAGGTATTTTGTGGGCTGAGTGCAGGTGAGAAAGCAAAGTTCCATGTTAAATGCAGGTTATCACCTAGATATCACCACATCAGCTAATTTATATTTAAATAGAATACTGATGCTTGTTAAATTGACTAACAACATTAGTTTCTGTGTTTCAGAGCAGCAGCCGTGTTAGTCTGTATTTGCAAAAAGAAAAGGAGGACTTGTGGCACCTTAGAGACTAATTTCAGAGTAGCAGCCGTGTTAGTCTGTATTCGCAAAAAAGAAAAAGGAGTACTTGTGGCACCTTAGAGACTAACAAATTTATTAGAGCATAAGCTTTCGTGAGCTACAGCTCACTTCATCCGATGCATCCGATGAAGTGAGCTGTAGCTCACGAAAGCTTATGCTCTAATAAATTTGTTAGTCTCTAAGGTGCCACAAGTCCTCCTTTTCTTTATTAGTGTCTATGGTTTTTTGCATCTTGAAATCTGGTACACTGTCATATATTGCTGATTGCAGGGGGAAGACCCTTAACATTTGATATGTGTTTTGAAGTTTTTAAAGACTTCTAAGGGTTTCATTTATTCTATGCCCTCCCACTTTTCTCTTTTTGCATGTGCTTTAACTGATCGTTACTTTCCCTTGCCGCCATCAAGCTCTTCCACTCCGCCTAGACCATTGTAAACAGTCCCATTAAAAGCCACGCTCAGGACCTAGCAGTTCCCAGTTTCGTTAGTCTCTCTTCTTTTCCTTTCCCTATCTGTAAGTCATCTAGCTGTAGAGAGAAGCATCAGCACAACAACAGAGCCTCTACCTGCCGCTTGCCGGGGAGCTCAGCTCTGCAGCTGTTCGGTGCGGGGCGCCCGGCGCAGACAGCCCCCGAAGCGCGGTCAGTCTCCGCTGGTTTGCCACTCAGCGCGGGTTAGTCAGGTCCGTCCAAGTTGGAGGCACAGAGAGGCCCGCGCCCGCCTTTACTTGAGCTCTCAGGCGGGGCAGAGGCGTCTGGAGGGAGATGGCGCCTCCATCACTAGCGCTCGTCGCGAGATGCACCGCGCTCCCCGGTCTAGCCGGCGCAGAGGGGCTGAGTTGCAGGCCCGGCGTAGGGGATGAACGAAGCCAGTCAGCCCAGACCGGTGGCAAGGGAAACCTAGAAAGGCAGGCGGGATGAAGGAGGAAGGGCCCAGGGAAGACGGGGGGCGAGGGCGGAGGGGTTACGGAGCCAGGGCAGCTCTTCCCAGGACCCCAGCGAGAGGGAACGCCGAGAGGCTGGCGGCCGCGCTGTGCGCAGGCCGCTCGCGGACAGCCCTTCGGTCGGCCAAACCCAAACCAGCCGTTAACGTTGCCCACGCGGAGCCCAGCCGCTAGCGCCGGAGGGCCTGAACGAGGGACTCCGCGCTCCTCCCCTTCAGTCCCCCCCGCCGCCGCCGGAGCGGAATGGGCCGCCTCGCCTCGCCTGCCCTTCCGGAGGCAGCAGGAGGGAGGGAAGGAGCGGGGCGGCGCTGGGTCCGGCTCCTCCCAGTGGCGGGAGAGGGGGAGCGGAGGCGCACACGGGCAGGATTAGCTCATCTCGGCGGCGGCGGCGCCTCGGCAGCCTCCTCCTGCTCCGGGCGCCCTCTCCTCGTCCCCGGCCGTGAGGCGCGGCGGCCCGTCCCCAGCCGGCTCCATGGCTCTGTGCAATGGAGAGGCCAAGGTCAGTGCCGCGGCGGGAGCCCCGGAGCGAGCGCGCTGCCCCTTTTCCCCTGCAGCCCGGGCCGCGCGGCCGCTCGCCCCAGGACACTCCCCGCGCCGGGCCTGCCAGCCTGCTCCCGGGCGCTTTGTGCGCTCGGCGCCCAGGCCCTTCCTCGGGCTCCCGCCCGGGATCACCCGCAGCGAGACCGCCCCCAGCGCGGGGAGCTCGCTGCCACCCGGGTGTGAGTGCCCGGCCGGACTCCCTGCAGCGGGAGGAAGCGCCGCCCGGGGCACATGGTACAGGCAGCGGGGGGGAGGGGGCATCGTGCCTGGCGCTCGCAGCCTCCAGCGCAGGCAGCAGCACCGCTGGGGGAAGGGGGCAGTGGAGGGGACGTTGGACTGTAGCTGCCCTGCGCGGCGCCCGTGTGCTCCCCCGGCCGGGGCTTTGCGTGCTCGCTGCTGCCGCTTGCGCCCCATGAGGGCGGGGTAAAGGGGAGAAGGAGAAATACTGGTGCCCCCGCTGTGTTAGCTGCAGGCTGGGGGAAGCCGCGCAAGTGTCCAGCCGTTGAGCCTTTCCCCTGTCCAGCCCAGGGATTTGGCATGAGAACAGTAGACGTGACAGCAGCACACCCACTCACCGCCTGAGTGTGGTGGAGTCTGGGTGCCCCACGCAGTGGATGGGGGGAACAGCACACTTGCCTCCAGTGCTTTCCCCATGTTGCTGGCTTGAGGCAGGGGTCCCCATTGCTGGATTGAGCATGGCTCCCAAGAGTCCTGGTCTTTTCCTTTCTCCATCCCTCCACTGGGGAAAAGAGCACAGATTTCCCCATCTCCGACCTTCCCAATATCTGTTTGCTCAGTAGGTTTGTACAAATGATAATCCCACAGTGGGGACAAAATAGTCTTTTCTCAGTTTTCTGAGCCAAAAGCTGCTGCTCCCTTAGCATAGCAAGTAGACTGATTTCAGAGTAGCAGCCGTGTTAGTCTGTATTCGCAAAAAGAAAAGGAGTACTTGTGGCACCTTGGAGACTATGATGTCTGTCTGTATCTGTTTAGTCTCTAAGGTGCCACAAGTACTCCTTTTCTTTTTGCAAGTAGACTGAATAATACTCCTCCCAGCTCCTGGGGGAAGGGTACCCCTTGCTCTCCCAGTTCTTGTAGGTGGTGCCCAACCTGAATTTACAGAGAAGTTATGCTTTAGTCAGGCATAGGTTGTTGGATTTGGTGCAGGGGTATCTATGGTTGCACTTTAGTGGCATGTGGGAGGCCAGATTAAATGCTTGGACCCTTCTGGCCTTTAACTCTACGAATCTATGAAATAAGCAGAAAACGTTGACTATAGTGGATGGTTTGTGATCCATGGGGCTTAATAGGGAGGGGTAGTGTCTGGTATTTCATAGCCCATGATCTTCATGAAGGGATTGGGAATTAACTATCAGATTTTTATGAGCCCCCTGTACAGTACTGCCGCAAACCTCTGAACGTAAAGAGCTGCATGTGCCTGGCTCCTCTGCTGTTTCTATTACTCATACGCTTGAGGATGTATAGGAGGTACAGGAGATTCACAATGACTTCATTATAGCTCAATTCCAATTCAGAGGAGCTTTATTTCAGTTTACCTTTTTTTATTTTAACTAGCTTACTCGTTTCCGCCAAGTGTGTTAAAGCTATCACAAGCACATTAGCACTATGTAATTAAAGTTTCCTTATTTCTTCTTTTTGATCCTTTAATTTTATTTTGTCTTAACTAGAAAACAAGATAGTTCTATTAATAATATCTTATATTTGTATAGTGCTTTGATCCTGAAGAATCCCATAATGCTTTAGAAATTTTGGTCCCAGTTCTGCAGCCAGATCCATGTGAGAGATGCCTGTGGAGGCCCTGTTGACTTCTTTGGAGATCAGGGCTTTTGTATTTGCAGCAATGGGATGGGAGTGTGAGTTCTCATGATTGGAATGCCTTTTCTAATGATTCAGGACCACACTTTGACAATAAATAATATTCAGCGTAGCGTATTACAGACAGTAATTCATGAACTCAGGTAATGTACACAAGAGAGCTTACGTCAAAATGCATTTTACTTGGTTTTGTCTCTACTGATGGATTCTCATATATTTGTTAGGGTGTGAGTTTTTTGCTGACACAGTTACACCGTTATAAAGGTACTTTATACTGGGACATCTTATTTTAGTTTCCAAACCAGAATAAGCTTTGCTGGTGTAACTGTGTCCGTAATAGGTTTGAATATTTTTGCCACTTTATACCAGTGTAGATAAAGCAGCAAAAGTTTCTGCTGTAGACAGCCTCAAAGGGCATTGCTACACTCCCCTCCCCTGCACATTCCTCTATTCCTCACTAGAAGTCACACCCCGGTTTTTTGATAAAACTGGGCATTTTTCCAGTTTGCTCTTACCAGCTGATGATCATTTGGCAAGAGCAAATGGGACAAATGTCCATTTTGCCAAAAAAGTTGGGATGGCTGGGACAGGGCTTAAAAAAGGGACTGTCCCAGGCAAAATGGGACATCTGGTCACCCTATGCAAGGCCCATCTTTTATCCCTTGTCTATGAGGAAATGAAGTATAGAATAGGATTAGGTAATGGTGGCCTGGGTCTGGGGAGGTAAGTGTGCGGTTGATTAATTTGTTGTATTAATGTTGTTGCTGGGTTAGTTGATTTGATCTGGGGTAACTGATGGGTCTGTTTCATTTATATATATTTTAAAAAGATTTTCAATGGTGACAAGAACATTGGATAGGTGCTCTTCTATTGTGCTTTGTAAAAATCCAAATACATTTTATATAGCTTTCTTAACCATAATAAAACTTAGACTAGCTTGAAAAGACTGTCCAAAACTCAGTTTGGGCTTGTTTAAGCCCCTGAATTCAATGGGAGCTGTGGTGTTAGAACCTGTGATTAGTCAGGCAACTTATTTAGGCACCTGAATATAAATTCAAGTGCCAGAGTTTAGGTATTCAAGTATGAATTCTTTGGTCTGAGCTACTCAGATTTGCTGCTGAGTACTGCATAAACTTAAAACTGGGTTAATAGAAGTCTTGCAATATAGTGTGTATATATAAAATGTCTCTGCAACATTACACACTTTAACACTGTATTGGGGTGTTTGTGTGTATGTGTGTGTGTGTGTATATATATATATATATATATATATATATATATATGAACAGTATTCAGAAATTGAGAGAAGTTGATGAGTAAGATATTTGTAATTGATTTGTATATATATTTATGTACTTAAGCAGCAATTCATGTTTTCTGCAAGGCTAGTTTAATTAATATTGTGGTCAATTTTTTAAATGTAATAGAACAAAGAATGTTTCAGGATTGCCATGAGAGAGTTAATATAAGGCAGTTTGCATAGGGGATCAAACTTTACAGGGCTGTAACTGGTGATAATGTAATTTCAATATATTGATTTAGAATTTGAACTTCTGAATGTCTTAGGATTCAGAAGTCTTAGATTTTTGTCTGTGAAACTGCCAGCAAAGTCACGTCATAAGACGACTATTTTGTAGAAGGGCAATGGGCCTATTTGGCTTATAGTCCCAGATAACTGGACATTTTTCACATATGATATAGTATTTAATATGAACTCCTGTGACTTAAATTAGTTAAATAGAAATATTTAATATCCCAAGAGAGATGAAAAGGCCCTGCTGTATTTTTGCTCTGTACTACCTCTTCACCCTCCTCATGCTTTTCTGTTGTTTTATTAAAGCTTCCTTTATCTAATTTGTATTTGAGATCTCTTATTTTTAGCCAAGCTGTAAATCAATGAATAAGATTCTGTCCTAACTTAAACACACATACAGTCCCATTGCTGTCATGGTGCCATATTTATTGTTAATATGCGAGTTAGACTAACTTAGATTTGCACCCCCCATTAGAGCTATGTACAGTTGTTTAATGCATTCAGAATTATCTGTCAAAGGCCTAAAGCTGCTTTTCTATTTTTTTGCATGTATGTTAAATGCAAATACTACAGGAACATATTTAAGAATGTAGGTTTTAAAGAGACATTATTAAGGGCACAAGATCAAACTATCCCAACACATGGGAAAAATAGGAAGTATAGTAAGAGACCACTGGCTTAACTGGGAGATCTTCAACAACTGAAACTCAAAAAGAGTCGTACAAAAAGTGGAAACTAAATCACATGACAAAGGATGAATATAAAAAACCAACAGAAGCATGTAGGGACAGAATTGAAAAGGCCAAGGCAAAAAATGGGATTAAACTAGCTACGAACATAGAGAGAGAGTAACAAGAAAACATCTTATAAATACATTAGAAGTAAGAGGAACGCCAAGGACAGAGTAGGCCCGTTATTCAGTGAGGAGGGAAAGACAATAACAGAAAACGCAGCAATGGCCAGTGTTAAATAAATGCCTTTTTTGTTTCTGTTTTCACAAAAAAAGTTAGCAGTGATTGGATGACTAACATAATGAACATCAGTGTAAATGGTGCCGGATCTAAGGCTAAAATAGGGAAAGAACAAATTAAGAATTACTTAAGTTAAAAGAAAAAGAGTACTTGTGGCACCTTAGAGGCTAACAAATTTACTAGAGCATAAGCTTTCGTGAGCTACAGCTCACTTCATCGGATGCACAAGTAATCCTTTTCTTTTTGCGAATACAGACTAACACGGCTGCTACTCTGAAATTAGCCAAGTTAGATTTCTTCAAGTCAGCAGGGCCAGATAAATACCTCCTAGAATATTTAAGGAACTGGCTGAAGAGATCACTGAGCCATTAGCACTTATCTTTGAGAACTCATGGAGTTTAGGAGAGATCCCAAAGGACTGGAAAAGGGCAAATATAGTACCTATTTGTAAAGAATAAGGATAATGCAGGGAATTAGAGACTAATCATCTTAACTTTGGTACACAGAAACATAATAGGGTAAATAATCAATTAATTTGTAAGTACCTAAAAGAAAACAAAGTGGTAAGTAACTGTCAACATGAATTTGTCAAGAACAAATCATGTCAAACCAACCTAATATCTTTCTTTGGTAGGGTAATAAGTCTTGTGGATAAGGGAAAGCAACAGATGTGATGTATTTCTATTTTAGTAAGGCTTTTGATACTCTCTCATATGAACATCTCATAAACCAAAGAAATATAGCCTAGATGAACCTACTATAAGGTGGTGCACAACTGGTTGGAAAACTGTACTCTTGAGTAGTTATCAATGGTTCACTGTCAAGGTGAAAGGATACATTTGAGAGGTGTCCCATAGGTATTTGTCCTGAGTCCAGTTCTTTTCAATATCTTCATAAATGTTTTGGATAACTGCATAGAGAGTAAACTTATAAAGTTTGTGGCTGATGTCAAGCTGGGAGGGGTTGCAAGTGCTTTAGAGGACAGAATTAGCAGTCAAAATAATCTTGACAAACTGGAGAAATGGTCTGAAGTAAATAGGATGAAATTCAATAAGGACAAATGCAAAGTACTACACATAGGAAGGAATAACCAACTGCACAAATACAAAATGGGAAATGATAACCTAAGAAAGACTACTGCAGAAAAGGGATCTGGGGGTTACAATGAATCACAAAAAAATATGAATCATCAGTGTAATACTGTTTCAAAAAAAGTGAACATCATTCTGGGATGTATTAGCAGGTGTGTTGTGGGCAAAACATGAGAAGTAATTCTTCCACCCTACTAAGCATTGATAAGGCCTCAGCTGAAATATTGTGTCCAGCTCTGGGCACCACGCTACAGGAAAGATGTGGACAAACTGCAGAAAGTCCAGAGAAGAGCAACCAAAATTATTAAAGATTTAGAAATGAGAAAAGATTATAAAACTGGATTTATTTAGTCTGGAGAAGAGAAGTCTGAGGGGGGACATAAGTCTTCAGATACATACAAGGTTGTTATAAAGAGGATGATGATGAACTGTTATCCTTAATCGCTGAGGACAGAACAAGAAATTATGGTCTTAAATTGCAGCAAGGGAAATTTAGGTTAGACATTAGGAAAAACTTCCTAAGTGTAAGGGTAGTTAAGCACTGGAAGAAATTACCTAGGGAGGTTGTGGAATCTGTAACTGGAGGTTTTTAAGAACAGGTAAGGCCAGGGATGCTTTAGATAATACTTAGTCCTGCCTCAGAGCAGAGAACTAGACTAGATGAAATATTGAGGTCCCTTTTAATCCTACATTTCTGTGATTCTAAGAATGATACTTTAACTCCCAAACTGCAGGAAATACAGATTTACATTCCTACCACAATTTAAATTCTAAACTGTGGTATTCTGAAATTGACTTCTAAATACATAATGCTGAGCAAAGTAGAAGCATCAGATATTAAGTGGGTTTTTTAGCTCCTAGGGAGGAAGGATGGCCTTGCAGGTAAAGCACTGAACTGGTACTTGGAAGTGTTGGATTCAGTTCACATAGACTTCCTGTGTGATGTAGAGTGAGTCACTTAATCTCTCTATGCCTCAATTCCTCATTTTTTAAAATGAGGACAATACTTCATTAACTCACAGGGATCTATAGAAGTACCCAGATAGATGGACATCAGACTGATACTTCTGCATGTTATATGATCTAGAAGTCTTATCTGTGATCTTCCAAGACCTGTGCAGTTTGTCAAACAAAAGTTCTTGTTTGGGCCTCTGTGCGTGTGTTATCTATCTTCTTCCAGAAACAGCTGTTGTCTTCAACACTTTCTTTGCGCTATATGTTGGTGTATTAACTCTTAATATAAATCTACTTCTCTTGTAATTTGTGTGTCCTGTCAAAATAAGTTAAAATAGTACTGGTGTTTAAATTGATGATTTAGGAGGATAATTGTCATAGTTGGCCCACGCTTCCATCTGGCAGGGGCCCACACTTCCAGCATTTGGCCAGACCCGTTCTCGGATCACTACTTGGTGACCATGATGGCCTTCCTCAGCTCGACGAGGCCAGGGCCGGCCTATTGGCATTTCAGCAACAGCTTGCTGGAAAATGTGGGTTTTGTGGCATCTTTCCGGGAGTTCTGGCGGGGACAGCGGTGTGCCTTTCCCTCCGCATGGCGGTGGTGGGATGTGGGGAAGGTGTGTACACGGCTGTTCTGCCGAGACTACACTTGGGGCACCAGCCAGTGGAGGGATGCGGTGATAGGGCAGTTGGAGCAGGAGGTCTTAGAGCTGGAGAGGTGTCTGGCCTCCGGCCCTGAGGATCCACCCCTCTGCACAGTGTACCAGGAGAAGCGGGAGGAGCTCCGGGCCCTGGAGGACCATCAGGCCCAGGGTGCCTTTGTTCAATCCCGCATCCATCTCCTTCGGGAGATGGATCGTGGCTCCCACTTTTTCTATGCCCTGGAGAAAAAGAGGGGGGCCAAAAAGCATGTCACCTGGCAGAGGATGATGTCCCCATCACAGATCCAGAGGAGATGCGTGGAAGGGCCAGGGCCTTCTATGTCAGCCTCTTCTCCCCAGACCTGACTGACGCCAAAGCCTGCAGGGTGCTCTGGACCGAACTCCCCACAGTCAGCCTGGGTGACTGAGACCGGCTGGAGCCGTCTCTCGCTTTTGCCGAGCTCTCGGAAGCCCTCTGTCTCATGCCCACCAACAAATCCCCAGGCATGGACGGGCTGACTGTGGAGTTGTACTGCATGTTCTGGGACGTCCTTGGCCTGGACCTCATCACCGTCTGGGCCAAGTCCTTGGAGAGCAGGGTCCTCCCTCTGTCATGCAGGTGAGCCATACTCGCCTTACTGCCAAAGAAGGGGGACCTCCACGACCTTCGGCACTGGCGTCCCGTCTCGCTCCTCAGCATGGACTACAAGGTCGTAGTGAAGGCCATCTCGCTGCAGCTGGCGGACGTGGTCCATCCTGACCAGACCTACACTGTCCCAAGCCGGACCATCTTTGATAATCTGTACTTGGTCCGGGACCTCTTGGAGCTCGGGTGAAGGGATGGTGTGTCATTAGCCTGCCTGTCCCTGGACCAGGAGAAGGCATTCGACAGGATGGACCATGGGTATCTCCTGGGCACTCTGTGGGCGTTCGGCTTCGGGCCCCAGTTCATGGGCTTTCTCCAGGTGCTGTATGCTGATGCGGAGTGTCTGGTCAGGCTCAACTGAACCCTGACCGAGCCGGTCAGCTTTGGGCGGGGAATGCGGCAGGGATGCCCCGTCTTGGATCAGCTGTACGCTCTGGTGATTGAGCCCTTCCTCTGTCTCCTCCGCCGGAGGTTGACGGGGTTGGTGCTTCGGGAGCCGGAGCTGTGGCTGGTGCTGTTGGCATATGCCGACGTCGTGCTTCTCGTGGTCCAGGGCTCGGGCGACCTGGTGGGGTTGGAGGCCTGCCAAGCCATCTGCTCGGTGCCTCCTCCACCTGGGTCAACTGGATCAAAAGCTCTGGCCTGGTGGTCGGGGATGGGTGGCAGGCGAGCTCCCTCCCACCTGTGCTTCAAGTCACCCGGTGGAGTGCGGGTCCACTGCTCTATCCTGGCGTTTACCTTTCTGCCACACATCCTTCTCCGCCGGAGAACTTGCAGGACTTGGAGGCCAGGGTGGGTGAGTGGCTGCGGAGATGGACAGGACTCCTCCGGTGCGTCTTCCTGCAGGGGAGGGCACTGGTACTGAACCAACTAGTCCTGTCCATGCTTTGGCACTGGCTCAACACCATGAGCCCATCCCCGGGGATCCTGGCCCGGCTCCAGAGGGTAGCTCTGGAGTTCTTCAGGCCAGGACTGCACTGAGTCTCTGCAGGGGTCTTGAGTCTTCCCCTGGAGGAGGGAGGGCAGGGCCTGGTCTGCCTTTGCAGCCAGGTTCATGTCTTCCGCCTCCAAGCCCTGCAGAGACTCCTTTATGGTGCGGTGTGGAGCACGTTGGCACACACCTTCCTCCGCCGCCTCTGAGGGCTCCGATAAAACCAGCAGCTCTTTTTTTCTCCACCTGAGGGGTCTTCCATGAGACCTCTCCGAGCTGCCAGTCTTTTACCAGGACCTCTTCCAGATCTGGAATTTGTTCTCGGTGACCAGGTCTTTGTGGCCACCGAGGGGGCAAACCTCAACCTCAACCTACGTGTGCAGGTGGCGGAGTCCCCCTCAGTGCGCCCTTAGTTGGTCCTGGCAGAAACCACCAGAATCAGAGACTTCCTGGACCATGATGGGGGACTAGGTGAATCCATGTGTGCTCGGTTGACGCATGGGGCTCTCCACCCTCCTAACCCCCCTGCGCTTACTCCAAGAGGTGGGGGTTGCCTTGTCGCCCACTTCTCATTTTCCTGCAGCAAGCCGTGCAAGAGGGAGCTTCCCACCCACCCCTCACCCCGGGCCTTCTGGACCTTTTTATCGGGCCCCTGTTCTGTGAGCCCCCTGGCTTCTCCATTCCCATACTTGGAGCCGGCTGTGCGCCTTGCAGCCGGTTCGCTTCTGAACTGCACCCAGGGACCAACTGTACACGCTCGTTCTCCACACGTTGGATTTCCTCACCCTCGTGTCCTGCCCCAATACCAAATGGCAGGACTACTTACTACTCCGTGCAGGGTATGGAGCCCCGGTGGACCAGCCTCTACTTCACCTTGGTCCCACAGCCTGCCGGGGATATCGGTTGGTCTCTCCTTCATGGAGCCATGAGCATGGGCACGTACCTAGCGCGGTTCACCCCCATTCCCGAGGCCTGCCCTTTCTGTGGCATGAGGGAGAACCTGGCGCATGCCTACCTTGAATGCTCCGGGTTGCAGCTGAGGTTCTGGCTGCACTTTTACCGCACTTGTTCATTTTCACCCAACCTGTCTGTGGCCGCACAAAGTTGTGAGACCTCCTCATCAACCTCTTCCTGGCTCTAGCTAAGGTTGTATAACACCAGGAGGTGGATGCTGGATGAGGGGGTGCTCTACGACTGTGGGGCCTATTTCCAGTCTTCCCTAGTCTCTTGGCTCTGGGCAGAATTCCACTAGGCAGTGTCCACTGGCTCCCTGGACACCTTCGAGGAGCAGTGGTCGCTGTCCGGGGTCCTCTGCTCTGTCTCCCCATCTGATACTCTTGTTTTGAACCTTTGACCATCACGCCTGACCTGTTTTTCATTAGTTGTCCCCAGTCTTCATTTGGAACCCAGGTCCAGTGGTCCCTCCTGCTAGGGTGGGGGGTGGGGGGAGCCTTTAGAAGTTGGTGGGATTGCGCCCACCCACCTCCCAGGATTTCCGATAAGGCCTCACTACATTATGTACACACAATGTAACTTTAGTTATCTGGCCCAAGACTAAGAAACCATCTTACTAACTGCCTCTTCTCAGAGATGCAGTTAACCGCTTTAATTTCAATGGTCTTCTTATTAATGAGAGAAATTAAGTGACAGACTCCAACCTTGAAACTGGCTTTGAAAGTCTTAGCTTTTTTCTTTTCCTTACTCCCTTTACAGGGGAATTCAAGCAACCACCAGCAAAGTTTACAGCTCTAGATTATTGAGCCATGATCACCTTACAACCTTCCTGTGCATCTTCCACTCTTAACTAATTCGGGGATAGCTAGACTACAAGTAAAAGATGCTTCAGTGTTTATCTCAATTGTCTTTGGAATGTTGTGTTGCCGTAGAAGTTGAGGAACATTCTTGCCTCACAGTAGCAATACAAGGAAAATACAGTAGATAGAATCTTCACTCGTGGGGAATACATCCTACATGGGACATGAAGGAGAGGAACTTTTCATACCCAAAGTGGTAGCACTGTCTGTAGAGCTGAAGGGCAGATTCCCTTAATTGGAGGCTGCTGATGTCTGAAAGAGGACATAGTATTAATACCGTCTCTGTGTTTGGTCCCTTTTGTCTCTGTGAGGTTTGTTGCAGGCCATTGAATGAAGTAGCTTCGCTCCTTTGCTCTTGACAAGCCACTTCTGCTTAACTATCAGTAAAAGTTTTTAAGTAATGAATATGTAGTATTGGTAATACATGTTTGATATACCTAGCGTTCAATGATTTTAAGGGAAAGGTTACTGCATTGCAGTTATAATCCTAAATTGCAGTGGTCCCAATACACAAAGTACAGTAGAACCTTAGAGTTACAAACGCCTTGGGAATGGAGGTTGTTCATAACCGAAATGTTTGCAACTCTGAACAAAACATTATGGTCGTTCTTTCAAAAGTTTACAGCTGAACATTGACTTAGTACAGCTTTGAAACTTTACTATGCAGAAGAAAAATGCTGCTTTTAACCATCTTAATTTAAATGAAACAGGCACAGAAACACTTTCCTTACCTTGTCAAATCTTTTTTTAAACTTTCCCTTTTTTTTTTTTAGTAGTTTAAGTTTAACACAATACTATACAGTATTTGCTTTTTTTGGTCTCTGCTGCCTGATTGCATACTTCTGATTCCAAATGAGGTGTTTGTTGACCGGCCAGTTCATACCTCTGGTGTTTGGAAGTCTGAGCTTATACTGTATTTTTCTCCCAGAATGACTCTGGAGCTGCTATTTATGTAATTGGTTCATCTTTACAATTACTTTTCAATTGTATAAATTGGCACTTACATGAAAACATAAAATGTTAAGGAGGGTTGCTGTCTGAATGAAGTTTTGAGTAATGTCTGCCTGAATAATATGCTGAAAGGCTTCAGTTCTTCCTTCTCCCAATCTAAAATCAACAAGGAACAGGTTTCTTAAGCTACATGTAATTAAAATGTCAAAAAAACTATCCCTGAAACAAAACTGACATGCAAACTGTTCAGAAAGTTATATCAAAATGGCAACTTTGGAATTATGACTTCTGGCAAGCTTAGTAGATAGATCAGACTGAATAAGCATAGAATGTGAACTACCCTTTTCACCTTCTATAGGTGGACGCTTCTAGTCAGAATTGAGAATACATAATTGGATGCTATGGGAAAACTTGTATTGCTACTGACTTTGGGTTATCCTTTCAGTCTCTAGGGTTGTCAGTTCAGTACCTCTTTAATAGGGCTCAATTCATGCACTTTTAAAATGACCATATTCTGTTTTAGGCTTTTTATGAAACGCTATTTTTATGTTCTCTGAAATTCCACTGCTCCAAAAGCTGGAATGACGGTATTGATGGGTGGGTCATGTGTGCCACTTTTACAAGTGGAAGGATGTGGTAGAAGTATCCTTTCTTCCCCAGGGTTTGGCATGGTGAGTGAGCAGATGTGGGTGGGGAGAAAACGGCTGCACCCTATATTAATCATTGATAAAATTGTCATCCATGCAAATGGCACTTTGGGGTTTAGGTTGCCTATAGCCTGCTATTTCATGTATTGCTGTATATAGTCTATAATAAGGCTTTTTCATTAAAATGTTTTTCCTTTGTAATGTAATATAAATGTTCTACTTTACATCTTAAAGAATTCCTTTAAAGAACTTTCCACACCCGGTAACTGAATTTGTGCCCTTAATAATTAACTTTCCAATCAGTGTTCTTTTTAAAGAGACTTGCTTTTGATTTGTTTTCTTGACTCTGCGTTTTCTTGACTAGTCTAACTGTTTTGATAAAGTGCTTATGTCAATAATGTTTGCAGCAGGAGAATGCTGGAGGAAATCTCCAGGATGGCCAATATCACTATGAGGGTGCAGTGGTAATACTCGATGCTGGAGCTCAGTATGGAAAAGTCATAGATCGTCGAGTACGAGAATTGTTTGTCCAATCTGAGATCTTTCCTTTGGAGACACCAGCCTTTGCAATCAAGGAGCAAGGATTCCGGTAGGCTCTTTTTTTGTTTTTTTTAATTGCAAATAAATCTGGATCTCAGCAACAAAATTAGTTTATTCACCGTGGTGATAACACTGCTTATGTTATCTTTAATTTAACAGGGACACATGAGTTTCATTGGGAAAACTAGCATAAGGACTTGCCTAGAGCTTTCATTTACTACATATTCTGACATTTGGTTTAATTTTGTTAAAACATATTGATTTCCTAAGGTCACTTTCTGTTATGTAAGTCTTTTGAGGGGTAACTTTTTTGTATGTAAAATATTTGTGATAAATCTAATATTTAACCTTTGGATAGCCATTCAACAGGAAAATACATTTGGGGTTTTTTTAAGTAATACTGGTGATCGTAAATAAGAAATCTTGCATCATTCCTTTTACAGAAAATTACATAACACTTAAATATTTCTAGTTCCATCAAAGAATTATATAACTTGGAAATGGTATGCTATATCATGCCAGACTCTTTCTGGGAGGTGAGTAAAATATTATCTGACAGTGTTTATTTAATAATTTTTTTTGCCAATTTGCTTAATGCTTTACACATTTGGTTTAGCTTTTTAAAAAAGAGCTTACAGATGTATGTCCTTTTCTCTTAAGGAAAAAATTGCTATCCTTGTCTTACAGATTTATACAAATCACTTGAATATCTAGTATCATGGTACCATAATACCAGGCCAGTAAAAATCCCAAGAATGCAGCACCCACACATCCCACTACTGTACTGGAAGTAGCACATTACAGAAATTGCTTTGTTGAATTGCTTTTCTTTAGCCAATGATTGTTGTTGCTCTAGTAGAATGCCAGTATAACTTAATGAATCTGTAAAAATCTGAATTCACTACACTTCTTTAGAAAACACAGGTGGCATGCTATAGTAGACATAACTGCACTATTGCATACCTAATATAGAAGTGTACTCAACTCTTTTCCTTTTAGAATTGTAGCTGGAAAATAGTGCAGTTACAAGTATCTTGTTTTAAGACCCCACAATCAAATCTTTGAAAAGTGGACACCTATTAAAGTCTATTTTAAAAAACTTTTTATTCATTAAATTAACTTAAATAAAATGTTATATTGTTTCCAGTGTGGTATCTTAAAACTGACTATCTATAGTCTCAGTCCAGCATGGAACTGTGTGGGCAGTCCATGGGGTGCACAGGTATTGTGTTTCTTATCTGAAAGGAAGAAAATCTCCTTCCAACACACAACCTGAAGTCTCTTCAGAACCTCTGTCATGAGATACAATAGTTGTGTTGTCAGCTACCAGGTTTGTGGCACTGCAAATAATTTCTTTTTAAAACTTGGCAAAACACTTTCATACAAAGGGTCACTGTTCCAAGGCTGAGGAAGATCTACAATGTCAGGGTTATTGGTTGTTTTAGGTAACTGGTAACAGGATACAAAGCTTTCTACCTTTACAGACATTCATCTAAATCTGGATCATGTTAGCAATGATTGAAAGTAGTCACTTGTGGCTTTCTAATGATACTTGTTAAATTACTTGGTGGTTTAACTCTAGTTCCTAGATGACCGAGTGTCAATTGTGGTGGAAATAATCTGTCTTCCTTACTGACATTCTCTGGATTGAATGGTCATAGAAATTGTGCTGTGCTCACCTCTGAAGTTGGTCCCCTGTTGCAGAGGAGAGAGATACTTGTTTGTGACTCTAAGTCAGGGGAATAAGCATGTCTCAGTGCTGTTGCTTAAGTTGTAATTATTCTGTGGCTATAGGGCATCTGAAAAGAGAGAAGAACAAAACTTGCAAATTTAATCTTCAGGATGACAGTGGATTTGTCTACCTTGCAAGATACTGGATGGGATTTTCAAAATTGCCTAAGTGAGTTTAGCACATAACTTGCTTAGATTTTCAAAAAGAATCCCCCGCATCCACTATTAACAACAAGATGCCCACTCTCCAGCAGTGGAAAACTCATTTGTGGGAACAGTTGGTCTACAGGAATGTAAGCGAACTTGCTTCACTGTTCTTTGAATTCCCAGATGGGCAAATCATAGAAAGTTGCTGAAGCAGTCTTTGGGCTTGTCTACATAGGAAGTTATACCATTGTAGGTATATGGCGATAACTCCCTGCATGGACACTTTTATTTTCGCCTAAGCAAACAAGCTAAACCAGAAAAAGACATTCTTATATTGTAGTAAGGGCATGTCTACAGTTCCAACTTTGGCTGATGCAAGTGATGTCGGCGTAAAGCCGCTGCAGTTAGTATATTGCTTGTGCACATGAATTCTTGGCTCCTTGCATCAGTGCTGCATGTGCTCACCGTGAGTGCTTGTGTTGATGAACAATGCAGTGCGCCCTGGGTAGGTATCCCAGTGTGCAACTTGCACATGCTGTCTTCTGGGAGGATTGGAAATGCACGGTGTCTTTTGGGAAAGATCAGGAATATATGGTGAGGCAGAAACAAGTCACATGGGCTGCCTGGGAGCAAAGGCAGTTCCACTTCCCAGCATGCAACTTTCTCTATCCCATAATTCTATCTATATCCCATAATTTTTGCACCTTTTTAAAAAATCCAATGAACCTGTGGAGGACTTGTCGTCGTCCGCCATCTCTGACAGATGCATGGAGCCTGCATAGCTCTGTGCTGTTGTCATAAGCATTATAAGCACAGGATGCACGATCCTGCAGTATTTGCAGAGCCTCAAAAAGAACTGAACCAGTGGGGAACATGGTGGTTTTGTGGAGGACAAATTGCTGTGGGACATAGTGAGAACTAATTCAAGGTTGTTGGTGGCATTCACAGAGCAGCTGTAGATGGTGGAGTGCTGCATCTGGGCCTGAGAAACAACCACTGACTGGTGGGATCATACTATAATACATGGTTGGGATGATGAGCAGTGGCTGCAGAATTTGGGATGTGTAAGCCACATTCCTGGATATACGTGCTGAGCTCAACCCAGTCCTCCAGTACAGGAAATGAGAGCTGCACTGTCAGTGGAAAAGCAAGTGGCGATCGCACTGTGGAAGATTGCAAACCTGGGTTGCTACCAGTTAGTGTGAAATCATTTTGGAGTTGGAAAATCCATCGTGAGGGGTGTTGTCATGCAAGTAGGCAGGGCCATTAATAATCTCCTATTATGCAAAACTGTGACTCTCTGCAATGTATAGGACATAATGGATGGATTTGGAGCAGTGGGGCAGTAAATAGCGTACATATCTCTATTTTGGCACCAGACCACCCTGCCACTGTGTACATCAACAGAAAGGGCTACTTTTCTATGGTTATGTAAGCGATGGTGGATCACCGGGGATGCTTCACCAATATCAGTATTAGCTGGTCAGGGAAAGTGCCTGACTCTCTCATCTTTAAGAACATAGGACCGTTGAGAAATCTGTAAACAGGGACATTCTTTCCTGACTGGCAGATTACCATTAGCAATGTTGAAATTCCAAAAGTGATCCTAGAGGACCCAGCCTACCCCTTGCTTGCTGGTTAATGAAGTCATACATCGACCACCTTGACAGCACCAAGGAGAGATTCAGTTACCAGTTCAGCAGGGGCAAAATGACAGTTGAATGTGCTTTTGGTAGTTTGATGGGATTTCTGTCAGGTTTACTCGCAAGATTGGATATGAGTGGGGGGAAAAAAAACCCATCCCAGTGGTTATAGCTGCCTGCTGTGTCCTGCATATATCATCTGTGAAGCAAAGGAGGAAAAGATGCCACTGGGATAGAGGGCGGAGATAGAGCGTCTGTCTGCTGAATTTTAAAAAACAGATGCAAGGGCTATTAGAAGACTCATCACGGAGCTGTATAGCTCACAGATGCTTTGAAAGAGCACTTTAACAGTGAGCCACAATAGTGCATAGTGGTGGACTGTGCTCTACCAGGACCTGCTGTTTTGGGTCCTGTTAGGAATCGTGTGGTGGTTGGTGTACATCTGAGTCTTACACTGATGGTGCACCTATTAATTTTTTGGTGCTTGCTATTCATTTATTATTATTACGTTGCGCTTTTTTCATTGATCCTATGAGTTGCATCAAATTGTACAATAATAAGTAAGGTACTCTGCTTTCAGTACTGCTAGATACTCTGCAGCATATGTTGGGAACTAATAAAGATTAATTATTTTCCAAACAATAGCATTTTATTGAATAATGAAAACACTGCAAAAAACATTCTGTGCAAGTTAAAAGCAAATACACTAAAAACTTAATACATTTTTGGAAGATAGTTTAAGAAGGGGAAAGAACATTTATGTCCATTTTATCTATGCATAGAGCAGCTGTGGCTCTCTCAGGTCAGCATTCGTGAAGCTGTAGTTGTCCTTAATGTCCACTGGTGAGGGGTGGAAGGGGAATGGATGCAGCCTCTGATGCCTTGTGGGATGTAGGGAAGTTCTCCATGGAGTTCTCCATGGACTACAAGAAGGGGTGAGCCCAGGATTGTTGAATCTTTAGACCCACAAGAGTCTGTAGCATGTGTGTTTTCTGCCAGAAAAGCCCCATTATGTTCTGGTACATCTCCTTCTCTTTTTCTGGCCGGGACTCTTGGGCCTTTCTCCTGTCCACTCTTTCCTTCTCCAGGCTGTGTGCAATGTTCACCCTCCAGAGCCTCACTGCTCATGGTCTTATGCAGCTCTGGCTTTCAGGACCTCATTGAACCTGTCATCTCAAGTCTTAGTCTTTCTTCTCATCCAACTCAGGCGTTCCGTGGATGTGGGAGGGAACACTCTCAAGGCCACAACTACAGCAGCTACAGATAAAATACACAGAGGTATCACTATCAATATAGTCATATCAGAAAGCAAAAGTTAAGATTCAGAACTGTCCCTTGCTCCCCAGAAGTTTTAAACAAGACATACTTATTGACACTTCTGCTTCAGAGTGCTTGTGGACGGCACCACTCACAGCATCAGCCATGGTGAGTGTTTTGGCTAGGGGTGAGGGGAATGAGCAGGGAATTGCTTGGTTGCATGAAATGATGCATATAGGGCAATGGCACTGAATACTGGCACCATTTTCCACAGGCGGTGGTAATTTTAGCTGATACTTCTGAGAATAACAAAGGCACAGAGATCACAGCTGCTGCTGGAATCCAAAGCTGCCTGGGCCCATGTGCTACTAGTCTGTTAACTTCAGCAAGCACCACTGCAGTAATTGTGAACTGGCATGGGAAAGCGTCCTACCACGGAGGAAAAAATAAGGCTGCCATCCTTAGAAAACTTTGGGAGAGGATTGCAGAATACCTCCGTAAAAGTTTCATTGAGATCTTTCAGGAGGGTTCAAGGGATAAACGAAATGCTCCTTATGACCTCCCCTGCCCAACTCTACAGGGGAACTAAAGCAGTTAACAACTGTGCCACTCATTGTCTTACCACTATCTCTGTAGTACAAGTAAATTGATGAAAAGTCAATAGTTGTGTAGTGCTAAGTTGGGGGTGCTATCAGTACATCATTGTATTGGTAATACATTTATACACTTGCCCAAGTTTATTTCCTCTGCATCAGGCTAGCCTGTGCTTGATTGACTGGATTGTGGTGGAGTCTCAAACAGGTCCTGGCTTCCTGGACTGCCTGGTCGCATGTCCCTCCTCCACCACCACACCCTCATCCTTGCTATTCAAGGCAGAAGCCTGTGACTTTGACTCCTCAGCAGTGTCAGTGGTGGTCTTTGGGGCAGTGGGGGGGAGCAGAGGGGGGAGAAGGGGTGGTGTCTAAGACAAGTATGGTGTACAGCTCTTTGTAAAAGCCCCATGTCTGCAGCTTGGCAACAGATTGACAGTTGGCCTCCCTGCCTTTCTGATATGCTTGCTGCAGTTCCTTCACTTTCATGCAGCACTGCTGCTAATTCCTGTCGTGCTTCTCCTACATCCCCTGTGCAATCTGCTCGTAGATGTCCACTTTTCTACGGCTTGTTCGTAGCTGTGTCTTCACAGTCTCTTCTCTCCACAGGCCCAGGAAATCCAATATTTCCTGTCTATTCTAGGCCAAAGCATCACACAATGGAGAGCTGCTAGTGGGTGCTCACCAAGATCAACAATCAGGAAAGGACATTTCAAAAATTTGCGGGGTTTTAAAATGGGGGATGGGGCTTCCGGTCTGCATGACTCTCTGGGCAGTGGGTTCACAATTATGACCAAAGAGGTCAGTGTTGAAGGATTGCTGGAGGACTATTAGGGTTGACATAGTTAACACATTTTCGATACTCTGCGTTGATCTCGGTACATAAATCCTGGCTCGACACTGCTTGAGGCAGTGGTGTTACTGTGTTGCTGTAACGAGGTGGGAGACATATTTAAGGTAGCCACATGCAAATTACTTTGATGCAAGATGGCTAATGTTGACCTAACTTTGTAGTGTAGACCAAGCCTAAGAGTGTCCACACAGGGCATTAGATTGGTATAATTACAGCACTTTAAATTCATACCCTACGGGTATAGCTTAGTGTAGACAAGCCTTTAGATTCCAGGAAATTGGTTGCTGTTAGGGAATGGTCAAGAGTTAAGTGAGGGGAAAATGGTGGCCATGAATTTGGGCTTGATGATGAATCTGCCAGGGAAAAGATCTAGGCTTTTAATACGTCAACAAAATCAAATAAAATAATTCTAGCTTTGTAAACCTGTTGTGTCCAACGTAAGCACCAAACTGATTATTTCAAAAAGTTCCAGCTCAATCAGTGTTTTGAGACAGATACCACTCTTCTACAT
This sequence comes from Dermochelys coriacea, assembly GCF_009764565.3. Classification (NCBI taxonomy): domain Eukaryota; kingdom Metazoa; phylum Chordata; order Testudines; family Dermochelyidae; genus Dermochelys; species Dermochelys coriacea. The sequence continues at coordinate 25,166,248 of NC_050076.1, read as the reverse complement.
TCTCACCACTATGGTGGTGCAAACGGAACACAAACTACCTATGATTCCTTCTCATAGACTCATAGATATTAAGGTCAGAAGAGACCATTATGATCATCTAGTCTGACCTCCTGCACAATGCAGGCCACAGAATCTCACCCACCCACTCCTGCGATAAACCTCTCACCTATGTTTGAGCTATTGAAGTCCTCAAATCATGGTTTAAAGACTTCAGAGAGCAGAGAATCCTCCAGCAAGTGACCCGTGCCCCATGCTACAGAGGAAGGCGAAAAACCTCCAGGGCCTCTCCAATCTGCCCTGGAGGAAAATTCCTTCCTGACCCCAAATATGGCGATCAGCTGAACCCTGAGCATATGGGCAAGATTCACTGGCCAGATACCCAGGAAAAAATTCTCTGTAGTAACTCATCCCACCCCATCTAACATCCCATCACAGGCAGAATAGTTAAAAGATCAGTTAATTGCCAAAATCATGGTATCCCATCATACAATCTCCTCCATAAACTTATCAAGTTTAATCTTGAAGCCAGATAGGTCTTTTGCCCCCACTACTTCCCTTGGAAGGCTATTCCAGAACTTCAATCCTCTGATGGTTAGAAACCTTCGTCTAATTCCAAGTCTAAACTTCCCAATGGCCAGTTTATATCCATTTGTTCTTGTGTCCACATTGGTACTGAGCTTAAATAATTCCTCTCCCTCTCCGGTATTTATCCCTCTGATATATTTATAGAGAGCAATTATATCTCCCCTCAGCCTTTTTTTGGTTAGGCTAAACAAGCCAAGCTCCTTGAGTCTCCTTTCATAAGACAGGTTTTCCATTCCTCGGATCATCCTAGTAGCCCTTCTCTGTACCTATTCCAGTTTGAATTCATCCCTTTTAAACATGGGAGGAGTCTCCATTGAGTAGTCGTATCAGTATATTTGGTTTCTGCTTCTCCTTCCCCAACCCTTGGCACAGGGGTGGCTCAAGTGGGGAGAGGGAGTGATTGGTGTTGAAACCAACTGGTTATCCCCAGGTAGCATGTGGTCTCTTAGGCAATGTAACCAGCTAGTGGAAGTTACCCAGCCTTGGAGCAGAGAATCAAGGAGCTGTATCTAGTTCAAAAGTCTCAACTTCTCTTTTAGCTGAGGCAGAGCCAGTCATGTTTCTGCTTTTCAGCTCTATCTGTGTCTCCCATAGCCCAGCATTGGGAGACAAGCAATGAAGTAGCCAGGACTGCTTAGAGGAGCTGCTATGTAGCTGGAAATGGGAAGGAACACTCCAGGTTCACACCAGAGCTACACCGGGGGCTGCAGAGGAGCTGGTAGGGCAGCTGGAATGGCAGTGACTCTATTTCCTTCGTGTAGTAGAAGCTTATTCAATCACTGCAATTTAAACTTGCAGAGTGCAGCTCAGGGAGCACGTTTTCAGTTCATAATCAAATGCAGATTTTCTGTTCAAGACCCAAGTCGGCCACAGGTTGGATATCCTGATGTAAACCAACACAAAATAATCCTGCAGTAGAATTTTATCAATAGGAAAAATAAAAAATTCAGAGTATACTCTGTTTTTTAGGGCTGCAATTAATTGTTTTGACCTCAGTAGGCTGAAAGTTTTGTGAGGCCCTGTTCTTTTTGATCCCTCAAATATTATAAAATGTTCTGTACATGTGGTGCTTAATGAGCAAGTAATTCAGTGTGAGGGATTCAAAAGCTATAATTTCCTGACTGATATATTTTCAGGCTCTCCTTGCCAGCTTTTAAGTTTATCAGACTTAGCATTATAATTACTTTTGATTTTTAGCAGAACAGACCCCACTCCTACCTGGAGACATTCTTTGTTATGCTCACGCCTGTAGCTTTACAGTAGTTCATAGAATACTTTTTCAAGTGGTACCTTTGTTAATAAATTTATAATTTAAGTATCTGACATATAAAGACAAACATGCTGTTTGTTTTAAAATGAAAACTGTTGCAATGAAAAGGACCTTTGTTTCACAAATGCATGAATGGGTTTACATGGTTAACTTCTGCCTTTGTTAATGGGTGTCACTCATGTGCATTGTGTTGCCCCTTTCAACTAATGAGGAAAGCGATGTTGCCTTTGCAGGCACTATATGCAATGTTAGGAGAGGTTTTCTTTTATTGACATCTTTAACCCAATGTCTTCCTTCTCCCCAGTCTTGCAACTGTCACTTCAATTAATGAATGTGATCTAGGATTTAAAACCCCTGAGTTAAGTGCGTAGGCTCCTTCTACAATGAATGGAAAGGGGAAAGCTGCTTGAGAATGGGGAAAAAAAACAGTGAGTTGAGTGGGGAGCTGCCTAAGCTATCCAATAGCAGATGCCGAGGAGAGGGGTGGGTCCTAAGCACTGCCTCTTTCAGGATGTTCCTGCCAAAGTCCAGGCTTATGGGAGGCAGAGGTGCCTGTCTCTACTGGGAATTCACAGCTGTGAACTCTCTCCTGGAGCAAGGTGATGGTGCATGCCTAGCTCCACACAAAATGGGTTGGTGGGAGAGGAGGAGGTGGGGAGTGCCCAGTGATTAAGGCACTCTCCTGGGATGGGGGAAGACTCCTTTGTCTTTTTAGGAGAAGGGATTTGAATGTGGGTCTCTCACCCCTCAAGTGAGTGCCATAACTGTTGGACTATAGAGTCATTCTAATTCTCTTTCTCTGTCCCAATGCATGCTTATTTTTTTAAGTCTATAATACACAATGCAATAGCTTCAATTGGAGAGACTGAGACCCAATATCTGAATATCTCATAGACCCTTTGTGAATCTAGCCCTACCATTTAAAACAAAAAAACCCTAGTTCAATAAATACACAGTTGTTACAATCATGTTTTAGGGTGGCTTTCACCTATTATTTGGTTTTGGTACAAAAGCTATGCAAATTGATATGCTCTCAGTTCTGGCAAGTTGCCATTTTTACCCATCCAAGTGTGGGAAATGTGAGCATCTTCGCTGTAGGGTGTAAGCGCCAGGCAAATTGGAAGTATGCAAGGGATCACTATAAGTCTCTCAACATTTAATGCAAACAAAGAATTTTTAAAATGTAAATGTGTATTATTTTGAACTCCCTTAATCTTTTTTAATCTATCTTGTTTGCAGGGCTATCATCATATCTGGAGGACCAAACTCTGTGTATGCGGAAGATGCACCTTGGTTTGACCCAGCAATATTTACAATAGGCAAACCAGTTCTTGGAATCTGCTATGGCATGCAGGTGCTAATCATGGATCTGTTTGTCTACAAATATTGTTTTAGGTCCAGGTCTTAATTCTGACACTCATCTAAGTCTTAACTACTAGAATAACTTTTTCATATATAGCTTAAGTGTAATTAACAGGATAAATAAACCTCGCATGCAGAATTTCATTTTAGAAAAAGTGCAAATGATGGTAGTTTTGAAGATGCTGAGTATATTATATACATACTCTTCTCTGGGCTCTGTCGTGAAAATAGCATAAGAAATACTTATGTTCTCCTTTTTTAACTATGCTGACTTTGGATTCCACTATGCATTTATCATGTTTTTAATAAAAAGTTGTATAGCGATTAACTTGTTTAGTTTAGCTGGTATTGAGGAATGCTCTTCTATAAACAATTGGAGTAGTTTGCTCATTTAAATAGCTCATCCCTTTGTTTTTGCATGTAGAACACTCCTGAGGATAGTTTTCAGGAGCAACTCTACTGATGGAAAAATAGATAAACAGATTTCATGTTTGTTTGAAACTAGAAATTGGGTTAGTTGATATTGTAATAGAAACAATGTCTAATCTTAAAATCATTACCAATATGCTAGTCACTAATACTGCCAAATCAAGTATGTTCTTCAAAATGGTTGATTACAGTTCTCACTGATTCTCAGAAAAAGAAATTAGCAAGAACAGAAAAAAAGAATACCATGTAATAGAAAATATACACTACAGAATATTTCTTCTTTAAGGCTGTTGTAACATTTCAGATCAGAAAGAACAGGAGTTCTGTATTTTATGTTTTTTATTATTCAGTGAGTCATAAAAATAAATCTTTGCATTTAGGCATTCGGTGTTGATCCTCCCCTTCCCTCCCCCCCCACGACATTATAATTCACCTGTAATATGCATCCATTCTTTTATAGTTTCAGCTATTTATCACATGCCTTATATCTAGGCTTGGAAGGATTAGATTTAATTTTCATCAATGATGAATCAAAATTTACACCTCAGCAAAATAAGAGAAATGCTGTTTGAGAACTTATTAGAGTCCACTGATAGTGATGCCAGAGCAGGAGGGCCATGTAGGTAGCTTTAACTTTTTAAATGTCAGTGTCTACTGTCATCAGATAATTATTGTCTGACTGCTGCACCCTCGCCATTTTGTCCTGCAATTGTGAAAATTAAATGGATACAAATCTAAAAAATGCTTAAAACTAAATATCAATATTATCTGTTGAAATTATAAAAAAATAAAATAAGAATTTTATTCTGCCAAGTCTACTTACATTCTTCTTACAGCCAGAATAGGAGTTGTTTAAACATTAAGTACCAGAAAGGTCTCACATTTATGTATGGCTCCTTGCTTTCAGAATTATTGGGACCTAGGATGCATAACTTTTGTTTGATCTGTTTTATGGTACACAAATGGCCGACTAGCCAATCAACAGAAGTGATATAGGCTGTATTATGATTTCATTTCAAGACGTTAGGTGGGGAAGAGGCATAAATACATAGAAAGTATGTTCAGAAATAAATATTTATGTAGACATGATTATTCACAGAGGTCTGGGTTGAGACGATGTTACAATCTGCCCTCACACGTGCAGATCTTCCATTGTTGTAAAAGAGATCTAGGTGCATGTTTCTGAAGTCAGTATTTAACCCAGAGTGCATACTAATGGAACTCCTGTTAGTTCTGAAATGTTGGTATAAATTGCCTCTACTATATGTGAAAATAGGCCTCTTGATTTTCTTCTGACCAAGAGAATGCTACAATGCAAAGAGAAGCCGTATTGATTGGTTTGAAAGAACAAAAGGGGAAATAGAAGAATTGGTAGAATCCAAAGCCTGCCACTAAAGTTCTTGATTTAATAGCATTAATGGTGGCCTACTTAGTCAATTTATAATAGAAATGGTTCCAAGCTATGCTGCCAGGAGGCCAGCAGAAGAGGAGATTGATCACTGAATAGTGAGAAATAATGAAGATTCTGACTGTTTGATAATAGTAACGTTCTATAACTAGTATAAGAGTGACCTTTTCTGCAGAAGGTTTCAGTGACTAACAGTTGTCTTGGCCAGCAGGTTAAAGTTATAGGGAGAGCAAGGTGAATACATTAAATAGAAATTATGTTGGACTGTTGGAACTTATACTGTAAGGTAATTACAATGTTTCTGATTTGACAGATGATGAATAAGGTATTTGGAGGAACAGTGCACAAAAAAGATGTTAGAGAAGATGGAGTTTTCAGCATTACTCTGGATAACACATGCTCACTATTCAGGTATGCAGGCACTTCTAGCCACAAAAATGGTAGGGGAAATACCATTCTAGAATTGAAAGCTAGTGACAGTATAGACACAGGCTAGGTTTATACAGTAGAAAATGGAGTTTCACCCATGCTTATGTGAAATTGCCCACCATTTGCTTATATAGCTATTGCAATTATGCATGTAAATTAGGCAGTTGTACATACAAATATTGAGGCAGTTAATGGCCCAATTAAGCACACATATTTGTATGCAGAACTCCGGTCTCAGTCTTTTTAAAACAAGCAAACCCCTATGTTTTTAAAAAGAATAATCACCCTATACTTTACATTTGCTGTAAAGGTAAGGGGTTTTTTTTGGCTATATTCTTCACCCTTGGATCTTTTACGCTTGTTACTTGGGAGTGCTCTGTATCGTTATAGTCTAAAACATTTTAAAAATGTTTAATTTAAACAAGGAATGCTTTATTGATGTGGCACCATAAAGTGTGCCAGGGACCACAGCCTGGGAATTTTTGCATTAAGGCAAGTTCTACAGCTATTGAAGCATTGTGTTGTACTGTAGGTCACTTTGGTATTAGCTAGCATCCATAGGTATCCAAGTTCCCGAAGACAGGTTTCAGAGTAGCAGCTGTGTTAGTCTGTATCCGCAAAAAGAAAAGGAGTACTTGTGGCACCTTAGAGTCTAACAAATTTATTTGAGCATCCGATGAAGTGAGCTGTAGCTCATGAAAGCTTATGCTAAAATAAATTTGTTAGTCTCTAAGGTGCCACAAGTACTCCTTTTCTTTTTTCAAGTTCCTGAAAGCCATGGAAAAACTGAAACCATTAATGAGGACTTCTGTCCCTTTAAACTTGGTTCTTCATATTCTATAAAACAAAATTTGATTCTCAGTATTGCCACAGCACTTCTCTTTCAGCCCCTTGTAAGAGTCCAATCAATTTACCACAAGGTCCTAATTCTTGTGACTATTTCTTCTTTCAGAAGTGTCATGAAGCTTCACACCCTATCCTGTAAAGTTTAAGGACCATCAGGACAAGTTTTTCCTTATGACCTTTTCTAAATTCAGGCTTAAGAAAGCTTTGTTAATTAATTTTTTTTTAAAGCACGGCCCATTCCCCCCCCCCCCCCCTTAATCCACAGAAGTCCGAGTAGAATAGGCTTGGATTCAAAAGAACCATCTGAATTTGTCTTGAACAGAGAATAGAGTTCAGAGCTTCAGAGAGAAATTTATCTTGCATGGAGGACCTACTGTAAGAAAAGTGAAGCAGCTTCCAGAGAGAAAATGTAATAGCTGAGGAGCTGATTACTAAAACTTTAGTGCTGAAAGAATGTCCCACATGTATTTAAAGCATGTACCTGACAGGTGAAGTCTTAGTGGGAAGAGACCTTTGATAGGGTCTGATAGAAATCTGTTAAATGGCCAACTGTGTATCAGTGCACACCTTCCTGAAGAACTAGGTATGTTGTCCATGCATCACTGGATACAGCTTTTGGTAGAAGGATATTGTAGATGGCTGTAATTGCATCCAAAAACTGGATTTCTTGTACTGATGTGGGAAGGTCCCAACTGTTCAGAGTGGCATATAAGATCAAAGAGAGAAGGGGAAACTTTCTTTAGCTGTTCATTACCTCTCCTTGAGATTTTCTATACCAGTACATACTGCTTCCCTTGTATAACTAGTAGAAAGTTTTATCTTAATTTTTTACTTATTTTTGGCTAGTACTACTTCTGAAGTTTCAGTGAAATCCTATGAACTGGCAAGTTCTTTATATGTACGGGGCATGTCACTTAAAGACTTGATAGCAGTTATTTTCTCTCTGGCTGGGAGAAGTTATATGAGACTGAAAATAGGCTGAAATTGAGATGGGAGGTGGTCTGCCAGATGTTTTGTTAGTTGATCTATGCTTTGAAAAGGTAGAGAACCTGTGCCCTAGAACGTGAGTCAATCTGAACTAAAATATCTGTCAGCAAAAAGTTAAAATGGAAATATGAAGTTGTATCAGAAAATCTGTGGTGTGCTTAAATTTTTAATATTTCACAATTAACTATACAAATAAAGTTAGATGTTCTTGTTTGTACTTTCACTGATTCTGTTTTTATCCTGTGTTTAGGGGCCTTCAGAAGGAGGAGATTGTGCTGCTCACTCACGGAGATAGTGTAGATAAAGTAGCTGATGGGTTCAAAATCGTTTCACAATCTGGGAACATTGTAGCGGGTATGTATTCTATACAATTCTGACTTGTCTCTTGAGTCTTTTTTTTTTTTTTTAAGGGAAGTTATCTGGTGAATTGTGGCACAGAATTTAAGTGTTGTAAAAATAAGCTTTTATGAAACTCAAGATTACATTTCTCTAGTGTTTTAACCCAAACGTTGCACTATTGTGCTAGTAAAGAAAAAGACTGAAATTGATGCAGAAATGACTAGTTTTATTTAAATGTTCAAGTTGAGAAATGTTAGAAAAGGCATCAAAGAAAAGTAAACTTGATTTCAAGAATTCTTTAGTTTTGATTATCAATTGTGTTTAATTAGTTCACTCTAATTTACTATTTACTATTTTTACTATTTACTATTGTCATTTTAACTTTTTTTAACGGAGTAAAAAGAATTGCAGTATTAAAAGAAATCTTTCAAATCTCTTGCATAGAAGATCACAGGGGAAGTGTGTAGATGTGGGCCCTGAGAGTTAACTTAGAAAACGTACTTAAATTATTAACCCACCTTGCAACTCACTGAATCAAACCACCTTTTCTGCAGCCAGCAGGTTATAGGTTAGTCTTATGTTTACTGAGCCACTTTGTGAAATCTTAAGCCACTCATGTGACTCTTATTTTAAATCCTTGAGGAAAGGTCCAGGATAGAAACTGCTGAATTGTTGGAAGACCAGCTTTCTGTAGGCTGGTCTCCATTAACCACCAGTCAGGCACAGTGCTATATTTGATCTGTAGCAAATCTGCAGTACTGTCACCTGCAGGATGTGTAGGTAAATACAGCGAACCTACTGTAGCCAGTAGTCAAGATTACTTTTCTAAATTACTTTCCTTATTCAGCTTTTAAATAAAATTAAATCATGTAACTACTAAAAAGGAAACTGGCAAGTATTATAGATTCTCATTATAAGAAACTCCAGCCCACCCCCAAATTTTTCAAATCCTTTAAAACATTGTGTGGGCAAAGAAGAAAAACTAGAACTTTCAAGCACATCCAAAAGTTGTTGTACAATGGTGTGGCCCTTGCCTAATCGTAGTTGAGGTTAAGCAAAGTATTCGGTTTAGAGCCAGTTTTCAAAGTGGTGTAAAATCCATATACTGTATAGAACTGCTTATACTGATATTATTCCCATACAGGAAGGAGAATAAACCATACCATTGTAAGGCATCTTTTTTAAAAAAACTGGTATAATTGCATCCACACTAGGATTTGGTACCAATATAACTATTTGTTAGGGGTATAGGGTTTTTTTTAACTAGAATAGTAATACTGGTACAACTTTTAATTGTAGTTAGGGCCTGAAATTTCTTTGAGGCTATGGTGTGGAAAGCATAACATTAACTACATTTCCTGGTTTCCTAGTATTTGTATTGCATGGTTAAATGTTTTTCCTGTTTCTCCAAGGTACCTGATTTTTGACAGCTAACTTCCATGTTTTGGAAGGGAACAAAGTACTGCTAAACAGTCTGAACTGTGTTTAATGAAGTTTTTTTTTTTTTGTTAGTGAATACACCAAAATGCAAGAGTAACACAAACATCAGATCACTTTCGAATGTCACCCATTTATAGTCATGCAATAAAGAATTATCCAAAACATCATCTACATACTATTATGTTATCTTAATTGAGATGAGCTTCCTTTCAGCCTAATTGTATTAACAGCAAGACTGGCATTGTCTTAAGTGTGTGTGTGGGTTGGGGTGGTTAGGTGTTTTTATTTATAAGCTTTAGTTTTATTGCCACAATCTAAGCCGGAAAACCAGATGACAGGAATTCAGGATGTAATGCCACCAGTGTTCTTCTATGATTCTGAGTAGTTCTGCTAATATCAGAACAAATAAAGAGCTTTTCATCTATAAATTGTGTTGTATCCATCATTTTCCATCCATAGTCCAAAACACATTCTAGTTCCATGGTGATGACAGATTCACTATGGCCCCATCCTGCAAACACATATATGCAAACCTTTATCCAAGTACATAGTTTCAACGGAGTGACTCCATGCATAACTGTTTGCAGGATCAGGGCCTAAAAATGTATGAGTTAAGATAGATTCATAGCTTTAAAAAAAAAAAATACCAGAAGGGACCACTATTATTTCTAGTCTAACCTCTCTATAGCACTGATGAAGTAGGCAATTTAAATGGGAGAGATTTGAGAGGTATATGGAATATTTTTACAATATCTAATTAGGGTCAAATTTGGTAAAGGAATTCTGTAAACACAAAATTATTTCAAATAATCCCTTTCCTTCAAAAGATTCTAGAAAACCTAATATTCTTATGAGTTGATTTTATAAAGTTTTCAATAAACTAAATTTTCCAATCCAAAAAAAGCTCTTTTTTTAAAGAAAAACAAAAAAACCTTCTGGAGAATTTTTTTGCATCTGTGCTTCATTAATCTTTTCATCTAGATTTTTCATGTTTTTCTCAACAGCTAGGGTTCTTTATTCCAGATATATTTCTGCTGAAGACAGATACAACTTTGATTCAAACACATCAAACTTTATACTGTAGGGTTTGAATAGCTGTTAGTATGGCTTCTAGTGAAACTTTGGAAATGTCCCATTTCAGTTTGTTTAGGGGTATTTTTCTGATAAGGTAATTAGACTAGAAGTCTGGTTGGGCCTAATTTTTAGGCTGGACCTGAACCAGACCCAACCCCACTCTACCTGAGCCTGAGATGGTAAAGTTGAGTTTTGACTCCTCCCCAATCCTTCCCCCGCAAACCTGAGTCAGTGCCATGACTGCCTCCTGCCCATGTGTTCTGCTCTTTTTCTGCCTGGGGTTGGCACAGTGGTGGCTGCGGACAGCTGCATGCACCAGCAGCATACTCAATCTGCAGATCACACAGCACAGTGAGGTGACAATGGCTAGCAGGAGCAAGGAATGCTGTGGCCACCCGATTGACCCCCACAGGCAGGAGGAGAGCCAACTCAACCCAAGCCCAACAGAGTCCAATTATTTTCCAACCTAGATCTGACACTTTTAGTCGAGTCCCATTGACTTCAGAGCAGGTTGCAGGACTTTAAATTGTACTGCTTCAAAAGCAGTAATGACTACTAGAGATGGAAAGAGAAAGTCTGTTCTTCTTCATGTAGATGTGGCCATATGTTCCATGTAGGTTTGTGTGCCCTGTACATTGGAGCTGGAGAACGTTGCCTAACAGTACCCATAGGGGTGGCGTTCATGCCCAGTAACCGTAGCACATCCCCCACACCTCCAGTCATATAAGGGCGTCGCCGCTCTGAACCCCCACTGTTCCTTTGCACTGCCTGTGGCTAGCGTTGAGCTTTGCGTGGGTCCTCACCTCACACTTCTGCTCTGTTTTTTGATAACTTTTCTGTATATAATAAAAGTAGTACCTTAGGGTTAGTTTAGTGTTAGTAGAGTAGTTGGCTGCCTTGTGTGATGACCTCACCAGGGTTCATTCATTGTCTGTCATATAAGGGGGTCATCTGCAACAGCACCCCCCAAATGAGGTTCTTGTCGTATCTTAATGAGGGACACATTAAAGAGAGGTGTTCCATCTGCAAGTCGTTCACCAAGGGGACTTAGGTGATGAGAGACTTGCAGCTGAAGCAGCACCTTCTGGAGTAGACCATGAGGCCCGCTTCGGCAAAGAGGCCCTCATCTAATCAGCAGTTGTCTTCAGATCTGGCAAGTGATGCTGCCCCATGTTTATTCCCAAGAGGAAAAGGGTTGTTCACCCCCTTGTGGTGTGGTGAGGAAGAGGTCCCATAAAACAAGTTGAGATCATTCCAGGATTCAGGGAAACTTCGACTCCTCATCTAGGAGGAGTGATGACCAGCACCATACTTTCTTCAGCACATGGGATGGAGCAGATCCATCCAACCGCTCCCTGGTACCATACCAAGAGCAGCAAAGGGCCCATACCGTGAATTCTGGTTCTGGCCATGGGGTGTCCTTTGAGTCCAGTACCAACAACATTGCGCCAGTGCCAACTTTTTCCATGCTGACAACATACCAGGTAGTATCATACATGGTTTACCTCTGAATTCCGGACCCTCTGCTGGTTCAGGAGTCCTCCGGTGCTTTGGCTTCTGCCAGCTTGTCCTCTGTTGTGCCCTTGGCACCTTCTGCCCATGTTACAGAACCACCAGGTCTGTTGGCACCACAGCTCTTATCACCTGGGCAGCTGACTATCAAGTAGAGGCCAGGACTGGCACTGAAGACACCCTCGATGCTGGAACGTCCCTCAGTGCCTTCTTTATCTTGGCGGCAGATCCCATCATCAAGTCTATTCCTGGCCTTGGTGTTGATGCCTCTCCTGGTACTAGGGAGGAGTGTGTCTTATTCAGTGCCACCGTTGCTGATTCCCCACTTTTCTTTGGCACTGGTCCCATCGCCTTATTGGGCTTCAGATGAATCCGAACAGTTGTTTGCCCCATCAGGGCTGGTTCCCATGTTGTTATCACAGAACCTCTAGGATTACTCAAGATCCAAGTTGGGGTTGTCTTCCCCCTCCTTGTCAGATAGGAGCCAGAGGTTACCTTTGGATCACCATTGGTACCAAGATCGTCATCTGTCCTGCAATTGGGATGGGCTTTTGGCCAAGTGCCTATGGACACCAGTTTCTTATCCATATGCCCAGTAGCCTCCTTGGAATCCCTGGGACACTCCTTGATCCCTGAGGTCCCAATCCTCAACCTGCTCCATAGCAAGATCACTGGTCCCAATGGTGGCTTCCACTCCCATACCATCTAAGCTGTGAGCGATCACTGAGTTAATTCCCCCTGGACTTGCTGGGCTCTTCTGACCAGATTCTGTGGTACAAGAACAGGTGTTGTCGTTGGTGCAGCCGACCGTCTCCTCGTCCTTCCCGGATGACTACCATGTCAGAATTTTCTCTCCCTTGGTGCCCGAGGACTTTAAGGCATACCAGGACCTCCTGATGCTAATGGTCACTACCTTGGGTATTCTGGCGGAACTCCTGCAGGAGAATATGCCTAAACTCCTGGATATTCTCCAACTATCAACTCCAGGAAGAGTAGCGCTCCCGATAAATGAGGCTCTCCTGGAGCCTGCAATGGCCCTCTGAATTACCCCAGCTTTGTTGCAGCGAAGCATTTGGAGAAATGGTACTTTGTTCCTATGCAAGGGTTTGAGAGTTTTTACTCCCACCCAGCACCTAACTGCCAGGTGGTGACTGCAGCAAATGACAGAGCTTGGCTGGGAAGGTATAAGTCTACCCCAAAGGACAAAGATGGATGGATGTAATGGGAAGGAAGATTTATACCTCCTCTTCCCTGCAAATATACATCAAGAACCAGCAGGCGTTGTTCTCTAAATATGACTTTGTCAGTTGGGCGGCCATATCTAAGTTTGCGGACAAGCTGCTGGAATCCTCCAGGGAAGAATTTATGGCATTCATTGCAGAAGGCCATATTGTGGCCAAGACCTTGTTGCAGTCAGCTCGGGACATGGCAGATGCTGCAGCCAGAATTATGGCATTAGCTGTGACTATGAGGAAGGCCTCATGGCTATAGAATTTGGGCATAGTGACTGATCTGCTGCAGACCATTGAGGACATTTGGTGGTTGTTTTATTTTCAGAAAAGACCGACAAAACCTTGCACTCTTTTAAACACTCCCAAGATACTTTGCATGCTTTGGAAGTACATACTCCAGCCACGAAGAGATGCCACTATGGCAGTCAGCAGCCTCAACAGCAATACTGCTCACAGCATTGTTTGAGGTTTTTTTGGCCAGTCCCCGCCCTTTCTATGTGGCAGCAGGACTACTCCAGAGAGAGCCACAGATCTCAAAGGAGAAGGTCCTCTAGTTCTGGGCTTAACCAGATGTCCACTGCCCTCTTCCCCTCCTCTTACCACTGCTCCAGAATCTAGCAGGTCCCCGTTTTGACTCGTATGTCCAGAACAGCAATCCAATAATAACTTCTCCTTCTGTGTCTCCCCTGTTTGCGGACAGGCTGGCCAACTTTTACTGGGTCTTGTTTACAACAGAGAACTAATACTAAGCACCATAAGATCAGGTTATGTCTCACAGTTCCTCTCTACCCTCCTACCTGATCCCTTTTTAGGGACCCCTCTCATGAAACACTGGTTCTCGAGCAGAGGGGAGGGGGCATGCTCCAACATGCTTTGTCAAGAGGCAATCAGGCTCTGGCAGTTTTGCACCAGGGAAAATATTACCCCCATGACTAATCACTTAGCAGATCACCTCGTCAGGACTTTGTCTCTGAATCACGAGTGGTCTCTGAAGCTGAGCGTCCTGCGGTCCTTCTTTGCAGTTTGAGGCATCCCGACAATCAACCTGTTTGCCACAAGAGAAACAAGAAATGCCATCTGTTCTGCTCTCGAGGGAGTCTCATTCCGGGCTCCTTGACCAATGTTTTTCACCTGATCTGAGAATTGGCACTCTTGTATGCTTTTCCTCCAATTCCAATCATCCCACAAGTCATTCTCAAGCTGACACTGGACCATCAATGTTGCAAAGACAGTGTTGGTTCTCCAACCTCCCCGTGTTATCAGTTTGGCCTCCCGTATCCCTTCCTCTTCATCCTGGCCTCCTGACTCAGCATCACAGTCAGTTTTTGCTTCCAGCTCTCAGTTCCTTGCATCTCACAGCATGGATGCTTCATGATTTGATGAGAGGTCTGGCAAGTCTTGCTCAACGGTAGGAAGCCTCCAGCCTGTTCAGCCAAGAGGAAACATTTCTTATCGTTGGTCATTAGCCCAGGGAGTTCAACCAATCCGGGCTTGTATCCAGGATATCTTAGAGTACCTGTTACCTTCAGTCTTCTGATTTTTGTGCTTGATTTTTTGAGAGTCCACCTGGTGGCAATATTGGCATTTCATCCACCTATCCATCAGAAGTCAGTTCAAATTCCATGGCAATGAGGTTCTTAAAAGGAGTCATTCATCTCTACTTACTGGTTAAAGAGCTGGATCCTCTGTGGGACCTTGCACCCCATGGCCATAGCCTCTCCCATGTGTAGTAAGTACTGCACCTATAGGTACTGTAAGGCAAAGTTCTCTGGCTCTCGTGTATGGGGAGTGCATACCCACATGAAATACATGTCTGTATCGAAGAACAACCATTCTAGGTAGGTAAGCATTTTCCCCTCACATTTGACACCACCTTTGGTATCACGGTATAGTGATTGGAACTTTTAAATTGTTCCTTCTCTTTTGACTTTCTGCTTTCTTGGAGAAAACATAATCAAGCAGATGAAGTACGTAAGTCTCTTTAAAGCACAAAAATGCAGATTTGAGTCTGTAATTCTAATGATTTCAAGGAGAAAAATGGCCTGCAGATATAGTTTAATCTATATCTGGTTGAGGGGAGATATGATTGCTCTCTATAAATATATTAGAGGGGAGGGAGAGGAATTATTTCAGCTCAGCACCAATATGGACACAAGAACAAATGGGTATAAACTGGCCACCAGGAAGTTTAGACTTGAAATCAGACGAAGGTTTTTAACCATCAGAGGAGTGAAGTTTTGGAATAGCCTTCCAAGGGAAGCAGTGGGGGCAAAAGATCTATCTGGTTTTAAGATTCTACTTGATAAGTTTATGGAAGAGATGGTATGATGGGATAATGGGATTTTGGTAAGTAATTGATCTTTAAATATTCAGGGTAAATAGGCCAGATCCCCTGAGATGGGATATTAGATGGATGGGATCTGAGTTACCCAGGAAAGAATTTTCTGTAGTATCTGGCTGGTGAATCTTGCCCATATGCTCAGGGTTTAGCTGATTGCCATATTTGGGGTCGGGAAGGAATTTTCCTCCAGGGCAGATTGGAGAGGCCCTGGAGGTTTTTCGCCTTCCTCTGTAGCATGGGGCATGGTTGACTTGAGGGAGGCTTCTCTGCTCCTTGAAGTCTTTGAACCATGATTTAAGGACTTCAATAGCTCAGACATGGGTGAGGTTTTTCATAGGAGTGGGTGGGTGAGATTCTGTGGCCTGCGCTGTGCAGGAGGCCGGACTAGATGATCAGAATGGTCCCTTCTGACCTTAGTATCTATGAATCTGAGTTGTTTTAGGGAAATCCACCCATAAACATATCCACCCTCAAACATAAGGAGAACGTTACGTATAGTGGAACCCTGTTTATCTGGTCTAATTGGGACCAGGGCCAGATCAGATAACAAAAACTCTGGATAAACCGGAGAATGGGAAAAATGAGATGCTGCAGTGCCATTTAGTGGTCCCAGGAGTGATCGTCTGCTTCTTTCCCTGGAGTCCTGGTGGCTCAGTAAATGCAGAGAACTGGTTAATGGAGGGTTGGATAAACAGGGTTCTACTGTAACTAGTGATCTACTGTTAATAGACAAAACCTAAGAGAGAAACTTAAAACAAAAAATAGCTGCCCACTTTGAAATCCCACCTAAAATCTCAAAGAACGAACTTAACGAGGACAAAAAAATAACACCAGTACGTGGGAAAGGCAAATCAACAGCAGCAGTTCATGCTCTGTGGGGTTTTACCTCTTCCTAAGTATTGACACCCCATCCCAAATGTGGAAAGTGTAGAGTCTCAGTTTAGCAACACCTGCCAAATTACTGCTTAAATACCTTCATTGAGCAAAGGAACTTCATCACAGAAATGTCTAAAACACATGAATTTTATGTGTAAAAGGAAAAGTGTTAGGATGCTATACAATCAACCTAATTCTAGTGACTATTGTTTTTAAAATATTTTGCAATGAATTAATCTTCCAGCTCAAACCTGAGTATTGAAGAGGACACAGTATACATTTTACAATTATATATGGCCTTTTCATGATGTTGTTGTTGTTGTAATTTTTAATACCATATCTCTTTACATGAAGGTATAGCAAATGAATCTAAAAAACTGTATGGAGTTCAGTTCCACCCCGAAGTTGGCCTTACAGAGAATGGAAAAGTGATACTGCAGAATTTTCTCTATGATATTGCTGGATGCAGTGGTAACTTCACAGTAGAAAATAGACAACTTGCGTGTATTCAAGATATCAAAGAGAAAGTGGGTTCATCAAAAGTCCTGGTAAGTAGGTTTATAACAGGTTTTGCAACTTCCAGTCTTATAAATAAAACTGACACTTGTAGTTATGCTGATTACTAAAAAAAAATGACAGTTTTCATGCTTCGGGGTATAAACTGGGCCAGCAGTTTAGGTTAGGAAGCTCATTCTCACTTACTGCACAGTTTGCCGAGTGCACTGTTTCACTTTTCATTTTCCTCCAAAGCATTGGGTATAGTGTGATACGTAGGTTATTGTTGCAGTGTTGTTGTAGCCATGTTGGTCCCAGGATATTAGAGACACAAGGTAGGTGAGTTAATATCTTTTATTGGACCAACAGAACACCTTGTTCTGATCATGGTAATTCTTATATTCAGTCTGAGTTTTAAGCTAACGATCATTCTCCTAAAGATGTTTGGACAAGTTTGATTTTTTTTTTCCTCTGGCCCTAACCTAGGTTTTACTCAGTGGAGGTGTGGACTCAACAGTGTGTACTGCTCTCCTGAATCGGGCTTTAAACCAAGACCAAATCATAGCTGTACACATAGATAATGGATTCATGCGCAAGAGGGAAAGTCAATCTGTGGAAGAGGCACTCAAAAAACTTGGAATTCAAGTCAAAGGTACTGTGTTTCATGTTACTTGTACTTCATGTAAATGAGGGTATTATGGCTAGTCTTCTAAAGGAAAATCCATAATCTTACAATTAATCATAATTTTATTGTCTAATGAAACTGATGTGTGAAATTTTGAGAATTTAAATATCAAAATGTTGTTGTTATTAGTAGCCCTGAAAAGGTACTATAATTATTTAATATTTATATTAGGGGAGTCTCCAGAGATCCAAATCAGGACTGAAGCAACATTGTGCTAGTCATGGTACAAAAATGCATAGGAAAACACAAGCCCAGAGCCAAATAATTTAAAATACAAGTTTAGATTTATAGATTCTAATTCACAGATGAGTGAAAAATGATGTCCTGAACTGAGATATTAAACCATTTCACCAGTGGCACATATTGAGGAATTGTATGACAGTTGGCATCTGCCTCAACCATCAGTTCCTTTTCTTCCACTGGCAAATGAGTCAGTTGCCTTCAGAAGTTGCAGTTCCCTGTTCATATGAAGCATTTTTTCTTATTGAAGAGTTTAGCTCGCAGTTCTCTAGCCAAGTCTTAATTAGAAAAGGAGTACTTGTGGCACCTTAGAGACTAACAAATTTATTAGAGCATAAGCTTTCGTGAGCTACAGCTCACTATGCTCTAATAAATTTGTTAGTCTCTAAGGTGCCACAAGTACTCCTTTTCTTTTTGCGAATACAGACTAACACGGCTGCTACTCTGAAACAAGTCTTAATTGTTTAACTTTGTAAGCCACTTGGCATGTGGGATACCTTTCTGATTTCAATTTTTTTCATAAACAAGTTTCTTTTTGAGGTGTGTGTTGCACCAATGGCTTCTGGGGAGCCTACTTATTTATTTTAACTTATTTTCAGAAAAGCTGGCTGGGAAGCACCCTGGGGGTTACAAGCAGTACATTGTGAGAGATCAGAAGGTATTCCTTTTGGCCAATAAGGTCTCAGCTTGTTTCTCCTCAGAGATGTGATGGGATCAGAGGAGACAAAGTTAGGCAGTGAAGTATCGCATCATTCATACTGTTTACATAAAATCATGTAATTCATGAGTAACTTTTGCATATTGATAAATCTGGCAATGAATACTATTTTGTCTAATTACTTTTTATACTCAGATTGTCAAGGCATCTGGTAACATGGTATATGTTAGACAACACATTCAGTTAAACTATAAGCAGTGAACAGTGTAAAGAGCTGCAACCTCTGTACCTTCCAACTTATCACAAGGAAAACCTTACCCAATATAGTCTAAGCTTTGTCCATCCATAGTCGGTCAAATGTTTCACCAAGAGTAATTGTACAGTGGAATAGGTTAGTAAGGGAGGTGGATGAAATACCCTCATCTCAGATAATCCTTAAATGAGTGAGTGCTTGAGTAGCCCTGTAAAATGCAGAGTATCTGAAGATATGACCTCCAAGTGATCTTTTTCAAGTAATGGACTTATTTTCTGCAATCCTGTTTAGTATTATGTATTGGTTTTGTCAATACGTTTCTGTATTTTGTGCAGTGGTAAATGCAGCCCATTCATTCTACAATGGTACAACAACTCTACCAATCTCTGATGAAGACAGAACTCCCCGAAAAAGAATTAGCAAGACTTTAAATATGACTACAAGTCCTGAGGAAAAAAGAAAAATTATTGGCGACACCTTTGTGAAGGTAATCGCTTTATAGTTATTTTAGCATTTTAAAAGGGACACTGTCAATTAAATGGTTTCAAATATGTTTTTAAATGCAGTCTTATTCCACTCAAGGGAGCCATTCTCAGGCAATGTGTGCTTCAGGACATCAGCTAATCATGTATGTTTTGGTGTGTGGATGTTGGACATATTGAGGATAGAACGTAGGACATCTTGCTCCAGAGCCCAGGTCTCTAACACATAACTTCAAGGAGAATCTGTTAGCTCAAGCAGAATTAGGTTTGCCACTGATCATAGTGTGATGGTCACAAACAACTGAGTAGATCTGCTAATTCTGTTCACTATGAAGCTTAGTGGCTGACTTGCGTATAAAGGCTAATATACATTACACAAGCTTTAAAAATAACATACTTTTACCAAATGGCAAATGACTAAATTGATAAGAAAAGGAGTACTTGTGGCACCTTAGAGACTAACAAATTTATTAGAGCATAAGCTTTCGTGAGCTACAGCTCACTTCATCGGATGCATTTGGTGGAAAAAAAAAAAACTCTCAGAACAATGGATGTTACCATACACACTGTAACAAGAGAGTGATCACTTAAGGTGAGCTATTACCAGCAGGAGAGTGGGGGAAAAAACCCTTTTGTAGTGATAATCAAGGTGGGCCATTTCCAGCAGTTGACAAGAACGTATGAGGAACAGTGGGGGGTGGAGGGGAGGGAATAAACATGGGGAAATAGTTATACTTTGTGTAATGACCCATCCACTCCCAGTCTCTATTCAAGCCTAAGTTAATTGTATCCAGTTTGCAAATTAATTCCAATTCAGCAGTCTCTCGTTGCAGTCTGTTTTTGAAGCTTTTTTGTTGAAGAATTGCAACTTTTAGGTCTGTAATCAAGTGACCAAAGAGAGTGAAGTGGTCTCCAACTGGTTTTTGAATGTTATAATTCTTGACGTCTGATTTGTGTCCATTCATTCTTTTACGTAGAGACTGTCCAGTTTGACCAATGTACATGGCAGAGGGGCATTGCTGGCACATGATGGCATATATCACATTGGTAGATGCGCAGGTGAACGAGCCTCTGATAGTGTGGCTGATGTGATTAGGCCCTATGATGGTATCCCCTGAATAGATATGTGGACAGAGTTGGCAACGGGCTTTGTTGCAAGGATAGGTTCCTGGGTTAGTGGTTCTGTTGTGTGGTGTGTGGTTGCTGGTGAGTATTTGCTTCAGATTGGGGGGCTGTCTGTAAGCAAGGACTGGTCTGTCTCCCAAGATCTGTGAGAGCGATGGGTCGTCCTTCAGGATAGGTTGTAGATCCTTGATGATGCGTTGGAGAGGTTTTAGTTGGGGGCTGAAGGTGATGGCTAGTGGCGTTCTGTTGTTTTCTTTGTTGGGCCTGTCCTGTAGTAGGTGACTTCTGGGTACTCTTCTGGCTCTGTCAATCTGTTTCTTCACTTCAGCAGGTGGGTATTGTAGTTGTAGGAATGCATGATAGAGATCTTGTAGGTGTTTGTCTCTGTCTGAGGGGTTGGAGCAAATGCGGTTATATCGTAGCGCTTGGCTGTAGACAATGGATCGAGTGGTATGATCTGGATGAAAGCTAGAGGCATGTAGGTAGGAATAGCGGTCAGCAGGTTTCCGATATAGGGTGGTATTTATGTGATCATCGCTTATTAGCACCGTAGTGTCCAGGAAGTGGATCTCTTGTGTGGACTGGTCCAGGCTGAGGTTGATGGTGGGACTAAATTGATAGTTAATATCTTGGTTTTGGTGTGTTTCTAATACTGCGTCAACTTGCAGCCACTTTAACTTCTGTTTTATCATTAATGATTTAGGGAGGATATGTACATGGCTAAGGAGCACTGTTACTATTAGTCTTAATTAAAGTATTTTAAAAAAATATTTATTTTTATTAATCATTCAGCTAAATACATAACAGACAAATGTGGGGCAGGATTTTTGGCTTCCCCTTTTCAGGAATAGAGTATTATCATGAGCAATCGTCTTCATAATCAGTGTTGGTCTAAAGCAGAGGGGATTGCAATTCACTAATCCTTTAAGTATGTTTGCAACATGATTTTGGATCCCTCAGGATCAATGTAAAACATTTATTTTTTCCCTCCATATTATAGATTGCCAATGAGGTAATTGGAGAAATGAATCTGAAACCTGAAGAGGTCTTTCTTGCTCAGGGAACCCTAAGACCTGATCTTATTGAAAGTGCTTCCCTTGTTGCAAGTGGCAAAGCTGAAGTAATCAAAACTCATCACAATGACACAGAGCTGATCCGAAAGCTGAGAGAAGAGGTAAATAAAAATGAGAGTATCACATTTATTTTATTTTTGGTATAACCCAAATCTGAAGTTAAATGTGAAAAAACAAATAGTATGTATATCTTCCTATCAATATAACTGTTGACACTAGGGAGGCTTTGTACAGAGCCCAGTGTGATGGGGCCCTATTTTGGTCATGGTCTCTAGGTGTTACTGTAAAATATATAATATGGATGCAATTAATTTACTCTTCATCTTTCTAGATTCCTGGTTCTCTTAAAGTAATTTTGGTGGGTTGAGTATTTGGGCAATACTGAATAGTTGGGAAAATATTCACAAATTGTCATTTTGATGAATTTCAGTACGAATGATTTTATTCAAAAATTCATATCAGAAATTTTGCTTTTCATCATTCTCCCATTTTAAAAACTGTTTCCCAATAAGGAAGCAGAAACAATACCATGTGTTTTAGAGGGAAAGCTAGTTTGGATAGGCTTCCCAAACAACCTGGATCTATCCCGCCTGCAACTCACTAATCAATAGCTTGCCTGCATTCCCAGAGTTAAGCACACTAACTTTCCAACAAGATCTGGATATTCTCTAAGGGAGCCTTGACCCAAACCTGTGAATCCAACCCATACCTTTCCTGGCTTGTGAAAGAGAGTCATGCGCAATTGGTGCCACTCAGGCCTGAAACAGCCAACCCCTCATTCAAGAAGGAATCTTCCCTTCTCCTTCAAACACAATAATTCAAACAACTCTGAAGAAACTCAGCCTGATTCTAGCCCAAGTACAGACGAATGTCAAACCTTCCATTCTTAAGCAAGCTCATAGAGAAGCTAGTCGAAAGCTTCAATTAGATAAACCAATAGTGGCTATTATCCTAGACTAGCACAGTCTGGATTCAGGCCAGGACATGGAACTGAAACCGCTTTAGTAGTACTGATGGATGATCTGTTGTCAGTGGATAGAAGTAGACATCCATTTTAATCGTCCTGGACTTCTCTGAAGCACTTGACAATGTCAATCATAAGATAGTGTTCTTGTGCCTGAGAGAGGTAGGAGGGGTCCAGGGTAATGCACTAAAATGCTTGAATCCTTTCTGGAGGGACTTATCCAACAAATAGTGATGGGAAACTGCACCTTCACTAATTAGACCCCTCACTTGTGGAGTCCACAAAGATAAGTTCTCTTTCACTGGTCCTGTACATCATCTACATACACCTACTAGGTGAGCTGGTCAGACAACATGGATTAAGTGCCAGAAATATGCAGATGATACACAGCTTTACCTATTCTTCACCACATATGACTACAACTCTACCATCAAGATGGCCCAGGGCTTGGATGAAATTAGCCCATGGATGAAGAACAGCTGGTTGAAGCTGAACCTGAGCAAGATAGAGATGATGCTGGTCGGTTGAGGAAAGCATTCTGAATAGTTTCAACCACAGTACAGTCTCCTTTGGTTGAAGAGAGACACCCAAAATTTGTCAATTCAGTCCATGGTTTAGGAGTGCTCCTGGATTCCTTATTGACGCTAAGCGCACACACAGCAGCATATTAGAGTAATGCTTAGTACCATCTCTTGTTGGCTAGGAGATTCCATCCCATTCTGGCAAGTAGTGACCTGCCCTCGGTTACTCATGCCTTCGTAACCTCCTAGCTGGACTATAGCGATGCAATATACCTGGGCATGAAGCATTCAGTGCTTAGGAAACTCCAATTGACCAAAACATTACAGCACATTTCTGCAAAAGCTGGCTGCCATGAATGCATCACAGCTTAATGCTTGAATGCATCACGTGCATAATGCTTCCTATACAGTAGAACCTCAGCGTTACGAACACTTCAGAAATGGAGGTTGTTCATAACTCTCATAACTCTGAACAAAACGTTATGGTGGTTCTTTCAAAAGTTTACCAATGAACATTGATTTAATACAGCTTTGAAACTTTACTATGCAGAAGAAAAATGCTGCTTTCCCTTTATTTTTTGTAGTAGTTTATGTTTAACACAGTACTGTACTGTATTTGATTTTTTTTTTTGTTTCTTTTTTTTTTTGGTCTCTGCTGCTGCCTGATTTTGTACTTCTGGTTTCAAATGAGGTGTGTGGTTGACTGATCAGTTCATAACTCTGGTGTTTCTAACCCTGAGGTTCTACTGTACTGGCTTCTCATAGAATATTGAATCAAGTTCAAGATTTTGGTACTTCACAAGATTCTTGATGGCCCGAGCCCAGGATATTAAAAGATCTTCTAAACCTCTAGGATGAAGACCACGCTTAACAAGTTCACTTCTCTGTCGCAATGGAGTTTTCTTTCATATATGAGCTTTACCCTTAAGGTAGAGACAGCTTTCTCATAGCCTCACCCGAAACTGTAGAATGAATTCCCACAGGAACTCAGAACCATCACAAATATCATCACCTTTCACTCCACATGCAATGAGCACTTCTTTAACCTTGCCTTCCCTAACAAACATATAGTAATGTGTGTGCGCGTGCACATGCCCTTATTTATATTTTTAAAACCATTAAAACAAGACACTCCACTTCTTATTAACCTAATTTTCTTCTTTGACAGGGTTACTGGCCTACTGGGGAAGCAGTAGATGTGATCGATCTTGATTTTAGTATGGCTTTTGACACAGTCCCACATGACAGTTTTCTAAACAAACTAGGGAAATGTGGTTTAGATTAAATTACAGTAAATTTGGTGCCCAACTGATTTGAAAGACTGTACTCAAAAAGTAATTACCAATCGTTTGCTTTCAAACTGTGAGGGCATATCTAGTGGGGTCCTGCAGGGGGTCAGTCTTGGGTCTGGTACTACTCAATATTTTTATTAATGACTTGGATAATGGAGTGGAGAGTACACTTATAAAATTTGCAGATAACACCAAGCTAGGTGGGATTGCTAGCACTTTAGAGGACACAGTTAGCATTCAAAAGTTCTTGACAAAATGGAGAATTGGTCTGAATTCAACAAGATGAAATTAAATAAAGACAAGTTCAAAGTACTTATGAAGGAAAAGTCAAATGCACAGCTACAAAACTGGTTAGGTGGCAGCACTGCTAAAAAAGGATCTTGGAGGTTACAGTGAATCACAAATTGAATGAGTCATCAATGTGATGCAGTTGTGAAAAAGGCTAATATTCTGGGATGTGCTATCAGAAATGTTGTATCTAAAACATGGGAAGTAATTGTCCCACTCTACTCAGCACTGGTGAGGCTTCAGCCGGAGTACTGTTTCCAGTTTTGGGCACCACATTTTAAGAAAAATTGGAGAAAAAACAGAGGAGAGCAACAAAAATGATACAAGGTTTAGAAAACCTGACCTATAATATAAGGTTAAAAAAAATGGGCATGCTTAGTCTTGAGAAAAGAAGACTAAGGGGGGAATCTTATCATTCTTCCAGTATGTTAAGGGCTGTTATAAAGAGGCTGGTGAGCAATTGTTCTCCATGTCTGCTGAAAGTAGAGCGAGAAGTAATGGGCTTAATCCGCAACAAAGGAGATTTAGGTGAGATATTAGGAAAAGCTTTTTAACTATAAGGGCAGTTAAGCTCTGGAATAGGCTTCCAAGGGAGGTTGTGGAATCCATGTCATTGGAAGCTTTTAAAAGGCTGGACATCTCCATTTATGTGGTCCTGCCACAGCGCAGAGGCTGAACTTGGTAACTTCTCATAGTCCCTTCCAGTTCTGTATTTCTGTTGATTCCATACTCTTTTCCACCCGGGCAAAGGTTAAGAGAACAAACACGACAGATGTTAGTCATGTTGCTTAATGCATGACTGGAAGGTTCTTAGATACTATAGTGATAAATGCAATATAAGAACTATAGAGAATAGGTGACTGACCACACCACACATATAGTAAATAGTTGATGTGACTGGCCCATAACCTGAAATTTTGTCCGGAGTCTTTGATGACTAATGAATGTATTTGAAGACTTCTGGGTTGGCTTGTGGATGATTGAACTGAAAAAGCTGCTAAATTTGTATGGCTTATTCACAACAAATAATTTAACCAGCTTTGACTAGAGGCATATCAACTCTAGCAGCTGATGAACTGTTCTGTTTTTTTCCTATCTTTGAATGTGTGTTGAAGATTCATCCTCATCCAATTTTCCTTCTTATTAAGCATTTTCTCAAAGCAATGTTCATATGCACTCCCTCCTTTCTGCTTCAGGTATTAGTCCCCAGTACTGGCACTTTTCACAGGACTAATTTGATTAAAACAACATTATCTGTCAACAGATGGTTGGAGTTATTACTAAGGTGCTATTTGAACATGGCAACTTGAATGTAAATTACTTTATTTTCTATGTAGGGTAGAGTAATAGAGCCACTAAAGGACTTCCACAAGGATGAAGTAAGAGTGCTAGGGAGAGAACTTGGTCTCCCAGAAGAGCTAGTCTCAAGGCATCCATTCCCAGGTATGGGATTTAGGGTTAGTGTAATTCATTAAAGTCAGGGACTACAAATGTCTTTAATGTTTTTATTCTAATCCTCAGAATAAGTTTTATATTAGAATATAAGAAAAATTCACCTCTACAATGTAGGAATGTAAAATGTTAACTGGTTACCTGATGAGTATTCCTCTTACCTGTTAACCCGCCTTAACCATTAACCCCTGGGCTGGCCAGCCCCTCCATTAAATCATGCATTAATCCCCAGCTGTACCACCAGGACACAGCAGCACAAGCCGCTCCTGCTGGCCAGCCCTTTAATTAGTTAACTGTTGAAACAAAATATTTTTTAATTGTTTACACGGTTAATTTTTTAAACAGTATTTATGTCCCTACTACAATGTTGAGACAGAAACTTATCTTGTCTTATCTACTATGGCTTTATATTCAAGCAAATTTTATATTTTCTAGAGATGAAGTACCCATTATAAGACAGGCACTGTGCTGTTTATAGTGATAAAAGAAATATTATCCAGTAGTTTTTTTTAATATACTTTCTCTTTCAGCTCCATAGGCCAAAAACTCTATTAACAGTGAGATCTAACTGAATATTATTTGCACAGTCCAGCTTGGAACACTAATATAAGTCATTCCTTCCCAGGAGCAATTTATCTTTTGTAGAAATGAGGGACTATAAGAGATAGCAACAGTTCTTGCCTAGACAGCCTCAGAATTGTATTGTATTGTATTTTAGAAAACCAAACCCTCCTAACAGGGATGTCATTTGTTTTTAAAATATGCAAGGAATAAAAGTAGTCCTATAGTTCTTGCCGTAGATAGTAGCTGGCAGGTGCCACAAATTAGCCTAGTAACTGGCGGTTTGCACAGACCAGCCCATTAGTAGCACAGGCACTGTATAAAATTATGAATTAGTTTAGGAGTACCACTGTCCTTTTATTACAAGAGTTGTCAATAGGACACTTCAAGCCAAATTACAAGCAATTTTGTGTTAATCAGCTTTTAAGGCAATTCTACTGTCAACATTACTCAGTGATGTGTTAGTCTTGTAATTGTAACATTTTTGTCAAATCTCCACAACTTTTGCATATATATATATTTTGTTGTATAACAGGAGGCAGCAGTGGCAACTATCTCCTTATTGCTGTAATCACAATCCTTTCTCTCTTTTGGTAGCAAAACGTCAGAGGCATTAACCACTGCCTGACACAACCATACAATTTAGGATGTAGGTAAATGATGTCTGAGTGTACAAGTTAAGTAACGAAAGTGCTGCTTCAGAATAGATTTTGTATATTGTACAACCTTGATAGAAATGTTGTTAAGCTAACTAATACTGTAAAGTGAACAAACTATAGTTAGTGATAAAGCTGTCTCTTCTGAGATTCTTATAATACATATTAAATGTGACTGTTCACTTGCACGTTCTTTACTGTAATGCTGTTCTAACTTTGCATTTCAGGTCCTGGCCTAGCAATCAGAGTAATATGTGCTGAAGAACCTTATGTGTGCAAAGACTTCCCTGAAACTAATAACATTTTGAAAATAGTAGCAGATTTTTCTGCAAGTGTTAAAAAGGTAATTAAATATTATTGGAACTAAAGGTGGGTTTCACGGCAACCAATAACATGAAAGAAATATGAAAACTAATTCTTTGGTGAATTACGGTGAGATTTATAATATATTAAAATGTAACTGTTACAAGTGGTATTGCTGCTTTGTTTGAAAACTGTTGTTTGGTACTTCATTTGTGCAACCTTGAAGATTTTCTGTGTAGTCAGAGAGCATTATTGGTGCTATAACAAAACTGCATTTAAATGTTTAGTGTCTTTTTAGAAAAAGAAAAGTTGATTATGTACTACTCTACAGCAGCAGAATTAGTTGTTTAGCTAGAACAATCTAAAAATTACTATGCTAAGAGGACTTTTGAGACTATTTCCAGCCATATAGTATTGGCAGAAAATAGCTGTTGCTCCTCAAAATAGTTGTAATCTTCTAGGTTTGCCTGCATGAACTGTCATTGGGCAGCTAGATCATAATGTGAGAAATAAGGGTCTGATATACTTGAGAGATGTCATAAGCAGGAATTCTGAGAACCCAAGTAAATTAGTAGTGGATCATTTCCCTCTGTTTGCAGCCATTACCTTAATGATAACCTCAGCTGCATCTTCTGTCTAGCCGAAAAAGGCTACAGATTAGCTATCAGGAGTTGCACTAAGAGCAATGTGTTCATTACACCTGCCCATAAGTTGCTGAAGAATTACCTGAGCAGGTGATACTCCTGATCACCAGTGTAAGTGGAGTCCCAAGGTTATGTACAGATCTGCTTTCATTATGAGGACGCTGCTGTCTTGTGCATCTGGAAGAAATAGCATAAATAAAAACTTCAGTGAATGATACCTTTTAGAGGAGGGGTGAGCAAACTACGGCTCACGGGCAACATCCAGCCCGCGAGACTGTCCTGCCCAGCCCCTGAGCGCCCGGCCCCTTCCCTGATGTTCCCCCTCCCCTATAGTGATGCCACTGCATGGGCAGCACGTCTTGCACCCGCCCACCTCCCAGACTTTCAAATAAGCCTGTCCTGCCGCTTTGAGCAGCATAGTAAGGGTAAGGGGATGGGGGGAGGGCAGGAGGTCCCCGGGGGGCAGTCAGGGGACAGGGGGTGGTTGGATGAGGTGGAGGGTTCGGGGGGGAGGGGTGGATAAGGGATGGGGCCCTGGGGGGGGCAGTTAGGGACGGGGGTCCTGGAAGGGGGCAGTCGGGACAAGGAGTGGGGGAGGGATGGATGGGTTGGCGGTCCTAGGGGGCCTGTCAGGGAGTGGGGGTGTGGATAGGGGTCGGTGCAGTCATGGGACAGGGAGCAGGGGAGGTTGGATAGGGTGTGGGGTCCCGGGGGGGGCGGTTAGGGGCGGGGGGTCCCGAGAGGGGGTGGTCAGGGGACAAGCAGCAGGGGGAATTGGATGGGTAGGAGGTTCTGAGGGGGGCAGTCGGGTGGGAAGTGGGAGGGGATGGATGGGGGCGGAGGCCAGGCTGTTTGGGGAGGCACAGCCTTCCCTACCCGGCCCTCCATACCCTTTCGCAACCCCGATGTGACCCTCGGGCCAAAAAGTTTGCCCACCCCTGCTTTACAGAGCAAACCTAGAAAGAAAAGTAAGTCAATCTGTTACTTCTGGAGAGCTAAGTATCAGGGATAGATAGCCATGTTAGTCTGTATCCACAAAAACAAAAAGGAGTCTGGTGGCACCTTAAAGACTAACAGATTTATTTGAGCATAAGCTTTTTGTGGGTAAAAACCCCACTGCTACTTCTGGAGAGCTGTGACTCAAACCTGCTAAGCGTGTATGCATTCTGGTTACCAGAACAGAGACTTGTAGATTGTACTGTTCCTCATAATGCTTAAACTTTGTTAAATGAAAACCATACTGCAAATCGCTCTACAATGAATAAAGCTGTCATAAATGGAAAGTGAACATAAACATAATCATTTATAAGTTTTATCTGAATGTGTCTTTTTACAAAAATTACGAAAAGTGATTTTCTGCCCTCTTGCACAGCCACACACTCTGTTACAAAGGGTCAAAGCATGCACAACTGAAGAGGACCAGGAGAAGCTGATGCAAATCACAAGCCTACATTCACTGAATGCCTTCTTGCTGCCAATCAAAAATGTGGGAGTGCAGGTTAGTGGAGTGGCTCTGTGGAGGTGTTGAAGGTTGCTTATGCTGAATATAGAAGGCTGCAATATAGTATAATCAATAATTAATGCTGTAAGAAAAATGAAAATAGCATGGTCCAAGAATAGAAAATTAAAGGAGAATCCACAAGATAAATCGCTTCTATTTTTAACTTATTTTTGCTGGTGTGTTGGCCTTCCGGTAATCTTAGGTCCTCAGGAAGGTTATCCAGGCCTTACAAAAGTGATTCTCCAGTTGTCTCAGGTCCTTAAGATTCAATAACACCCATCAGCTGCTGTTCCAAAAAACTCATACTGCCCATTCAATCCATTTATATGCTCATTGTAATTAAAAAGAATACCCAAAAAACAAGAACATTGGCACTAAACAGCTTACCTTTAAAACACATTTTTGTGAAAATAAAATTCATTTTGTAGACAGTAGGAATACAATACAATATTGAAAGGTCCAAATATAATTTATCATGTTGACATGAAACTGCAAGGGTTCTCTTGATGTTGTTTTATGACTGGGGGTTTACTGGCATCTCTGATTGTATCCGTTCTAATTAGTTTTATTGAGATCAAATTCACAAGGTACAATGTCTTGGTTGCTTGATTTAAATGGAAGTGTTTTCTGCATTTGCATTAGTATAGCAGTTATGGATATCCTTGCAAGTGGTCTTCTAATGTCAATGAGTTTTTAAAAATTCATTATTTTTATTTAAATAAATGTTTTACTTATTATCAAAACAGAAGTGCAGACATAGCAAGCTAAATGCCTTCTTCCATTCTGATAGGCTGTTCTTGGAGTATCATGCATGGCAGGGTTCTTAAATTTAGTGGGAGGAGGTGTGCTCTGCTATGTTTGGCAAATTTTTTGTTAAGCTTCTGTTGGTTATGTTTTTAAGATTTTTTTTTAGTTTTTGGCATTTTTAATAGAATGAGATTGAATTTTTAAAGTAAGTGTCAAAGGTATAATTCAAACAGATGACAGCACTGGAAGCTGAGACTGAAATGCCTTTTAAATTTTCTGTAGAATGCCACAGTTTTGCTGAGTATTTAAGCTCACTGTTTAGAGGCCCTTCCAATACCCAGGAATTACAAGGCAAATTGAAGACGTAGGGTCAAGGTCTGCCCTCCGCTATATCCATGCAGTCACGTTGACTTTGGTGGGCTTAAACCGTTAATCAAATGTTGATTTGTTAACTAAAATTTAGTTCTCTAACTTGATTTTTTAACTGCTACAAAATAAATGAGAAAGTACTATATATTGTTTTGTTTATGAGATTTCCGTTCACTTTCTGTTACTTCCCAGGGTGACTGTCGCTCATATAGCTATGTATGTGGGATCTCCAGTAAAGATGCTCCACACTGGGAGTCTCTTATGTTCCTAGCCAGGCTCATACCACGCATGTGCCACAACATTAACAGGTATACATTCTCAATTTGGCAGGCAATTATCTTTGTTTCTGGCAATCTGTTTACTAATAATTTTTGTGCATAGAATGCAGAAATTAGACTAAAGGTTAGAAGCTAAGAACTGAAAGTAGTTAGTATAACTAAGTTTTCCTTTAAATGTTATGGCCTTCATAAAATGTACTTTGAGATTTATTTGTAACTACTGCCTAATGAATTCTGATGTGTAGTTATTCCAAGGATGCACAAACTTGAAATATTCATCAATAAGTCTTCTCTCCTTTTGATGATCACTTGATAAGACAAAATACAGTAAAACTTGTACAAAGCCCCATTCTTCTAGGCAACCTACTGTCTTGCATGGCTGCTCCAAACAATGAATAGATTTATTGGGCTGGGATTTAGAACATCTCTTGAGTTGTCCTAACTCATCTGTCATTGAAGTCACTTGTAAAACTCCTATTGACTAAAATAGGACCCGGGTTAGGCCAACACTAAGTATTCTGAATAATCCAACTTGTTCCACCCCTGTTAGAAAACTACCTCTGTTAAATAGCCCTTTGAGTATCTGAAGACATGTTTCTCTGTATAGTCTGAAACGTTAAATCAATGATAAATAGATGGAATTAATCAGAAAGTGCCTATGGAAGATCTAGGTGCACGTTACTATAAAAATCTATACAAGGCAATATAGCAGGTCTGCCATTCAAGCTAATAGTTTAAATAGTTGTGGCTTGAAGGAAAAAAAATGTCCTTTGGTTCTCCTTCCGTATATTATATTGTAATTAACCTGGTAGCACTGCTTGTTGTTAATATTGCATGACACTTCCCATTATAAGATCCTGTTTTCAGTTTCTTTTAATTTTAACTGTTCAGGATGAAATTTTCCATGCCAGGTGTTTGCCTCAGGCTGGTTTTTTTTTTTTGGGGGGGGGGGGAACTTCAGCTAACGTGGTTCAGCCATTTCCAAGAATGAGAGTAGGGAAAAATATGTTTTGTCCATATTAAATTCTGGTGACCTCTATTTTGAAAAGCTCTAGCGCACCCGTGCTTTGGTGCAGGGATTTGATATTTGGCAGATGCTTGGCCTTTGTGTCAGGATGTGCCTTTTTGCTGTCCCTGTGAAAATCTGCCCAAGTCTGGCCTTTTAAAAAAAATCACAGTTCGCACATGCTCAGCTAAAATCTCTGAAAATTCCATCCTCACTGAGCATGCTTGAGCCTCTTGCAGCTCCTAGCACTGGTCACACTATGCATGCACCATTGCCAAAGGGCATGCTGTAGTCCAAGACTACGGGGACAAATCTTGATTTTTCCCCATAATGGCTGCTCCTTGCTGGTGTGGAGCAAGGCACTGGAACTGAGAGCAGAGAGCCTCTCTCTCCAATACTCTCAATGATCCCCCTACTGGCATCCAGGTAGTGTGGAGGTAGAAGCTGTTTGATTCAAATGCAGAGGAAACAAGAGCCAGATCAGGGGTGAGAAAAACAAGTAAATTGGGATAAGGAGTTTGGTGAGACTGGGACTGGAGGAGGAGGGAGAAACTGACACAAACTGGCTGGGCAGGGAGACTGAAAGCTGGGGTGGGCCAGGGCGAGTGAGCCAGTTTGTGGGGTGATGGGGGAAGAAACTGAGATCGGGTGAGGAGCTGTGGTGAGACTGGGACTAGGAGTAGAGTTCAGGTGAAACGGTGCAAGTGGCTGAGCAAACAGACTGGGACAGAGAGCCAGGGAGGGAGGAGACTAGAGCCAGGAGATGAGGAGGGGATTGTGTGGGGGATACTAGGACTGAGAGCCAGGGGCATGGTGGGGAGACAGGTCAGATGAAATCATGTGAGGGAACTGGGGTTGGTGGGACAAGGAGTTCAGGTGAAGGGGAGACTTGGGACTTTCTGGGAAAGGAGACTGGAACTAGGTGTGGGGAGGAGAGACTGGGACTCAGACTCCCCCACTGGGGTCGCTGTCTAGGACTGGCTGGGCAAGAAGACAGGGACTTGGATAAGAAGCCCGAGGAATAAAACTGGGACTGGGTAGGCAAGGAGAATGGGACTGAGACAAGGATCCAAGGCTGGGGAAGAAAGAGGGGGGACTGTGCATAGAATGGACCTGCTCTGGGATGAATCTGAGTGATGCAATGAAGGAAGCTGTTGTTTGTAGGACCCCTGCCTCACTTTTTGCATAGTAGGTAGTGAGTGAGGCAGGGGATTGCTGGAAGAGAAAGAACTGTTTCATGGTTAAGGCAATTGCATGTGGCTCTGGAGAACTGGATTTTATTCCTACCTCTTCCACAGAGTTCCTGTGTGATGCTGAGTAAATCACATAAACAAAACCTTTCACAGTGGGTCATTAATTTATTTCTCACTTTCCAGTTGCACAACTTGATACTCTGGGGAATGATATGCAAAAGTGCTGAGTGCTCACGATGCAACTGAAGTGTAGGGGAGTTGTGCTTTGAACATTTTAAGTGCTCTGAAAAATTGGGTCCTGGGCATGTCAAACCAGAAAAACAAAACTAGTGCAAAATGTTTATCTTAATATCTCTGTGGCTTATCAGCCTAATCAGTTCGCATCTGTAAAATGGGGATAATATCACCTTATCTCACAGGAGTATTGTGAAGATAAATTTAAAATATTTGTAAAGCTGATACTATAGTGATGAGCACTATAAAATTAAATTAATAATTCTATATTTAGGTCTGAACAGTGTGCTGCAAATAAGGCATAAGGCCACACACTGAAATACAAGAAGAAAACAAAATACATGAACTGAATGAGGCAGGGTTCCTGTGGAAAAAGTAGTGGTGATTACATACTATCTCATAATGTTTCTGCACAGCAGCAACCTTAATTCTGGCACTTCCTAACTTTTGAGTGTTTGACTTACAAGTTTAATAATGTTCCTTTAATATAATGTATAATGTTATTCTGTTATAGACTGCATAACTGAATGTTACTGTTCTGTTCATTCAGTTTTGTTATGTCTCTGGGCATTGTATGGTGCCCAGTGCATGATTCTCAAACTTTCTTCTTTGTGTTTATAGGGGCTTTAAAGGGAGAGGAGGAAGTTAACTTTTGAGTAGTGTATCAAAATAGTCTTCCAGCCTCATAATTTCACAGATTTTAGTCTAGAACCAAAAAAATAGAATTGAGAGAATGCATGCTTGCCCATAATTGGAGTTTATTTGGATATAAGTGTGCTTGCATTTTATTTATTTGTTTATGCTCACAAATTATGTGCATTCACATTGGCACACGTGGATGCTTAGGTCTACATGTACATTCAGAAAAAGCGTGCTTAAAAATTTTAAAGCAAAAATTAGAAATTGCTTTTAGCTAATTTAGCTCTGAAATTTGGAACTATCCCATGAGGAAAGATTATTGCTGTATGAATCTTTGAACTAACCTAGTAATAAATATAGACTCTTGTTTGAGAGGTTTTTTTTTTACTTTTTTTTACTCTTCAAGTTTCTCCGTTTGATATGGCAGATTTCTGTTTAGTACTTTTCTGTTAGGCATGTCAAGGACATAACCCCTTTAAAAGTAAGCGTTTACAGTATTAAACTATAATATATCCTAAAGATGTATTAATTTGTCCTGTCCATCAGTCATTTATCCTATATTTCACCTAACTCTAGAGCAAGGAAGGAAAAAGAGAGTCCATTGTATGTCCTAACTTGCATAGTTTTGCCACTGAAATTTAAATTGTCACATACATTGTAAGGGGGAGTGTCTTTATAATCTGCAGTAGTGTAATCTCCCATTTCTTGTTACAGAAGCTCTGTGTATGATGGATTTGTTGTTTAATTAAATAGTCTGTAGTAACTGCAGTTTCTTCTCTATTCATGAATCTGAACAGCTGCATGTCATATTTTTTGGTACAGTACAAAGTACAGTTAGATAAAAAGATGAAGCTGGAGTGAATACACAGCTTGAATTCAGAAGATGAATTATTAATATAATAAGCCACTGGAGGTTTATAAATAGCGATAGAGCCATGTATTCACAGTTTGTTATTTCTCAAACTGTGAGGTTAGCCTCCTTAAGGAGGTTTTGATCTCTTTTAAAGGAGATTCCAAGCGGAGCAGAAAGAATGCAAATGTAAAACTTTTATTAAATATTATTGGAACTGTATGAACTTTCACTGTCACCAATGGAAAAGTGAAAAACCCTCTCAGTAACATGAATGAATGGGCATTTTTGTTTGGTTCTAAGGAAAAGCAAGCCTAGAGCTATTGGCACTGTACATAGGAAATCAAAATAAATAAAAGTAAATACTTTTTGAGTTCCAAAAATAAAGGGTACATCAGGTTTACAGAATATATCCAGCTGAAATATCTTGTCTCTCTTTTTAAACTCAAGGTAGTAGATAAGGGCCAAGGTTAAAAATTCATACTCTGATAGTTTCTGGATCTCATGTGCTTCATTGCAACACTAAAGATGCAATCTCCAAACAACCTACTTAATTCTTTAGACAGAAAATTTATTTTTCTACAATCTACTTTATCTTCCTAGAGTTGTCTATGTGTTCGGGCCACCAGTCAAAGAACCTCCTACAGATGTTACACCCACTTTCCTGACAACCGGAGTCCTCAGCACTTTACGCCAAGCTGATTTTGAGGCTCATAATATTCTCAGGGAGTCTGGTAAGTGTTTGGCCTGGATACATTAGCTTGTGCTTGTCGCAAAATGTTTGTAATTCTTAAATCACTATGTAGTTACAGATTTAGAGCCAGACTATCCAAGAATTGTGCTGTGTATCATCAAAAAATCACTACTTAATGTGGTGGTAGCCTTATTTTAAATCCTGAGATAAATGGCATGAGTCGCTAGATGTTGTCCAAATAGAGTAAAATGTAGAGGGTCTTTAACATTATTACTCTACAGAAATCACTTCAGAAAGTAATTTTCTGACACTACATAGTGCCTGATTATGAAGTCATCCTTTGTTTGTCTGGTAACAGTTTCTTCCTCTTGCATTTTCCATTTCTCTATGGAATGATGTGCATGAATCACAATGTTAAGAAATTACGGATGTTCTTACCATTTTCATTTGTAGTGATATTCATTCCTTAACCAAACATAAATATTTGAGAGATGATTTAAAATATTAAACAATGGAAACCTATGAATAAGTGTAGCCAGACCTGCTGAGAGCAAAAAAATCTTCTTAGCACATTCAGCCCACTCTTCACTATTGAACCATCTCTTCATATTAATTTTTTGCTTCTCAAGCCATCAAAGAAGATAAATCTAGGAAAAACTACTGTTCAGCTTGAAGAAATCTCAAACTTCAGAAGATAATTTTTAAATTTCATCTCAAGAAGTTAGAATCAACCTGGTTAAAACGGAAAAGAACGACAGCTAGGTAACTTCTAAATGGGCTTTCAAATTGAAGACTTCTAAAGAAATTGCTGAATAATGATTTATATATACAGGAATAATCTGTGTTTACCAGGAGTAAATAAATTGTGCAAAGAAAAACCTCCAGATTTCTTCCAAGGTCATATTGTTTTGTGAGAACAAGGAAGCTTCTCAAGAATAAGCCAAATGTATAGATCCTCACACCATCTGCTACCAAGTTTTTTTTAATTTTAACATTAAAATAAAAAGGCTAAACTGCATTTGTAAAACCAACAATTGCAAGCCTATGCACAGTAACACTTCCAACATTTACCACTGAAAAAATGTTTAATTTCCTCTAATGCCTAAACTACAGAGTGAGTCTGGGAATATGATAATGTACAGTTCCAGTTAACTTCTAATATAGCTCATTGCTCAGTTATATGTTAGAGCTTGAGAGGTTCATGGTAAGTATATGTGAGACCATTAATCAAATTCACCTAAATATTTTTTCTTCCATTATCTGCAAATCAAGTTACTGAGGAACAAGACTTTAACTCTTTTTTGTTTGCGAATTGAAACCCAGAAAGCAACACTAGCAAAACATAAAGGGTAAAATTTTCTAAAGCACTTAAATGACTTACGCTCTTCTGTCCTATTGACTTTCAGTGTTTGTCACTTTTAAAAGTGGGCTCCATGGGACATGGGCTCCTAAGTGATTTAGATGGGTCTGAAAATGTTTAACAAAGACGAGTTAAGAATTAAAAGACAAAATGTGACTCTAAATCATTTAAGATCATTATAATGTGATTACACACCTTAATGACGGTGTATATTTTGCCTATGTTAACATAGTTGTTAAACAGATCTTATCAGTCTGATTCACTAACGGCAAGCACTTATTCAGATAATAAATTCTTGGAGAGATGCCAATTGCAGATTGTCTCTATTCAAGGAGTGTAAATATGAGAAACTGCAAAATCTTTCAATGAATTGTTGTGAAAAACCATCACGTTTTCACGGTGAGAGATTTGAGCTCAATCCACGTAGTTTATCTAAGAGATGGGTAAGAGGTGACTTGATCAGGGACAATCAGTACGTAAATGGGGAGAAGAGATATTAATGGTCTCTTTGATTTAGCAGACAGAGGCATTACAAGTACCTTTGGCTGGAAGTTGAAGCTAGATTAATTGAAATTGGAAATAAGGTGTACATTTGTAACCATTGGAACCCCTTGCCAAGGGATGAAGTGGCTTCTCATTTTTCAGGATTGGGTGTCTTGCTAAGGGTATGTCTACACTACGAAATTAGGTCGAATTTATAGAAGTCGGTTTTGTAGAAAGCGTTTTTATTAAGTCGAGTGTGTGTGTCCCCACACAAATGCTCTAAGTGCATGTAGTCGGCGGACTGTGTCCACAGTATCGAGGCAGCCGTTAACTTCATGAGCATTGCACTGTGGGTAGCTATCCCACAGTTCCCGCAGTCTCCACCGCCCGTTTGAATTCTGGATAGAAATCCCAGTGCCTGATGGGGCTAAAACATTGTCGTGGGTGGTTCTGGGTACATATCGTCAGGCCCCCGTTCCCTCCCCCCCTCCGTAAAAGCAAGGGCAGACAATTGTTTTGCGCCTTTTTTCTTGAGTTACCTGTGCAGATGCCATACCATGGCAAGCATGGAGCCCGCTCAGCTAACCGTCACCGTATGTCTCCTGGGTGCTGGCAGACGTGGTACTGCATTGCTAAACAGCAGCAGTTTATTGCCTTTTGGCAGCAGACAGTGCAGTATGACTGGTCGCTGTCGTCGACGTAATCCTGGGTGTTCTTTTAACCGGGTGCCTGGGCAAACATGGGAGTGACTCAGCCAGGTCATTTCCCTTGTTTCGTCTCATGGCGATTGAGTCCTACTGGCAGTGCACTGTCTTTTTAATCTGCAACTAGCAGAAGACGATGGCCAGTAGTCATACTGCACCGTCTTCTGCCGAGCACCCAGGAGATGACGATGGCTAGCGGTTGTACTGCACAGTCTGCTGCCAGCAAGATGTATAAAGATAGATGAAGTGGCTCAAAACAAGAAATAGACCAGATTTGTTTTGTATTCATTTTCTCCTCCTTCCCTCCCTCCCTCCCTCCCTCTATGAAACCAACGGCCTGCTAAACCCAGTTTTGAGTTCTGTCCTTGAGGCGGCCATTCAGTTTCTTGCAAAGCCACCCCCTTTGTTGATTTTAATTCCCTGCAAGCCAACCCTGTAAGCCATGTCGTCAGTCGCCCCTCCCTCCGTCAGGGCAACAGCAGACAATTGTTCCAATCGCCTTTTTTCTGTGCAGACGCCATACCACGGCAAGCATGGAGCCTGCTCAGATCACTTTGGCAATTAGGAGCACATTAAACACCACATGCATTATCCAGCAGTATATGCAGCACCAGAACCTGGCAAAGCAAAACTGGGCGAGTAGGCAATGTCAGCGCGGTTATGAGAGTGATGAGGACATGGACACAGACTTCTCTCAAAGCACGTACCCTGGCAATGTGGACATCATGGTGCTAATGGGGCAGGCTCATGTGGTGGAACGCTGATTCTGGGCCCGGGAAACAAGCACAGACTGGTGGGACCGCATAGTGTTGCAGGTCTGGGACGATTCCCAGTGGCCGCAAAACTTTCGTATGCATAAGGGCACTTTCATGGAACTTTGTGACTTGCTTTCCCCTGCCTTGAGGCGCAAGAATACCAAGATGAGAGCAGCCCTCACAGTTGAGAAGCGAGTGACAATAGCCCTGTGGAAGCTTGCAATGCCAGACAGCTACCGGTCACTCGGGAATCAATTTGGAGTGGGCAAATCTACTGTGGGGGCTGCTGTGATGCAAGTAGCCAACACAATCAAAGATCTGCTGATATCAAGATTAGTGACCCTGGGAAATGTGCAGGTCTTAGTGGATGGCTTTGCTGCAATGGGATTCCCTAACTGTGGTGGGGCCATAGACGGAACCCATATCCCTATCTTGGCACCGGAGCACCAAGCCAGCGAGTACATAAACTGCAAAGGGTACTTTTCAATAGTGCTGCAAGCACTGGTGGATCACAAGGGATGTTTCACCAACATCAACGTGGGATGGCCAGGAAAGGTACATGACTCTCGCATCTTCAGGAACTCTGGTCTGTTTCAAAAGCTGCAGGAAGGGACTTTCTTCCCAGACCAGAAAATAACCATTGGGGATGGTGAAATGCCTATAGTTATCCTTGGGGACCCAGCCTACCCCTTAATACCATGGCTCATGAAGCCATACATAGGCAGCCTGGAGAGCAGTCAGGAGCTGTTCAACTACAGGCTGAGCAAGTGCAGAATGGTGGTAGAATGTGCATGTGGACGTTTAAAAGCGCGCTGGCGCAGTTTACTGACTCGGTTAAACCTTAGCGAAACCAATATTCCCACTGTTATTACTGCTTGCTGTGCGCTCCACAATATCTGTGAGAGTAAGGGGGAGATG
Organism: Dermochelys coriacea; assembly: GCF_009764565.3. Classification (NCBI taxonomy): domain Eukaryota; kingdom Metazoa; phylum Chordata; order Testudines; family Dermochelyidae; genus Dermochelys; species Dermochelys coriacea. Next base: position 25,126,695 of record NC_050076.1, on the reverse strand, counting down.
TTTATGGCGGGGTGGGAGGTTGAGGCAAATCACCTGGCTGCTGGTTACGCACAGCCAGACACCAGGGTGGTTAGAAGAGCACAGGAGAGCGTGGTGCGCATTAGAGAAAATTTGATAACCAGTTTCATGACTGGCCAGGCTACGGTGTGAAAGTTCTGTTTATTTCTCCTTGATGAAACCCCCCGCCCCTTGATTCACTCTACTTCCCTGTAAGCTAACCACCCTCCACACCTCCCTTCGATCACCGCTTGCAGAGGCAATAAAGTCATTCTTGCTTCACATTCATGCATTCTTTATTAATTCATCACATAAATAGGGGGATAATTACCAAGGTAGCCCAGGAGGGGTGGTGGAGGAGGGAAGGACAAGGCCACACAGCACTTGAAAAGTTTAAAACTTATTGAATGCCAGTCATCTGTCACTTGGGCAATCCTCTGGGGTGGAGTGGCTGGGTGGCCGAAGGCTCCACCACCGCGTTCTTGGGCGTCTGGGTGAGGAGGCTATGGAACTTGGGGAGGAGGGCGGTTGGTAACACAGGGGCTGTAGCGGCGGTCTGTTCTCCTGCTACCTTTCCTGCAGCTCAACCATATGCTGGAGCATATTAGTTTGATCCTCCAGCAGCCTCAGCATTGAATCCTGCCTCCTCTCATCATGCTGCCACCACCTTTCAGCTTCAGCCCTCTCTTCAGCCCGCCACCTCTCCTCCCGCTCATTTTGTGCTTTCCTCTACTGTGACATTGTCTGCCTCCATGCATTGGTCTGTGCTCTGTCAGTGTGGGAGGACAGCATGAGCTCGGAGAACATTTCATTGCGAGTGCGTTTTTTTCGTCTTCTAATCTTCGCTAGCCTCTGGGTAGGAGAAGATCCTGTGATCCTTGAAACACATGCAGCTGGTGGAGAAAAAAAAAAGGGACAGTGGTATTTAAAAAGAAATATTTTATAGAATAATGGATACACTCTTTCACGGTAAACCTTGCTGTTAACATTACATACATAGCACATGTGCTTTCGTTACAAGGTCGTATTTTGCCTCCCCCCACCACGTGGCTAACAGTGGGGAACATTTCTGTTCAGCCATGGGCAAACAGCCCAGCAGGAATGGGCACCTTTGAATGTCCCCTTAAGAAAAGCATGCTATTTCAGCTAGGTGACCATGAATGATATCACTCTCCTGAGGATAACACAGAGAGATAAAGAACAGATGTTGTTTGAACGCCAGCAAACATACATTGCAATGCTTTGTTCTACAATGATTTCTGAGTACGTGCTACTGGCCTGGAGTGGTAAAGTGTCCTAGCATGATGGATGGAATAAGGCTGCCCTCCCCAGAAACCTTTTACCTTTGGGAGTATATCCAGAAGAGCCACGAATGCCAGGGCAAATTAATCATGAAACATGCTGGCTTTTAAACCTTGTATAGTATTTTAAAAGGTACACTCACCAGAGGTTCCTTCTCCGCCTGGTTGGTCCAGGAGGTAGCCTTGGATGGGTTCGGGGGGTACTGGCTCCAGGTCCAGGGTGAGAAACAGTTCCTGGCTGTCGGGAAAACCAGTTTCTCCGCTTGTTTGCTGTGAGCTATCTACAACCTCATCATCATCGTCTTCCTTGTCCCCAAAACCCACTTCCGTGTTGCCTCCATCTCCATTGAAGGAGTCAAACAACACGGCTGGGGGTAGTGGTGGCTGAACCTCCTAAAATGGCATGCAGCTCATCATTGAAGCGGCATGTTTGGGGCTCTGACCCGTAGCGGCCGTTCGCCTTTCTGGTTTTCTGGTAGGCTTGCCTCAGCTCCTTAAGTTTCACACGGCACTGCTTCAGGTCCCTGTTATGGCCTCTGTCCTTCATGCCCTGGGAGATTTTCACAAATGTTTTGGCATTTCGAAAACTGGAATGTAGTTCTGATAGCACGGATTCCTCTCCCCATACAGCAATCAGATTCCGTACCTCCCGTTCAGTCCATGCTGGAGCTCTTTTGCGATTCTGGGGCTCCATCATGGTCGCCTCTGCTGATGACCTCTGCATGGTCACCTGCAGCTTGCCACATTGGCCAAACAGGAAATTGAAATTCAAAAATTCGCGGGCCTTTTCCTGTCTCACTGGTCAGTGCATCTGAGTTGAGAGCGCTGTCCAGAGCGGTCACAATGGAGCACTCTGGGATAGCTCCCGGAGGCCAATACCGTCTAATTTCGTCCACAGTACCCCAAATTCGACCCAGCAAGACCGATTTCAGCGCTAATCCCCTTGTCGGAGGTGGAGTAAGGAAATCGATTTTAAGAGCCCTTTAAGTCGAAAAAAAGGGCTTCATTATGTGGATGGATGCAGGCTTAAATCGATTTAACACTGCTAAATTCAACCTCGACGCCTAGTGTAGAGCAGGGCTAAAAGATACATCTGTTGTTCATTCAGAAGTGAAGCTTGATGTAGGAATTACTAAGTGGCATTCTATCGCCTGTGTTATGCATGTCAAACTAGATTAAGGCCCCTCTGGTCATAGAATCTATGAATCCCAATGACATAATGGAGTGCTTAACAATTTATTCACATCTTTATGTAGTTCTGTCTCCCTACCAATGCAGAATTGTTTCCTACTCTTTGTTTTCTAGCATTTTGTCCAGTCTGGTTCTAAATGTTGTTCTTCAAGTGATTTGTATTCCACTGTGGGTACACATGTGCTCTGTGTGAATGAGATCAGAAGAATTTTGCTAACAGTGTCAGTTTGTCCATGCCTTTGCTCATCACCTTATGTTTCAGACCAAGGGTATAAGGGGTGGTGCAGGCTAACAGCATCCCCTGTTCCTTTCTGCAGCCTCATGGTCTGAGATGGAACCTTCGTTTCCACTGTTAATCCTTCAGTGTTTTCCTGTAAATAAATTTGATATATTTACATAGGTTTTAGCGTTTAGCTAGTTAAATAAGGAGTTGGGGTGTCCTTCCCTTCGCTCCCCATGGGACAACTATTATGCCCAATATCCCAGGCTTCAAAAATTGTATTTTCTGCCCCTGGGCTTTCCTGATGAGTGTCAACTATCAGAAATGTCTCTACTGCCTCAGAGAAGCTCATGTCTCTTTGAAGTGTGCTATTTGCCAATCCTTTCCCAGCTGAACTCATCAAGCATGTGACTACAGACAGGAAATTTCATATTGATTGCGTAATGAGGCCCCAGTCTGACCCTAGCACAGTGGCTCTCAACCTATTTACCATTGTGGACCGCATATGTAGCTCTCTGTGTTATGTGGGCTGCATCCACACAATGTACAGACACTCCCCTGGTTATGCAAACCCAACTTACGCAAACCCGCACTTACAGAAAAACTTCCGTAAGCTAGAAATAGGTGGGGTTTTGTTTGTTTTTTGTGTAATGGTTAGAGATACGTGTCCGACTTACACAAAATTCAAGTTACACAAGGCGTTCCGGAACGGATTGCTTGCGTAAGTTGGGGAGCGTCTATATATACTACCTGTTTGGCCCTGAGGATGTCATATGGCCGCTACACCATAGAATTCCTCTCCCTTCCCTCTCCAAAACCACTTATCCTGTCTGGCTTCTGGGATCACTGTTATGAGAGGATGCTCTTGCAAGAGGTAAGCTCCCTCCTCCATCAGTGAACTTTAAGGTGGTACCACATCAGTACTGGGGAAAGTTTTTATCCAAAATATTTCCTCATCCACAAAAAGAAAGGGGGAGGATAGAGACCCATCCTAGATCACCGCTGACTGTCGACTCAGACGACTGGTTCACAGCTCTTGATCCGAAGGATGCCTACTCCCATATAAACATCCCACCCCCTGTAGGTCCGAACCACCAGCAGTACCAGATAGAATCCTTTGGCTTAGCAATAGCATCAAGAGTACTTACAAAAGTGCTGTCAGTAGTGACAGCTCACTTCTGGCACCACAGTTCATCATTCTTCCCCAACCTCAACGATTCCCTAGTGATAGAGAGATCTCAGCTGGAGGTACAGAGAGCAGCCTCATCCCTGCTCTTTGCTAGGACTTTGCGTAAACAGAAACGTCCCACGCAGACTATAGAGTTTATTGTAGCAACACTGAACTCTATTGGTGTCAAGGAATATCTTCCTCAGGACAGATTGCAGTCCATAAAAGATCTGGTCTCCCAGCTCAGACTGAGCCCATAGATGTCAGTCTATTTGTGCCTCAACAAAGGCGGAGCCTCATCAAGGGCATCACACAGGTGCAGGAAGCCATGTGACCTAGGGGGATGAAGCATGAATAGACAGTGATCATATATGCTTCCCTGTTGTGGTGGGATGCCCATCCAAAAGAGCATACAGCATAAGGGACATGGACTCCCCAAGAGCTCAGGATGCACATATAAAGTCCTAGAATTGTAAGCAGTCTGCAAGGGCTTCAAACAATTCCAACCACTCTTGTAAACTCACCACATTCCAATGATGTTAGACTACATGACAACAGTTTTCTAAACAAGTAAACAAGGGGGAGCAAGATCTACCCCTCTCTGCATGGAAGCTGTTGATCAGAGTGATTTGGTGACTAACTAATCGACATTGCTAGTTAAAATCTTCTGGTCTCAGGCGCATGGAACACATGCATGCTCTTGGTGGAATATACAAGGTAAGTAACCTTTCTTTGCAAGGCTTCCACTAATACTCTTTGACTACCGTTTCACAACACTACTTGGAAGCTCTTCCTGATATTCAATCTGAATTTTCCCTTCCGTAATATTTTTCAGTTATCCCTGTTAGAAGGAAGAAACCCTCCCTGAGCTCACTGCCAGATATGTCTACTTCCTCTTATCCGATACTGAAAAATAGGAGGAGAGGTGCTTGGATAATACCCCCAATATGCATAATTTTCACTGAAAGTCAGCCATTTGTATGAATGAGTTCTGCATTCCCTGTTCTATGTAAAACTGGCTCCTACCATATTTGGCAATACTGGTAGTTTAAATTTATAGACCATTAAAATTATATGAAAGTATGATCACGATGATCCTTCACAGGGGCAACATGATCCTTTGGGGGAAGGTTGCAAAACTATAGCTCAGAAAACTTCTTGTCCATTTCAGTATATTTCATTGTATATTGTGTTGTCTGTCTATGGTATGAAAATGATGCAAAGGTTTATTCCATCCATGCATATCTTACGCATGTGGCATAATTTGGAGTAAAATAATCTGTTTAGACAACATTGTTAATATCAAGCTTTTATCACCATTTTGCTTAAGGTTATGCTGGAAAAATCAGCCAGATGCCAGTAATTTTGACACCATTGCATTTTGACCGAGACCCCCTACAGAAACAACCTTCCTGCCAGAGATCTGTGGTTATTCGAACCTTTATCACTAGTGACTTCATGACAGGCATTGCAGCAACTCCTGGCAGTGAGATTCCAGAAGAGGTAATAGTTCCTATTTATTTATTTATTTTTAATTCTTTTTGGAGTGAGCTGGTAACCCAAGATGATTTTCATATTGTCTGTTTTTTGGGTAATTTATAACTTAAAACTTTAAGATAACTTTTATAAATGTTATGTAATACTTGACTTTTGTTTACTATTTTGATTTGTCAGTGTGGTTTACTTAAAGGGACCCCTGCCATAAGATAAGCCCATAAGGATGTTGTGACAGGTTGATAAAACAAGGTGACAGGAGTCAAAAATCCTACTACTTAAGAATATTCACCAAAACTTTAAATCCTTTGAGGGCCTAGAATTAGGTGCTTACTTCCATATTTAGAAGCAGCCCAACTTTCAAAAGTCATTGATTTCAGTGGGAGTTGCGGTTGCTCAGCACTTCAAAAAAACTGACTAGTTATTTTGAGGGGCTTACACAGATTTGGGAGCCCAACTTTAGGCACTTGTTTTGCTAATTTTGGCCATTCCCACTATTCTCATGTACTTTCAAGCTTTTAAAAAAATACGGTATGTGCAAAGAATGGTATAAATCTGACCTTTTTGAGTTTCTTGGATTTACTATTTGTTATTGTCTCAATCCTAATTCACACTTTTTTAAGTTTAAGTGTTTGGAAATTATTCTTCATAGGTCAGAGTAGCATAAATACGTATGATTATAAATTCTTTGACTTGGCTCAAGGAAGTTTTATGTAAAAGATTTTAAAAATATTGATAGTTAAAATGTAAACATAATATATTAAACCATTCCAGTGTACACACATGGGAATCTTCATTTTAACTGGGAGTTTACATTTCTAATTTTACATCTTAAATGCACGTTTTGTGCTATAAAGCTTTGGTGTCTCATAATGTTGAATAGTAGCATTGTAACAAAATAGCACTGAATGTATGGAAGAAATGTACACCTAAGGAAGTAAACTGAAGTTGATTTAAAATTCCAGTTGCTTGTGGAGAGCAATATTGTGTGGTGGCATATGGAATTGTATTACTCTACAGTACACACTAATAGGATACCTGGAACAAAAAATATAATTACACTGTCAGTGCATTTCAAGCTGTGGAAATTATTTGGCAAGCTTCCTTCTTTTGCAAAGAAGATGAGACTTTCTTATCAGATCCACAAATTATTATTCAATACTCATTCTGGGGCACTCTTGCTGACACTAACTAGGTTTTGAACTCTGGAAGACAGGAACGCTCTAAATAGAGAACCTTTTTCTCTGGAACATTCTTTCTCAGTTGTTCCTATAGACTTCATTTGTCCAGAGCATGATTTAAAGTTCATCTTTTTATTCAGGCTGTTACTTTTATGTGAGTGGAGCTCATGTTGAGGAGTACATTTTTATTTTTATACTTTGCCAATTTGTTTGAAATTATTGGCTGTAGTATTTTATGAGGCACTGAAATTTGGTATGATTGCTTCATTTTTATAAATTAAAAACGTTTTCAAGATAATTTTATTTTGTCAAGTGAGATGCTTTATACATAGCTCCCACTTTTTTATTAGTGTCCTAATGGTAACAGGGGAAGTCAGTAAAGGTAAGGATTTTTTGGGGTATTTTCTTATTGGTGTCAGTGTACTTGTAGTATTTGTTTGTTCTTCTGTTTGTGTCAAGACTACTATGGTAAAGAACATTCTTTTAAATATTTCCATTTTTATAGGATGCAGTTTTTCCAAAGTAAATTTGTCACAGTGCTTTTTTCCTTTTAATCATAGGTTGTGTTGAAGATGGTGACAGAGATTAAAAAGATTCCTGGCATTTCTCGGGTGATGTATGACTTGACATCAAAGCCACCAGGGACTACTGAGTGGGAGTAACTAATTTTTTTTTTCTATTAAAGTACTGTGTGCAGTTTAAATTATATCAGAAACCATTCCCAGTGTTGACATGCAGTACTGTGAAAAGAGTGACTGGAGCTGCTACATAACATCTGATTCCTCTCCTGGAGCATAAATCTGCAGTTAAGAGCTATGTTGGGGATAACTGTAAGTGGGGCTGAGGATTTGTACGGGTAAATAATCATGGCAGCATTGCCTGTGCGCAGACAGATTCATATTGCTTTTGCCTTTACTGATTCTTCCTGTTTTCATGTGTTTTATTGTTACTGTCATTTCAATGTCTCTGTTTTTGTACACTGTGTAAAAAGAGACAGTTTATTTACTTTTACCAAAATCATTGTTACAGCCTAAAAATGTAAAATGAATAATTAATGTGACCAACTGCTTTTGAACAGATTTATTATAAATAAATATTTTGCCAAATGGAGTAGTGGGTACTGTTGAGTTGTGGAATTAATGTGTATCTGTTTGCTGTGTACTGGTAAGCCTGTTCTATATTGTTGGAAGTATTAGCCGATGGCAATAACACTGAATTCTGAAAGATTGATGCTAAAATAATATGAAATGTCCTTTCATCTTCCTTTTTCTGCTCACTCCCTCTTACATCACTTTCTCTTGACAGATTGAATATGTATGTGGACAACAAACACGTACATCTATACTTCTAAACAAGCTTCAGTATACATTTAATGATGTCTGGTACTATAAAATATAAGGCAGTATATACTCTGGGGACTCTGATGCAATGGTAACAGTGGGAGTGAAGTTTGAGCAGCTCATTGCATCAGACCCACCAGTTCTAGTTAGTGTGACCTAGTTCAGTTTTGCTGTTTTTTAAACTCCTGCACAACAACCCATCCCCATCCCACTGCCTGTCCCTGCATTTTTGTTTATCCTTGGTAAGAGTTTACTGTATAGAGATTTCCTTTTACAGGGGAAGTATTTGTGTGTGTTGTACGGAGTTTGATTTTAAGATTGTTATGCTCTTTGAGTATCTAGTTGTCATCAGAGGTGACTTTAGCCAAGCAGAATACAAATTACTTCAGTCATTTGTTTATTGCTGTTTTCTATTTAAATAAGGGGTAACTCACAAGAAGGGATATATTTATCATTGGACCGCCCATATTTCTCTAGTATGTTGAGGCCAAAGGCCAAGTATTTCCAGCCACCTAAGAAGTTTGGTAATCTCATATAACTGCAGTCCTTGAAGTGTTATTCTTGTAACAGTTAAAGGTTCTGACCTGAGCAGCTTTACTAGATACTTGTACAGTTGGAACCTTAATTATGTATTCAGATTCATTCTTTTCATCATGTCCATTTTTGAAACTGTATTTCATTCAGCTGTGAAATTACCTTATATCTGTTATAAAGTGGGGAAGTTCAGAGCTGTCTCTGATCACTTATTTTCCATTACATAGATTTTTTTAACTGGAATAGTGGCTGATAAACATTTATTTTAACAAGTTGACCACCTTTTGATTCCACATGTTTTCGATTTTTAGTACTACTTGCATAAACTTATACTATAAAAGTTTAGTTTAATTAATCACTTTTTAGTGTCATAATACTTTTACCTATGCCACTTGGGAGTATGTATCTTAGTTATGGGGTGGGATATTGTACAGAAGCATCTTCCAGCTTTTTGAAAAGTTTAATGAACATCTCACAGTGTAGAAATGTTATTAGTGGTAGGGAGGCAGAAGGTTCTAGTGGCTAGAGCACATGACCAGAAGTCAGGAGACCTGTTTCCAATCCTAACTCTCCTGCTTTGACACCTTAGGAAGTCATGTAACCTTAACCTGTATGTGCCTCAGTTTTCTCATTTATAAAATGGGGATAATAATTACCATACCCATCCTTCTAGAGCTATATGAGCTCTTCGGATGAAAAGTGCTATGTAAGTGAAGTATTGCTATTATACGTAATGCAGTCTTACTATTGGACTACAAGCTGTAAAACCTTTCAATTAGAGTAAGTTTAATCACCAAAAGTTAACAAGTATTCATTGGGACAGTAGAATATTCCATCTTTCAGTCCTATTGAAAACAACCATTTTAACTCCTCTTCCATAGTTCAATTTTAACAAAACTCCCTGATGAAATTATGGCCTTAATATTATATTTTTAATTTTTGTCATAACAGTACTGAGGATAGTTATTTTCATGAATGTAGAGATGTATAATACACAAATGACACAATTACAAGTAGATAAGGGCAATTCCATTTCAGTGAGCTGTAGGGATACTTCATATTCTATAAATATACTTCATATTCTCTATGTAGCCTTTGTCGCTTATGTACGTAAACTTGCTATTATTGCTGTTGTCACTGGTTCTGCGAATGTTCTAAATTAGACCTTGAGAGCAAAGAGAGGGGAGAGGAAATGGGGAATGAAACACTGAAGCTTGTTATCGAAATTAGAGGGCATCTCTTTAACTCTTAGAATTCTGGCATTTTTCTGACTCTTCTCCTAAGGCATTTATTTAGTTGACATCCATGTAAATAAATATGGAGTATATAGTCTCATAGTTATGATGTAACTCAAAATAAGATACAATACACAGTCTGGCCATAGCATCCAGAGGGTTAAATAAATTGTACCCTATTGACTGTAACATACATACATTCAGGAAGAATATTTTTCATATGTGGTGCATGTCAGATACTTAAGTCAAACTGTCATAGGAGTTGTATCTTAACTATGGTTACAGTATATGCCCATATAGGGTGTGTGTATTGAAGTTTGATGTACATATTTTCATCATATCTGATCTACACCATAGTAGTTTTGCTTTCAGGTCTCTATTAATAAAGTGGAGCTTGACATACCCCATATTTTTAGGCACATCTTTTTTACTAGAAAAATGAATATTAGAATATATTTAGGGTATATAAAATATTGCATTATGAACAGAATGTCTTATTTCAATAAGATTTCTAGGTCTTAAAATGTCTCCCACCTTTTTTGTTCAATACCCATACTATACATTTGGGAAGTGTTGGGTTTTTCTTAGTGGGGTTGACATCAATTGCCATTCCAGCAGTTCTTGAATGTACTTTATGGAGTCGACATATGTAGTACAACCAGATGCAAAGGGAGAATAGCACATTTTTACATTAGGTCATAAGTAAATATCTGTATAGTTTACTAAAAACAGAAGTGTAGCTGCCCTGTACAACTTGTTCACCTCAGGTCTTCAGTGAGACATGTCAACATTTTAAAAGGAATTTGTATTGGGGGGGAGGTATTTCCCATCATTCTCAATTTTTTAAACATTTTTCTGCTTGTGAAATGATATCAAGTACTGTGAGCCTTAATTTTTATCCACAAATAAAAAATATACAGTATGTTACTTGTTTGAATGTGTGTGTGATTTATTTTGCGGGGTTTAAAGCAGGAATTACATTTGAGTGGATGGTCCATTTTGGAGCCAGGTGTGAGGGGAGGGAAGAGCAAAAAAGATGAAATCACTGTCCTTAAGTCCTGAACCACTTGCTAGAGAAACATCCAGGAGCAAGAAAGCATCTCTATAAGGCCATGTGCTACCTCCCTTCAAAATATTGTGTGAGATGCATTTAAAGTGGTCCCATTGATGATTGTGCCTAACTCCTAAGATCGGAGGGAGGATGGGTGTAATGTTCAAAGAGGAGAACAGACTTGTCCGAAGCTTTTCAGTGAAATACAAGGTTTGAATTTAGTCTCTCCTTTACTGTGATTATAACATTATTCTCTAGCTTCTCATGTGAAATTCCTTCAGAGAAGAAAAGCATTATATTTATACTTATGGCATTTGTTTAAATATAAAAAACAAATGATAGCTGATGGACCTATACTATTTTATGAATCCTCAAACTCTATTTCTCTTTTATGACTATATTACAATAGTGATAAGCCTATGCTCTTCCTAATTTGAAAATTCAGTACTGCATATAAATTGCCCCTTTAAAAAAAAAAAAAAAAAAAAAAAAAAAAAAGGGCAGCTGAAATGCTTTTGCTCACAAGACACATTTCCACATGCAATCTTAAGTGCTTGCTGTCAGCACTAATAGCATAAACGAACATGGAACATTTGATCATGTATCTCCCCTTTGGAATGAATTAAGTATTTTCTTTAGGCATACAGCTGTAAAACGGTTCTGTAAAATCTGTCTCAATAATTGAACCTATGTATGAGAAAATATATTAATTATCCATTTGGACGTGTTGCCAGTACTCCTGAAATGTATCTTATGCAGGTACCTTAAAGAAAGAAAGCACAGAGAGTCCTGCCAGGATTTGGACCTCTAGTTCCAGTGGCACTATATACTTCAGATTTATTTGCTGAGTGCCAGTAGTCTGTTCACTGCTTTAAATGACCAACAACAACAACAAAAAAACCACCCCACCATGTCCTAAGGAGATTAAAATCTATTTGATGCTTAGATCACAAAATCATTCCCTCCAGGATTCCTTACAAATATTCCAGTGTATTACACAATCTTCGTATGCCTACGTTCCTAAATTGTTAATTTTATTGCTGCAGTGCTACATGAAAAAACAGCAGCATTCTCTGCAAACTAACCCTTTCCCTTAATCTTTGATAGTGGAAATATCTGTGGCCTAAAGAATAACAAAACTATCTATTAAATTTGACATTCAAGGACCATAGTTGGAGTGACTTGTTAAAATGGAGATTTTTTGTTTTGTTTTATTTTTTTCCCTCTTAAAACAACTTCTATGTGAATGCTTCAAAAGTTCAAGCTTTGTTTTAAAACAAAGCACACAAAATACCAATCAGTCATATTTTGTATTGTTGTGGGTTGGGTTAAACATCGCTTAAAATGGTGAGTGTGATCTCCACCTGTCATTGAAGATAGCTGAAAGAGACAGCCTCCACCTAAGGCAAAGGGGGGTACCAGAGAGAATCCAGGAATCTGAGCCGCTTTTGCTGGGCATGGTTTGGCCTAAGGGTTTGTGTGAGTGAGAAGTAGGAGGGAGCGACTGAGAAGGAGCAGAAAGGGAGACATAGCCTGAAAAAGAAGCTGGTAGTACAATCCTGAGACAAAGCTCTTGGGGGGTGCTGACAGAGAGTTAGTTTCCTTGTTCACAGCACCATCTCCTGTTTGGGTCCTCCTGTGTTCAGTGAAACAGGATTTTGTATGTTCTTTGTAAATAAACAAGAATACGCCAAAGAAAACATCAGACTCACTAATTTCTCCTCCCAACTGGGGAATAAACCCCAAGAGATCCTGAATTTTGGCTAGCTGCTTAGGTCAAAAGGGGTAACAATATATTTACTGTGAGGTGCTATAAAAGAAACATGATCTTTGAGGTAGGGATTTATATTGAAAAGACAGACAAGTGAAGCACTAACATACTTTATAAAGAAGTAGTGAGGAGGGTCCTGAGGTAGGGACGTGAGATTGTGGTTCCCAAGGGCTTGTCTACCCTACGGGATATGTCAGCTTAATTATATCACTCAGGAGGCGGGGGGAGGGGATTCAACCCTGTAGCGACATACCTGGCCTCAGTATATACATAGACAATATCAAGGGTCTCATGTTTGGGTTTTTAGTTTACGCACATTGGTTTGTGGGCAGTGCTGCAGAAGTGGGTTTATAGTAGGGATTTGAATGAGGAAAGCACTGTCTTGACAAATAGATTTTCTTAGTGAAAATAATTTACAATAGATCTCTAATCCTATAGAAGTTCTCTTTTGTTATCAAACTTTGGGTATCTTATTATATTGATGGTCTAGTCTTGTCTTTGAACAGTACTTTATGAAAAGTTATTTAAGTTTCTAAATCCTTATTTCATTCAGCCCATGCCCCTAGTCAATAGCCTGTGGGCACAAGCCAGTCATCTGCAACTACTTTATGCAGATTCACAGGTTTCAGAGTAGCAGCCGTGTTAGTCTGTATTCGCAAAAAGAAAAGGAGTACTTGTCTCTAAGGTGCCACAAGTACTCCTTTTCTTTGTATGCAGATTAAAATTTAGCTTTAGGCTTTCTGTTTACTTGAAAGGGCATATTGTTTATATCTCTTCTAGCTAAACTCAGCATTGTGAAGTGGTTGGTTTTTTTTTCTTTATAGGAAGTTTAAAACTTCAGGTCCGTGTTGTGTGTCAGAATGCTAATATTCCAATGACCCAGTGGGGTTTCCCCTGAGGAATCCAGTAAACATTTGAAAATAATTGAAATCAACTTATGGTTGACCCATGAAACAAATGAACTATTTGCTGTGATCTAATGCCTTTATGTAAATTTGACTGTGAATTCTGTGTATCAGGCTGTTGTTGCCTGTGGCTGCCCACCTCCTTCACCTTTTTTGGAGGAAACTAGGGGCTTGGCTACACTTGCAGATGTAGAGTGCTTTGGGTTAAATCAGCCTTCGTACAACGCAGTAGGGAAAGTGCTCCAGTCTGTCCACACTGACAGCTGAAAGCACACTGGCCTGGCCACATTTGCAGCACTTGCAGCTGCATTAGGAGTGGTGCATCATGGGCAGCTATCCTAACATTCAAGTGGCTGCAACATGCTTTTCAAATGGGGAGGGAGTAGGGTGGAGTGTGTTGTGTGTATGTGGGGGGAGAGAGAGTGGGTTTTTGGGGTGCTGAGTGTGTGTCAGCACGCTATCTTGTAAGTATAGATCCCCCTCCCTCCCCCGCCTCTCTCACTCACTCACTCAAAGCAAACATTAGCTGTTTATTTTTTTCTCGGAGCTGATAAGCAGCCGGCAGGCCGAAACCGAGCTTTGAAAGGGCCACTTCCGCATTCGTGCTGGAGTTCACAACAAAGACAAGAAAGGCCACTTCAGTTAATGGGCTTATGGGACGTTTCCAGAGGGCAATCAGAGCGCTGTAACATAACTCCTCGTTCACACTGACACTGTAGCGTCTCGCCCAATATGCAGCAAACCTTATCCCTGGAGTACCAGCAGCGCTATAGCCAGGGAGTCAGAGTGCTCTACGTGCCTTGCCAGTGTGGACGGGGAGTGAGTTATAGCGCTCTGGGTGGCTTTATTGCGGTATAACGTGCAAGTGTAGCCAAGGCCTAGGTGCAAGAGGGCTGCTTTGGGGCCCTCGAGCACTTCCTGCTGACTTTATGACGTTGCTCTCTTTGGGCTGGTTTTGCTTCAGGATGTTGGGGAGATGTTTACTGTTTCGTGGTGACACACCCCAACCTGGGCTAATTAAAAAGAAAAATTAGCAAATACATTTGTTCATCAAATACTTCAGCTCTTATCTCTTGTTTTATTGTGCTTATGGAGGGCTCTCTGTCATACTAAAATCCTTCTTTGTAGCTGCATTTGTTTAAGAAATAAATTACCTTTCAAGGAAATTTGTGAAAAATTGTACTTGTTTCCTTGTGCTCCCTCTGTCTGTCTGTCTGTATCCACCTGTTGTCTTTGATCTTATTAGATCATAAGTTCTTCAAGGCAGGGATGTCTTTTTGTTACGTTGGTACAGCACATAGCACAATGCAGCCCTGGCCTCTAATAAATACAGAAAGAATAAACACTGATAAATACTCACTTCCAGGTATTTCTCTAGTTCCAAGAGGAAGGTATAAAAAGGGATTCCCTGATTCATCCCAACCCTTACTTTCAACTGCTTTTGATGTTATGAAAGTTGCTGGAAAAATTATCACCCCCTTGTCAAACTGCAACTTACATAACATTTCTATAACAGGACTGCTCTTTTGGTATGATTTGTGTAGACTCAAAGACCCCGATCATGAAAGTTGATCCCAGACATGCAGATTCATTGAAGTCAGTGGTACTTCATATGGACACAGGAATCCACCTGCATAGATCATTTTTCAGGATCAGGGTCTAAATTAGACTCTAAATTTAAAACTCAATGACCTGTAGAATAAGGCTGGTTCTCTGGAATAATGCACCAGCAACCTAGATAATAAAATGTCTGAACTGCACATGAAGAATGAGAGTTTAAAATTCTTACTTACGTCATTATAAAAGATGAACAGATTCCCATTCAGATTAAAGTCCTTTTACATCACTCTGATGGTAATAAGAGCCCTTAAAGTAAGCACAATTATACTTTTAGGCTTCTTTACAATGCCAGAGCAGTATCAAGAGTCCTTAGTGTAAATAAGAATCTGGCTCAACCTGTTGCTCCATCAAAACCACAAATAATATAGAACAATTTAAAATCTTGCATTGTTTGTGTTCCAGGTAAACCTGATAATTCTTAAAATGATTCTTGAGATACCTTTGGAATTTGTGCTCAGCCATTCCATCCAGATTTTAAATGGTATTCCAAAAAAAATGATTAAAGGTGGTTCTGGTTACCTTGCTTGGCTCTTCAAAAATTTATGGAGCTTTACTTATTATTTTTGTACATATTTTGGAAAAAGTGATGCTATGTAGTGAGTTTAGAAGTGTACGATTACATGGCTACACCTGGGAGGGGAATTTGCATATTCCCTGAAGCAACACAGTTGCAATGTAAAAATCGATTGAATTAAAAAATTGATTTAATTTCTCTTGGAATATGAGCTTTCATATTATCTCCTGCAAACTGGTGTATTATACCTGGAGAAAAGAAATGTATTTTTTAAAGTGTGATAATGCCAAAATTTTGCTCTTAGAAGAATTAAGAAATTAAAGGGAAATTTGACAGTTGATAATTTGAATGATTATACATGAATTGATTAATTATTCTTTTATTCTAGGTGTTGAATGACTTCATAAATAGTTATTCAACCTTTAGAATAAAATAATAATTCATTAATTCATCCATGTTCTTGGCATGACAATGTTAGCATTCATATGCCACAAACTATTTAAAATTTTTAGAGTTCTCTGCTGAATTGTTTAGATGCCTAGGTTTCCTTAAATAATTGACGGGTTTTTGTTTTTATTTTAATTAGATGGACAAGAAGGGTTAGTGGCCTGAAAGCATAGATACAAAGAAAACTAGATGTAAAAGATACAAAGTGGGATTATGGAGTGCAGCCTCAAGTCTAAACTATTTTTGTGGCTTTTTAGCTAACAGTTGGTTCAAGAGTCTTTTAAAATTTGCAACTGGAAATTACTCTTAATTTAATTTCTCCCTGAATCACATGTCTCATTGCAGAAGACTTCAGACAAAGTAATCTTGTGGTCATGAGGTTAGCCACTTCCTTATAAGTTCATTATGTGCTGTGCAATGCTTTAGGGTATATAAAACTAATTCACGAGGAGAGGATTTCATTATTATTTCTGATTCTGTAATTGTCTTAAAACATAAAGCAGACAACAGAATTAGTACTGTAATGGAATTACCTCTCATAAATTAAATATCTTACTAATTTGAACAATTTGAGTGGGGTTTGCACAAATAATTTCCATTCTGATTTTGCTTGTACTGCTTTTCAGAGCTTTATTTAAAGATATGAAAGGGAGTATCCCAAATTTATCATCTTTAGGGTTCATAAAATTCCTTCAGATGCAAAATAAAATGATTTAAGCCAGGAAATTCAAAATTAAGGCTGAAACTACATTACAACCTTGGCATTCAGTTCTGCCCAGGTATTAGCGACAGCTCACAATATATCTTGTACTATAGTAGCACCTAGAGACCCAGCAAGGGCTAAGATCCAATGGTGCTAGACTCTGTACAGATAGGTAGTAAAAGCCAACTCCTGCTTTGAAGAGCTTACCATCTTAGTTAAAGACAAGACACTTCCAAGGCCCCCAGTATAGGTTTATAGACCATGCAATAGCTGGGTACAATGGACTGAGTTAAGACCAGAATTACAGCCCTAAATATGACATAGGGAGAAAGAGCAGTGATAGTTTGAGTTGCTAAGTGAGCTTCCCAAAAGAGCCACAGACAGTTTCAATGTAGCTGGAAGCAACCTGAATCAGGATACCTGCTGTTGGGAGGTAAACAACAAGTTTCTATTATGGACACTTGAAGGACTTTTTTGTTGCTCAGTATGCTTTCCAAACAGAACAACATACCCATAAAGGAGAAATTCTTCAAGTCTCATTTCACAGTCAAAAGGCAGCCAACCAAGTTCCCCTCCACTGGCAGCCCCAGAACCTTTCATTATCAGACTTCAGCCTTTACCAGGAGTCTCCAGGTTCTGCACAAAAGGTTTGGCACTCTGCAGGAAGTGATTTTTCCTTATGAAAAAAATTTGAAGAGTAACCCCGGAAAATTGAGGCAATTAATTCAAGAGCTTGTGATCTGGAAAGCTCAGTTTCTGGTTCTGATGTTACTTTTGATTGGTACCTGCAAAGAAAACAAAAAGGGCTTTTCCTCTTTTATAAATCTTTACAATGTATGAAACAGGCCTGAAAGGTTTCTGCTTCTTTTTTTTATTTTTTACATAAATACAGGCTCAGTGGCGGATTAGCCACTGGACCAACGGGGATCGTGCCCAGGGGCCCCTGCCAATTGGAGGGCTCCCAGAAAAAGGGGCATCCCAGTGCCCTGACCCACTCCGCCCACCTACCCACACTCCAACCCAGCTCCCCAGCAGGTGCGCAGGGAGGGGGCAGGGGAACTGAAGTGGAAGGGTTGGGGAGGGACCCCCACTTGCTTTGGCCCAGGACCCCACAAACCCCTAATCCGGTCTTGCCTATCCTGGAAAATTATTTTCGAGACCAGAGAACTATAGTAACTATAACATCTGGAGAATGGAAGGTTGTGGTCTGGTTTGGGGTTTTTTTTGTTAATCTGTTTCATTCCAATGACTAATAAACTCTTTGGAAAAAAGATGTGTCTGTTAAAGATTCAACTGTTCCCATATCTGCTGGTAAGATGCAAGAGCTCATAATAATCAATGAGTCCAGAGTTGACATTCCTAATTTTAATTGACTAAAAACAAACCAATCCCTCTCCAAAAAATACCACTACTTTAAAAACAAACCAACAAAGAATGTGTCTGGGTGTTACCAGAATTAATATAAAAAGTAATAGTTAACAAATTATTGTTCTTTAATTATAAATGTAAAACTGACAGTTGTGCTGAAATCCTAATGCCACAGTATATTCCTGAAGTGACCTTTTGATTACATTTGGCCAAAAGAATTTCTTCTAAAAAGGGTGCTTCCCCACCAACTCTGAGGCGTGTGCTGATGAGTAAAATAGTTACATGAAGAAATGCTGTTCTTGCTACTGCGAGATTTATGGACAAACTAGAAGTTAAGTCAGATGGGAGTTTGTTTACCAAAAATACACTCCCAGGCTGGTAATGAAAAGATGTTTTGATTGGTGAGAGAAAAAGAACTCCATAAGCTTAGCAGTACCTCAGCATTCCAATATCTGATCATCTAAGATAAAAACAAATTAGACATGCTTATATTTTTAGAACTTGGAGGATGTTTGGAGCTATTAGCCTCTCTGGCATTCTCCAGTTCATCTAAAACCCTGCTTACAAAAAGCACCAGAAAATACTGGATATGGATAATGTTTTATCTTTTAAAAAAATCTATTAATATTAATGAATAACTAATATCCCTTGACTTGTTCTGAATTATGTGCTATAGTACTGGCTGGAATGCTATGTACGTATGTTTGAGTTCACTCTTCTAATTATGGCCCTGACCCTGCAGTTGTTACACTGAGCAATTTTGCCTGAGTAAGGCTTGCAACGCCCATCTAATTAACAAGATCTGTGGATAAAAGCACTATGTAAGAACTAGGTGCTATTATTTGTATAAGGGCTTCTCTCTCCCAGTGCTAAGCTTACCCATCACTGATCATCTATCCTTAAGGTATATATTGGAAGGAAACTTTGTATCAGGTTTGAAATCTGGCTCAGACTGGGAGGATAGAAAGTACAGTACTGGTGTTCAGACCCCACAATGGCACACACAGGTTAAGTTTCAGAGTAGCAGCCGTGTTAGTCTGTATCCGCAAAAAGAAAAGGAGTATTTGTGGCACCTTAGAGACTAACAAATTTATTTGAGCATAAGCTTTCGTGAGCTACAGCTCACTTCATCAGATGCATTCATTTTTCCACTGAATGCATCCGATGAAGTGAGCTGTAGCTCATGAAAGCTTATGCTCAAATAAATTTGTTAGTCTCTAAGGTGCCACAAGTACTCCTTTTCTTTTTACAGGTTAAGTGTAACTTCTGCTATGCAGATTAGATAGAGGATTTTGTTCTGCATGTGCTTTGGCTTACTACTTGTCTCCTACTCTAGCCTTGTTCTTATATTATTTTCTTTAGGTCAGTCAGATGGTGCTGTTATAATGGAAAGTTATGACATGCTGCTGTGTGGGTTATTAACTCAGGTAGTGCTGAGATTCTTCTTTTATTTTTTAATTCACGAGCAGCCTCTCAAATTATATATTCACAGCATGGAGTTCATGTCCTCCCATATTATCCTAAATAATAACTCCTCTGTGCTGTAATTCATACATTGTATTGAAAGTATCTATTGGGTGTCTTTACAATGAACTATTAGTCTGTAGTGATATGATTGAAGTTTGGGATGCTACTGTTATGCTAAGAGGTACTGGTGACTACTTGGATCAGGAACCTCTTTGAGATTGGGTGTGAACGCACCATTCAATTAACATAATTGTCAGGATGAGTTAATCAGAAGCCCCTCACCTAAAACAAAAAGGGATTGTGAACCCAACCCAGAGTTTGCTTGGGTGGAGGGATTTTGCTGATGAGCACTGTGTATGACCCTGGAAAAAAGCTGGAG
This sequence comes from Dermochelys coriacea, assembly GCF_009764565.3. Taxonomy (NCBI): domain Eukaryota; kingdom Metazoa; phylum Chordata; order Testudines; family Dermochelyidae; genus Dermochelys; species Dermochelys coriacea. The sequence continues at coordinate 25,106,809 of NC_050076.1, read as the reverse complement.
AGAGCGCTTTTGGGTTTGGTGTTGGCTAAAGAGGCTTAGGGCCGTAAGCTAAGAAACTGTTGTTTTGTTTTTGGTTCCTCATGCGTTCGGTGAAGTTAGACTTTGTATATTTCTTGTAAATAAACAAGATGGCATCAAAGAAAATACTAGATTACATACATTTCTATTTCTAATGGAACTTCCAAGACCCTGAACTTTGACTAGCTGCTCAAATCAAAAATGGGCAACATTATTTGCAAAATATTTGAAACATAAAGATCTAAACCCGTATGATATTTTTATGCTACGGTACAATGGTACATAATCATCAGGAAGATTCTACCCAGTAACTTCCATTATTTTGTTAAAATAGCTAAACCTACTGGCTTTGTAATAGGTTCCCAAGCTGAGATTTTCCCTGTGCAAGGTACAGTATTTACATCTGATTTATAAGCCCCTGAATAGATTTGGTTCATAATATAAACTAATACAAATGTGATCGGAGTGTTGCAAATATTCTAATATATCAATATGAAAGAAGTGCCTTAAAAAGAATGTGTCCGTCCATCAGAAGGAAAAGGAGGCCCCAAACTCTTTTATTTATTCTGGTTTAAGGAATTGTAACTGAAATGGCTCTTAATACAGTGTACTGCTCCTTTCTGGGAGAATCAGCGGGGTATGGTAAGAATTTGAAATCCTATTGAGGTACAGTAATTAAATTATAAACATGGAGTTGTTTAAAGACCAGCAATCAGAGCCCCATGGGAGTCTGACTAATGTATTTGGTATTAAGCTATTAAGGTGACTGGTGCTCAGAGATAGACAGCCTGCATAAAGTTGCAAAGTAATTGCAGAATGTCAAACAGCATGGCTTTGAATAAAATGTGTATCATTTTGTTAAGCCATATCACAATTCTGCATAATCTTGGCATGTCAGGGGGCATTTTATCTAATCTGCCGTCTTCAGAAAATGCTGACACTCTCGTATTTAAGAGAGAAGATATTCCTATTTATAGGAAAGATTTTTCCTCTCAATCAGACTAATCATTTTCTGACTGTATCCTTTCCACCTACTCCATTAATGTGTGACAGGCATGACACTTAGCTCCACCAGAAAATGTTGCAAAATAAACCCGGTGTATTTGAAAAGCTTCAATTTAGTTTGGAGAGTATAAAATTGTCAGATTTTGTTTTGTGATCAAATAGTACTTTGAATGAACCGCAGTTTAATCGGAATCTCAGTCTCTCTATGTTCTATGCTATGGTATGTCCTATAGGAGGATCGACAGCTAGAGTTATAAGAAAGTATTTTCAGCATTGTCAAGAAGGTATAATATGTCTGCCAGTTCATAAATGTAATTTATCAATAATTCTGACAATTGCTCGGAAATCACTGGTTTCAATAATTACTAAAGAGATGCATGTTTTAATGCCTTAACATATGGAGATGGAAGCACTTTTTCCCAAATCTTATGCTGCCTCCCTATGTACACCACAAAGGGTAAAGAACAAAGTAAAAGAGTACATGGAAATACGGAGAGCAGAAACACAGAGAATTCCAAGGTATGGGAAGCTTTTATTTTACTTAAGACTTTGAGGTAATCAGGCATGTGCATCTATTTTATTTCTACTATGGCCAGTTGGAAAAACGTTGATGGGGCCATATTCTGTTGGAATATGTAGTTCCTTGGAAATGGAAATGCTCTGCACAATTGGGTTCATTTTGCCTGAATTTCATTTTGGAAGAAAACAAGAAAAAATTCAGACAATGCCAAAATGTCCCATTTTAATGTGTTGGGAATGAAACATTTCAAGCTTTTATTTTGAAATGTTTTATATTTTTATTATTATACAAAATAAAGTTAAAATTAAAACTAATCTTTAGATCAACCTGAAGCCATTTTCCTTTATAGAAACTTTGAAATAGCCAAATCCCTTGTGAAGCTGAATTTCCATCCTCCACACAGCTCTAATTTTCACATATTTAATTATTGAATAAAGCTAGTGAAGAAATTAATTAGAATTAAAGCTTTAGGAAGTAAACTGCTTAAAAAGTTGTTTATAAAATACATTTATAGGTGGCCATTCTTTTACTTTCAAACAGGTGTATAACTGGAAAAGGTACATAACTCATTTTGAAGTGTGGTTTAAATGATAGTTTGCCAGATTTGATTAGATAACCAGTATCATGTTCTTGATTAAAAACATGCACTGATTGATTATTCTTGTGATGCATGATCCAAGTATGACTATCACATGAGGGAGCTCACACACAAGCACTCTGTTGATAGTAATCCTCAGCATGGAGCCAAAAAGAAGAATGTCTATTGCAGGATATTGCAACTAAAAATGTGACATCCTGGCAGCATGATAAGATAACGTTATGCTTCTTAGGGAAAATTACAAGAAAACATCCCGAAGAGCTGTAGTTGTTGCTTTCATTGAAGTCAACAGGAGCTTTGCCACTGAGTGGAGTCAGAGTAGGACTGAGTTTAAGATTTGACACCTCCAAATATTCTTGCACTGTAGAATTAGTCAACTTTAGGAAGATTTTAATCACTGTGGGTGGGATTTGCAAAGGCGCCTAAGCAAGTTAGGTGCCCAGTTCCCACTGAAAATCAATAGGCTCCTGAAAGGTACTTAGGTGCCTAACTCTCATTGAAATTAATGGGAGTTAGGTGTCTACATACTTTTCAATAACTGGGTCTAGGACAAACAATTAAGTGCTTTTGAAAAATCCCATTTTGGGTCTTTTTAGTGCGCATTAAAAAGATTGTATTAGGAACAATGTAATTTTTTTAACACCACTAAGTACTTTGGACCAGACTTGCTATGGCTTTGCCTGCTGCACATCCAAATCAGTAGTAAATCTGGAGGAAGATGGAATATGTTTGTGGATATATAATTGGACCAGAAGGAAATTTTTCCTGTGTAAATAACTAATTCAAATGGTCCTATACCCTATGGACTACATGTTACAATAGTAGAAATACACTGAAAATGCATAAAACTAAATCTCTTCTTTACTTGTATTTTGTCCTTTCTAGAGAGTTCTTGGATAAGTGTACTCACACAGTACAATGCTGTACTGTGTAAATGTTTACATGGAAACTGCATATTCCTCATCATCTTAAAAGAGGTAGTAGTAAAACAATTTCAGATATTCTGGGGTATTAACAATAATAATATTTTTATTGTAGAATAATGTACTTTTTTGTGCTGGCGGAAAAATGCAGCCATATATACTAAATACACACATATCATGCAAATAATTTATTACAATGAAAATATTAAGTGATGTTAAATGTTAATAATTTAGAAGTAGGTTGAATTTTTATTCACAAAATTTTGAAAATTAAAAACACATCCCTTAGGATTTTACCATCAAGTAGATACATGAATTAAGAGGCAGGAGCAGCTGATTATAAGTAATTAATAACACAGAGATATTAACACAATGCCTTGACCACATTTAAGATCCCCCTTTTTTTTTCCTCCCAGAGAAAGGTGTGTTTGCCTTGGTCTCTTGGCCAGATTACAACTCTGTAATATTGCATATATTTCTTATCTAGGAGGATAAGACTAAGATTATGCTTGAATTGACACAGGGTAGACATTGGTCAATTATATTTGGGTGAAAGTGTCTGTTTTTTTGGGTCCACCAAAATCTTGAAGCTGGATCTGTCATTGTGCACCCATGGACCCACACAACATCTCTCTGCCCAATTTCATAAGATCCTTCTTTATCCTATCACCTGAGCAGAGTTTCACCTCTATTATAGCTACATATATAGAGAATGGCAGCTCTTTGTAAAGGACTGCAGGTGCAGGATGAATAGCCACTTTAATTTAGTAATACTTTACCTATATGCACCTTAAGAGTTTTTAAAATTAATTACATTTCACAATACTCCTGTGAATGAGGTAAGTGGTGTTACCCTACTTTACAGATGAAGGACCTGAGATAGACTGGTTAATTGACTTGTCCAAGGTCACACAAGAGGTCAGTGGCAGAGCCTGGATTAGAACGTAGGAGTGGTGTCTCCTTGTCCCTTGCTCAAACCACTAGAAAACACTGGAAAAGCTGTAATGAGACAATGCCTCTTGTAAGTAGCTGTGGATAATATTTGAATGTAGCATTTGTCATAGTACTTTTGAGGTAACTTTATTCCACTGCACTATAGTAGACTCTCTGTGGACTTGTACCTACTAATGGATGATTGTAATTAAGTGGTACTGTCAAGCAGGCCTGCAATGAACCTTTAATTCTAAGAAAGATATTTCTGTGGCTGATGGGAAGGGGACAGTATTAGAGACTAATTAATTACCAAGGACAAATTAACACATCAGTGACTTGGCTCATCTTCTTTGTTGCATTTCACATTTCTTCCAAAGAAGGAAATAGAGCATAACTCTTTTCTTGAGACCTGAGGATTCAGTGACCTTTAATAGACCCTCTTAGTTATAGTTTGTTGTTTTCTTAAGGCTAAAGATCACCTATTGATTGATGAAATCATTCCATGCTAAAGTATTCTAGTTAATCTATATCTACGTTCTTAATCTTGAATAAACCTAGATCTACACTTAAAAAGCTGCAGTGGCACAGCTGCAGCAGTTTCGTAAAAATGCTACTATGCCTACGGAAGAGTTTATCTGGTTAGTGTAGTTAATTCACCCTCTCGAGAGGCAGTAGTTGTGTCATCGTGAGAAGCCCTCCTGTGGACATAGTGCTGTCTACACTGTGCGTTAGGTCAATATAACTGTGTCGCTTAGGGGAATGGATCTTCAAACCCTTGAGCGATGTAGTGATGCTGATGTGAGTTTATAGTGTAGACCTGGCCCTAGTTAAACACGTTGGTGAAGCCCAGTCTGGGATTGAGGATTCATTCCTCAACTTGCTGCAGTTCAGAAGCACCCTTGGAACAAAGCCCATTTACTCTCAGCCTTGGCTCAGTAGTGTAGTCAGAGATTGTGAGTTACGCAGGCCAGGGATTGTATTTGTCCCCTATGTTTGTTCAGGGCTAAGCACACTGTTGATGTTCAATACAAAGTAGGAGGAGGAGGACTTGTAGGCTCTAACTGATCACTAGAGCAGTTTGAACATTCGACCAGTAGAGCCTGCAGGGCACATATTTAGCACATTTGTCTGTATACTACACTAGCTCCAATTAAGGTTATTTAGCGGTACCTTCCCCATAGGAGTGCTCTCCTTCCTGCCTCAGGCTCCCAGTATTTATGGGAATCATATGGCTAAATTGTCACAATGCTGACTAAATATTTACCCCCAAACGTGGACAAAAACTAAACTATTGCCGCATAAGGAACTGATGGTGCCATATATCTGTCTATGGATCTGTGCCTGCCTCTGAGACCTGTGGAGATTTAAATAGTCCTGATTTACCTACAGCACATCTCTCTCTTGAGCTGCCAAAGCATCAGTTTCCACCATTGGAGGACAAAGGAAAACTAAAAAACAGACCCACACAATAGAATGCCAGCTCTTCCACTATATCCTGTTCTCTGGATGACATGGGAGATGGCGATGGTGGCTTTTCTTCCCAAGATGATGATGTAGTTCTGGTATTACATTGTCAAGGTCACAGGCTTTCTATGTTTCCATTGATTTCAGTGCCTTATCTATTTCTTCCCTAGAGAATGGGTTGGAAGTTTTCATCCTGGGTAAGCTGTGGAGATGGTAGCATTGATGCCATGCTTTTTTGTTTGAGACTTCAAAAACATTATTTTTGTCTGCTTTAGCAAGGTTGGTCAGGTGTGGTTGCAGAGACCTTCTATAATTGGTGGATTTTGTGCTGCACCGAACTGCCTGGTACGTGTCCCTGTTTTCCTGCTAGATCTTGATGTCCATGTCTCAGATTCATTTTTCCCAGCGTGCTCTTTGAGCTGCATTCGGCTCTCTAGGAAGTGGTTGGCTATGTCTGGATCACCAGATTTTTTTGTACTGTTTAAGGAAGTCTGCATGTTCTTCATGCAGACTGGTGTATAGATAGTTTGGCAGCCATGTGGAATGGACTTGAAGATTGCTTTGGTAAACCTTGAATGTGATTGATCTATTGAGATGTTCTGCAGGATACAGACTGTATTTTGATCAATGAACTTAGTATAAAATTGTCTCAGTCTGCCTTTCTGTAGTTCCAACTTAGCCTTGGGCTAGTGGTCACTATAGGTATGGTAACTCCCTAGAAAATTAGGGAGTAAAGGCAGCCAGAGTCCCTTGCCAGATGTGCTCTGTATAATTAGAGATAGGACCAAATCAAGGCTCTGTATTCAAACATCTTCGAAATTTGGGGAGTTCAGAATCAAAACTTAGGCCTAGTTCTAAATTTCATGGCTAGTCCCAGATCTCCAGCCAATCTATTCTGTCCAAAGACTGCAAAAGTATAAGGAATTCAAAATCCAGACCTGAATACTGCGGTTTGGGTCCTTCTCTATGTAAAACTGTGATATGCATCAATGAACGCCACATTTGATTTTTAAAGTTCTGTTGTGGGCTAGACCAACCAACGTAGTACCGCCGCCACCTTGTGTTCCAAAAGAAGAATAGCAAAGTTCGATAGCTAGCTATTTTCAGAGTAGCAGCCGTGTTAGTCTGTATTCGCAAAAAGAAAAGGAGTACTTGTGGCACCTTAGAGACTAACAAATTTAAATTTAAATTTAAATTTGTTAGTCTCTAAGGTGCCACAAGTACTCCTTTTCTTTTAGCTAGCTATTGTGATGTTAGATTAGAAAAAACTGAAATGTGAACAGACCTTAATGCTTCTGTATAGAAAAGCCAGATAATCACCGTAGTCAGTTGCGTTAGATTTCTCACCATTTCATTAAAAGATATTTAAGTAGCCTGTTGCATGGCACAATGGCTCAGTGGGAAAGCTTGGCTCTGCTCGCTCAGATCTGGATTTTGAAGGGGATGCACTAATTTGCTGGAGTCACAGAATGCCTTTGGTTGTGGATTCTGAGGAGCATCCAGTGGCAGGAGCCGTAGGCAGGAGATATGATGGGGATAGGGAGGAGCAATGTGTGACCTCCCTGGAATAATGTTTTGTGATGCCTATGTTCACTTTCCTTATGGAGAGATGTATGCTAAATGATGGTTTTAGCAGGATTCAATGCCAAAACAATGCAAGATTCAGGAATGTAACATTCTGGAGAAAGGAATAAAAACCAGTTCTAGTCTAAGGGATAGCTCAGTGCAGTCTTCTCTGGCAAAAATCCGAGGGAAAATATCACGTCCAAATAGAATGATTTTTTTCATCAGACATTCTGAATAAATTACAACAATCTCCGATATCTGAATTAGTGATGGAATGAAAGAGTGACCAAGAGTAGTGTAGTGATTCATCATCTTTGTTATTCTTTCTCCACGTAATTCATTGTTGTTCACTGGCTAGCAGGGAATGGGGATGTTTTGGTGACAGTGCATTTAGACTGTAAGCTCTTTGGGGCAGGGACTGTCTCTTTGTTGTGTGTTTGTACAATGCCTAGAACAATGGGGCTCTTCAGTCCAGCAGAGAAAAGGAAAACATGATCCAATGGCTGGATGTTGAAGCTAGAGAAATTCTGATTGGAACTAAGGCAAAAAATTTTAACAGAGTAATTAACCATTGGACCAATTTACCAAGAGTCGTGGTGGATTCTCCATCACTAACCATTTTTAAACTGGATTGGATGTTTGTCTAAAAGATACGCTCTAGGAATTATTGTGGGGGAAGTTCTCTGGCCTGTGTTATACAGGAGGTCAGACTAGATGATCACAATGGTCCCTTCTGGCTTTGGAATCAATGATTATTGACTGCTATAGTGGCAGCAAAGTAACACAAGCATCCCATAATGCATTTAACACAGTATGCAATTTAGAATACACAAATCTCACAGCAATAATAAGGGAGCCCCAAGAGACCCTTCCACAAGCACTGGCAAGAATTCCTCTGAAATTTCAGACCCTACGGGAGATCCCAAGAAGATCAGGGCTGAGGTGAACCTATTTGTCAGACAAACATTTAGCACAACAATCACTATTTGAAATGTTAACTGAAATGTTGAAATGTTGAATAGGAACCACTGCTGATGTCCATTAATAATTTTAAAAGCTTTGCGAACATCCGTAAAACCCTTTTCTAATATACTGCTAAAAAGCATATATTTCTTCTCAGTGAACTGAATATCTTGGTTTTGAGAACGGTGCTACACTCAAGTCTAACCATGGCCTCATCCTGCTCCCTTTACTCATTCACTTAGAGTATGTCCATGCAGAAAATGAAGGAGTAATTGTAATGCAGAATATCTGTGCTAGCTTTAATCTAGCTAGCACATGTAACAGTGGTAATGAAGATGTAGTGGCACAGACTTCAATATGGGCTAGCAACCCAAGTACATACCGAGGGTCCCCGGCAGGCTTGTACTGGGGCACCTCCCCCATGCTGAAGCCTGGCCACCATGTCTACTCTACTATTATTATCCTCTCTAGCTAGATTAAAGCTAGTAGAGGTATGCCTACCTGTGCTACAATCACATCTTCATTTGCTGAATAGATATACCCATAAACCCAAGGCAACGGGACTGAGCGTAAGCAGGATTTGCGACCACTATGGGGTCCCTCATATGGGATTTGTAAACATAACCAGTATCGTTTGAAGTTGTAACTGTAATATACTACTGCTGTGTTTTCCTGTCATTCTTCTCTTGCAGGGATAGGCAGCTATGTTAAACTACTCATGTTTAAGAGCTACAAGGAGCTTTTTCATGCAAATAATATGATCTTCCCTGAAAGAGTTAAGTCACTAAAGTGTAAGTGTACCACAGCAGCATTTAATTTCCTATCATTGTTCAGTCCCCTGATGTTTAAGATGCCTTTCATATCCTTCTGGGTTCAGGTGTTTCTGTTGCTGAAAGATAAAGACAAGGCGTGACAAGTATATTGTATTGTGTTAAAAACTAAGAAGATCATGTGACCTAGAAAGAGTGAGAGAGAGGCTCAGGTGCACACAGTGTTAGGATCCATCAGCACATTAAACAATGGAGAAATGGTTTGTAGCTGATAGGAATGAAGAGCAGTTAATACACAGCAGGAAAAGCAAAACCAGAGAAGAATCTGTACCTATTTCTGCACGCATTGAACAAGCAGCACATTTCTCTAGCCTTTAATTTTAAAAAATTGTGTGGAAATTGAGTGCTTGCATAAGGTCTAAACTGACAAACCAGGAAACCGATGTCCTCGAGCCGCAGAACAGGTACAGCACAAGGCAGCAGCAACACAAACTTCACCCACTTTGTCCTGCATGGCGTCTCCATTCTGACCCAAAGCAGCCATCTCTGAGCCTGAGAAGATATAGCAGTCTCTGTGCCCATTCCGTCCATGGCCTCTCTGTTAAGGAGGTCAGCAAAAATGCCAAGTAGTGTCAGCTATGAAGGGTTTTAGACATTTTAAATGGACATTTGCATCCGATCCAAATCCCAACAAAGTCAATGGAAGTCTTTCCACTGCCTTCAGTGTGCTTAGGAAATGGCATGTGTTCTACAGGAGCTGGACTGAGATCGTCAAACTCATGTCATGAACCACTGAACAGTATTTCTCTAGCTTCAGTGGTAGGCCCTGTGGTGGAGTTCCACTTACAGTTACATAACATTTAAAGTAACCGTTAATGAGATGTAATGCTCACAAACTACTAATGTTCCCTTCAAGAAGAAACTGAAATAGAAAACACGAATTGCATGTTTTGAAGATCATTCCCAGTTCAGCTCTTTTGTGTCTTATTTGTCTCATGATTTCTCCCTGCACTTTTGTGCATACTTAGGTGGTTCTGTGTTAACTGAATTGGCAAGTGGGCGGTAATGTTTTCCACAAGAATGGGAAACACATTCTCAAAGGCACTAGGAGTTTCTCTTTCAACAAAATATAGAGCATTACTGAAAGAGCGAAGGAGACGGAGGTAGCTGAGCTGTGCCACAAGTTTCAAGTTTTATGTGCCACAATTTGGAAACCCAGTAGTCGTGATGAGTAATATTTTTTTCTAAAATCTGGACATTATAAATCAAAATATTTAGCCAGACTACAGTGAAAAGCTGCACTAGTTTTTAGGGACAAGGTACCCAGGTGCTGAGGTATCGGTGAATCTGATTGTTGAAGCTCAAATGGGGAGCAGCTGGCTCCCAAATCCTCTGGAGCCTGATCCTTATTCTAACCTTGTCAACATCTATCTTTAAAGAAACACACCCATAATATGTGGGGAGAGGTTCATTCACACCAGCAGGATCTCTGATGAAGGAAGGAAGTAGGCACCCCTCCAGTGCATCCATATCTTCACCAGACCTCAACTGCTTGTTTTACTGAGTGTCTAATGCCTGCAGCAGACATGTCTGTATAAAACATAATAGGAACAGACCTGTCTGTCTCCTTCTGTGATGTGTATTAAAAGTAAGTGCTTGTTGTGCTGCACAGTTTTGCTATTTACCTCAGTAATAGCTCACCTGAATAAGACTAATGAAGAGATAATTAAAAAACATTCTCCTAGTACCTTCCAAAAAGGATCCCTAAGTGTCCTAACTCATTATGGAAACATCAGAGCCAGAATTCTGTCACTTCAGCAGTAGAGAGCACACAAAATATAACAAATAACTTGCTTTGTAGCATTTTATTTGATTATTAAGGAAGAGGGCAAATTTTAGGTACTTTTCAAAATAACAGCATAGCCCTCACTCTCTATAGTGCCTTGCAAATGGGATGTGACTTGCCAGTTAGGTAGTGAGGACAGCAAGCTATGTCCCTGGGGAACCTACTTATTCTTGCATAGGCTAATAGATGTAAATATATTCAAGGGCCTCATAAAGGCTTGAGTATTTTTTTACATTGATCATTTCCCCAAACTGGCTCCTAATAAAATGGCCAACATGAAGTTGTACTTGCTTCTAGGATTGTTTGCATTCTTTCTGCATATGCTGGTCATTCAAGGTGCAGAAAGTACATGTAGATTGCTAGGAAAATTTGATTTACATGGCTGTATGGAATCTGAGAACCATATGCTGATAATAGGAGGAATGTTTCCCATTCACTTCAGGACTATACCAGAAAAAGAACCAACTACTTCAAAGCCAATGTCACCAACATGTGAAGGGTAAGACATTTTTCCTCCTGTACAGGTAGCAGCTTGGCAGATAAATGAGGGGAGTGTGTGCATGTGCGTGTGCCAGTGCAGGTGTTTTATTACAGGATAAAAATTGTAGAATTCGTAAGACGTGCAAACAGTGGCTTCCACTTAAGAGAAGCTGAAGGGTAGCTCTTAGTGGTTTCACCAAGGAAGAACTCTTTTAGACTCACCTGGCAGAAATGCTATCTACAGACTAGACATGGCTCATTTGGGTACAAGAGACAGATACAGCAAGTGCATCCATATTTATGGAAGATTTTGCTCAATATTGTGAATAAAGCTGACTCCAGTGTCTAGCCACCAATATGCAGTCAGTAGAATGCCTGTGTTAAAACCTGAATTTTCTAGCATCATTTATTAATTATTCTGAGCACTTGTGATGCTCAGCATCTGGCCAGAGGGTACTGGGGATGCTCAATATGCCCGGACCCAGCAAAGCACTTAAACAGGTGTCTAACTTTATGCACACAGCTAATCTCAATGATTTAAGTGGGACTATAAATGAGTTTTAAATTAAGCATCTGCTTAAATGTAGTGCTGGATCAGAGTCTAGGTGCTCAAACACCATTGCAATGGTTGCAGCATGAAAAACTTGATGAAATAAAGTAGAATAGATTATCACCTGGAAGGATTATGCCCTAGCCAATACATTATGAAGGTGTAATTTCTTCTCTCATGCCCCATTATTTACAATACAGAGTAAAATCACACCTGTTTTTGTTGTCCAGTAACCATGAAATAGTGTCTACATTGTGAGGGTACTAAAATGTCACAGATTTTACTGATACATCTTTGTGCTGTTCTGGAAAGGCCATTCTCAACAAAGAGAGAGCATTATGCATGCTTAAGGGGTTTAAGACTCAGTTTAAGCCAGGGCTATTCACCACATTCAGTGAACTGTATGGTAGTCTACACTGTGAAATGCTCAGGGGGACTCTACCAAGACCACTGCGGTGAGTTTATGAATAAAGGTAATCGCATATCATGTATTAACCATATTTTGTTCTGTATGTCTTAGGAACCAATAAAGTTGATTCTGAAAGGGGATAAAAATGGCATTGAACACTTTGCTATTACTAGTATAATGGGTCCAATGCAGGCAGGTGCTGTGTTCCTGAAGTTTCCATCGCTGTCAATGGGGATTGCAGGTGCTCAGCATCTTTTCAGGATCAGACCCATATTGCATACTATTTGAATATAGAACAAGGACCTAATCTTCTTCCCACTGACTTCAGTGGATGCTGGTTGGAGGCTATATAGACCCTTGTTTCCTGCCCAGAACTTCCATTGAAGTCAACAGGAATTTTGCACAAAAACTGACAATAGAATATGGGCAAAAAAAGAATCCTTGTAGCCTCAAGCCTGAAAAAATGCCAATAATACTTTGTTCCACTACTTTTATTGCATTGTCCTTTTAAAGAATATGTAATTTTTATACTTGTTGAAGTTTGCTAGCGAGTAATTCCCTGTAAACCTGCCACTATGATTACTTTGTTGAAAAATGTTTCAATTATTATTCTGTAATGGTAAATAAAAAATCCTAATCCTGAGAAATGCTGAGTGCCAGCAACTCCCAAAGAATTAATTGTGAGTTGCGTGGGTTTTGCCCCAGTAACCATCACAATAAAGTATTTGTTAAAGCTTCTGGCATTGCTGAGTAGAAAATAGCAGCAGTATTGCTGGAAATGATATCACATTTCTGAATGTATTGTAAAACAATTGTGCACACATCCCACAGAATGCAAAACAGAACAAAAATTATGCTTTCTTTTTCTCTATAATACCTACAGCATAAATTGAAATAGTAATAGATCCATTTATGTTTCCTCAGGGATTTTTATTGCTGCTTTTGAGGAAGAGGAAGCATATCATATAAAATAAGATTGGTATACGAGTTGTTTGTTCTGAGAAAGAAAAAAAAAATCTAAATTGTCCAGCTGCAAGTAAAGCTGGGTGAATAATACATAGTGTGTAGTTTACATGATGAGTCTCACCCTTTTTTCAGTGTGAATTGTCTGTGAACAGCCATTTTTATCAAGTGTATTTATTATTTGAAATTGTCCACCATGAATAAGGTCTATAGATTACACTGAGCATTTCATTAAAATTTTCATTAGAATTTTGTATCCTGTGTTGGTGAGTCTGTATTGAGCACAGAGGACAAATGTTTGTGTTAGGTTTCTGTTCCCTAACTGAATGAATGTAGTTCTTTGAACAAAACTACTGATATAAAAACTCAGGCTTTCAGTATCAGAATTCACTTTCCATTCAGGCGAATTCTCCAATTTGCATGGGTCTTTGGAAATGTTTCCTCCTGTTTCAATCAACAAGGTTTTGCACCAGTGCTTAATTTGTAATTGTGATAAATGAAGGGGGTAGAGGGTAGCTCACTTTTATGGACACCCACCCACCCAGTTAGCTACAAAATCCCTGTTTGTAGCTATTCATTACTTGCTTTACCTGTAAAAGGTTAAAAAAAGCCCATAGGTAAAAGAAAGGGAGTGGGCACCTGATCAAAAGGGCCAATGGGAGGGCTAGAACTTTTTAAAATGGGGGGGAAACTTCCCTTTGTTGTTCTCCAGAGAGAGGACAGAGCAGGACAGGGCTAGAGCTATGCTGTAAAAAGCTTTAAAACCAAGTATGAAAAAGCATCAGATCATACCTCAACCCTACTTATCTGAAACCCCAATTAGGTAGGTAAATTGGGGAATGTCTATAAAGATGCGATTAGGGTTATTTCTTTTATTTCTTATTGGCTGGTGGACTCCTCTGTGCTAACCCCAGATGCTTTTGTTTTGCTTGTAACCTTTAAGCTGAACCTCAAGAGAGCTATTCTTGATGCTTAATTTTTGTAATTGGGTTTTTTAAATCTAGCAAAAGCCTAAGTTCCAGATGTATTTTCTTTCTTTTTTGTTTTTAATAAAAATTTACCTTTTTTAAGAACAGGATTGGATTTTTGGTGTCCTAAGAGGTTTAATTAGTTGGTGGCAACAGCTGATTTCCTTTGTTTTTCTTTCTCACTCTTCCCTGGGGGGGCGGGGAGTGAAAGGGCTTGAGGGTACTCCACAGGAAGGAATTCCCAAGTGTGCCTTTCTGGATTCTCTAAAAAGGGTTTTTCTTACAGTTGGGTGGTGGCAGCATCTACCTCACCAAGGTCAGAGAGAAGCTGTGACCTTGGGAGTTTAATACCAGCCTGTAGTAGCCAGTATTAATTTTTAAAATCCTTGCGGGCCCCCACCTTCTGCAGTCGAAGTGCCAGAGTAGGGAATCAGCTTTGACAGTAATGAAGGAGGTGCTGGAGCTCAAGCAATTAAATGCTGGGGCTAAAGCAATTTTTTTACATTCATAACTGATGCAGCAAGCCCAGAAGTGCTGGGACTATGAACTGCCAAGCCTAGAGGTGCCCTGGCAAGCCCTGGCACAAATTAAGCACTGGTTTGCACTAAAAATGGTTTGAACAACAATGCCCAAATCTGAGCCTCTCAGAAAAATTTGCAAATCTTTGTAAATTTTTCAACCACTGTGGCTTGAGTTTTCAAGGAAAGCTAAAACTAAGCAGATTTCATGTTTCACAATGACCGCTTCTAATCATTCTAATTCTAGCCTGATCAGAAAGGCTTAGAGAAAATTCCAGCAATCTGACTAATCTGCTGAGGGCCTTATCTTTTAAAGTGTGGAGGGCCCTCTACTGTCATTGGAGTTCAACAGAAGTTGAAGGCACTCAGCCCCTAGCAGGATCAGCCCTCATTCTCTGGAAAGGCACTGCATATTTATGACAAGTGAATAAAATTCGTGAGCCACAGTCTCTGGTTTGGCTGTGCCATGCTCGACACAAGACTGGGAGGTGGGAAGGGATAGCAGGTTAAGAAGAAAATATATAAAATATTTTCTGATAGTGATTTGTTGTGTTAGTGGAGTTTTGTTTGAGTGTAAATTTATCATGGGATCGGTCAATCTATCCTTCTTTCCTGGAAATACAAATCCCATCACCAGTGGGCCTCTCAGGATTATTGTCCAATCCATGGGCACATCGTGGCCATGTCAGCTGAACATGTCACAAATAGCAGGTCTGCTGCTGCTACTGCTTCCTGCAGTCCAATAAAAGCAGCAGGGGCTGGAATGCTTCTGCTAGGTTTTCTTGGTGACATCCTGGCTTCTTTTTCTGTTTCCCAAGAAGCACCAACATCTAGTGTAGGTTTTAACCCAGAGTGCTAGTTCCAGGCACAGTTTGGAGTGTGACTCCATTAGAATGGATTGCATGCATGTGACTGTGGCAACTGGTGCTCCACCTAGAACAGTTAAAGGTTTAGAGAGGAAAGACTTGAAGCCTAGGCAAACACTCCTCGGTTTGAGTTCATGTGACTTTCCCAGAACATCTCCAGGAGATTGGTGTACATGGTTTCATAACCTCTGAGTTTCTTATTGAATCTCAAGACAAAACTCAGAGGGAAAGGGCATGTTTAGTTTATTAATTAGTTGCAATATTCGAGAAGTATATTGGTTCATATTGAAACCTCAGCGATGAAACATTTCAGCTTCTCTATTTTGGTACTACTTTCCATAGGCAGGACTTTTACAAATTATTATCATTATTAAAGCTTCGAGGGTGTTTGTCTGTGTAGTACCTGGGCATCATTGTGCCAACACATAAGCATATCGGCTTTCTCCAGAACAGGAACAAAACTTTCTTTTGCTACCTTACAGATCAAAGTCACTTTAGAAGAGTCACATGGAAGTGGATTATTTGTATTTTCCTTATGAGAGGGTTGTAGCAAATTCTGTCTGGTAGTGTAGAGAGAGCAGAAGTCGACTTTAAATCTCAGAATCACGTGGTATATAGAAATCAGACAACTACAATTGTTTCTAATTATGATGATCTCTCTCCCCCCCTTAAACTATTTATTAAAATATTTACAATGTAAGAAAAGTACTTTTGACTCTCATGCAACCAACAGCAGTGATTGCTTCTTTTTGTTTTGGTGTCTTGAAAGACTCATAAGGTGCAGTATGAAACAATGAAAGCATTTTCCCTCTGGGTTTGCCCAAATGATGGCAAAGCAGAGCAGTAGAGCTTTGAGTGGAGCATGGATTTACACTCAGTTAGAATCATAGAATATCAGGGTTGGAAGGGACCTCAGGAGTCCAACCCCCTGCTCAAACCAGGACCAATCCCCAACTAAATCACCCCAACCAGGGCTTTGTCAAGCCAGACCTTAAAAAACTTCTAAAGATGGAGATTTCACCACCTCCTTAGGTAACCCATTCCAGCGCTTCACTATCCTCCTAGTGAAATAGTGTTTCCTAATATACCACCTAAACTTCCCCCACAGCAAGTTGAGACCATTGCTCCTTGTTCTGTCATCTTGTACCACTGAGAACAGTCTAGATCCATTCTCTTTGGAACCCCCTTTCAGGTAGTTGAAAACAGCTATCAAATCCTTCCTCATTTTTCTCTTCTGCAGATTAAATAATCCCAGTTCCCTCAACCTCTCCTCATAAGTCATGTGCTCCAGCCCTCTAATAATTTTTGTTGCCTTCCACTGGACTCTTTCCAATTTTTCCACATCCTTCTTGTAGTGTGGGGCCCAAAACTGGACATAGTACTCCAGATGAGGCCTCACCAATGCCGAATAGAGGGGAGTGATCACGTCCCTTGATCTGCTGGCAATACTCCTACTTATACAGCCCAAAATGCCGTTAACCTTCTTTGCAACAAGGGCACACTGTTGACTCATATCCAGCGTCTTGTCCTCTCTAACCTCTAGGTCCTTTTCTGCAGAACTGCTGCCTAGCCGCTCGGTCCCTAGTCTGTAGCAGTGCATGGAATTCTTCCGTCCTAAGTGGAGGACTCTGCACTTGTCCTTGTTGAACCTCATCAGATTTCTTTTGGCTTAATCCTCTAATTTGTCTAGGTCCCTCTGTATCCTATCCCTACTCTCTAGTGTATCTATGACTCCTCCCAGTTTAGTGTCATCTGCAAACTTGCTGAGGGTGCAATCCACACCATCCTCCAAATCATTAATGAAGATATTGAGCAAAACCGGCCCCAGGCCCAACCCATGGGGCACTCCACTTGATACTGGCTGCCAACTAGACATGGAGCCATTGATCACTACCTGTTGAGCTGAATGATCTAGCCAGCTTTCTATCCACCTTATAGTCCATTCATCCAGCCCATACTTCTTTAACTTGATGGCAAGAATACTGTGGGAGACTGTATCAAAAGCTTTTCTAAAGTCAAGGAATAACACGTCCACTGCTTTCTCCTCATCCACCGAGCCAATTATCTCATCATAGAAGGGAATTAGGTTAGTCAGGCATGACTTGCCCTTGGTGAATCCATGCTGACTATTCCTGATCACTTTCCTCTCCTCTAAGTGCTTCAAAATTGATTCCTTAAGGATCCGCTCCATGATTTTTCCAGGGACTGAGGTGAGGCTGACTGGCCTGTAGTTCTCCAGATCCTCCTCCTTCCCTTTTTAAAAGATGGGCACTACATTAGTCTTTTTCCAGTCATCCGGGACCTCCCTCGATCACCATGAGTTTTCAAAGATAATGGCCAATTGCTCTGCAATCACATCCGCCAACTCCTTTAGCACCCTCAGATGCAGTGCATCCAGCCCCATGGACTTGTGCTCGTCCAGCTTTTCTAAATGGTCCTGAACCAATTCTTTCTCCACAGAGGGCTGGTCACTTTCTCCCCATACCGTGCTGCCCAGTACAGTGGTCTGGAAGCTGACCTTGTTCGTGAAGACAGAGGCAAAAAAAGCATTGAGTATGTTAGCTTTTTTCACATCCTCTGTCACTAGGTTGCCTCCCCCATTCAGTAAGGGGCCCCCCACTTTCCTTGACCACCTTCTTGTTGCTAAAAAAAAAAAAATAAAAAAAAATAGAAACCCTTCTTGTTACTCTTAACATTCCTTGCTAGCTACAACTCCAAGTGTGATTTGGCCTTCCATGCCTGAGCAATACTTTTATACTCCTCCCTTGTCATTTGTCCAATCTTCCACCTCTTGTAAGCTTATTTTTTGTGTTTAAGATCAGCAAGGATTTCACTGTTAAGCCAAGCTGGTCGCCTGCCATATTTACTATTCTTTCTACACATCGGAATGGTTTGTTTCTGCAACTTTAATAAGGATTCTTTAAAATACAGCCAGCTCTCCTGGACTCTTTTCCCCCTCATGTTATTCTCTCGGGGGATCCTGTCATTCAGTTCCCTGAGGGAGTCAAAATCTGCTTTTCTGAAGTCCAGGGTCCGTATTCTCCTGCTCTCCTTTCTTCCTTGTGTCAGGATCCTGAACTTGACCATCTCATGAATAAATCATAATTTCAAAGGCTGAAAGTAATAGCCACAAAGACAAAATTCACAATTTGTAAGTTTGCACAGAGCTCACGCTAAGCTACTGAGGAGATGTAGGTAAAAGCACATGTCCATGGGAGGTAGCTGTGTAGAATAAAGGCAATGTCAACTTTGCTTGTGACCTCCTATGTTTCTCTACTTGAAAGAAATCATCTAATGGGATTCTTGGGAGGAACTCCACTGCTGATCTGATGCTAATGAAAAGCTTTTATTGAGGTATTCTTAATATAAGATGATGTAGGTGAGAACAAAGTGTCACTGGAAAATGACTTATCAGAAAAAAGTGGCTGGTTCTCAATCAGTTTGGCTCTGAGGATGATGGAGTGACTATAAAATAAGGACCTGATCCTGTAGTCATTACTCAGCTGAATGGTCAGTGATTTCAATAAGATAACTAAGTTAATGAGACTACTCATATAAGTAAGGGCTGCAGGGTTAGACCCTCCAGGATAATTCAGTTACTGTTCATTTTGGAGCTGACCCTGGGAGGTGCTGAGTACCTTCTAGGAAGTTTCTGAATACTCCCCAATCAGATCAACTTTTACAGGATCAGATTTCAACAAAACCCATTAATTTTCAGGGAAAACCATGCACTCAGCAAATGTGTTGCTTTGCTTTTAAGAATGACACAAGAAGTGTGTTTTGTGTTGAAGTGCTTTTGGCAAATGTATTCAACACTGACAAATAGTTTTGTCTCTGCAGGTTTAACTTCCGAGGTTTCCGTTGGGCCAGAGTCATGATACATGCCATCCAGGTTAACAATAGGCTAGATACTCTACCAAATATAACACTGGGTTATCACATCTATGATACCTGCTTTACAGCATCCAAAACTGTTTAAGGGACTTTGGCATACCTGACTGGACAAAATGAAACAATGCCCAACTTCAGATGCAGTGCTTGTGCACCTCTCATAGCAGTCATTGGAGCTGGTGGATCAACATTGACTATTGCTTCTTCAAGAATTGTAGGGCTTTATTATTTCCCTGAGGTAACTGAAGGTGGTATTTGTTTAAAATCTAAATATAATGAGCAATATACCAGTATTTGAGAGACAAAGTGGGTGAGGTAATATCTGTTATTGGACCAACTTCTGCTGATGAATGAGACAAGTTTTCAAACTACACAGGGCTCTTCTTCAGGCCTGAGAAAGGTGCTCAGAGTGCCACAGTTAAACACAAGATGGAATTTCCCAGACCTGAAGAAGAGCTCTGCGTGAGCTCAAAAGCTTGTCTCTTTCACCAATGGAAGTTGGTCCAATAGAGAAGTTATTTCCTCACCCAACTTGTCTCTCTGAGTCAAGACACCATTCAAGGTGAAATGGCCAGTCAACACCTTGAATGGTCTTCACTTTCAGTGGTCTAACACATATTGTAAGAACTTTTCACCATTTTACTTGCTAAAAACAGGCTTAACTGGCTACTGGAGGACCACTGCTGTCTAGGGGAATCCTTGGCTGGCTCAGAGTTGCCCCGTAGTTCACACACTGTTTCCTTCCCAGCAGACAGTGCAGGGACCATGACTGAGCAAAGAGTGCTGTGACCAAGGCTCCTCTGAATGCTGGTGACCCTGGCTCCTGATAATTACATTGTCATTGCTAGACTTCAGAGTGCAGACCCAGGACTAGGAGCATTCACACTTTTCTCAGCACTATTGTTTCAAACTGTCTGTATTGCATTGGTTTACACTTGGTTCACCTTTTGAAAATTTTCACCATAACCATAAAGGCTTGTTGTTTAGTTTTATTTGAAATGAAAATTTAGGTTCTGGAATACACATACACAGCAACATAGAAATAATCTCTAATGATGCAGCAGTTTATGAGGCTGCATAGTCACATTATACACTGGGCCCTGGCTATGATGAACATTGCCATATAAATACCAAAGGTCGCTAAATAAAAGAAAGTGAAAAACAAAGCAGCAACTGGGCCAGTAATCCCTGCCTCAATATTTTTTTTTTTTTTTTTTTTTGTAGGTTGATTATGCCTCCTCCTGCTCGGTTCTTTCTGACAAATACCAGTTCCCTTCCTTTCTGCGCACTTTACCGAATGATAACCATCAGTCACTGACTATGGCAGAACTTGTTCGACATTTTGGTTGGTTATGGATAGGAACAATAGCAGCAGATGATGACTATGGAAAATACAGAATAAAGTATTTTAAACAAAATGTAGAGAAATCTGGAATCTGCATTGCTTTCTCTGAGACCATTCCAAAAATATATTCCAGGGGAAAAATACGAGCAGTTGTGGAAGCTATAAAAGAATCCACAGCAAATATCATTGTAGTATGTTCCTCTGATATTGACCTCAGTCCCTTAATGGAAGAAATTGCACACAGTAGCATTACTGGCAAAACCTGGATTGCAAGTGAGGCCTGGGTTACATCAGCACTAATGGCTAAACCTGAATATTTTTCATTCCTCGGTGGGACCATTGGTTTTGGAGTACAGCGAGGTGACATACCAGGATTAAAAGACTTTATGCTTGATATGCATCCAGATAATGATGCTAGTGATGATTTGACTATTGAGTTCTGGCAGACTGCTTTCAATTGCACTTGGCCTAACAGCAGCGTACTTTATAATACAGATTTTAGAATAAATGTAACAGGTCGAGAGAGTGGAATACATCCTGTTTCTGATCAGCATTGTACTGGAAAAGAGAAACTGGAGGACATAAAAAATACCTACCTGGATGTTTCAGAACTCAGAATAACATATAATGTCTATAATGCTGTGTTCACTGTGGCCCATTCCCTTAACAATTTAGACACCTGTGTAGAAGGAAACGGACCATTTCCAAAAAAGTCCTGTGCACTTGTATATGATTTTGAGCCCTGGCAGGTAAGCATTGCTTTTCCCTATCATAATTTTACATAATGAATTAAATAAAGAACTTCAATGTGCTGTCTGCAATTGCATTTAACTTTCTTTTAATTTTTAAAAGTGTATCTATAAAGAAAATAAATTCAATATTAATAGCAGAAAAATTAAATAATAAAATGAGGAATAGGTAAATTTGAAATATATGTTGAAACCAAGTGACGAGTTATGATTTTCACTAAATGAGCCTGATTCAGATTTTGCTTACACATGTATAAACCAGGAGGAAGAATGGTATTGTGGTTAGGGCCTCTACCCTAAGAGTCAGGAGACCTGGCTTCAGTTCCTTGCCCAGCCACAGACTTCCTGTGTGACCTTGGGCTAGTCAGTCATCTATATGAGTTAATAATAGCACTTCCCTATCCCACGGGGATGATGTGAGGTGCTCAGGTATTATTATTTGTATTGCCATAGGACTAGAAGCCCCAGTCATGGACCAGGATCCCATTGTGCAAGGTGCTGTACAAACACAGAAAAAAAAGATAGTCCCTTCCCTAAAGAGCTTACAATCACGGGTCAGACAAAAGATCAATGGATACAGACAGACCGATAGGGGAGTAAAAGGAAATGATGAGACAATACTGGTGAGCATGATAGGCTGTAAGTAGATAACAGAGTGGAGTTATGCTAGTGTGAAATCAGAATCAGCTCCTTTGAACATAGGTCGTTATTAGCTGAGACTGTGTTTATTATGTTGTCTGTGTACATTTTGTGATGTCTTTTCCTTGCTTTCATGTTCTGGGGTTTTGTAAATGATGTGAGAGATAACTTCTCTAGGCCAGAGTCTGATATTCTTGCATTGAGTAGCGCCTTGCTCCACAAGTAGCCCCACTGATTTCATGGGGACTATTTGAGGAGTAAGGTTCTACCCAACATGAGTAAGGGTGACAGAAAATGGCACAATGTTACCACTTGGACACACCAGACATAGAAGGTGCACGTTCACGTTAAGAGGGAATGAAGCAGATCCTTAGCTATATAAATTTGTCATAGGCCCATTTAAATTAATGGGTTTATGATAATTTACACTAGATGAGGATCTGCCCCAATACATGTCAGATGAACTTAAGAAGTCATTATTTTACTCAGAGAGTGGTGAATGCTGTAGGTGAAATGAACTTCCATCTGAGGTGGTAAAATCAAGTAATATTAATGGACCTGAGCAGAATTACACAGAAGTTTTACTACATAGAATTTAACGAGTTAAAAGGAATATTGTTCAGTGTGGTAGCATAATAAGCAGCAAGCAGCCCATCCTTTTGGGGACACTGAAGGGGATTTTTCATTAGTCATGCTTTTCTTCCAATGGGAGGGATTACTTGACCACTTCTCTGACATAAGATTATATGTACATATATTTAAAAACTTATCTTATTTTAAGTTTTTAAAGTCTTTGAGGCAATTCTAGACATGACAGGTCCATGTCCTACTTCAGATCCTTCCTGACTATGTAACTAGTGTATATAACTCTGTAAATTAATCTGACAGTCATTTTCTCCCCATTTTATAGTTAATGTACTATCTGAAGAATTCAGAGTAGCAGCCGTGTTAGTCTGTATTCGCAAAAAGAAAAGGAGTACTTGTGGCACCTTAGAGACTAACAAATTTATTAGAGCATAAGCTTTCGTGAGCTACAGCTCACATCATCGGATGCATTTGGTGGAAAAAACAGAGGGGAGATTGATATACACACACAGAGAACATGAAACAATGGATTTATCATACACACTGTAAGGAGAGTGATCACTTAAGATAAGCCATCACCAGCAGCGGGGTGGGGGGGAAGGAGGAAAAGTAAAACTATTTCCCCATGTTAATTCTCCCCCCCACCCCACCCCCCACTGTTCCTCAGATATTCTTGTTAACTGCTGGAAATAGCCTACCTTGCTTGTCACCATGAAAGGTTTTCCTCCTTTCCCCCCCCTGCTGCTGGTGATGGCTTATCTTAAGTGATCATTCTCCTTACAGTGTGTATGATAAACCCATTTTTTCATGTTCTCTGTGTGTGTATATCAATCTCCCCTCTGTATTTTCCACCAAATGCATCCGATGAAGTGAGCTGTAGCTCACGAAAGCTTATGCTCTAATAAATTTGTTAGTCTCTAAGGTGCCACAAGTACTCCTTTTTATCTGAAGAATGTTAAATTTACAACTTTTGACAATGAGCTAGTAAAGATAGATGACAATGGAGATGTGTATCGACATATGACATTATAAACTGGCAGTTGAATGAGACTGGAGAAATCTCCTTTGTGAAGATTGGAATCTATAATGATACAAAAGATGGGCACGAGATATATAATAACGACTCCATATTCTGGAACACTCCAACATTAAAAGTTAGTAATCTTTGCATCTTTTCTTCTTAACGTACCTCTGTGACTACTGAGACTGGTGTTATGCAAACTAATCTTTTTTACTGTTACTTTGCCTGCTGTTATCCCACCTCCTAGTCATTTTCCTACCTCTATTTGTCTGTTTATTTAATTGCTGTGTAAAGTCAAAATACTAGATTGTAAAATCTCTGTGGCAGGGACTGTAATTTGTTTTGTATGCACAGAGTATAGGTACAAATGGGGCTCTTATACCTAATTATGGTCAGTAGGCACTTCCGTGATAGAAATGCATAATAATAATAATGATTAATAAAAGACAGTGCAAATTAGCCTATTATTACTTTGAGTTGGCCATATCATGAAGTCCTTACTCACTGACTTAATGGAAGTGTTGCCTGAGTAAGGATTGCAGGTTTTGGCCCCCTAGAAAGCTTTTTTTGAACATTTTTCAATGTATTTGACGTCACATATTTAATACACAAATATATCTGTTTGTTCAAATGCACACATTATATCTTTGTTTAGAAACCAACCTTATTTCTAGAAACCAGCCTGTCTGGTTGTGTACAGAGCTGTAGAACTTTTTGTACAGGATATTATTTTCATTTAAAATACAACCTGTTTCTTCTTTATAAATAGGTATTATTTTACCCTTTGGGTGACATTTGCTTCCTCTCTCAGTAATGGATAACTTTTTTTTTGCATTTTTAATGTTCCAGCAGCACATTAATTATTTAATACACACTGCTGTAGTTTAGTCTGGCCAGCACATCTGGTGGAAAAATAACAAATAATACATTTGATCTGGAGCACAGAGCTGAGCTCTTAAGTTTTAGGGATGGAAAAAAGATGAGAAGGTTCCAGTGTAGACTGTAATAAATGAACTTTTTTGGGAACCCAGGCTTGCACATTGGGAATGATCCATTTTAGCTACATATTTATATACCTAATGCATTTATCTGTGGAAGAAATAGATTTGACATTGTATTCTGTTCTTTTTAGCCTTAAGCCTTTTTAGCCATTCTGTGTGTACTGAAAACTGCCAACCTGGTACTAGAAAGGGGATCTGACATGGGGTGCCTGCTTGCTGTTTTGACTGTATTCCATGTGCAGATGGAGAGATAAGTAATGAAACAGGTACAGCACAAAAGCCTCCTGTAAGAATAAATAGGTATAGACATATCACTGATTTCATCTGGATAATATAATAATAAAGGCCTGGATCACTGAGATCTATATGAGATAAAATTAGAATTACCATAGTTCTCTTTCAGATACAGTAGAATTTTTGTAACTGGCAAACTCAGGGCTTCATAAAATCTCTCTCTGTCTATGGTATTTCTAGAACACCCTTCACCATTGTATTGAGGTACTTATACCTAAACACTCCAATTCAGCATGAAAATATTTCTGAAAACTCAAAATTTTCCACAAAACTGAAATTCAGTTTCCCAGCCAGCTCTATTTTAAATACCAGCTGTTAATTCATAGATTACAGAGCCAGAAGTGATCATTTTGATCATCTAGTCTGATCTCCTAGGCCATAGGACTTCTGAATTAATTCCTGGTTGAACTAGAGTAATCTTTTAGAAAAACATCCAGTCTGATTTAAAAATTGCCAGTGACGGAGAATCTACCACAACCCTTGGTAAGTTGTTCCAATGGTTAATTATCTTCACTGTTAAAAATTTGCACCCTATTTTGAGTCTGAATTTCTCTAGCTTCAACTTCTAGCCATCGGATCTTGTTATATCTTGTTATATAGACTGAAGAGCCCACAGTTACCAAATTTCTGTTCCCCGTATAGGTACTTAGAGTGTGATCAAGTCACCCGTAACCTTCTCTTTGGGTAGCTAAAGAGATTGAGCTTCTTGAGTCTTTCACTATAAAGTATCTTTACCAATCATTTTATCAGTCTCATGGCACTTCTCTGAACCCTCGACAATTCTTCAACTATTAGGAACATGGCAACATGAAGAATGCTATTTAAATGACATAGCAGTGTACCAGCTATTTTCAATTAATTAAATGCATTGGCTAAATTTTATCCCCAGCAGCTATCCCAGGTAAGTGGGGTTAGATTCCATTAGCAGGCAGAATCATCTGCTCAAACTTCTTAGTGGTTAACTTCTGTGCTTCACCGGACTGGAAAAAGCTTTATTTTGTATCTCCCCCAGCCAAGAAAACACACCTCTGTAGCAAACTTGGTAATGAGAGTCTTTTTCAAACAGATACATTTAACAGTCCATGCCTAAATCAATTTAAAATTCTCTCTTATGTATTTAACAGATGCAAGACAATGCTTTCCATGTCCTGATGATTACTGGTCCAATACACTCAAGAATGAATGTGTGCTAATGGAGGTGGAATTTCTGGCTTATGATGAAGCTTTAGGGACCACACTGGTAGCGCTGTCTCTATTTGGAGCTTGTATTGTCCTTTCTGTGACCATTGTTTATAGGATGCACAGGGACACTGCTCTTGTGAAAGCCAATGACCGAGAACTGAGCTTTCTCATTCAGCTATCTCTTGTCATTACTTTGTTAACTTTCTTCCTCTTTGTTGGTAAACCACAAGAATGGTCCTGTTAGATTCGCCAAGTGACTCTTGCCTTGGGGTTTTCTCTTTGCTTGTCCTGTATACTGGGAAAAACTGTTGCACTCCTGTTAACATATAGACACAGCAAATTGAAGGCTGCAGAGAAACATGACTATATATCCATGCAATCTCTTAATCAAAAACTTCTTGTGCTAATCTTTGTGATAATTGAAGTGTGTGTTTGCATGGCCTATCTCACCTACATATGTGTCAAATATATGGAATTCCAAAATGTAAAGATGATTCTTGAGTGTAATCAAGGCTCCATAGAATTTTATGTACTTGTTTGGGTTTGATGTATTTCTTGCTATATT
The DNA here is from genome assembly GCF_009764565.3 of Dermochelys coriacea. NCBI lineage: Eukaryota > Metazoa > Chordata > Testudines > Dermochelyidae > Dermochelys > Dermochelys coriacea. Next base: position 25,080,177 of record NC_050076.1, on the reverse strand, counting down.
ATGCTTCATCACTGCCTTCATACCTTGCAAGTTACCAGATAAGTTCAATGAAGCTAAATTTATCACTTTTGGGATGCTGGTATTCTTCTGGATTTCTTTTGTTCCAGCCTATTTAAGTGCAAGAGGGAAATTCAAAGTAGCTGTTGAGATATTGTAATTTTGGCATCAAGCTTTGGTTTGCTTGGTTGCATATTTCTGCCAAAATGTTACATTATATTATTGAAGCCAGAAAGGAATACAGAGGAAATAATTTCGGGCAAAGCCACCACTAATGACAAGAGTGCGCCACCTACCTCAGCCTCATGCACCAGGGAGGTTAGCAACAGTACCCTCTCCACAATGGTACTTGATGAGTAGTAGTAGGTTTTTTTAGTTCTTGCTTTTCAGCATTTACTGTGATGATGTGCTTTATCTTCCTCAGTACTGACAGATAACTCCAGTGGATTCTCATGTATCATCAGATTGCCATTATTTCCAGTGGAAGTTATGGATTCTGGTTCTCGGGGGACAATGCAAAGATGACACAACCAAATTCTCACCATATTACATGTGCTGAGAAAATAATGCAGGTTATCATTGGGGAGCTTTTATGGTTGGATTTTTGCTTTTCTGCTTAAATAAATAGGGATGTGTGTGGGGTGCGAGAGATGGAATGAGAGAAGATTTGTTCTTGTGGGATATTAAATGCTTGTCTTTAGGGCTGTGTGAAACCTACTTGCTCTGATTATGCATTTCAGCAAACTTTACCTTTAGGTATGGTTGCCAACTTTCTAATTGCAGAAAACAGAACACCATTGCCCCGCCCCTTCTGCAACTGCTCATTCCACCCCAACTCCCTCTGTTGCTCGCTCTTCCCCACCCTCGCTCACTCACTCATTTTCACCAGGTTGGGGCAGGGGGTTGCGGTGCAGGGTGGGTGAGGGCTCTGGCTGGGGGTAAGGGGTCTGGGGTAGGGCTGGGGATGAGGGGTTTGGGGTGCAGGAGGGGACTCCGGGCAGGGGCCAAGGGGGTCGGAGGGCAGGAGGGGGCTTAGGGCTGGGGTAGGAGGTTGGGGCGTGGGAGGGTGTTCAGGGTGCAGACTCCAGGTGGCGCTTACCTCAGATGGCTCCCAGGAAGTGGGACATGTCTCTTAAGCTCCATGCACTGCCCCTGCTCCCCAGGCGCCACCCTTATGGCTCCCATTGGCCATGGTTCCTAGCCAATGGGAGCTGCGGAGCCAGCGCTCGGGGCGGGGGCAGTGCGCAGAGCTCCCATGGCCACCCTTATGCCGAGGAGCTGGAGGGATATGGCAGCTACTTCTTGGGAGCCACACAGAGCTGGGTAGGGTACTGCCAGCCACGCGCCAACAGGACTTTTATCGGCCCTGTTACCAGAGCCGCCAACATCCATTTTTGACCAGGTTTTCCGGTCGAAAACCAGAAACCGGGCAATCCTACCTATAGGTTTGGTTTACACAGGTTTGGGACAATCAGCATTGATCTTAAATTTTGGCTTCATTTAAAAAATTTACCAAAGGGTCAGATAAATCTGTGCAAACATGCTGAGCTTTATCAGTTCAATTTAGAAACTAACAAAACTCACTTGGATTCTCCTTCCAACGTTCCTTTCTTCCCCTAACAGGCTGTGGGCTCCTCCCTTTCCTTTAGTTGTCTTCCAGCATCAGAAGCCCAGTGGCCTTCTGTTTCTTTGATGTATTCAGGGAATTTGCACTTTTCCCTAATCTCGCTTTTTCCAGCCATGTTGGGTTTGTTTTCCATCTCATTTAATTTTTGGGACAGGAGAAGGGATGTAAACTGGTAGGATGATTCCTTCCACACAACGTTGTGTTTCCCAGCAGATCTGTGTCTCAGTTGCCAGAGAATTAAAGGGCTACTAGTAAAATAGTACCCATGGGACCAATGGAGCTTTTCCAGTCCTGCTCATATTGGCTGGGGAGCAGAAATCTACTAACTCACTGATATTTCCACTAACTTGCTGATATTTGATACCTTACTGGGGAAGAGGATGTGCCACTCTCACTGAAAAGTTAGGATAGGGAGCAGGTTGGGTAGGCCTCATTACAGAAGGTCAGAAGAGGAAAGCAGAGAAATGTTGGCCTATTATTGGGAAGAGGGGAATCCTAGCCTGAAACTTGTCATTTTCCTGGTGTGCACATTTTGGGGTGTACTTATGAAACTGTGGAACAGTCCAGAATCAATCCCAAACTGCATCCATGCCTTTATGGATGCCTTCATGGATGGCAGAAAACCCACTTGTCTCCTGCCCAGCAGTCAAATGTCCGGTTTCCCACTGCAAACATCTATGGGCAAGTAATTCATTACCAGTATAACAACCTGCAGCACACTAAAAACATGGGGCCATTCTTCTGTATTAATTGTATTCATCTAGTTAGTCTTTAATAGTTTAAAAAACTCATTTTTAAAATTTAAATGAAGCTGCCCCTGAATTATCAGTTCACTGCACCAGTGTCACAGAATTCAGAGCCCCTGATCACACCTTTGTATATGCTCTTAGTTTGTGTATACATAAAGCAGCAGTTTGTAATTGTAATATGAGATTGCTTTAGAATAATTACAGAAAATAAATTTTAATTTAAAAAATTAAACATATCAGGCAAACTTCTATAATTCCATTTTAACTATCTGCATAAAATGCACACTCGTAATATTTTATAATAAATATAATTATAGTTACGTATTGCACTTTGTGATTTGTAAGTTTTTTTGTAGAAGTTGGAAGGTAATATTTCTTTAGTAGTTGATTTTTGTCTTCCTAGTTGCTTGGACAAATATTGAACTTTGCTGCATTTCTAATGGAGCATAAACCTCAAGACTTGCACTGTTTTTAAACTTCTCCATGTACATATATTTCCAGTTCTGGGTTTAATGCTTGTTAAAACAGCATGGAAATGCATGCAGTGTTTTCTAGTGTGTCATATCAAAATGTCAGCTAGTGTATATATTTTTAATTTTTTCAGCAATAAAGAAAAGAGTTCCTAAATAGCAATTATACCTCAAGATACAGGATGTGTGACTTTGGAATCTGTAAATAGAAAAGAAGTACTTGTGGCACCTTAGAGACTAACATATTTATTAGAGCATAAGCTTTCGTGAGCTACAGCTCACTTCATCGGATGCATTTGGTGGAAAAAACAGAGGGGAGATTGATATACACACACAGAGAACATGAAACAATGGGTTTATCATACACGCTGTAAGGAGAGGTTTCAGAGTAGCAGCCAAAAAGAAAAGGAGTACTTGTGGCACCTTAGAGACTAACAAATTTATTAGAGCATAAGCTTTCGTGAGCTAAGTGATCACTTAAGATAAGCCATCACCAGCAGCGGGGGGAGGGGGGGTAAAGGAGGAAAACCTTTCATGGTGACAAGCAAGGTAGGCTATTTCCAGCAGTAAAATTAACTTTTTGCGAATACAGACTAACACGGCTGCTACTCTGAAACCTTTGGAATCTGTGCAACTTGTGAAGATAGCTTAAATTAAACCTGTTCCCAATACACCAAGCCAATAAACAGAACTACTATTAGCCTAATCTGTCTGCTTAACTATTTAGCTTTTTATACTGTGCTCATTACCTTAGTATTTGAGCAATTTACTCTAAAATATTCCTTTTGTCATGTATCTATTACTGTACTTTGTGATTATAACCATGTGATTATGTGCTAAAATCTGTCCTCTGCTCAACATGCCTACCTTTCACCACAGGAAAACAGGTTTAGGCTTCCTCCATCCTTTCCTTTAAGGTTACGTGTTGTCCTTTTGTAAAATAATCTCGTGAACTGTGGAAGATGTAAGGAATTAAAATCACCTCTATGCCCATTATGCTGTGGTGTCACTTGCAGTGCTGTGGTATTTACTGTTTTCTGCAAACACAAACACACAGTTCTACTCAGAGAGCTTGCAAACCCATCTAGCCAACACACTGAAGACCAGTTCCTCCCCCCAGTCACAAATATTGCAAAAACATAGCTTTTGGGCCTTCCCTTTTTCTTAGGAATATAGGTACAGCCAGACAGCCTCCTCCTGACAATACATAAGGCTATGTCTCTGGGAAAGACCAATACATTTTTTACAAAAACTATTTTATTCACATTTTCCCTTAATAAAAAAGAAATAATTTTAAACAGTTATTATTTATGAGCCCTGAAAATATAGTCAGTCAATGCAACCAGATCATAACCATTAGACCCTTTGCTACCTTACTGAAAATGTGACCTCATCATAAACCTTAGACAAAGACTTTGCTACTTTATTTCAGTGAAAGCGACAAGGAACATAATATAGGGAAGAGTTAAGGTCAACTTAGGTTCTCAGTTTTGGACTCCCGTTAACTTCTAGTGACCTCAACATATTAGTAATAGATACAAGGTTGTGCCCTCAATGCGTTAGTGATAAATTAAATTCAAACATAGTGATACCTATTAATATGAAATTTCTCATATTTAGAGATAGTATCACCAATGATTTAATAATGCCTGTGATATACAGTATCATTTCACCTGATTAACCCAGGCTACTTGCATATCATAGCACTGTGGCCAAGATACCTCAATGGAAATAAATAAGCCATAATAAGTCAGCATCATATCATGTGCATTAAGATTCTGTTGATTTTGTTTATGCATTGCTGATAGACTGATAAGCCATGTCAAACGTCTGTGTCAGACTCTTGTGCAGCTTTTGATACCTCTATACCCACTACAAGAATGGACTATGGATAGTCAGTGTGGCTATCACAATTTATTCTGTGGATGATATTTTTTTATCATGGCCTCCCCCAGTGACTTCAATATCTTTAATCATTGACTGAATCATTCACCCCCATAATGTGACATCAGATTTGGCTTTGGTTTGGTTGCGCTGTTTGAGAAGACAGGCAGAGCTGTGGGAACCCGAATGGGATCTGGTTACAAGCTGAACTCTGCTGTTTGATTTGCAAAAGTGAGAAGTGGAGAAAACCCTGCAGATTTTCTTGAAGATTAGTTGTTTGAACTCTAACTTTCACAAAGAACATCCCAGAGAAGTGGCTAGCTATGGGCTTGTTGTGGGTGGAGATATGCAGCTGTTATTGGGGAAGGGAGGTTAGCTGGACTTCACATGAGGGACACCTGTGTGACCAAAAAATGTTCCATCTTCACAAACTTTTGTTTAATGGACAAGATATTTGTGTGTGAGGATTGCTCCTGTGCATCAAAAATACAAAAAAACCCTTCAAGAACAATAAAGTATGATGACTTCAGCTTCCACTTGTGGTATTTATTGGGAGAGAGATTGTTAGGGGGTACTATGAATTATCTGTCTTAGATTCAACTAGCAATCAGGGAGACAAAGCTACAATTTCACCTGCATAATGTATGCACAGATATATGTTGCATGTGTATTTTTGTGTGTGCAGTAAATATAGGTGCAATATATGTGCATACATTTGAAAATTTCACCATAAAGTTTTGAAATCTACCCATTTTACTGAATTAAAAAAGGGAACGCTAAAAAGAAATAAAGTTTGTTTTCATGTAGAAAATTAAGCCTGGCAGTAACCAAAAATGCTGCTTCAGGTTTACATTTAGCAGAGTCTATTGTCTAATATCTATTTCTACTCTACATACTGTATATTGTGAAGAAGCTTAATGGCACTTTTAACACACTATATAGTTTCCAGGTGCAGAGTTCTGTTTCAATACACCCAGAAATCCAACACTTGTCCCCGAGTCTCAGTGGAATCTTGGCAACTGATAGCAGACTTTGGTGTGGTAATCTGTTGCTGTGAGTATTCTCAGGGCAAATATACCAGAATGGTTCAGTGACTTTCCAAGTTTACGCTGAAGTTCAATATTTCAATACAAGACTTGTTATATTAGGCAATCACAGAGTAGTTCTAACTCCACAGCCATCCACTCAATGTTCTCATTATGACATTTATCTCTTGAGTTCTTAAAAAGACCTTGCAAAGAGGAGACTATGTATTTCAGCAAAGATAATTCAGGAAGGCATATCCTAACTGCTCTTTGTGTCTTTGACAATCTTCCCCTAATTGCCATAGAGTTGCTGATGATCACTGGATATAGCCATCCTTCAGTATTTTCTACTGTATTTTTTTTTCTTATATTTATATTTATTTATATTTTCTTCAGTATTTTCTACCGAAGGATCAGCAAGGAAAAGAAATATGCTAATTAAAACCCTCAAGGATTCTTCTTTGACAGGTATTTGAGGTGGGCAGTATTTGACCCAGAGGCTTTTTTTTTTACTAGAAACTGTATGGAGGAGATACAAGTAAATGCTGAAATTATTCAACAGACAACTGATTTCTACTGCAGCTGAAGATTATTATGTACATACAAAGTTGACCAACTTCATTATACCCTACAAAATGATGAAAGCAAAGAACAGAGAATATTTCAGGGTACAATCTTCAGGATTTATTGCACATATTGTAACAAACAAGTTCTGCATCTTTGTTTGGGGTGACGAAATAAGGCCCTTTTTGCAGTCTGTCACTCTTAATTACACTGGTCTTTCCATCAAATGTAATAAATCTAATTGGAGCAACAAGATAACAGTGCGGCAAATAGTAAATGGCTGTAATTATCAGCAGATTGATTCTAATGATCTTCCTTTGCTGTTCAAATTCCATGGACCATCAGTGGATTAATTTGCTGACAGTATTATTTACTATATAGTGCAGTGCACAGAAAACTATCTATATGAGATATGTCATGACAGTAACCAAAGTGTGCACTTTTATTTTCCATTGTCCTGTGGTTGGCAACTGGATCATTAATACAAGTATTTTTTTGGAAAACACTTTTGTGTCAGACTTAATCTGTGGAGAGGGACAAATTTCATTTTTAATTATGGTCAGTGGTCTTTGGGATTACATACTGTGATGTGGTGTAAACACCATACTGGCACTGAAAAGTTTAAGGGGCACTGCGACCTCAGTTAGTGCACCTGGTTGCACATGCAGGATGGGCCAGGACCAATTTAGGATGAGACCCAGCTAGAGAGGAGCTGGGTGGCTGTATAAAGGAATTGCTTCAGGATAGGTGCCCTGCTGGGAGATTATACCTTGGGATCTGTTGTGAAGAAGGTCTGGTGCAGGGTCAGCTGAGATATACAGCCACTACTAAAGGGGGCAAGGGTATGCTCTAGTGGTGAGCCCTGATAAACTAGCAGGATCTGGACTTCTGGGAAGAGAGTCCTGGCAGGTAGTCAGCAGAGAAATTAAGCAAAAGGAACTTGAAAAACACAAAAGCTCAAGCCTGAGAAGGGTAGAAGGTAAAAATCTGCATCAACTACAGTTGGGATTTGTTGGAGGATGTGGGGTAAGTCCTCTGAGCCCTGCCCGAAAAGAAGGGTGAATCTTGAGTCTAAAGAGCCTGGGAAGAACACAGCTACATAGTGGGGCCAGGAAGGGGTTGTGTGGGAGGGGGAAGGAGAAACTGACTAGACAGACTTTACCTGCTCACTACAGGTTCTCTATGGTGGAACCCAGAAAAGAGGGTGGGCTTAGGTTCCCCTGCCAGCTACCAGGGAATATGGTGTGAAGCCCCCTGATATAAGGTGATAAGGATTTTTTGAAAGTCTTGAGGTGAGATGGTGTAAGGACCACAGGGCTCAGAGGCAGAAGATCGCACGTAAGGACACTGGACTCTTGTTTGCTGAACTCTGTTAGCCTGGAAGGGGAGAAACTTTAAAGTAACCTGGCTAGGGGGCTGAATCATGAAATGAGACCAATTACCACAAGGCTGAAAAAGGTGATCTCTGGCCAGGGGGGAGGTGTCTTTGGTGAGTCCACTCTTCTACTCGTACTCCTTTTTAATCTATGGGGTGGGGCTCCTAATGGTGTCAGTGGGAGCCTTGTGCAAAATTCAGTTTGTAGAATATTGTCTCTATGGGGTTGACTTTTTTGAGTGACATGATTTTGGCTGTGGCTGGAGCCAGGCTCATGAGGCAAGAAACTCCAACCCCCTAATGAATTGGAGCCTTGCATAGGCTGTCTGCCTCCCTCCCCCACCCACCTCCTGGGGCAGAATAAGCACCCAGTGCTGCTGTGAGCAGAGCTCTTTCCTCCTCCTCACAGCAACCCAAAGCTAAAGAACCCAGCTGCTCAGGACAGCTCTGCTCCCTCCTCTCCTTCCCTTCCTGGGAGCAATGGTGATGGGCATGCCCAAATCAATATTCCTCTGCATCTGTAGCAGTAAAACCTAAAGTCTCTAGAAGTTGGTTACAAACTCAGAAACCAGAAGATAAAAGTTTAGAAGACCTGCAAAATATCTGACAGAGCCCTACACACCAGATCCAAACAGTACAATACAGAATGTAAAGTCTCATGGTTGGATGAGAAGGCAAGGTGAAACTGTAGCTGTGTATATTGCCAAGCTAAAAGAATAACTGACTATTGCTCATTTGGAAATGTCCTAGCAGATGTACTGTGGGACAGATTGGTTTGTGTTATTAATGAGAGAATGCAGAGATGATGGCTGGCAGAAGGGAACCTAACTTGACCCAAAGTACAGGTTGAACCTCTCTAGTCTGGCACCCTCAGGACCTGACCCATGCTGAACCACAGGAGGTCAATGCATAGTGCCTGTGGGTCTCCGCAGGTGCAGGAAGTAGGAGTGCAGGGGGTGCTGCAGTATGCCCAGATTTTGCACCCAGTGTGGGCCTCATGGTCCTGGCTGCTGGCCTTCTGCCTGGAGGCTCCAATGCTGGTCCCAGCTGCTAGCCCCAGGTCCTCCCCATCCCTCCTGGAACTTGAATGCCATGAATCAGCTGTTCATGGCGCTTTGGAAGCTCTGGGAGGGAAGAGGAGGAGTTGGTAAGCATGGGCCGCCAGCACAGAAGAGGTGCAGTGGGAGGGGGCAGCTTGGCGCTGGTGGATGCTCTGCACTCACTCATTTTTCCCTGTGGGTGCTCCAGCTCCAGAACATCCACTGAATCGGTGCCTATGCCAGACCATGGATGTTGCTGGATCAGGGAGTGCCAGATTAGAGAGTTTCAACCTGTAGTAGAACTAGCAACAGCAATAGAAGCAGCTGAAAGATTTTTTTTTTCCCCCCCAAGATTTTGACTTAGAAAATAGGGCCAGTCAAACTGACTCACTAAGCAAATGCAAAACTGGTTAAAAAGGGGGTCAAGCTTCTGAGTGGGTTTTCTTCTGTAGAGACCTCATTTTGTATCTATTTGTAAACTGATTATGGCTCAGTGTCCTAAATTCCTCAAGATTGGACACTTAGTCACCTTTGTGTTTTCTGGCTATAAAACAGTATCTCAAGCTGAGGAAGTTAAATCTCATAAAACCAGAGGTAAACGAATAAAGCAGAGGGCATTTTACCAAGGGGGTGGGGGAGGAGGTATACCTTGTGTATGGCCAAAAGGGAAAGAATGAGACCTTACAAAGTAATGGTAGAGTGAACACCTAATGACTTTGGGCTACTGGATAGACAAGGAGGGAATTCACCCTGTGTCAAATAAGTTCTTAGCAATTGAATAGGTCCCAGGCCACTAGAACACAATTGAACTATGAGCATATTTAGATACGTTAAATAATCTGTTTCCCCCCCACATATGTTTCAACTCTCAAAGTACTTTTATCATCTTCCCTGTTATTGGAAAAAGACAAAAGAGCGTTCAGAGTCCAAAAAGCTATTGAAGTCCTTGGTGCTCCCTGTTCGCTTTGGCCCAGGCAAAGAATTAATGCTGTCATGATAAAGCATCACATATGGGGTAAGGGCAGTTTTGTCCTATAACATGAGGGATGTCAATTAGATAACTCTCCAGTCACTGACTAAAAGTGAATGGGTTTACTTGCAGTTAGTCTAGCTAGTTTTCGAATACAAAACTTCCCTCAGTACCTGTATGGGAAGCCTTTTATCATTCTGACAAATGTCCCACAAGTGGGACTCTTCTGTTAAAACAAGGGTGTGTCGGCAACAGCAGCTGCCTAGCTAAAGCCTGACTTTGATCTTCGCTTCTTATGAATGTAGGATAGTCTCTAAGGCAGGGCCAAGGCAGATGCCTTCAGTCAGTTGTTACCAGAACAATGTGTTTCTATGCATCTTCCAGGAGAGATGGGAACACAATGACTAGACATCAGTAAAGGCTTCTCGGATAAGGAAATGAACTGGGCAGGATCCTATCCTGGCTGCAGCAGCACATACCAGAAGGTTGGCCAAAACATCAGGGGGAAGAGTTCTACCTTTTAGTGCTGAGAGTACAGAACTGAGCATAGGTATATATTGTGTGGCACAAGAGTTGTTCTCCACGCACAAGGATAAGATCAAGTCCTGACAGAATCATACCCTGGCATTTCTTGTTCGAAACCTTTGACCTAGAGCCATGTATAGTGGCCCAATATGGATGAGGACCCGGAAAAAGTAGTGAAGAGATGTCACCAATGTCAAGTACACCAGCAGACTCCACACTGGAACACCCATGGTTTGCACACATGGGAAGAATGTTTGTTTGAAATGGCTAGGAGTGTTTGAGGACCTCTGCCGGGACTGTGCTACACATGAACTTCTGAGTAGTACTTGTCATGGGCAAGAAACTAAATTTTACAAGCAGGGAGCTTAAAGACTTTCTGAACAAGAATAGGATTCAGCCTATACAAACTTCCCAACGTTATCCAGATTCCAAGGGCCTAGTGCAGAGAGTGGTTGGAACTTTTAATAGGGCATGAAGAAAAGGATGAATGGGAGCTTGGAAATCAACCTGGCTTGATTTCTTTGATTAATGGAGAATAACTCCTCAAACTACAAAGGCATAGTTCTGGCCCAGCTTTTGATGGGAAGTAAAATGAGAACTCACTGGAATTTAACACTTCCTCCCTTCGTGCTGGGATGGATTAAGGATGCAAGCTGGTAATAAAAAAAAACAACAATAACAAAAAAACCCCATGACTATCTTGCCAAAGAGTTGGCCCAAAGGACATAGCCTATTCCAAAAGTTTCAGTACTCGCCAGCCAACATGGATTTCAGGTACAGAGCAAACCAGACCCTTGTCTTCAGAATATCCATACTGCAGCTTGAAGCCACCTTCCAGCCTGGGTGTAGGGATTTGCACTAGCTTAGCTTAATGCTGGTGCATTAAAAATAGCAGTGTGGACATTGCAGCCTAGGTGATAGCTTGGGTTAGCTACCAAGCTTGGACCAGTAGGGATGGGGAGGCAGGTAGGCTTGGACTTGGGTGGCTAGCTCAAGCTACTGCCTATACCATAACATGCGCACTTATCATTAGCATGCTAGCTTTTGGAGAACCAGCATGAATTTCTTGGAGGCATGCTCCTGGCTGCAGTGGAGGCATACCCTTAAAGTCTGTGCAGTGGTCAGTGTGAAAGAACATGTGGCTTGTGGTTGCTTGTGGAGCAACATGCAGACACCAAAGACTTTGGCCATCATCTGGAGGCGCACAGTCCAGGACAGCACCATTTTGCCAGGAGTACCCGAGTTGGGGGTATCTACTGAGCTGTTGTCTCAGGAGACTGAGAAATGACTCTCTGCCCCCAGAGGTGGCCCTGACTGCTGTGCAGAGGTTCCTGATAGTGGGAAGAGACCTAATTTGACTCTCTCTGGGCTATAAATTATAAGGGAGAGATGTAGTGAAGTGGCCATAAAGGGGTTAATTAAGCTGCTCAGAATATTATGGACTGGAGCAATGCTCCACTCCCTGACTTCTTGTTTTGTGGAGGGAACTTTTTTCCCCAAGTGACTATACAGCTGAATAAAGAAGCAAGTTCCCACCCTGTGGTACTGTAAGTAATTTTCATTGCACTGAGCCTTCCTTTCACAAACGCAAAGCACTGAAGCCATCCAGACAAGGGCTAGAAAATCCTCTGATGGAGAGGTGATGCATGTTTAGATTGCTTTGCTTTGTTTTGCACTAAGAAAAGGAGTACTTGTGGCACCTTAGAGAAGGTGCCACAAGTACTCCTTTTCTTTTTGCGAATACAGACTAACACGGCTGCTACTCTGAAACTTGTTTTGCACTGTTTAAGAAAAGCCTTGGGGGTGGGTGGGAGAGACAGAACCATTACTTGAAGCATAATTTCACCTTTGCTTCCCGTGGGAATGGCCTACCAGCCTACAGGGAGGTTTTTGAAGGAACAAAGTGCAGCGTTGCTGCCTTTTGGCTAATCACTCAGCTCCGTATTCAGGGCCTTGCTGGGTTGTTTCTGTTGCCAGAAGAAATTGGATTACATAAATCAGCGATTTCATAGTGCAATTCTGTTCTTACAAAATGTATACATTTCCTGACTCCGCCTTTCTGTCCCTGAAAAAGGTGGAAACAAACACCAGCCATTATCCTTGCTTACAGTTTTCAATCCTGCCTCTTCAACCAGTTCTGAGCCCCAGGAGCTCTTTCTCCCTGCTTGCTTCTTCACAGAGCTACTTGAATCTCCACTGCTGCTTCCTACTTACTTTCTACCTCAGACTGTCAGCTGTGGCTAATGAAACTCCCTCTGACCAAATGGCTTAAGTCTGCTCAGGCTTTGCCATGTGCCCTTGTGCTTAGGTGGTAGCTGTCTTCTTTTCAGCTATAACTATGTGAAAGGTCTCTGGCTCCTTCATTCAGGCTAAACAGGGTGGTTAGCACACCAATCAGCTTCCACCAGTTCTGTGATTAAGGCAGCCATTAATACATTCCCACATAATAGGAAATGAGGTGCCTAGCTCCCATTGACTTCCCTTTGAAAAAATGTCCAAGTTTTTAGGGCTAGATTCACAATGGGGACACATGCCTGGTCTACACTAAGGATTTACTTCTGTATACCTAAGTCTTTCAGGGATGTGAAAAATCCACACCCTGAGAGATCCAGCTATACTGACCTAACCTCACACTGTAGACCAGAACTAGGTTGATGGAAGAGTTCTTCTGTTGACCTAGCTACCACCTCTCGGGAAGGTGGAGTACCTATGCGGATGGGGGAGGAACCCTCCATTGGTGTAAATAGCGTCTACCCTGAGGCAGCTACAGCTGTGCTGCTGCAGCATTTTAGTGTAGGCAAGACTTTAGGTGCCTAAACTTCCTCCTCTTCCCTCCTCCGGAAAATTTTTGCTGTTAGTCGTGCCTAAAGCTGCTAAAATCCAGACTCTACAGAGTTGCTTGGTGCCTAGTTTGTGAATCCCATTTAAACCTCCTTGCTCAGCAGCACCTGATCTGGAACGAGTGCTCTGAGCATGCTGAACTTGCACATATGATGTGGGGGTAGGTAGAAGGGTAGTCTGCTATAAGAGGGTATCCTGGGATGGTGTCAAGGTCTCCACTGAAATATTTTAGGAAGTAGAATAGCTTCAACAGATCATTGGGTCAGTGAGTGACTCTAATATCCGGTGATTAGGGTACTTGTGCGGAAGGTGGGAGCCCTGGGTTCAACTCCCCGTTTTGAATCAGGCAGAGGAAGGGTTTGGACCCATGTCTTCCATATCCTGGCTGTGCGTAACTTTTGTAAATGGGGTGTAAGGGGGTGGTACTACCTCTGCCTCTGTTTTTCGTGGGAAAGGACTGACTCAGTTTATGTGCCTAACAGTCCAGGAGAGGGTTGGTGGCTGTGAATCCTGAGCAGAGATGGGCACTTTCCTCTGGCCTGCAGTTGTGATTCTGACTCCTTTTGAGGTCTTGGGCATTTCTGACAGGGTAGCTTAGATAACACCCAAAGTGGGGAGCTAGCTTATGGGAATCCCTTTTTCAGATGCCTACCTCTTCCCATATATTGTATAGGGAGCCTGTCTTGGGGCTGTGAATTTCACTGGCCAGCAGGGCACCTAAAGGTTAAGGGATTGCAACCCCTAAAACCCCTCATGGAATCAAGCCCTTAGTTACTATCATTTATAACTTATTCAGGACCCTATTGTCTCCTGAATGGATGACATACCCACTATTCCAACCACTATTGTCTTTGTATTTCTCCCCGGTAAACTAGAGAGAACTATTCTTTAAATCCCCCATCATTATAGAACACTTTGAGATCTGGGGATGATAGATGCTGTCTAAATGCCAAATATTATGGAACTTGATTATATCCTTAGGCATTAATATGTAAGTAACTTATTGAAGTGAATAATGTGGCTTGTAGTAAATCTGAGTGAACAGATTAATCTCTTATCAGGTACCTGCTGTACACCAAGGAAAATATATACTATGTGAGATGAAATACTGAAACACTGAGTCCCACAGGGAAATCTTTTCCAATAAAATCTCTTCCATAACGAATGTCTGTGTAGAAAGAATGTGGTATTAAATTCTCCAAAGAGCAGAAAGTAATGCAGTTAATTCAGGAGATTCTCCTTGCAGACTTTGATTCACATTTTTCTTCTGACTAGAAGATCCAGAATGGAATAACACAAATCTAGATGCGGGGAGGGAGGGGGCAATAGGATTTAATTGAAGATCAAATATTTAAAAATTTAAAGCTATTGCATGGGCAGGGTCAGAACACTAAGAGAATTTCACTATCTGCTCAGCTTTGAACACAAGGTCACTTTCTCCAGATAGAAGTTTAATGCAGGGGTTCTGGTTTAATTCAAACTTATGCCAGTTTGGCTCAACAAAAAGTACAAATGGTACATGGTAGCTCTGCTCTTTTCCTGACATTCCTTGCCTAAATTTTGGTTAGCACCTCTTATTCCTTTTCCTCATTCACACTAGGCAGCTCCCAGCTGCCATACCTTCCATGAGTTGCTTCTGAAAGCTGGCTGGCTAGGAGTTAACACCCAAAGCTCTTAAAGATCCTACTGGAAAAGGCAGAGGTGAAAGTAAGCCGGTACGCCCAGTATGGCGTACCGGTAAGAGGCAATGCGCTGTACCAGAACTGGCTTTCCCAGACAGCAATTTAAAGCCCTGGGGTAGTGGCAGCGGGGCTGCGGTGGGGATTTAAAGGGCCCCGGAACTCCAGCCGGGGCAACCGCCCTGGCCCTTTAAATCCCCACTGCCGTTACCTCAGGGCTCAGGCAGCAGGGCTCAGGCGGGGATTTAAAGGGCTCCAGCCGCTGCTGCCCCCCGGGGCTCTTTAAATCCCCACATGAGCCCTGCTGCCCGAGCCCTGGGGTAGGGGTGGTGGGGCTCTGGCGAGGACTTAAAGGGCCCTGGAGCTCCAGCCGCCGCTACCGCCCCGGGCCTTTAAATACCCGCCAGATCCCTGCTGCCGAAGCCCTGGGGTAGTGGTGGCGGGGCTCCGGAGTCTATTTAAAGGGCCGGGGTGGTGGCGGCGGCTGGAGCCCCAGGGCCCTTTAAATCCCCGACAGAGCCCGGCCACCGCTACCCCAGGGCTCGGGCAGCAGGGCTTAGGCAGGGATTTAAAGGGCGCGTGGCTCTGGCAGCCACTATCACAGCAGAGCCCCAGGCCCTTTAAAGCTCTGCCAGAGGCCAGAGCCCCAGGGTAGCAGTGGCAGCCGGGAGCCCCCAGGGTTCCTCAATGATTTAAAGGGCTGGGGGCTCCACTGTGGTAGGAGCAGCTGGAGTCCTGGGCCCTTTAAATCGCCTCAAGCTCCAGGGTTCCCAGCTGCCTTTGCAGCTGGTAGCTTGGGGGTGATTTAAAAGGCCCTGGGCTCCCAGCCGCCACTACTGCAGCTGGAGCCCTGGCCCTTTAAATCAAGATTTAAAGGGCCCAGGGATTTAAGGCCACACCTCTTCTGGTTGAGGCCACACCCCCTGCTCAGGACTCCGGTGTACTGGTAAATCCTCTAACTTACTTTCACCCCTGGGAAAGAGAGACAGGAGCAAATGCAGAAGACTGGTTATGCTCTCACAGTTGCATTTGCTAAATATACACCTCGTATAAACAGGTAACTATATGTGCATAATGAGGAGCAGCAGCATGTTCAACATCCCCCTCCCCTCCCACACACAACCACAACAACACTTGCATTTTACAGCATATTTCATAGGCACAATGCAGTAATGTGGCAACCTTAGGGGCTGACTCAGTCTGTCAGATATAAAATCACATGGAAGGTTATAAAATATTTCCATGACTGTGAAGCCACAGAAAACAGAACAGACATCACCTTCGTGGAGGGTCTTATAGGCTCCTGGTGGCTGTGGGGAAAAGGGCCAAGTTCCCAGTGGACAGCTGAGTGGAGGATAACAGTTCTGCAGCAGGAGCTGAAACAACTGGCAGCATTAACCTTCATAGGCATATATAAAGCCTGTCTTCCAACTGCAGCCTTCCTCAGTGCTGATAGGGTTGCCTCTAGAACTCATGGAGTGGCAAGATAAACTGAGCTGTAACTGCCATGGCACCATCTGTTTGAGAAATGCTACTGCCATGCTGTGTTAAGCTCTGCCATTATAGTCTTTGGGATGTGCTGAAGTGTGTGAAGTAAAACAACTATCCCACCTCTTTCCCTAGAGGGACATTGCCTACATCATCCATCACTAGAAGCTTTGAATTTGACTCACTCAGTGAATCTAACCATGTGTGCCAATATCGCACTGATTCTTTATTCTAATGTGCTAAGCCATCCTGCTTCCATTCATATTCTCAGAAAATGATGTTTCTGGCATAACTTGCATCCATTTGCCTAGCTAGAGGATATTTTTATGTATGACTGCAGCACACTTCCTATGATATATTGAGAAGGCTTAAGTATCCAATGGGCATACACTTAAAATTTAATACCATTCAGATCTCTGTGCTCAAGGCCAAATTGACAAATGATTTTAGGCATCCAAATCCATAAGCATAGTGATGCAACAAGTTGGCAGAGTTCTCAGAAATAGGGCATTAATTATCCTGTGATCAGAGGGGTTTATTTGAAAATGTTGCTTTTATCACATCTGAATAAAATGAAACTTTAGCTTATACATGTGAGCTCACTGGGCGGATGTGACACCGCATAGAAATGGAATGGCTGAGATGAGATTTACACCACTCAGGGAGATAATGTTTTAAACATAAGCCAGAGATTAAACATTTAAAACAAAACTGTGTCCTACCATCTGGTTATTTGCAATGTCACACCATGAAAATGCACTTTAATTTTTCTGGGAGATTCATTCTCAGAAAAATCTGCATTTTTCTGTAGCTGTGATCTGTTTTCTCCCTCACTCTGACCTCAAGCTGAGTCATTTTCAGTGGGGCAGAGTGATTTATCAGGGGTTCTGTTTACAATGTGCATCTTCACTAGTCTTTGGCAGTTAAATGAGGGAGTTTATTTATGGTCCATGAGCATAGCTGAAGTAATAAATACTGTAGCTGCGAATCAGAGGAGCAGCCAGAGAGGAATTACTTCTGGCCACCAATAGGTCTCGTGGTAGCAAAACTGTAGTCTTCAGCCACGGTAAGTTTGCATGGAGCCTTAGATCAACACTTCTCTAATGACTGAGAGTCTGCAGTTTTATATGTGTAGGGGTATGTCTACACTACCCACATTACAGCACGGCCACGGTAGTGCTGTGACGTGGGCAGTGTAGACACACTTTATCTATGATAAAGTGGGGGTAGAGGGGAGAACCAAAACCTGAAAGAGTGGTGGTAGCTTTATTGGCAGGAGCGTGGCTCCCAGTGATAAAGTGCTGTCTATACTGGTGCTTTTCAGTGCTAAAACTTTTGCTGCTTAGGAAGGTGTTTTTTCACACCCCTGAACAACAGAAGTTTTAGCACTGAAAGTGGCAGTATAGACATGGCCATGTGTCAGTTGAGTTATTCCACTTGGAAATGACTCCCTCATTTATTCCCAAAAATCTAATGAACCTAATGGTCAGAGGGGGTATGGTGAGCTGACTTTGAATTCAGTTCGAGGGAGGTCTCCAATGTCCACTAACTTCTTTGTCTTCTAGGCAAGTGTTCTAATATCCCTCTTCTGATAGACCCTCCACCCCGATTTAATCTATCTAAGATGAATGTCCTAAATAAACATGGATTTAACAAACACTGTTGAATTCTAGCAAATAGGAATGTCTTCAGTAACTCTTTTCTTGCTCTGATAGTTGGGAGAAAGGAACAGCCGGATGTCCTCTGTTTAACTGGGTATGCACACTTTGCAGTGAGAATGATACAAGAGTCACTTTGACACTATTACTATTATGCCCTTTAGGGATGGAGGCTACAATGAAAACAAACCATTTGTTGAACCCTAATAACAAAGTTCTAGATTCTTCCTTCTGGGTGAAATCCTGGCCCCACTGAAGTCAATGGGACTCTTGCTACCCACTTCCATAGGGCCAGGCTTTCACCCTCTAAATTATGTCTTAACTGTCACATGGCTTCAATGACATGCCCTTTCTCACATCCATGTGTGTATACACACATCCCACTTACCAAAGGACAAAAGAGAGCAAAGTAATCGCATGATACAGAACTCAGAAATCTGTAGCCTGTTTTGGCAAAAAGGCTTTGGGCCAGATCCTTTACTGGTGTGAATTGGTGTCGCTCTATTGTTATCTGGTCGGGAACTGGATCAGCTTGCACCAGCTGATGATCTGGCCCTCTGTTTTTACAACTTTACTAATCAGCTACTTATAGACCCCTACCCAATTCAAACACCTAAATGAAAACCATGGCCCAACTGATCCTCTTCATCCCATCTTCCTTCAGACCATGGAGGCCCTCCACTGGGGCACTATATGGACCAAGCTGTGCAGAATTTTGAGGGCAGGGGGTAGAAGGGAACAGAGTAGGGCCTATTCTTTCTTTGCAATACAGACCTCTGCTCTGCCTCTGTTAATGTTACTTGAATCCCCTCTTTGGCTGCTACTGAGCTGCTCCAAGGGGCTCTGCTAGCATAGCTTGTGCTAGAGCTGTGCTGCCAGGGGAAGTGTGGGCCAGTGAAGCCACATAAAGGAGCAGCTATCCATGCAGGAAGGGTCCTGCCTTTGCAGTAGGGTTGCTAACCCTTCAAGATTGGCCTGGAGTCTCTAGGAATTAAAGATTTGTCATGTGACACAAGCTCCAGGAATATGTCCCACCAAAATTGGCACCCCGATCAGTAGATTTCTCACTGGTCCCTGAAGCAAATGTTTTTTAAAAAAAATTTTCAAGATCAAGGCAAATACAGCACTTCATCTTACCCCTTATTCTTTTGTGACCATTTTCTGGGACAGAATCCTGTCATTTGCATTGCTATTACCAAAAAATAACACATCACTTTTCCAAAATAAAAACAGGGCTAGAGTCTGATTTCAATTGTGCCGGTGTAAATCCGGAGCAGGTTTGCCAAGTCAGTGGTTAATCCAGGTTTGCAGCTGGAATCGGAACCTGGCCATTTAAATATCTAGACAAACTGATTCCACTGACTTCAGTATAGTCATGCCAGAGTACAATGCAGCTCAGTATTTTCTAGTTGAATGGCATTGTTATGAGCCCCATTTGGAATTGTCTTAATTATTTCTATCGTAAATTAGTCATCTTGCAGCAGTGGGCCAGGTAACCCAGAAGAAATTATTCTTCCATTTATTGTATAATCAATAGTACAGATATTTTCAGTATCTTTTAAAAATTCTTGGATACATTTGGGTTTTTCTAGTTCATACATATCAGTGGTCTGAGGAGATCAGTGTTTCACTTTCCTGTACATGCTGCACTTACTGCTGACATTAGGTCCTGTGAGGCTATGGTGTACTTAGAATCAAAGAAGATTAGGGTTGGAAGAGACCTATGGAGGCCATCTAGTCCAACCCCCTGCTCAACGCAGGACCAACCCCAACTAAATCATCCCAGCCAGGGCTTTGTCAAGCTGGACCTTAAAAACCTCTAAAGATGGAGATTCCACCACCTCCCTAGGTAACCCATTCCAGTGCTTTACCACGCTTCTAGTGAAATAGCTTTTCCTAATATCCAACCTCGACCTCCCCCAGTGCGGCTTGAGAGCATTGCTCCTTGTTCTGTTATTTGCCACCACTAAGAATAACCTAGCTCCATCCTCTTTGGAATCCCCCCTGAGGTAGTTGAAGGCTGGTATCAAATCCCCCCTCACTCTTCTCTTCTGCAGACTAAAGTCCAGTTCCCGCAGCCGCTCCTCATAAGTCATGTGACCTGGACCCCTAATCATTTTCATTGCCCTCTGCTGGACTCACTCCAATTTGCCTGCACCCTTTCTGTAGTGGGGGACCCAACACTGGATGCAATACTCCAGATGTGGCCTCACCAGTGCTGAATAGAGGGGAATAATTACTTTCCTTGGTCTGCTGGCAATGCTCCTACTAACTCAGCTCAATATGCCATTAGCCTTATTGGCAACAAAGGCCCACTGACTCGTATCTAGCTTCTTGTCCACTGTAATCCCCAGGTCCTTTCCTGCAAAACTACTGCTTGGCCAGTTGGTCCCCAGCCTGTAGCAGTGCATGGGATTCTTCTGTCCTAAGTACTGGACTTCAAGCACTGTATGTTCACTTAATGGGAGCTATGCAATAAGAAAAAGGCTCTCCAAAATTTTCAAAAGATTGTGTGATGGAGCGGAATGGGAGCTAATATGAACAACTTACAGACAACTTATCTCTGCTTATCACAAGGACACATCTTATTTCAGCTCTTATCCCAAACCTTCATATAGACATGTTAGAAAAAGCCATGATGCAGATGGGATATTTACTGCTTTGAAAAACCATTTCAGAAAAGACATCATTTACTCCAGTAAAATAAGACCGTTAGGGTTAACTTTGTCTTATCTCTTGGAGTTCATCCACCAATTAATGCGAACTCTGTACATGAGATAGGGGATAAATTAGTTGACGTTAAATAAGCAATATTCATCCATTGATCTTGGGCACAGAAACTACCCCAAAAAGGAACAGCAAATGTCACTAATATACTAAGTCGCCTTAAAGAGCCTATTAATGTGTCCTTTTCTCTGTCACTTCCTACAGCCAACCTCTAAAAGTGAAATTAACTATAATGTGTTGGAGAATGCTGGCTGGGGGGACGCCGGGTTCCTAGCATCCTTTGCTCTGATGTATTGTTAGACTACATCTCCTCTAAGCAATGGTGCTCTGGCTTAAATGTTATCTGAATAAGTCTTCTCTGGTGGAAAGACTGGATATATGGTAGAATGTCCATAAGGCTAGGAATGAGTTAGACATTATGAGCCTGGTCCTGCACCACTGAAGTCAATGGGCGTTTTGCCAGTGACTTTAGAGAGTCCTGGATCTGGCCCTACATATTTTCCTTTTTATGTGGAAGGAATATTCAGAACATTTGTATTCTATTCAGAATCGGAACTAAATGTCAAAAAGTGGCTCAGATCGTCCACCCCACCTGCTGATTTACATCATACTGATAGTGCAAAGCAGCCATAAAGCTAGCAGATTCAGCTCCCTGAAGAGTCCCCCGACTGGAGGTATCATCAGCTGGCATTGTAGACATGGTGTAGGAAATGTGGCCAGGAAGAAGTGATTGTAGCCACAATGTTCCTCTGCCCCAGCACTCTCAGACTCCTGGACAAGCCCTGGGGGCTATAGACCGTAAGTTAGATCATCTGCATTTGCCAGCTTCTGGACTTGCACTGAGCACAGCTTGCCAGACCAAAAGATCTGGCCATGTCAGTCTTATAATTGTAACTGTGCTGCAGAATCGGCACGCAGAACTCCTGCTCTCACATGGTTCCTACCAGAGTGAGGTAAGCAGCTTTAGTTTATGCTTGTTGCTCCATAGAAGTCCAGTTGACAGACTGCTGAACAGATGCACTGATCAGCAGATCCTACGGATGTTTAGTCACGATCAACACCATTATTTCTTTTCCAGCTGTCCTGACTCCATACAGAACTTGCAGGCGATGGAGATTATAGGCACTTTCTGCTGCCATAGCCTTCTCTGAAGCAGACTTTTTTGGGGAGCTCCTCACTGCAATTTGCCTGCATAAATGATGGGTGAATTTTGAGCCCCATTCTAGGGAGGAAAACTTTTACCTAATGGCTTTGATCTCAATTATAAGTGTAACCCCCAAGAGGATTACCTAAATTCCCAGGGCTCTATCTGATGGCAGCTCAGGGAGGGGCACACTGAGTCTACCTTGGCTCCCCCTCCCTACCAGTGACAGAATCTGCCTGGCAACCAATAGGGAGTGAGATGCCCTTCCCAGGGAGTTCAAGAAAGGGGAGAAGCCATTTTTGAGTCAGTCTGGTGGGGGCTGTGACTGTGTGGAGGAGCTGGTGAGTCCTAGGCCTGCATGCAGGGTTTCCCCTGAGAACTGGCCTCTAGGGACCTGACAGCAAGACCCCTCAGCTGGGCTTTTCCCCTCTCAACTGATGACTCCCAGTTTGTAGAGTTTTGCTGGGAAACTTCCCCAGCCAGGCTGAGTTTGCCCTCCAGCTCGCTAGATGAGACCAGTCACCACGTAGTCAGCTCTGCTCTGGCTGCTAGTCCAGGGTTGCTCCTGCTGTGAGTGTGTCTGGATGCTGGGCTAGGAGATGACAGTTTGGATTCTAGTACAGTTGTGATATCTGCACCTTGAGACCTGCACCCCTTTGTGGTGAGGGGAAATCCTGGGACCGAAGCCGCCTGACTCCTGCCTGAAGAGGATCCCTGCCAGCAGAGATCAGCCCCTCTGCAGCCACTGAGGAGTCCAGAGTCATCTCTGAACCTGAGGATCATTCATGTTGTGCATTGTGAGTGCACCATCTTTTAGTTAGTCAGGAAATCGGTTTTGGGGACCCCCCTACTCCCTAAAGTGTGTCCTCAAGCCAGGGAGTAAGGGTTTGGGGATTTTATAACCTGCTGCATATTAAACCTGTGGAGGGACTTACCACCTTTTCCCACTTGTGAGTCCTTTGGGCTGTACTGAACCCAGTCAGCCACACTGCTAAACCATTGTAGAGAAGATATTGCGGTCATAGGTCGTTAAGGGCTCCAACAAAGTACGTGTACCAACGGGACGCTAATCTTACATTTGCTACATCAGGTCACATGACTGGGGAAAGTCATAGGTATGATCAGCGTGGGCACCGGTGACCCTAAGAATAGTGTTTTACCCTGTTATGTTATATTTGTCTCCTGTTTAATATAATTGTGTTTAGATTGAGACTTCCAAGCAATAACACATCTCACAAGTAAGTGGGGATTACCCTGTAGTTAGAATTTGCATCCCAAGTTGCCCTGGTGACCTTCCAGGAAGGAGTGGGGGTGGGGGGGGGTGGAGGCACTGCCAAATATCTTCATAGGAAAAAATAAAGAAGATACCCCCTGCTGAGTGGGTGGCGGGATCCAGAAGAACCCAGACCTGTCAGTCAAAACCTGTAAACAGATTGGGATTAAAGAAGGTAACCGGGTGGAGAGGGGGTGCTACATAAGAGAAACTGTTGATCTGTTTTGACATAGATTGCTGTAATTTCAGATTATTTGTGCTAACAGTCACTTTACTCTGCAGAGCATGGAGTTCTGTGCAGCTACTGGAAAGGATTGACATGATTTAAAAAAAAAAAAAAAGAGTACTTTGAACTCTCAACTATGCCAGCTTCACTTGGCAACAGATAATCCCTTTGGCTGCAATCCACAAACACTCTAATGCAATTCCTTTGTAATGCTTTAAATCTGTAAAGGTGAAAAATATGGATTTTTAGATTCTGATCTTAGAGATGTTAGAAAACACAATCCTATAAGATAAAGCCACATTCTGATACAAAATAACCACAGCAATGTCTCCAGGAAGATGAACAGAAATAATCCAGTCTAGGTTTATTTCCCATCTGCTGTGCTGATCTGTCTTCAATATGCATCACTTTCCAAGGAGATGGCAGGATCATTTCTAGAATAAGACCAGCCTCCCAAAATCCTCTTGACAATTAGTTTTTCTCAGATAGCAAATTTCCTGGTGTGCTCTATACACTAAAACAATCTTTCCTAATCTAAACCTCAGCAGAGTGCGGGGAATGATATGTATGTTGCAGAG
This sequence comes from Dermochelys coriacea, assembly GCF_009764565.3. Classification (NCBI taxonomy): domain Eukaryota; kingdom Metazoa; phylum Chordata; order Testudines; family Dermochelyidae; genus Dermochelys; species Dermochelys coriacea. Next base: position 25,056,337 of record NC_050076.1, on the reverse strand, counting down.
GAAAGCTGCTGCTACTGTGGTTTGGAAGGATAGATTTTTTTTTTTTTTAGATGTAATTTTTTATAAATGTCAGCGGGGCCACCAGAACAGGAGCTGTGCCTGCTTCCTTCTCCATTGTTGTGGGTTACTGTCAGACTTTGCGCTGCAGTCCAGAAATCTTTTATCTTCAGATCTGAAGAATGTGAAATTCACTGTATCTACTTGATCTTTTGTGCTGCTGAATAGAACTTTGACTTGAAAACCCTAATCTAACACATGCCAATGTTCTCTAGTCTGATTCTACTGTCTCTATGCAAGCAAAACTACTATCTGGCTTCAAGGAGAAGCTCTGCACATGTAAGGACTTTAGGATCAAAGCCTTTGCTCACAGAGGGAAGCTGATTTTTGAAAAGCACAAACTCAATTTATAACTTTCTTATTATTTTCTAAAAAGAAAAGGAGTACCTGTGGCACCTTAGTCTAACAAATTTATTAGAGCATAAGCTTTTGTGAGCTACTGCTCACTTCATCGGATGCATCTGGTGGAAAAAAAAGAGGGGAAAAGCAACTATGGATGTAGAAGCCCTCTACACCAACATTCCACACAAAGATAGACTACAAGCCGTCAGGAACAGTATCCCCAATAATGTCACAGCTAACCTGGTGGCTGAACTTTGACTTTGTCCTCACCCATAACTATTTCACATTTGGGGACAATGTATACCTTCAAATCAGCGGTACTGCGATGGGTACCCGCATGGCCCCACAGTATGCCAACATTTTTATGGCTGACTTAGAACAACGCTTCCTCAGCTCTCGTCCCCTGATGCCCCTACTCTACTTACGCTACATTGATGACATCTTCATCATCTGGACCCATGGAAAAGAAGCCCTTGAGGAATTCCACCATGATTTCAACAATTTCCATCCCACCATCAAGCTCAGCCTGGACCAGTCCACACAAGAGATCCACTTCCTGGACACTACGGTGCTAATAAGCGATGGTCACATAAACACCACCCTAATTCGGAAACCTACTGACGGCTATTCCTACCTACATGCCTCTAGCTTTCATCCAGATCATACCAGACGATCCATTGTCTACAGCCAAGCGCTACGATATAACCGCATTTGCTCCAACCCCTCAGACAGAGACAAACACCTACAAGATCTCTATCATGCATTCCTACAACTACAATACCCACCTGCTGAAGTGAAGAAACAGATTGACAGAGCCAGAAGAGTACCCAGAAGTCACCTACTACAGGACAGGCCCAACAAAGAAAACAACAGAACGCCACTAGCCATCACCTTCAGCCCCCAACTAAAACCTCTCCAACGTATCATCAAGGATCTACAACCTATCCTGAAGGACGACCCATCACTCTCACAGATCTTGGGAGACAGGCCAGTCCTTGCTTACAGACAGCCCCCCAGTCTGAAGCAAATACTCACCAGCAACCACACAACAGAACCACTAACCCAGGCACCTATCCTTGCAACAAAGCCCGTTGCCAACTCTGCCCACATATCTATTCAGGGGACACCATCATAGGGCCTAGCCACATCAGCCACACTATCAGAGGCTCGTTCACCTGCGCATCCACCAATGTGATATATGCCATCATGTGCCAGCAATGCCCCTTTGCCATGTACGTTGGTCAAACTGGACAGTCTCTACGGAAAAGAATGAATGGACACAAATCAGACGTCAAGAATTATAACATTCAAAAACCAGTTGGAGAACACTTCAATCTCTCTGGTCACTCGATCACAGACCTAAGAATGGCTATCCTTCAACAAAAAAGCTTCAAAACCAGACTCCAACGAGAGACTGCTGAATTGGAATTAATTTTCAAACTGGATACAATTAACTTAGGCTTGAATAGAGACTGGGAATGGATGAGTCATTACACAAAGTAAAACTATTTCCCCATGTCATTTCTCCCCCCCACCCGCTCCCCCCACTGTTCCTCAGATATTCTTGTTAACTGCTGGAAATAGCCTACCTTGCTTGTCACCGTGAAAGGTTTTCCTCCCCCCCCCACTGCTGGTGATGGCTTATCTTAAGTGATCACTCTCCTTACAGTGTATGATAAACGCATTGTTTCATGTTCTCTGTGCGTGTATATCAATCTCCTCTCTGTTTTTTTCCACCAAATGCATCTGATGAAATGAGCTGTAGCTCACGAAAGCTTATGCTCAGATAAATTTGTTAGTCTCTAAGGTGCCACAAGTACTCCTTTTCTTTTTGCGAATACAGACTAACACGGCTGCTACTCTGAAACCTGTTATTATTTTCTAAACTCCTGATCAGCTCAGTCTTATACAAACATAACCTGGTGCCCTTCCTACTCTCTACCTTTTTAAAAGATGACCAACAAAGGAAAACTAATGTGTATGACTCATAATTCTGCGAACTTTGCTAGCCAGTTACCAAGGCAGTGAAAGCTGATTCAGAGGGGCACTGACTTTTTAATTCAGTTTTAACACCTATTTGACTCAAGTATTGGAATAAATTGAAGAAAAACTGTTTCTCTAAAGATGCAACAGCTTCCCTTTCAATTAAAAGCTGAGAGCTCCCAAGACCCATATCTGCATACATCTAAAGTGTTACTTAAAATGTAATTCGCAAAAAGAAAAGGAGTACTTGTGGCACCTTAGAGACTAACAAATTTATTGGAGCATAAGCTTTCGTGAGCTACAGCTCACTTCATTGGATGCATTTGGTGGAAAAAACAGAGGGGAGATTTATATACACACACACAGAGAACATGAAACAATGGGTTTATCATACACACTGTAAGGAGAGTGATCACTTAAGATAAGCCATCACCAGCAGCGGGGGGGGGGGAGGAGGAAAACCTTTCATGGTGACAAGCAAGGTAGGCTAATTCCAGCAGTTAACAAGAATATCAGAGGGACAGTGGGGGGTGGGGTGGGAGGGAGAAATACCATGGGGAAATAGTTTTACTTTGTGTAATGACTCATCCATTCCCAGTCTCTATTCAAGCCTAAGTTAATTGTATCCAGTTTGCAAATTAATTCCAATTCAGCAGTCTCTCGTTGGAGTCTGGTTTTGAAGCTTTTTTGTTGAAGTATAGCCACTCTTAGGTCTTAAAATGTAATTGTAGCATGAGTAGGCATCCCTGCATGAACTTTAATGGGGATAACGGTAGCTTTGAAGACATGGTAGCACTGGCTTCAGTGCAGGCTAGCCACCCCAATAGAAGTCTAGTGGGGAGCCAGAGTACATTCTCGGGTTGCTAGTTCATGCTGGGGTCTGTGCTGTCATGTCTTCAATGCTATTTTTATCCATGGTGTCTAGATTAAAACTAGTGCTGGTGTGCTTACCTGTGCTTCAGTCATGCCTTAAATTACACTGTAGACATAACTACTGGTTTGGCCAAGAAGGGAAGATCATGCCTGACATTTTTAAGAGCTTGTCTACACAGGGAATAACTATTCTGGAATAGCATCCTGTGTAAATACTCTTATTTCAGGCAGCTACTGCAGTAATTTTCCACATGTAGACAAGCCCTGAGGTAAGTAGAAATAACAGACTTTTTTTCTTATACATCCTAAAGAAGCAAAAACGGTCATAAGTTCTTGGCCTCTGATTAATACAATTCAGTGCTAATTAATGAGCATCTTTTCCTTACAAACTGACAGCTGAGCTGTGTGACTTTTACTGAATATTCAGTTAGTCTCAAGCAGCCACTCGTTGTCTAGTCTGACATTTCTCTTGGATACTAATTTTATTAAAGCTGCTGTAAAAATTTCTTCTCATACACAAGGTTTCAAAGATTGGATTTAAAAAGCAAACCTAGCTAAAGTAGAAATAAAATCTATTTGACTTCCCAAACTGTAGAGTGCAAAAAACTGTCAGGTGTGCAGAGTTCTGATGCACTTTTTGCTCTGCAGTAACTGATTTGATTTGCTAAATCAACTGTAGTCTGACACCACATACCACTGGTTTGGTGTGATTAGAAAGTTGGCAACCCTAAACAACCTTGCCCCACCCGGCCTTCCTAAGGCCCCACCCCCATCTCACTCCATATCCCCTCCCTCTGTCGCTTGCTCTCGCTCTCCCTCACCCTCACTCACTTCCACCTGGCTGGGGCAAGGGGTTGAGGTGAGGGCTCTGGCTGGGGGTGCAGGCTTTGGGGTGGTGCCAGAAATGGGGGGTTCAGGATGCAGGAGGGGTCTCCAGCCGGGGATGTGGGAGGGAATGAGGGCTCTGGATGTGGGAAGGGTCTCTGGGCTGAGGCGAGGGGGTTGGGATGGGGGAAGGAATTCAGGGGGTGCAGGCTCTGGGGTGAGGGGTTTGGGGTATGGGAGCGCTGATGGGGGGGCTGGGGGTTGGGGTGCAGGAGGGGATTTGGGGTGTGGGCTCTGGCTGGGCAGTGCTTACCGCACACAGCTCCCAGAAGTGTCTGGCATGTCTGGCTTCTAGGTGTAGGCAGGGCCAGGGGGCTCAACCCATGCCCACAGGCGCCGCCCCGCAGCTCCCATTGGCCTCCATTCACGGCCAATAGGAGCTGCGGAGCTGGCCCTCAGGGAGGGGGCAGCAGGCAGAGCCCCAGTGGCTGCCTCTGCGCCTAGGAGCCGAACATGCTGACCGCTGCCGGGAGCTGCGCAGAGGCAGGGAGCCTGCCTTGGTCCTGCTGCGCTGCCGACCAGCCTTTTCACAGCCCGGTCACAGATGCTGACCAGAGCCTCCAAGGTCCCTTTTCGACTGGGCATTCTGGTCAAAAACTGGACACCTGCCCTACATACCACTGCCATGTGGTGGTCCAAGCTGGAGTCCTGAGAACAGTCCCTCACTTCCTGGGGCAAAAGGTTATGGAGGGTGTTGCAGAGGCCTTGAAATGTTCCCTGAGTGGATGAGGTCTGGCATCACACTCCAGTGTAATCTCCCCATACAGCTGGGTGACTGCAGGAGCAGAGTTAAGAGGCTGTAGAAGGACTACAATAGGCTGCAGTAGACTGTGACAGCTCCAAAGGCAGTGGTCGTTCAAGTGGAAAAAATGTTTTGAGGATTGTCCAGCTACCTAGTCGAATGAGCCCAGAGGATATTAGCAGGACATGAGCAACTTGAAAGATGCATTTGCAGCTCTGCGGTTTAGTGGCTCCCTAAAGTCTTCTCTCTGAAGAGTTTTGTGTGACTCGGAAGCTTGGTGCCTGAAAACAAAGGCCACTAGGCAGGTACTGTGTGTGTGTTCTCTATGAGCATGCTGTGAACATGACAGAAAAGTTAGGTAAAAAATAAAATACTCTTGCTGGAAGGCTGCAATGTAACATTACTTAATTCTTAAAATCCAGAACTCTAACATACAAGAACCAAAAACAGAGGTAAAACAGGCTGCTCCTTAAGGCAGAGGCATACACCTCACCCCATCTTTCTCTAAGCTCACTTTTTATAGAAGTGAAGATCCAGAATTACATGCTTCCCTACAGACCCCTCTAACCTGCAAGCAGCACCAGGAAACCCCTTACTCTTAAAGTGATAGCTTGTAATTTTAACAGTTTTCCATACACTACAATTTCAACCTCCAAAAGTAAAAACCGAACACCCAGAAGTAAGCTCTAAAGGGTATGAATCTTGGTACTCCCATTTGGGAACAGAGCTGCTTCAGAATTGGCAACTCACATGTCCATGCATGACTCAGAACTTTACCAGCCGATGCCACATTCCCGGGAAATCTCAGATGTGGATTGGCATCTCTCAAAGTTCATTGTTCGCCAAGTACTTCCAGGTTTCAGAGTAGCAGCCGTGTTAGTCTGTATTCGCAAAAAGAAAAGGAGTACCGGTGGCACCTTAGAGACTAACAAATTTATTAGAGCATCCGATGAAGTGAGCTGTAGCTCACGAAAGCTTATGCTCTAATAAATTTGTTAGTCTCTAAGGTGCCACCGGTACTCCTTTTCTTTTTGCAAGTACTTCCAGTTGACCAAATCTGCTTTAGGTGCTTTCTACAGCAAACGCTTTATATACAAGCATAGGGCCAACACTCATAACTTCAGATATAAAAATTATACATGCATACAAATAGGATGAATACATGCAGAAGAACATAATCTTTACAAAGAAATGTTACATGGAATATCTATCATAAAACAAATTCCAGTTATGTCATATTTGCACTCATAAGCATATTTCTATAAAGCATTATGGGGTGCAACATCTCACTCACAGTGCGGCCACCAACTCTTGCTGGTGGTTGCACTGCCACTTTTTCCTAAAATACTTATCTTTAGAAAAAACAAATGTGCACGTATACACCTCCAAATCATTGTCATTTATTTATATAGGTTCTTTTTGCAGACTAAATAATGTTGTGAAAAGTGATATTTGTGTGGTTAATATCACTTTTCACAGGACACTTAGTAGCTACCTGGGAGCCTGTGAAAACTGATATTAACAAATATAAAGTATCACTTTTTACAGCCTTCCAGCTAGCTAGTAAGTCTGCTGTGAAAAATGATACTTGCATGTTTGTTAATATCACTTTTCTCAGCAAACCCCAGGATAAATTAAGCCCTGGATGGGGGCGTTGGAGATGGGGACAGTAGGGGGACAGATGCCAGGTGGGGGAGGCAGTGGGGGGGCAGGGAAAATGGGGGTGGGTGGTGAGCCCCACTGCCGTATGGCCAGAGTCAGGGGTCAGTGCCTGCAGCCAGAGACCGTGGTTGGAGCCAGAGATTGGGGCCTGCTGCTGCATGGCCAGAGCTGTGGGTCGCCACCCAGGCCAATGCCTGTGGCCAAAGCTGGGGGTCAGTGCCTGTTGCCATGTGGTTGGAGCTGGCACTTATGGCTGAGTGGCCAGGGCCAGGAGCCAAGACTGCATGGTCAGAGCCTGAAGCTCCATGGCTGGATATCAGGGCAGTGTGGCTGGGGCCAGAGGATCAGTGCCAGGGGCCAAGTGGCCAGAGCCAGGGGTCGGCACCCAAAGCTCCACTGTTGGAGCCTGCTGCCTTGTGGCCGGCACCGGGGGTTGGCACCTGGAGCTGGCACCTGCCACTACATAACTGGAACCAAGGGGTGGAGCCCAAAGCCCCACATTTGGAGGATAGGGCTGTGTGGCCAGAGCTGGGGACCGGAGACTATAGCTTAGACGTTTTCTTTCTTACTGTACCATGCATTTGAACATGTTTGCCTATAGGATACAAGGGATATATTTATTCAGTCAGTTCTCATTACAGGTTTTTTCCAACTGAATGTGTAAATGTCTGAGGTTTGATTTTCTTTATTTATTAAAAGCACCTTGTTAAATATAGTCTCACAAGATACCTCCTGCTCCTGGCTTATGTTGAGGACTGGCTTATTGAACTGGCTCACTTGAGGCGATAGTCCATTAAAAATGTGTATATATTCTAATCCTAGATATTACAACAAGAAATTAATGGGGAACCTGAATGGATAGGAGGATTGCATAGGGATGGACTATAGACCAATGTATATTAGGAATTCCAAGTTTCAACAGTTCTATCTCTTGGGGAAACTTTAGCATGTTGAAATTTGTCTTGTTTTGAATTAGTGTAAATCCAAATTTTGAAATTTCCTGCAAAATGAAAATTCTGAAGACAAAAAATTTCAATTTTTTTTTCAGTATATACATCAAAATCATTATGAGTTCACAAACAATTTTGGTTTGGTTTAGTCAAATCCAGGCCAATGGGGGCTGCAGGAAGTGGCGCGGGCCAAGGGATGTGCTGGGGCCGCCCTTCCCGCAGCCCCAATTGGCTTGGAGCTGCGAACTGCGGCCAGTGGGAGCCGCGATCAGCCGAACCTGTGGATGCGGCAGATAAACAAACCAGTCCAGCCCGCCGGAGCTTTCCCTGAACAAGCGGCAGACCGGCTTTGAGAACCACTCTTCTACATTGCCCTCAGTGCCTTCTGCTGCAAGGCTCATCTTAGGCCTGCATTCTTATTCCCTGCTTTTCTTTTTACTCTAAAAGGAGATTCCATCCTCCCTCTTGCATCCCCCTACTCCTCCCATCAGTATTTATTATAATACTTATCCCTTCTTTAGCTGCTTCCATCCAAATACTGCAAAGCGCTTAGCAAACCATAAATTAAGCCTCCCAGCACTTGTGTGGCAAGTAGGCCTTAGCTTTCCCATTTTTCAGTGTGGGAAGCTGGGCATAAAGAAGTTTAAATCAATTGGCATATTGTTTCAGAGTAGCAGCCGTGTTAGTCTGTATTCGCAAAAAGAAAAGGAGTACTTGTGGCACCTTAGGGACTAACAAATTTATTAGAGCATAAGCTTTCGTGAGCTACAGCTCACTTCATCGGATGCATGTGGTGGAAAAAACAGAGGAGAGATTTATATACACACACACAGAGAACATGAAACAATGGGTTTATCATACACACTGTAAGGAGAGTGATCACTTAAGATAAGCCATCCCAGCAGGGGGGGGGGGGGGGCGGGGAAGGAGAAAAACCTTTCATGGTGACAAGCAAGGTAGGCTAATTCCAGCAGTTAACAAGAAAATCAGAGGAACAGTGGGGAGTGGGGTGGGAGGGAGAAATACCATGGGGAAATAGTTTTACTTTGTGTAATGACTCATCCATTCCCAGTCTCTATTCAAGCCTAAATTAATTGTATCCAGTTTGCAAATTAATTCCAATTCAGCAGTCTCTCATTGGAGTCTGTTTTTGAAGCTTTTTTGTTGAAGTATAGCCACTCTTAGGTCTGTGATCGAGTGACCAGAGAGATTGAAGTGTTCTCCAACTGGTTTTTGAATGTTAAAATTCTTGACATCTGATTTGTGTCCATTCATTCTTTTACGTAGAGACTGTCCAGTTTGGCCAATGTACATGGCAAAGGGGCATTGCTGGCACATGATGGCATATATCACCATGATTTCAACAATTTCCACCATGATTTCAACAATTTCCATCCCACCATCATCCTCAGCCTGGACCAGTCCACACAAGAGATCCACTTCCTGGACACTATGGTGCTAATAAGCGATGGTCACATAAACACCACCCTATATCGGAAACTTACTGACCGCTATTCCTACCTACATGCCTCTAGCTTTCATCCAGATCATACCACTCGATCCATTGTCTACAGCCAATCGCTACGATATAACCGCATTTGCTCCAACCCCTCAGACAGAGACAAACACCTACAAGATCTCTATCATGCATTCCTACAACTACAATACCCACCTGCTGAAGTGAAGAAGCAGATTGACAGAGCCAGAAGAGTACCCAGAAGTCACCTACTACAGGACAGGCCCAACAAAGAAAATAACAGAACGCCACTAGCCATCACCTTCAGCCCCCAACTAAAACCTCTCCAACGCATCATCAAGGATCTACAACCTATCCTGAAGGACGACCCATCATTCTCACAGATCTTGGGAGACAGACCAGTCCTTGCTTACAGACAGCCCCCCAATCTGAAGCAAATACTCACCAGCAACCACACACCACACAACAGAACCACTAACCCAGGCACCTATCCTTGCAACAAAGCCCGTTGCCAACTCTGCCCACATATCTATTCAGGGGACACCATCATAGGGCCTAGCCACATCAGCCACACTATCAGAGGCTCGTTCACCTGCGCATCTACCAATGTGATATATGCCATCATGTGCCAGCAATGCCCCTCTGCCATGTACATTGGCCAAACTGGACAGTCTCTACGTAAAAGAATGAATGGACACAAATCAGACGTCAAGAATTATAACATTCAAAAAACAGTTGGAGAACACTTCAATCTCTCTGGTCACTCGATCACAGACCTAAGAGTGGCTATACTTCAACAAAAAAGCTTCAAAAACAGACTCCAACGAGAGACTGCTGAATTGGAATTAATTTGCAAACTGGATACAATTAACTTAGGCTTGAATAGAGACTGGGAATGGATGAGTCATTACACAAAGTAAAACTATTTCCCCATGGTATTTCTCCCTCCCACCCCACCCCCCACTGTTCCTCTGATATTCTTGTTAACTGCTGGAATTAGCCTACCTTGCTTGTCACCATGAAAGGTTTTCCTCCTTTCCCCCCCCTGCTGCTGGTGATGGCTTATCTTAAGTGATCACTCTCCTTACAGTGTGTATGATAAACCCATTGTTTCATGTTCTCTGTGTGTGTGTATATAAATCTCTCCTCTGTTTTTTCCACCACATGCATCCGATGAAGTAAGCTGTACCTCACGAAAGCTTATGCTCTAATAAATTTGTTAGTCTCTAAGGTGCCACAAGTACTCCTTTTCTTTTGGCATATTGTGTGACATTAGGCAACTAGGATGTCAGTAACAGAGCTGGGAATAGAATCTGGGTTTCCTAATTGCTAGTCCTGAACTTGAACTGCAGGTCACACCTTCCTGACTTCAGATATTATTGGTGCTGATCCAGGCCACTTGCCCCTTCTGCTTCTTGCCTTGAAGGAAGGATCAGGACCCTGCAAACAGGGAGTGGTAGGGTCAGTAACTTAGTACACACCTCATGTAAGAGTCTTGATATGGGTATCTCCCAAAAGCCTCAGATCTTCCCTTCTTGCTGCAGCACCCTTAGGGTCCACTTATCCCTTTGGGGAACTAGCCAGCAGCAAGTGAATAGGAGAGCAATATTAGCTTTGTGCAAGCACGTATGGCAGCTCACTTACTCTAGCATAAATTATATTGAAAGTTTGGCCATCATTGCTGTGTTGTCTGGTAATAAACCAAAGTGTGTTTGAATACAGCGGCAGAGTCCTGGTATCAATATTTAAAGATAGCTGTATTGCTTTTCTAGAAGCAAAGTTATCTGCTCACTTTTCAGAGATAGGTCAGTTACCTTCTCTGGCTAATAAGATACTGTCACTTGGACAATTATACTTGCTATAATGTTACCTAGCTAAACCTACAAGTTAAGGGAACATCTACTTTGACAAGTCTATTATAAAACGAACAATGCCCTGTTTAGAAGGGAACTAATTGCAAGCATGTGCTTTTGATTTATTTTTGGTGGGATAATTACCTTTTTAAGGTCTGTACTGCATTTGGGAACAAGTAGTGCGTGTTTAATGTAACAGAGAACCTGAAACCAAATGCCAGCTTGCTTTTGAATACATACTCCTGAACTTCAAATGAAGGAATCTAAAGAAGTTTGTAAGGTTTGAAACTGGACATCTGTAATTTGAGCATACTTTAGTTTAGAAATGTGGGGTCTGATCCAAAGCCCCTGGAAGTCAGTGGAAATTCTCTCATTGATTTCAGTGGGCTCTTGCTCTTGCCTTAACCCTTATGGGGAAGTGGTGTAGGAGTTAACGACACATCCTGTATAAGTCTAATAGGGATAGAATACTTTAGAATTTTTTAACCAGCTTTAAAAATACAAGATAGAAAGGAGACCTTTCTCCGTTACATTTGGGAGGGTTTCAGAATAATTTTTATAGAATCTCTGTTTAATTTCCAGGAAACTTATTAGTTTCATCATTCCTCTTTCCATAAAGGAATGGACCTGATTTATTAAACAAAATTGCAAATGTTTTTTTTATCTGTGTGAAAACTGTTTGTTTGTTTGTTTATGCTAATACCAGAAAAATAAAATAATGGGTAGAACAACGACAAACCTCAGAAGCAATCAGTGGAGGAATTATGAGGGCGGGACAGAGGTGTAGGTGGGTATACTATAGTTATGCTTCTCTTTGCTGTCACTTAAACCTTGCTCCCCACACCCATATTTTTTAAGTAGGAATAATGCCCAAGCCACCCCAAAGGGGGCAGAGAAGAAGGGATACCCTGAAGCTGCTCCCCTGTTTCATCAGCTCAGAGGTAGGGTGACCATGTTTCCCAAAGGGAAAATGGGACATTGTTTGGGGCTAACCGAAGCCCACCTCCCCATCTGGGGCTGGCCCCTGTGCCAGGCTGAGGCTGGTGTTGCTGCTCGCCCAAGCCATGCCCGACCCCTCTCCAGCGTTCAGCATATAAGGGCCAGGCACAATTGGTGTTCCTTCACTCAGGGCACTCTGGAGCTGCTTTACCTGTGTGGTCTGTTAGGGCACAGGGTGCCACATAGTGGATGGGGAGGGGTAGGATTATGGCCCTTTTCCCCAGAAACAGCCTGTGGAGAGGGACTAGCGTGCATGGAAGGAGACGCTCTGCACCCTAAGAAGCAGTGCAGAGCAGACCAGAATACCTCCTTGTGCTTCCCCTGGGCAGTGAAGCTCTGCACCAACATCATTGCAGGCCTGTGTCACGAGGCCCATAAAGTAGCCCCAAATATACATGCACCCAAAGAATCCTCACTTGTGCAAGTAGACCTCTTCAAGGCAGATGGATTACTTGCCTCAGTAAGCCCTAATCTTGTAAGAAAAGGTTGCAGGACCCAACATATGAATGGAGACTACAAAAGTTACAAACGGGTTATAGAATATTAAACCTGAAAGATGGGGACTACTCAGCGGTGACTGTAAAACTGTATCATGAAAGCTTATCAGCCCATAAAGAAAACTCACTTGATCATGATGAAAAAGTAATCTGCCTTCTTGTCAAGACTGTCTAAGGATAGTGAATAGAATTTTAAATGCCCCTTCTCCAGAAACAGGATCTAAGCAAACTTTAAACTTCCAAGAAATGTCCTGACCCAAACACAGGCTGTCCACATTATACAACTCTATCAAATTCTCAGTGGCACTACTGATTCAGTTTTATCAGCTGTTTGCACTAGTGGCAACCCTAGTCTATACAAGACTGCACTGGCTACCAGTGTCGTTAAACTCTGTCAGTTAAAGCTTCAGGTATTCGCCTTAAAAATGAATAATATGATGTGGTCCAATGTGGGGATTAGCTCTGGAGCTGGTGACTTTTCATCCTTCAAACACAATGAACAACTGGACAATTTGTCCAAAATGTTTATTTTTTTCAAACAGATATTTTCAGGGGTTCCAAATATCACTTTCACAGCTGATCTGTGCCATAAGCAGACTGCATTCAAATCTCTCTACCCTCTTTTATATCCTAACAGTGAGAAGGAAATTGATCCAGCTTTGGGATTTATTCTTTTTATTTACAATATTTTTACTTGCCCTAAGGCCCAGTTAATAATCTCTGGATATCAGAATAACCATTAAAAAGGATAAGCTTCTATCATCATGTCCAGAGGGTATTAAATTATTTTTCTCAATCTTCAAAATTCCTTTATGGAATGTGAAAAAATTGCTACAATATGAAAGAAGCCAGGGAACCAGAGTACTGATTACTTTTTTCAGTAATTTCATTCAGTAGGTTTATCCTTTTATTTAAAAAGGGAGCAATCATAAAACTAAGGCCCAATCCTGTGAAAATTTATACATATGATTAACTTTACACACTGTAATTTTCCCCATTGACTTCAGTGTTACTATTCACATTATATAAAGTTAAGCACATGTTAAATCTTTGCATAGTTGGTCTAAACTGCTAAAGTTATTTTCAGCTGAGCTGGATCTCAATTTCAAATATACATGATAACAAAACAAGTCAGTGAAACGTATGCAGGTGAGATTGTTTGCTTTAGATGTAACTATATATAAAAGGTTATCCACATAAATCAAAACTGTTCTTGTAAAATGATAGTGTGTTTATGAATGGTATTTTTTGTTTGTTGTGAACTGTGTGATACTACTACTTTGTGTATTCAAGTATGTCAACTGGTAGGAAGTTTACAGATTTTCCCTATGAAAAGGTTACAGCTATTCTTTCTGGTTAAGCCCTGTAGACACATATCTAATTACAGCTTTGTGGCCAGGATAAGGTTATAGAGGGAGGAAAGTGCATGCTGAAATCAGTTTAAATGACTTGCAGACAGTGACTTAGTGCTAGGTGGTGGTTCCTTTGCAGACTGGCAAGACACAAAAATGCTTGCAGCACGCACTGGGACAGTGGGGAGTAAAAATCTTGATGAGACAGCCAAGTTAAGGAAACACTCTGTCCCTTCTTTAGGGAGTAGAGAAAAAGCTTCAAAGAGCTCCTCTGAAAGGAGCAAGGACAATAGACTCAATACCACAGGTCAGATACAGCAAAGGGGCTGGAGACGGGCACTCATGCGAGAACTGGAGATGAACTGGTATCTGAAAATATGTGACTTATCGTATGAGCATACGATCGCGTACACCACCGGAATGCCTCACAGGTAAGAAAGCTAAACTTATTAGTCTTCAAAATACATTTCAAATAAGTGTTTTCACCCATAAAAAAACCCAAACAAACCCAGAAAGCTCTGCGTTTTGTACCTGGTTGGTTGTTAGACATTTTCTAATCACTTTACAGTGGGGCTGGTGGCAGGAGTGTACTCTGTTACATGCAAACTACAAAAGTGACAATTATAGGCGATTGCTTATTAGTCACTTGAATGTAAAAGCTGCTGAATCCTCGACTTCTATCTCATCAGCTATCTTGTCAATGTGATACTGATTTCATTTGAGTTTAGTGCCCCATATACTACTAATGTGCAAGGATTATGGAGGTGACCTGAGAATATTGATGAAAGCATTAGCAAACTCTTGCTAGTTTTTCCTAAATTGTGTGTGTGTGTGTGGGGGGGTGGGGTATATCAATGCCAGCTTGAAAACAAGCCACTTCTGAGAAAGAAGGGAACATTTTCATTTTATTCAATAAATTGCTTCTAATCTAAACCCTTTTAAAATCTCAAAGCACATGGGAGCCTGATTTTCATTAATTCTAAATGTAAAAGGGCCTCATCAGTGCAAATAAGATCCGGGCTTAGGTTTATGGGTCTCTAATATCGAACCTCTAATGAGCCTTAATTAGGTAGGGTTTTAATATAAATTGGTTATTAATGTTTCAGCCCAGCTGTCATAAAATGATACAATCTGTAGGCTAGGTTCTGCCACCCCATCCATACTGAGTGTGATCTTACTCTGATAACCCTACTTACTTCAGTAGGTGGCAGAAGGAAAACATAACAGGCATTTTTATCTAGTCCATCTCTGAATCCATGATTGTTGGGGTGTGTGTGTGGGTGTGTGTGTTTTGCAGTGCTTTGCCCTGCCCAGCTTTAATACATTTAGCAGACAGCCAGGCTTCTAACTCCATTGCCAGATAAAATCATCTGAAATCTCAAAGCGAAGTGTCTAAAGTGACTGACATGAACGGGAGACCTTTCCACAGTGACACCAGAATCAGTAGGATTTCATTGGGGGGTGGGGTGGGGGGGAAGGGTTGAAAATAGAAAGTAGCTAAAAGGAAAATGTGTGTAAGTTAGTACAGAAATGAGACGGTTTTGCATACACTATTGCTAAAAAATTAGTAGCAGACCACATCCAATAAGGAAAATGTTAGCCCAGTGGCTAAATTTAGTTGTCAAATAAATGGAGTGAAAAACACATTCAAACAGATTAACTAGTCATGTGAAACTCATAGTCAAACTACCTAAACGCTGAATGTTGTGTTAACAGAGCACTATGAAGGATGCAATTATTTTGCAACAGTTGAGTTGCTAATGTAGTAAAGTCTTTACATATGCTTTTAAAAATATAATAGCCTCATGTTTTAAAACTCATGAAGAACTGGTAGCAATATTTACTTACCACTGGAGTAAAGCTGCATGCAGGATGCAACATTATTAAGGAAAATACAATCAAGCCCTCCAGGACGTGGTAATAGGAGGGAACAGAAGATCTTTCTGAGGTGTTAAGGATATGTTTGGATGAAGGGAGGCAGGTTGCGAAAGGATGAGTCTATCAGAATTAAGCTGCAGAAAAGTGGGTAGACAAAATTGTAAGTTTTACACTATAGTGAAAAAACCCAGAAAATGGAGATATTTGGGGCCAGAAAGAGTTGAAAACCAAGGGAAGTATTTTCTTTTGGCAACCTATTGAGCATACTTGTGTATTAAAAATGTATAATGCAGCTTGACAATATTTAAACTACATTGGCATTGTTTGCTAGTGATTCCCAGTGAGTCAAAGCAAGGAAAACTCACTTGAGTTGAGGCCAAGATGTATTGCTTGTATTTGCATTTCCAGCCCACCAAAAATCTGTGGGTTTAGACAGATCTGTGGGTTTGTTTGGGTCCTTGTAGAAGTAGGGTCTGATAGTGAAAGATCAGATGTAGAACCGTGTTTGTCTCACCCAGGGACGCTCCGATGTAGTGTTTTGGTTTGGTCAATGCAGAGAGACATGACAGTTGTAAAACTCCAGTTTGGGTCCGGTTTTGGATTCTGAACCTCCCTCCCCCAAAGTTTGGCAGTATCTGGATGTAGGGTTTGGTTCTAACCCGGGTGTCTTCTTTATAGAAACAATTTATTTGTAAACTGGATGTGAACTGGACTTCCAAATTTTCAGCCTCCTTTTCTTTAAACTGAACTCTGAAAGCTATCCAATATACAGCTCCATTATAAATCTCCGCTATTTCTATCTAGGATAACCAGTTACATTGTGCTGCTACACTGAATTGCCATGAAAATATTTGTATATATTTTTTTACGTTACCTGGGTGGTAGTAAAAATAAGTTCAATTGCTAAATGATATATTTAGAACCATTCCAGTGACTTCCCTAGATCATGATTATTTTAACTGCTGTGAAATCTAATTTCAGAGAATACAAAAGGATCAGATTGGTACATGGAAGCAATTTGTCGAAACAATTTCCAATGCCAATGTTAATACATGGAGCTCCAGGGAACAGGTTGTTTCTTAGTGTGCCTTTCAGAGAGCAGGAAACAGAACTTACTGTTACTTGAATCTGAACCAGTTTTTATATGCAGATCTTAAAAATAGTTTATATTTTTATAAACCTTATAAAAGATAACATAGAATTGATTGAATCTGAATATAAGACCTTGATGAACCACTACAACTGGTGCTGACAAGGGCATCTGAATTCCTTAGGTCTTTGGTCACCCACAGTTTGCAGAGACAGAATAATTGGAGTTCTACACATTTCCATGCAAAATCACCCTCTGTGACATTGAATTATAATCTTTTCAAATATGTTCTCTTCTGAGATCTGTCTGTTTATCTGCTTTGAAGGATTTGAGGATTAGCTGAATCCATGGTACATTAATCTTTTGATTATCTAATCATACTCTTTATTAAAAGAGATTGAAAGAGAGTTGTAACAAAGGGCTGCAGAACTGTGATTCTGTGAGAAGTAACGGTATTCCTTCTTGCATTATTCTGATTCATGCTCATTGAGCTGTTTGTTTGGCTTGGGTGGCTAATCTGGGATCTCTGTTAATTCTCTAGATATAATAATTCAGGTGCTCTATAAATATATATAAAAAAAGGAGAACTTGTGGCACCTTAGAGACCAACAAATTTATTTGATCATAAGCTTTCGTGAGCTACAGCTCACTTCATCGGATGTATTCTTTTTTGCGAATACAGACTAACATGGCTGCTACTCTGAAACCTGTTATAAATATAAAAGATCTTAAACACATTACAAATTACATACAGTGGGTACCATTAAAAAGCTAACATTTATCTATCTTTGGCACACAGTGGTGTCTGAGATGCCAACAATTCTCTAGCTTCAAGACTAGAGAATTATCTGCTGATTTGTTTGAAAGTGTTGATTTTATTGGTGCGGGAGGGGGAGGAAAGTGTGGGTTTAAAGGAAACTCATGTATATATACCTCCTCTGAAATACTGTCTAGGCTAGAAGGTGAAGGAAGGCAGTAAGACTGACAATTGATGTGTTGCATGCTACACAAAAATGCATGGGAAAGAAAAATTTTGGCTATGGAAGCACTACGGAATTTTTAGGGTTCACACAGAACAGATGGGGCCTTTGTTTTTACAGACCCTACTGTAAAGCCTGCTATCCACATAGTCTACAGAAAAACTGCATGGTACACCGCTCTTCTCCCTCAGAAGTATGAAGAGCTGAATTAATACTCACAGGATTTCCGTCTGATTCCAAAGAATCTGGGTATAGCAAATCTGAGGCTTAAACCACTAAGCCAACCCCTTGATTTACTTCCTCTAAAGGCAGAGCAACATGCCAACAGACACTGCACTTAGACTCATATGCAAATATTCTCATCTGGAGCCTCTCAGTACTATTCAAAGCTCCAGGCAAACTAAATCCGGAGGGAGCCGCCAGCTGCTGAATAGCCCACCCAGCTGCTGACCATGCTGCTACCGCACCATTTCCTGTCCCTACCAGGCTAGCAGCAAAAGACCACTCTCAAACTGCCACCAGCCACAGTTGCATGTTAATTAACCATCTAGCTGCGTCCAGAAAACAAAAAGTGTTTCAATCTTATGGAGAATTTGTATTTATTAAAATTATAGAAATGTTTTTGACATTTCTGGCTCTTTGGCCCCTCCCCAGTTTTGCCATCATTTTCATAACGGTCAGGAACCCTGAATGGACCTTTTGATGATAGGAAAAGAAACTGACAGCCCAACTCACCAGATTTATGTGAGGCTATAATGTACTCTACAAGAAACTAAATTGCCTTGATGATTTGACTAAGGGACATTACAACATTCAAGTATCCTGCCCAAGGACTTAAATAAAACCCATGAGAACTTGCATTTATCAGCCTTGTACTGAATCCAGAACAAATATTTTTTTCTTTGTCTAAATATAAGACATGGGAAACAGTTGTCATTCTCTTCCCAGGGGCAATACACAGTCCCTTTGAGTACTTGACCATGAAAGGTTTTAACTGATGGAAAAAGGTCACTGATCCTGGTTAGGATCCATCTTAGGCACCAATTAAAATGAGCCAGTAGCAATAAGATACAGAGTGACTGGGAGGAAAACTCTTTATAGTCCCATGGTTCTATCAGGCAAACATTACTAAGTTAAAGCTGCATCTCCTAATAGAAATATAATGGCAACAGACTTGCATTCCAAAAGAACATAGAGAAGCCGGAAAAGTGGAAATCTCAAATGCTTTATTGGACTTTGAGAATCTTTTATCTTGGAATATGCATTTGTACAGACCTCCCTGCACGGAAATCCCACCCCACAAGCCAAGTGTGCCAAAATCCACTGAAGCACCGTTGAGGGGTAAAAGGCAAAGCACCACCCTTAAAGTCTGCCTTCCAGCAAGATGCCGGGCTGGAAGGCTAAGTGGAGCAGCAGAACTGAAACAACTAGAGAAGTTTTTGCATATGCATGGAGTGTCATTACATGAAACTGTCAAAGCTGGGACAGGAATGATATACAGGTACTTTCATATACTCATTGTCAGATTATCTTCATAGTCAAGTACAGTTACCAAGAAACAGCTGAAGTGAGGGGAGGTCTGGCCCAATAAAACTTTTACAGCAAAGAATGACAATAAAATGGCTATAAATAGATTATATGTACATTATACATCATGTCTTAAAGAACGTATCTTTGCAGTGTTGTAGCCATGTTGGTCCCAGGATGTTAGAGAGACTTGGTGGTTGTGGTAATATCTTTTAATGCACCACCTCTGTTGGCGAAAGACAAGCTTTCGAGCTACACAGAACTTTTCTGGCCTGGAAAACGTACGTAATGTCGCAGCTAAATACAAATATATCTATTTATAAATGTATCTTTGATAGAACATATCTATAGTTCATTTACATAGTATACGTACCTTTAAAATCTGTCTGCCTGTTTGTTCGTGCACACACTCACGCTCTCTCTCTCACACATACACACTTGTTCATTGTCTAGAGTAAATGTACTCTGCATAATGTATAATCTAAATTCAGATCTTAATTTTCCTCAAGGAAATTTAACTTTTCTTGGCAAAACTAGGACAAATGACCAATACAATGAAAACATTTTAAGTAAAATGTTGATTCAAAGAAGTATGACACTTTACATTCTAGCCAATTGTTATTGAATGCATAATGCAGCATCTGTCTAAAACAGGCATATGTATAGAATTATGAAATTTCACTTTTTGTGTGTGCTAATTTGCAGCTTTTATTGAATTTGTTTATTGCATGCTTTTTAATGAATTATATTGCAGGAGTAAACCTCATTTGTTGAAGAAACACACGTTACCAATTCTTTAAAAAATAGTATTTGATATTAAAAGGGAAGAGAATATTATTCCTTTTTGTCTGGATATGTTGAACTGTCCCTGAAAATTGGAGGAGAGGGGTGGGGGGAAAGGGACAGAAACTTAAGAAAAAAATTACCATAGACAACTATGTGTTCTAGATGATGCTACCAATCTAGACTTGGAATTGGAAACCCACCAGTTAACACTGATTTTAAACAGTACACTTAATCTTTCTGTTGCTAGCCTTATTAATAGCACAGCACCAGTGCAGACAGAGCTATGGTTCATTATATTATCACTAGGGAACTGGTAAACAGATTGAAAGGTATATCTCACAAGTGGAGTCCAATTGAGAGAATTGTCTATTTTTTAAAATACACAGGGATTTATTGTGACCTGTTAATGTTGTGGTGAGTATGTTGTCTTGCTTGCTGGTCCAATGGCACAGCCTTTTGGGTGAAAGTGGAGGGCCTGATATTGAATGCTTATTCATGTTGAGTAGTTCCTAACTCAGTAGGACTAACCAAGGAGTAAGGTACGATTAATTGTAAATGTCAGAATCAGGCCCTTAGTGTCTCATCATTCAGGTAGGGCTGATGAGGTGGGGTATGTCTTGCATGTTTCTTCCTTGACTAGTCATGTCTCTCTGCATTTTACAGTTCTTCATGGGCCAAATTATAAAAAGACTGTTTGTTTCCATATTTCATATAATGTGTTCTTAAACAGGTATCCTGTTTAAGCTAACATTTAGTCAGGGGTATTTTTTTGTAAAAGTCATGGCCAGGTCATGGGCAATAAACAAAAATTCATGGCCCATGACCTGTCCGTGACTTTATGAAAAATACCCCTGACTAAATCTTAGCTGCTCTGGGGGTCAGAGGCAGGGCTGGGGCACCACTGCTCTGTGGGGGAGGGAAGATGACTGGGGCTGCTGCTTGGGGAGGGGAGAGGGGTGCATCAGTCACTGCAGCTGTGGAAGTCACAGAGGTCCCAGAAAGTCATGACTTCTGTGACACTCTTAGTCTTTATCATGCTCAATCTTATCCTTCATCTCACATTCTCTAGTCAAAACAATCAGAAGTAATGTGCTAAACTGGGACATGGAAAAACCATAGAAAAGTGATTGCTAATATGATTTTTGGCCACCGTATTATTCTGTGCAAATGGAAGCCAGAGAAAATGTGAAAAATCAAATCACCAATCTAAAACTTTATTGAAATTAATCAGTAGGGGTCCTGTACTGTCTTATGGCACTCCAGAATCTGCCTGCAATCCATCTGCACCTGGGAGAGACTTGAGCTAAAGTAAGCCTATATTTGCACTGGGTAAGCATGAGTGACCCAAGAACCTCTTAATGCCAGCTGGCAAGGGGGTGCAGAGGAGTTACAGGGATCTCTTTTGTATTTGGCATGTCATTCAAGTTAACCAAAGAGAGTCATGTGGGTCTCAAAAGTCACACTGGTCACTGATACCATTGCAAAATGCATGTTCGGTTGTTGCATGAGGAGTTACATTTATACCGTGAACGTTATGTTCTTGGGACTTGTCACCAGAAAAGAGGGAAAAAACCATTTTGCTGTCAGACAAACCTTTATCTAACTGGCTGTTTATAGGTATACTAAGTATTGTATGTTTCACAAGGGGTCTCCTATCACCAGTCCAACTGAATGTAAATGAGGTATTGTGAGAACTTCAAAGAAAAAATAACAGGAAGAGAAAATGGGGGTGGGGAGGAAGGGGTATCTTGAGGTACATATCAAAGGTTTGCTCCACTATATTTTGGGGGACAAAGAAGATACTTTACCAATGTCATCCCTCACCTAGAAAGTAAATAAATGGACAGTGAATTTGCTTCATGAAAGTGAGATCTCAAGCAGGCTTGGATGAAAATGCTGGAGAGAACTTTAGGTGAAAAGTTTTAACTTGTTAGTTGGGTGTTGTCTGATTTTGTTTTATATGTAACCATTTATTTCCAATATTCTTAGTTGATATCACCTGAATTGCTAATCTTTGATAAACTTTATTCTTGTTTTCAGTATAAATATATCTAAGTGCTGTGGTGTTAAGCAAAATGCTGGTCTTGAGATGAATGTTAGAAGCCGGTGTGTTCTGTTTCTTTGGGAACACCAGGCCTGGTAACTCTGTGAGTGTTCAGTGGATAAGGGGCTGAACACAGCAGGGACACTTCAAGGACTTAGGCATTGGTGTATGATGATTGCTACCTATGCAGAGAGAGCAAGGCCTGCAGGAGCTGAAAGGCAGTGCTTGTGCTGCTGGAGGCTAGTGGTTTCAAGGAGCTGATCCACAGCAAGTGCAGACAAGACTTTTTTACACTAGAGGCAGGTGGTGGTGAGGTGCCCCACAACCATGTATGCTCCTAGGGAGCACAATGAGATGCCACAGGCCTGCTTAGTGCTCCTCCCTTCTGCTTGTGCCTATGTATGCTGCAGTTGGACATGCTGTGCAAAACCTCTCCAAGCCACACTCCCCCATGGGTCCCTTGATAATTTTCCTGTACATTGAAGAGCAGCAGCAGGTATCAAGCAGTCGTCTGTTCTTATCCTGGGCCCTGAGGCGGGACTAAGTCAGAACTGTTCCTGCCACCTGGGGCCGCCTGTCCACATATAGATTGTTCAGTTGTTTTTAATCTTCATGGGTAAAATTAATTCCAAGTGCAAATCTCTCTGAAAGCCCTTTGTACCACACAAACTCCACTTACGCCAGATTTATACCTTATGACTTATATATGCTGCAAAAGGCCTTGTGCTGCTCTTCTATTTAGGGATGAAATGAACTATTTGGAGAACATAAGGGTTTTCTTACAATCTAAGGCTCTGATTTGTACCCAAGAAATAGACCTTCGCAGAGGATGGGAAACTCTTTGATGTTACCATCACAGACTGGGCCGTCCTTACCCGTATGCAAAGCCTGCCCCTGCTCTGCCCCAGCCCCTCCTCTTCCCCACCCCTGCTCTGCCCCGCCCCCACTCCCCTGAAGACTGCGGCAGGGCTAGGCCTGCACTCACCGGCAGCAGGAGTGCAGCGACCCGGTCCTAGCCAGTGGGGGTGGGGGGGCTGCATAAGGCCCCAGAATAGCTAGGGATGGCCCTGATCACAGATGTCTCCCTTGCATTCTTCTATAGGCCATTTCCATCTAGTTCTCCTAGCTAATCAGCATTTATGTTGTTGGATTACTTGATTAAAGTTAGTTGGCTGTTTAAACTAAAGAGCAAAACTCAGGCCCTGTCTTATGTGAAACTTGCATATAAGACTTTTTAACTAAATCATTCTTTTCTTAAAACTCCCTGCTGTTTGACACTTAAACAAGTTTTAAGATTTCCTTGTATTGATTTAGCTTACATCCATTCCTTACAAATTTAAGCGAATTGGATACAAGGTGCTCTAAAGCTGCTTTCTGAGTGTCCATGCAAGAGGGTTGCACAGATTTAATTAAACAGATTTCTAAACTGGTTAGGTTAAATCAGGGGAACGCTGTGTAGACAAGATCTTGGGATCTTATTCTGCTGAAGTCCATGACAAAACACCTATGGACTTCTATGGGGATAGGATTGGCATGTGGGAAAAAGGGGCAGAGAAAAGGGTGAAATTCTGAGTTTCTTTCCTGGTCTTTTCTCTGGCAATGGGACTCTGAGTAACAACTGCCTAAAATCTAGAAGAAAAATGAGTGAAGACTTTAATACTTTCTGATTAAAAACCCAAACTCTCTTAGGGCATAATCCAACTCCCACTGTGGGAGTTGGATCCCGTCCTTGCTATTTCCTGCCCTTCTCCCATTGTTTTCTTCTCCCCTCTAATCATACTTACTCTAGTACATACAGATAAGAAAAGGACTGAGCTCCCTAAGCTGAGATGAGGAATCTGCACAGCTGAAGGAAAATACAATTCATAATTTACTTGATTAAAAGTTAGTTTTTGCAGCCTAAGTGGGAGGGGAACTTTTATAGTGAGCAATGAAATATTATAGTGAATTGGGGAAATAACCTGTAACAAAATAGATGTTTTTAGACACATTACTAAAAACATCTAATAGGTCTGAATTTATTGATTATTTTGTGGTAAGCAGAGTGATAGTTGTGTTTATTTCAAAATGTCAAGTGCATATCCTGCATTAAGTGATATTACAATTTTCAGACTACATGTCCACTGCTTGAAAATGAATGTTAGGTGGTTGACTTTACATTCCTTCCAAAGATCAATAAACTGTAGAATCTGCTTTAACCCTCTGCTGTTCATTGATCTTGGTGTTAAAGTGTGGAGATTTTGTTACCAAGGCACGTGCGCATGATTAAGCCCTGCAAATATGGACAGGTTAGAACTTTTTGTGTGTGGCTGTTCCTTAAAGATGGACTTGAGCCACAAAATTAGGATTCAAACTCCCCCAATGGGAGACTTGCTCAAGAAAGACACTGCAAGGTCAGGCCTTTAAACTCCAGGCTTGCCTCCCTCCCCCAAGTTACCAAGCTGACTTTTGGTTCAACATTTATGTTACACTGATGCTGTCAAGGTTCCTTCCCCACTGTAAACTCTAGGGTACAGATGTGGGGACCTGCATGAAAACCCCCTAAGCTTATTTTTACCAGCTTAGGTTAAAACTTCCCCAAGGTACAGACTATTTTACTTTTTGCCCTTGGACTTTATTGCTGCCACCACCAAGCATCTAACAAATATATAACAGGGAAAGAGCCCGCTTGGAAACGTCTTTCCCCCCCAAATCCTCCCAAACCCTACACCCCCTTTCCTGGGGAAGGCTTGATAAAAATCCTTACCAATTTGCATAGGTGAACATAGACCCAAACCCTTGGATCTTAAGAACAATGAAAAAGCAATCAGGTTCTTAAAAGATAAATTTTAATTGAAGAAAAAATAAAAAAATCACCTCTGTAAAATCAGGATGGTAAATACCTTACAGGGTAATCAGATTCAAAACATAGAGAATCCCTCTAGGCAAAACCTTAAGTTACAAAAAGACACAAAAACAGGAATATACATTCCATTCAGCACAGCTTATTTTATCAGCCATTTAAACAAAACAGGTTTCAGAGTAGCAGCCGTGTTAGTCTGTATTCGCAAAAAGAAAAGGAGTACTTGTGGCACCTTAGAAACTAACAAATTTATTAGAGCATAAGCTTTCGTGAGCTACAGCTCACTTCATCGGATGCATTTGGTGGAAAATACAGATGCATCCGATGAAGTGAGCTGTAGCTCACGAAAGCTTATGCTCTAATAAATTTGTTAGTCTCTAAGGTGCCACAAGTACTCCTTTTCTTTAAACAAAACAGAATCTAATGCATATCTAGCTAGATTACTTACTAAGTTCTAAGATTCTATTCCTTTTCTGTTCCCAGCAAAAGCATCACACAGACAGAGAGAACCTTTGTTTCTCCCCCCTCCAGCTTTGAAAGTATCTTGTCTCCTCACTGGTCATTTTGGTCACGTGCCAGCGAGGTTATCCTAGCTTCTTAACCCTTTACAGGTGAAAGGGTTTTTCCTTTGGCCAGGAGGGATTTTAAAGGTGTTTACCCTTCCTTTATATTTATGATGCCCCCCAAATCACAGCTAGGGTGAAACGCTAGCTGTGATTTCTTCCTGGAGCTCTAGGAGAAAACAGAGTTAATAAGACACATGCACCTCTAAATATACTACCAAGTATATAAAGACTAACAATATTTTCCACATCTCAAGGACGATTTTAATCAGTTGATTCTGTGAAATTTTCACGGGAGAGTGCATCAGCCACTTTGTTAGAAGCTCCTGAGATGTGTTCGATGTCAAAATCAAAATCTTGGAGAGCTAATACGAATACATTTTTTGTTATTTCCCATAGCGGTATGAAACCACTGTAGCACAGCATGGTCAGTTTGCAGGTGGAAACACCATCCCCAAACATATGGGCGTAGCTTTTCCAGAGCGTAACATTCTTTTTCACTGACTGACCAGTTGCTTTCCCTCTCAGACAGATTCTTGTTGAGAAACACTACAGGGTGGAATTCTTGATCCAGTCCTTCCTGCATTAAAACTGCTCCCACACCACACTCGGACACATCTGTGGTTACTAGGAACGGTTTGTCAAAGTCTGGGGCCCTTAGCACAGGGTCAGACATGAGTTTCGCTTTAAGCTGGTTAAAGGCCTTCTGACACTCTTCGGTCCACTGAATGGCATTTGCCTGTTTCTTTTTGGTTAGGTCTGTCAATGGGGCGGCGATTTGGCTGTATTGCGGTACAAATCGCCTGTAATATCCGGCTAAGCCTAAGAAGGATTGGACCTGTTTCTTTGATTTTGGGACAGGCCACTTTTGGATAGCATCCACTTTGGCCTGTAGGGAGTTGATAGTTCCTTGACCCACCTGGTGTCCAAGGTAAGTCACTCTGTTTAGGCCTATTTGACACTTCTTAGCCTTAACAGTTAGTCCTGCCTCCCTTATGCGCTCAAAGACTTTTTTTAGATGTTCCAGATGTTCTGCCCAGGAATCCGAAAGTATGGCCACATCATCAAGGTAGGCGATGGCATATTCTCCTAATCCCACTAGGAGACCATCTACAAGTCTTTGGAAGGTGGCGGGTGCATTCCACAGCCCAAAAGGGAGTACATTAAATTCATACAGCCCGACCTGTGTGGTGAAGGCTGACTTTTTCTTGGCGGATTCATCTAGCGGTTCCTGCCAGTACCCCTTGGTTAAGTCCAAGGTAGAGATGAACTGGACCCATCCCAGTTTCTCTAATAGTTTATCTGTGCGTGGTATTGGATAGTTGTCTAGGCGAGTTACAGCATTTAGCTTACGGTAGTCCATGCAAAAACGTATCTCCCCATCTGGTTTGGGAACTAGAACCATTGGAGAAACCCATGCACTGCCAGAGGGGCGGATTACCCTCATCTGTAGCATATCCTGGATCTCCTGTTCTATAGCAGTTTTAGCTTGAGGAGACACCTGGTAAGGTTGGACTTTAATTGGGTGAGCATTACCTGTGTCAATGGAGTGGTATGCCCGTTCAGTCAGTCCTGGGGTGGCTGAGAATGTGGGCGCACAGCTGGTGCACAACTTCTTGATCTGTTGTTGCTGCATACACCAAGGGTCATGGAGAGGTTCACCTCTTCCACACCACCAGCACTTTTCCCTTCATAGTAGACCCCTTCAGGCCACTCAGCGTCATCTCCTCCCTGGGCTGTAAACTGACAAACCTTTAATTCTCTGGAATAAAAGGGCTTTAGAGAATTAATATGGTACACCTTAGCCTTTTGGTTGGAGGTGGGGAATGCTATGAGATAATTAACAGCTCCCAGGCGCTCCTGGACTGTGAATGGCCCTTCCCATGATGCTTCCATTTTATGGGCCTGGAGCGCCTTTAAGACCATGACTTGGTCCCCTACTTTGAAGGAACGCTCTCTGGCATCTTTATCATACCAGGCTTTTCCTCTTTTTGAGCATCCTGTAGGTTTTCTTTAGCAAGGGCTAAAGAGGTTTGGAGGGTGTTTTGAAGGTTGGTTACAACCTCCAGAATGTTAGTTCCTGGAGAAGGTGTAAACCCCTCCCATTGCTGCTTCACCAACTGTAATGGCCCCTTAACCTCGCGGCCATATACAAGTTCAAATGGTGAAAACCCTAAACTGGGATGTGGTACAGCTCTGAAGGCAAAGAGCAACTGCTGCAACACTAGGTCCCAATCATTGGAGTGCTTATTTACGAATTTACATATTATGGCCCCCAAAGTTCCATTAAACTTCTCCACCATGCCATTTGTTTGATGATGGTAAGGAGTGGCAACCAAGTGATTCACCCCATGAGCTTCCCAAAGGCTTTCCATAGTTCCTGCCAGGAAATTAGTTCCTGCATCTGTGAGGATGTCGGAGGGCCAACCTACCCTGGCAAAAATGTCTGCTAGTGCCTGGCACACACTTTTAGCCCTGGTGTTGCTTAGAGCTACTGCTTCCGGCCATCAGGTGGCAAAATCCATGCAAGTCAGTATGTACTGCTTTCCTCTGGGTGTCTTTTTTGGAAAAGGACCCAGAATATCCACAGCTACTCGCTGAAATGGAACTTCAATGATGGGGAGTGGCTGGAGAGGGGCTTTGACCTGGTCTTGGGGCATACCTCACAAGACCAGACATAGGTAGAAACATCCTTGCCCATTCCTCCCAGTGGAATGACCTCCCCAAACGGTCTTTGGTCCTGTTCACCCCAGCATGGCCACTAGGACGATCATGGGCTAAGCTCAAGAGCTTGACCCGGTACTTAGTTGGAACTACCAACTGTCTCTGAGGATGCCAGTCTTCCTGGTGTCCACCAGAAAGAGTTTCCTTGTATAAAAGTCCTCTTTCTACAACAAACCTGGATTGATTAGAAGAGCTGAATGGCGGTAGGTTGCTCTGTGCCACCATCCAAGGTCTCTGGAGGCTTTCATCTGCTTCCTGTTCGGTCTGGAACTGTTCCCTTGATGCTGGAGACATCAGTTCCTCATTGGATTGTGGATCTATGCTTGGTCCCTCTGGAAGCGATGTAGGGGATGGGGCTGCTTCCGTTGACTGTGAACCCTCTCCGCTGGTGCATTATGTTGACGTTCAGGCTCTGGCTGAGCCTCTTGTGTAGGGTTATCGGCTGCTGATGGTTCAGGTTTGGAGGGGCCTTCTGGTGTTTGGGTTGCAAGTACTGGATTCAGTGCTGGCAATGGATCTGGTGCTGGTTGTTCCGCCGGTTCCGATTCTGGGACTGGCTCTGTCTGGGTCTCTGGGACTGGATCCACTACTGCTGTTGCAGACATTGGCCTGGGGTCTGGGTCGATCACCTTTGACTTCCTGGTAGAAGTTTCTGGAACAGAGCTAGGCGTGATGGCTTGTTTAGCCTGGCTGCGGGTGACCATTCCCACCCTCTTGGCTAGCTTCACATGATTGGCCAAGTCTTCCCCCAACAGCATGGGGATGGGATAATCATCATAGACTGAACAACTCCAGGTTCCTGACCAGCCCTTGTACTGGACAGGCAACTTGGCTGTAGGCAAATTGAAAGAGTTGGACTTGAAGGGTTGAATTGTCACTTGGATCTCTGAGTCGATTAAATAATTTTGGTCCACTAGGGAAGCATGGATAGCCAACACTTGTGCTCCGGTGTCTCTCCACATGGTGACCTTCTTCCTGCCCACACTCACAGTTTCCCTCCGCTCCAAGGATACCTGGGAGGTATCTGGGAGGTATATGAGGACCTCTGGTGTGATTCCGGTGCAATGAACTGTAATCTGTTGGGGTTCTTGGAGCAGTTGGCCTTTACATGCCCCGGCTCGTTATATTTAAAACATCGTCCAGCTGACGGATCACTGGGGTGAGGTGGGTTGCTGGAGAACAGTGTGGCGGGACAATAAGGTGTCTGGAGGGTTCCTTGGGGGGTAGTTGGGGCCTTGGGCTGCCCCCGGTAGTAGGGTGTGGTCTGAGGTTGTCCATTCTGGTATCCGCTCCAACTGCGACCAGTTCTTTTCTTTTCTGCCACCTCCACCCATTTGGCTCCAATCTCCCCCGCCTCGATTAGAGTTTTAGGCTTCCCATCTAGGATGTCTCTTTCTATTTTCTCAGGAACACCCTCTAAGAACTGCTCCATTTGCATTAGGAAGGGCAAACCTTCTGGAGATTTAACACTTGCTCCTAATATCCAGGCATCCCAATGTTTCACAATGTCTTAGGCATGTCGGGTAAATGACACATCTGGTTTCCACCTTAGGGCTCTGAACCGCTGATGGGAGTGCTTGGGTGTTAGCCTCATTCTGACTCTCACCTTGGTTTTAAACAGTTCATACTTGTTCATGTGTTCCTTAGACATTTCAGCCACCACCTCAGCTAAGGGTCCACTGAGCTGCGGCCTCAGCTGTATCATGTATTGATCTGTAGAGATGCTGTACCTAAGGTAGGCCCTTTTGAAGTTTTCTAAGAAGGCCTCGGTATCATCGCCTGCCTTGTAGGTGGGGAACTTCCTGGAATGTGAAGTGGTACCTGGAGAAGGATTGCTATTCTGCTGAGCCTTTGCCTTCTCCATCTCCAGTGTATACTTCATTTCTTTTTCCCTTGCCTCCATAGCTCGCCTGTGGGCAGCCTCCCTTTCCTCCTCAGCATGCTTCCATTCTTTTTCCTTTTCCTCCATTTCTTTTTCCTTTGTCTCCATAGCTCTCCTTTGGGCAGCCTCTTTGGCTGTTTCTGTTTTGGGCTATGTCATGTTTGCCTCTCTGTTTTTAACTAACTTTACACCCGAGAGTTAGAAATAAAACAAACAGAAAACTTGGCTTGTAAAATTTTGCTGTGCTGTAATCGGATACCTATGTTCTCTGATAGTGATTGTCAGCCTACAGAAAAATCCTTAAAAAACAAAACAAAACAAACCTAACACCTTTGTCTCAAGGCAAATAGACAGAAACCCCCCCTAGTTGCTCTTAGGTAAAAAAAAAAAAAAACTTCTTCAGGTCTGTGAAAACTTGTGAATTTCCCTGCAGGAGGTTAACTACCCTGTCTTTAGGTAGAGAAAACTCCAGCTCACAAAAGACAATTCCCTTTTGTCTCTGCTCTGGCCCCCAAGCAGAGACAAAAAAAACCCTCTAACTGCTTTCAGCTGAAAACCTGCTTTCCAGCAGCCCAAAGAAAAAAAAATCCTTTTTTAAAATCTGTTCTTCTTGTTCGAAAAATCTCAAATTGATCTCAAAATGATTTCAAGTTAATCCCACCACTGCCACCATGTCAAGGTTCCTTCCCCATTCTGAACTCTAAGGTACAGATGAGGGGATGTGCAGGAAAACCCCCTAAGCTTATTTTTACCAGCTTAGGTTAAAACTTCCCCAAGGTACAAACTATTTTACTTTTTGCCCTTGGACTTTATTGCTGCCACCACCAAGCATCTAACAAATATATAACAGGGAAAGAGCCCACTTGAAAACATCTTTCCCCCCAGAATCCTCCCAAACCCTACACCCCCTTTCCTGGGGAAGGCTTGATAAAAATCCTCACCAATTTGCATAGGTGAACACAGACCCAAACCCTTGGATCTTACGAACAATGAAAAGCAATCAGGTTCTTAAAAGAAGAATTTTAATTGAAGAAAAAAAATAAAAGAATCACCTCTGTAAAATCAGGATGGTAAATACCTTACAGGGTAATCAGATTCAAAACATAGAGAATCCCTCTAGGCAAAACCTTAAGTTACAAAAAGACACAAAAACAGGAATATACATTCCATTCAGCACAGCTTATTTTATCAGCCATTTAAACAAAACAGAATCTAACGCATATCTAACTAGATTACTTACTAAGTTCTAAGACTCTATTCCTTTTCTGTTCCCGGCAAAAGCATCACACAGACAGAGAGAACCTTTGTTTCTCCCCCCTCCAGCTTTGAAAGTATCTTGTCTCCTCACTGGTCATTTTGGTCACGTGCCAGCGAGGTTATCCTAGCTTCTTAGCCCTTTACAGGTAAAAGGGTTTTTCCTCTGGCCAGGAGGGATTTTAAAGGTGTTTACCCTTCCCTTTATATTTATGACAGATGTACAAACTGAAAAAAAATAGGACCAAAATAGTTCATTTCCATGCATCATCTAAGACTGCATCAGGAAGCATATAGTCCAAAATATCCACCAAAAACTATCCTACTGATCCACCAAATCATCTGAAATACATACAGAAGCCCATAGTGCTACTGAAACCATAAGAAAACTTTCAGAACATAATTTTATCTTGAGCTCTTCTTGCCTATGGTTATTATGTTTGAGTTAGATTCTGATCTCATTCACATCAGTGTACAGTAAGAGTACCTTCTTTGTCTTCAGTGGATTCACCCTGAATGTACAGCAATGTAAGTGACACCAGAATCTAGCTCAGCCTTTTTGTGTTGTGAAGATGTTGCTTGCATTAGAGAAGCAGAAAGCATGGGGAGGACTGTGTGGGGGTGGTGATGAGGCACTGGTTAGGCTGGGAGAAAGAAGGTGGACTGAGGAAGGGGAAAATGAATACCTGAGTGACCTTTCCCATCTCTCCCCCTCCCCGCAAAAGATTAATTTAACTGATTACATTTGACATGAAACAGGGATAGCAAATAACTTTTCTGTACCCACAATAAAAGGAAAATGGCATTTCAAAATGTTTACTTTCCTTGGAGATTCCTTTTGCCTGAGACCACTCAGAAAACTGTGAGGAAAATTGAAATAAGAGTATATTTTCTTTTATTTAAAGCTGTCACACAGTTCTGTTGTTTACTTGCCAGCCAGGGAAATGTGGTCTTTTTCAGAGACTGATTGCCCAGGAAGAGAAGGAAAGCCAGGAAAACCCATGTGATCTAAAAGCAGTATAAAGAGGCAATGCATCCAGTGGCAATAAAACAATGCCACATAAATGTGATAAACAGTTCCAGGAGTTGAACAGGGCTACTTTAAAAATAAGGAGCAGAATTTATCTCTGGTGTAAATCCATAAAATTTATTGGAGATACGGCTGTCCATGTATTTGTCCCCAAACGCACTGACTAACCAATTCTCTCTTACACTTCTCTCTTCATTGAGAAAATTCCTTTTAGCTCCTCCAAAGATTGGTCTTTCACCCTTAAATAATTTTATACTTGAACCAACCAAGTATAAAATTGGTTCAAGTATAAAATTTAAAGAAAAATGGCTTCCCCTTATTAGCTTTATTACTTCAACAATAATTCCCCACTTTCCATTTTGTCCTGCCATTTCCATTCATATATTGAACACTTTGCCTTTAAAAAAAAAAAGGGTCAGGTGAACACCCCAGTTCCTGAACTGCTGGCAGTTTTTAAAACTATACAAGCAACTGACCATTTCATAGTCACATTTTGCTTCCAAAAATGCAGTTGTGACACTCTCTCAATTAAGTTTATTCCATTAGAGGTTATCCTCCAAATGCATGTTTTACATATACCCTGCTCATGGATGGATCTGGTTCCCTCAAAGTTAACAAGATATTAGGCCAAAAATATGAAGACCTCTCTATTTCCACCCCATGCCGTATAGAAAATGTACCTAAAATAGAAGAGCCAGCTCTAGTCTGTGATTAGAGAGAAATTTTCTATAGGGGTTCCCAATACGAAAACCCATTCAGGGTTCCATTTATAACACCATAGAGCAAAGTCTCTGAGATTTGTAATTTCAAGGTTTATAGGAGATACACTGCATCTGTACCTTGTATACTTACACTAGTTAGACAGCATTTTGCTCAGTGATTGGGTTCTATGCCTGGCTCTGCCACTGGCTTGTCAGATTGGGGTCCTGCAGGGGTTAGTCCTAACATCTGGCACCAGTCAATAGCTTCGTTAAGAACTTGGATAAGGGAGTGAAAAGTGTGCTCATAAAATCTGCAGATGATACCAAACTGGGAGGGGTTGCAAGCACTTTGGAGGACACAACTAAAATTCAAAATGACTTTGACAAATTGGAGAGTTAGGAAAAGGGCATTGGACCAAATCTTGAAGCCTTTACTCAGGTGAATCTCTGTGCAGAGGGCTGGCATAAAGCCTATGCAATTCTCAAAATAGGCTCAGGTCATGGATAGGCTTTATATTGGCTCTGTACACCGTGGCAAATTTCACCCGTTCTGAAGGGCTGAATAAGGACTTCTTGGACTATTGGTTTGGAAGGGGAGAAAACCACTCCTCCCATTGAAGATCTGGAGATAGTTTTTTAAATAGCTCTTGCTACTTTTTTTTCTGACTTGTATTCGATTTTGAGTTCTGCTAAGCTGAGATCTTTGCTGGGTTCGTGGTGACTTTTTGGAGCTTTTCTTTTTAGTGTTTTAACATGCATGTTTACCTGCCAGATCTGTTTCCCAGATTTTCATAGGTCTAAACTCACTTAAGTTATCTTATCTCACTTAAGTAAAGGTAAGAAGAAAACCCTTTTGTTATTAAAAGCTGTTTAATTTAGTATGGAAAGTAATGCATTTTTAATAAGGAACCCTCATTATATACCTATAAGCTGGTTTATTTATAAGGTGATAAGACTTTTTTTCCTTTCATTGCCTTAACAAAATGCAGCTTAGTTTAGCCTATATTGAACATTTGAAACTACACCAGTGTTAATTTTGCTTCTGATATTAGTGTCCCTCTGAGATGGCTTTCAGTACATAGATCCAATTACCTTATATGGCAGGGCTTTTATTACATATAGATTTCTTCTACATTGTTGTTGGTTTTAACCTTCT
This sequence comes from Dermochelys coriacea, assembly GCF_009764565.3. Classification (NCBI taxonomy): domain Eukaryota; kingdom Metazoa; phylum Chordata; order Testudines; family Dermochelyidae; genus Dermochelys; species Dermochelys coriacea. Next base: position 25,022,208 of record NC_050076.1, on the reverse strand, counting down.
GAAACGATGTGGGCTGGAACTGAAATTGTATCAGATGCCAATTTAGTACGATCTGATCTTTTTCTAAACCTATGTGCATTCTGACTTTACAGGGTTAAGGTGGATAATGGGGCCATAGATTGCCATAGTGCGAAAGGTGCAGTTCCATGTGACATATGCAGATCCATGTGACATACGAAGTTCCTAAGTTTTTTACATATTACTATGAATTCACTTTTTATAAAATGCTTGTAAAGTCTAAAGCACATTGACCTGTAACTTAATCCTCACAACAGCCCTATGAAGTAGGGAGGCATTATCATCATCTCTATTTGGCAGGTCAGGAAACTGAGGGAGAAAGGTTGAATGAGCAGGCCAAGGTCCAAAAGGAATAATTGCAAGAACTAAGAAATGTTTGATCCTAAGACTGCCTTGCTTGAGTAATTGCATGTTTATGTAGAGATGACCCATACCTGCTGATGGCAGGGAGGGGGGGCCAATTTAAAGGTTCGGCCACCCCCAGAACAGCTCAAGTCTGGCGCCTCCCTGCAGCTCCCAGCTGTTGCTCCTACCTCTCCCCACTGGGTGCAGCTAGCAGGCTCTGGCAGCTGTTGCACAGGGAGGGGGCCCAACTGCACCATGTAACCAAGCAGGGCCTACAAACCCTGGCAGAAATCTCAGGGGGCATGTGACCCCGTTTGTGCCCTCACATGTTGCCTCTATGTTTACAACATAAGTTGACTACCCTTCTTAATTTACATGGGCCATGGACCAGCGTAAAAACAAAGAATGGCCCTATCTGCTGAATGAGTCAGACGCCTTGTTATAGAAATGTAGGGTTGGAAATGACCTTGAGGTCATCTAGTCCAGCCCCTGTGCTGAAGCTGGACCAAGTATACCTAGTCCTGATAGGTGTTTGTCTGACCTGTGCTTAAAAACCTCCAATGATAGAGATTCCACAACCTCCCTTGGAAGCCTATTGTAGAGCTTAACTGCCCTTATTGTTAAAGTTTTTCTTAATATCTAATCTAAATCTCCCTTGCTGCAGACTGCTTGTCCTACCTTCAGTGGACATGGAGAGCAATTGATCAGTCCTCTTTATAGCAGCTCTTAACATATATGAAGACTGTTGTCAGATTCCCGCTCTGATATCTTTTCTCAAGACTAAAGTTTTTTTTAAACTTTACTCATAGGTGAGCTTTTCTAAACCTTTTATAATTTTTTGTTGCTCGCCTCTTCACTTTTTTTTCCCTTCTAATTTGTCCACATCTTTCCTAAAGTGTGGTGCACAGAACTGAACACAGCTGAGGCTTCACCATTGCCAAGTAGAGCAGGAGAACTGCCTCCCATGACTGACTTGCAATACCCCTGTTAACACATGCCAGAATATTAGCCTATTTCACAACTGCATCAAATTGACTCTGATTCAATTTGTGATACACTAAAATCCCCCCAAATCCGTTTCAGGAGTACTATCACCTAAGCCTCCTGTTCCCATTTTGTATTTGTGCACTTTGTTTTTTTCCTTCCTAAGGGTAGTACTTTGCATTGTCTTTATGGAATTTCATCTTGTTGATTTCAGACCAATTCTCCAATTTGTCAAAGTTGTCTTGAATTCTAATCTTATCCTCCAGAATTCTTGCAGCCCCTCCCAGTTTGGTGTCATTTGCAAATTTTATGGCACCTGCCCATTAAACTTTATGGCCTGCTCAAAGAATATGTTTATCCTTATTCCATTCTTTCACAAGATTTTAAAGAATGAGTGCTAAATTTCTGTCCATAAGTACATATTTAAGCACCTAAATAAATGGCCTGATTTTCAAAATATGAGCACCAAGTAGTTCCTATTGGCTTCAGTAGGAGTTGTTTGCTGTTCAGTGTTTTTTTTTTTAAATGAAGCTGCATATTTGAGTGCTTAAATATGATTTTAGGATCCTAATGCTTGGATGCTGAGCTGGGATTTTCAAAGGAGTCTAAGATTGTTGGACAACTCCCATTTAAATTCTTAAATTCCTTTGAAAATGCAGCTTTTTCTTTTTTAATCTTAGTCCAACTACTTGGGTTTTGTCCAGGAAAATGAATGTCATTCTAGGGGAATATAGAAAAACATTGGCAAAGTCCATTTTGTTTTTGCAGAGTATAAATTTTCTTTTCTCTTCCAAACTTTGCTTCAGTAACTCTCTTCAGAGAATTGGAGACTATAATTATTCAGTTATTAAACCACAGTTCTCCTGTAGAAAGCATCAGACATCTACAAATATATATTGCTTTTCTTCAAGCTAATTAAACCAGGAAAATTTGAAAATAGATTTGTCACCATATAGTTATACAAAAAAATATAGTAAATATTTTAAGTCCTAACATTGGTATTTCTTTATCAGATCAAAGCAGTAAACTCCTCATGCTACAGAATTGGGGTGCAAAAAGTCCATAGGTTGAACAGAAGTTAAGTATTTTTCAGTAACTGGATGGTTGACAACTGTAGAGGGTATATGAAGGTATAGGAATTCCATATTAGTGACTCTCTAGAATGAGTTGTAAATAGAGCTGGTCAGGGAATTTTTTGACAAAACATTTTTTATTGGAAAATACAGATTTGTCAGAACCAAAGCTTTTGCAGAAACATCAGTTTTGATGAAACTTTAGTCAGAACAGTTTCTCAGGTCCAGGATAGAATCTGATAAAACCAAACAGAGAGACCCCAACCCCAGAATAGCCGAAGTGGGATTTAGCACAAGGGCTAGGCAGTACTTAGCTCTAAAGAGAGGTGAATTTTACCCTTTGTGAAAACAAACTGCTAAAGGCAGACACAAATCAATGGCTGGATTTAAATGACTGTATCCCTACTGCAGTGTTACTACCCACGTATACAACATTGTTCAATAATGCTGAACATTGAATTGCAGAAGCAAGGAATTGCAGCCACTATTAAGTTTAAAGAAAAGATGAGCAATCATACTGCAATGACAACCAATAATGCTATATATTTTGGTACACCTACTAGAAGTGAGGGAGGGTCCACGTGCTAAGGGGGTGTATTAAAGAGTGTTTCTATCTGTGAAACTTGTATGTAAGTCTGCTTACTAAAACTCTTCAGGAATGTTTACCTTGAAGAACAGACATGATGTCAGTGTGTCTTTGGATGATTTTCTATCTTTCCAAAATAATAAAGATGTTTTCAGTTCACATAAGGGACTATCCAGCACATGCTGGTGCAAATCCTTGGCACAGGTCTCAAATGACAACACTGTCAACTTGCAGAGACACAAAGAGGACATAATCTCAGTTATGGGGTAGGACAGGAGGGCTGAGGGGGAACAAAAGAATTTAAAGCTGTGGAGTGCAAGGAGATTTTCTAGCAGAGAGAAGTGAAATTTGTATTCTCATTGCAAAAGCTTTGCTGAATTTGGCCCAGTAGTTGCAAAACACTGTATTTCCCCTTTTTTTATGCTGTTACATTGTTACACAAAAATGACCAAATTACTTCCATCAAATATCTTCAGTCCATCTAGCATTATTAGAGTGCTTAGCTGCTCTTCCCTGCAGTTAGAGATGTGATGCAATTAAAGAGCTAGGAACTGTCCCCAGATAGTTTCACCTATTAACATCATAGACTGTGTAACGTGCATAGAAGCTGGCAGGACCTGGGGGAAGATCCACCTAATAAAAGTTTATTGTGGGGGGGGGAAATACCCTGAAAATAACTTGTTCTATCTCCATTGTTCTATTCTAATTTAAGTGAGACTAATTGAAATCAATGAAGAATTTGAAAGGCAAGCAAAACATCAGAACAGCAAGAAATAATATATGTTGAGCTAAAAGAAATTCAGGAAAAGCCAGAGGGGACTCATGCCAACTGTCATTGATTGCAAAGGACGGATTATATCGATTGTAAAGAAATTTATAAGGGACTTGTGATGCAGAACGGGGAAGTGTCCAAAATGTTCAAATGTGGTGAAGCAGCTAGAGGGATTTTTCAAAAGCACCTATATTCATCTTTAGGCTCCTAAATACTTTAAAGATCTGGCCTTCCCTGTTGATCTTGTTAGCAACATTAATAGATATTCCACCTATTCCCCACCCAATCTTAGCCTTGATATAGCTAAGAAATTCCAAAAGAAACCAGTATTCAGCTTTGCAATTTACTTATTTACTAGAAAGGGTGAATCAACATGCTTGAATTAAATAAGAACTATTTTGATGTGTAAAAGTTTTTTTTAATCAGTGTAATATCTGTATGTTAAATGCAAACCATTAAGCTACGTATTGCAACCTTAACTGTACAATTAAAAACTGGAAGTGTGAAAGCTAAGATTCTTACAATGTAAACTGCAACGTTGCACATATGTAGTATTTGCTACTGCCGCTTTTCTTATTTAATATTTAACTACATATTTTTCTGTGAGACATAATCTCTCCCAGAGCTCCTCTTAAGGCAGGAAGATTTTGCACCAACTCCTACTCAATGGTATGTCTTAATGACACTGTCCCAGGGGTGCATTGCCCCATGAGGAGCTCTATCAAAGAACTGTGGATCAGAGCGTGAAATCGTTTCCCTGTTGGAATCAATGGACATTTTGCCATTACTTTCAATAGGAGCCAGGATTTCACCCAGAGGGTCCCCCCTTGCTCCAATGGGGAAGTAACTTAACACTCCTGTACAAGATGTAGTTTACTTTCCTATTCACTTCTGGTGGCCAACACCTTCGAGGCTTATGCAGAACCAAAGCACCACCCACTTCCTGCCCTTGTTTTGCCCTTTTCCTGCCCACTTGTCTGGGAGAGAGTAGAGGGCACACAGCCCAATGTTCTCCCCCTCATACAGGAGCCATGGAGGGGCGGGGGAACAGGACACTAATGCTGCTATGTAGGTACCTGGGCAGTCTAACTCCCCTTTACAGCTGCACACATCTTTTAAACACAGTTTTCCCCAGGCTGGCAAGACACTGTAGAAACACACATGAAAACGTGATCCCTGCCTCAAAGATCTCTCAGCTATTAACAAGTGATGGATCAGTGCTTTGTTTTCTTTTATTGGTGGTATTTTATCTATTTAGTTTTACAGTGCTCATAGTGCGAGGCCCTTTGCTTTGGCTTTGAGATACTAACCTCAGTTCTCAAACTGCTTCACCTTGCACACTGTATTTTACCAAAGAGGGACTTATGCTTTAGGTGACGGAAAGAATGGGAAACCTGCTGTTTACCCTCAGCCTCCTAATTATGTCAGTCAGAAATTTAAATGCTGCTAACAGGCTACAATAGTGTGATGGATTAAGAAATCAGCAGCAACCCTGAAATACATTAGATGCCTTCTTAAGAAGTAACTGTAATGAAAGATTCCATGGGCCTGAGTCACCGCTCATGTCAGATTTAAACTGCTGTATCTCTACTGACTCCTGATTTACATCAGTGTTAGTAAGAGTAAAGTCAATCCCAGTGTCTCTTTTCCTAAGAGAATGACTTGATTACAATTGTCCTACCATGATTGGTTGAAAAGATTATTGGGGCTGGTTAAACAGCATTTCTTTGTTCTGAAAAATAAAAGTACACACAGAGATTAAAACAAGTACAATTAGAATGAAAAATTCAAGGGACAATAATATTGCAAAAGGATAGGATTTGTTTTTAATTTCATGTACAAACTAGTTTTTGCAGTTTTACTTTACCAAGACCAGTGAACAAGGAAAGTATGCAGTTCTGCAATACTAAAATGAGTGCTTTACCTCTTCAACAAAGTTAGCTACTTTGACTAAAGCAATTACAAAATGACAGCATGTGCTCACTTTCCTATGTCCATTAGAACAGTGATTCTCAACTAGGGGTCTGGAGCCCCCTTGGGGCCTGTGGGCAGGTTTCAGGGGGTCCACCAGAATGAACTAGAGATCAGGGCTGGTGTTAGACTTGTTGGGGCCCAGGGCAGAAAGCCAAAGCCCTGCTGTGTATGGCTAAACCCGCAGACTTAGCAACAAAGCCGCGTGGGGCCTCAGGTAGTTGCCCTGCTTGCTATCCCCTAATGCTGGTCCTGACTTTTAAGCTTCTGGATATGCAGAAAAAGAGTTGTGGCACAGGCAGGCGGAGGAATTTTTATAGCATGTTGTGGGGCCTCAGGAAGAAAAAAGTTGAGAACCCCTGCTTTAGAACAGCTCACCATTTTTCTAGCTTACCAGACAGATTTGTAACACTTCAACAAAAAGGTCAAATACTAATTTAATATGCAACAAAAGAGACTTTTAGAGCCACATTGTCTAGTGGTGAGCACAGGATTGGGAAACTGAAAAGGTATAGGGTATTTATCAAAGACATGAAAATAGAAGATATTCCTGAGGGTTGCAGGTGAGGGAATATCAATGAAAAGACTGATGAAGTTTCTCAGAGTCAAGCCTCTTCTTGATTGCAGGCTTTACCTTTGCAGTGGCCACACACTGAGAAATGGAGGTTGGAAGCTGTGAGTCATTGCAGTTTTGTTTTCTTGTTTCCTTATTTATATTTGAGAGAGCTTTTCTATTCTACAGGAGGACCTGAATGAAAACCCTGCTGCTCAATACCCCCAAATGAGGGCTGCTTGATATCTGGATCTGAATTTTGTAGCTATGACCATCTCAGCTCTGGCGATTCCAAAGAGGCTTGTACAAAGAGCATCTGTCTTGCATAATTCTGGATACTTTGGCAAGCCTTTGTCCATTTCTTCCTCCACACTCGGAAAGGAGTAGCTCAGAAAAGGGCCTTTCGAGGGCTCTCCATGGCTGTGCATCCATGCACTGTGGTGGTGCTGGGGTGGCCCTTTCCTCTACCCAAGTAGGAAGAGCAATGAGAGTGCCCCCCTTCCCTTCCAGCAGTAGTGGCAGCAGCAGGGCCCGCCTCTTGCCTACAGAGAGGCTGGGCTGGTAGCATGATGGCCCCCCAGTATGTACCCCAGCATCAGGAAGGGAGTAACATGTCTGTGCAGGTGGGCTAGCTCACCTGCACAATTCTTTTCCTGTGACACATACAGCCCTCAGGTGTTGTGGAGTTGGCACTGCAGGGCTCCCCAGGACAGTGGACCTTGGTATCTAATAGTCCATTGTGATGAATGGGGCAGCAGTTCACATCACTCAGAGCCATGGTTTTTGGTTCTCAGGGGGGCCTCTGGCAGACACCGCTGCATTGGTTATGCTCATTTCATAGTTCAAAGCTTTCTTCACAACCATGAAAGCTAGATACTTTAATTTTAAAGCTCAGATTCTGATGTAATCATGTGACATCAGGAGCCAGGGCCCTAAACCATGAGCCTGTACTATCTGTGAGATAATCCAGCCCTAATTCAGACATCTGTAACATTGGTCTCGGTTTCTTTGGGTTGAAATGAAAATGGGTCATGATGGGGGTTTTTTTGGTGTCCCTTTGAATGTCTCTGAGCCATCAGTCCAATGACCCTTGGAGCTCCTTGAGCCATTCAGTTGACAGCACAGTCACGCTCATATTCATTTAAATTTAGCCTCAATTGTTTTAGTGTATTCTTTTTCCCCTGTACCGGTTGGTCCCTCTATCCACATGTTTTCTTCTTTAAATATTTAGTCTTTAGTCTTTACAGGTCTTCTTTTATTTTCCAGCTGTAGGGCACAAAATAAACCCACTCATCCAGGTCTCCAGGTCTCTTCTCGTCTCTTCCCCCTTCATTTAGTTAGAACCCTATTCTCCCCTTTCCTTTTCTAACTGCCTTCCCTTTCACTACCTGGCTTTTGTCCCTGGCTTTTCCCCCTCCCCTTTGAAAACAAAGTATGTAATGAAAAAACAGGCACAATGGAGACAGGAACAGTACTGGGGTGAGGATGGGGAGAGAGCATCCATTAAGACATTCTGTTTGTATGCAATTGTATATGGTTCATTTCACACAGCACTAAACCAAATTCCCTAGTTAGACTTTCAGCAGGAGGAGCTCTTTAGCTAAGTGAACTTGCTTGTTTGTATATAATCGTGATGGCCATTTTTTTTTTGTAAAAATCCTTCTATAACTAAAAGTACGTCACCAATGCCTCTGAATGTGCTACAACAGATACTTAAATCCCAGTTAACAAAAAGAACAACAAAATGTGCATATATAAATCTAACTCACTCTGCTGTACGTCATGCACTCATTTCCATACTTATTCACAAATATGTCAGGCAGGTTTGAAGTATATGGATGCCATTTTTCCATGGTAAACATGGGAAATGTGATTTATTCATAACTTATTTTCTGAAAAAGTCACAACTGCACTCTTAGCATTATGTAGAGAAACAGCTTGTGCTGATGGCAAGTGATTTGCTTGCTTGCTCTTATTTGTCACATACCTTCTGGCTCTGTCAGAAACTCTAGTTTTAAAGCTTACTTTGCCAGACACTGAGTCATCAGCAATATAGGCAGAACACTGCCTGTTGACTGCATTTCACTAGACTGCGTGTCCATAAAGTCGTTTGGACAGGATTTGTTGTTTGGTAGTATTTTTCCAGCAGGGAGACTTGGAAGTTTTGGAGATTTTGATGTAAAAATGACCTAGCCCATCAGAACAAAAACATAAAGGTTTTTAATCCTTGAATAAACTTATTTTCTTCTAAGCATTACTAAGCGTTTGGCTATTCTATGCAAAGTGTGATAAGTGACCTATGGCTCTCTTTTGTTGTCCATGTTGGACAGACTTTCAAGTCTATTGGACTTGTCAGGTAATGGAAATTCTCTATGGGTGAAAATCACCCTTATTTTGAAGGCTTAAGTGGTGGCCAGTGTGAATTTTGCCTTTACTGTACATGCTCTGTGGCCAAATTCAGTCAAATGCAGCCTGGAGTAAACTGTTGCCATTCCTTTGGAAGTTACTGAACTGAATTCACTAGTGATATAAATGAGGGTGTTAAATACACATTGAAAGAAAGTTTATCATAAACTGGTTGTAAATGTATCTTGCTGTTGGCAGCAGAGCCCATGCCTAGATATTTTGCACATTAGTATTTTGTGCTATAAAGAAGAAAGTTGTTGTTTATAACAGAGACTAACGATAAGAATACCAAGCATTTCTATGGCTATGTTAAAGTCCTATAGTCCCGGGCCTATATATAACATAAACACAGCAACTAATGACTATCATGACTGAGTGGAAGATAACTGAAATGCTTCAAAAATGTAAAGGTTTTTTAAAATTTCTTCAGTGCCTTGGTGTAGTAAAGTACAGTATCACGCCTCAAACAGGTTTCAACTAAAATAATAATTTCACTGTAAATTACAGTGCCACAAGTAGACTAACAGTAGATTAATTTTAAAAAATGTAAAATGCATGATACACTCTTTCCATCAGCTGGCAAGTATGTTAGCTTACTACAGGGCTTTTTTCCTTTCTCAAGAATGTCAGTCGAGTTCAATATAAAATACAGGCTCTGCAAAGGTTTTGAGAAGTGTGTTTTGATGGTGTAATTCTTAGCTTCATACTAGTTCAAGTGCATTTCTCTGTACTACCAACTATAATGTATGTTCTGATGATTGAATCCGAGTTTCATATTACAGATGGCTGAACTTCTTCAGATGAAATAAAAATTTAGACCCAAACTTCAGCACAAATCTTATATTGATGCAAGCTCAAGACTTTTGGAAGCTTTGATTAATTCAAGTAAATAAAATAAACCCAATAAAAGCTGTTGTCTCTAAATCTTTCTCCCTTCCAGCAGTTAGATCCTTCCTTCCTTTCCCCATCCATGTCCTTTTCTTCAAAACAACTCTATTCCCTCTCCTTCTGCTACTTATGCCAGTATTTTCATACAAATGCCTCTTAACACTTAGCCTAAAATAAATCCAATGTAGCAGGGGTTTATATGCTCCAAAAAGCTACTCTATTCTTTTGCTTTCTCATTAAATGAAGCAACACCACTTTGCAAACAAGTGTATATTACAGGTTTCAGAGCATTTGGAGTTTGTTCCTGAAAACTATACTGAGTGTATGATAGTCTAGCAAAATTGTGGATAATGTGGCTAGAAGGCAAATTGAAGGGGGCCTGAGGACCTCTTTACCTGAGAAACTATATGGAAATATCTGACACTTTTTTTCCAAGCTCGCATATTCCAAAGGCAAAACATTTGCTCATAATTTAGTCCTGAAGATCATTTAAATACTTAATCTCTGGTATGGATTTAGCAGAATCCAAAGAATTGGTCCTATGTGAGTTAGGGAAATAGCAACAACCCGCCATTCAGTTTTGTGACAGAACTTTTAAAAATGGCTCTGCGAGCCCCCATCAATACATCATCATGCCTTTCCCGTTCCTAGGAATTACTCTAAAGTCAGACAGGGTCCAGAATAAATAGGATGATGAGCAAGAGAAATTGTCTAGAACTGGAGAACAAAGAAGACAGTAGGGACTAGGAGGCAGCAGAGTCAAACCAATGCTTGTTATGAAGGATGATGTAATTGAGGATAAGGGTAGGAGAGTGAGGAGAGAGCCAGAGGAAGATACAAGTATCAAAGTCAGAGAGGAAGGTGAGGCAGACTTCTGGGGACAGTAGATTATGGTCACCCCCAGGAAGAAAGGAGAGAGGAACAGGCGTGTTGACACTTCAAATGAAGAGAGAGGGTGGGGAGGAGGGTTGAGTGGCTGTAAGTGGCAAGTGCAGGAGTCCCACGTGCAGGGTTTTGGGAAAAGAGACCTCCAAACAGGAGCACAATAAGGAGGGGGTAGGGGCACAGCCCCTATTTCCACCTTTGGCCCATGAGTGGAGCTGGAAATTTGGCCAGGTTGTACTACCACTCACTCAAATTTGGCTTGGTTGCCCCTCTGTCATGAAGGAGAGGTGGTGGGCCAAAATTAAGTGAGGGGCATTGCAAACCCACATGCCTGCTTGGCTCTCCAACTTCTAGAGTCTGTCCAGCACCGTGGACAGTGGGCACTCTCAGGAGGGTGGCAAGACTGGATCAGGGCTTTTGGTGCTTCCTGGGAAAGTAGAGGCACAGAAGGAGGATGGGAGCTGGGGCTGGCAGAACTGCCTGGCCCCTGATGCATATGGGGTTTTTCGGCCTGACCATCTCTCTGGGTAAGAGCTTGGGGCTGGATGTGGGGGGAGGCAGTGTGCTGGGTGAAGGGGTGAGAACTTGGGAGTGTGGGGAGGGGAGGGAGAGCTCTGGGCCATCTCATTAGGAAAATTCTGGTTGTGCCCCTGCTTCCTAAGGAGAAGGCTGCCATGGGAGGAAGGGTTGCCTTATGATCAAGGCACTCTTTCTCTACCATAGGCTTCCTGTATGACATTTAATCTTTCTGGTCCTCCATTTCCCAACTGGAAAAATGAGGATGATAGTCCTTCCCTATTCCCACTCTTAGGCTGTCTTCCCTATTTAGACTGTAAGCTCTTCAGGGCTGGAACTCTTTCTTGTATTTGTACAGTGCCTAACACAATGGGGCATTGATCTCAGGTTGGGCCTCTGGGTGCTTTGTAATAACTATTCAAATTAATAATGTAGAATCAGAGGGAGGCCACCAGATTCCATTACAATAGAAGGTTTGTGCAGAGTGTTCATCCCCAAACACTGAATAAATGATCCCACTTTTAATCTCATTTTAAATAATATTTCCTTTAAAACGTGCAAGAATTTTGTGCAAGAAATATCATGTAGTGAAGGCACACTTGCATGACTTTTGTATATGTGGCTTCCTAGGAATTATTATACATACTCCATTGAGGAATAGGTGAGATTACTTTTTATGTAGAACTAATTTTATCATTTTTTTCATCTTCTGGGGTATTTGTCATTCACAATCTGAATATGTATCTTTTTTGTGCATTTATATAAAAACTGCAGCTCACTCTGCATCACCAGTGAATGAGTGATGTAAGCACAGAGATTGCATGTGCAATTTGTTAAATTATAGATTGCATTTTTATAGCTTGATTTGGTTTCTTTTGACCTGCACAAATGTATTTATTCCTCATTTTTCTCAGAATTGGACATGCATAAAAATGTAAAGATGGTTATCTGTCACAGTAACATTGGAAAGGCCACTCAGAAGCTCCAGTCACAGGCTTAAAAATGGTGTCTCAAATTCTAAGTAGTTCTCTATATTATGCTGTTTAAGAAAATTGACTTGAAAGGCAATTTTTCACTACTTTGTGTGGCTGAGATGCCTGCTGAAGAACTGCTCTTTGCTGATATGGTTTTACGAGTTTGTTCTCCTCCTGTGTAGCATTTTCCTGTGCTAGAAGAAACCCAGAAGACAAAATTCCAGGCATTTGTGTAATTCCAGTAGCACAAAAAACATTCTTAAGGAGTCATTTAGAGACACTCTGGAGCAGTTGGAGCTTGTCCTGGAGAGGCATAGCTTTAAAATTAGCAACTGATTAGACCAGTTTAGAAAATCAATGCGTGTCCAAGGGTGAGGTAATACTGATTAATAATTAATAAAAGCAAGCAGTGAAAATGAGAGCAGATTAAAGGAATTAATAACTATAGAGCACAAAATTTTATTCTTTTATGGTCCATTTTAGAAGTGTAGCGGCTCACTTACATAACCTTCTAATGCTGCTTGCAAAAAAAAAAAGGGCAAAAAACCCCAATCTATCACAGCTTTCCAAGTGTATCTGGATCATTTTCTACCCATAACACCTTTATCTCATTACACCCCAGCAAATTTAAGTGGTGGATTTAAGTTAAAAATGTAATATCTCAACTTGGCTTTATAAATGGCACGTTAAAAGCACATTTGAAAGTACTTCACAATGCTCTGTTGTGGTTGGTGGGCTATTCAATGAAGTTGCTGATGCAGCTTTGGAACCTTCTACCGGAATTTGTGTGATACATTCTGGACCACTGGAGCAGTGACCCTGCACAGACCCTTTATCTGAAAGAGCTATTCTGTTAATTTAACAGCTCTGAATTACACCTAGACTAGGGATGAATGTAAATTGATTTTACTGATTTTATTTTGTTTCTTAGTGGGACAGTCTCCCACATACCTCAATGGCAGAACCACTGCTGACCCAAACCTATTTTTCAGTTTACCTGCTCTTTGGCAAGTCTTTTGACACTCTAGTTCAAAGCTGGCATTGGAAAACATATTTTATTACACTGTAGAAATGCAAAAATAAAGGCACAACATAAAGTGCAAGAATGTTTATTCTCGACTTCTTGAAGCTAACACGAATTCTGCCTGCTTTCCATCCCCAGTGAAGAGACATAAAGGAATACTGAGTCCCAAAATCGTCATAATTTGGAAATAGCTCAATCTCTCATCATAAACACCTGTGGTAAGTAAATTATGCACTGATCCATTGTGAAAATGTGATCAGAGTACGAAATCATTCAAAATCACTTCTACTTTGCCTGTAGGAGAGATGGGCACTTGTCTTGTGTATCTTGCATTGTTTGCTGCAGTATGAAATGTGGAGCAACATTGGCTCGTGACTATTGAAAAGCTCTTACATAATCTGAAAGGCCCAGTAAAAATCATAATCTTATATCCCTCAATACCCTATTTCACTCTCCCCACCTCACCCCATCCATAACTCAGGAAACGCCTGCTAGATATACCTTTCGGCATGCACTGAGGAACCAAAAAAGTAAAGCTCAGCTCTCTTGGGGTAAGTTGCAGAATTGAGAACCTCTCACAACAAATGAAGTGCTGTCAGCTCACCCCCTTTTCACCAAGCAGCAGGGCTGTTAACTTGAGCACCTCCTCTGATCACAACTTCTGCGGTATCACAAGAGAGGAGTGGTTTCAGAGTAGCAGCCGTGTTAGTCTGTATTCGCAAAAAGAAAAGGAGTACTTGTGGCACCTTAGAGACTAACAAATTTATTAGAGCATAAGCTTTCTTGAGCTACAGCTGACCTTCTCCGCAGCCAGCTCCCAAATTGTACAGCTTGACCATAATAATCCACACTTTTAACAGGCTGTAGATCACTGTTCCCTCTAAATTGTGCGCATGTGCGCGCGCACATCGATCCTAAATCCCATGCACACGGCAAAACACCGCGCTCACAAAAATAGGCACAGAAACACAACAATTTGCACAGAAGAAATATTTTGCGCACACGGCCTGTCAAAAATTTTGCACAGAAGAAATGTTTTGTGTACCCGGCCTGTCAAAAATTATAGGGAACATTGCTGTAGATTCCTTTGTATTGTGTGCGATTGTGTTAGACCAATAGGATTGGCCCATGACTGCGTGCCACTGTGTGGAGCATAATATGTGGGATATTTTAGGTGAAGGCAGGGGCTTTGCCATGAAATCTGTTTTAGGAGCAGTCACATTCTTTTGTAAATTATTGGCTTTCTATTAGTACAACACAGCTTATTTAATAGCCCACATTCAGCTTTGAATGTTAGTGTTCAACCTAAATAGGAAATGGGGAACAAGATTCTGATCCCTTTTGCAGCATTGTATATCCAGATTAACTCAGTTGATTTCAGTGGAGTTACTCTGGATTTACACCAAGATCTGAATATGGTCCATAAATTACTTCTTAAAAGCAAATGTACATCTTTGTGTTTTGCTTGTTTGGCAATCTTTAAAAAGCTCTTCCTTGTTTAAGTTATAAGTGTTCTGAAGTAAAGTATACCCACACACAATTCAGATATTCACTCATCTAGAACATTCTATAGCTATTTAAAGACTACTGTTTCTGTACTGCTTGTAATAATAAAAGTAATAATGGAGGCATTTACTTTTTATTACTTTAAGAGGTTTTAGCAACAATGGATGTTGCTTGATGATTTGCAGATACACATATATATGCAGTATTCTAGCTCTTTCTGCAGCCTTTTACTGCAATTAGTGCTATAAACACATGTAAAGACTGCATGATTGAGCTTCAGTGTATATAGTTAACATTAAGACCCTAATTCTCAGTTCTAGCTGAGCTGTGTACCTCTTCATGGCATCTTTGCTTTCACTGAACGTGGGGCCAGTTCATTCCCTGCCACAACTTAGGCTATGTCTACGCTACACACCACTTTTGTGGGCATACAGGGTAGGTGTAGCTACACACTGCTGTGAAAAGCACACCATATATTCACTGTCATGTGCATCTGTATGTGTTAGTGAAAGGCTCTGGGAACAGGGAGGCAGTGGGGAAAGGCTGAACCAGTTCCTCACTGGCTTCCCCACTGCTGGAGCCTTTCCCGGTGGAGGAGAAAGGCTCCAGCAGTGGGGAGCTGGTAGCCTTTCCCCAGTATCCCACCACCTGCTACCAGAGCCGTTTCCTGCAGAGGAGAAGGGGACTCTACACTGCTCAAAATAGTAGTGAAGAGGGGAGGTATGGCTTGGGCCAGCAGACAATGTGTAGGGTATGCACTCTGGGTACAAACCCACGCCCCTCAGTTGTGTCTTTGCTGATTTAATCTGTGCCTTGCTGTCTATACTGAACTTTGTACCCATGCTAGGAGCGTTACATATACCCTGCTGAAAGAACCCTGCAGCGTAGATGCACCCTTAGGGGAGTGCCAGGGTTGTGGTAAATTGTGCCTGGCTGACTGTGGACCTAAGGGGCTGTTCTGGCAATTGGGGAATACAAGAGTTCAGAAGCCCACTGTTATCACATCATACTGAGGGCTGAAAATGGGGTGGAATTTCCAGAATGGTATTTAAGCTAACTCTCTGGGTACTTTGCACATTTATTCTACACAACGAACACATTTTTTTCTCAACAAAATTTGCAAAATATATGTAATAAATGCTCAGAGAGCTATTAGCCTTCCTTTTTCTCCATTTGATTCTCATGGGGTCCTGTAGGAGATCTACTTCTTTTATTAACTGGTTGTTTTTTTTTAAACTTCCCAAAATAATTTTTCTTTGAAATAAGAGAACCTTTACAACAGATTTCTATTACTGTGAATGATATTTTCCCCATTACGTAGTCTTTGCTCACTTGTCTTGAAAGATTCCTTGAAAGAAGCAGATTTTCAAATATCTGAATGTTCTAATGTTCCTTCTACATTGTGAGCAGAAGACTTGGCAAAGATTGTCTTGAAAACATTTCAGAACTAGTCAAGAGTGTTCCTTAGGCAGACTCTAAATCCTCTCCTGACCTACAGAATCTTAGCAAAAGCAGTGTGGGTCCAAATCTTGATGCACCTCTGTAACCACAGAGGATTCCAGATGTGTTTGAATTTGTGAAATTCCACTGAACAAAGGGAAGCTCCCTCCTTTTCTTGTACTGTGGGGATTAGAGGCAGAAATGAGCTGGAAAGAGGAGCAGCTTGGGCTACTCAGCTTCCTTTTCCTCCCCAACTTCTGTAGAACCCTTCTGTTCCAAGCCCGGCAACTCTTGCTTGGTGTGGTAAGGGAGCGGCAAAAGGATTGGACCTTAAACATGCAGGTAGACAGGGCTTCATGAGATTTTTAGGCTGAGCTCATTCTAATTTATCCCTGGTTAAAAGAAGCAGAACTTGAGTCAAAATCAAACACCTTAGTTCTTCTCTTCCATTGAACTAAAATTTCACATCTTCAATCCCAGTGTTTTAAAACCCTAATTCTAGGTTTAGCAGTCTACAAAAATTCCTCATAAAATTATTCACTGATTGAAAATTGTTTCTGAGGCTTGCTTAGCATTTGATGTATTTCAGCAAATTATTATATTCTGGTTTACATGGTAATTATCTGTAGAGATTAATTTAAGCAATGCAGGTTTTAAATTATTTTTAGACATCTGGCCAACTTGATGGGCTTTCTTTCTACCGCATGGAATCAGCTATTGTATCAATTAAATGGTATATAGCCACATGGGTTATTTTTTTTTGTCATAATGGATTGCATTCTTATATCATTGCACTTAGTTTAATAACTGTAAATGTTACGTTGATAGAGAGACACTCGTTTTACAAAATGAGAGAGACTCTTTTTACAAAATGCTCTGTATGAAGAAACTGCTACTTTAATAGCACTCGACTATTCTGTGTTAGTTTAAACACAGCCTTATCCAACTCTCAAGTCACTGGAAAGACTCCATTGACTTGAGTAGGAGTTGGACAGGGCTTTATCAGTTTGCATGTAAACCAGTAGCATAGCTGGAGGGGGAAACGGGGGGAGCGGCTGCTTCCCCACTGAGCACAAGTGGCACCTTTTTAATTTTTACTCACCCAGCAGCACTCCGGGTCCTTTAGCCTATAATGTGAAGCTAAATATCAAGTGAAGCTCAAAATGTGACATTTGACTGGGCCGTATAGTATGAACAATTTTATTCGAAAGAATATAATCTCAGATGCCTCGCTTTACTTCTAAATTCTGCCAGACCTGAAATCGAATCAGTTTTTCTCAGTGATCAGTCATGCATCTGCATGCAGCGTGTCCAGGAGAAGAAGTAGAATGGAATTTTCTTACTATTCAGTATATGAGACTGAGACCTTAGCTACATCTTTCATTATATACCTTGATTTAGGTGTTTAATATCTCAGCATTTTCAAACTATGCTGAGCTGGTATTTGATTATACACATGTCAAAGATTAGGCACATGTGCTTAAAACATCATCTTGTTTCTGATGAGAAAGCGGGTAGTGGGTTCTGCTTGTCCTCAAGGAGATGGCCTGTTACTCTCACCTGAATAGAAGGGAGGTGGGAGTGATTCCCTGGAGAGAGACAGGATCAAGGGTGCGGGCAGGGCAGTTCTCAATACACCACATTTATACTAAAGAAAAACAATAAAATAAAGCTTTAGTAGGCTTTCACATTGAGACCACCATCAACTGATAGTTTTGAAACAATTGTATATCAATATGCACCACTTGTAAGAAATATAAATCAATCAATACCTTGGAATCACAGTAGGGATTATTTTGTCCCATAATGTAGGAGATGTGTATGCTCTGGGATTGTTAGATAATATATTATAGAGGGTATAGACAATAGTCAGGGAATTCACAAATCATTGTGTTTCCAAAGACCTTTCTGCAGTTCCCCTCCAGTTAAAGTTTTAGCAGGTCTGCTAATAAGTAATACCAGAACTAGTGCACCTACTGATATATAGCATTGTGCTTGGAATTCCCTCTCTGGGAGAATGTATGCGGCTCTGTGCTGGTCCTGATTCTGGTCTATGCCTTAATGGCAGAACAGATTTGACTGGTTGATTGATTGATTGATTGTTTTTATCACCTACAGATTGGACTACTGCAAAGCATTCTGCTTCTGGCTACTTAATTTTTTTGAAACTACTCATAAGCTCGAGCCAGTGCAGAATGCAGTAACATATCTGCTTTGCAGTATAAGCCTTTTAAGTCATACATCATCTGTGCTGCTTATACTGTCTATGTGTGCATAGGGAGCTCATGATATACTGGTCCTTATTTCCTGGCCCCAGTTAGATAACTCCCCAGGCAGATGTCACTGTTTCTTGACTCCTCTGGCTGCTTTGGCTTCTTATTTGCTTCCAGGTGCAGTTCAAGATGTTGGTTTAATTTATATAGCTATATATGGGTCAGGGCCTGTCCACACCATAAATCATCCCCGCAGTATAAATCAGCTGAAATGCTCCTAGTGATAGCTCTTACATTTGAACTTAGAGGGGAGGAGGCGAAAGTGTTTTCAATAGAGGGTCTTCCACACCCTGTATTTTATTTTCCTCTCCTGGTGCAAGAAATCCTGAGTAGTTTGACCTTTTGGACACGTTATACGGTCCATCTGATCAGATTTTTGCTCAGCGGGGCTGGGAGGATGGAGTGTTTGAGTGGTCATCCCTGGAATAGATGTTCATATTGTTTAGTTTAGTAATCTTGAATATTTGTTCGTTTTATTAATCGTGATACAAATTATATCAGAGAAATGGGAGCTGACCCTTTCAGAATAGGGTAGGGGCACAGTGAGTGAGCTCCAGAGTGTAGAGAGTATACTGCTGATGCAAGAGGAGGGCTGGCTTGTAGATGTGCACAGAGGAGGTATTTGTTTGCAAGGAGCTTCTAAAGAAAAAGGTTTGGATTGCAGTATAAACAAAGTTCTCCTTAAAAAGCTGAATCTTATGATGAAGGGAATAGCAGGTGCAGAGTGTAGTGGAAAGGTGGCATAGAGCTACCTTTCTCCTTGCTCTCCTATGCTGCGTCATATGTAAACTAGAGGGCCTCAGGCTAGGGTTAGGGGATAAGACTGGGTGATGAATCTGCTCAGCAGCACATGATGACTCGCATGAGCCCCCTTCCCACCACACATCCTTTTCCTGTGGCCGGGTAGGGTGAAAGGTCTTGTGGCAGGAAGTGGTTGGGCTGTGTCGGGAAGCAGCAGCTGCTTGGTGAGCTGGGTGCTGCAGAGGAGCTGGATGCAGAGAGGGACCCCTGGGAACCGTATGCAGGGCCACATGCAGAACAGGTTGTGACTCTTGGACCTTACAGCAGAGTGCAGGTCCATGTGGTGTGGGAGCAGCAGTAGCTGTAATATCAATACTTGCTCCCTAAGCTCATGTAGTGTCTTTTAAAACTATTATGCAGGATCATTGTTTGGGCTGGATGAAAGCAATTCAGGACCTCATGGGTCCCTCCACTGCTCAGCACAATATTGAAACCCCTTCTCTCTTTAGGATTGCAGTTACAAAGGATACTCATACAAGAACTGTTTGCTAGACTGCCATCTTTTTGGGTAGGCGGTTAGGCAGATGAGCCAGTCCTTTCTCCCCAACCTCCAGACTGCTGCTGCTTCTTTTTAGGAAAACTGGGGTCTGTCCCACTCCCATGAGCAAAGGACTTTGTGTATGGGGCGGGATGGGGGTTGGGGGTGAGGTTTCCTGCTGATACCACACTAGCAGAGCCATGATTGGATGGTAGCAGCAAAGCTCTTCCAGCCCACATGCACAGAGCTCTCTGTTGGGATGGTGTTGGTGTGGGGGCACCACCAGAGCAAAGCAGCAGGTATCGGAGTTAAATGGAAATGAATGAGAGTTAAATGAACAGAGCTATTGGCTCAGGCTGTCTGCAGAGTCTGACAGATGTTACTGCATTGATTAAACTTGGATCATGTTTTTGAGTTTGGCTTTGCAGCCATCAGGACCCAGAAACAAGCTCTTTTTAAAAATGAAAGCGGAGACTGTGACCTTCTCAGGTAACACCAAGGTAGGCTCTTTGGCAAGGGCATATGCCTTGATCCAGCCATGAGTCATATGCAGAGTCAGATGGCTCAATAATGAAAAACAGAATATTTTACTAAAAACACTGGATTCTGTAAATATTATAATTAATTAAATGTTTATAAAATGGTTTGAAATTCAGTTGGTACACTGCCAGATGCCATGGCTTCAAGGGGATTTTTGTTTAAAATTCTCAGGCCTTTTTTGAACCCTGATACCCTTCTGTCATTTCTATTAAAAACCCTGCCTCTTTCCCCCCAAACAAAACAAATCTGTTTCAATTATTTGCTGCTACTTGTAGAGAGAGGAAAATATTCATAATGAATTGAATACACATCATAATGTAGAATCCATGGATATAATTCAGTATTATCTTACTGATTCTAAAGTTGATTATCAGATATTTTTTCTGTGAAAGGACTTGTTGCATTCATCTTTAGCGTTTGAGTAATAAGGAAGCTACAGGGAATTTTTTCTCGCTGACAATATTAGGGAACAGGACCTTTTGAAGTTTTTGAATTTTCTTATGTTCACTTTGTGTTGTCTTTTGCTCATCACACAACTATAATTTGAAGAAACCACACTTGCACAGTTAGGTTCCAAATAACCATGTTTACTAACTATGCACAGACAAGCAATGCCCAGCTATATATATCCTGCTGCTCTGCTGGTTTCTAAAACCTAGAACATAGTGAGTGCCACTAGAGGACTCACACACTATGGAAAGCATGCTCTTCCTCCCTCCTTATGAAAAGGGACATAAAGAAGTTATAAACACATTACTAACAAAACTGCTGTCACTAAATATACGACCTGCTACAAAATAAGTCCCAGAGATGGTTTATGTCTTCCTTCTGGATAATGCCTTGTACACATCACAACAATATTTGGACAGTGGCTGCATTTCCTGATGTAGTTGAATCAGTAACATCTTCCTGTTCTATAATGTTAGAATCACAAGTAGCAGAAACAGGGATAGGTTCACTGGTATCATCTATGGTTATATTGTAGGCTCGCTGTTTTTCATTGGTGGTATTAGTGTAGAACATCCTGCTGAAATTGTGTTTTAAAAACTAGTTTATGTGTCTTCTCCAAGATACATTTGGTGCCATTTCTATCTGATAAGACAGAGTGTACCACTCTGATGTGATAACTCCAGATTTCTGTGAATTATCTCTTAATAAACATTTTTCTCCTTTGCAAACTGCACAGTTGAGTTTGATTGTGGCCATTTCATCACACTGTTTCTGTTGAATGTCTCTTTGTAGATTGAACTTTAACAAGTTCAGGTGAGATCTTAAATTTCATCCCTTAAAACATCGCTGTCTGATTTGTAGTAATATGGACTGTATTTCTGTAGGTGGGTAGAAAATTTTCAATCTTGTATTGTAAGCTGCATTTATCTGGAATTGTAGCATTAATTGTTCACTTGGCTGTCTGGATAAATCTTTCAGCCAATCACTTTTTTGTGATGGTAGGGAGCTGATGCAACATGTATGATACCATTATATTTTTTTTGACAAACGGAAACTCTTTGAATGTGAATTGAGTTTCAATGTCACTGAATTCCAGCCCTCCAAAAAATCTTAATACTTCTATCATCTGCACTAAATTAGTTGAATTCATACAGAATACTTCGGGCCATTTAGAATGGGCATCTACTGCAATCAATGTTCCATATATGGTACAGTATAGTCTATGTATAAACTTGTTGTCACAGAATTCTGGGCACTCCCAAGGAATGAAGGAGCATGTTTAGCATGTGTTATTTGCTGACAACTTTTGATATTGGTTCGCTTTTCTTCTATTTGTGTATCAATCCCTGGCTACCACAAATAGCTCTTAGCAAGGATTTTCATTTTTACAATTCCCAGAAGGCCTTATTGTAATTCTTGGAGTACTCATGACCTAAGGAGCTTTGTAGGAATAACTGCTCTAGTGTCACTCACAGGCAATCTTGATATACACATAACTGTTGTTTTTAGAGCAAAGAACATTGGAAATGGTTGTTTTTGTGCATAATTCCATCCATTCATCATACTGTGCACTTCAGCTGTCACTGGAACATTTCTTAGTTTTGTGTTGAACTGTGGTAGTTGTTACTGGCAAGAATTTGATTAGAGCCTTCTAGAACATGTCTACTCTTTCTGGTTCAATTTCAGTATCCTTACCTGCTGCTTCACAATATTTTCACAAGCCGTTCCAGGCAAAGTGTGGTCACACAAGTTTTGCTTTGGGAGTTGAACCTTGTTTGGGTCTGAAACCAATGAGTGTGAACACACTAAAACTGAAAAGGGGAAAAGAAACTTGAGTCAAGCCTGTCCACGCTAACCAGTGAGTTAGAGGTGGCTATTGGCACAATGCATTTCTTACTTTAACATTTTTTGTTAATGTTTAAATTCAGATTTAATCTAGACAAAGCAATAATTTTACATTAAAACAATGGTCAGTTATGGCTCCAATCCTGCAAGCCTCTGCCCAGAACTGCCAGATCAGGCTTTTAGTCTTCAGGAATCTGAAATGAATAATATAGAGAAATTGAACTGCCAGCCCTGGAATAGGCAGCAGAATAGTTAATATTGTTAATGGTATCAGTGGTGGTTTTTTCTGCATATTTCAATTGTTGATTAATCAAATTCTGTCCAATAATTTTTCTGTGTCAGATACGAAAAGCTATAGGTCTGTGTATTCCACCGTTGAATCTTCTGAGAAACAAGCTCAGCTCATTGCATTATTTAAGTAATGTTGACAGTAGAGCTGAGTGAATAATGCAAAACCCTTACACAATTACCCTCTCAGTTTATTAAAAATGGCTGCACTTTGATTATATTCTCACTCCTTTATCATGTTCGCTTTCTGTGAATATTCCAGCAGATGACTTTACTGATAGGAATGGTCAAAGAAACTGTGAATTATGTAGCATATATGAATTCATGTAAAGTTTTCACAAAATAAACCTTATTTTAAGAGTTATCCAGTTGGATAACTGAAACAAACCATGCAACCTCTGTGTCTAGTCCAAACAGTTTGCATTTAAATATTGAATACCTTCAGTGTAAACCAGGTCAGGCCAATAATTATATGCAAAATTATACAATAATTTCAAATATCCGATTAATTCAAGCAAATTGTGCTGTTCATGAAAAATTCATTAATTGCAACAGAGATGAAATTGAATGTATAGCTATTTTATGAACTATTTGCTCAAGTCTAGTTAGCTGCTATTACCATCTTTGGGCAGAATGTGGCCTTGGGCTACTCTATGGGTTGGGGAACATTCCATAGCCACACACATATTTTCCTGGATTCCAAGACCAGAAGGGACCATTGTGATCATCTAGTCTGGCCTCCTGTATTACACAGGCCATAGCACTTCTCCAAAGTAATTCCTAGAGCAGATCTTTTAGAAAAACATCCTATCTTGATTTAAAAATTGTCCGTGATGGAGAATCTACTATGACCCTTGGTAAATTGTGCCAATAGTTAATTACCCTCCCAGTCAAAAAATTTATGCCTTATTTCCATTCTGAATTAATCTAGCTCAATTTCCAGCCATTGGATCATGTTGTATCTTTTTTTGCTAGATTGAAGAGTCCATTATTAAATATTTGTTCCCCATGTAGGTATTTATAGACTGTAATCAAGTCCCCCCTTAGCTGTCTTTGGAATAGATTGAGCTCTTTCAGTCTCTCTTTGTGGTTTCTAAATCATTAATCATTCTTGTGGCTCTTCTCTGAACCCTCTCCAATTTATCAACATCGTTCTTGAATTGTGGGCACCAGAACTGGACACCCTATTCCAATAGCGGTCACACCAGTGCCAAATATAGAAGTAAAATAATCCCTCTACTTCTGCTTGAGATTCCCCTGTTTGTGCATTGCATTAGCTCTTTTTGCCACAGTGTCATACTGTGCTCAGGTTCATTGGATTATCCACCATGATCTGCAAATCTCATTCAGAGTCACTGCTTCCCAGGATAGTCCCCCATCCTGTAAGCATGGCCTAATTTTTGTGTGCAGATCAGTGGTTCCCAAACTTGTTCCGCCGCTTGTGCAGGGAAAGCCCCTGGCGGGCCGGGCCAGTTTGTTTACCTGCTGCATCTCCAGCTTCGGCTGATCGCAGCTCCCAGTGGCCGCGGTTCGCTGCTGCTCCCGTTGGCCTGGAGCAGCGAACCGTGGCCACTGGGAGCCACGATTGGCCGAACCTGCAGACACAGCAGGTAAACAAACTGGCCCGGCCTGCCAGGGGCTTTCCCTGCACAAGCAGTGGAACAAGTTTGGGAACCACTGGTCTAGATGTATGCATTTACATTTAGCTGTATGAAAACGCATATTGTTTGCTTGATAAACTGGGTGCAATCTACATCACTCTGATGCAATGAAGTATCCTTTTCATTGTTTTACCTCTCCCCCAATTTGTGTCACAGCAAACTTTATCAGCGATTATATTGTTCTTGGTCATAAATAAAAATGCAAACTAGCATAGGGCCAAGAGCCGATCCACGTGGGGCCCAGTGGAAATACACCTGCTTGATGATGATTCCCTGTTTAGTTACATTTTGAGACCTATAAGTTAGCCAGTTTTTAATCCATTTAATGTGTGCGATGTTAATTTGATATCATTCTAGATTTTTGATCAAAATGTCATGTGGGACCAAGTCGAATGCCTTACAGAAGTCTGTCTATTAAGTCAACACTGTTGTCTTTATTAACCAAACTTGTAATCTCATCAAAAAAGATATCAAGTTACCTTGACAGGATCTATTTTCCATAATCTCATGTTGATTTGCATTAATTAAATTACCCTCCTCTTAGTTCTTTTAATTGAGTCCTGTATCAGCCCCTCCATTATCTTGCCTGGGATGGATATCAGGCTGATATAATCACTTATCAAAGGGGGTGGAGTGGAGTGGGGTGGTTGGTTGATGCAAGGAAGTGATTGAAGTATGGATCGATATGCCCACCATTCAAAAAGTGGTCACCAGTCCTTGATTGCCTGCTCTTTCCAAATTGGCCATAAATTCTGTTGCCACAGCTTCCTGAGATCTGCTATGTGGGTGACAGGGCTGAAGAATTGCTAATAATGGGAGATGCCCACTGTATGACAAAGCTGTACTGCTGATGTGAAGCAAATCTACTTGTCTGGTGTGGCCTATTGATATCCATGCTTGTCCTGAAGCAATTTCTTCCCCATTTGTGAATATACTATTAGCACTATTACTACTGCTGGTGCTACTTCATTTTTTCAGTGTAGATAGCTGAGTTGAACAGATTTTGGCTGTAGGTGATGATCACAGTCAGTATGAAGTAGGCTTCATACAGGGGATAACTCCTATCAGTGGTCCAAGAAGGAACACACACCCGAGGCTCACTATTTAAATGTAATGAAAAAGAAATCTAAATTGTGAATAAATCATTACTCCTCTCTCCTCCCCCCCCCCCCCCCCCGTTATTTTACTTTCCTCTGGAAAGAAGCAGCTTAGGCTCAAAGAAAAAGTGAAAATGTCTTTTGTTAACCCTCATGACTGGTTAGGTTTAGCGAGTTAGGGAAATAGAACCAATAATGTGATTTTTCATTTTCAGGCTGGTGGGTTGTTGATCAGTTGCATAAAAGTTACACACATACTTGCTGTGACATTTTAAGCCATTTTAATAGTAAATAACAGTGAATGAGTTAATGATAATCTCTATTTGCATTTGTGGAAGACTGTGATGCATAAAATTTAAAATGTGGTGGTGTTTTAATTTGAAACCAACAAAAAAGATATATTTTACCCAGTTGAGTCTAGTGTTTTGATTTTGTTTTTAAGATAACCTCTGATAAAGCTGAAGGCTTTACATAGTAAAGTGTTCATTAAAAAGAAAAGGAGTACTTGTGGCACCTTAGAGACTAACAACTTTATTAGAGCATAAGCTTTCATGAGCTACAGCTCACTTCATCGGATGCATTTGGTAGAAAAAATGCATCCGATGAAGTGAACTGTAGCTCACGAAAGCTTATGCTCTAATAAATTTGTTAGTCTCTAAGGTGCCACAAGTACTCCTTTTCTTTTTGTGAATACAGACTAACACGGCTACTACTCTGTAAAGTGTTCATTGTAACTTTAGGTGTACAGTGAATGAAAAGCAAATAGATATGGGCTCAGTACTGTTGATGACTTCAAAGGGACAACTTGTGCTTAAATACTTAGCTGAATTGGGGCCCATGCCATTTACTGAAATTAATACACTGATAATTTTATTTGAGAAATGCACTGAAATTTAGAATGGCTGTGGTTTTTGGATGGTAAAGTTTTTTGGATGGTAAAGTTCAGATGATTGTACTTATAAAAGGTTTTTTTAATGTTCTACCCAATCATTTTCTGGGACATACATGGAATGTAACTGGCGTGTTGATATGCCCTGCTGCTTTCTGTATAAATGATTATCCAGAACATTGAAAATAAATTGGTTCTTGATATTACATTGACAAGAGTTATTGTGTTCAGAAGAAAAGACTGAGATGTTCATTGCAGTGAGACAAAATGTAAAAAGACAGTGCAGTGTGGGCTTTGGAAATGCTACTGAGGGAACACAGATAGCTGCATAAATGTATTGTCCCTTATACAATAAAATCAATGTAAAGATCTTTTAAAATATGAATTTAGAATTCAAAAGCTCCCTGATCAGAACTGTGGTTCCGTGGTCAAGATCATGTAGTAGTTACACAGCTGACTAAATTCTCATCCATTCCATGAACATTTATAAAGTTTAGCTGATCCAATTATGCTGCAAGTGAAGCCCTGCTGAGAACCAGTTAAAAATCTAGCTTCGTTAAAATTATAGTACCAATGATGAATTCATATTTTTAATGTGCATCAAACCTGAAAGTAGCTACAGTTTTATTTTGTCTTACTGCAATTTACCAGTGACTTCTTCTGGTTTAGACCCTGGAGCAAAGTGCAAGTATAGTTCAGTGTTTTATGCTGTGTGTATCCTAATTTTAAATGATGAACTAGAACCATTATTCTCCTGTCACTTCTATGCCTTTTACCTCTACAGTTGGTTTGGATCTTTGAGAGAGACATGGAATAGGATTGTCATTAAGTGTGCAACAGGTACTGTGCCACTGTAAATGTCCCACACTCAGAGCTCTGTTACAAACAGCAAGAAATAATCTCTTAGGAATTGGTCTCTTGACCAAAAAGGAAATTTTCTCACTCAGAATCTCTTCTTTTAGAATATAGATGTTTTTACACACTCATATCCCCCCAGTCACCAAAAATATATTAATTAGAGCTCCCCCGTGTCATCTCTAACTTACATACAACCAAATAACTTTTAATTGTACGCAGTATGGCATTGCTGTGGGAAACAAATAGAAAATAACAGTAATGATGGGAAGTGAAAAGTTGCTTTAGGCTGGGTGTGTCACCCTCATTTATGCCATTACAATTTCAAGTTTTGCTCTCAGATACGTGGGCAGAGGCTTTACGTCAGATCTTTTAAATACAGCTACAGTGGAATGCAGTGGCTGACTTTACACACTCTGATGAAGCATATACCTGTGCATCTGAGAGCAAGATTGTGTCCTAAATCAGAGGCTGTGTGCTTTTCTACAGAAATAAATGATCTTGACGTTTCCAAGTTGCTCAGCTGACACCATGTAATTAAGTTGAGATATGTTGCCAAAATGCATCTAGAGAGGAATAGTAACCAAAAGGAGAAGGCCATTTCTGAGGCAATGAGGAAAGTGGTTTAGATTTCCCATTTCATGTTGCATGTAATTATGTAGCACTCATGTTAATGTGGATCATATACATCATCTGTATAAGGTAATGTTAAGCCTAAACATTTAATTGCATGCAAAATTGCAGTGACATGGAAAATGCAAAGGGTAAGAATTGTTATCTTCTATACAAGCATTTGCATACATGTAAGACAGCATTATAGGAAAATATTAAGTCACTTTTCATGTTTAGGGCTTAATCATACCATTTAGGCACAGCACAGTGTAAGGGACTCCACAGAGGCGCACTGGACCAAGGGCAGCTCTGCGGGCAATTATGATTCAGGAATTGTTCTTGGAACTTTCTGGTAGGAAGGTAGCACACCCATAGTTACAACCTATCCGGGGTACAGCATACTCTTTCCTGTGTGTCAGACCAGTTCTTCTGGCCACTGTCCTAGAGTATGTTTATGCTTTTGGTACTGGTTATTTTAGAAACCATCCTTCCCCTTTGCCTTTTTCTCTAGTCATTGTCCAGGCAGTTTGATTTCCACATGAGCATTACAAAGTAGGGATAAGAAGACTTGTTAGGAAAAAAACAGGACTTCATTGAACTAAATCCTAGCCATATTGAAGCTTTAGCGCGCTCTTCAGATAAAACATCCACTTCTATTTTCTCTGGTCTCAACAATTATTAGAAGAAATAGCACTCCTAATTTCACTCATTTCTCCCAACTTTGAATAACTTGAGTGGTTAGTGTCTGCCACTATTTGCTTTAATATAAGGAGAGCAATCAGTAGTAGTAGCTCTTCTTTGGTTCCTCATGTGGTCCTGCAGTGTTTCCTCCACTGCATTCACTAAGTCTTGTAGGTCTCAACTTGTATTTTGGTGTTTCTAGTCCTTTTTTACTTCAGACATGAGAACTAAAGGCAGTCAAGATATTCCTCATTCAGAAGTCAGAGTTTGTGCTCCTGCTCCATGAAAACAGTCTGTAACACCTGGTAACTTGACCTTCCACATCAGCAGTTCAGAGGCAGAAAATGTAGGCATGTTCTGTTTTGAGTAGAAGAACCACAGATTAAATCAAAAGCAAGCTACACTGGGACAGAAAATACAGAGTGTAGAACAACTATTATGCAATATTTAAAGGGAAGGAGAAGAGAGAAGTCCAGTGCATTGTGGGTATGTCCCTCCTGTGTGCCTTTACTTCTGACTGTGAATAATAGGGTTTTTCTAAAGCCCAGTTGAGGCTGTCCTATTAAAAACGTCAGGGATCAAATTCAAAATCCTTCAAGAAACCTGTAAACACCCAGTTTAAGCCAAAGAAGGAAGAACATGAAGCATAATATTGTGTTCTATCTCCAACCTTCCTGTCCAGGTACTGTTAGCATAGTCTGTGAATACCTCCCAGAGATTAATGAAATACCAGCTTGACATTTCTGTGAGGTAAGGAAGCGGTGCTCTTCCTATCTGACAGATGAGGTCCAGTGACTTGCCCAAAATCACAGAGGAGATTAATTGTAGGACTGGACACTGAGCTCATCTCTCCTGCGTCCCACAGCAGTGCCGTACACACAAGATTATCCCTCCTCATGAAGTAACCTTAATGAGTGTTCAGACATGTTCAGTGGAGAATAACATCTTTAAATATGCCACTCTACATGTTAACTTACCGATTTTCATAAGAATTTATTAGCAGTTCTTTTTGACTGATTCAGTAAGTTAGCCTTAAATTTGTATAGAAGAGTTTTTGGAAAAAAGGAGGACCTGATTCCGCTCCCACTTCCACACTTTTCATGTTGAGAAGACTCCATTGACTTCAGTTGAGCTACTTCAGATTTACCTTAGTGTAAGAGAAGGCAGAATAGGGCACGTAGGGTTCAGAACAAATGCTTTTAGCTGAAATAGCAACCTTTCATTTCTGTCTATTTTCCTAGCCATAAAGCAGATTGATTATTAGCTGCTGTGAACTTGGCTAGGGGTTCTGGCCCTATTTCCATTGCTGTTATATAGTTAACCTTATAATAGGTGATCTGAAGATAACATTTTTCAATGTTATTTTCTTACGAAGTATGAATTCAGTGTCTACAGGGTAACAAAGTGAAACTTCAATTCTGTATCTTAAAATGGCTGACACAGCACCCTTATCTTGGACATTTGTATGGGATGGACTGCTGTTTACAATCCAAACCCTTTAACTAGTTAAGGAAATTAATGCTGATTGGTGTTTAGATCCCATTAGCTTGGGAGATTGATGAGACACACACACACTGCAGCACTCAGCCCTTAATGAATTCAATTAAATTGCAGATAGCAATAATTAGGGACCTACCAAATTCCAGGCCATGAAAAATGCGGCAGGGACTGTGAAATCTAGTCTTTTGTGTGCTTTTACCCTATACTATATAGGTTTCACGGGGGAGACCAGTGTTTCTCAAATTGGGGGTCCTGATCCAAAAGGGAGTTGCAGGGGGGGTTGCAAGGTTATTTCAGGGGGGGCCGTGGTATTGCCACCCTTACTGCTGTGTTGTCTTCAGAGCTGGGCGGATAGAGAGTGGCAGCTGCTGACCAAGGGCCCAGCTCTGAAGGCAGCAGCGTGGAAGCAAGGGTGGCTATACCATACCATGCCACCCTTACCTCTGTGCTGCCGCTGGCGGTGGCTCTGCCTTCAGAGCTGGGCTCATGGCCAACAGCCGCCGCTCTCTGGCCACCGAGCTCTGACGACAGCGCCGCCGCCAGCAGCAGCATGGAAGTAAGGGTCGCAGTACCGCATCTCCCTCTACAATAATCTTGTGACCCCCTCCTCACAACTTCTTTTTGGGTCAGGACCCCTACAATTACAGCACTGAAATTTCAGATTTAAATAGCTGAAATAATGAAATGTACAATTTTTAAACCCTATGACTGTGAAATTGACCAAAATGGACTGTGAATTTGATAGGGTCCTTGCCAGTGGTGAGCTGGAGCCGGTTTGCGTGAACCGGTTGTTAAATTTTGAAGCAGTTTTAGAACCAGTTGTTAATCCGCTTCCCTGCAGGGGGAGTGAGGAATTGATGGGCTCAGGCTGTAGCTCCTCCTCTAGCCACCGGGGGCGAGGCACTGCAGGAGCCATGTGGGCTGCTGCCTGGCCGTGGGCACGAGCCTGGTGGTGCTGCTGCTGCTCCCCCCAACCCCTGGCCCTGGGGATCCTGCTGCCTGGTGGGTCCCCGGCTGCTCTGCTGGGCCTGGGCTGCGTCCTGCTGGTTGGGCTGCTCCGAGCCGCTCTCCCCTTGAGCACCCACCACCCTGCCTGCACCCAGCCCCTGCCTCCAGCCACCCCCTGCACCTCCTGCCTGCAGCCAGCCCCTGCCGCATCCCCTGCCCTGCCTTCAGCCACCCCCCGCACTCCCTGCCTGCAGCCAGCCCCTGCCTCCAGCCACCCCCTGCACCCCTGCCCTGCCTCCAGCCCCTGCCGCACCCCCTGCCCCCCCTGCCTGCAGCCAACCCCTGCACCCCCTGCCTGCAGCCAGCCACCCCCGCACCCTCTTCCCTGCCTAAAGCCACCCCCCGCACCTCCTGCCCGCAGCCAGCCCCTGCCTCCAGCTGCCCCCGCACCCCCTGCCCGCAGCCAGCCCCCGTCTCCAGCCGCCCCTGCCTGCACCAGTCCCTGTCTCCAGCCTGCTCCTGTCTCCAGCCACCCCTGCCCGCACTAGCCCCTGTCTCCAGCCACCCCGCACCTCCTGCCCTGCCCACAGCCAGCCCTGCTGCACCCCCCTGCCTTGCCCGAACCAGCCCCTGTCTCCAGCCACCCCCGCACTCCCTGCCCACACTAACCCTTGGCGCACCCCCTGCCCTGCTCACAGCCAGCCCCTACCTCCAGTCAGCCCCTGCCTTTGCCTCCAGCCAACCCCATACCCCCTTGCCTCCAGCCAACCCCGCACCCTCCTGTCTCCAGCCAGCTCCGCACCCCCTGCCCTGCCCGCAGCGCACCCCTGCTTCCAGCTAACACTGCCCCACGCCCCTGTCTGCAGCTGGCCCCACGTCTACTGGTGCCCTGCAGTTCCCAGGGCAGTAACCCTGCACACCTGCTTCAATGAGAGGGGCATGGAGCAGCTGGGACCCACACATGTGCACACCCTAGGGTGACCAGACAGCAAGTGTGAAAAATCAGGATGGGGTTGGGGGGGTAATAGGAGCCTATATAAAAAAAGACCCCAAAATTGGGACTGTCCCTATAAAATCGGGACATCTGGTCACCCTAGCACACCCCCAGGGAGTGGCGGGGACCCACACATGTGAAAGGGAGCTCATTTCTACTTCAGGCCCATCTTTTTAAAAAAGAACTTTAGGCAGGGTTAACATACATCTGTATTTTCCCGGACAGGTCAGGCTTTTTGGTTCTTAAATCGCGGTCCGGGAGGAATTTTTAAAATTTAAAAATTCCTCCCGGGAAAATAAGGACGTATGGTAACCCTGTTGGTACAAAAAATACATACTGGGGCACAACCCTTAAATCAGAACTTTTTATAGGGAACCGGTTATTAAGATTTTGGCAGTTCATCACTGGTCCTAGCAATAATAAGATGCCAGCAGATCAGGACGATATTGTACTATCAGTCAGAACATCCCAATAGAGACATGGGACTTAGCCCTGTTACTCTTCTTTGAGGCTTGCTCACTCACATTTCTGTAGCATCTGTGGGTGGAAGGGTCTCATGTGAGGGTCTTATAAAGAGAATCCATCAACTTGAGATGTGCCCATCACAAATTTCTGTTTCTGTTGAAAAGTCAGAATGGATTAAGTTAATAGGGGTGATGTTGGCAGTTGTCTGTAACAGTAAGGATAGCTCTGAGAGGATTTTTTTTTTTTTGGCCTAACCCTAGACTTAACCTTCTCCTATCCACACAGTGATCATACTGGCCTGTGACATATGTATGGTGGCGATGTGTCATACAGGGAAATGATGTGCCTACATGCCCATTCAGTGCAGAAAACTTGGATACATACTTTTAAAAGACAGACTACAAAACTGATGGGATTAAGGATCATTCTGACCAGCTCTGTAAGAGAATAGACAGTTCAGTTCTACAGAGCAATTACAAATGCTGCTCAACATTCTAAACTGGAGACCATTTTATAATAAAAAGACTTATGTTTTTTATTAATAAAACTAGTTAAACTAATCTTGTGGCAAGCAGACCCCATAAATGTATCACACAACATGGGAAGTTAGAGACACTCTGCTGCACCTTATGCCTCATAATGTCCCAAAAGAACAATTATCTGATGATAACCACATTCCCTATGTAGCACATACTGCTTAATTAAGGAATCTTGCTGTTGCTAATACTCTCTGCTGTGGAATTTTAAGCACAAGAAACAATAATGTTAAGACCTGCCATGTTAAATGATCAACATACATTTTCTATAGTCTGTATGCAGCATATCAATACATTCCAAATACTGGTTTAGCTAACAACCATTTAGTTGATTTTTGTTTGTTGATATACTTCGTTTCAAAATGGAGCTAAGGCAAAGCAAACAGATTAAATGGTTTGTAAATGAGCCACTGCAAAGCAAAATCTGAGATCAGACGCAAAATCTGAGGTCAGAGTCAGAGAGCCACATTAATACAATTAAATTTTTATAATGTTGGGATGTATCCTAGCAGTAGGAAGTCATTTTTTACGTTCCTTCAATGGTCAAAAAGGTGCTAGTCTAGCTGTCTTAGTTTAGGACTAACAGGTCTCTTAAAAAATAACTTAGTTGCTATGATACTGGGGGTAGGATCAATATTTTTCAGTTATGTAATTGCTTTCTTGAAGGAAAGGAAAAAGATTTACAAAAATGAGAATGGGAGAGATTAGAGAAGACTGACCAGTTTAAAATAAGCTTTTGGCTGCCGAATGTCTCAGGACTTTGACTTTTAACTTTATAAATCACATTCTATCGAACAAGACAAAAGCAGTGACTCTCAGTAAAGGTACTCAAAGCTTTAGAAAAGATGACTCAGGGCCCAATACTTTTTTGCTTT
The DNA here is from genome assembly GCF_009764565.3 of Dermochelys coriacea. Lineage (NCBI taxonomy): Eukaryota > Metazoa > Chordata > Testudines > Dermochelyidae > Dermochelys > Dermochelys coriacea. The sequence goes on along the minus strand of NC_050076.1, from coordinate 24,988,479 downwards.
AAATCAATGGTAGAAGCACTCATTGACTGCGGTGAGTTAGGGACTGTCTCGCTGTCTCCCACAACAGTGCATTAGTCTGAAGGCGATCTCTTGAAATAACTCACAGGGTGTTTATGACAAGGCTGAACAGTAGGGCAGATCCTCAGCTGGTGTAAACTGTCACAGCTTCTTCAAAGTCAATGGAGCTATGAAATTTACACTAGTTGAGAATCTGCCCCTAGAAAACTGCGGGGTGGTGAAATCACCTGCCTGTGCAGGGTGAAACGTACAAATCCACTTCATATCCATTCAACCTCAGTAATACTTGATTGGGCCCAACTCCTCCTTATGCCAGTAATCTTTAGTCATTTGACTAGTCCTTGGCGTGTGTTGGAAATTAGAAAATTGAGAATAGTTTCTTTTTTTTCTTTTTTTCTTTTTTTTTAAATCTGGCTTGTTTATGCACTTGGAGACACACATTTTTACCAGCCCCATTCTTTACTCCAAAATACTTGTGAGGACCTCTGTTGTCACTTAGATGTGTAACCACAGTATTTGACTATGTCTGTGAAAAGCAAAAAAGCACAAAACAGGAGGCAAAGTTGTGACCCTTTTAAAAATAACACCCTCAATGTCAGTTGCTATCGGTTGCTATCACCTTTTCAAAGTGGACTCAAGCAGGCCTCTGTTTTGTGCATATCTATAGCTACATGTGCCACTTACTGTTCAATGTGCTTTGTGTCTCCCTGCTAACAGCTGGTTGACAGGGATAGCTGGCTGTCACAACTGCCGCGTGTTGGATTTAGCCCTTTAGCTCAATCTTTAGGCTTATGGTTGTCACCAGAGAGCTCTATAGGATGAAGAGTTTTTGACAACAAGTTTTGCTTAATCAAAGTTTTGTTTTTGTTTAATTCCTATTAGCTTCCAGAGACAGCAGGAGTGGGCACTTCATCTGCATGTGAGTCATGGCAAAACACTTAGGATTACGTTTGTAGACACGTACTATATGCAACCCACGCACCCACTCTCCCTTGAGATGCACTTCAGATTGTCAACAAATATTAGTTATATTAGAACACCACTGTCTGAATCTTTAAAAATGTAAAACACTGAAAATTCAGGTTAAGATACAAGACAGAAAATGAGTGTTTGAAAGTCAGAAAATGCAGCTAGTCCTGGAACCCACATGAGGAGAGGCCATTCTTGTCTTAGTCTTAAGTGGGGCACGGGATTTGGCCCAAGAAGTGAATACAGCTCAACCGCTTGGTAATAGCTGCCATAATGTCATTAAATTTAACATCCTTGTTGGGGGGCTATGACAGTCATAAGCGCCAACTCCATGGGTGCTCTGGGGCTGGAGCACCCAGGGAAAAAAATAGTGCGTGCTCAGCACCCATTGGCAGCCTCCTAATCAGCCCCTCCCCCCCAGCGCCTCCTACCCGTCGGCGGACCCGCTGATGAGCTCTTCCTCCCCCCCCAGTGCCTCCCGTTCACCATGGATCAGCTGTTCAGTGGTGTGCAGAAGGTGCTGGTGAGGGAGGAGGAGGAGGAGTGAGGGTGGGGTGTGTTCGGGGGAGGAGGCAGAATGTGGCAGGAAGAGGCAGGGAAGGGGTGAAGAGGGGGCGGAGCCTGGGGTAGAGCGGGATTGAGCACCCCTTGGCAACTCAGAAAGACAGCACCTCTGATCACAGTAGCATTTAACTTCAAAAAGGGGAACCACACAAAAATGAGGAAGCTAGTAAAATGGAAACTAAAAAGAACAGTCACAAGAGTAAAATGCCTCCAAGCTGCCTGGAAGCTTTTTAAAGACACCGCAATAGAGGGTCAAATTAAATGTATACCCCAAATAAAAAAAACCAGTAAGAGGGCCAAAAAAATGTCACCATTGATAAGAGTAAAAGAGGCAGTTAAAGGCAAAAAGGCATCCTTTAAAAATTGGAAGTCAAATCCTGCTGAAGAAAAGAGAAAGGAACATAAACTGGCAAGTAAAGTATAAAAGTTTTAATTAGTACAAAAAATAATTTGAAGAACAGGTAACAAAAACTTCAAACTAACAGCAAAATGTTTTTTAAGTACATCAGAAGCAGGAATGCTGCCAAACAATCAATGGGGCCATTGTGTGATCTGGTGCTAAAGGAGGACTAAGGGAAGAAAAGACTGTTGTATAGAAGCTAAATAAATTCTTTGCATCAGTCTTCACTGCAGAGAATGTGAGGGAGATTCCCACAGCTGAGCCATTCTGTTTAGCTGATAAATCTGAGGAACTGTCCCAGACTGAGGTGTCAGTTGAGGAGGTTTTAGAATAAATTGGTAAGTTAAACAGTAATAAATCACGAGGACCAGGTGGTATCCACCCAAGAGATCTGAAGGAACTCAAATATGAACTTGCAGAACTACTTACTGTGGCATGTAACTATCACTTAAATCAGCCTCTGTGCCAGATGACAGGAGGATAGCTAAAGAAATGCCAATTTTTAAAAAAGATTTCAGAGGTGATCCTGGCAATTAGACTGGTAAGCCTAAATTCAGTAACAGGCAAATTGGTTGAAACTACAGTAAAAACAGAATTATCAGACACATAGCTGAACACAATTTGTTGGAAGAGTCAACTCGGCTTTTGTAAAAGGAAATCATGCCTCAGCAGTCTGTTAGAATTCTTTGAGAGGGTCAAAGTATTAAGAGCATTACCACTGGTACTACTCACAGAATAATGCGCTACTGCCCATGAACAAGGGTAGCAGAATAAGGCCAACAGTCGCACAAAGAAAATAAAAATAAAAAAGCTCAAAAGCTTGTATTTTCCCCCAGCAGAAGTTGGTCCAATAAAAGAGACCTACCTTGTCTTTCTCATGTTCTGGTAACAGATTTAAAAAAATCTAAATTAAATTCTTCAAGTCTGTTTGTGTTACAATTTTAAAAGGTCAAATCTAATTTTCTCAGTTTAATTAACATGTGACCTGTTAGTGCAAGGTGATGAGGACTGACAGCTCTTAACACTGAATGTTAGATTTCTGTGCTCTAGAGACTGGTTGCTGCATTTCTACAGAAAGCACCTGTGTCTGTAGTATCATCATCAAAGCTGCTGGCTTGATACCAGAGTATCCCTTTCAAAGTTTAAAACAACACACTAAATTCTAAAGAAATTTAGTTTGGGATGATCATGTTACTCTGTCCTTTGACAGAGCTTTGATTCTCTTAATTAGATATATGGTAAACATCAGAAACACGCCTGGAAATAAGCTTGCAAAATAACATTTTTAATATTTTTTTTCTTTCCTGGGCATTTAGCAATGGATGTTTTGTATTTTAGACTTCTGTCTAGTTAGTCAGCTCATAACCTGCTTGGCTCAAAGCTAACATGCATCAGAGAGTAAGGCTTACAAAACTTAACTATAACTTGGGGTTGAACCCATCAAACCAGGTCAGCCTTGCCCCCTCACTCTGTCTGTTTCATCTATTTAGATTGTAAACTATTGGGGGACAGGGAGTGTCTCTTACTCTGTGTTTATACAGAGCCTAGCACAATGTGGCCCTTATCTTGGTAGGGCCTTTAGGTGCTATTGGTAATACAACAAATTACACTCACAGAACCCTCCTCCTCATTTTGAAAAAAAAACCAAGACAAATTTTTAACATTACTGTAGTGCTGTTCATCTTAAAAGCAATGTACTGTACACACATTAACTAATCATTAAGTAAATTGGTTGTGGAGGAGTCTTCATAAGATATTCAGCCTGTCAGCATTGGTGTGGCTCTTCCACATTTACTGTGGAGTTGACATTAATCTGCTAACGACTAAGCTCTCATAAAGAGCCCTGCTTTAAAAGGCCCAGATGCACAAGTGTACTGGGTCCTGTAGGTGGGCACTCTTCTGTACCTCCAAAGAAACAATCTTTTTGAATGGGTGCTCAGACAGGCTGAAAATGACCTTTAATCAGTGATTTAAGGTGTGTGTAACCCATGCCTGCTTTGTGTGGCGCTCTGTCCCCATCTAGTGGCAGTCAGGCCTGCTAGAGATTGATTAGTCTGCTACATCCTTGGTGAAGAGCCATGTGGCTTTTAGCTCATGCAGTGGAGGCATATACACTAAGCTTCAGAGGTCCCACGTTTGATCCTGCCCAGTGACTGGAGTCTGTTGGCATTACATGTGCACTCAGAGTTCGGCTCTGCTTACAACACAGGCATTTTGAAGAGTTGCTGCCTGCTTCTCTGTGCCTCTTCAGGGCATGCCCACCTCTACACCCATGCTGGTCCCTGCAGTCACAGGAGTATTTGAGGTGCCACTCAGTTGTTCTTGTTCTGCCTTTTCTCTACTCTCTAGACTTTCTTTAAATATGTACCAGGAAGCTAGGTAGAAAGGGATGTGGAAGATTCTTGGCAGAACTTCTGTGGAGAAGCAGAGTCACAAGATACCTGTAAAAAGAAAAGGAGTACTTGTGGCACCTTAGAGACTAACAAATTTATTAGAGCATAAGCTTTCGTGAGCTACAGCTCACTTCATCGGATGCATTTGGTGGAAAATACAGATGCATCCGATGAAGTGAGCTGTAGCTCACGAAAGCTTATGCTCTAATAAATTTGTTAGTCTCTAAGGTGCCACAACTCCTCCTTTTCTTTTTGCGAATACAGACTAACACGGCTGCTACTCTGAAACCTGTCAAGATACCTGTAAGCCTCACAACAGCCAAGGAAACACTTGCAGGGCCTTCTGAGAGGCCAGTTTTCAGAAACTGTGCCCTACTCTGGCTGAATGAGTAGGGCTCTGTTAACATAGCCCCTACATGGTTCGTAACATTTGCTTCTAAGCAGGGTTGCCAACCCTCCAGGATTGTCCTGGAGTCTCACGGAATTTTATTTAATGTGAGGAAACCTCTAAGAATATGTCAACCTACATTGGCAATCCTACTTCTAGGTCACTATCATTTTAATTGCTGCATCCCTAAATAAGTACAGTGCAAGATATGCTGGGACTGAATTAGGTTGGATTGTGGCAGCTCAGAGAGTGGGTTTTCAGTTGGTTGTTTTTTTGGACACTGCTGCCTTGTATTCCAGAGTTGTAGCTTTCTTTTTTTAAGTATCTAGCCGTTATGATTTTGAAGATAGCTTTGAAAACATGACCTTAGTGTTACTGATCGCAGCTTGACTCTCAATGGTGTGGACTTAGGGGTAATTAACATTGGAGCCTAACAATCATTATTTAAATGTTAATATAGTTAATTGTTTCATTGATGATCAAAATGCACAAGGAAGAAGAGCTCCAGGCACCTCATTTTGACCTATGAGCAGGTGGCACTTGAGTTGTGAGTGAAGCTAGGCAGAGTACACATGATCATCTTGTAATGAATCTGTTGGCCCATTACCGAGCACTGTGTTTACCCCCAGATCAGTGTCCAGCCAGCAGAGGGGATCCATAATACCTCCAGCACAGGAAAGGGAAGAACTACAATGGGTCAGAAGGGTTTTTTTTTTTTTTCCACCAAATGCATCTGATGAAGTGAGCTGTAGCTCACGAAAGCTTATGCTCTAATAAATTTGTTAGTCTCTAAGGTGCCACAAGTACTCCTTTTCTTTTTGCGAATACAGACTAATACGGCTGCTACTCTGAAATGGGTCAGAAGGGAACTGATCTGAGAAAGTGCCAGAGGCTGTATGAGACTAGGAACAGCAGGCCAGAGGCAGCGGTCTGGGAGCTGGCTGTGGAAGGAAACCTCTGATGATAAGCCTGAGAGCTGGGCCGAGGACACAGCCTGAGAAGGGCCAGCAGTAGCTGCATTTGCCGATACCTGGCGGCGGCTCATTGTCAAGAACACAATGCATAGGGATTATAGCAAGAGCTTGTTACTGCTTATTCCCCTGCCTTGGGCTTCCAGCTAGGGGATGGATTGGGAACTGTTGGGTTCATCTCATTTGTTTATAACTGTTAAAAGTTGCTGCACCAAGGGTACTTGCAACTTTTCCTTCTGGCAGCGCTAATGAAGGAATCCTCAGTTAAGCAAAGTGTGTGAATGTCCACCCAGGGCTAGACCCTGAAGAGCCAATGTCTGGAGCACCTCCAGCACTTGCCCCCAAATGTGTGGTGCACCCAGCATGCTGCCAGACACCTACAAGCTGGTGTAGCACAGCACTCACCACAACAACTTGCCATGGGGTTGGGTGCAGTAGATTGAACATCTGTACAACCTGCTGTGAGTGATGTCTCATTTTGGCACTTTATTTTTGCATCTCCACGGGGTAGGAGTTTAAGGCTGGTACGTGATTTATGGGTGGAAAAGGTATGTGGCTGGAGCTTCCTACCTCCTTCCAGTGGTTCTGAACTACTGTTCACTGCTCCAGGCCAATGGGGGCTGCAGGAAGGGCGGCCAGCACATCCCTGAGCCCACGCCACTTCCCGCAGCCCCCATTGGCCTGGAGCGGCGAATCGCGGCCAGTGGGAGCCGCGATCTGCCAAACCTGTGGACACAGCAGGTAAACAAACCAGCCTGGCCCGCCAGGGGCTTTCCCTGAACAAGCTGCAGCCCAAATTTGAGAACCACTGCTCTAACTTATTCACCTCAGAGCAAACAATTTCAGTATTTCTCTTGGTTCCTAGCTCCCCCTCCAAAAATCTTGCTTGCCTTGATCTCCCACAACCATCTCCTACAGCAACATACAAAGAGCCTGTCTCTCTTCCACATCTAATCCATAACACTGTCGCAGTTCTTGTGCTTATCACCATTTAGATGCTGGAACTAGTGATGTGGTGGGTGCTTCCAAGCCCCCTGGCTTGAAGTGGTTTCCATCATATACAGGGTTTACAGTTTGGTTCAATGGCTCTCAGCACCCTCACTATACAAATTGTTCCAGCACCCCTACTCATTACCATGGTATCTGAGCCTCTACTATCTCTAACCACTACTCTGCCCCGATCTCATCAGCCTCCAGATTCTGTCCCTTTTAAGTTGTAGTGGCAGCAGCCAATGGAGGGCTAATTAGAATCCATCTGTGTCTCCGCTTTACATCTACCTGGCCTGTGACTAGTTCTTAAGCATATCCTGAGGGAGTCCTGTGCAATTCTGAAAATAGGTTTCATGTGCCTACCCCCTGGGCAATGCCCACAACTCAGCCATTTGAATGCACCTCCTCAATGTGCCCAGCATGCACACCCATTTGAAAACGTGGCTCCATAGCAGGGTGGAGCATGGGCAATGACTTGTCAACTTTGTGCCAGTCTTTCCTTGTTTAATTGCAACCCGATTTTCAGCAAGTTGTGAGTCAGAATTGGTTTGAAGAGTTTGTACCATCGCTAATTTAGCTGGGATTCTTGTATGAAGAAAAGATTAACCCTAACATGCTGATACCATGGGATTTAAAGCAGTATCTTAGTGAGCCAGACAAGGGATTAATTTGTTAATTCACCAGCACACATTAGCAGAGTGTTTCCCCCCTATTTTTATAGTTAACATGCTTTACGTCAATTTGTTTTGTCACTGTGATGAGTCCTCTCCTTGATTAGCAGTGCTGCCAATTATTTTTATGGGAAAAATCTGCTTCTAGTGCCTGTCTCTATGTTGCACACAAAAGAAAAAGCAACCGTTCCCATGCTTTCTGCAAGCTTCGTACAGGGAGCTCTGCATGTTCCACAGAGCAGCTGCAAAACCGTATTGGTGCAGATTTACAGCTTTGTCTTTACAGGGCTTGAAACTAAGAATGTGTGAAAAGGGTCCTGATTAGATATTGTATTTTGCAGCATCTGACAAAGACAATAGATGGATATTCCTGGTCTTTAGAGACTTGCTTGTGATTAGACATTTCTTGCTTGTGATTAGACATTCCAAAGCTTGCCTGTTCAGCATTTTGTGATCCAGAGGGTGTTCAAGACACATCTTGCAGTATGCGTGCATTGATTTAAAACCAGCAAGCAGATGCAAGCCCGCATCAAGACGGAGTGGATGTTGCTGCTTGTGGTTAATCATGAAGGTACAGCTTTATGTTTCTGAAAGCATTTGACTAGATGGATGATTTTGTCTAAGCAATAGATATTATTGCAAAGGAAGATTTGAAAATCAAGTTGTCTGCTCTCTTGTTTGCTTTACTAAGTTCAGTGCTTATATGTTTACTTGTATCCCAGGGATACCATACTGTTCTCCTCTACCTGCACCATCAACCACTGCTGCTTCTACTACTTTCAGTCATCTTTTGAGTCCAGATTTGAAGACTCGTTTAACAGCATTTGGGACTAAAATCTCCAGCCATTCAGTGTCCTATAGCCCTGTTCTCAGAGTCTGAGAAGGTTTGAGTACTCTCTAAGATTTGGATTGTGAATAAAGATTTATTGCGGGAGCCATGCAAGTTTCCATAGCTTGTACAGAACATAACTTGAAGAATCGAAATGGTGAAGACAGGCTTATCAGCAAACAGAACACCACTACCCCAAACGTAGTGAATGCAGCCCGGGCAAAATTCCGGACGGTGGCTATTATTGCTCGCAGTTTGGGGACATTTACCCCTCAGCACCATATCTCTTTAAAAGAATCAACTGCAAAGCAGACTGGCATGAAATATAGGTATGGGCACAATATTCACTGTTCGTAATGTTTGTGTCATATATCTTTACCCTGGTTGACTCATCTGCTTACAAAGTAATTCTCTTTTCCAAAATCCTAGAGTCTTTTTAAAAAGGGACATTAAAAAAATCCTACTAAAAATGCTAAGTTTTAAACGTACAAGAAAACTAGCTCTCTTTAGTGGCATTTGTGTCCAAGTGTTTCTGAAGGCATATGGGTTTGTTATTTGATACAAAGAATTTTCTTTTCTTTAGTTAGGCTATCAAACATAAATAAATTGAGCACCATTATTTGTGGATGGTGTTAAAAGTAGTGTTTCGTACAGCTCTTGTTAGTATTTATATGTAAAAAGACTGAATTACAAATGATGTTCAAATATCTGCATAGAAAAAGTTTTCATTTTTACAGCACGTGTTGGGTAGAATGTCTCTAAATTAGTTACTGTGTCTTATCCTAATGATCACTTACAGACCTTTCATCTGACTTGTTAAGTGAGGACAAGGAGGAATCTATTTTAAATAAAATGCAGACAAAATCATAACCATGTTCCTAGAAAATCTAATGCTTCTTACAGAATTTTTCTTAACACAGAAATGTACAAGAGTGTAATTAAGAGTGTCACTTTAATCTTTCTCAGATGTTCAGTCTGCTATATCTGGAAAGCTTCCTTGTATCAACTGATACAAGTACTTATTAAGGACTTTAATTTGGAAAATTTTTGTAATTTAATTTGGATGTATTCGACACATTAGCGTATCTGTTCTGCTAGACCTTGAACGTATCCTTTGTGAGGTGTTAGAATTATTTGATTCCTAGAAAGGAGGAGATAGCAATCTAAGGTCAGATTCTGCTCTGAATTATTCCATGAGTAGCCCCATTGATATCAACAAGGCTATTTGTACAATGGTACTACTCAGCAGAAGTATGGATGGCAGAATCTTGCCCTTAGGAGTAGGGGATGGAGTGTGTTTAGAGTTACTGGTAACTTTTGTTTTGCTTATTTGCAATTAATTAATTTTCATGGCCAGCAATTTCTGCCCTTGCTAGCTATCCTTTTTTTATGGAAGAGGTATTTGGATATGATGAAATTTAACATGACCAAATTAAGGCCAAATTTTAATTTCATTCAGACTGATGTAAATCCAGACTGACTGTACTGAAGTTACTCCAAATTTACACATGTGTACCTGAGCACAGAGTTTGACGTAAGGCATTTGTGCAGTTATGATACTTTAACAGAGATAGCTCAGGAGGTTGGCCTTTAAAGGATTGCATTTGAATGGCCACATAACTTCCTAATTTACACAGTCATGTGTAATTTGTCATTGTAGAGTCTGGAATTGCTAGTAAGTAATATCCCCAGAGGATCTGGGAGACTCTGAAGAACCGCAGTTGTCCAGAATAATTTCTCAGTGAGTATGGGTAATGTTATCTGAGTACCCTTGTTGAAAGATCATTGGATACCATCACAGATTGGGTTATTTTTAATACCACTGTTATAAGTAAGTACAGGCAACACAGGTAGTGGATCTGTAAATGACATTGCAGAGTCAGAAACCTACTGATTAATTTTTACTGTGACAGATTCCCAGAAGTACTGCCCTCTGAGAATGACATTACAGTCTGGCTGGTCAAGCTCACTGGGCATGCATAGGTTTGCAAAGAGGGGAAGTGGGTAACCAATATTACTGCACAAAGCAGCTCTTAAGCTCTGGTGCATCATACTCTGTTATTATACCAAGACCTGATCTTGCAGTTCTTATGTTTGAAAAGCTCCCGTTGACTCTAATGGGACTAATATGTAGGTGACAGCTGTAGGATCTGCCAGGCAACACTAAAGAGGTTATCACATCAACAAAATGCCCTTTTGTAACTGTTTGATAGCTCAGTAGATTCTAATAGCCTTAGTATGAAGTGAGAGACAGTATAGGCTAGTGGAATGAGCACAGATTTGGAGTCAGGAACTCCTGCAATCTATCTGTGCCATTTTCTCATTGTGTAGTCTTGGCCAAATCTCTTCACTTCTCTGCCTTAGTTTCTCCGGTACATGCCTACCTACATGGCAGGGGTGTTGAGAGAATGTTTGTTTGTAGAGAAAATAAAATCACAGGTTCCAGTGAGAAGTGCAGCTGTTACACTTACAGCCTACAGTGTTTAAATTGGTAGTAATTATTCCTGTTGGTTTTCCAAAGGAACATTATGTGGTAGATGCATTAATGCAAATAACTGCACCTCTCTTACTGACCCCCATCCAGGGACCCACACAGAAACAGATCCTTGGCCCCTTTAAGAGACAATTATAGCTTATTTCTAGAAAAATTCTGAAATCTGAGGCTAAATTCTGCAGACCTTATTCAGACTAAAGTGCTGTTGACTTCAATGGGAGTTTTGACTGCATAATGTTTGAGTAAGGACTGCAGGATTTGGACCTAATTTGTAACCAGATTGATGTCCATCCTTATGATTAATCCTTGTTTACAATCCCAAATATACCTACAACAGTGAGAAGCAATTCCTTCCTGAGGAGAAGAAATGGGCAGGAAGTTTGGAGAAAGAGATGATCCAAATGTAAAGGATAATTCTGACATTGGTGAATAGACACAAAAAGAACCCTAAGTCTGAGGAGATGCTGAAGCTGATACATGTTAATAAATGCACTCTGGCTCCTCTACAAATGACATGATTATCACACAGATCTAACTCTCACTGAAGTCAAATGGAGTGTTTCCATTGACTTTAATGGGAATTGTGCCACGTCCTTCATTCCCTTATATTTCAGGTTGAAGGTTCTTATTCTTCCCAGATCATTTTCTACTTTAATTAGGTCATTTCTGACAAACTTAAATGCTATCTAAAATGATGTGCTAATGAAGATGCCTTGTTTTATGCTAAAAACAAATACTCCTCCCCCCCAAGGCTTTATAGATAACTAGATAACTGTAAAGCTATAGCTGGCTGTGTTGCCATGCATATTTCACAGCATGATTTTTAATGCTTCTATCTAAGCCACAGTGTATTGCCTCCTACGACTGCTTGGCAGGTTTTGATTTTAAGCAGTTGACGAGAATGGTCCTGTCAGTGGATTATGTAAAAGAGAGAGACAATGAGTATGTGTGTGACAGCAGTGGAGGTGGGAGAAGAATCAGTTCTGTGGCTCTGTATCAAATCAGTGTTTTTGAGCCAGTCCAGATCAGAAACCAGCTTGGAATTTTAAGTGTAAAGTGTCCTGAAAATAAATAAATGCACCATGGAATCTTTAAAATATTAGGACCCGGTCCTGTTCCCATTGACATCACTGGGAGCATGATCAGGACCTTACTTTTAAGATCTTATTTAGTTTCATTTCAATGGATTGGAGGCGAGTTCCCGACAAAGAGACCAGTGGCAGGAGAGCAATCTGATAGTTGGCCAGCTGCTGGATCCCACTTCCTTTGCGTTGGAAGCATAAAGGAAATTTAGCAGCACATGCACCCCGCTCCTGTGTGAGTGCTCCACTTGCAGGCTGCAGAGAGAGACGGGGTGTGGTTTAAACCAATGCTGTTCAGGCAGAGCTTGCTCCAAGAACAAGCACATTTATTGCGGGGAGAGAGGAGGGTATTTTATTTTAAAGGCATTGTTACCGCCAATTACGTTTGCATGGCTATTGGATTTACATTCTTTGTGAGAAATGGAAAAACTGTGGCCTGAGAGAGAAGTGAAAATGGCTACACCCCTTTTAATGCCATTAATATTACAGTTCAGTTACGCTGGAGAATCTGCCCATATGCTCAGATAATGTTCTCTGGAGCGTTGAAAGTCTTTCCTTGAACATAATTTCAGTCGTGATGCTTGGCTTGGAAAATTTCAATCTGCTGCCTAATTTTTGAAAATAAATAATATAGTTCTACATCCATTAAAGTTTCCCAGAGACAGGGGTTGGGGAGTGATGGTGGTAGTGGTGAAGGAGATAAGAGTTCAATTGCAGTGATGGCAAATGCTTTTCTGACCCTTTCTTCTTCTTCCTCCTCCTTGTGCAAACTTCGTGAAATGGGGTCTGCTGTACAAGTCCACTCCCTCCAAAGTGTTCTGTTCAATGCCATATCCTCTGTCACACCACTTGCTGACATGTCTTCCTTTATGACATCGCACCACTTCTTCTTGGGTCAGCCTCTCTCCCTTTTTGCTTCAGTCTTGATCGGTTGGACTCTCTGACCCACATAGTTGCCAGGACTGCGCTTTACATGACTGACCCATCTGAATCTGTACTCCCCTCATTTTTTTTGTTTATGGGTGTTACTTTGAGCATGTTCCTCACGTGTAACTATGTGTTCCTCACATGGTATTTCTTCCTTACATCCTTCATCCATCTCAGCATTCACACCTCTGTTGAACAGATCATTTGCTTATGCTTCTTCTTTGTTGCCCAATGCTCAGTGCGATACACTAAAACTGGGTAGACCATGGTTTTATAGACTTTTCGTTTTGATCTAACTCATATCTTTTTGTCACATACTACTACATGATTTATCTCTCTCCATTTGAGCCAGGCATTTATTATCATAGCTCTAATTTTGTCCATTTTCTTACTTGAATCCTGATAATCTTTATGTCAGTATAACAACTACTTCTGTGTAAATGGTATTTTAATAGACATTGCCGTTTATTCAGAAAGAGGGAGTGAGACCTTTTGCTATTAATCATGACCATATGGCTTAGTTTAAAAGTGCCTTGTATTTATAAAGATTCTGTTACAGTTTTTTTTAGCCAGGTTGATCTGGGTCCATTTCACAGGGACCCGGATATCTGTTGATGAAACTCAATGGTCACAAGTTCTTCTGTCATGCTGCATAAAAAAGACAGACTGTACATTATGAACCTAATCCTATTCTCCTTGGAGACACAAGAGCAGCTGGCATCATATTGTACTCAATGAAATATGGGGGTGTGCACTTACAAAAATCTGTGCTAAGGGTCTAGATTAAACAAAGATAAAATGAAACTCTGTCATTGCAATTTCTTCTACCGAGGCACCTTCGGTATCTGAACAGTGTGTCGTTATACGCATGCTGCTGTGCCTTGGCAGTACTGGGTAGGTTAAGGAGGCTTTCAGCCTTAACTGGCTCTTTTGTTGGGACTTCTTTACAACCTGTAGATGTAGCAATTTGCGCTGCAGTCCTGTCTGATTTCACAAACGAAACATACCATTGGGTCACATCAGTATGTAGCTGCAAGACCTTCTAGGAAGTGCTCAAGGAGAGTCAGTGGCTGAGAGAGTCAACTGGTACCTGAACATGGTGATATCAGGGGACACTGCTGCTGGAGATGTTTTGCTTTGCATGAGATGTAAAATGGAGATCTTGACCACTTGTGATATTGATGTTCCCAAGTCTCTTTCTGTGTCAGCTGTGGTGTAGAGCCTGGTGTCCTGGCCCAGTTCCAACATGGATAATTACATTCTGCCTCCTTAAACTCCTTTTGCAGTTTTAAGTGGGTACTTAAGTGCATTTTTCTTCACTGCTTGCCCTACAATGTTGGGTTATATTGTGAATTATTAAATGGACACTAATGAGTTTTACCCCTGTGGTGGATGCATTTCACTGGTCATCACCATTAAGCTTATAAAGCTCTTTATTTAGGTTTATAAAAGCCTGTATATGTGTCCTACCTCCTGGGCATACTTAAGATATACAACAGAAAGAAATGTTCTGAGTTTTGTACATAATTATATTTGCAGATGGATATTTATTTAATAGTATAGTTAACGCAAACCTCTCCAGTCCTTGGGGCCACTCTAACCCCAGAAGTGTGTGCGTGTGTGTCAGGGGAGGGGATAGATACGTTTTTCTGTGGGTCTAGAAGGTTAACAAATCTGAAATCTAGAAGACCAAGGTGGGTAGGGAGTTGGAAAGTCAAAGACCCCTCTTGCAGAATGCCCTGCTAGCAGTCCGCTTCTCTATGGAGTGTGGGAACATCAGTTTGAGCACCTCCACTGATCACAAGCTTGACCACGTGAGTACTTTGCTTTGGTTTTTAATAAGGATGATAATATGGATTAATTAATTAATATGCATGAAGGCAATACAACTGATGGAACTGAGTGCCTAGAAATAGAAATTACCACATCTGAGATGGAAGAAAAACTTAGAGCTTAATGTGCTCAAACCAGGGAGGCCAGATAATTTCCATTCCAGAATACTGAAAGAACAGCACACGAGAGTGCTAGTCTGGTAGCAAGGATTTTGAATAAATGTATCTATTTGGGGATAGTACCATATGGGTAGAGAATCGCTAACATCATATCTATATTTTAAAAGGGGAAAACAGTGATCCAGAAACTTAGACCTGTTTGTCTGACATCAGTAGAATGCAAGACTTTAGAATAAATTGTGAAGGAAAGACGAATTAAATTCATGAGGTAAATGGGAAAAAAGGATCTAATGCAACATTGTCTTACCCAAGGTAGATTATGTCAGACTAACCTGATAAATTGGAGAGGGTTCAGAGAAGAGCCACGAGACTGATTAAAAGATTAGAAAATCTTATGGTGATAGATTCAAAGAGCTCAAGCTATTTATCTTAACAAAAAGAAGGTTCAGGGATGACTTGATTAGTCTGTAAGTACCTACATGGGGAACAAATATTTAATAATGGGCTCTTTAATCTAGCAGATAAGGGTATAACATGGTCCTATGACTAAAAGATGAAGTTAGACAAATTCAGACTGAAAATGAGGTGTACATTTTTTAACCATTTGAACAATTTACCAAGGGTCATGGTAGATTATTCTTCACTAACCATTTTAAAATTAAGATTCGTTGTTTTTTCTAAAACATCTGCTCTAGGAACTATTTGGGGCCAATTTTGGGGCCTGTGTTATACAGGAGGTCAGACTAGATGATCATAGTGGTTCCTTCTGGTCTCAAAATCTATGAACCTTATGTCCTCCTTTAAGGAAAATAACTGATTGTTTAGATAAAGGAAGTGCAGTAGATCTAATATACTTTGAACTTCAGTGAAGCATTTGACATGGTATTTCATGGGACACTCTTATTTAAATTAGGGAAGATCTGTATCAGACTAGAGGAAGGTTACTAGTGGAGTTCCTCAAGGATCTATCTTAGAATCAATCTTATTTGATATTTTTATGAATGTCCTTGGCACAAAACGTAAGTGTGCACTTATGAAGTTTCAGAGTAGGAGCTGTGTTAGTCTGTACCCACAAAAAGAAAAGGAGTACTTTTGGCACCTTAGAGACTAACAAATTTATTTGAGCATAAGCTTTTGTGAGCTACAGCTCACTTCATCGGATGCATGTAGTGAAGTTTGCTGATGATACAAAGTTGGGAGGCATTGCCAATACAGACAAGGATCAGATTATTGTACAGAAAGATCTGGATGACCTTGAAGACTGGAGTGACAGAAATGGGATGAAATTCAATACTATACAGTACAAGGTCATATGCTTAAGGTTTAATAAGAATTTCTGTTACTAGCTGGGGGTTCATTAGTTGGAAACGACAGAGGAGGAGATTGCCTGGGTATGTGTGTTGATCACAAGATGACTATGAGCCAACAATGTGATGAAGCTGTGAAAAAGGCAAATGAGATCATAGTGTAACACTGTTGCAAAAAAAGCAAACACCATTCTGGGATTTATTAGCAGGAGTGTTGTAAGCAAGACAGGAGAAGTAATTCTTCTGCTCACTCCATGCTAATTAAGCCTCAACTGGGGTATTGCGTCCAGTTCTGGGCACTATGTTTCAAGAAAGATGTGGACAAATTTGGAGAAACTCCAGAAAAGAGCAACAAAAATTATTAAAGGTGTAGAAAACATGACCTATGAGTGAAGTCTGAAAAAATTGGGTTTGTTTCTTCTGGAGAAGAGAAGACTGAGACATGTTGACAGTTTTCAAGTACATAAAAGGTTGTTACAAGGAGGAGGGAGAAAAATTGTTCTTCTTAACCTCTGAGGATAGGACAAGAGGCAATGAGCTTAAATTGCAGCAAGGGAGGTTTAGGTTGGATATTAATTCCCTGACAATGCTGGGACCTCAGGCACTGATGCACCTCTGCCCTACTATTCTGTGCCTGTGGCACCAATAGTCTAATCTCCTGTGAGCTGTAATGATGTGATCTGATTTTGGGTGTCAGGTTTAGTGTGTGGGCGCTGGGTGGTGTTGGTGGCCTCTGATATACAGGAGGTGAGACAAGATGAGCTGGTGGGCCTTTCTGGCCCTGAATTCTATGACTCAGTCTCTCAGGTAATCAGGTCTCAAACCATGACCGTAACACCTTGTAGTCCACCCAGAAACCTGCTGGCAGCCAGTGCATATTCCAGAACGTTGGAGTGACAAGCTGTTGACATGAAGTTGTGTAATAAGCTGTGTGCTGCATTCTGCACTAGCATCAGTTTCTGAGATGTCTCAAAAGGTAGCCCCATGCAGAGCACATTACAGCAGTCTAATCTAACCTCAAGACAGAGGTGAAAGTAAGCTGGTACGCCCCGGTACAACGTACCAGCAAGAGCCGCTGCACCATACTGGGGCAGCTTGGCTTCCCCAGGGGGAAATTTAAAGGGCTTGGGGCTCCCAGCAGTGGCTGGAGCCCCAGGCCCTTTAAATTGCCTCCAGAACCTCTCTGCTGGAGCCCTGGGATAACGGCTGCAGGGCTCTGGCGGCTATCTAAAAGGTCAGGACGGTAGAAGAGTGAAGCCCCGGGCCCTTTAAATAGCCCCCGGAGCCCCAGGCTACTGCTGCAACCCCGGGGGGGCACTTACCCTACAAGGTGGGCTGGGGCTGGCTCTGACCCCCTTGACCACGCTCCTTCCGCCCTAGGCCCCGCCCCTTCCGGGGGCCAGAGCTGGCCCCAACGTACTAGTAAGTCACTCGACTTACTTTCACCCCTGCCTCAAGGTCAGAGAGAGAGAGAGAGAGAATTGTGTCAAGATCCCTGCATTGGACAGCATAGGTCACATTCCTCATCAGGAGCTGATGGGGGATAAAAATGCCTTTGGCCACACCTGCCAAATACTTTATGAGAAATATTTGCTGCACTCTGAGAATGGAGCTTTGTAAACATTCAAGGCCATTTATGATATTACCACCAGAAAAGTAATTTTTGTACCCGTTATTGCAAGTAATTTCTTCCACGCATTACAGTGTGCATTGCATGAGCAGCACTGGGCTATGTCCAAAAATTGTTTAAACACAGTTAAGATACAATATTGTCATGTAAAAGGGTTAGTTTATTAATTGAGCACTAATATTGTGCTCTGCACTGTACAAATTCAGGGGAAGATGTACTCCCAATCCAGTGTTTTTTTAAATATTGTTTTGCATGTGGAGTCAGTGAAATATACCTGGAAGCACAACAGCCTATAAATGAGGTGTTTAGATGTTATAAGCAAACTTCATCTGATTCTGTCAGGTTTGGATAAACACACACAATTTTAGATGCTTATCTAAACGTTAGGAAATACTCTTTGGTCTGCAAAATTGGTTTGGAAATAAGAGAAAATACTCTCATGAGATTTCAGGTGTCTCATGCTTCCAGAGAAATGTTATGAGGAAAGGCTTCCAAACTGTATTCCAAACTTGTCTTCCATCCCCACATATTATACTTCATAAAGTGGTCATAGCAGCCATCACATAAATTCAGAGATTCATATTATGAATACCGTTATATGGCAGGTGGGAATGTTAATAAGCTCCTCCCATAAAATTTCATAATTTTTTCCAAAGCACCTGATCCTGAAGTCTTTGTAGAGTCCATCCTCAGGCATGGGGAAACTCCCAAAATAAGCATGACTTTCTTCAAAATCATCACTCATATTGATGAAAATCCAGAGCAACTCCAGCAAAGCCAATGGGCTTCCTCTGGATTTACACTGAAGTTGGTCCCACGATTGGAGCCATAGTAATTAACATACTTTTAAACAGGTTAAAGAGGAAGGAGACATAAAATTAAAATGAATAACTGAATAACAAAATTGGTACTGGTTTGCACTGCTATCAAATTCTTATTGCTACACTTTGAGGAGACCTGCAAAACTCCCTCCACCACTCATAAATAATGTCCCACACTTGTGTTAATAAAAACTGTTTAGTACCTACACCACACACTATATATTTGGCTTGATTTTGATCTCACATACACTAGTCCTGCACCAATAACTTCATAATGTTCATGTGCCTGGCTCTCCTCTGAAGGCTTGTTTCCATTAACATTTAGGTCACAGCAAGCTGGGGTGTAATACTGTGCTAGCTTACCACACACTGTGTCTGTGTACTATGCACTAATGGGTTCTTAGTGTGCTTTGATTATCTACTGGGTTTCAAAGTGGAGTAGATTAAAGCACACTAGGAAACTGTTAGCACACATCAGCGGGGTCCACACCGACGCTTAGTGTGGGGTAGATTTACAGTCCAGCTTGCCAAGAACTAAATTTTTGTGTATGCAATCCCTGAGTTACCCTCGTGTAAATTGGGAGTAACTCCACCGCAGTCAGTGGTGTTTCACTGAAGAGAATTAGGACTATTGGCTTCAATGGGAGTTACTCTGGATTTACACTAACATAAGGCCTTGTCTTCACTAGGAGAAAATGTGTGTTTTAACACGCAAAAAGAAAAGGAGTACTTGTGGCACCTTAGAGACTAACAAATTTATTAGAGCATAAGCTTTTGTGAGCTACAGCTCACTTCATCGGATGCATTTGGTGGAAAATACAGAGGGGAGATTGATATACACACACAGAGAACATGAAACAATGGGTTTATCATACCCACTGTAAGGAGAGTGATCACTTAAAATAAGCCATCACCAGCAGCGGGGGGGGGGGGGGAAGGAGGAAAACCTTTCATGGTGACAAGCAAGGTAAGCTATTTCCAGCAGTTAACAAGAATATCTGAGGAACAGTGGGGGGTAGGGTGGGGGGGGAGAAATAACATGGGGAAATAGTTTTACTTTGTGTAATGACTCATCCATTCCCAGTCTCTATTCAAGCCTAAGTTAATTGTATCCAGTTTGCAAATTAATTCCAATTCAGCAGTCTCTCGTTGGAGTCTGTTTCTGAAGCTTTTTTGTTGAAGGATAGCCACTCTTAGGTCTGTAATCGAGTGACCAGAGAGGTTGAAGTGTTCTCCAACTGGTTTTTGAATGTTATAATTCTTGACGTCTGATTTGTGTCCATTCATTCTTTTCCGTAGAGACTGTCCAGTTGGACCAATGTACATGGCAGAGGGGCATTGCTGGCACATATCACATTGGTAGATGCGCAGGTGAAGGAGCCTCTGATAGTGTGGCTGATGTGATTAGGCCCTATGATGGTGTCCCCTGAATAGATATGTGGGCAGAGTTGGCAACGGGCTTTGTTGCAAGGATAGATTCTTGGGTTAGTGGTTCTGTTGTGTGGTGTGTGGTTGCTGGTGAGTATTTGCTTCAGACTGGGGGGCTGTCTGTAAGCAAGGACTGGCCTGTCTCCCAAGATCTGTGAGAGTGATGGGTCGTCCTTCAGGATAGGTTGTAGATCCTTGATGATGCGTTGGAGAGGTTTTAGTTGGGGGCTGAAGGTGATGGCTAGTGGCGTTCTGTTGTTTTCTTTGTTGGGCCTGTCCTGTAGTAGGTGACTTCTGGGTACTCTTCTGGCTCTGTCAATCTGTTTCTTCACTTCAGCAGGTGGGTATTGTAGTTGTAGGAATGCATGATAGAGATCTTGTAGGTGTTTGTCTCTGTCTGAGGGGTTGGAGCAAATGCGGTTATATCGTAGCGCATTGTCCCCAAATGTGAAATAGTTATGGGTGAGGACAAAGTCACAAAGTTCAGCCACCAGGTTAGCCATGACATTATCGGGGATACTGTTCCTGATGGCTTGTAGTCATCTTTGTGTGGAATGTTGGTGTAGAGGGCTTCTACATCCATAGTGGCTAGGATGGTGTTTTTAGGAAGATCACCAATGGACTGAGTTTCCTCAGGAAGTCAGTGGTGTCTCGAAGATAGCTGGGAGTGCTGGTAACGTAGGGCCTGAGGAGGGAATCTACATAGCCAGACAATCCTGCTGTCAGGGTGCCAATGTCTGAGATGATGGGGCGTCCAGGATTTCCAGGTTTATGGATTTTGGGTATGAGATAGAATATCCCAGGTCGGGGTTCTATGGGTGTGTCTGTGCGGATTTGTTCTTGTGCTTTTTCAGGGAGTGTCTTGAGCAAATGCTGTAGTTTCTTTTGGTAACTCTCAGTGGGATCAGAGGGTAATGGCTTGTAGAAAGTGGTGTTGGAGAGCTGCCTAGTAGCCTCTTGTTCATACTCCGACCTATTCATGATGACGACAGCACCTCCTTTGTCAGCCTTTTTGATTATGATGTCAGAGTTGTTTCTGAGGCTGTGGATGGCATTGTGTTCTGCATGGCTGAGGTTATGGGGCAAGCGATGCTGCTTTTCCACAATTTCAGCTCGTGCACGTCGGCGGAAGCACTCTATGTAGAAGTCCAGGCTGCTGTTTCGACCTTCAGGAGGAGTCCACCCAGAATCCTTCTTTTTGTAGTGTTGGTAGGAAGGTCTCTGTGGGTTAATATGTTGGTCAGAGGTGTGTTGTAAATATTCCTTGAGTCGGAGACGTCGAAAATAGGATTCTAGGTCACCACAGAACTGTATCATGTTCGTGGGGTTGGAGGGGCAAAAGGAGAGGCCCCGAGATAGGACAGATTCTTCTGCTGGGCTAAGAGTATAGTTGGATAGATTAACAATATTGCTGGGTGAGTTATGGGAACCACTATTGTGGCCCTTTGTGGCATGTAGTAGTTTAGATAGCTTAGTGTCCTTTTTCTTTTGTAGAGAAGCAAAGTGTGTGTAAAAAACCAACCTTCCACACAAACTTCCTCATGGCTGGACTTTACAAAAACTAGACAAGCCATTTACTACACAAGAGATCCACTTCCTGAACACTACGGTGCTAATAAGCGATGGTCACATAAACACCACCCTAAACACAAAACACAAAGCCCGTTGCCAACTCTGCCCGCATATCTATTCAGGGGACACCATCATAGGGCCTAACCACATCAGCCACACTATCAGAGGCTCATTCACCTGTGCATCTACCAATGTGATATATGCCATCATGTGCCAGCAATGCCCCTCTGCCATGTACATTGGTCAAACTGGACAGTCTCTACGTAAAAGAATGAATGGACACAAATCAGATGTCAAGAATTATAACATTCAAAAACCAGTTGGAGAACACTTCAATCTCTGTGGTCACTCGATTACAGACCTAAGAGTGGCTATCCTTCAACAAAAAAGCTTCAAAAACAGACTCCAACGAGAGACTGCTGAATTGGAATTAATTTGCAAACTGGATACAATTAACTTAGGCTTGAATAGAGACTGGGAATGGATGAGTCATTACACAAAGTAAAACTATTTCCCCATGTTATTTCTCCCCCCCCCACCCCCCACTGTTCCTCAGATGTTCTTGTTAACTGCTGGAAATAGCCTACCTTGCTTGTCACCATGAAAGGTTTTCCTCCCCCCCCCCCCGCTGATGATGGCTTATCTTAAGTGATCACTCTCCTTACAGTGGGTATGATAAACCCATTGTTTCATGTTCTCTCTGTGTGTATATCAATCTCCCCTCTGTATTTTCCAACAAATGCATCCGATGAAGTGAGCTGTAGCTCACGAAAGCTTATGCTCAAATAAATTAGTTAGTCTCTAAGGTGCCACAAGTACTCCTTTTCTTTTTGCGAATACAGACTAACACGGCTGCTACTCTGAAACCTGTTTTAACACGGTAACTAACAATGTTAAATCCTAGTGTAAACAAGGCACTTTGTAGTTTTAATGTGTTAGTTGGTGAAGGTAAACTTTAAACTTAACCAACAAACATGTTAAAACTACAATGCACCGTGTGTATGTTAGGATTTTAACATGTTAGCTAATGTGTTTAAAACACGCCTCATTTCCTAGTTTCAGAGTAGCAGCCGTGTTAGTGTTTCCTAGTGTAGACCTGGCCTGTTTTTTCCTCCATTCTGGTTACTAAGGTAATGCATACGCTTTCAAAGAGATGCATGAGGAGCTACAGTACTATACATACTCTGTCAAAGGTATTTATTTTATCTATGTATAAGTACCTCTGTGGTGCTCATGACTACAGTAAGTAAAGGTTTTGCAATTAACAGGCACACAGATTGAAAATGTACCTCTTCTTGCATGTTCCACAAATAAAGCTTTAAAAATTAAGGTTTCAGACAGAAAGTGAAGGGGATATGTAGATATGGCTAATAGATCTAGCAGGAGGGTGACAATTACATTTTGCAGCACTTGCAGGGTTTTTAAATTTGATTTTGTTCTGCCCTGGGAAGGAAAACAAAACTTTTCACATGTTTTCAAGAGGGGGAGGAGGGGAGTGTCTTTCTCTTTCTCACCTGGTGGCTAACGCACTGGCGTGGGACATAGGAGACCCAGGTGTAAGTCTCTGCTCTTCCTGATTCAGTGCAGTTTTTCATTCCAGACCACTGTAAGTCAGGACAAGCAGGGAATCTCTCTCTCTCTCTCTCTCTGGACCCAAATCCCTTCCCAACAAAAGTTCTGTGGAAACAGGTTGACTTAGATGAAACAGTATATTTCACCATGATGAAATTTTGGAAAAAAATGTTCCAGCCATCTCTAATGCCTACCTTTTTCTTTGTCTCCTTTAAAGTCATGGAAACAAAAATAGGTGCCTGACTCACAGAAAGCTCTAGCAAGTGGCAAATTATGATCCAGCAGCACCTCACATCTGCTATACAATTTGTGACATACAGCAATGTTCTAAATTCTACATTAAAATGTTTCCAAATCATTAGGCTCATTGAAAACACCTGTCAAACTAGCTTAATTATATATTCTCAGGAAAGGTTCCAATTTATGGAGATGTACAATACAGTACTGAGTGACATACATTATTAGCATATAGGGATGGTTATATTAGTACATGGGGCTGGATTTTGCCATTTTATATAAATTCAGTGAAGGTCTCCTATAGTGACATCTCTTCTCTATGACAAAAGCAGTTCTAGTTAGGTAGATCTAATATAGTATAGCATATAAAATACTTCTCTTGTCAAATACTTCTCTTGTCAAATTCCCTCAGGTTTCAGAGTAGCAGCTGTGTTAGTCTGTATTCGCAAAAAGAAAAGGAGTACTTGTGGCACCTTAGAGACTAACACATTTATTAAGAGCATAAGCTTTCGTGAGCTACAGCTCACTTCATTGGATGCATTCAGTGGAAAATACAGTGGGGAGATTTATATACATAGAGAACATGAAACATGGGTGTTACCATACACACTGTAACGAGAGTGATCACTTAAGGTGAGCTATTACCAGCAGGAGAGCGCGAGGGGAGAGGGGGGAACCTTTTGTGGTGATAATCAAGGTGGGCCATTTCCAGCAGTTGACAAGAACATCTGAGGAACAGTGGGGGGTGGAGGGGGGGAATAAACATGGGGAAATAGTTTTACTTTGTGTAATGACCCATCCACTCCCAGTCTCTATTCAAGGCTAAGTTAATTGTATCCAGTTCGCAAATTAATTCCAATTCAGCAGTCTCTCGTTGGAGTCTCAGAGTCATAGAAGACTTGCACAATAATTCCTGTTCAGAAATTGGAAGGCAGCACTAGCTGACTAACAAAATTTGTTGGTCCCTTTGACTTGCCAACATTTTAGTCTTTACTTTGTGGACATACTTGGTACTGTGGGAAACATTGTTACTGACAAAGGGATTCTGTTCACTTGCAAAACATTCAGAGAACTTTATGCTCCTGAAAATGGCTCCCAAAGACTAGGCTGATGTGGTTCTATCTATCTGCGAGAGAAACTGTTTGAAGTTCAGTACTAACCATAAAGAAAATAAAGCTTTTTCAGTTCTCCCTTGTGCCATCCTTATTTTGCTGTTGCAGCAAAAGATGGCTACTATTCGGTAAATATAAAATATGGCTGAGCATAAATTCATGCCGCTGACTACATGACCAGCATTACTTCCTTTCTGTGTTATAGGTGGGTTGATCTTGTTTAGCATACACATATAACACACAATGTCCTTATGTGGCTGTGCAAATCATTGTTTAATGGCTTTTTTTAAAAAAAAATTGCTACATAATTGGACTCCAGAACCTAAACATTTATTTATTTATGTATTTACATCTCTAGCTCTCATAGTTCCAGAGGTGATCTTCAGTATGTCAAGTGAATGAAGACAAGATAGTGATTTCTGCCCCAGTCTACAAACAGCTGTGCTACCTCGTGAATGGGGAGGTCAGAAGGCAGAGCGAAGGCTCTCCTCAATCTTCCACTTCCATGCACATGTGTTTAGAGGGGGAGTATTTGGCAAGCAGATGCTGCTCAACTTTGCTGCACTCCATCTAGGAAACAGGGAACATGTGAGGGGACTTGGTCCCTCTCCTCCATAAAGACCCCATTCTCATGTCTTCTATCTTAGGCAGGTCACTCTTTAATCCTTGCATTGTAATCTTCCCAAGGGTTTGACAAATGAGGATCTTAATGTTCAGTTCCTCCCCAACCCCTTGTGGGGGGAGGGGAAGGAATATCTGCATAGTTGTTTTTCAGCAATTTCATCCTGCTCCCTGAGGGTTTCTGGAATGGTTCCTTACATAGCTCCTTGCAGACCGCTGCTGAGGAACTTCCCTAAGATAGTCCACAGCCTCTCTGGCAGCCACCCCCTTCTGCCTGAACTGAAGCTAGTCAGTTAATTAGTAACCAGGTGCGGAAGTAGCTGTCTGGTCCATTAACTCCTTTTTAGCTGTTGCAGCATAGGATTTATACACACTCTAAAGTGAAGCCATGAGTAGGGAGGACTTAAACATGGATTTAAGTGCTTCCTTGAATTGGGGTCTTTGATTATACAAGGCACTGGTGAGACCTCATCTAGAATACTGTGTGCAGTTATGGTCTCCCATGTTAAAGAAGGATGAATTCAAACTGGAACAGGTACAGAGAAGGGCTACTAGGATGATCCAAGGAATGGAAAACCTGTCTTATGAAAGGAGACTCAAGGAGCTTGGCTTGTTTAGCCTAACCAAAAGAAGGCTGAGGGGAGATATGATTGCTCTCTATAAATATATCAGAGGGATAAATACCAGAGAGGGAGAGGAATTATTTAAGCTCAGTACCAATGTGGACACAAGAACAAATGGATACAAACTGACCATCAGGAAGTTTAGACTTGAGATTAGATGAAGGTTTCTAACCATCAGAGGAGTGACGTTCTGGAACAGCCTTCCAAGGGAAGCAGTGGGGGCAAAAGACCCAATCTGGCTTCAAGATTAAACTCGATACATTTATGGAGGAGATGGTATGATGGGATAACATGATTTTGGCAATTAATTGATCTTTAACTATTCATGGTAAACAGGCCCAATGGCCTGTGATGGAATGTTAGATGGGGTGGGATCTGAGTTACTACAGAGAATTCTAACTCGTTACTGAGCACTAATATGGTTGTATAGAGGGGTCTTACTCTCCTTTGCTCCCCAGTGCGAGATTGCATTAGGGTCAGTCATAATTTGGTTATAAGTGAGTAGATGGCCTTTCCTATTTAACTACTGCTGACACCACAATGGCAAGATAGAAAGATGAAGTTAAGGACAGTAAGCGCCCACATATTTTTCAGAAAGTGAGCAGAAAAGTATGGCAAGCGACTGAGTAGTAACTGTGGTAGGACATAATTCACTGTTGACTTGCATACCATCTCAAATGATAGTCACAACAAAAAACTTCTTTTAACATTAATTAAGGTTGCTCTTATCAATAAACTCAACAATAGAAAGATAAGAATTAAAAAGTATGAAAAGGTTGCAAATCAAGCACTCTCAAGTTTGGAAATGCCAGAGTGCACATTATTCTTGCTACCTTAATTTGCTCCCCTTGTATGTATGGATTATGATAGTCTTATATTACATGATCCCATATTCTTTTTGCCCCTGGTTCTTCATTGCACAGGATGGATCTGCTCAGGGGATGAATCGGGGTTGTGTAGTGGAGGAGTCTGCTGTCTGTAGGACCCCCCACCTCTTTTGGTGCAGAAGTTGGAAGGTTTGTAGTGAATGAGGAAGGTGATTGCAGAAAGAGAAATATTTTCTTGGTTAAGGCAGCTGAATGCTGACATGGAGACTTGGATTCTATCCATGCCTCTGCCCCTGAGTTCCTATGTGATGCTGGGAAAGTCACTGACGTCAAATTTTTCATAGGTAGTTATTTCTGTATGCAATTAAAGATTGTATGCTAATGCATATGTGCAATGGAGCTGAATTAAGGTTGTATTGGCAATGTTCATTTGGCATTTCCTAACCTGAGAGCAGCTTTTTAATCCTTAACTTTGTATTTCCCAATTTTTTGTTCAGTTAAGGTTGCTCTCATAAAACAAATGAAGCTTTTTATTTGTGAATTTTTGTTTTTAATAGAAGGAAAATCTTTTATATGTGTGCTATTTAAATAAAACGCTTATGCATTTGTGGCCTTCAATGTATATTTTATTGCTGTTGTAAAATTTTTGAAGCTCCATAACTTTACCGCTCAGTGCCATATTGACCAATATATTAAAAGCAATTAAATTAAACTGAATTCAAACAAAACATTTTGAATGCAACTTCTGGTTTACTGCAACTTCTAAATTACATCTTTAAAATAATGTATAACTGGAAATTGAGTATGGGCTCATAGCTAGAATGTCCCACTTTTTAAAAAAGAGAAATATTCAGAAAACGGTAGCCCCCAATTTGTAAGAAGCAGATACAAAATTCCAGCTTTTTCCTGTATGTTTTATCTTATTTTAATGTAACCTTTTTTTTCTTTTTTTTTTTAAATAAAATAACAATTACCCTTTGAAAAGAAACAGTGTAATGTACCATACTACAAACCGCCAGGAGCTTATTTAGACTCAGCCTGCTTTCATTACAGCTCCTCCTGGGTCCCTTCTTTGTAATAATATTGTGGTTGTCTGAGTCAAATCAGTTGTCAAAGGCAGCCATTGCCATGACAACGAGGGCAATAGTGACTCCAAGTATGCTAGTGAACTGGAGGGAGGGACTGATGAATGGCTGATTATCTCTGATGTTACAAAGTTACTGCTCAGACAGCAGCATGGGGCAGCAAACATGCATGGGGGGGGAAGAGGGAGGGGGAAGTCAGGCTGTTTCAGTGTTCCTTTCCCCATTTTTCCTTTAAAAACAAAACAAAACCCCACCGACATATAAACACAAACAGCACATTGGAGAGCATTCCACACACACACAGTAATTAGTGGCTGAAATTTGATTCAAATTCCCCATGGCATGATTACAAAAAAAGGGTTCCAAAAAAGGTGACACACTGATGTATGTACCCTGTAAAGCAGAAAATTCTGATGCAATATTAACTATGGTCTCCCTACTGTGAGACCATAATATCCGTATGTCAGAGTGGAAAAGCAAAGCCTACCCTATTCTGTGAGTCTAGATTAGCACAATTCATGGCTATGTTTCCAACAGTAGGCAGGAAAATAATTTGTAGACAGTGCATCATACCTCAGCTGCTTGCTGCAACGGAAGTGATACTTAATTTTTCTAAACTGCAGGGTTGAATAGTTGCTGAAAAGTATCTTACTTTGCTCATCTCCTACTGAGTTCTCTGTTTTACACATTGTAATAATTTTTTCCAGTTTACAACTGCAAGACAACATTAATGCTTAAATGGATGGAAGAAAAGGTTTAATGTAGAAATACTGATAATTTAATTACTTGTGTGGTACATAGTTCAAAGTATTTTAAAGTATTATATTAGCATGGCTGCTTTGACAAATCCAGTTTGAATTTTGAATAGCTTTATTTTTATTTTAGACTAAAACCATAAAAAGGTAATCTGTGGAAGATGTACCCAAAGAAATTAACTTTTGGTTCATTGAAAGAAAGTGCTCCACCTGAAATATCAGATGTGATCCCAGAGATTAAATTTGTAGAGAGGCTTTAAAGAGAGAGAAAGTTGTAGTGCTATGCAAAGATAGAACTTTGGAACTATGGCTGGATCCTTAGCTGGTGTACGTGGGCTTCTTGACTTAATTGGAGCTATGTTGCTTTAGACCAGCTCAGAATCTGTCGTAAGAGTTGAATAGTTGTACTTTATAAATTTCCTGTAGAAGTTATTTGTGGATGTTTGTGGTGAAAACCTTGCCCTATTGAAGTCGGTGGGATTTTTTCCATTGATTTCAACAGGGCCAGGCTTTCACCTTGATCTTTTTCAAAGTGATTGGCATACAAGTTATTGGGATTCTTAGCACAAACATTCTGTTTTCTACCTGATGATTCATTTACCTCCCTAATTCTTTCTTCCAAAGAACGAGGCCTCCCACCATGTGTTTTATTACTCATGTCAGGCCAGGCCTACCCACGCAAGTAAGCATGTGAATGGATTTGGGCAACTACAGCAGAGAAACATGGCAACAGATATGTGGGACAGAGAGGAAATGACCATATGGATCCAGTTCTGCAGTCTTAATTTGGTCAATACTCCCATCAATTTCACTAGAAGTTTTGTCTGACAAAGAATGGCAAACTTGGGCCCTGTGTCATTTAACTATTAGGCAGAAACCTAATGTCCGACGCAAAAATTCAGGAATCCAAACCCTTCCTCTTTGTATAGTTCTAGTTTCCCTGTGACTGCAAAACATACTTCTTCCAGTACCTTTGAATACTTAGGGTATGATGGATAAAGGGAACTTCTAGTCACCCATGAGACCTGGTTTTGCGACACATCATGACAAAAAGTTGCCAAGCAAAGATAAAACCTTGTCTTTTTTTGTAGGCCACTGAAGAAATTTAGAATAAGCATCTCCACCAATTCCGTTCAAAGGAATATTGGCATTTCAAATGGCTTTTATAAGCCCAGTTTTGCTAGCTTTACTGCTAAGTAGTACCTCTCTCCCTGGTAAGTTCCACAACAAGGAGTACTTGTGGCACCTGAGAGACTAACAAATAGATTTGTTTTTTGTAGTAACCCATCCACTCCCAGTCTCAATTGAGTGGAGGGGTGCAGGGTGCGGCAGGGGGCTAAGGGCAAGGAGCTGGGGTGCGGGGTGCAGGAGGGGTGCGGGCTCCAGCTCGGCGCCGCTTACCTGGAGCAGCTCCGGGGTGGCAGTGGCATGCATCTGGGCCAGGGCAGGCTCCCTGCCATGTCCCCAGCCCTGCACTGCTCCAGGAAGTGGCCAGTACCACGTCCCTGCAGTCCTTAGAAGAGTGGGGGGGCAGAGGGCTCCGCATGCTGCCCTTGCCTGTGGGTACCTCCCCTGAAGCTCCCATTGGCTGTGGTTCCCCATTCCTGGCCAATGGGAGCTTCGGGGGAGGTACCCACAAGCAAGGGCAGCAAGCGGAGCTCTCAGTCCCCCACCCCCCCCCCAGCCACAGGACATAGTGCCGGACGCTTCCCAGAGTGTGTGGGGCCCACAGTGCCACGGGGGTGGCAATCCTGCGGGATGGATCCAAAGCCCTGAGGGATTGGATCCGGCTCGCAGGCTGTAGTTTGCCCACCCCGTCATAGCAGCTTCACCCTCAATGCCACAAAAGACGCACACATTATCACGCATTCATCAAATTTACACCAGTCCTTCATGGTATTTAAATTTTTAAATAATATTTCTCTAAAACTATGCAGTGAAAAGAATTGTTCCTGGTATGTGGATTTGTAGAATGGGTTAATAAATTAAAGAACTATTGCTGTAAAGAGTGAGTGAGTGACTAGAGGAAGTTTTGATTACATCTGCACTTGAAGCTGGGGGTGTCGTTCCCTGCTCGAGTAGACATGCTCATGCTAGCTCTCAGAGATGCCAACAGTTGGCTATCCTTAAGAGTGAGATTCAAGGCCAAAGAGTTAGACTTTCCATGTGGTGTGTTAGGTCATTATTTAAGGCATCTCATCTTTGGTCCTTGGTGACATCCAATAGTCTAGGTTTTTAATACAACCAACACTTAATTGTTTGTTTTAAAATGTACAGTGCTTAATAGTGCATATGAAACACTTAAATGTCCTAATTCAGACTCTAGTCGAGGGCACACGAGAATTCTTTATGCAATGCAAACCATAATTATTAAACAGTCAACTTCCTTTATCAGTGAGGGGATTCACCAAAGGTACAAAAGGAATTTGTGGTTGTGAAGACAGTGGTCTGCTATATGTGCATGTATTTCACTTTCCAGATTACAAATTACATCTTTGTCTTCTTGATGGCCAC
Source organism: Dermochelys coriacea (assembly GCF_009764565.3). Classification (NCBI taxonomy): domain Eukaryota; kingdom Metazoa; phylum Chordata; order Testudines; family Dermochelyidae; genus Dermochelys; species Dermochelys coriacea. Next base: position 24,957,727 of record NC_050076.1, on the reverse strand, counting down.
AGGACAGCTCCCGGCAACACATCGCATGTTTAAAAAAAGAAGTCTTGCCTGCAGCCAGGACAATAAAGGACCATGAATTTGTCCAGTGTGGTTTAAATTTTGAGCTGTATTTTGCAGAACCCACAAACTTTCAATCAAGTCCTGCTCATGTTTTTTTTGGACTGTCAAGTATTCTGACAGACAACAATTCTCCCCACTCCTTCCCCACGTAGCCTCCTCTGACGCATGTATAGAGTCCTGCGCAGATAAAAAATTGTATATCTGCATCCGATCCGCAAAAATTGTTTGCAGATATCTGAATACGTGGATGCATATATCTGTGGATTTGCAGGATTCTACTTACTGTGACTGGGCTGAAGCTCCAAGGCACAGCCCCTCCACCCCACTGGAGCCAGGTCGGGGGGAGCCACGCGGGCAGCCACGGGTAGCTGGCATGGAGTTGCGGTCATTCCACCTTCCTTGGCTGGGCAGGGAGCCAGGGGTGTGTGTGTGAGGATATGGCTGGGTGTGTGAGGATATGGCTGTATGACTGATCTCAACCCCCCCCACACACCATGGGCAGGTGGAGGGTCTGCTGCAGCTCCCCATGGCTCCCTGGCTAGGCTCCATGCTGGCCTGGCCGGGGGAAAGGAGAGTGGGGCCTCAGGGAGGAAGAAGAGGAGAAGGGGAGGAGTCCAGCCCTGAGAAGAAGGGACGGGTGAGGTCCCCTCAGTCCCTCCATTCTGGCACCACTGGTCACTGCTGTGTGGTGATCTGTGGAGCTGCCTGGGGGCTGCTCAGGCACCCCACACAGGGCAGGTGGAGGCTTTCCACAGCTGCCCGCCTGGCTCTTACCATGGCCAGGCTGCAGCTGTGGAGCTGGGTTGGGGAGAGTTGTGCAGGCAGCTGGGGGGAGTCATGGCAAACCCTCCACTTGCCGTGGGTGGGGGGCCCACGGAGCCCCTGTCCCATGTCCCTGCCTCCCAGGCCACCTACTGGGAGCTGTGGGGAGCCACAGCGGACCTTCCCCTGGCCGGGGGGCCCGATCAGCCCCTGGCTCGTGTCCCTGCCCCCCAGGCCCAACACCCAGGGCAGGTGGAGGGTCTGCGCCACGGTCTGCTCTCCTGGCTCTTACCTTCAGAGCCTTGTGCGGATACAAAATTTGTATCCACATCCGAGCAGCTATCCACAAAAATGGTCCATGGATATCCGCATCCATGGATATAAAGTAGATACCTGCGGATTTTCAGGGCTCTATGTATAGAATGTGGGTCTGTAGTCTCCATGGTTAGCAGAGTACACAAGCTTGGAAAACGGCTTTCCAAGCTCTAAGCGCCAGGCCTGAGGTCCCGGATGTATTTGCTGTCTCTTTTAGTGCCCAAGTAAACATATTTTAAATCTTTATATATTTACTCAAAATGAGTGAGATAAGCTTAGGAATGTGTGTGAGAGTGAGAGAGCATGCTAATGAGTGTGTCTCACACACAGTGAGTGAGACTTGACACATATGAGCTCTCATCGATGAGCATGCTAAAAACAGTAGTGTACATCGTCAGTGGCAAGCGACTGCACAGATTGGCTGCCCTGAGTATGTATTCAAGGCATCCGAGCAGGTTTGTACGTGGAGTGATACGGGCTAGCCATGCAGCTATTTAAATGCAGCTATTTGAAACTGTTCAATGGTTGGAATGATATAACAATTCAAGCAGAGAAGTGCAAAGCCAAAGCTTAAAGCAAAATTCAGGAGATATAAACCCACACAAAGTGAAACCAATTAAAATATTCCTAAGCAAAGCATGGAGTTTCTCACAGCTGTAATGCTTATCTTGGAGTGCCTTAGATTGATTAGAGGAAGGTTGTCATACTTGCTTCAACCTGATTTGGATATAATTAATCTGAATAATTCAACTAACAGTTCACTGACATAAAGAAGATACAAAATGACTAACCTTGGGTTAGGGAGTAATGCACATGGTGAGCCATGATATTTGTTTCTGCTGAGCTATTATAATGTACTGTCTAGCGTGTGGAAATTCAGGGTGGAGATGAAAAGACCCAAATGTAAAACATAGGGCCTGATACTGCTGCAGCTAAAGAAGGCTTTATTTTAGCTCAAGTGATAGGGGCTTGTGGACGGGAAGCAGAAGGCTCTGAGTTGTTATACTACTGACACTGAAATGGTCATGGTCATGAGTAATATATTTAATGGTCATGATATGTACAATGTATTTCTGACTGTAAAGTTCTAGACCTCTCTGTCCACTTCTGTTTTGGTAAGGAACCTTATATTGGAATTGGAAAAGGTTCAGAAAAAGGGCAACAAAATTATTAGGGATATGCAATGGTTTCCGTATGAGGAGAGATTAATAAAACTGGAACTTTTCAGCTTGGAAAAGAGACGACTAAGGGAGGATACGATTGAGGTCTATAAAATCATGACTGGTATGGAGAAAGTAAATAACGAAGTGTTATTTACTCCTTTTCATAACACAAGAACTGGGGGTCACCAAATGAAATTAAAAGGCAGCAGGTTTAAAACAAACAAAAGGAAATATTTCTTCACACAACGCACAGTCAACCTGTAGAGCTCTTTCCAGAGGATGTTGTGAAGGCCAAGACTAACAGGGTTCAAAAAGTAACTAGATAAATTCATGGAGGATACATCCTTCAATGGCTATTAGGCAAGATGGGCAGTGATGGTGTCCCTAGCCTCTGTTTGCCAGAAGCTGGGAATGGGCGACAAGGCATGGATCACTTGATGATTACCTGTTCTGTTCATTCCCTCTGGGGCACCTGGCACTGGCCACTGTCAGAAGTCTGGATTCTGGGCAAGATGGACCTTTGATCTGACCCAGTATGGCCGTTCTTATGTTCTTAACCCTCAGTTGCCTGGTTCTTGAGTCCAAGACAGAAGCTCTTATGAGGTGATATTTGCTGAGAAATGTTTCTCATTTTTCCCCAATTTGTAGAATACTCCCTTTCCAACAATGTTTGCTCTTATCTCCCAGAATCAATACTGTCTAGATAAGTCATCAAACATCTATTTCTGAATTTCTTTGCTCTACCAAGAACATATGAATGGACATATACATTGCAGTGTGTGTGTGTGTGTGAGAGAGAAAAACATCCTTCATGCAGTGTATCACAAAAAGCTGGCAACATTAAGATGAAGAGGAAACAGGTTTTAAAACAAGATTTAAAAGGCCTCTGGTGAGGGAAAAGAATGAATGAATAGTTGGCATCTCTGAAGGGGGACTCCTTACAAATGACAGAACATGCCTTTAATAACACATTTATTACATGCATTTTTGATAACAGGGATCTGCAGATACATAACATTGCATTACTCTGAGCTGCTCAAAACATTTTACCTGCTGCAATCTAACAAATAAATCTCACTGTTTCAACCATGATATTGGATGCATTATTTTTTCCCAGCTATTGCACAGGGTTTTTCAAAGTAAAATCTTTTATTTCTTTGTTGCATCCTTTGTTCTGCACAGTATGTAGTGAAACTATTATATAGAATTAGCTAATGGATGAGACGAGGGTTTAGACATGAAAATATAATCCTCTCCTAGCCCACAATCAGATGGAGCCAATTCTGTCAGGCTTTGTATGCTGAAGAACTTTGTTATTTCCCATAGAAATGAAAATAATAGTTTAATTACTTTCTTTTTTGGCAGGCATTTTACAAGCTTGTGTCCTGCTGTGAAATGTCACTTTTTAAAGGACTAATTTCACAGTTATCTTTTGTGGAAAAGTGACAGAACTATTGATTAAAAACTAAAGAACCATAATTATTTGTCTAATTCAGTTTTTTTAAACTAGAGCAGATTTCAGGATGGCAAGAATTGCTTGCACAAGGGCACGTATTCCAGCACTTTATAACAAGTAGCAGAACCTGTTTACTGTGTATGTAAAATCACACACATATATTCATCCTTTCTGAGCTTCCCAGTGCATTCCTTCCCCATTTCACCTTTTGGATTGTAAGCTCTTTGGGGTGAAGGCAGCTTTCATTTTATATTCAGTATGACACCAAAACACACAGTCAGCACTCAACCCATTCTGACACCATTGCTACTTAGCTCTTTTCATCTGTAAGTCTCAGTGCTTTACAAAGGAAAGTAAATATTGTTATTCTTATTTTTATACATGGGTAAACTGAGGAACAGAGCAGTGAAGTGACTTACCCAAGATCACTCAGCAGAACAGTGGCAGTACCAGAAATAGAATCCCAGTCTCCTGTCTCCCAGCCTAGTGCCTTGTCTACTTGACCACATTGCCTCTCTTAACAGTAAAAAAAAAAAAAAAGCCATAATAAATGCTACTGTATATCATCAATTGGTTTGCTGAGTTTAGTTCAATGAAATACATTTTTCAGGTTTGGAAGTTCCGCAGTCATCAGCATATTTGTCTGATTTTAATATTCGTAGTCGACAGAAATTTAAAGAACTAATACCATAGAGCAGAACCTGGAATTACTGTTTGCACCTACCAATAACAGCAGACACACCAAAAATAAACAGCATGGCAGGCTAGATGGCTCAGAGAAGTGGTAATGTGCTACCAAGACTTTCATTGCTAGGTTTAAATTCAGCTTAATAGGGACCTAAAGCTGTTACCATGTGATGTATATTTTATGATTCAGGTGAGTTCCCAGTGTTCTAGGTGCTTTACAGACACAAAACCGGTTCCCACCCCAACTATTTGCAGACAATATACAAAGCATGTGGGAAAAAAAATGCAGAATACGAAGTCCATGTTATAAAAACCGCCACCGCAATTGATACTTGTAAACACCATTTTTGGTGGTCTCCAAAGAGAAAGCAAGTCCTTTCAAGGGTCTGGAGCAACCCATACAAGTCAGGGCTGAGATACACTGCCGGTGTGAAGACAAGTGGTGTGGAGAAGAGTACTTTGTTCCTTCTGTTCTGTGAAAAGGACCTCTGACCCTAAGTCTGCCATCAATTCATCCCAACAGTAGTAGGAGTTTTATTTTTAAGTAAGTAACTTACCATCTTCTCTGGCATTTTGAATTCTACACTTTAAAAGCATCGCGACAGAACTGCCAAACCTGAAAAAAAAGTACTTAAAGGAAGAGCTCACTGGCTCAATTTTGGAACAGGAATTAGTTATAAGGGCAAAAAAGAAATTATGCCATATGTAGTAAGAAAGTGCAGGGCTCAAAATGGTGTGAAGAACTGGCCTGTGAAGGTAACCAGCAATGTTCTGTTCGCTGCTTCCAGTTTTAATCCCATCACTATAATAGAACCTAGTTGCCCCAGCAACCAAGCTCTACTCAAAATTGACCTTCTAGCATCTCTTTTTATGAATAACAATGATCAGGGCAGTCTACTACTCCCACATGAGCCCATGCTCAAATATCACAACAATGAAAAAGATTTAGACAAAGAAGTCCATCTCCTAACAGCAGGCCAAATTCTATGGTTCTTAATTATGCAGTGCTTGAAATCAGTGTGAACTTGACTTGATTAAGGGCTTCAGAATTTGTTCCTTTATCATTTGGAGAGCTTGACCTCTCCAAGTAAAAGACCATTGGGTCTTCTGTTTCTTCAGTAGTCCTGCTCTCACTCATGCTTTCATCTTCTTAGTGGCAATGACATAAACAGAACAAAATAATTTAAGAGGACTATGATTCGCTGCTAGAGGGTATCACTGACTAGTCTACTTATTCCCTTGGAAAAGTGGGCTTTTTAATTCCAGTTCAGATTGCATTCATACAGAAGAGGGAACTCTGACAGAGTGGGAGAGAAAAGCAGGAAGAAAGGAAAACAACAGAGTAATCTCAGGAACCAGAGTTATTTCCTGCAAAGAATAAACAACTCGGCTGAAGAAAGGAAAAAAAACTTTCCTTTTCATTTTCACTTGCTGGTAGTCTGCCAGCACTAAAGCCTACTGTATTGTGGTGGCTTGAGACCAACTATAAACAGTCTTCCTTTGTTTGTAGTATCTATATAGTGAGCTGAAAGTTCGTGGATCTCACTACAAACAACATATCAGTAGAGATCATAGGAAATTCTGGCACAACTGGAAACAAGCATTGCACACTATAGCCTCATGTATGGCATAGATCTGGCTTTGAGGTAGAGGTCAATTGCATTGGCAAGTCTGCACAGCATCCATTTATCCCAGTTCCTGCTGTTGGCTGCGGCTCATTCATATTACTTCATCTACATTTCAGTGTGTCATCTGTCATGTTTCTGAGGCTACAGCCAAAAAAAAAAAAGGCAACCCGAAATACAGGAATCTTTCAGCTAAAACTACCACCTGTGTACCCTGTGGCTCTGAAGCAGGGGGACTGATGCCATTTGGGCATTGCTGAGACCACTATTGCCATTTGCAAACAAGCTGTCTGTGCCTTACCTGCTGCCAAATGTTTACATATTTCTAGGACCCACTTCCTTCCTTTTGTGTGTGTGGTTTTCTTTTGTTTTTGCTTGTGTTTGGTTTACTATGACCAGTACTTTTCAATTTCTCTTTGATCCATTCCTCTGGCTTCTTTTTGACTATCTCAGTTGCTCTACATAGCACCTAATATGACTCTAAAAATAGTAAAAGAAAATATTTTTGTACTACTTGATAATTCGTGCACTATCTGTCCTGGGATCTCAAAGTGCTTCACATAGACTAGGATTTGGCCTCACAGTGCCTCTGTGAGACAGGGAAAAGTTATTATTCACCTGTGACATATCAGAAAAAGAAGGCAAGAGAGAGAGGACATGTCTTGCCCAAGATCACACAGGAAATCCATGAATGAGCAAAGGGGGGAGAAGACACATTTCCTAACTCCCAGTCTCATGCTTTAACCATAAAACCATCCTTCCTTCCAATGGGCCTAACCCAACACAATAGGAGTCTTTCCATTGACTTTAAGAGTTGGATCAGGGCATGTGCTGCAATATACTATATACACACACAGACAAAAGTGAACCTAAAATTTCAAGTATGACCAAGCTTAACAAGCATATTTTCTTTACGTAGCCCTTCCTGGGGCACCTGATTTCCAAAGATGATAGAGCCCTTTATTCCTTCTCCTTCATGGAGTCTCTAACCTGCCTTGAGACCAATGGACCCTGGGGTATTTGTGCCTGATCCTCCATGTTGTGATGGTGTGCATAAACTAATAGCAACCCCTTTTGCCTCCAAGGATATTAGAATTTATAACAGGGAGTCAAGAACCAACAAATACAGGTAAACAACATTTTAGGTCTGGAAAAGACGGGGAGAAATTAAAAGAAGGGGAAGGGAATAGGCAAAGGAATCCAGGATGCCCAACCAATTCCCCAACATTAAAAATCCATATCTACATGGTAAAGTCGATGTAAAAGGTGGGTGTCCCTTGCTGGGAGGCTGAGAACTCTCCTTTTGAGTCCCTGGCAACCACAAGCCTTGGCTATTTCCTGTCTCCCAGGGCAGTAGAGGCCCACTAAGTGTTGCTACTGATCAGTCCTTTAGCTGAGAGAAAGAGTCTCCACACCTTTTTAGCAGACAGTAAACCCCGGAGCTACGTGGTCTTTGACTGCTCTAACCTGACTCCCGGCAGCCAGCTCTCTCTGGTCACAAGATCCCTGCCTGGCACAACTCGCAAGTCCAAGCCGTATGCAACCTTTCCAGGGCATGCAGTTGGTCATCCACACTTGCCAATCAAGCTCTAGCCTCAGTAAGGCCTCCTCTTTCCAAACATGGAGCCTATCAGCCACAGCGCATGTCTGTGTGGTCCCAGCCATGCGTGTTCTCTGTGGGTTGTCAGTCAGGCTACTGTGGTGCAGCCCCCATGGGTTGTTAATGTCCCTCAAGCTCAGGCTAAGCAAGCAGTTTCAGCTGCAATTCCCATAGTGTCTGTGCTGTTGACTGTGAGCTGCTGGGAGCTCCTTGCCTCAAGCCCCCAGACTGGTAAGGGGACTAAATTTACAAAATAACAGGTCAGAATCAGGCCCACTGAATATCTTATTCTAGCGCTATACAGCTGTAACCCTGACAGGTTTCAGAGTAGCAGCCGTGTTAGTCTGTATTCGCAAAAAGAAAAGGAGTACTTGTGGCACCTTAGAGACTAACAAATTTATTAGAGCATAAGCTTTTGTGAGCTACAGCTCCGATGAAGTGAGCTGTAGCTCACGAAAGCTTACGCTCTAATAAATTTGTTAGTCTCTAAGGTGCCACAAGTACTCCTTTTCTTTTAGCTGTAACCCTGTTATCGTTAATAGCGTCCTCCTGCTTTACCTTTTCTGGTTTAAAGTGAGATTAGAACCAGACCCAGTGCATGCCCAGCAGAAGCAGAACATCCTTACTTTGTTCACACAGACTAATTGCAGGAAAATGTCAACCCTGTCAAGTTGATCTGATTTGCTATAAAACCTTAAACTCAATTAGGACTCTTTCAAAATAGCAGGGGGTGGGGTGGGGGGAGGAGTGTTATTTGTCATGGTGCAGCTACATCAAGCTACTGCAGAGACAAGTGAATTAAATCCAATTTTATCTATGCAACTCCTTATGTAGAAGAGTTCACAAAGCACTGTGCAATCATTGCACAATAACAGAACAGAAGTACAATCAAATAATTCAGGCATGAAATTAGACACTAAAAACAAACTCAAGAAGGTGTGCTGTTAAACAAGAAGAAAATTCACTGATTTCAAGCTCCCAGTGGGTGGACCAGCATAGAGATGTGGTATGGATAGTCATTCACAACTTTGTATACTTACCAGACTTTGTTGGTTTAGAAATTGGGATGAAAAATCTGAGATCAAGTTTTCTCCCAAAAGTTCCAGTAACTTGCCCCAGTGAAAAATAGTACTTAGGGTCTGTCTTCGCTGAAAAGTTAACTTGTTTTATAACTCAAGTGTTGCCCTTAACTTGACTTTTGTCCTCATACAAAAATCCCTCACTCAAGTCCAGTAACTTGCTTTGACTAGCATGAGAGGGGGTGTGGGCTACAGATCAAGTGAGCATAACCTGTCAGCTGCTAGCACAACCCCTATGTCATGTGGACATAGGGTGGCGTCACTTGACTGCCATTAGCCCTCCAGTGCCTTCTCACAATTTCTCAGCTGTCTCCATTCCTCCAGTTGCACATGCAGCTTGTGTGCTCTTCTTAGCAAAGCCCGTCACTGCTTTTTCATGGTAACAAGCTGTTGCTGAAAAGCTGACCACCACATCTCATGCCTTGCATCAGCCTCTCTTTTCCAAAATGAGGGTCGTGTGTTGAATTAATGCCATTTTCTTGTTGTCAGAGGTAGCTAGAGGGACGACTGTTAATTTTCTAAATGCTGTGGTGCTTTTTGAACTGAACAGTCAAAAGAATATGTCAAGATCTATATTGATACCAGACACCACTAAGTTAATTAAAGGAGAGAACTAACATTACCACATTGCAGCTGAATTTTGTACAAAGTGAAGCAGCCAGGACTATAGCAGCCTACTGAATAAGGACAAGTAGTATTTGTAGAGTACTTAACACTAATTAATCCTCCCAACACTTCTGGGGAGTAGGTTTTATTTTCCACATGGAAAGATAGAGAGTTGAGTGACTTGCCTAAGGCTGAGAGGGACTCCATGTCGGAATTAGAACTGAGGAGCTCTCAGTTTCTGGTGCTGTGCTGAGACCACTAGATAATTTCTCTCCCCAAGGACAGTCATGGACAAATGAAAAGTCTTACGTAAGCTGCAGGTATAATGTATTGATATGTTTCTTTCCGCACACCACACTCAAGCCAAGCACCCCGCCCTCAAACTAAACAATAAGAATAATGCCACCATTAAATTCAAGCCCTCCAGAAGTAGAGCTTGACATTTCAGGGCTTGTCTACATGGTGCTTTAGTCCACAGTATTGGTGTGTAACTTCTAGTCCTCACCAGCATGTCGCCCATGACCTGGCCCATGTGGACCCTGCTGGTGCATGCTAAAAGTTCCCTAGTGCATGTTAATGTGGTCCTGTTTCCAGACTAGAGAATTTTTAGTGTGTGCCAGCAGGTCCATACAGGCCAGGTAGTGGGTGATATGGCGGTGGGGACTAATGCACTGTTTAGACAAGCCCTAAGCTTAACGTGTTCACTGGGAGCAGCAAATTAAGAGCTAGATTGTGCCTTTATGAACAGCCTGGAGCAAGAAGTGGTGTTTTAGCTGCACACCCCAAGAAAAGCCTGGGAGGTGTTGTTCCTCAAAGACACCACACTGTTCCCTCCTTGCTTCCCTCTTACTCCAGAGGAGTAGTAACTTGCTGCATCAAATTAAGACACCCCATCTGCTGGATCAGTAGTGCTAGTGAGCACACTGGGGGAGTAGAAGATGCATTCCCTGGCACTCCCTGCCCTTCTCCTATCGGGGGGGGGGAGTAAATTCAAGGTCTGGGTAGCTCACATGTGGGTTGCTTTCTCTCCATTACTCTAGGAATTGCCATCGTGGATCAATCTGGGGTTTGTCTAGTCCAGTGTCCTGTTTCCTCTGCATAGGTGTATAGCCTGTCACAATCTAGTTATAAATATCGAACTTCCGCTAACAGTGAGCATTGCAAATGGAGGGCGCATTCCTGCTAGGTGCTGAGCACCATCTCCTCCTCCTCCAGTGGGAGCGGAAAGCACTCAGCATCTGTAAGCATTTGGCAAGTGGCAGGACTGGGTCCTGATCTGTTTCCAAGGTGCTAAAAATTTACTACTTAATTGTGTTGCAAGAAAAGGAAGTGTAGGAATAAATTCAGGCTAAGTAGCACTTAAAAGGATTTTTTTAAAAATATGTATACCTTGAAATCAAAGGCAGAAATCATGGGGATCTGAGCTGTAAATCATCACAATTCCAAGAGTGCTCAGATAAAATGTAATCCAAAACATTAAATAACACGGCACCAGAGTGAAAGAAATAGACTGCAAGGAAATTATCTCAGGACCAAATGCTACGGTACACCAGATTTCAAAGAGCAACCTTCAGCAAATTCCTCTTTTGAAGTAATGCATTTGAACATATTCCAGCAAATGGGGACACAGTCTAGAAATAATCATAGGACAAAAAATGCCACAATGTCTAAATGGCTCAGCAAAATATCATTGTTAATAGCATGAAAGGTGTATGATAAAATCTCCAGAAGTAATAGGTTTCAGAGTAGCAGCCGTGTTAGTCTGTATTCGCAAAAAGAAAAGGAGTACTTGTGGCACTTTAGAGACTAACTAATTTATTTGAGCATAAGCTTTCGTGAGCTACAGCTCACTTCATCGGATGCATTTGGTGGAAAATACAGAGGGGAGATTGATATACACACACAGAGAACATAAAACAATGGGTTTTATCATACAAACTGTAAGGAGAGTGATCACTTAAGATGAACCATCACCAGCAGCAGGGGGGGAGGGAGGAAAACCTTTCATGGTGACAAGCAAGGTAGGCTATTTCCAGCAGTTAACAAGAACATCTGAGGAACAGTGGGGGGTGGGGTGGGGTGGGGTGGGGGGGAGAAATAACATGGGGAAATAGTTTTACTTTGTGTAATGACTCATCCATTCCCAGTCTCTATTCAAGCCTAAGTTAATTGTATCCAGTTTGCAAATTAATTCCAATTCAGCAGTCTCTTGTTGGAGTCTGTTTTTGAAATTTTTTTGTTGAAGAATAGCCACCCTCAGGTCTGTAATCGAGTGACCGGAGAGATTGAAGTGTTCTCCAATTGATTTTTGAATGTTATAATTCTTGACGTCTGATTTGTGTCCATTTATTCTTTTACGTAGAGACTGTCCAGTTTGACCAATGTACATGGCAGAGGGGCATTGCTGGCACATGATGGCATATATCACATTGGTAGATGCGCAGGTGAACGAGCCTCTGATAGTGTGGCTGATGTGATTAGGCCCTATGATGGTGTCCCCTGAATAGATATGTGGGCAGAGTTGGCAACGGGCTTTGTTGCAAGGATAGGTGCCTGGGTTAGTGGTTCTGTTGTGTGGTGTGTGGTTGCTGGTGAGTATTTGCTTCAGATTGGGGGGCTGTCTGTAAGCAAGTACTGGCCTGTCTCCCAAGATCTGTGAGAGTGATGGGTCGTCCTTCAGGATGGGTTGTAGATCCTTGATGATGCGTTGGAGAGGTTTTAGTTGGGGGCTGAAGGTGATGGCTAGTGGCGTTCTGTTATTTTCTTTGTTGGGCCTGTCCTGTAGTAGGTGACTTCTGGGTACTCTTCTGGCTCTGTCAATCTGTTTCTTCACTTCAGCAGGTGGGTATTGTAGTTGTAGGAATGCATGATAGAGATCTTGTAGGTGTTTGTCTCTGTCTGAGGGGTTGGAGCAAATGCGGTTATATCGTAGAGCTTGGCTGTAGATAATGGATCGTGTGGTATGATCTGGATGAAAGCTAGAGGCATGTAGGTAGGAATAGCGGTCAGTAGGTCTCCGAATTAGGGTGGTGTTTATGTGACCATCGCTTATTAGCACCGTAGTGTCCAGGAAGTGGATCTCTTGTGTGGACTGGTCCAGGCTGAGGTTGATGGTGGGATGGAAATTGTTGAAATCCTGGTGGAATTCCTCAAGGGCTTCTTTTCCATGGGTCCAGATGATGAAGATGTCATCAATGTAGCGCAAGTAGAGTAGGGGCATTAGGGGACGAGAGCTGAGGAAGCGTTGTTCTAAGTCAGCCATAAAAATGTTGGCATACTGTGGGGCCATGCGGGTACCCATCGCAGTGCCGCTGATTTGAAGGTATACATTGTCCCCAAATGTGAAATAGTTATGGGTGAGGACAAAGTCACAAAGTTCAGCCACCAGGTTAGCCGTGACATTATCGGGGATAGTGTTCCTCAGATGTTCTTGTTAACTGCTGGAAATAGCCTACCTTGCTTGTCACCATGAAAGGTTTTCCTCCTTCCCCCCCCCCTGCTGCTGGTGATGGCTTATTTTAAGTGATCACTCTAGTTACAGTGGGTATGATAAACCCATTGTTTCATGTTCTCTGTGTGTGTATATCAATCTCCCCTCTGTATTTTCCACCAAATGCATCCGATGAAGTGAGCTGTAGCTCACGAAAGCTTATGCTCAAATAAATTAGTTAGTCTCTAAGGTGCCACAAGTACTCCTTTTCTTTTTTCAGAAGTAATAGGTAGGTTATGGTAAATAAATATGTAATCATCCCGTCAGCAGACTGCAGTTAGTGCCCTCTTACAAACATAAGATCATTGCTATGGGAAACATGGAAATCAGATTATAATAGAGAGACAATTTTATTAAAAGTCAAATTGGCAATTGGCTAGCTAGTTAAATCTTTTCCAGTTAATTAATGTAGTAGTATATCAGAGATGAAAAGACCAGCCAGCAGAAGGATGCTTGGAAAATGAATTTACAATATAAAATAAGTCTTTTAGAATCAGTGTTATTCATCTCAATGTGGCTGGAATAGTAGCTAGTTTTTGCTTTCTTTAGCAAGAGACTGTATTGAGAGGATTGCTGACAGTGCATGCATTTGACTTTCAAAGCCATAGCTTCCATCTCCTCTCCACAATGTCACTTCTGGATTTTTCAATTTTTTAACTTGATTTTAACCATAGAGATGCTGGAGAAAAAGAACACCTTACAAATAAGAGGTGTTAAAAGTATATAGAAGGCTTGATAAAACAGAATTACGTTGGCATACCTTACAGCCATATGATGGTATACTATTAGAAATGATGCATACAAATGTATGATTTTTTAAAAATATTTTGCTATAGAGAAGCATTGTCAGGGCAATGCTTCTATTCCTGGCTCTGGCACTAACCTGCTGTATGATCTTGACCAAGTCACTTCCCCTTTCTGTTATTTCCCCATTTGTAAAATGCTGTGTGGTCTACGGGTGAAGTATGCTATATGCAGACTAAAGCCTGGTCTACATTCCAAAATTAGGTCATTTTAGCTATATCGCTCAGGGGTGTGAAAAATCCACACTCCCTGAGTGGCATTGTTAAGCTGACCTATGTCCCCATGTACACAGTGCTAGGTTGACGGAAGAATTCTTCTCTCGATCAAGATACCACCTATCGGGGAGGTGGATTACCTGCGCCGACAGGAGAACCTCTCCCGTTGGCATAGGTAGTGTCTACACTATAGCGTTCCACCGGCCCAGGTGCATTGCTTCAGTTGTGCTGCTGTAGCATTTCAGGAGTAGTAGACAAGCCCTAAGTGTTATTACGTTATCACATGTCACAAAATTGTATGATGGTTGGGTATTGCAGGATAATGGGATCCAAAGACCAAATCCCACAAAATTGCCCATTCAGGTTTTAATGGCCCCTAAGACTGCAGTTTTTGTGTTTGTATTTGCAGAGAGGAAAAGAAAATGAGATAAACAGATGGTGAGAAATACTTTACTAGCAAATATCAGAGGGGTAGCCGTGTTAGTCTGGATCTGTAAAAGCAGCAGAGAGTCCTGTGGCACCTTATAAACTAACAGACGTATTGGGGCATAAGCTTTCATGGGTGAATACACATTTCGTCGGATGCATGTAATGGAAATTCCCAGAGGCAGGTATAAATATGCAAGCAAGAATCAGGCTAGGGATAATGAGATTAGTTCAATCAGGGAGGATGAGGCCCTCTTCTAACAATTGAGGTGTGAACACCAAGGGAGGAGAAACTGCTTTTATAGTTGGTGAGCCATTCACAGTCTTTGTTTAATCCTGAGCTGATAGTGTCAAATTTGCAAATGAACTGAAGCTCAGCAGTTTCTCATTGAAGTCTGGTCCTGAAGTTTTTTTGCTGTAGGATGGCTATCTTTAAATCTGCTATTGTGTGTCCAGCGAGGTTGAATGAGCCAGTGATGGTGTGGCTGATCTGGATAGGTCCTGTGATGGTGTTGCTGGTGTAGATATGTGGGCAGAGTTGGCATCGAGGTTTGTTGCATAGATTGGTTCCTGAGTTAGAGTTACCATGGTGCTTTGTGTAGTTGCTAATGAGAATATGCTTCAGGTTGTCTGTGGGCGAGGACTGGCCTGCCTCCCAAGGCCTGTGAAAGTGAGGGATTGTTGTCCAGGATGGGTTGTAGATCACTGATGATGCTTTGGAGAGGTTTTAGCTGAGGACTGTATGTGATGGTCAGTGGAGTTCTGTTGGTTTCTTTCTTGGGCTTGTCTTGCAGCAGGAGGCTTCTGGGTACACGTCTGGCTCTGTTGATCTGTTTCCTTATTTCCTTGTGTGGGTATTGTAGTTTTGAGAATGCTTGTTTCTCACCACACCATCACTGGCTCATTCACCTGCACGTCCACCAAAGTAATATACTCCATCATGTGCCAACAATGCCCCTCTGCAATGTACATCAGCCAAACTGTACAGTCTGTACGTAAAAGGATAAATGGACACAAATCAGATATTAGGAATGGCAATATACAAAAACCTGTAGGAGAACACTTCAACCTTGCTGGACACACAATAGCAGATTTAAAAGTAGCAAATGACATGAGCGAGTAACTGAGGCTCTAACACGAAAATATGTGAAGACATTGAAACAATCACATTTGTGGGGAAGGTTGGTGAATAGGAGGAAATACATATTTACCTGTAAATAACTCAACTAATTTACTACCTTTTGGCTTCATGTCTCCGGTACTTGACCTGCCATAGTAGAATTGGCACCTCTGCCTAGAAGTCAGTGTGGTCAAAAGGAGCTCAATAGCATGAGATGATATAGTCTATAGATTAAGCAGTAGAGAATGAGCACTGGATTCTTGTGTTCTAATCCCAGCCCTGACATATCTTCCTTCGGTGACTTCAGTTAAATCACTCTCTATCCTGGTAACCCCATCTGTAAAATGGGGAGGATAATACTCCCCTATCAATGTCAAATGTGAGTTGTCAAATATCATTAGTTAACGTTTATAAACATTACTATATAAATGCCAACATTTCCCCACTTGCACACAAAATTCTCCTATGGCAGGGGGTCCAGCAGCCCCAAACCCCTAATTTATTTGGGGAACTGGCCTTTGAAAAACTTTTCTTGTTGTTGGCAACCATGCTGGGCTCTACTTCTCCTACAGTGGGAGGCTGGTGATGGTATGCCGTTGGCCCTCAGGCCCTGTTACATAAAATGGGTGGGTAAAGTGTGAAGGTGCAACAGATCATCTCACTGACCTTTTAAAAAATACATTAAAATGAACTTCCATGGGATAGAGACGCTGCTTAGCTCCACTGACTGCCAGAGCATACCAGCTGAGGATCTGGCTCTGCGTCTTCAAGTGTGTCTTGTTTTGTAGACTAAACTCATCAGAGTAATGGCTATCTATTTTTTTTGGCCATGTTTTGCACTAAGTTTATTGTTGGCACTTAACAAATAGTAAATAAGTGATCATTAATAATCACAGTGACCAGGACAGGAGTTGGTTACTTTGTAAAGGAGGATAAGAGAGGAGATAAGAACTTGTTTCACAGACTCATCCAAAAATGCCGAAGCCAGTTCTGCTTCCAAGTACATAAGAATGACCTTGGATAACAAAAGCAGATCCTACATTACAAGACCATACTTACTGCGGAGTTTATTATACAGTTATACATTTGCGCATGGAGGGTGAAAGAATAAAACAAATAATGAATCATACTGAGAAGAGTAGAA
This sequence comes from Dermochelys coriacea, assembly GCF_009764565.3. Lineage (NCBI taxonomy): Eukaryota > Metazoa > Chordata > Testudines > Dermochelyidae > Dermochelys > Dermochelys coriacea. The sequence continues at coordinate 24,941,175 of NC_050076.1, read as the reverse complement.
ACATAAGAGCTACAGGATTTTAGATTAACATAAGAAGCCTAAATCAAAAGGATGAGTGAGATTTCAGATCATGAAAAGCCCGACTAAGTAAGCAAGGGAAAACTTCAAGTCCGGGTGTGAGAAAAGGCTTAGGTTAGATGTAAGAGTACACTGAGTTGTTTGAAAATTATGATTATTTAAGTATTAGCATGATTTAAAAGCCCAGTGTTCTACTTTTTTGCTTCCTTCCCAAGTAGTCTTACTAAAGGGTACAAAATATGTACAATGAAATAAGAACTACTATATTTGAAATGACTTTTTTCCATTTTGAGATCAATTCAAAATAGTTGCATTTTTTTTTAAAAAAATCACATTTTATTAATTTTCTGTGCAAAAAATCCTTGGGGCATGTTCTAAGCAACAACAGGACTTATCAATGGGTGAAATTTTTTGGCCAAAACTTTTTAAAGCAAAAAATCCAGATTCAGTGTCACTGAAACATTTTGTGTTTATTTCACTGAATTGTTAGTGTTCTAAAACAAACAAACAAATTTAAAAAGTCTAAATGTCTCATTTGTACTTTTTTAAAGGCAAAATGTTTTGATTTTTCAGCTCAAAGCAACTTTGTTTCAAAATTCCTTCAATTTTATTTTAAAAATGCAAAACTTTTTTTTTTGTTTGGGTCCAATAAAGCATTTTTTTGGAATCTGTGAACTTTTTCTTAAACAATTTTATGTAACATGTCATTGTGGCTTTTCCTGAGCCTGTACTGACTTTCCACTGGTTGGCTCACAATTAAAGTAGGCCTGTTAGACCCCAATTATCACAACAGTAGTGGAAGTGGTGAGTGGGGAATGAGGGCAACCATACATCATTCCCTCCCAGAGCCCCAGGGACCTTCGGTGACAAAGATATACAGCCTCAGATCATATATTATCATTTCAACATGGTCTCCCCTGGGGGAAATCTGGTAGGGAGAACTTACCAGGGTTCATAACAAGTGCAGATGGCCCTGGTCTTCCACGGATCCCTCAGGATGCCCCAGGTTTGGGGTGGCCCCAAACTCTACTACCCATCAGGATGATATGAAGAATGTCCATGAGAGGATCCTTGTGAAGGTTCTCTCATTCAGAGGCTCTGCCCAGAGGTGCCCCCACTGCAGGGGAAAATCTGGGCCATTGTATTTCACCAAAACTGTTTTATTTTTGTGGCAGTGGGGTTTGTTTTATGCATGTTTTATGGCTTATTCCATTCTCTCTCCTCTATGTCCTTGTTGTCTTTCAATCTCTTGGAAACTATTGGTTAAAAGAACAGAAAGATGCTACAGACTGATCCTGCCAGCCTTAACTCTTTTGAGTAGGCATGTAAGGAAAACAATGCGACTCTCTAGTGGGGGAGGATTACTCTGGTGGCTTTCAGGATCAGGGCCTAAGGACTCAATTCCTGCTTCTGCTTCTCTCCTCTGCTCTGTATGAAGCTACTCTTTTCCTCCCCCTCTTTCTTTCTTCCGTCTCTTTTTGAAAGTCAAAACACTTAAAAATGCCTTTCGAGTGTTCAATTTATACCACCCCCATAATCCTCCCTCTTGCTGAGGCAGTCAGCAGTCTGGCCGTGGGCTTGCCTCACACAAATTCAATATGAGTTCATGATGCAGATGTGATATTGTGTGGAGAACAATACCTTCCACTTCAGCAGCTCTTCCCTAGCTCAGAGCCCTTTGTTACCACTTACTCACTGGCAAGGTTTTTCTATGGCTTTCTCTTTCTGAGGGTCATTACACATGGCAATTCAATCTTAATGGAGATTTTCAGGCTTGTGATTCAGAGCAAGTTTCCCTATTGGGCAAGCTTCGAGATGGTTGTACTGTATTCTGGGCTCTGGAGGGTAATTTGCATCCAACCCATTTGTTTGAACAGGACTGACCAATCAGGCATCTGTCCTTGCTACTTGGCATTGTTATCAAGAGTGACTCGGGTATAAGAGTCTTAATTTAAGTGACTTGGAAGATCAAATTTGTATTGTAAAAAAAAACCAGCCAACCAACCAAACAAAACTGATTTGTGTAGAGCCCTTTGAAGCCTCAATATTCTTCTGTGGCTGTCGATGGATGTTGCTTGAGTGATCTTGGTTTATGTGTGGGGTTCACTTCCAAACAATCCAGGCTGGTTCAGACCTACTCTGTTCTGTTCAGCTTCTTGTACTCAATTCATCATCACGGTATCCAAAAGCCTTATGGAAAACATATGCAGAATTTTAAAGTTATGAAATTATGAGATTCTATAGTAATTACTATAAGACTTCTACAAAAGTTACGTAGAGAATTATGTTTCTGTTGCAGGATTCCATAGAATTTGTATATAAATCAATATTCTATAAGCTTCTGAAGGGAATCTATATCCTTAAACTATCCATTAATATAATTGGCGAAATCTTTTCTTCATATACTTAGCCCTTAACAGTGAGCCTTGGCAACCTCCATGTTAAGCAGATTCCAGTCCTACGCTAGCTGTAGCAGTTGAGAATCCCAACGAAAAGATGCGCTTCATGCTTATATTCCTCCCTGGTTACTGAAACAATGCTGCAGCACCAACCAAGCTTCTCAAAGGCCTTTCATCGGTGAAATACCCTGTGAAGTTACACTTTAAGTGGCCACTTGCCTCAGCCCCACTGTATAAATGAGGAATATTCAGAATAGTTAAGATATAACAAGAACTAAGTCAGCCCACAAATAAAATTTGAAACGGAAATTTCTTTGAGCTGGCAAGGAAGTTTCTCTACACCTACAGTCCCCTTTTGTGGGGGATTACCATACAGTGGGCTATTGAGTAATATCAGCCATTAACTTTCTCAAGGCTATTGATTTCAGTCCTATATATGACACAAAAACCTTCAACCAATTTAACATCTGTGCCCCAGATGCTTCCTGGGAGCACCATGTTTTGCAGGCTGCTGGAACAGGTCAGTAGGTGGCTACCCCAGCAAATGAACCTCCTACTATGAACCAGGTTGATACAGCTGGAATAAAAATCTGATTTAGGCATCAAGTAGAAATCAATTGTCATTGCAGTACTACATGTATCAACCTTGGACCTTCAAAAAATTATGCTGCTTTGCATACTCAGATTTGTCATAGTTGCCATTCAATAAATAAAGAGTTGAGAGTGTTGAGCATTAAGAAAATCAAGTTTAATGTCTAGATGAGGGGATAGCATGCACTGAAAATGACCATCATTCATTATAATATCAGATAAGAGAGAGAATGTTGAGTGGGATGCTCTGGGATAATTCATTTATAGTATATTGGTAATTCTGTAACTGTGAAGTGATAAAGCTAAGTGATTTATAAAAGTTGTATATTACATGGGTAGGGATTTGAAAAAAAATAACCCTATTTAATCTCATAACATGATTTGTTTATACCTTTATTTGATTAAACATTCTGCAGGTGATATTTTTCATAGACCATGCTGAGGATACTCTTTCCTTTTGGGTTTGGTTTGTCTGCACCGTGGGCTGGTTTTGTTATTATTGTTGGGGGTTTTGTAAACTTTGTTCTTGCTTTGGGATTTAGAGCTTCATTGTGCTTTTCATGGCACTGGTTCATGCTGGGGGAAACAAGGAGTTTCATTGACCCACAAGAAACTCCAGGAGGCAGTGTACTCAAGAGAGGCACAATTCCTCCTGCAGTTCCTGGGGCAATGCAGCCAAGAAACAGTATTGCCAACCCCAGAGGTTCAAAAATCATGAACCCAGCCTCCAAAAATCATGAGATTTTTTAAAAAAATATTTTTAAGCCAATAATAAAATTTGGAGACATTTTTTGCCTTTTGTTTTGAGCCTTTACAATTCACATTTTCATGTGTTTCTCCATGAACATGAAGGATAGAAATGTAGTTTATTTTTAAATGAAAGCTAAGCATCTCACATAATCACAGGACTACAAAAGCTGGGGCTTGGAGCAAAATTCTAAATATATCAAGACGAAATTGCATGAGTTGTCAGCACAGAAGGAGACCATTAAGCAGGTGTAGCCTGTGTTTCTCTTCTGCTGCTGGGTAACTCTGACACACAGCGACCTCCTATAAGCCCTTTATTGCCTCCTTTTGACAGATTAGGGCTAAAAGTGACAGTAGACCTGCAGTGCCCTTGTTGTCCATGAATGAGAGGTCTTCCATCTCACCTGGTTCCTGCGCAGGGGCAGGGGTTGGAGGATCCTTGTGCTTTTCTCTTTGTGCACCCTTGAAAGTAGGAGAACATAAGAACGACCATAGTGGGTCAGACCAAAAGTCCATCAAGCCCAGTATCCTGTCCTCTGGCAGTGGCCAATGGCAGGTGCCCCAAAGGGAATGAACAGACAGGTTATCATCAAGTGATCAATGTCCTATCACGCAATCCCAGTTTCTGGCAAACAGAGGCTAGGGACACCATTCCTGCCCATCCTGGCTAATAGCCATTGATGGACCTCTCTTCCATGAATCTATTTAGCTCCCTTTTGAACCCCTTTATAGTGTTGGCCTTCACAACACCCTCTGGCAAGGAGTTTCAGAATTTGACAATGCGTTGCGTGAAAAAATTCTTTCTTGTGTTTGTTTTAAACCTGCTACCTATTAATTTCATTTGGTGGCCCCTTGTTCTTGTATTATGAGAAGGAGTAAATAACACTTCCTTATTTACTTTCTCTATACCACTTATGATTTTATAGACCTCTATCATATCCCCCCTTAGTCACCTCTTTTCCAAGCTGAAAAGTACCAGTCTTATTAATCTCTCCTCATACGGAAGCCGTTCTATACCCCTAATCTGGTGCATAATGAGTCACATTGCTTTTCATTGTAAATTATATTAAAGTCAATTAATGCAAAACCATCTGATTTGCTGTTTGTCCTAAAAAAAAAAAAAGCAACACCTTGTGTGCACAGGGTTGTTTATGTGGGAACACATCGAACACAATTCAGCCCTGTCTTAACTGAAAGCAGCTCATACTGAATTCAACAGGAGTGGTGTCCAATAACCTGAATTTGACCCACTGGGGTGTATTAAGGATACAGAGAGAAAGGGGGAGACTAAACATGTCATGGGAATTCTGAAGCTGAGACCTGTAATAAGCCACAAATTTAAAGATATGGTGGGTCATATTTTAGGCCTCATTCACTGGATGATTCCATCCTTTCAGTGAAGCCTGTGCTCCTTTTAATGTAACATATTATTACTTGTAATTAACCTGGGGCATCATAGGCACCGGTTAAACAAAATCTGCACAAGCAACTCCTGTCAGCTGATCAAGAGGAAGAATTGGCCCTGGAAAAGACCACTCAGTACACTTCCCACCTGGAGGATGAGTACCAGGAAGGAAGCCAGTTAGGGCACTATAGAGGGAAAACTTTGGTGACATTATACGCAAAGGTGTCCTAGGCTAAGAAGGTGAAGGAAACCTTAGAATCTGTACAGAGTACATTTGTCCATAAGTCCTTGGCTTATGGGAGTGAGGCCCTCCTTCAATATACAGCCTATCGACTGAGTTTATAGAATACCAGACACTCTAGCACATAGTGACTTGGGCTATCTTATGCGAGCCAGAGCTAACACACAGAGATGCACAGGCTACTTCGCTGCATAAAGAGGAGAGGACATCACGGTACATCTCCCAGAAATGATATTTACTTCTTGTGAGACATAATCCTGAAGTTTCATTTCTTGTTTATTATGGTAGCAGCACATTTCATTTCCTGACCTAATGGACTATGTGTCTGGAATAAAGATTCTTGGTAAGTGTTTCTTTTTTTCTGCTGACTTAGTTAAATGGCAACTATAATGAGCCACTATAAAAGACACACATATGTATTTAGTTTTTCAACTTTTTGAAGAGTCTCTCAGGTGATTGACCTTTGGAATCTCAGTTGAATCACACTAAATGCCCTAGATGATACCTTGTCTCATAAAGAAAGTGTGCATCAACTGTGGTCTAATTAGTTGGTAAAATAGGAGATAGGGCCAATCCTCAGCCCACCCAGGTGAATGGTAAATCACCACTTGAATTCAATGGATGCAAGATCACATCCATGTTGTGTGTGCTCAGTAAATATAAGAGATTTATTTCATTCCATAAGTGTTACAGCTATACATCAAGGTAGACTGGTGGAGGGGAAGGATGAGTGAAGAGGGCACAGAGAAGGTGTGGGTCATTCCTGTATTTTCCCTACATCGATCCTGCTTTTAGTAGCAGGCACTAGGGTTGAGATGGGAAAGCATGCAGGTGCTTTCTAAGAGCCTATTCTGAAAGGGGAAGAACACCCTAACTCCCACTGAGGCCAATGGGAGTTGGGGATATTAAGCACGTCTCAGGATCTTAACTTAAAAGTGCCAGAATGCCCTACATCAGCAGGATGCTCAATAACCCTAACGCTGGCCATCCCTGCTCCTTCTCCTCTCTCCCACCTGTCTCAGTATAGTAAGGAGACCATTTTGCCCTATATATTTTGAGCATGATTAATAAAGTGTATTCATTACAGTAGCCAGCATTTGTTTAAGCTTTAAATTACATAACCATCATACCCATCCACTGCCATGCAGCAGTGCATTTGAAGAGGATTCTATTACTTGGAGGCAGCTCTAACTTGAGTTTCAGCCATTCACCCTCTTACTGATTCATCTGTTCTAGAATGAATGAATGAACTAAATGAATAATTGCCATCACTTCCTTCCCTGCATCACAGGTGACAAATATCATTCCTGCCATATGGCACAAGCTGTATCTTCAGCACATACTCTCTCTCCTCCCATTCCCCTTTTTCTTTAATTAAAATGACCGTCAATTTTAAAAAGCCCCCAGATTTGACCTCCCTGATTCAATGCATCTCCCAGGTGCCTCAGACTCACTCCCCACTAGTACAATCCTGATCACTTTCTGAACTGTCAGCAGCTGGCCAGCTTTAGACACGACTCCCAGATGGACGTGGATCATGAGTAAATCATGTTACTGCATTCTCACTCTACGTGGACTTTTTTGCCACCAGAAGCCTTCAGCCTGAATTCCAGCAGTGCAGCGTATCAAGCCCTAATCTATTAAATGATTGCTAATGCCCCTATAAAGATGTTCTGTTTTCCCTCCATTCCACAGCAGGGAGAGGAGGACACACCTGTCAGTACCAGTCAAATGTGGCATGGGGAAGTCATTAGCTATTTGGCAGGTACATATACGTAGAAGTCAAGCATTTCAAATGTGGGAGCCTGAAGTTAGGCTCCTAAATTCAGTTAAGTCCCTAACAAGAGGCCTAATTTTCAAGAGTGCTGCATATGCAGCAGCCCCAGTTGAGGTTGGGGCAGCTGCTGAGTGCTCAGTACTTTTGAGGATCAGGCCACTAATTTAAGCACCTAATTGTGAAACTAGAAACCTAATTCAAGGCTTCCATTTTTGAAAATCATGGCCAGAGTGCCATGTAATTTGGGGTTGTAAAAACCTGGAGGGGAAAGAAGATGGGGAGTAGGTACCCAAGGAGGTATGTTCTGTCCTGTCAGTTCAATGTGATTTCTGGGAGTGGAGCAAAGTTTCTACCGCCCTAGTTCTTGTACAAATGCAGACTGAGAACCAGATTTTTAGGCACCTAAGGATGCAGATAGGCACCTAGTAGGATTTTCAAAAGCACTTAAGCCACCTAAATACCTCTACAAATCTGGCCCTGAGTGACCAATAGTTTTGTGTTCCTGGAAATGATCATGCTGCCTGATGATGGAGGCTGGGATGGTATGTAGAGGACTGTCACTCAACAGGGATGCCTGGACATCCCTGCGTTTGGGGCCAGGATTTCCTGTGGATTCTCTGGCTCTGAGGTTGGCAGGCCCCAGCCCAGCCTGTATTCTATGATAGCCCATCTTATTTTCAAAATGTGTAACTATGAAAATGTAACAAATGTTTCCTTTTCCAATCCTTACACTGGTTTTCCCTTGCCTTCTGTGTTCAATTAAAACTTGTCCTTTCCTTCAAAGCCCTCCAAAATTTCATTCTTGTCTCCATTAGAGTCTTTATTTCATTTCCTTTTGGCTCATGTAGCAGATCCCTTTCCCCTTCACCTCTTTCAGTTAAGCCTACTTCAGTGCTGACCCTTGCGTCTGGAGGTGCCACTTCCTTTCCCAGTGTAAGGACAGCCATTTTCAATTCAAATCCCTACTTGAAACATGCTTCCTCCCCAAGACCCCTTAATGCTAACCCATATCAATAAAATGCTGTCAACACTGTTAGTTAACAAAAAACCAACTTTGAATGTTGCACCAGGATATTTCGTTGTCTGATCATTGTCATTTACAGCCTTATTTCAATCTTGCATGCATGAAAACTCCACTGTCACTCAATTAGTCTCATCTGAGTTGCTCCTGGTTTACATCAGTGCAACTGAGAGCAGAGTTGTACCCTTACCCTGTAAACTCATCAGGGTAGAAATTATGTTTTCCTTTGAGTTTTGTTCAGCTGTGACTCCATTGTCAGCACGTATCTTACTGCTAAATAATAATTCAAATAATAGTGATCACAGAATATGTTAAATAAGTACTAGTTTAATGCAAGATGTATTACAAGGAAGTAGGACATAACTCAGTGATTATCGTAAGGATCTGAAATAGCTGTCATAAATGAGGTTTACGTGGCTGCCAGCCTATCTTTAATTTGAGTTAAAACCAGAACTTTTTTCATGTCAAAAATTTTCACTTGCAAAAATTTTCTTAGCATGAATTTTGTGGACCTTTAATGAACAGCAAATTATAATTGGCTCTCCGCAATGCACATCATGAGTTAATCAGGGAAACAGGTGATCTAGCGAGAGGATATTTTATTTGATGAAGAAATGCTTCAATTTTACTTAAGTTAGTTAAAAAGACTTGCAAATAGCTATGAGAATGAAAATGCCATCCCAAATTGCTAGGAGTAATGGGATAAAATCAAGCGAAGAAAAACGTAGGCTAAATAGTAGAGAACATTTCCTGACCATGAGATGCACTGGATTGTGGCATAATGTCTCAAAAAGAGTGATGGGAGCCTCATTGCATGGGACATTTAAAAGCTGGACTGAACAAAAAATAAACTGAAGGGGAAAATCCTACATTGGTAGGGGAATGAACTAGATGCACTTAAACTTTTTGCATCTCTGATTTCTGTGATTCTGATTACATTAAAAAATATTGGGCCAGATTTTCAGCTGTGCCAAGTTTTATATTTCACACAGTGAAGAGAGCAGAGGTGGAAGAGAAAGGTGGCTCCTAAGCTATCTTCTCAGCTCCCCCAATCCTAGGCCAGCCACGGACCAATTCAGCCCCTGGTATATGAAAGTTCCTGAAGGCCATTATAAAATACACAGGCCGAAACAATCCCATAGAAATCACTGTTGACTCATATCCAGCTTCTCGTCCACTGTCACCCCTAGGTCCTTTTCCGCAGAACTGCTGCCGAGCCATTCGGTCCCTAGTCTGTAGCGGTGCATTGGATTCTTCCATCCTAAGTGCAGGACCCTGCACTTATCCTTATTGAACCTCATTAGATTTCTTTTGGCCCAATCCTCCAATTTGTCTAGGTCCTTCTGTATCCTATCCCTCCCCTCCAGCGTATCTACCACTCCTCCCAGTTTAGTATCATCCGCAAATTTGCTGAGAGTGCAATCCACACCATCCTCCAGATCATTTATGAAGATATTGAACAAAACGGGCCCCAGGACCGACCCCTGGGGCACTCCACTTGACACCGGCTGCCAACTAGACATGGAGCCATTGATCACTACCCGTTGAGCCCGACAATCTAGCCAGCTTTCTACCCACCTTATAGTGCATTCATCCGGCCCATACTTCCTTAACTTGCTGACAAGAATGCTGTGGGAGACCGTGTCAAAAGCTTTGCTAAAGTCAAGAAACAATACATCCACTGCTTTCCCTTCATCCACATAACCAGTAATCTCATCATAAAAGGTGATTAGATTAGTCAGGCATGACCTTCCCTTGGTGAATCCATGCTGACTGTTCCTGATCACTTTCCTCTCCTCTAAGTGCTTCAGGATTGATTCTTTGAGGACCTGCTCCATGATTTTTCCAGGGACTGAGGTGAGGCTGACTGGCCTGTAGTTCCCAGGATCCTCCTTCTTCCCTTTTTTAAAGATGGGCACTACATTAGCCTTTTTCCAGTCATCCGGGACTTCCCCCGTTCGCCACGAGTTTTCAAAGATAATGGCCAAGGGCTCTGCAATCACAGCCGCCAATTCCTTCAGCACTCTCGGATGCAATTCGTCCGGCCCCATGGACTTGTGCACGTCCAGCTTTTCTAAATAGTCCCTAACCACCTCTATCTCTACAGAGGGCTGGCCATCTCTTCCCCATTTTGTGATGCCCAGCACAGCAGTCTGGGAGCTGACCTTGTTAGTGAAAACAGAGGCAAAAAAAGCATTGAGTACATTAGCTTTTTCCACATCCTCTGTCACTAGCTTGCCTCCCTCATTCAGTAAGGGGCCCACACTTTCCTTGGCTTTCTTCTTGTTGCCAACATACCTGAAGAAACCCTTCTTGTTACTCTTGACATCTCTTGCTAGCTGCAGCTCCAGGTGCGATTTGGCCCTCCTGATATCTTTCCTACATGCCCGAGCAATATTTTTATACTCTTCCCTGGTCATATGTCCAACCTTCCACTTCTTGTAAGCTTCTTTTTTATGTTTAAGATCCACTAGGATTTCACCATTAAGCCAAGCTGGTCGCCTGCCATATTTACTATTCTTTCGACTCATCGGGATGGTTTGTCCCTGTAACCTCAACAGGGATTCCTTGAAATACAGCCAGCTCTCCTGGACTCCCTTCCCTTTCATGTTAGTCCCCCAGGGGATCCTGGCCATCTGTTCCCTGAGGGAGTCAAAGTCTGCTTTCCTGAAGTCCAGGGTCCGTATCCTGCTGCTTACCTTTCTTCCCTGCTTCAGGATCCTGAACTCAACCAACTCATGGTCACTGCCTCCCAGATTCCCATCCACTTTTGCTTCCCCCACTAATTCTACCCGGTTTGTGAGCAGCAGGTCAAGAAAAGCGCTCCCCCTAGTTGGCTCCCCTAGCACTTGCACCAGGAAATTGTCCCCTACGCTTTCCAAAAACTTCCTGGATTGTCTATGCACCGCTGTATTGCTCTCCCAGCAGATATCAGGAAAATTAAAGTCACCCATGAGAATCAGGGCATGCGATCTAGTAGCTTCCGTGAGTTGCCGGAAGAAAGCCTCATCCACCTCATCATTGTTATGTAGCTACTATTGTGAAGACAACCTTAGCTCATTTCATAAGGAAAAACCCTTGCCAGGGGAAATGCCTTTCATGGCAATAGGTTATTTCTATGCTTTAGTAATTTTGTAACACTATCACTAAATTGCAATCTGCCTTTTCCATGAAACATGCATTAAACTCAGGGAACTCATTATCCCATCCCAATCTAGTGAAGATGTGAGCGACTATAGAATTACTTTGTTAACTCAGGGAAATTACAAGTTGTGCGTGAGAAATAAGGGTAATTTGTCTTCAGTCTGTTTTTAAAACTATCGTATATTGGCATGCAGGGTATATTAGCAAAGGACAGGGACCGTTTTAGAATATTATATCATGTTCTGTGTACTGAAAGGCTGCAACAGCAAATAAAAGCTCCTTTAAATGCCCATTTCCTTTATTTACAGCATTCTGGGCCAGATCTTTGCCTGATGTAAATATAGGCACAGTTTGAAAAATTACCATGGAGCTGTGCTAATAGATATCTGTTGAGGATCTGTCCTTTAAATTCAATGATATTTAAATTTTAGAAAGTATAAAAAACATAGTGTTATGCCGATACAAATGTTTAGCAAAAATGATCATATGTTTTTAATAAGGCACCTAATTTAACATGTTATCATATATAGAATCATAGGACTGGAAGGGACCTCGAGAGGTCTTCTAGTCCAGTCCCCTGCACTCAGGGCAGGACTCAGTATTATTATCTATGGGTGAATTACTGTACTTTTTAGGGCAGGTCTATGCTACAGACTTTTGCTGGCATAGCTGTGTTGGTCATGAGTGTGAGGAGGTCTGAGATCCCTGACTGACATAGCTGTGCTGGCAAAAGTCACTAGTATAGATGAGGCTATACTGGCAAACCTGTGCTTTTACCAGTACAGCTTGTTTCATTTGTGGGGAGTGGTTTTACTATACCAGTATAAAGTAGAGCTTTGCTGATATACCTACATCCACATTAGAAGTGCTTTGTTGGTATGGTAGACTTATATTCCTCTACCAGTGTCGTACTCCTAGTGTAGACATGGCCTAAAGTTACTTATATAGTCCCCAACACTGTAGTAGCTAAGCCTGCACAATCTTTATATCTCCTCACCACACTCCTGTGATTACCATTATCATCCCCGTTTTACAGATTGGGAATGAGGCACAGAGACTAAAGCCCAGATTTTAAAAGATCTTTAGGAGCCTGGAAAAGCAGATAGGTGCCTAGTGGGATTTTCAAAAGCACCTGGGCACCTCACTCCCAATTGGAGACTTTGTCTGTGGATTGTTAATAGGATTACCAGTTTTGTGTTATTGCATAAAACAATCATTTCTGTAATAGCAGAAGACAGAAAATCGATAATCCAGTAAAGAACTGCTGCTAATACACAAAATAGCCTCTTCTCTTGAGCAAACTGGTAAATTTGGTATTACCCTATGTAATCTTGTTAAAACATGGACATATTGGAGTGGAAGGGGGATGGGCAGTGGAGAAAGGATATGCTTAAGGAAATATTAAAAAGTAGGTCACTGAGGTAAGGAAAAAGAAGTTTTTCAATATCTGCTGCCATTGTTTTCAGTCAATTAAAGCATCTCCCCTAGGAAACCTTAGAGATTTGATATCACAAAGACACACAACCTTTAATATACAGTCAAGCTTCTTGGGAGAGTTGCCCCACTTTTTGCCGATGTAACAAGAGTCTAAATAACACTGGCTGCAATACCATATTTGTAGGTCCAGCACATTTTAGAGAATCTTCCATATGTGGGTCTATTTTCTACAAGCAAGTGGCATGGCAGTGGGCCAGATCCTCAACTGGTGTAAATCATTGCCATCCTGATTTATACCTGCTGATAATCTGGCCCTGTATGTATAATTGTGCTAGGTCACAGGATTGAATAGTTTAATCAAAATTGCAGTTGCTCAGTGCAGTTCCCGATCTTGTCATGAATATCAAAGAACCGCTGTGGGTAGGTGGTAGTGGTTTTGGTTACCATTTATGGTAAACACCTATGTTTCCCACAGATCAGTGGGTAGGACATGTTTACTATCACCTGAGTAAAGCCTGGATTGTTCAGCCTATTCTCCCCAAGAGATATACAGGGAATGCTATCCATGCATTCTGTTCCCCCGAAGGATTATAACTCCTCTAAATTGCTACTGACTCACTCTTCACTACTGCCATTGTTTCTTCATCTGACCCTCATTTGTGAACTGTTTTCTTTTTTTCACGCATTTGCTCTTAAATGCACTTAGTAGTAAGTGGAGAGAAAAAAATACAGCTTCTGCATTATTGTTTCTTTCCCCTACATCCCTTCTTTCTTCTGCATGAGCTTTTCTTTCATAGGCAGCTTTGTATTGGAGTCCCACAGAAAAAAGCCTCCTTTCCTCTGAAAAGCTGAGTCGTGCAGTTTTGTCAGCATGAGTTTTTCTTTGTCACATATTTTACTTCATTTTGGAGTCTACGAAAATCATCAGCGTTATCTTGTGACCATTTTATAGCCATTTCACACAAATGTAAACTACTACACAAGGAGAAGGGCAATGGAGAATTAGCCTAAATATCTTTTGTGCTAAACATTTAGAGCTGTATGGCCTAGTGGGTAGAGCACTGCATGGTGACTTGGGTACCTGTGTTCTAGTTCTGGCTCTGCTACTTACCTGCTAAGAGGCCTGGGGCATGTCACTTCCCTGCTCCGTGCCTCAGTTTCCTCTTTGTAAAACAGGGATAATGATACTGTCCTTCTCTGTAAAGCACTTGAAGATCTGCTGATGAAAATCATCATCTAAGAATACTGTGAGTATTACAGTACTGTGCCTGGTAATATTTTGTTACCTACATGCTTGCATTGCAACATTTAGTGGTGTAAATAAGGGAAGAAATGGTGGGGAGGAGACACAGTTTTTGTTTTGGGGTATTCTATATATATCCGCAGACTTACCAGAGCCTGGTGGGTTAACTATTGGATGGGCCAGAATAATTCAGAAATTGAGTTAGTGGGCTGCAGGCATGTTCATTAGCTGTTTCAAGCTTCTTAGGTGATTTCCATTGTGGGCAAGCAGCCTGTCAGGTGAGTCCTGACTCACCCAGAGTCACTATCTGAGAGTGGAACCAATGGGAATTCAAGGGGATGGGGAGGACTTTAGAAATAGGAGGAGTGGGAACCAGCCAGAAGAATTCAGCTGTGGAGAAGTGCAAGGACCAGAAAGGTCTTCTGTAGGGACTTTGACAGTGTTGCTAGATTCAGACTGCAGGCTCCCTCATCCCACTGAAGAAGAGGAGGAGTAGAATTTGCTGCAGGCTGTGCAGATTACAGACTATTGTTTCAAAGACTCAAGGGGAGTTTGAAATAGACTGTGGGACTATCCCTGGTTTCCCAACTTTAAGGAGCTGGCATCCCAAACCCCCAGAGGGTTTGGTCACCATTCCACAGAGACTGAACAGGGTAAATCCTTCCAGAGAAGGCCTGTAAGGAAGTGTACGTATGTGTTTGCTACATTTTACATTGAAATTGTGGTATTAGCAAGTATTAAAAAAAAATTTGGGGGGGGAACCCTGAAAGTTTTTGATTGTTTGTTTTAAGTTATTGACAATATTCACATGGGTTTCATGGATTATAAATGAGACGAAGTGGGTGAGGTAATATCTTTTATTGAACCAGCTACTGTTGGTGAAAGAGACAAGCTTTTGAGCTTACACAGAGCTCTTCAGTTCGGGCTAAAAGTAACAGTTATATATGTATGTCATATATATATATATATATATATATATATATATATATATATGAGAGAGAGAGAGAGAGACCCATTTATAGATTTAGTATATATTTTTCACTGAGAGAATTTTTGTTACTTTTGTTCTCTCAGTGTAAATTCTGTATAATATATACAGATAAATATATCAAAGTCCTGAAAAGATTAAACTCTGATCTGTAGCTCAGCAGAGAAGTAAACTGACAGGAAAGAAATGCTATATCTAACACACGGTGCTTTTCCTGTTACAATTGCACTAGTGTAACCTCTTAATCATGCATGGGAAATTCTACAAGATTAACATTCATGATGGAATTTTATACTGGAGTAAAGTTTCAGATATTTCAGGCTTAAATATAAAGGCCACAGTCTCAACCCCGATCCTCTAATTTTGCCTGTTTTAGCATAGTGCATACACCAATTCTGTCTGGGTAAATTGAGCAGTTTAATCCCTTATTGTGTAAATAGGAGAAGGAAATGCACAGTTTAAAAGGGGATAAGGTTTGTGACCAGATAAACAACTTGCTAGCTAATCAGCCCTCTCCTATCCCCACCTCCTTCATTTATGGATCTTGCAGTGCAGTTGCATATGACTTCACCTTAGTTTGCTTCCCTTTTTTGTGAGGTCATAAACAGTGAAGTAGGACTTCACGGCATCATCAAGCAATAGGAGCAACTGGAGGCAGTGCAGAGTTTCAACAGCCAAGGAGGAACTTTGGGAAGGGTTTGCACTCAGAGACACATGCAATCCCTGGCACACAGCTGGAGCATATCTGCTGTACCATCCCTTAATATGATCCAACATTTCCCCCTCTGCCCTGGCAAGATCCTTGTGGGGGGTTGACATGGCAGTGCTTCTTCCTGGGTTCCCCTGCCTCTTTTGGGGTGCTTGTACCACCCAGAGCATTAGGAAAGAGCAGTATTGCCATCCCCAAGTATTCAAAAATCATGAGTCAGGTCCCCCAAAATGTGTTTGGTTTAAAAATTATTAGATAAAAATAATCATGGTAAAGAAAAATAGTCCATTTTTTTTAATCTCATGTGGTTTTGAGCCTTTAGGAGTCATGTTTTCTAGTTTTTCACCACAATCAAGAGGGCTAGAAACTTTTTTTTTTAAAGCCGAGATTCTCATGTAATCAAATGACTCTAGCAGCTGGGGCTCTAGGAAAAAGAAATATGCCATGAGACTTGGCAATACTGAAACAGTAGTTCCTGCACTTGGGCAGTGTGGGGGCTTCAGCAGTGCCTGTTATGTTCATGGGGAGCAGAATGAGTAAGGTATGTTGGCCCTTCCCTTCCACACAATGGTCAAGTACAATCTGGCCCCAAGTCTGCCAAGCCAGGGCACATTCACTGAGTTGAAATGAAAATAAAATTTTACCACTTCTCAAGATATTTAATCCATTTTGGCCTGCTTTTAATTTTAGTCTGCAGTGTTCTGTGGATTTTAGCCATTTTGACTGGAAGCAAAAGGAGACAAGATAAAATTGATCATAAAGTTGGAAAGAAAGTTGATCAATGTAATGGACAAAGATAAGGATCTTTGCTGTTGTCTGTTTCTAAACACATGTATGGGCTAATCACCTGAGGTGATTTTGCCAGACCTCACAAGCAATACAAGATCTCTATGGAAAACCTAAGTACTACAACCAATGCTATGATTGTGATGCAGTAGGTGATGATCTTTCCTGAGTTGTAACTGACCTGATATAATTTTGGGCTACTACAGGTACTGTCTTTTAGATGAAGCGTGAAAATGAAGCTCTGACCACTTGTGGTCACTAAATGTTTTCACAGTAGCCCCAATATCCTAACTCTGGGGATATACCTTTCAGTAATAAGAAAAAAGGAGAAAATATATGAGGTACTAAAAGTACTTTCTAGTTAAGAGAGAACAGTCTGTAACAATCTGCTGCAGAATGACAATACAAGAGCTGACGATGTCTCTTCCATATTTAAAATGATCAAAAAAGCATGCTGGGAAACTTGCCTGTAAAGGGTGAATCCACACTGAGACTTTAGGAGCGACAAGATGATCACAGATAGTAGTGTGTAAGCGAGGGTTAAAGTCCCATATTCTGGAAGACTAGGGAACTACATGGAAAACATCTCCAGATTGGTAGAGCTTGAGCTTGGTATGTCTCAGATAGTTACGTCCTTTTGTGTTTCTTTGATATTACCTTATTATGGTAAAAGTCTAGAAATTTTTAGAAATCAGGTTTTTTGGGGCTCTGAGTTACTTCTGCCACCCCTATCATATGGACCAAATTCCACATTGAGTAACTGTATTCTGTCTGCCAAAATTCCCCAAGTTATATAAAAAGGCATTCTTTTCTTTTGCTCAGGTCCTAAACTAATGTGTGGCATTACTATGAGATACTTTCTTCTTATCGGATGCGAGCTTGCCAAGCCCATTTGCGGCAGCCTCATCACCGAAGTGCAGAGTCCTTAGACCACCATCAAAAATGGTCAGAGGGCAGTCATCAGTGTTGTGTGACATTGTCTTTAGCCACAGCTGCATGTGGGATCCCAGGTGTGAATGCTGGCTGCACATTGACCCTGTCCTGTTTGAAATTGGTTCAGAAGGGCCCATGTTCAGCATGACAAATCAAAGCCAGGTGCACACGTGGTCAGGTCAGTTATAAGAGACTGGTTTCTGACATCAGCTGTAGACTATTCTTCATGCCACAGTGACATTGCAGAGAAATCCAGACAGAGCAAGCGGGGCCACAACACGTGCTTCAATGAGAAGCGTGCTCTTGGGTGGTCAAAGAGGTCTGTGTAGTGGCAGGCTCGAGTTTGCCTTGATCTTCTCCCTATTCTGGCTGTAGCATCCTTACAATACTAAACATGAATATTTCAGAGTAGCAGCCGTGTTAGTCTGTATTCGCAAAAAGAAAAGGAGTACTTGTGGCACCTTAGAGACTAACAAATTTATTTGAGCATAAGCTTTCATGAGCGTGAGCTGTAGCTCATGAAAGCTTATGCTCAAATAAATTTGTTAGTCTCTAAGGTGCCACAAGTACTCCTTTTCTTTTTGCAAACATGAATATGAATGTGAAATGTAAACATGAGATATTAAACAGCTGCTATTCTGCCCACAGGATGCATACAGTGATTCTTATGTCTTTAAAAAAAAACGCATAAAGATTACACCTACTGTACTGCAATGAGGGGCACATCCGGGGCCTGTTCTCTCTTCTCACTCCAGTTTTACTCGATTGACTTCAGTGGAAGTGAGAGCAGAATCAAGCTGGACAATGACACAGCCAGAGAAAAGGCACTTCAGGTTACATTAGGAAGAAAGGTGTTGTATAAGATGTAGTTAATTCTTAGTGAAAGACTTACAATGGGAAAAGATTTGGGTGCAGAGCATTCAGGTAAGAGACACTGTGTCTCGTTCTCCACTCTCAATAATTTAACACCTCACAATCATTTCCACAATAGACTATCATCTGCTTTATGGTGTAGGAACCTGATCCAGCTCCACTGAAGTTAACAGGGCCCTTTCCATTGCCTTGAATAGGTTTAGGACCCAATCTTAAAAAACAGAGGATCAGGCCCTATATAAAGCAAACTCGTTTTCTCTCTTTTCCTAATTCTGACTTTTGCCTCCTTGGTTTGTCTTTATTCTTTAATACATTATTCTATGTTTTGTTTTTAAATAATAGTCTATATATTCATTTTATACCGTGATCTGATCTTGTACTCGCTGAAGTCAGTGGCAAAGTTTATGCTGACTTCAGTGGAAAGAGGATTGATTCATTAGTGCATTAGCTGGCTTTGTGTGTTTTGTATGCCATTTACCCACTTCAGTTATTTCATTTCAGAACTGGCACTTTGCCCACCATACTGTGAACCTCCTCTGGGATCTTGTATTGGTCTATAGATAGCTTTTCTCGCTCAGTGAGTGCTTATGCAATGCCGGTTGTTTTAGAGTAAACTGTGTTCAGCATGTATGCGCTGCTCACTTCTGTCCATGAATCGCATTACCTGTGGGTTGTGAGATGAAATGACAGTCACACATCAAAGTTAGCCCATCTCCTAATCAGAAATGAAGTACTGACTTTTCCAAAGACAAAATTTTTGCTTAGTAATTGAATTTTGCGGGTGGGGAAGAATTCATCATGTGCTTTAACTTAGACATAACATAATATATGATGTTAAAGAACTAGTATTAAAGTACCAGTGACATTTTCACAGGTCTGCCAACACAACTCATCAGAAATGGCTACATCCTGTATAGCTGCCTCTATTTAAAAGAAACTGACTGCATCTATTTAAAAGAAAAAGAATGGGGAGGAATTGATCCTGACCTCACTCCAGCTTTATACAAGTGTAGCTCCCTTAACTTCAGTTGTCCCAGAGATGATACAATATAAAAGATTCCTTGTCTTTAGAACACAAGGATTGCAGAATTCCATCCAGATTTTTTTCCAGTAGCCATATACTGAACTCTGATCAAATTACTCTTGATGAGATAGAGTGAGATCAGGAAGAATAGATCACTATTTACTGTTAGCATGAGTTTATTGAAGAGGACCCTAATCAGAGGTGAGGTAGATCCTGATAATTTGCATGCAAGTAGGGAAAGCTGAATTTTGTCTGAATTATACACAGAACTGGCCTAGGAATGTCAAAAGGTTTATGGAAACCTTCATATAGCTTCACCCAGAAACATTGTTATAGTCAAGGGCCTATTGTTATTTCCACTTGTAAGCCTGATTCTCCACAGTTTTGTGTCTTCTATTGTCATTTACACCTGTGCAAAGTGGTTGCAAAGTGTGACCAAATTAGATTGGTAGGGATTATATCTGTCATGGTTGCAGGACTAGTAGCCGATCTGTCCCCTTTGTGGTGTCTCTGAGTGCACCCCCACAGGTGACAGGCCTCCTGCCTTTACCTCTCCTGGGGTGGGATTCCATAGTTCTCTCACTCTTAGACCAGGCCCTGGGCTGTAGCACCCTGTGTGTCAACTGCACTTACCCAACAGGTCCAAGTCTGACTGTGTTCACACACCTCCGGTTCTTCACTTTGGAAGTCTGTGACCAGTGGTATATGCTGACCAGACATCCTTCTTAATCCAAGGCATTGTGTATTTGAACAGTAGAAACAAAGCTTTTATAGAAAAGAATTTAAACAACAGTCTACACATATGTCTATCTTACCTAAAGGCTTACTGTGATAGTAACGTAGGCAGGACTACCTTCTCCAGAGATACCCCATCAAGGTCCCTGTGTCTGTCTGGCTGTCCTGAACAACTACTTCATCTCTCTTGAGAGAGAGAGAGATTGAGGAAGAGGGAGAGAGAGAGAGAGAGAGAGAGAGAGAGAGAGAGAGCGCCTGCTATAGCTCTTTTGTGTCCCTCGGCTTTGGCCCTTCTGCATACAACCAGTCCTGTGGGCTCAGCGGGAGGTAGAACCAGAGGCCTTAGAGCCAGTGGCTCTGCCATTGTCCCTTAACCTCTCTAGTGTTTGCCGAGGAGTGGCTCATCTTGAGCCATTCTTTCCCTTCACTCTTGTTTTCCCCAACAGCCTTCTGTTAAATTAAATCAATATATTCATAAAGTGAACCTCCCCATAACCAGGCCAACATACAGTATTCATAAATTATTACAGAGCAACTCCAAATCCATCACAACATCAACCTACCACATGTGAAAACAACTACACAAGGTACAAAACTGTGGAGAATCAGGCACCCACATTTTTAAAATAAGGGACCAAATCCTGCTGTCCTTCGTCAGTTTTCACTCAGTCTTCACTTACGTAAATGGCTTGTGAAAACACATTCTCATCTCGGGGGGCGGGCTGCATCAACAGTTCAGCTAATGCCTTACTGCGGTTGAGGTAAGCGGTGGGTCTGGCCATCGTTTCAGGTGAATGAGAGCTTTTGGCAGATGCAGTTTGCTTAGTGGCTCCCTTTCCTCCCATCCTGTAGGATCTATTTCTCTACTCCTCACACAGGACCCAAGACTGCCCCCCTCCATCTTATCTATTTTGCCTTTGGAAGGGCTGGCTTCCTGAATTCCCCTCCCCTGGCTCCCCATCTCAGATTCTTAAGGAAGTTACAACCTGGCACCCCCTAATCTTCTCACTGTGGGGACATGGAAGGCCTGCCTGGCACAGAGTGCTGCCACCATCCCCCCCCTTTAGCATCTTCTAGAGGGTCAGGAAGTAGCAGAAATATTCCTTCTCTTTAGCCAGCTGGGTCCTGGACAAATCTGTAGCAGAAATGGGGGGAGGTTACTTAATTAAAGTGTAGATTTAGTATATCATTGGCGTGGTTACATAGACACAGTTTAGATACACAGTTTGTCATTTATCCATGTAGACCCCTGTGTATTTTTTTTTTTTTGCCAATTCTCGCATCTGAGCAGGTCCCTGCAGCACAACCTCTGGGAGACATTGATCACCCATAATGTCTGTCATTCTTTACCAACAACAAAGAAAATATTTGCCCAAAGGCCCTAGGAAATGAACAGCCAACCTTAAAATTGCATCAACTTGAAGTGCTCATTGTAATAGGAAACTAACTTAAAATACAAATATCAGTTCTTACTGTACATATTGAGTCATGTTGCTCCCTCTGCAACCTTTCAGGACACAGTGCTGAGCAAAATGGGTGTAGTGTTAGTGTAGCTGCACTTTACATTCATATGACACCTGTCATCCACAATGGTGCCACAGTGCTTTACAGACTACAGAGATGCTTTCACCTACAACAGAGATGTCTCTTGAGAAGGAGCAAAGCAGCAGTTCGGTGACACTAAAGTCCCCCAACCTTGCTTTGAAAAAGGGAAGGGAATACCATATGTACCTGAATCTACAACGGCTATAGCAGGTAGGCAGGATGTAATTAGTAGAGTTGGAAATTGGCCAGGACACCAAGGTTACCATACCAGGGGATCTTAATGAGCACCATCACTTAGGGCCTCAGTTTTATCTTTCATCTGTGAGAAAATACCTGGAACAGTACAAGGACCTCTTACCTGGCTGGAGCCTTGGTTCAGAACCATCTTAAAGGGAAAAATACCTCCTCCTGAGGGACTGTTCCAAAGCACAATGAACTCGGATTACGTTAAATGTGCCACAGTACGTATCTATAGTACATCCGTGGACCTGGAAGAAGTGGGGTGGGTTGGGATTATCAAGCTCCTGTTCTTTGGGGTATTGTTTCAGATCCTCAAGCTTTGGAGAATTGTCACTGCACTTGCTTCTGAAGTTTAAAAACAACATCCGAATAGACAGTGGGCCTGATCCAAAGCTCATTAAAGCTGACGGAAAGTCTCCCACTGACTACAGTTGACTTTGCATACTATTTATAGGTGAACAGGATGGCTTTTCTTTATTTTCCCTCTACTGAAGTGATATGCAGAGAAACCTTAAAGTTTTACTGGTTTTTGTATCAGGCAAAATGGTATCATTTCAGCTTCTGGACTGTGGATCTAAGGGAAGAAATTATTTGTAAGGAAATAGTTTTACCGATACATCAACCCAAAACACTCTCTCTTCTAATCAATTGTCA
Source organism: Dermochelys coriacea (assembly GCF_009764565.3). Lineage (NCBI taxonomy): Eukaryota > Metazoa > Chordata > Testudines > Dermochelyidae > Dermochelys > Dermochelys coriacea. The sequence continues at coordinate 24,918,665 of NC_050076.1, read as the reverse complement.
GCAGGTAGGAGACAAAGGAAGAAAGGCAATTTCCAGCTGGATTTTGCCCCCCTCCCACTTCCCCCCAATGCTGGTTTGAAATCCACTGGCATTGGCAAATCTGAGGTTTTTGGAAAGCTGCAATTATACTGCAGGTTTCAGAGTAGCAGCCGTGTTAGTCTGTATTCGCAAAAAGAAAAGGAGTACTTGTGGCACCTTAGAGACTAACAAATTTATTAGAGCATAAGCTTTCGTGAGCTACAGCTCACTTCATCGGATCCGATGAAGTGAGCTGTAGCTCACGAAAGCTTATGCTCTAATAAATTTGTTAGTCTCTAAGGTGCCACAAGTACTCCTTTTCTTTTAGTTATACTGCAGTTTGTCATCATCAGAACTGGTGTGAGGTTTCAATTTCCTGACATCTATGCAAGATGTTTGTGTCTCAGGTTCTTTATACTTTCTTCTTTGCAGAGTGGAAGTTATTTGGAGCAAGGTTATTCTTTTAAAAGATCTCGTTTTTTAGGTGGTGTGTATTTTTAAGGGTCTTTTTTGTTGTACAGATTTGGGATGTAGGAAATTGAAGGCAATATTATATTTGCAGGCTTGCAGTCTAACTACGCTTTCAGTTCAAGCACTTAGACAATCCACCCCAGCACTCTCACCACTGTGCAGTCAGGTGGGGCTGTAGTGATGCTAGAGTAATGGTCGGAGAAGGATGGTCTTGTGGTTAAGGCACTGGACTGGGACTTAAGAATTGATCCCCAGCTCTGTCACAGTCATCATATGATCTTGGGTAAGTCACTTAGGGCTTGTCTACACTTAAAATGCTGCAGCTCTGCCATTGTAGCATTTCAGTGAAGATACTAGTTATGCCCAGAGGAGTGGCTCTCCAGTCAGCATAGATACTTCACTTCCTTGAGAGGCGGTAGCTAGACTGATGGCAGAATTCTCCTGTGAACCTAGCGCTATCTACACTAGCGGTTAGGTGAGTTTAACTGTGTTGCTCAGGGGGGTGGATATTTTTACCCCAGAGTAACATAGTTACACTGATCTAATTTCCTAATGTAGACCAGGCCTTATTGTCTCTGTGCCTCAGTCCCCATTTGTAAAATGGAGATAACACTTCTTTTGTCTATCTTGACTATCTACGCACCAATCCTGCAACTGCATCTGCTCAGATGGTGGAAGTGCCTTATTGACTTCAGTGGGACTTTGCATGAATACAGGAGCCTGCCTTTACAGATACATTTAGGATTGCGACTTTAGACTGTAAGCTCTTCAGGGCAGGGACTACATCTTACTATGTGTGTGTACAAGAGGTGGCACAATGACACACTCGTCTCATTAGGGAGCTTCTAATCACTACTGTAATAGATATTAATAATGACACTGAAAAAATACACACAACCATTTTGAAAAAATCTTCACGGTAGATGCAACCACTGAGAAAATAAAGCGAAGTTCAACTGCCAGTGATGTTAGGAAACAAGAACAATGAGACATCTCAAAATGGAGAGCAATTTACAAAACTAATTTTATTAATTGCTTATATGACAACTAAAAAAAGAAGCCAAGAAAACACTAAGGGGAATTCAAGGCCCCTGCAGTGCAATGTTGTTTTTTATGACTACTTAATTCCTTAGCAACTTTGATTTAAAATCCGAACAGGTATTTATTTATAAAATCATTACAATAATATCAACATAAACCACTTCATCTGCAGCAATACTGGGTATCTTTGAAATCTATTAGTCTGGATTTAAAAATGCTTCCTGCTCGCCATAGTAAAGTCTGTGGTTCAAAGAGACAAAATAAAAATAACATGCTCAGAACCTCATTTAATAGCATTTAATGATTCTTGTAAATTGTTATACAAACACATTCATTTTCAAAAGGTTATGACTGCCAATTGAAGAATCTCATATTTTCTCTCTACCTGTTCTCTTCAAATGAGGAATAAAGGAAGACAAAACCATATCACAATTTTTTTTGGCAACTAATTGCTAACAAAAATATATTTATGAAAGTATAAATCCTTTTGTCTCCTAAAATGAATCCTGCACAATTTATTCTGCTCTGTAAATATTTCAACTGAATAGGTAGGATAGGGTTTTGGCTACCTGTGCCCATTTGGGATCACCAAAAACACTGTCACATTGTTGACACCACATCATCCGAATTCTGCCCCTCCTATCAAAGTTGTTCGGTCTGGAATGTTATTGCTATGTCTTAAATGCTTATTGGCTGCCTCTGTGCCTCTTACAGAGACCTAGGGTACCTCTACATGGGAAGAAAAGACCAGTGGCAGACAGTCTCAGAGTACGTCTACACTGCAATAAAATACCTGTGGCTGGCCTTTTTCAGCTGACTCGGGCTTGCGGGGCTGAGGCTACAAGGCTATACAATTGCAATGTAGATGTTGAGGCTCAGGCTGGAGCTCAAGCATCTACGCTGCTATTTTTATCCCCTCAGCACAAGCCCCAGTCATTTGACCCGGGCTCTGAGACTCACTGCCATGGATCTTTTTTTGCTGTGTAGACATACCCTAGGTCTCTGTAAGAGGCACACAGAAGCAGCCAAACAGCATAATAGACATAGCAATAACATTCCAGGCAGTACAACTTTGATGGAAAGGATGGATTTTTTTTCTGCACCCCTAGGGCCAGATCCTTTGAAGGTTCCCATTGACTTCCATGGTTATTGAATCATGCCTTTAGGTCCTGATTAAGCAAAACAATTAAGCATATGCTTAAGTGCCTTGCGGGATCAGAGCCTCTGAGAGATTTAATTCAGTAACATCTGTCAAGTGCTTTGAGATTCTCCAATGAAAGACACCTACAGAACTGCAAACTATAATAATGCTAAGGGGTTCTTATTGGTGCCATGAACAATATAATAATAAATAATACTCTGTACTTCTAGAACACATTCCTTCCAAAGATCCCATCATGCTTTGCAAACATCGTCTCACAGTCCCCACCACAAGAACAGGGAAATAGGATTTACTTAAGATTACATGCGAGGTATGTGGCAGCTTTCCTGACTCCTAGCCCAGTGCTTTAAATGAAGACCACCCTTTTTCCCCAGTGATCCTTCTTTGTACCCATAAAACACAAATGGCAAATTTCTTCAGTAACTCACACCACACTGTTCTCAATATTCACAGTTTAGCTGTGACACTTAAGACTCTAAACATGTGTCAGATTTTTTTTGTAATCTCCCAGGTGAAAATCAAACCATTCTCATTTATACCAAAAGACACTTGTGCTGACTGAAGGAATTTGATTAAGATATTTCAGCTCCTAGCACTGAGAATTATGAATGATGTAAGCTTAATTTTTTGGTCTTCCCATATACTGTACAAAGGCCAATTTTATTCTGTTATTTTTGAAGTTGGACAAAGAAAAGATGCTGTAGGAGTTGCAGATGTTCTTACTCAAATGTAACCTGGAAACAGCCCAGGAATGAAATGAATGTAATAATTAACCGTCAGTCATCAGGCCGGATACAAAGCTGCTTGCTGCAGAAATCAGGACATTCTTAAATAGCTGGAGATTGAGAATGTATAATATCTTTAAATGCAAACTCTCTTATGTTATTCTCTCTTATTTATACATGGCTATGCTGTAAAATTGAGCCTCTATAATTGATTCCTGTTCATCATTTCTAAACTAAGGCTCTCTAGGGCCAACCTATAATCCATGGTGTATAATGTTTTAAGATAATTATGGTACCCACAAATAAAGTACACTGTGAGTTTTATACTTTATCAATATATTTGCAGACTCTCTCTGCAGTGTGGAAGTGGTGCAGATGGATTTCTGATTTCTCAGAAAGAGTTCAGTTTTCAATATATCTTTCCAGTGAGAAAGGACAAAAATATAGTACTAAATCCAATTATTAAAATCTAGGATGGGGGTGGGGAGGAAATCTGGGTCCCTATCTCTGCAATAGACTTACTGTGTAACCTTGGGCCACCTAATTTCCCTGTGTTTTAGATTACCTATGTAGAAAATGGGCTCAGTACTTACTCTCTCTGTGTGTGTTGTGTATTTTATATACAACAAAAATATGGGTTTTATTTACACACACACACACGGTTGGCAGAATTCAATTTTGTTCATAATTTCAACAGATAATATTTACAGTATTTTAATCAATTTTTCAGATTTTTATTTATTTAATTTTTCACAGTTGTAGGAAATTAAGAGTGCTCCGACAATGGAGGGATCAGACAATAATTATTTAATGACAGTAGACAGCAGATTTAATGGCAGATTCAAAAACGTAAAGCTTTATAGCCATTAAAACACAAATTGTCAACATCACATGTCAAAATATGCAAAGTAAATATCTTTAAATAAAATGCTAATAGGTTCTCAAGCAGTATTTTTCTTTCTTTCCCTATCAGTAAATTTTGATTATCAATGGAAATATTTTTTCATTGGTTTATGTATACATGGCGAAATATGTTAACTGACATTTACTGATAAGAATCTAATCCTTCCAAGCCTCCCCCCAAATAAAAAGAGAAGACATTTCTGTTACCTTCTAGGAAACTGGCTAATCCCCATGTGGACTTCACCTTTAGGACTGGCTATGTTTCTAGGTTTTCTTGATCTTGTTCATGAATGTGCTTGCCAAGGAGAAGCAGGGCTTAATTTGTGCCGGGACTTGCCAGGGCTGAGACCTGGCACCTCTGGGCTTGCCACATCAGTTATTAAAGCAAAAAATTGCTTGAGCCCCAGCACCTCTTTCATTACAAATTAAACACTGGGGAGAAGGGTTGGCTGCTGAGAGATGGAGTGGGTCACATAACCCACTTTGTCTCATATTCTTCCCCTAACTCTTTCCACAAACACAAGAGTTTCAGACATGTTGCTTTTTGCCCCTCCTCTTCATCTCTCTTGGTATTGAATTTCCCATTTCACATGGCAGAAGAGATGGGTTAGATTGGGGTAGGGCTGGCAAGTCCGATGGTAAATCTTGGGCCCGGCAGTGAGGAAAAGAGCCCTCATCTACTTGAACTGGCACTAGCTGATTTGCCACCATGTAACTAAACTCACTAGTAAGTATTATGACTTAAGTTTCTTAAAAGCCTGGCACAGAAACACGAAGGACTCTTACAGTCTCTCACATTAAAAGCAAATCATCTATTTCAGCAGGCAGTTTTGCTGCCTCCATTTTTTTTCATTCAGGGTCCCAAGGTCCTTCGCTGTTTGGGACAAAGCATTGATCTAAAGATAACCAACACGATAACTTTATGAATAACATTAGGCCAGGACTGAGAACCCATTTTAAATACACTTTGCTATGTCCTGTTCTTGTGGCAGTGGCATATTTATGCTCAGTCACTTTAGTCCACATTCCTTTCATGTTAATTAGAACAGGCAGCTGTGACATAATCAAACACAAATGGCCAAATTTAAAACATTTGGAATGGCTTCTGGCTGCTAATCTTTTAGTATTCACTGCAATATATTTGTGTCCATGTTAATAATAATAAAAAAAAGTCTGCCGAGCAGCATTAAACTCCATGCTTAGAGGCATTAGAAACTGTACAATATTTACATACAGTCAGAAGAAGATGTTTGGTCCAGATTTCGAACACGGTGGATATATGTTACATGGTACTGAGATTGTTAAACAATTTACGTAGATTCTGTCAAGTAGTGGGGCGGCTTGCTAAATATTTGATATGGTAGCATTCTGGAAAGTTTGTGGGAACTATTGAGGCAATTTACCACCTTTATTTCCACGTACCATGACATATTCCACTGCAACATTCCCTACTTTTAAGTAGATAAAATTGCTTTACTCTTGACAACTGTAATGAATATGACTGTATTTCCTCCATAATTCCTTTTGTGGATAAATGCAAAACCTCACAATTCTTCAACAGTACTATTCTGCTAAGAATCTCGCCCACACGGTGAATAAGTACCAGCTTACCATTGCATATCAGTTACAGCCGTGATCAGAAAGATGCAGGCTGTAGGAGAGGTGGTTTTTCAAATATCCCTTCTTTTTTCTCTCATCCTCTCTTCTTTAATTTGGCCCTTCTGAAGTGAACACTACTAACATTATGCAGTGACCATAACAAGACTGACCTCTGATTGCAGGTTCCTGACCAATGATACAGCTCCACAGTGCAGGTCTTGGGGTTTTTTTCTGATTCCATTGTAGGGGTTGACTTAACAGTGTGTGATGGACAACTTTTGTGACTAAATTTATGCATTTATTCTCAGGGTGTCACATTTTTCATAACTGTTTTACTGTGTGAAAAATATGTGTCCCGCAGTTTGCTTATTTTTTAAATATACAGACAAATGATTTTTCTAAAGTTTTTAGTTGCGGTTGTGTATTTAATATTATGGATATGTTTGTATAAGCTGCCAAGTAGGCACCAAACTATACCTTCAAAACCTCATTTTGCAAGCAAGGGTCTGGCAGCAACATAATGGTTTCTTAATGTCATACAAAGCCCTCTTTATTGTGGGTGTATAATCTGTCAAATATTCTATTCATTGCATGTTGTACGCTAAGTGAATAGCAATAGTGCCTGGCAAAGAGAATTGCTGGAAGTTCAAGCAGGGCTTCTCCTTCAGTATTCATAAGAAGTGACTCAGAATTCATGTAAGGCAAGTTGAAATTTTCATAAGTGGAAAGCAGCTTCTGCGTTCCAACTTAAAAACAAAAACTAAATATACAGAGGGACAAACCCACGTTCAAGTGTTGCAGGTCAAGTAAAAGACAATGGGACAAAGCGTGAGCTGCTGTAAGGGGCTGTGTCTCCTCTGATGTCAGTTTTTTGAATAAAGGCAGCAAGGTGGCTTAGCTAAAAGGAAGTGAAATTTGGAAATTGGATATTTCTTAGTGTGATTAAAAACACCATTAAATTATAAAATGTTGGAAATCATCTATTTTCCCACTATCCCACTACGTTGCATTGACAGAGATTAACACTTTGTTCTCTGGATACGCCTACAATCACCCAGCAGAAGTGTAGCAATTACTTTCCATTCTATTCTAAGCTATCCTGGAGAGTAATAAGATTTCACATGGTGCCACCTACTAGTTAGAACAGGAAACTGCTACTAGGTGACTGGACGTCATAGGCTGCCTAAAGTTCAGATGATTGAACAAGGAGCCCCTATTACAATTTCCATATGTAAAAGCACCACAGTTGTTGTTGTTCCCTGCAAATACACCATCAGTCAGTGCAGTAGGAGAAAGAGAGGCTTCTAGCCAAACACTGTTCTGAATAGATGGAGATAAGGGTAGGGAGGTGTATATCCTCATGACACAGACATGTGGGATTTTAGTGATTATATTTAGCAGAACCTTCAAACGGAATGGCATTAAACTGCCAAGGCCAGACCCTCTGTAGTTGTGATTGAGCGTTTCTTCATTGAATTAATTTGGCCCTTAAGATTCTGGGTTCTATTGCCCTGGCCTGTAATCTGAGCAAAATCTAGAGCTGCTTGGTTTGCATTATTACAGTTCAAGGATGAGCTGCACCTGCACTCTCTCTTTCTGTGGGCAAAAATTGTGGAAGCTAAAATCATAGGCCACTTTTAAAAACTTGGGCCCAGTTAACTTGCCCAAGTTAACACAGGAAGATTGACAAAGCCAGGAAAAGAACATAGATCTGCTGGCTTGCAGTTCTGAGCCATAAGCACCTGACCAAAAGATAGAGCTCTATGTGACAAATTCTTCCCTTAGTTATAGCCATGCAATCTCATTACTGACATCACTGGTTTTGCATATGGGTAAGTGAAGGCAGAATCTGACCCTGAAAGGTACAGAATCTCATGACAAGGACTGTGGCTTTTTATTTATTTTACAAAATAACTATAAATTGTTTAGTAAGGCAAATTGGAATTTGACTTTCCTAAAGAAAATGCTGTAGCGGGTGGAACATTTCAAGTAGTAATGCAAAATCCCCTAATCTAATCCCCTGAGACCAATATGCATTTCTCCTGCCACAAATGTTATATCTCTGTATCTGATCCATATAGACAGCTTTAATATATTTGCATTTTAACTTTTAAATGCTAGACTTTGAGCAGGTAGTGATGGGTTTTGTGTTTCCTTCAGGGTCCATCAGTATTTTCATCTTAAAAATCTATTTTTAGTTGTTTACAGTGCAGTCATAAAAACTCCCTTACACATAACATGTCAAGACCTTAGTCCAGAGGCATCTTTTTTTAATATAGGAGAATGGAAAAGGGTGTGTGTGTGTGTGTGTGTGTATGTATGTATGTATGTATGTATGTGTGAGGAGTTAGTGAGGTTTAAGATGGTTTATTGTTTTTCTTTCCTTTAAACTCTCTCAGGGACAAAGCAGTTACCAAAAGAGAACAGGATAATGGGCCACCTAGTCCATTCACTGTCAGTCATTTCTGTAAATGCTTTAGTGGCCAGTGCCTACTGTGCCTGGCCAATTACCTATGCCATGGAGGGAAATTCCTTCTTGATGCCACATGGTGATCAGCTTGTAAACCCAAAGGGGAACAAGAGTTAGCTTTTGCCTACTGCCCATGTTTCTTTTCATGTTGCCAACCCCTTCAAGGTAAAAATGTTTGAAATCCCATTCCATTTACTCTAAAAGTAAGAGTAAAAATATATCTCTGATAACACTAATAATCTATCATTTATTTGTGTCTGGGTTTCAAGAGATTGACAGAGAAGACTTGGCCTTGAAGTGTGATGTGCACAGGGTGCAGGGCAGGGAGGTTTTTTTGCTTTAGTTTGTAATAATTTTTTTAACACTTCGTGCCCCCCCCTTACTCCCCAATTGTCTTTTGTGACCTCCCCACCCCAGGGGTTGCAACCCTCCAGCTGAGAGAAACTGCCTTAGGGTAGTTGTAAGTGCTACTTTAATTCGTATGAATCTCTTCCTTTTTTGCATCTTACTGAGCTATTCCTTCCATTTTGAGGTCAGCCCTTCTGTGTTATTTCCAGGGCCATTGTGAAGAGGTGAAGCCTAATATTTTACTGCCCTGCACATTTTGTAATCAGTTAAGAAGGGTACATGGAATTTTGAGGGCTACTATGCCTCCCCTTGCACAGGAGCACTAGAGTGGGGAGAGGGTATGGGGAGCCCTTTGGTCCAAAGGACAGGCTATAATTTGGTTGTAGTACTGGCAAGGGGTCACAAGGAGGGAAGTTCTGTTGATGCTTCTCCATGGGCTACCTCCAAGCCCTATAGAGGTATAATGTCTTTCAAAGGCACAGTGCCTCCAGGTGTGTCTGCTCCAGAGGCGCTCTGGCTCATAAAAGCCATCACTGAGTCCTACATATTTTATTAGAAATAAGTCCACCATTCTAGCATTAAAAAAATGTATTCATGGATCAATCCTGCTTTCATTTGTACCCATGAGACTTCCGTGGAAGCCCATTTGAGGCAGAACTTGGCCCCAGTGTTCATGAGACACTTACCTAGAACTAAATAGCATTCTCACAGCTGTTGTGGCGTTGACATTGCATGTGCATAGACAAAAAAGTAAAAGAAAAGAACCATGTTAATAACAACACAGGTTATAAAAATCACTGGTTGCTGTGATGTCTCTTCTGTTGCTCTTTTATATGCAAAATTCTAGACTCTATGTGGGTTGCACATATGGAATTAAGTGCAGGATCAAGCCTTTCTAAATGGAAAGGACTGAACAGAGTAAGCTTATACTTTAATGTTGGCTTCCTTTCAATATTCTATGGATATACTTTACCCTCACTTTAAAGGGACACTGTCAATTGGAAAGCTAAACAATTTTTTTTAAAAGTCAAAGCTAGTATCAGATACTACACCTTCCCCAAGTCCATCTGCCAATTTTCGTGACTATACAATCATATTTTCCTTGATTTTTCTCTAATTTATTGTGTGATAGAACCACATATGTATTAGAGAAAACTAACTATGGAAGTAATACAAAGTACTGTCAAATTAATGAAATAAGCTGAAAAAATACAGAGAAATATTTGTTACAAATGTCTCTTGTGTTACTTAAGACAATAGTTGGCAAACATTTCCAGCCAGGTGTGATACTGTTTAAGTTGACAGTGTCCCCTTAAGGTACTACCTTTTAATGTTGCTATAAAAAGTTTTCATTCTTAAGGCTCATTCATTCTATATATTTAGTTTTTGTTTTTATGTTAGAAGGGGGCAATATTTAAGAGGATGTGGATTAATCTATCTAGGTAGTAAACTAAGCAAATTGTCTTAAATGGAAAAAGTTGGAGATTTTTGTGTGTGTTAAGAGTACCCAGTAGGATGGTCCAGTGATTGGGGGAACTAGTAGGACTTGAGAGACCTGGGTTCAAGTCCCTGCTCTGTCAGACTTCTGATGTGACCTTGGGCAAGTCACTTTGTCTCTTTGTGCCTCAGTTCCTCATCTGTAAAATGGGGATAATAGCACTTCCACACAACACAGGGGTATTGCGAGGATAAATACATTAGGCTGTGAACTACTAGATATTATAGTAATGAGGGCTGAAACAGTACCATAGATATAACCGTAACTACTAGTAACAAAATTATGTTGAGATTTTCTGCTTGGAAAATGGGTCAAAGAAACAAGGAGCCATAATTTTTTCCCACAAACAGATCATTCATTTCAGACTTCAGATATAACTTTAAATACATTTCTTAGTAAGATTTCTCTAAGCTGGATGGCCAGTAATTTTCACTAAACTATCTAGATGTGCAACATAGCTGTTTTCAGTTGACCACCTTAATGAGAAAATGAAATTTTACATGACATTATGGCATAGTTAGGTCTTCCTAATAACCTCAGATGGACATGATGTAAATATTTAGATGGTTTAGATAGATACCTTTTAACTGCTTGGATTTCTCAGTTCCCTGGTTCATTTACCACTTTTATGCATATGAAGCAAAAATGTTCAAAGCAGAACAACTAAACATAAGATCCCTGTATGGTGATGTGGAAAAAAGGGCTCATACAGTCCTTGGATGTATAAACAGGACAGTAGCCTTTGCATACAGCATTAGTAGGACTGGAATACTGTATCCAATTCTGGTGTCCAAAAGGATATTAAATAATTGGAGATGGTATAGAGAAGAGCCATACAAATGGATCAAGGACTGGAAAAAATGCTTTACTCTGAGAGACTTAAAGAGCTTGATCTGCTTAGCTTATCAAAAGAAATTCAAGAGGTGACTTGATTATGGTGTCCAAGTATCTTCATAGGGCAAAAATACTTGGTATAAAAGGGCTCTTTAATGTAGTGAATAAAGGGATAACAAGAAACAATGGCTAGAAGTTGAAGCCAGAAAAATTTATATTAGAAATCAGGCACACATATATTTTTTTTAAACGAGGGATGATTAACTATTGTAACAAAATATCAAGGGAAGTGATGTATCTCCATCTCTTGATGTCTTCAGAACAAGACTGTGGATGCCTTTCAGGAAGATGTGCTTTAGTCAAACACTAGTTGTTTGACTTATTGTAGGAGTAAGTGATATTCTATGCCCTGTGATATACAGAGGTCAGACTTGATGATCTAATGTGTTCCTTCTGACCTTGAAATGTATTCATCTGTGAAGAAAACTGAAGCAGGCATGGATAAACTTTCTCATGAAACAGCTTCAGTAAATACAGTACTCTCTTAGCCAGTCATCAGCAATTTCAAGCCCTATCAGCCAGGCTTCCATACTCCTATTTGCTACCTGTCATTCTGCACATCATAATCAGTTTAAACTTTTCCTTTAAGATTTATATGCTGTGTATCTTATGGATAAATCTAGTATTCATGACCGTGCGCCTGATAAAGTTAAGGTTGGGATTTGCATTGAGGGAGCTAGGCAACCAACTCTCTTGGGCTCTTCTAAACATCCCAGCCTTAATGGGCATGAATTTGGTCTGACCTTACATACTGGGGCCAGGAGTGAATTGTGCAGGGAACCCTACATGAGTAGCAGTGCATGTTTGTGCACCAAACTTTTTTTTTTAGTAGCATATTTTATAGAGAAATATTTAAATATTATTAGTTAATATTATTTTTGCATCCTCTGCTTAGAAAGCTTTGTTGCCTTAGTGATATACAAGCCACTGAGTGACAGAAAAGTTAGTGCTAGTACAATTTTAAGAACTCTTAAATCATGTTTCTGTAAATCAGGGTTTATAATTGTTAGGTCCATCATCATGCACTCTGTCAGGTCACAAATTGAGGCTGCATTCCTTTGACAGCTATGAACCCAAGCTCTCCAATGGGGTACATTAAGTCATGTCAAGTTATAAATGTAATTACTAAAGCTGGTCAAGAATTTTCCCAGTAAAGTTTTTTGTGTTTTTGTTTGAAAGTGCTTATTCATCAAAACTGAAAGAGTTCACATGAAAGGATTGGTTTTGATTAATTTCCTGATTCAAAATTTTTTTGAAAAAAAATCCCAAATTATTGAAATGTCCCATTTTGACATTATCTAAATGAAATTTTCATTTTTTATTCATAATGACATTTTTTAAATTAAATAATTTACAGTCACAATTTAAATGAAATATTTTGAAATTACTGAAATAAAATGTTTCTGTTGACTCCATGTGGATTGGTTTGTCACAAAACATTGAGATTTCCACTTTTTGGGACAGGGGGAAAAAATTTAAATCTCAAACTCTTGGACAACTGGAAAATTGTTTCCCCCAACTCTAATAATTGCCTGGTGTTTTTACAGCATTATAAGCGTACATGAGGTTTTACAGACAAATATATGATCAGGCCCAAAATGACAGGGTCCTACCCTGAGATCCTTACAGTCTAAATTATACTGAACACAGCAGCAGATAACACTGAACTAATGTTTGAATGGGGAGGTGGGAGGGGAAGAAGGAGGTTGCAAGATATGACCTTAAACCTGTCACTGGTCCAGGACTGGATATTGTAGATTAGGACTTCAAATCCAGTGTAACTTTGAAGGAAAACTCCACATTTTTTGGGGGGGGGGGGTAAGGAAACATTTTTGTGGTATGCCCCTTTTACTTAAAAACCAGCAACTGTCCTGTCTTATCCATTAACTAATATAGTGTTATAATTTTAGACTTTGAACTCTCATATTAAAATGTCTTGTATTGTAATGCTACAGTGTTTCCAACTTAAATAACTCCCTATTTTTATGGAGGTTCATGTAAGACATAAAAAGAAATTAAGCTGACAAATGTATGCAGAAATATGCACATCACTTACTAATTGGTGATTGTTGCATGAGTTTAGTACAAATATGTAGTCAGGCAGAAGGAGGTAGAACTAAGACTCAAGATGCTAGAAGATTTAGTATTACATAAGTAGATCTCAATCAAGCAAGGATTGTTTGGTTCCTAGTGGGCTATGGGTAGTTACAATGTTAAATTAACCTGGTGCATGATAAATTACATTTAAACTTGGTTTTCACCTAAAACAAGCAGTGACGAAAGGAAAAATAAAAATAGAGGAGATGAAAGATTTTCTAAGTCTCTTTGAGGGAAAAAAATGTGGGCTCTGGGCCACATAGTGGTATTTTCCTTTCCCCATGATTTCCCCCAAAAATCATCTCCTATCCAATTCCAGGCACAACAAAGTTCCTTATTGTACGCTCAGTTCTGTCTGGAAAGGTGGCTTTCTGCTGAGAAGATATGCAGCCACCGTCAAGATAATGTACAGTTATAACCATCAGGATGCTTTTGTTGAGTACCAAGATTGTTTGATTCTGACAGGTTATGTACTTAATTCCTTGACTAATCCCTAGATGCAGTGTCAGGTATGTTGCATGATCTTGACTGATTGCAGCTGGGTGGTTTCTGAAGTGAGATGTCCAAAGTGGTGACACAGTCTATCCAACATATCAGTGCACATGGGACATCTTTGTGGTAACTGTTGGCAGAAGGCCAGGTTAGGCAGTGCTCCACTTCTCTAGTCATGAAAATGCCAATTAAATAAAGAAGTAAATTATGTTCATTGACAAACAAAACACAGAATGGATTTGCTGCCAAAACAAATGGCAGTAATACAGTATGTTCTGGTGAATTTCAAATGAAAGGGAACGGCCCTACCTGGATATCATTAGGCAGGGAGTTAATTCCAAGATCAAATCTCACAGATGTCCAGTAAGAAGTAACAAAACAAGGTGGAGATGTGAAGGCCTAATCTGCCACTCAGTGAAAGAAGAGTGCAAGTTTGTTTCCTGGTTTTGGTTTCTCAAGGTTTTCACAAGGCATGAATGGAAAGGCCACATTTGTTTTCTTTTTCCTTTGGGTTTTAATCCACTTAAAAATTTATTTTAATTGCAGATGAAAATCCCAGTTACATTATTGAGTGTGCAAAGTTTATCTCAATTATCCAATCCCTCTAAGTTTCTTTCCTCTTTTTTCATGGTGACTGTCCAATAAACCTCTGGTCTTAAATCTCTGGCTTCTGTCAGGCTCCCTTTTTGACCAGGCGTTCCGGTTGAAAATCGGACACCTGGCAACCCGATGCATACTTGGCAGTGTTGCCTTGTCTTCCAAGGTGCTGAGTTTTAAATGAAAGTCACTGTTATCAGTCAGGTTTCAGAGTAGCAGCCGTGTTAGTCTGTATTCGCAAAAAGAAAAGGAGTACTTGTGGCACTTTAGAGACTAACAAATTTATTAGAGCATAAGCTTTCATGAGCTACAGCTCACTTCATCGGATGCATTTGGTGGAAAAAACAGAGGGGAGATTGATATACACACACAGAGAACATGAAACAATGGGTTTATCATACACACTGTAAGGAGAGTGATCATTTAAGATAAGCCATCACCAGCAGCGGGGGGCAGGGGGGAAGGAGGAAAACCTTTCATGGTGACAAGCAAGGTAGGTTATTTCCAGCAGTTAACAAGAATATCTGAAAAAAGAAAAGGAGTACTTGTGGCACCTTAGAGACTAACAAATTTATTAGAGCATAAGCTTTCGTGAGCTACAGCTCACTTCTGAGGAACAGTGGGGGGTGGGGTGGGGTGGGGGGGAGAAATAACATGGGGAAATAGTTTTACTTTGTGTAATGACTCATCCATTCCCAGTCTCTATTCAAGCCTAAGTTAATTGTATCCAGTTTGCAAATTAATTCCAATTCAGCAGTCTCTCGTTGGAGTCTGTTTTTGAAGCTTTTTTGTTGAAGGATAGCCACTCTTAGGTCTGTAATTGAGTGACCAGAGAGACTGAAGTGTTCTCCAATTGGTTTTTGAATGTTATAATTCTTGATGTCTGATTTGTGTCCATTCATTCTTTTACGTAGAGACTGTCCAGTTTGACCAATATACATGGTAGAGGGGCATTGCTGGCACATGATGGCATATATCACATTGGTAGATGCGCAGGTGAACGAGCCTCTGATAGTGTGACTGATGTGATTAGGCCCTATGATGGTGTCCCCTGAATAGATATGTGGGCAGAGTTGGCAACGGGCTTTGTTGCAAGGATAGGTTCCTGGGTTGGTGGTTCTGTTGTGTGGTGTATGGTTGCTGGTGAGTATTTGCTTCAGATTGGGGGGCTGTCTGTAAGCAAGGACTGGCCTGTCTCCCAAGATCTGTGAGAGTGATGGGTCATCCTTCAGGATAGGTTGTAGATCCTTGATGATGTGTTGGAGAGGTTTTAGTTGGGGGCTGAAGATGATGG
Organism: Dermochelys coriacea; assembly: GCF_009764565.3. NCBI lineage: Eukaryota > Metazoa > Chordata > Testudines > Dermochelyidae > Dermochelys > Dermochelys coriacea. The sequence goes on along the minus strand of NC_050076.1, from coordinate 24,903,056 downwards.
CTAGTGGCGTTGTTATTTTCTTTGTTGGGCCTGTCCTGTAGTAGGTGACTTCTGGGTACTCTTCTGGCTCTGTCAATCTGTTTCTTCACTTCAGCAGGTGGGTATTGTAGTTGTAGGAATGCATGATAGAGATCTTGTAGGTGATTACAAGATTAGGTCACTCGATTACAGACCTAAGAGTGGCTATCCTTCAACAAAAAAGCTTCAAAAACAGACTCCAACGAGAGACTGCTGAATTGGAATTAATTTGCAAACTGGATACAATTAACTTAGGCTTGAATAGAGACTGGGAATGGATGATTCATTACACAAAGTAAAACTATTTCCCCATGTTATTTCTCCCCCCCACCCCACCCCACCCCCCACTGTTCCTCAGATATTCTTGTTAACTGCTGGAAATAGCCTACCTTGCTTGTCACCATGAAAGATTTTCCTCCTTTCCCCCCCTGCTGCTGGTGATGGCTTATCTTAAGTGATCACTCTCCTTACAGTGTGTATGATAAACCCATTGTTTCATGTTCTCTGTGTGTGTATATCAATCTCCCCTCTGTTTTTTCCACCAAATGCATCCGATGAAGTGAGCTGTAGCTCATGAAAGCTTATGCTCTAATAAATTTGTTAGTCTCTAAAGTGCCACAAGTACTCCTTTTCTTGTTATCAGTCAGTGAAACTCACCAAGCTATAAAACTTCTATCCTTCATTTTTAAGATAACAAGCATTCAGGTCTAGCTACTAAGGAAATTTAAAGACTTTTGCCATGTATAGTTTGTTTTGAAATAAGTATTTGTAAACATATGATCATGCTTAGCCCCATGGTTTCCATCTTTTCCCCAGCCTAAATGATGCAAAATGAGGGCCCTAATCCTGCCTCCTGACCTGAAAAAGGATTTGCAGGATCAGTACCCCTGAGTTGTTCCTAAGAGAGAAAAGGAGGAGTTTCTTCCATGCTGTCCAATAATTCTTACGTAGTTGGTGACAAACTTTTTGCCATTATTAAGGTGACCTTATTTTCAAAATCAAAACCCAGGACACTTTTTGGCAACATTTTTAGAGTCAAAAAATGCTGCTACAAAAGATGACAGTACCATTTTTTGACATGTGCTGGTGTCATTACTGTTAGTTCTCAGCGGTGACACATGCATTTTTCTTGAAGTGCAGGAGTTTTTCCAGCACTGAACAAGTGTCACTAACTATCACTTGAGCAACAGAACAGCTTTGATAGTGTCTATGCTCATTAGCTTTTTCTCTTCACTCCAAACACACTTCCAAGCCTTCATTCCACGAGGGTCTAGAGCTGAGTGAGTTACAGATTTTCAGTTCACCAACAATTTAAAAAAATGTTTTGGGTCAAACTAAAAATAAAACTTGTTCTTAAATTTTGGCAAATTGAAAAGTTGAAAAGTTTGTTTCGGGTCAAATGAAATGTTTTGATTTTGATCATTTGATGATGTTTTTGATTTGTAAATAAAATTAAAGGAAGTTTTGAAACAAAATATCATTATGAAGTAAAAGATCAAAACATTTTGTTTTGAAAAAGTCAGAATGAAATGTTTTAAATTTTTTCCAAATATTTTGTAGGTTTTGTTTTGTTTGTTTTACCACAGCAACTTGGTGAAACTGTCGTAAATTCACAAATTGTTTTGGTGTTGCCAAATCTGCAATTTTTGCCAAAACAGTTTCAGATGAAAAACTATGACCAACTCTAGGTCTCCATCTTCCCGCATGGATAAAGGCAGGATCCGCTACTTTACAGCACCCTCCTTCCTATCTCCAGACCTGCTTATAGGAATTAAGTGGAGCTGGTAGGATGGGCATTGCCCTGTCTGTAATCTTGAAAGGACTACTCAGAAAACTCAACACAGCCTGAGGCTATATTAAGTGTTGTGCCTAGCTCCTTAAAGGTGGAGTTTCCAGGGGTAATCACAGGCTGGAGATGGCAACAATGGAGTTGCATTGCAAGGGAGGCAGGGAAAACTGTGTGTTGCAGGCCGAGTGAGATCCCCTTTTGCAGCTCCCTGAGATCAGTGTAGAGGGTCTGGGGTGGGGCTGCCCCCTTGCTTTTTCTACAACACAGCAAACCTGCAATCCCAATCAAAGAATTTGGAGGTGACCCCCACACACATGCACAGCTGTACACACATGGAGTTTCCTGCAGAAAGCAGTGACCAGGGCCCGAGTACAGACTTGAGGATTTGACCCATAAAAACTAAACTTTGCTCTAAGCAAGTGAGGAGGCTGTTCAGCCTGTTTTACTTTAAATAGCTCACTAATAGCTGCATAACTCAGGATCATTGTTCAAAGGCTTCAGCTCTTGATGGGCTCTTGAGTGAAAGGTGGGTACATGGTTAGCAAAATTATACCTTAACCTTGGCAACAAGAAAAAATAATCCCTGGATACAGTTCAGAATTTACAGATTAATGCAGGAGGGTATCATTAAAAGGGCGTTGTGGACTATGCTGATTGTTTCAAATCAGGGTAAGGGTTTAATGTGGCATATTTCTTGGCCTCACAGATAATTTTCTTGTCTACAGTCCTGTTCTGTTAAGGTTATTGTCTTTCTAGTATGTCATCTCACTGTGTGTAAACCCACACCCTACTACAGATAAAACTGCACTCTTCCATTGCTCTTCAAAATCTGGGCTTTATTGGATAGTTGAATAAATATACTTGTTTTTTGAGACACCTTAGAGACTAACAGATTTATTTGAGCATAAGCTTTCATGAGCTACAGCTCACTTCATTGATGAAGTGAGCTGTAGCTCATGAAATCTTATGCTCAAATAAATTTGTTAGTCTCTAAGGTGCCACAAGTACTCCTTTTCTTTTTGCGAATACAGACTAACACGGCTGCTACTCTGAAACCTATACTTGTTTTGATTTCCCGTGTCTCAATCCTTTTTTGATCATGTAGTTTACTTTAATTGTTATGATGGATATGTATATTTGACAAGTGTGAATGTGGCTATGAAAAGTGAAGACACTCGGTTATGAGTAAGGGAAATACATTAATCAGTGTTACTACAGTGAATACTAAATGATACTGAAATCACAAGAAACATGGATGTATAACACATAGAATCACACAGAATATTAAATATTACACATATCTAAAAATAGCCATTTTAATTTTTATTTCCACTACAAAATATAATTTCTCAAAACGATGTTCGGGGAATGAAAGATAATAGAAACAATATGTGCTATTTGTCAGACTTAAGCAACATGATGTCATCATTTTAATAATACAATATTTCTTATGTACTAATACATATTTCCTTATGTGATTATTGACACATACATATAAATACAGGGTTTTGTGTAATTTATATATAAATGTCTGTTAAAAAAACATTATTAAGGGTGATAGTCAAACACAGAAGATAGGAAATGCCAAAATCATGGTTGCCCAGGAAACTTTAATTCGACCCTCTGGTATGTATGCATTAACAATCTTTAATTACATGATCACATACTGTTTTTTCCCACAGGAGGACTCCTATCTCATGCACAGGATGGTTTATGCTCACTTAAGTCTTGTCTGCATTGGTGGTGGTGTGTAGGGTACATACCCAGGGAAAAGCAGGCTGCATTCATGGTACAGTGTGTACCTATACGCAGCAATGAAAGGCTCTGGCAGCAGGAAGGCAATGGAGAAACTGCCAAAGCCGTTTCCCCTCTGCCTCCCTCCACCAGGCCTTTGCTCACTGCTGGAATCTTTCCCTGCTGCCTCCCCCAGCCAGAGCCTTTCTCCGCTGCCAGAGCCTTTCCCTGTGGTAGGGAAAGGATCTGGCAGTAGTTAGGCAGTCGAATGCTAACTGCTAAAAATAGTAGTGTAAATGAGGCAGGCACTGCTTGGGCATGTAGAGAGTCATGTAGGGTACATACCTACTGGGTTCAGGTATGTCTTTACTCGCCTAAGCAGTGCCTCGCCATCTACACTGCTTTTTATACCCCTGCCTTGGCGGCAAGTAGCATATGTTCTCTGTATGCCGTCGTAAGTGTAGATGTGGCCTTAATGAGCAGCTATTCATTATTTTGTTTTCTCCTCATCATTCAATGTGTGGCAAATGCCTTATTTACTGCACTCTATTCAAACTCTATTCTGAATACAGAATTATTAATTTCTTCATGGGCTTTTCAGTGCTGCTCATTAGTATAATACTGAAGTGCTTCACTAGAGCTGGCTAGAAAACAGAAATTCCCTCAGTGTGAAATATTTTACATTTTAGAAAAAATCCTGAGGAAGATATCAATGCTATTGAATCAGCATTTTCTCACAGAAAACTCTTTCAGAAAATTTACAATCATTAATGAATTTATTTTCACAATATCCTTGGTAGATGAGAGGGTGGTATTATCCCCATTTTGCAGATGGGGAGCCGAGGCATGGAGATTAAGATCAAAAGTGTCCACTAACTTTAGGTGTCTAATTTCAGACACTTAGGACCTGATTTTTTAGAATATTTAGCATTATATAGCACTTTATATATTCAAAGCACAACTGCCACTGACTTCAACTGTGAGAGCTCACTGCTTCTGCAGATGAGACTACGGCGTCTCAAGTCAGGCACCCAGAAAATGAGGAACATACAGTTAGTGATCACCGTGAAAAGTCTGATTCTTCGAGTGCAGGTCCTACAGTGGATACATATGCACTCTGTGCACCCAGGACTAGAAATTTTTCAGTAGCAGCGTCCATTGCTCTGTGTCCACATCCTTCGCCTCTTTGTGCTCTTGAGCAAGGGCAGAAGGGTGGCCTGGCCTGGACACCCCTCCTGTTCCTTTCTAGTACTCGCAGTCTGGGATGGAACTGTTGTGTCTGTAGCTTCGAGCTTTAGCTCTTCTACCCGTAGCATATTATAATCAGTTTATTCGTTTTAGTAGATAGTTAGTAGTTTGCTTAAATCTAGTTGTTCTCCCACCATTTGGGTCATTTAGAATGCTCCAGATCCCAGGCTTCCAGTCCTACCGGGCCTCCCCTTGGGTCTTCCTGGTGAGTGACTCACACAGAAGCTGTCTGTATTGCTTCAGGGAATCACACATTCCACTGAAGCATGAGATCTGCTGCTCCTTTTCCCCTCACGCTGGCCAGTCTCCGGAGTTTAGGCTCCACAGGCATCTAATGGAGCTCTCTGTGAGGTGCCTGTCTGATCTGGGACCCTCCCCCCTTTCTTTGTCTCGTTGGCCAGAGCCAGCACTAGCACCTTCCATTCTTGAGCTTTGGACTGCTCACAAAGTGTGCAAGAGGTTCCAGCCTTTCATCTGGTCGACTTGTGTCCAAGTCAAGCTGGACAATATGACCACTGTTCATTATATAAACACATAGGGGAAGAACGAGGTCTGCCCCACGCTGCAGGGAAGTGATCAAGCTCTGGCAGTGGTGCATCCAGCATCAGATCATCCTCTCTGCAGTGCACCTACAAGAGGTAATGAACTCCCTCGCAGGCAGTCTCAGCAGGTGTTTTCATGGGGATTATGAGCGGGAGCTCCACTCATCAGTGATCCAGTGGATATTTTGTCAGAGGGGATTTCCCTTCTGGGACCTCTATGCAACCCAAGGAAATGGGAAGTACCCAGCTTATTGCTTTTGAAATGCTCCAGGGCACAACTTCCTAGTGCAATAGCCAGTCCTCTTGCTGTATGCCTTCCCTCCCATCCCCCTCATGCTTCACAACCTTCGAAAGATCAAGTGGGATAAGGCAACAGGGATTTTAAGAGCACCATGGTGGCCACAACAGGCTATCAACTTGGACCAGAGGGTGGGTAAGCTCAAGGCCCTTATGGTGGACCTGCCTTATATGATCTTCCACAGGGACAAAATATCCCTGAGATTGTACCCCAATCCTTTCCCCAAAGTTCCTTCTGGCTTTCACTATCTGTAGGACACCAAGTTTAAATGTTTGGCATAGTGTTATATTAAACTTTGTTTACTAATACCTGCTCTAAATTATAATTTGTACCACTTTTAAATTGAGAGAGAGAGAAAATACTCTGGGAAAGCTTTAGGAGTCACAGTACAGCTGTCATTAACCAAACCACTGCTTTTGCTCCATTTCAGCAACACTGACATGGATAGAATAGGAAAAAACAACTTTCAATGTAAAGCAGTAGTGGAAAGTTAAAATAGTTTCACACACTTCATCATCCATCCGGTAAGCTGTTTTACAAACAACAAGTCTAAATCTACCTACCCAGAAAACTCCCCATTCCAAAATGACCACATTTCTAATATTATCCCAGCCAAGAATTTAGTTTTATTTTTATGGAGGCATGAATTGATGTTTGAGGTGAGGATGTTTCGGCTGGAAAACATTTTGTTTAAACAAAACTAGATGTCAGTATTCTCAGTCTGCTATTTTCCTTCTTGAAGTATTGCGTGTATTCCAATGGGATGTGATACTGCTCTCTTTAAATCATTTTCTTGTTTGTTCTAGAAATCTTGGGAAATCTGGACTAAGAGTTTCATGCCTGGGCCTTGGTAAGTATGTTTAAATTATTATATATAGTATTCCCTCTTGACTTCAGTTGGAGTTATGCCCAGTTATACCAGTGCAAAATTTGAACCTACATTTATAAGTGTTTACAGAGTGACTCTTGCATGGGAGTATGAATTCCTGTGTACCTTAAACATTTGGGATGAGCTTCCCCTGACAGGAGGAGGTTGTAACATACTCATTAAGTATGATGTGTCCCTTATCTGGTGGCTGGCTCACCAAGAAGATGAGCCTAATATAGCTTTCAGTTAATGGAGTTACTCTTGTAGGTCAGGCAGTAGAAATCTGTTCTTTTGGTGCTGAAGGTCCAAGGTTTCAATCTCTGCATATGACTCATGGTGAGAGTGATTACATATAATATAAAATATTGGGAGAGATCCTCAGCTGATATAAATTGACTTCAACAGCTCCTTAGGATCTGGCACACAATAAATTCTGTTACGACTACTAAACTCTTTTATATCATTTTTCATCCATAAGATCTCAAAGTGGAGCTGTACCTATTTATATCCGCTGAGGCTCTAGCCCAATATGTTTTTATATTACATGTAATAGATTTGTAATCACCACCACTATGGGTCATCTGCAGAGACCTCACAAAGGAATTATCATTAATCCCTTTTACAGATGCGAAAACTGAGGCACTGAATTTTTATATATAATGTCTGTGTGTATTTACGCCTTTATTTAGTCTTGCAAAATGTATGTTTAGTTACATTTATATTACACCTGATTTGAAAAATGAAAACCCCACAAAGTTGTGAACTAATAAAGAAGTATTATACAGATTCTGGTCCTGTAGGTATGGTAATGACAAAGGCTAATTCCCCACTATCTTGAATATTTTATCCCTTAAACTAAAACTCTCTAGTAAGAACATGTACAATGTTTTAGACTAATGTCTTGAGTCTTGCAAATAATATCTTTGACTTCAGTGAGACCACTCATGGGAATAATGCCAGCAGGATTTCATTCTAATATACTGCCGGAAAAAAAATTAGGATCCAGGTTAGTTAAGGAGTTCATATTCATTTTTCCAGCTGCAAGTACAGTTCTGTGGTGAGAAACTGAAGTACTAGATATCTGGAAGAAGTGAGGACGACAGCACTGAGAGACCACATGAGCATGTGCTCAGTTTTTGCTAGAGATGTTTTGAATGATGCATTAAATATGATTCCCTAGAAATCCAGCTCTGCTATGATGTTGGTCAAGGGTGAAAAAAGGTGTTAAAATGCAGTAACATGGATTAATGATTTATAACACAATAATGTAGGCACATAATTTATGAAAGTGTGTGTGTGTGTGTGTGTGTGTGTGTGTGCGTGTGTGTGTGTGTGTGTGTGAGAGAGAGAGAGAGAGAGAGAGAGAGAGAGATGAAAGCTCTGCATAGCCCCTTCCCATACAATGATTCGCAAAAAGAAAAGGAGTACTTGTGGCACCTTAGAGACTAACAAATTTATTAGAGCATAAGCTTTCGTGAGCTACAGAGCTTATGCTCTAATAAATTTGTTAGTCTCTAAGGTGCCACAAGTACTCCTTTTCTTTTTGCGAATACAGACTAACACGGCTGCTACTATGAAACCATACAATGATTGTCACTCATTACGTTCTTTCCCTTCCCAGGATGATACGAATATATGTTATAGCAGCATTTCAAACCATATTACTGAAGTGATAGAATGTATGAATGAAAAACTACTTGTTTGTGTGATCTTCATTTCAATCTTAATTCTGGTATTTAGTAAATTAGAGTGCTTGACTTTGCAACCTTAACATTTTTTTAACCTGGGTTGTTTGGGGTCTTTTTTGCATGTAATTATTTATATCATTTCCAACCTGTGCCAGATGCTAGTTACTAACACGGTCTGTACCCAGAAGGGAATCCTCAGCCCAATCTTCAAAGCCTCTGAGTGGTAATAAAATTACTCCGTGGTCTGTATTGCAACCCCAGAGCTCCAGTAGCTTGTATTCAGAATGCAATCCCATTGACACAGTAGATCATAGCCAGACAATCTATGTAATTATGGAGCCCCCATATTTAATTGTATCCAAAACCCTCTCTATGGCTATGCACAGTGAGGCCCTCACAGTGCAGAACTCTGTGGCTAGTTAGAGATTCATCCTCCCTGCCTGACCTCAAATAAATCCCCCTCCCTGCTTCGTTCCATTTTAGTGCACATCTTTCCATACGGCAGAACCACAACAGTCCTACTACAGCGAGGGCCCTCTGTGACCTCAGAAGAGAGGCCAAGGTGATTGGCCTTTCTATGTCCTGTTGCACTGCTTAGTCTGTTGCATCTCTACTCAAATATCTGTTGTAGCTGCAGGCGTTATACACTAGATGTTGTGGTGAAGGAGATTCGGCCTGTCTGAGGATTGCTGGGAGAGCCATTTGGGAACCAGATTTTCTGTCTTGTGGTAAATTCTGTTGTTTAAAAAAAAATCATCTCAGAATGGAATGAAAACAACAAAGCAAAACAAAAACAATTTTTTTTGGCTTGATCAAATTGTTTCATTTAGATTTTGACTTTATTTTCTATTATAAAATGTAAAAAGTTTAAAAATTGAAATGAAAAGTAATTTTGAAATGGAAAATCAGCATGTTCCACTTCAGTTTTATCAGAATGCTCAGGTCTGTGTTTTGTAAATGAATTTTCAATGCAGTCAACAGCTGTTTTGCTTTGGACACATCAGCATTTTCCAACCAAAAAAATCCCAAACATTCTGTCAGAATATTTCCAACCAATTTAGTTGCTGGATAGACGGTGTGTAGTACATATAACAACCTCTGCACCCTGGTGCTATCACTAAACCAACGACATTAGGAGAGTTGGTGGCATTCAATGAACTGTCCTTGGAAATGATGGGTCAACAGGACTAAACAGAACAGTATCAGTTTTGTGGGGCATCTGTGAAAATGCTGATTCTTGCTATGGCGATGTAGATCAGTAACACCAAACAACCTGGTTTGTGTGTCACAACACTATCAGTACTCTGCAAAGTGAACATGTCAGGACATGGGCTGGTCACATCATTATTAAGTCCTGGGCATACACAGATATTTGTGGCTACCTTATGCAGTAACCTTGAAGATTCAGTAGGAGTTTTAATGTTTTTGGGGCAGGACTTGTTGTCAGTGATTGAGTATTTCTAAAAAAGAAAAGGAGTACTTGTGGCATCTTAGAGACTAACAACTTTATTAGAGCATAAGCTTTCGTGAGTTACAGCTCACTTCATCCGATGAAGTGAGCTGTAACTCACGAAAGCTTATGCTCTAATAAATTTGTTAGTCTCTAAGGTGCCACAAGTACTCCTTTTCTTTTTGCGAATACAGACTAACACAGCTGCTACTCTGAAACCTGAGTATTTCTAGTAGCTAAAGCAGCAGACTTGCTCTGCCCATGAGAGAGAAAAATACAATATCTTTGTCTTGGTGTGCCACCTACTTACATACTGGTACTTACATATCTAAAAGGGGTGCTGTGATCATTAGCTCAGATTTGTAAAGTGCTTTGAAATCTATAGTTGAGATTTAAAATAAAGGGAAATGTGAAAAATCCCTAATAATTACTGTACAATATGGAATGAAAAATAAACTCCATTTTGACAAAAAGACCTCCTCACCTAGAAATTGATCTTGGACTGCTTAGAGGATTTGTCTCGTTACCCAATGCGGATGTGTGGTTAGTCACATCATGAGCAAATGTTGTCATGGTGAGAAGAAACTGGGGGAAATTATAACATCAGGAAAAGCTGCTTGTAGAGGCTTTCATTCATTAAAAACATGAGGAACTATAAAGACATTTAAATGTATTGCTCTTTTACGTGTACAGCGGCATGGGACAGGGGTTCTGCTTTAGCTAATTTTGGGTTTTGAAAATGAAAAAAGTGGCTGCCACTCTCTTATTCACAAAAAGAATGTAAAAAGGGGACTACTGGGCATGGACCCACAGACCTGGGCAATTAAGTCAGTCGAGTAAGTGATGATCCATATAGAGCCCCTGACATGAGGTAGGCCATAAAGAAAGTTTGAAATTGACTGGGCAATTGTCTTTTGCTCTCAGGTTTGCAGACAGAAGCATTCTCCTGTACTGTAGCACATCTTCAGCTTCCATAACAGATAAATCAGATATCTTTGCCATGTCAAGTGTTAACTTAAATGACTTTTCTAAACAGTTTCTGTTGTGCTGTTCTCTAAGAGATAAACTTATTTGCTTAAACTCACAACAGTATCAGAGACCAGTTTAAGGTTTACTAAAGTTTCCAAAGACCCAGTAATCTCCTCTAACTGTTTCTAAAATCTCACCAAAATAAAAGTATGCTTTATGCTGGACTGTAAAAAAGAAAAGGAAATGGAGAAAAACATGAGACAGAGCAGAGAAAGAAGGAGGAAAGCGATAAGGGAAATACATATTCCTTAATTATTCTGTAGTCTCTCTAAAGTCCTGGCTCCCCCACCTCACACTCTCTCAAATGAATTGTCATATATCACATGCTGATAATGAATCAACAGTGTCTATCTGGGGCCTGAGGCATTTGGTAACATATATAACAGGTAAGCTGAAACAGCATGGTATTTGTGAATAATCTCCATGGTTACTGCTCAAAAAGAGAAACAGTTAATCCATTAATCATCCCACACAAGCTTGATACATGATCCATGCGTCTCATTCCCTCCACCCCTAGATCCTGAGTCACTCTTCAGTTGTTTTGGGTGGCATGGAACAGGTATATGTACCACAAAATCCAGTACCTCTATAACCAAGTACCAGAGGAGAATTCTTTCACTGTAAGGGTTAGGGGTAAAGAGCTTGTATGGTGGAAGAAGTAAGAGAGTCATGGGACTAAGTCTTGTTCAGTATTGGTTTTGGCTATTGTCTTAGTTTTTTAAATAGATGAATGCAAGGCCCAGTTCAAAGCTCAAAAAAGGCATGATCGCTGAGGGTGCTTCAAAATCAAGTCTAAAGTGGATGAGCAACCACTCAAAGGCCATTTTGAGTATCACTTACATGGGTGAGTAGAATTACGCCCCTATCTCCAGTCAGATGGAAAAGGTCACTCTTTTGTCATCATGAATAGATGTTCAGAGAAAAATGTCACAGTTTCTGACTATGGAAACTGCCTGTTAGTTTTAGGAAAAGTTTGAGGAAAACCCCAACAAGATGACTGTGTTGGAAAGGCAAGCTATTACTTTAAGAGTGTGTGTGTGGAGCGGGGGGTTTCTCTGGGTCCCGCTAGGAGACTGTGTAGGGAAGCCTGCATGATCAGGGTCAGTCTGGAATGAGCCAACTTAAAGCAAAATGTGGTGAATTGTGCCTCACTGCCTTAGGAGCAGCCTCTTTTCGGGTTCTTTGCGTGCTGCTGTTCTGAATTGTAGGAAATAAAGCAAGCAACCTTCCAACAAGAGTATTTTAGTTTTTATCTAACTTCCCTTTCTGAGTACTGTGAACATAATGACTAGTCCAGCTTCCAAAGAAAGAAATAACTAGACAAACCTAACCATGTAACCATGGTAAAAAGAGGAATTAATTCAGCTCACCAAACGGTACAACAGAAACCTCTCACCACAGACAGTTTCCACAGCCAGAGAGATGTTTTGCCATGGAAGTCTATTCATGATGAGAAAAGGGTGACCTTTTTCTCCTGAAATGATCTCAGGTCACACCTATGATTTTGACTTTGGGTAAGATTTTGCAAATTAAGGTGATACTGGTAAAAATTACATAATTTGACTCTGGGATCAAATTTGCAGTGAAACTATTCAGTTTTGCGCACATAAAGCAAAAACAAGTCCATTTGCTGACCTTCCAGCACCAGTGTGCACTGACCAAATGCCACAGCTGATCCATCTGCAAAATGTGTTTCATGGCAGTTACTTTTGTTTGAGTGAGTTGGGAGGGGCTAAAAAGGCAAATATCCTGGCTGTCTTGCTTACACAAGGCCAAATTCTGGCATTTAGCCAATAGCCTGTGTTTTGAAAGGTGAACTGTGCAGTCACTAAATTGTGCATTGCCCCTAGGTAGTCTCCATTTACCCATGTGCTTCCATAAAAATGAGTCACAATTTGGTCCATAAGTAGTTCCAGAGATAAGATGGAAACAGAATCAATCCATTTTACATGATGAATGCTCTTCTGGACTGATGCTGGAGATTTCCAGCATCTTGAAATCTACTTGTATTTCTGTGTCACTGAAGCTGTTAACAGGTTTCAGAGTAGCAGCCGTGTTAGTCTGTATTCGCAAAAAGAAAAGGAGTACTTGTGGCACCTTAGAGACTAACAAATTTATTAGAGCATAAGCTTTCGTGAGCTACAGCTGTTAAGTAAGACTTCTGGTTACCTACACTGTCACTGATTGATGAACTCCAGGATATCTTCAATGAACCAGAAGTTCCAGTTTATCTCTGAGGGGAAGTAAAACTTTTGTTTTAAGCACTTGTCCCTCATCTCATGAGGGTGGTACTGAGCACATAACTCTCAGATGGACTCAGCTTTCATTTAACTTTTGTAGGTCCTCTTTAATGGCATGATTTTCCTGCTTCCCTAGTTTTTCTCCCCCAAATTTAAGTTTTCATTGAACCTGAAAAACTTTTACACATAAAAACAAAACAACTTGGAGTACATCCTAGCCCTTGGTTGATGGAAAATACACAAAGAATGACTTAAATGTAGTGGATCAAAGGACTTGCCTGCATTTGGAGTTATTCCTGATTAACTATTCCTGGTTAACTTTGTCTGTGAATACTCCAATTCTGCAATAAGAGTGCTTTATTCTGAATTAATTTAATCCACTTTGGAAATAAATTGATAATTCAGAATAAGGCACTCTTATTCTGGAATAAGAGCATGCACATATAGAGTTAATCAAGAATAGTTATCCTGTTTTAAATTTACACCTACCTTAATACAAAATAACTTCCCTGTGTAGGCAAGCCCAAAGATAGGGTCACCACTCATCAACTGTCTTTAAGGTTTCAAAACAGAAAAAAGATCTTATCTATTAGTAGATATGATGCAATCACAGAAAATAGATGATTCTTTAATGAATGCTGGTACCAGGAGACAAGGTCAGAGGTGACATTGCAGCCAAGGGTCTTCTTTAGCCTTCTTTCAACAAGGTTAGTTAAAATAAGTTAGTTAAAAGGTTAGTTTTTTGGTTTTGTTTTGTTTTTTACAATGCCCTAATGTGCCTCAAATTGTATCCTTAAACATCTTCAACATTCTTAGACTTTCCTTCAGTTTTAAATTGCTCTCCATCCCTACTCCAATTTTTAGGGCCAATTTCTGCTTAGTTACAGTACTCTGGTGCAAATCTTGGAATTACTCCATTGACTGCAGTGGAAATACTCAAATTTACACAGGCTTAGTGGGGACCAGAATTTGGCCATATGGGCCAGATCCTGCCAGCTCTTACTTATGTGACTAGTCCTTACTCATGCCTGCAGTCCAGTGAAGTCAAGTGGGTAAAGACTATGCTGATGAGTAAGTTTTGCAGGATTGGGCCCTTTTTTGGTAAGTGCCTGATTGATGCAGTGTTAGTTTCTTTCATGGTGTTATGCGGACAATTTTCAAATGTTGGGGCTTACTTTAAGTATAACTTTCTTCTACAAAAGGAAGCAGAAGGAAATGTAGAGAAAAGAGGGAGATACTCAAAGAGGTTAATTGTTTAAAAAGAAGTGGTCGTAAATGAAGCGGAGGGAGGGATAGCTCCCTTTTATGGACACCCAGCCAGCCAGTTAGCTATAAAGTCCTTCTTGGTAGCTGTTCTCTACTTGCTTTACCTGTAAAGGGTTAAAAAAGTCCAGGTAAAAGGAAGGCACCTGACCAAAAGAGCCAATGGGAAGGCTAGAACTTTTTGAAATTGGGAAAAAAGCTTTCCCTTTGTGTGCTGTTGTTGTTCTCCTGGAAAGAGGGGAACAGAGAGCAGTTATGCTGTGAGAAGCTGAAGGCCAGATACGAAAATCATCAGATCATATCTAGAACTACTAATTTAACAACCCAGATACATAAGTAGATCAGGAATGTTTAGAAAGACGTGATTAGATTTATTTCTGTTGGCTTGTGGACTCCTCTGTGCTAACTCCAAATGCTTTTTGTTTTGCTTGTAACCTTTAAGCTGGACCTCAAGAAGATTATTCTTGATGTTTAATTTTTGTAAGTGGGTTTTTTAAACCTAGCAAAAGCCTAAGTTCCAGATGTATTTTTTTTCTTTGTTTTTAATAAAATTTACCTTTTTTAAGAACAGGATTGGATTTTGGTGTCCTAAGAGGTTTGTGCACATATTGTTTAATTAGCTGGGGACAACAGCTAATTCCCTTTGTTTTCTTTTTCTGCTCTTCCCCAAAGAGGGGGTGAAAGGGCTTGAGGGTACCCCACAGGAAGGAATTTCCAAGTACACCTTCCTGAGTTCCAAGGGTTTTGCATTTGTGTGGTGGCAGCATCTATCCATCCAAGGTTAGAGAGAAGCTGTAACCCTGGGAGTTTAATATAAGCCCGGAGTGGCCAGTATTAATTTTCAGAATCCTTGCGGGCCCCCACCTTCTACACTTGAAGTGCCAGCGTGGAGAAATCAGCCTTGACAGAAGTAAAGTAGTTTTTTTGTTTATTTTATTTTTTTCTCCAGTACTTTCTTTCTTAGAAACAGGGCTGTTCACTGAGGTTGTAAATCATCCTTAACCTGACATGCATTGTTTGAAACACCAAATGAGTATTTTATTTTCTGTTGGGCGCAATGTGTTTATAATAACATAATCTGTAGCATTGTGCTTCAGTGCTTATAATATGCCAAGCCAGCTTTTGTGCAGTTTGTACTTCACAACAAACACTCAAAAAGAAAAGGAGTACTTGTGGCACCTTAGAGACTAACAAATTTATTAGAGCATAAGCTTTCGTGAGCTACAGCTCACTTCATCGGATGCATTTGGTGGAAAAAACAGAGGAGAGATTTATATACACACACACAGAGAACATGAAACAATGGGTTTATCATACACACTGTAAGGAGAGTGATCACTTAAGATAAGCCATCACCCACAGCAGGGGGGGGAAAGGAGGAAAACCTTCCATGGTGACAAGCAGGTAGGCTAATTCCAGCAGTTAACAAGAATATCTGAGGAACAGTGGGGGGTGGGGTGGGGGGGAGAAATACCATGGGGAAATAGTTTTACTTTGTGTAATGACTCATCCATTCCCAGTCTCTATTCAAGCCTAAGTTAATTGTATCCAGTTTGCAAATTAATTCCAATTCAGCAGTCTCTCGTTGGAGTCTGGTTTTGAAGCTTTTTTGTTGAAGTATAGCCACTCTTAGGTCTGTGATCGAGTGACCAGAGAGATTGAAGTGTTCTCCAACTGGTTTTTGAATGTTATAATTCTTGACGTCTGATTTGTGTCCATTCATTCTTTTACGTAGAGACTGTCCAGTTTGGCCAATGTACATGGCAGAGGGGCATTGCTGGCACATGATGGCATATATCACATTGGTAGATGCGCAGGTGAAGGAGCCTCTGATAGTGTGGCTGATGTGATTAGGCCCTATGATGGTATCCCCTGAATAGATATGTGGACAGAGTTGGCAACGGGCTTTGTTGCAAGGATAGGTTCCTGGGTTAGTGGTTCTGTTGTGTGGTGTGTGGTTGCTGGTGAGTATTTGCTTCAGATTGGGGGGCTGTCTGTAAGCAAGGACTGGTCTATCTCCCAAGATCTGAGAGAGCGATGGCTCGTCCTTCAGGATAGGTTGTAGATCCTTGATGATGCGTTGGAGAGGTTTTAGTTCGGGGCTGAAGGTGATGGCTAGTGGCGTTCTGTTGTTTTCTTTGTTGGGCCTGTCCTGTAGTAGGTGACTTCTGGGTACTCTTCTGGCTCTGTCAATCTGTTTCTTCACTTCAGCAGGTGGGTATTGTAGTTGTAGGAATGCATGATAGAGATCTTGTAGGTGTTTGTCTCTGTCTGAGGGGTTGGAGCAAATGCGGTTATATCGTAGCGCTTGGCTGTAGACAATGGATCGAGTGGTATGATCTGGATGAAAGCTAGAGGCATGTAGGTAGGAATAGCGGTCAGTAGGTTTCCGATATAGGGTGGTGTTTATGTGACCATCGCTTATTAGCACCGTAGTGTCCAGGAAGTGGATCTCTTGTGTGGACTGGTCCAGGCTGAGGTTGATGGTGGGATGGAAATTGTTGAAATCATGGTGGAATTCCTCAAGAGCTTCTTTTCCATGGGTCCAGATGATGAAGATGTCATCAATGTAGCGCAAGTAGAGTAGGGGCATTAGGGAACGAGAGCTGAGGAAGCGTTGTTCTAAGTCAGCCATAAAAATGTTGGCATACTGTGGGGCCATGCGGGTACCCATCGCAGTGCCGCTGATTTGAAGGTATACATTGTCACCAAATGTGAAATAGTTATGGGTCAGGACAAAGTCACAAAGTTCTGCCACCAGGTTAGCCGTGACAGTATCGGGGATACTGTTCCTGACGGCTTGTAGTCCATCTTTGTGTGGAATATTGGTGTAGAGGGCTTCTACATCCATAGTGGCTAGGATGGTGTTTTTAGGAAGATCACCAATGGACTGTAGTTTCCTCAGGAAATCGGTGGTGTCTCGAAGATAGCTGGGAGTGCTGGTAACGAAGGGCCTGAGGAGGGAGTCTACATAGCCAGACAATCCTGCTGTCAGGGTGCCAATGCCTGAGATGATGGGGCGTCCAGGATTTCCAGGTTTATGGATCTTGGGTAGCAGATAGAATACCCCAGGTCCTGGCTCCAGGGGTGTGTCTGTGCGGATTTGTTCTTGTGCTTTTTCAGGGAGTTTTTTGAGCAAATGCTGTAGTTTCTTTTGGTAACTCTCACTGGGATCAGAGGGTAATGGCTTGTAGAAAGTGGTGTTGGAGAGCTGCCTAGTAGCCTCTTGTTCATACTCTGACCTATTCATGATGACGACAGCACCTCCTTTGTCAGCCTTTTTGATTATGATGTCAGAGTTGTTTCTGAGGCTGTGGATGGCACTGTGTTCTGCATGGCTGAGGTTATGGGGTAAGCGATGCTGCTTTTCCACAATTTCAGCTCGTGCACGTCGGCGGAAGCAGTCTATGTAGAAATCCAGGCTGCTGTTTCGACCTTCAGGAGGAGTCCACCTAGAGTCCTTCTTTTTGTAGTGTTGGCAGGAAGGTCTCTGTGGGTTAATATGTTGGTCAGAGGTGTGTTGGAAATATTCCTTGAGTCTGAGACGTCGAAAATAGGATTCTAGGTCACCACAGAACTGTATCATGTTCGTGGGGGTGGAGGGGCAAAAGGAGAGGCCCCGAGATAGGACAGATTCTTCCGCTGGGCTAAGAGTATAGTTGGATAGATTAACAATATTGCTGGGTGGGTTACGGGAACCATTGTTGTGGCCCCTTGTGGCATATAGTAGTTTAGATAGCTTAGTGTCCTTTTTCTTTTGTAGAGAATCAAAGTGTGTTTTGTAAATGGCTTGTCTAGTTTTTGTAAAGTCCAGCCACGAGGAAGTTTGTGTGGAAGGTTGGTTCTTTATGAGAGTATCCAGTTTTGAGAGCTCATTCTTAATCTTTCCCTGTTTGCTGTAGAGGATGTTGATCAGGTGGTTCCGCAGTTTCCTTGAGAGTGTGTGGCACAAGCTGTCAGCATAGTCTGTGTGGTATGTAGATTGTAATGGATTTTTTACCTTCAGTCCTTTCGGTATGATGTCCATCTGTTTGCATTTGGAGAGGAAGATGATGTCTGTCTGTATCTGTGCGAGTTTTTTCATGAAGTTGACAGATTTCCACTCTATACGGCTAAATTCAGTGCCTTGCATAATCACAGGTTTCAGAGTAGCAGCCGTGTTAGTCTGTATTCTCAAAAAGAAAAGGAGTACTTGTGGCACCTTAGAGACTAACAAATTTATTAGAGCATAAGCTTTCGTGAGCTACAGCTCACTTCATCGGATGCATTTGGTGGAAAAAACAGAGGAGAGATTTATATACACACACACAGAGAACATGAAACAATGGGTTTATCATACACACTGTAAGGAGAGTGATCACTTAAGATAAGCCATCACCCACAGCAGGGGGGGGAAAGGAGGAAAACCTTCCATGGTGACAAGCAGGTAGGCTAATTCCAGCAGTTAACAAGAATATCTGAGGAACAGTGGGGGGTGGGGTGGGGGGGAGAAATACCATGGGGAAATAGTTTTACTTTGTGTAATGACTCATCCATTCCCAGTCTCTATTCAAGCCTAAGTTAATTGTATCCAGTTTGCAAATTAATTCCAATTCAGCAGTCTCTCGTTGGAGTCTGGTTTTGAAGCTTTTTTGTTGAAGTATAGCCACTCTTAGGTCTGTGATCGAGTGACCAGAGAGATTGAAGTGTTCTCCAACTGGTTTTTGAATGTTATAATTCTTGACGTCTGATTTGTGTCCATTCATTCTTTTACGTAGAGACTGTCCAGTTTGGCCAATGTACATGGCAGAGGGGCATTGCTGGCACATGATGGCATATATCACATTGGTAGATGCGCAGGTGAAGGAGCCTCTGATAGTGTGGCTGATGTGATTAGGCCCTATGATGGTATCCCCTGAATAGATATGTGGACAGAGTTGGCAACGGGCTTTGTTGCAAGGATAGGTTCCTGGGTTAGTGGTTCTGTTGTGTGGTGTGTGGTTGCTGGTGAGTATTTGCTTCAGCATCAAGGATCTACAACCTATCCTGAAGGACGAGCCATCGCTCTCTCAGATCTTGGGAGATAGACCAGTCCTTGCTTACAGACAGCCCCCCAATCTGAAGCAAATACTCACCAGCAACCACACACCACACAACAGAACCACTAACCCAGGAACCTATCCTTGCAACAAAGCCCGTTGCCAACTCTGTCCACATATCTATTCAGGGGATACCATCATAGGGCCTAATCACATCAGCCACACTATCAGAGGCTCCTTCACCTGCGCATCTACCAATGTGATATATGCCATCATGTGCCAGCAATGCCCCTCTGCCATGTACATTGGCCAAACTGGACAGTCTCTACGTAAAAGAATGAATGGACACAAATCAGACGTCAAGAATTATAACATTCAAAAACCAGTTGGAGAACACTTCAATCTCTCTGGTCACTCGATCACAGACCTAAGAGTGGCTATACTTCAACAAAAAAGCTTCAAAACCAGACTCCAACGAGAGACTGCTGAATTGGAATTAATTTGCAAACTGGATACAATTAACTTAGGCTTGAATAGAGACTGGGAATGGATGAGTCATTACACAAAGTAAAACTATTTCCCCATGGTATTTCTCCCCCCCACCCCACCCCCCACTGTTCCTCAGATATTCTTGTTAACTGCTGGAATTAGCCTACCTGCTTGTCACCATGGAAGGTTTTCCTCCTTTCCCCCCCTGCTGTGGGTGATGGCTTATCTTAAGTGATCACTCTCCTTACAGTGTGTATGATAAACCCATTGTTTCATGTTCTCTGTGTGTGTGTATATAAATCTCTCCTCTGTTTTTTCCACCAAATGCATCCGATGAAGTGAGCTGTAGCTCACGAAAGCTTATGCTCTAATAAATTTGTTAGTCTCTAAGGTGCCACAAGTACTCCTTTTCTTTTTGAGAATACAGACTAACACGGCTGCTACTCTGAAACAACAAACACTGTTTCCCTCCTGGGATGCAGTGAGGGGGATATGTGCACTTCTCTGACAGCACAGAGATGAAACTTGTTGCATTGTGTGTTATCATAAGGTAAGGCTAAAGCATCCTACAGCTGTTCACATGGGAATTAATTCTTCAGGATTCCAGAAATAATTAATGGCTTTGTATGCCCCTGCTGCACAACTTGCAAAACTGCTGGCCATGCCACTCAGGAAAGGAACAGATTGCATATGTACAGTTCACAAAATGCTGTCAAACTTGCTGCTGCAGGCATCCTCTCTTCCCCATGTTACAGGGGCCTCGTTACTTCAGGAACAGCTAATGTGATGATTATTGCTCATTTTCTAGTGGTGTGTGCTATGGAGTAAGTGCTGCTTTGAACTAACTGAGAGCTCTGTGGTGATACTAGCTTGAACTTCCCCCAAGAATCAGGGAGCATCAGACCAGGTAGAAACTGGTATAGCTGGACCATCTTTAATAACAGTTCTCAAACTCAGGACAGGGTAGATGGGGGCTGTTACTTACTGGAAAGAGAGCACAGCTATTCAGCATCTGTGCCTAACTTTAAGTAACTGCAGGCTTCCCATATTCAGAGGGTGGCCTTGCAGCCATAGTGAGTACATAAAAGGAATGTACTGTTCCCAAAAACTGCAAAAAGAGGTGCCTAAAATCAGGCTCCTACATCTTTCCTTCCGGTCCTAAATAAGGCTTTGTCTACACTACAGACCATCTCAGACCTGCATTGCTGTAAGATCTCCCATATAGCCACTCTATGCTGGCAGGAGACAGCTCTCCTGCCAGCATAATTAAACCACCCCAATGAGCGGCAGTAGCTATGTCGGCGGGAGATGTCCACACTGGCGCTTTTGTTGGTAAAACTTCTGTCGGTCAGGAGTGTGAAAAAACCGCATCCCCGACCGACATAAGTTTGACTGACAAAAGTGTTAGTGTAGACAAAGCCCAAGTGACCTGATTTTTCAAAGGTGTGGAGCAACCAGCAGGAAGCATGTTTGAAAATCAGGTTATTTGGTGCCCAAAGATGAATTTTGGAGCTCCTCTGTTTTTAAAAATCTTGGTTAGGGAATGTGTACTGTGTGTGTGTGTGTGTGTGTGTGTGTGTAGATGTACTATATGCATTGGGTCAAAGTTTGCTGTCCACTTTAACTTAAACTGGTGTAACCCGATTAAGGGAGCACAGAATTTTCCCATTATGTCTAATATTTAGAAACTTATTTCATCTAACAAAAATGTATGTTCTGTTTACCAGGAGTTAATTTTCATAACTCTCATTTCCCCTTGCTTAGTCTGTCGGTTTTCTCTCAAAGTCAGAGCAAATATTGATTTAATTTCACCTTAACAACAATGAAGGTGCTGGGGAAGTTTTCAATAGCTCAAATGGTGGGTAAGTGCCTAATTCCCATTGCATGTCAGTGGGAGTTAGGCATCGAAACACCATTTATGCCTTTAAAAATGTCCACTGCTGCAAATATGATAAAAAAATTTATTGGGGCCAAATTTTGAAACTTTGATGTCTGTTAGGCACCTAAATCCATGTTAGTCATGTGGATATCAGAGACCAGCTGAAGTCAATTGGAGCTTCATAAGCTCTAAAAATCAGGCCATATAGATAGGTACCTATGTTTGCGCTGAGGCACCTATCTTTAGGGACCTGTGTTTGAAAATGTGACCGGTAGGCTCCTTAAAATAAAGTGCAGCAAATAAGCACTTCTCCTTTTGCTTACATGCATTTTGATTCTTGAAGGCTATTAGCTCAGTTTACAAATTCTTTAAGTTAATTCTTTTATCTTTTGCCCAGCATGTAATTTCCATTTGTGATTTTTTCATCTGTTGTTTGTTTCCCCAGTCACCTCTTTGCTCCCTTATTTACATGCATTGCACTGTGAAACCTTTTTTCAACTTTGTCCAATTAATCACCTGGGGTGCACTTATCTAACACATACCACTCAGAGAGGGAAGTTACTTAGGTTTGGTATTTGCTTTCATTGCTCTAGGATTTGTGCATGCTGTTTGAATACAGTATGCCTGTCCAGGGATATTTTGTTTGAGCATTGTTCATCTTTAAAAAAATACACTGTCAAAGCACTGTTTAGAATTTTAAAAATATTTTATCTCACGGTTCAGAATAACCCTTCAAAGCTTGGAACTGATCTAGCTTTCCTAAGCAATATATAGTCCTGCATCACATTTCTAGTTTGCTATTGTGAGGTTGCTTGTGAATATTAGGTTGCTGGAACAGATTGTACATATAGTAGTAAAACAATATTGAAGTATTGGTTTTGGGAAAACAATTTCTCTAGAATAGATAAAGGTTTCCTTGAGCTTTGCAAAGCGAAAAAGAGACAGAGTCCCCAGTAGTGACATTTGGAATCAGGAAATGCGGAGGTGGATTCAGGACTGGATTTCAAACGCCCAAAATTCAGGGGCCTTTTGGATCTGGGGTTCTTGTATAGGCTTATATCAACTCTATAACTAGAGAAGGGTCCATGCCTCTGGATGGACTGCCTCTGGAAGCCTGGATCTGGAACTTTCCCCATGTTTGAAAATATTCTGAGCCTGGTCCAATTATGAGCTCACATTGCAAACTTCAGATCTGGATCCATTTCAGACATCCTCAAACACTGAGGGAGTTGAATCAGAGGCTGCAGTGTGAGCCTGTCCCTACTGCCTAGTTTAGTTCCTAATAAGCATGTGTGGTGTTTTAATGTTTGTAACTGCATCTAGAGATGGTGTAGCAGATGTATCTTACAAATCAGAAAAATAAATAATAAAGACAAATGAAGAGGAATTCCACCGTGATTTCAACAATTTCCATCCCACCATCAACCTCAGCCTGAACCAGTCCACACAAGAGATCCACTTCCTGGACACTATGGTGCTAATAAGCGATGGTCACATAAACACCACCCTATGCCAGAAACCCACTGACCACTATACTTACCTACATACATCCAGCTTTCATCCAGACCACTCCACACGATCCATTGTCTACAGCCAAGCTCTACGATACAACCGCATTTGCTCCAACCCCTCAGACAGAGACAAACACCTACAAGATCTCTATCAAGCATTCTTACAACTACAATACCCACCTGCTAAAGTGAAGAAACAGATTGACAGAGCCAGAAGAGTACCCAGAAGTCACCTACTACAGGACAGGCCCAACAAAGAAAACAACAGAACGCCACTAGCCATCACCTTCAGCCCCCAACTAAAACCTCTCCAACGCATCATCAAGGATCTACAACCTATCCTGAAGGACGACCCATCACTCTCACAGATCTTGGGAGACAGGCCAGTCCTTGCTTACAGACAGCCCCCCAACCTGAAGCAAATACTCACCAGCAACCACACACCACACAACAGAACCACTAACCCAGGAACCTATCCTTGCAACTAAGCCCGTTGCCAACTCTGTCCACATATCTATTCAGGAGACACCATTGTAGGGCCTAATCACATCAGCCACAGTATCAGAGGCTCATTCACCTGCGCATCTACCAATGTGATATATGCCATCATGTGCCAGCAATGCCCCTCTGCCATGTACATTGGTCAAACTGGACAGTCTCTACGTAAAAGAATAAATGGACACAAATCAGACGTCAAGAATTATAACATTCAAAAAACAGTTGGAGAACACTTCACTCTCTCTGGTCACTCGATCACAGATCTTAGAGTGGCTATACTTCAACAAAAAAGCTTCAAAAACAGACTCCAACGAGAGACTGCTGAATTGGAATTAATTTGCAAACTGGATACAATTAACAGGTTTCAGAGTAGCAGCCGTGTTAGTCTGTATTTGCAAAAAGAAAAGGAGTACTTGTGGCACCTTAGAGACTAACAAATTTATTAGAGCATAAGCTTTCGTGAGCTACAGCTCACTTCATCGGATGCATTTGGTGGAAAAAACAGAGGAGAGATTTATATACACACACACACACACAGAGAACATGAAACAATGGGTTTATCATACACACTGTAAGGAGAGTGATCACTTAAGATAAGCCATCACCCACAGCAGGGGGGGGAAAGGAGGAAAACCTTCCATGGTGACAAGCAGGTAGGCTAATTCCAGCAGTTAACAAGAATATCAGAGGAACAGTGGGGGGTGGGGTGGGGGGGAGAAATACCATGGGGAAATAGTTTTACTTTGTGTAATGACTCATCCATTCCCAGTCTCTATTCAAGCCTAAGTTAATTGTATCCAGTTTGCAAATTAATTCCAATTCAGCAGTCTCTCGTTGGAGTCTGTTTTTGAAGCTTTTTTTGTTGAAGTATAGCCACTCTTAGGTCTGTGATCGAGTGACCAGAGAGATTGAAGTGTTCTCCAACTGGTTTTTGAATGTTATAATTCTTGACGTCTGATTTGTGTCCATTCATTCTTTTACGTAGAGACTGTCCAGTTTGGCCAATGTACATGGCAGAGGGGCATTGCTGGCACATGATGGCATATATCACATTGGTAGATGCGCAGGTGAACGAGCCTCTGATAGTGTGGCTGATGTGATTAGGCCCTATGATGGTATCCCCTGAATAGATATGTGGACAGAGTTGGCAACGGGCTTTGTTGCAAGGATAGGTTCCTGGGTTAGTGGTTCTGTTGTGTGGTGTGTGGTTGCTGGTGAGTATTTGCTTCAGATTGGGGGGCTGTCTGTAAGCAAGGACTGGTCTGTCTCCCAAGATCTGAGAGAGCGATGGCTCGTCCTTCAGGATAGGTTGTAGATCCTTGATGATGCATTGGAGAGGTTTTAGTTGGGGGCTGAAGGTGATGGCTAGTGGCGTTCTGTTGTTTTCTTTGTTGGGCCTGTCCTGTAGTAGGTGACTTCTGGGTACTCTTCTGGCTCTGTCAATCTGTTTCTTCACTTCAGCAGGTGGGTATTGTAGTTGTAGGAATGCATGATAGAGATCTTGTAGGTGTTTGTCTCTGTCTGAGGGGTTGGAGCAAATGCGGTTATATCGTAGCGCTTGGCTGTAGACAATGGATCGAGTGGTATGATCTGGATGAAAGCTAGAGGCATGTAGGTAGGAATAGCGGTCAGTAGGTTTCCGATATAGGGTGGTGTTTATGTGACCATCGCTTATTAGCACCGTAGTGTCCAGGAAGTGGATCTCTTGTGTGGACTGGTCCAGGCTGAGGTTGATGGTGGGATGGAAATTGTTGAAATCATGGTGGAATTCCACCATGAGCTTCTTTTCCATGGGTCCAGATGATGAAGATGTCATCAATGTAGCGCAAGTAGAGTAGGGGCATTAGGGGACGAGAGCTGAGGAAGCGTTGTTCTAAGTCAGCCATAAAAATGTTGGCATACTGTGGGGCCATGCGGGTACCCATCGCAGTGCCGCTGATTTGAAGGTATACATTGTCACCAAATGTGAAATAGTTATGGGTCAGGACAAAGTCACAAAGTTCTGCCACCAGGTTAGCCGTGACAGCATCGGGGATACTGTTCCTGACGGCTTGTAGTCCATCTTTGTGTGGAATGTTGGTGTATAGGGCTTCTACATCCATAGTGGCTAGGATGGTGTTTTTAGGAAGATCACCAATGGACTGTAGTTTCCTCAGGAAATCGGTGGTGTCTCGAAGATAGCTGGGAGTGCTGGTAACGAAGGGCCTGAGGAGGGAGTCTACATAGCCAGACAATCCTGCTGTAAATCCTGCTGTCTCTACGTAAAAGAATGAATGGACACAAATCAGACGTCAAGAATTATAACATTCAAAAACCAGTTGGAGAACACTTCAATCTCTCTGGTCACTCGATCACAGACCTAAGAGTGGCTATACTTCAACAAAAAAGCTTCAAAAACAGACTCCAACGAGAGACTGCTGAATTGGAATTAATTTGCAAACTGGATACAATTAACTTAGGCTTGAATAGAGACTGGGAATGGATGAGTCATTACACAAAGTAAAACTATTTCCCCATGGTATTTCTCCCTCCCACCCCACCCCCCACTGTTCCTCTGATATTCTTGTTAACTGCTGGAATTAGCCTACCTGCTTGTCACCATGGAAGGTTTTCCTCCTTTCCCCCCCCTGCTGTGGGTGATGGCTTATCTTAAGTGATCACTCTCCTTACAGTGTGTATGATAAACCCATTGTTTCATGTTCTCTGTGTGTGTGTATATAAATCTCTCCTCTGTTTTTTCCACCAAATGCATCCGATGAAGTGAGCTGTAGCTCACGAAAGCTTATGCTCTAATAAATTTGTTAGTCTGGATACAATTAACTTAGGCTTGAATAGAGACTGGGAGTGGATGGGTCATTACACAAAGTAAAACTATTTCCCCATGTTTATTCCCTCCCCTCCACTCCCCACTGTTCCTCATACGTTCTTGTCAACTGCTGGAAATGGCCCACCTTGATTATCACTACAAAAGGGTTTTTTCCCCCACTCTCCTGCTGGTAATAGCTCACCTTAAGTGATCACTCTCTTGTTACAGTGTGTATGGTAACATCCATTGTTTCATGTTTTCTATGTATGTATATCTCCCCACTGTATTTTCCACTGAACGCATCCGATGAAGTGACTTGTAGCTCACGAAAGCTTATGCTCAAATAAATTTGTTTGCCTCTAAGGTGCCACAAGTACTCCTTTTCTTTTTGCGAATACAGACTAACACGGCTGCAACTCTGAAGCCTATTTATATTATAGCACCCAAAGAGACCACTCGTCTCAGGACTCCATTGAGTTAAGTGTTGTGCAAACACACAGGGAGATACGATCCCTGCCTTACAATCCAAGGCCTGAGAACTGCGTAGCCAGAACCCTGGGCCCACAAGGCATCCCATTTCACCCTTGTAGTTCTCCTTGCAGGAATGGAGCCTATGAAGATAAGCAACATAGACAAGGCGGAGTATAGGAATGCAGAAAAATATATACAATTTTACATATATTTGCAAATTTTAAAAACATAAAAAGAGAAATTCTCCCCATCTTCCCCTTGAGCTAATATTATTTGGCTAAATTTGTGTATGCGTCATGGCAAAGTGGGTCCTGAGAAATCTTTTGGAACTTTTGTTTAGATATACAAGGATTAATTTTAAACCAAGAACTATAGTATTAATTCTGATTAGATTTTATTGGAAAGCTAGCTGTGGAACTGGAGTATTAGAGCAAGCACGCATATTATCGTTTCTGCATTGCAGTATTGTGAATTTACCCTAGAGCAACTGTTCATTTCTAAAGTAAACAACAAAGAGAGACTGTGCCCATCATGTTAGCGCAGATGAAACATTTCCAGCATTCATGCTAATCTCCATATGTCTAAACATTTGAGTTTTTTCTTCTCAAGTACTTTCCTCAGTGGGGTATGATTTATAGTATAGATTCATGGTTATCTATATTCAGAAGAAAATCTCTAATCCACAAAATATATAAATAAGCCTGTATGTGTATTTGAGACATACATGCATATCTCAACAGTAACTTACACTTAGACTGTAGCGATATAAAGATTAAATAGAAGGACACTCAAGATATTTGTCATAGTTTTTGAAAAAATTTAACTCAGTTATAATAATAACCTATCTGAAGCTTTGAAATTGAAGTCTGTTTCCATTTGGATTTTTCCCCTGCATAACAGATGCATTGGGTTGCCCACAAATTAATAAAACTTATTTTCTTTTTTAACTTTATTGTTGTTTGGGATCAAATCCCTACTGTGATAAGCACTGTACAAACACAGTAAGAGACCGTCCCTTTCCCGAAGTGTAGTATAACTGGACAAGCAGGCAAAGGAGAAAGTAAGTATTAATATCCCTGTTTTAAGAACTGAGGCTCAGAGAAGTAAGTGACTTGCCCACGGTAACACAGGAAATCTGAGGCAAAGCTGGGAACTGAATCCAGATCTTCTGAGCCCCAATCCAGCTACACTAAACCCAGAGATAGAGGTGCCTGGCAATGGTCAATGTATTCAGTGAAAATTTTTGAAAGAAATGAAAAAAAACCACCCAATTTTGGTTTTTCATAGAACTGGAAAACTTCAAAAAGAAATTCAGAACAGAAAAATTTCAGCCTTCTCTACTCAAGGTCATTCTTCCACTGTCGTTTTCTTATAAAAAAAAACACATTGTTTGTTCTTGGGGTAAAAGAGCCTCTAAATTTACTTTTATGTTGAAATTTCAAAGAGATGCAAGAAAAAATATAAAAACAAATATATAATATATACATAATATAGCAGGTGACATTTTAAGCTCATAGACCTGCCATGTGTAAGTGTTTTCAGACTTGTGGGGTAGAAAGGGGTAATTTTAAATCATGCCAAGTAATTTTATTTTAAAAATTACTAAAATATTTAGTTTAGAGAAACAGGAAACAGGAGGACAGCTCTTACTGTTTCTCTTATTGCCAATTCAGGGATGTGACTCCCACTCTTTTAGTCACAGAGGCTCATTTATATATCGTAGGGACTCTGTTTAAAACCAAGCAAAATAATCACAATTATTAACTATGGCTATTTTGCTATTAAAAAAGGGAAAAGACAACATTAAACAGAACACAAATGGTATACAATGCTTCTTTTCATTAAATCTCTCCTGCATGTTTCTCCATGGAGTATTTTTAACAGAGATTACCACTTGAATGAACTACATCTGGGGAGGTGTTCTTTGTGTGTTAAATTCAAACCAAAGTATACTGTTTCCCCAAATTATTGTGAATCCAGTTTTAGTATCTAATTAGATAATTAAACTGTTTATAGTTGGGCAAAATAATTTGTTTAAGGGCAGGTGAACCTTGTTGGTTAATATTAATAACCAGACAGTTTGTAATTGGGCAAAGTAAACAATCTTAACTAAATCCTATGAAAACAAAGACAATATTTAAATGAGTTATTCAGAAGATGCCATTTAGGGAGCTGTCATAAGAAACGCCAATTAACAAATATTAAGAATCTTAAATCCTGTTAAACACCTGAGCCTTCTTTCTTTGATGATGTTTTTTAACATGTCCCCTGCTCTGTCAGCTCCTGTACTCTGGCATTTGTTATTTTGTCTTTCCACAATATGTGTTTACACCACGTAAATGCCACATTACAAAATTCATAAGAGGCGTCAATAGCCCACCCTATTTAAACACTATACACATGAAGGCACACCAATTTACCAAAGTAAAACACAACACTACTGTGGCTAATAGTTAAAATGGTCTTTTAAGGCCTCCCTCAGCTCCTCAGTTGGCTCTTTAAGTAGCCTTTGTGTCTGGCTGTTCAATTCAGCAGACAGCCAGTCTACCTCACTCCTCCACCCTGCCTGTTGCCTTTCCTCCTTCGCCTCACAGATATTACATAGTACACAGCATGCAGCTATAACATTAGGAATGTTTGCCTTGCTGAGATCAAATCTGGTCATTAAACATCACCAGCAAGCTTTTAATCTACCAAAAGCATACTCATCAGTCACCTGTTGTTGAATCTTTCCTTGGTGCTGGGAAGGCAGCCAGTGTACAGTTTCATGAATGAGGGGTAGGGTGGGTCCTCCGGAATCACTCTTGGCATTTCAACATCACCAATGGGATTGCATTGGTCCGGGAAGAATGTCCCTGCTTGCATCTTTTGGAAAAGTCCTGTGTTCTTTAAAGACTCAAGCATCATGCATCTTCCCTGACTAACCCACACTGATGTCAGTGAATCATCCCTGCTGATCCACTAGCACTTGCAAAACCCTGTAAAATTATCCCTTTCCCTTTATGTACTCACTAGCAAGATGGGATAGTGGCAGAATAGGGATGTGTGTCCTGTCTATTACCCCGCCACTGTATTTTCCACTGAATCATATGATGAAGTGAGCTGTAGTTCACAAAAGTATGTAGTATGCTCAAATAAATTTTTTAGTGTCTAAGGTGCCACAAGTCCTTCTTTTCTTTTTACCCCACCAGAGTTCAGGAAGCTTGTTGCTTCAAATCCTTCTATTTGCAGCACATTGCTGAGGGTCAGA
Source organism: Dermochelys coriacea (assembly GCF_009764565.3). Lineage (NCBI taxonomy): Eukaryota > Metazoa > Chordata > Testudines > Dermochelyidae > Dermochelys > Dermochelys coriacea. Next base: position 24,872,967 of record NC_050076.1, on the reverse strand, counting down.
GTCCTGTGCAGCAGGATATGCTTAATGACCCCTGCACACTTGGATGACAGTGGCCACCACTGTAAATTTGCTGACTCTGAACTGATTGCCCATTGACTGACCAATAGCAATCCACATTGCAAGCTTCCAGAGTGCAATCGCCACTTACTTCACCACTGTGAATACAGCTCTCATTTAGTGTCCCCGTACTGGAGGGCTGGGGCAGGCTCAGCGCACAGATCCAGGACCATGGCCTTTGACATCTAAAAGTTCTGCAGCCACAGCTTGTCATCCCAAACCTGCATTACGATGCAATCCCACCAATCAATGCTCATTTTTGGGGCCAGAAGCATCAATCCACCCTGTGGAGTTGCTCTGTGAATGCCAGCAGCAACATGACATTTTTATTCACTATCTCCATCAGCATCCAGTCATCATTGTCAAATTCTCTTCCTCCTTTTCACCACACCGTTTGCTGTCATAGTACTCATTGACGTGCCATGAATATGGAAGAATCGTGCATCCTGTATTAGCAATGGTCATTTGAATTGCACTGAGCTCTGAAGGGTCCATGTGTTAGTCAGAGAAATGGTGAAGACAGAAAAATGTCACACTGTACTGTACCAGTATTAAAAATGGCCTGAAAATTATGGCATGGAATAAGCCTAATGGGATGGAGAAAATGGCATTGTGGAAACTTGTTTCCTAGTTCGCAGAAATCCCAGGACGAATTGCTGGTATCACACAGAGCACTGCAAAATGCAAAGCATTGCATTGTGCCGGACAGTAGTGCAGGGCACTCTGGAATACCTACCCATGGTGTACCGCATTTTCCATCAACACAACCACTCCTGGTGAGGATGTGCAGCACCAATGCAAGCAGTCAAGTGTGTGCGTGCCCATGTGATGTACGAAAGTGGGTGGCTATATGCCAACGTAACTTACATTGACCTAACTTTGCAGTGTAGACGCAGCCTTAAAGACTTGCTAAGATGGGTTGCTACACTTCCTTTCTGCTGCATGTGCATCACTGGCTGCAAAGCAAAACTTACGAAAGGCTTGAGTTTTCCTTTGAAGCTCATTGATTGCACAGCAGCACAACAGGGTAGAGCCGTGCAAGAGAAGAACCAGAGAGAAAGGACAAAGTGAGAAGCAGATCATTGTGGGATGTGAAGAAGGGTGAGAAGGCTAGACAACAGACCAGAGGGGGAAACAAAAGTAAAGGGGAAGGGCTAAAGAAGAGGGGTAATCAAGAGATGAGTAATGACTCTGTTACCAAAAATAAACTTCCTCTTACAATCTTTACTGACAGATCAGCAACTGAACATACACGTCATGTTTGATTTCAGCTGCACTGGTATAAATCCAGAGGCTCTCCAGTGAAGGAAAAATAATGTACTTTGGGTTTATAGTGCAGCAACTGAGGTCAGTACTATAATTTTTTATCTTGGGAAATAGCTTAGGCTTGCTAAGGTAAACAAAAACCATTGTTCAGAGCAGATGGAATAGCAGCTGGCAAAGCAGTGGAGTGGTAGCACCAAATCTGGTAAATATGCCTGAGTGGTGCAAGCAAAAAGCTTCACTGCATGGTTCCAGAATTATTCTGATAGTTTCTGGGTGCACATGTTAACAAAATGAATGCATATGCATCAGGGACTATTATCTTCTTACTGAAAATGGGTAGATCATAACTGTACATCCATTCCTGCTAATGGCTTACTTCCAACAACTGGCATAGAAGTAGAGTTAAATGTCAGTTCTACCCTTCCCCCTGTTAATCCTTAACAGTCCTCAGAATTCAGCTAAAATTTTTGCAGATGGGAGGAATCAAGCTTGCTCAAAATGGCATAGCTTTTTCAGAATTATTAATATAGAATATCGACATTCTACAGAGAAACAATAAGCAGGCACCTATCCCAGTTTACAGATAAGTTCAGCTTAAATATTATGTTGTAAATAGACAAGGAGGTTTTCAAAAGTAGCCCTACTCCCATTTAAAGACGAGAAAACTAGTGCAGAGAGAGATTCAGGCCAACTTCTTGAGGAAAAGATTGCAACACTTCTCCCACTGGCTGATTTTCTTAAAAACAGTAGCTGCTTGAAATCGCTCAAAGGGTTGGTATGTTAAAAGTATTTAAGTGTGTTAAAATGTTTCTAGTCCCTCCTTAAGAATAATTTCTTCCACAATGCGCACAAGAAGTGAGTTAAAAATAAACAATACTTTTCATTTATGTATTTAGACTGTGGTGATGTCTACAGGCCTTATTGTACGAGGTGCTATACACACATCGAGCACAAGGACGGTTCCTCCCACAGAGGCCAAATCTTTTTTTTGAAAACAGCTTTATGGTGAACCAAAAGATATGCAATTACCTACATCAAACATGTGATCTTATTAGTTTCAGAGTGGTAGCCGTGTTAGTGTGTATCAGCAAAAACAACAAGGAGTACTTATGGCACTTTAGAGACTAACAAATTTATTTGGGCATAAGCTTTCATGGACTAAAACCCACTTCATCAGATGCATGGAGTGGAATATACAGTAGGAAGATATATATACATAGTACACAAGTACTCATTGTTTTTGCTGATCTTATTAGTGCAACTCTTGTCCTCTTGTTCTTCCACCCCTCCCAATTGTTTGTTACGGAGTTTGTCAGGCCACTACTAAGCTGTAAACACTTCTATACATTTCAAATGTGATTTTTGTGTTGAATATTTGCACTTGATACAGATTCTTCACTGGATAAAAATCGCAAGATAGTAAGGCAAATATCCTGGCTATGTTTACCAAATCTCTTTTTCAGAAGTGCTAGCATTCCCCCCAAGGCATTTAGGTCAGCTTTACATACGTTGTCTGAATGAAATGAACCCTATATAATTTTCTAGCATTAAGGCCTGTAATGCTTATTCACATGAGTAATCTGATTGCTGTCAATAGGAAGGTTTGCATGGCCAGATTCTATATGGTTGCGTTTCAAATTGGAAATGTATAATATATGCTGTGTTTTATATAAGTAGGCTCTCTCTATAAAATTTTAACTTCTAACTATAATATAACTAACTCTTCCCTGTGGCAAATTCCTTGCTAAATGTATAGGTGCCCATCAAAAGTATTTGTGTCATCACATTTTCTGCATACTACATGTACAAGTGTAACCATGAAGTTCATAGTAAAAGATTATTGTATCTGGATGGTCCTCATTCATGTATTAAAACAATAACAAATAATTTTATATGTGGTGAACATGTAATTCCTGAATAGCTTGTGCTGTACATCAAACTGACATGGTAACTAGGTAACAAAGAGCAAATGATAGTATGAAATGATTCCCTTTTTTCACACTTCAACACTTTGCTTTCCAGGTCATGTTGAGTAGACTCAGATATTTAGGACAGACGCAAGGGCTGTTAAAGCATATACTTATTACTTAATTGTAGTATGCAGTGTCTGACTTTGATACTTTTTAGAGGCACAGTAATTTTACTTATATTGTCTAATTTTGACTGTAAAAATCCATACTTCATGAAGCAACCTTCTAAATGACGATACCACAAACACTGTGGTTTAATAAATAGCCAATTAAATCTTAACATTCACAGTTCCCACTGAAACACATACTTGTTGGAGAGACAGTGCTTGTTGAGAAACAATGACTCAAAGAATTGTTTGGAGGAGGAGGGAAGGATCAGTCAAAATATTTTGTTTTGACGTAATCAAAATGTTGGTTTTTATTTGGACCTTTTATGATATATTATCTTATAGATCGGGGTGGGCAAACCTTTTGTCCCAAGGGCCACATCTAGGTATGGAAATTATATGGCTGGCCATGAATGCTCATGAAATTGGGGTTGAGGGCTCTGGCTGGGGGTGTGGGCTCTAGGGTGGGGCCAGAAAAGAGTTCAGGGTGCGGGAGGGGGCTCTGGGCTGGGGCAGGGGTTTGGGGTGCAGCTGGGGGGGTGAGGGTTCTGGCTGGAGGTGCAGGCTCTGAGGTGGGGTTGGGATGAGGGGCTTGCGGTGTAGGAGGGTGCTCCTGGCTGGGACCAAGGGGTTCAGAGGGCAGGAGGGGGATCAGGGCTGGGGCAGGGGGTTGGGGCTCTGGAGTGGGGCCATAAATGAGGAGTTCAAGGTGTGGGTGGGGGCTCCGGGCAGGGGCAGGGTGCAGAGGGTGGGGTGAGGGCTCTGGCTGCGGGGTGCAGGCTCTGGGGTGGGGCAGGGATGAGGGGTTTGGAGTATAGGAGGGTGTTCCAGGCTGGGGCTGAGGGGTTTGGAGGGCAGGAAGGGGATCAGGGCTGGGGTAGGGGGATAGGGCATGGGAGGAGGTCATGGATGCAGGCTCCGGGCGGCATTTATCTCAAGCCGCTCCTGGAAGTAGCGTCATGTCCCCCTCTCTGGCTCCTATACAGAGGCGCCGCAAGGCGGCTCTGTGCACTGCCCCCGCCAAAGGCACCGCCCCCCCAAAAGGCACCACCCCTGCAGCTCCCATTGGCCACAGTTCCCGGCCAATGCTAGCTGGGGGCGCGGTACCTGCGGACGGGGCAATGTGAATTGTCCCCTCGCTGCCCCTAAATTGTCCCAAGCACAAAAATGAGACTGGGAGACAGATACAAAGCGGCTGATCAGGCAGGAAGCTTGAATGGAGCAAGCAGAGTGCTGGGGCAGATCCTCACCTAGTGTAAATTGTCATAGCTCCATTGACAGGCAGTGGAGCCACAACACTTGACACCAGCTGAGAATCTACCCCTGTGAGTGTGGAAACAGGAAGAAAGGAGAGCAGAACTGGAAGCCAGAGTAGGGTTGTCCAGTCTTGAAAGCCAGAATTCAGAAACTTGAACTTGAGGGGTGGTTTAAGAAGAAGCAAGGCCTGTTGGACGTTTATGGAGAGGGAGCTATGGCGATTGCTAGGAGATAGGGAGATGAAATCTATCCATCTTTGACAAAAGTTTTCAGCTGAGCTCAGTATGGGGCTCACTTTAGTTTCAGGTCATTTTCAAACTGACTTAGCCATCAGCAGTGTGCTCTTAAGACATTTCATCCTCCTCTACACCAGATGGAAGAACACCCTACCTTTCTGTGACACACCTCTTTAAGAAATGAAAGCTCAGCCTTTCTGTGATTCATTGGCCAATTAAATTTAAACAAGCACATCTCATTACAGAGATTGGCCATTTAAAAAAAATAATAAAGAGATTACCTGAGGAAAAGTATTATAATTATACTGTGTACTGTAAATTTAAACAAAATCCTTAACAGTAACCAATGATTTTATTCTTTCTAGGGACATGGGTCACATTTGGAGGTCAAATTTCAGATGACGTAAGTAATGTTTGGTTAAAGTAAAACTCATAAAATTGAATAAATGTTTTGTACAAGTCAAGTCATAGCAGAATAAGCAGAGTCTATTTCTGTAACAGGAAATGACAGAGAATTATCATACACAGGAACAGAAAGTTTGCACTTCTGCTACGTTTCACAAAGTCTTAGTGATTATGACATTTCCAAAGGTTAAATTTAATAAAAAAAACCTTTCCATTAAAAAAAATATTCCAAACAGCTATGAAAAGAAGGATCAGCATTTACCACTGACAGTTGTAATGAGAATCTGATTGTTCCCACAGTAGATGTATGAACCTTTTTTTTTTTTTTTTGGCATAACGTAAGTAATCCAGTACAGTCATAAATATAGGCACAGTGTCAGCTTATAAAGAGGTGCCAGATGATTTTTGACATAAAAAGTATAGATGAAACAACTGAAAATATCTTTGGGCTTTACACTGACAACACTGACTCTTGGCCGTAACGGATGGTTCTTAGTCCCTGCTAATAACCCTTTGAAGGTGCTGCGTAACTCACATATTTTACTAAGCTTTGGGAACTTCATGGACATTAGTCATCCATAACAAAAACTTGCAGCAGCCTCACTCGAAGCACCAGGACAGAGAAAGTGTCAATAACCTTGGTGGAAGGAGAGAAGTATTGTGTGTTAAGATGTAGAGGATTTTTTAAAAGAGAGAGAAACCATTTTATCTTACAAATGGTATGTAAGGGACTGATGAAAATATACAATAGCATAACAAAGGGGATTCTTCTTTGTATTGCAGCATTTTAAATACAGAGGGTAAAAACCTGGCCCCATTAAAATCAATTGCAAAAATCCCATTGACTTCAGTGGGCCAGGATTTCAACCTGAGCAGCTATTTGTAGGATCAGGCCTTTAGTTATCACTGATATTGATCATTTAAAAACTCCTCATGACTTCTGGTGTTTGTCTTTTCATACCCAGCCTATCAGCTAAAAGTAGAGTTGGGCCCAAAACAAAATCCAAGATCTGAACCTCTGCCCCTCCTCTCCCAAACTTTGGGAAAGTTCAGATCTGAACTCTGCAACTCAGGTCTATCTCTAGTTAAAAAGCAAATCTAAGTAAAACAATTTGAATAATTGGTGCTTTCAGTTTTATAGAACTCCTGCATTGGAATTCTGTGATTCAGTCAGTCTAATCTTCGACATTAAGTCAGGAGACAAGGGGCTGAACTCATCCCTGGTTGAAGTGTATTGACTTCAGTAGGCTTACCCCAGGATATATCTGGTCTAATAAGTCTTATACTCTCACTTATCTAAATGTGGTCATTTTAAAACATTTTAAGAAAGAAAAAACTATTTCAAAATACTGATGCAAAATTGGTTCAGGTCTATCCCAGGCTGGTATAACCCAAAGTTGTTATCTGATAGCTTCTCAGTGGCCATTGTGAAGTGGGTTGGTGGTCTTGGTACTTTTTTTAGATGGCAAGTGTCTGTCAGTCACCACTGCATTTGAAACTAATTTGCATCCTACCAAGGACTGAATGAGCCATGGACTGAACTCCTCTGTCATCCCTAGAGGCACTCCTTCTGAGTGGGAGTTGTCATATTGGCAGGACCATATGGGGAAGCTCACATTGCTGTGATTTGTCTGGTGGATCAATAGAAGACTTCAGTCTCCAAGGCTGTCAACCCAGCATATTTCATAAGTGATAAATTCACTAAAAATCAACACAAATGGAAAACCTCTCTTCAGTAAATGTTAGGAATCAGATAGAGTTGAATGGAAAATGATGGGGTTTTAGTATCCTATGAAATGTATTGAAGAATTATATTCCTGCTATAGAATTTTATAGGAAGGTTAAAAAAATTAAGAACTATATCCTTTCTATATTACATTCCATAGAGTTACAGATGAATATCTATAGGATCCTATTACATTTCTATTGGTTTCATCTCTATTAACTGTAAAAGGACTTTTCCTGCAGGAAAGAAATTTCCCTTAACACATGTGAAAGGAATGTTGATATAAATCTATATTCTGGCTCTTCTTGCACTAATGCACAGATATCATGTGCATATTACTCGGGCTTGTTTTACTGTGGCTTGTAGCAGCTGCATGGGACTAGATGAGGTCATTATGTCTAACACAAATGGGCCATGTCCTTATTTCCTAAGCAAGACTCTGTGATATTCCTCCCTACAAAACATCATCTCAGAAGGTTTCTGGGACAGCCAGAACTAAAGTAGACTGGGGTTCTGTTGTGATTATTGGGCCAACATATTTACCCTAAATTCAACTGTGAAAAGTATGGGAAAGTTCATAAGATGTCACGATAGCTTATGACTTTTTGCCTACCTGAGAATTAATCATGCAAAATAAGTGAAGTTTTCCCAATAAATCGATGCTATGAACAGGTGCCAGAAAACCAGGCAGAAAAATTGAATTAGCCCAAAGAAAAATGGCCTATTGACCATAGTGAAGGACTATGGTGAGATCATACTTTGTAAACAAGAAAATGTGAGAATGAAGTCACCTGTGCCAAGTTTGGCTTTATGGAAATGAATTTAACTTAACTCCTTTTGGGGGGGGTCTTAAAAAGAGACATTGGGAAAAAAAGAAGAATCTTTGTTTCCCCCCCCCAGTGCATCCCCCAACCTGCCAGAACTGCAACTCATTGCAACTCATCTCAGCTCCTTCAACCTCAAGTCATGAGGAGCAGATCAGGCCAAGGGACTTGCTTCCTGAGAGGAAAGCAGGCTGGCTGTGGTCTTGTTTAAGGAACTTTGTTTTCAAATATGAGTGCTGAAAGTCAGCACATTATCCTGGAACCAGCATTGCTAAGACAGCAACAGTGCATATCACATTATCATGATATCCAGTACTCAGCCCAGCAGTGGGGATATCTAATTGCTGCACCGTAGAGGCACATAAGATCCTGTATTGTTTTCCCTTCCCTTTTTGAGTTGCTTTTGCCACTGTCCTTGACCAGAACATGAACCAGAGTCCAAGCGGTAGGTGTCATGCTAAACTTGCCAGCCAAAGCATCCACTCCAGTGGTCCAGTATTCAAAAAAACATCATCGACAGCCATATTTCTCCCACCTTTTCTATCCTGTCTCTCGTCCACCTTGTGTCTATGTTAAAAACAGGAAAAATGAATGCCCATCCCACATCAGGACTGAGAGTAAAATTAACTTTCTTTTTCATCAAAGGTTGTTTTAAAAAAAAAAAGACTGATATTTTAACTCCAAAAGGAGAGAGACTTTGACAGGGTATAACTAAATTTGTTTTGCATGATCACTAAACCACAGTTTTAATATAAATTTTTGTTTTAATTCTGTGCTCCTTTTTTGTATGTTTAATCAATAAACTTTCATCTTGAATGAATGCTTTTGGGAGTTTGCCAAGTAACCGAGTAAAACCAAGGCCTTTGTAGAAAATAACCATGACCCTATTGCTGTTAAATGTTAGAGTGAAAGAGTTTATAAACACCTTTAATTCTGTAGGCCTTTGAGGTCATATCAGTTCTCTACCTGCCCCCAGATTTTCAGGTGTGCATTTATATGCAAGCCTAGCCACACCTTGGGCCTACACGGTGTGTGTGGAAGAGTGCAGTGCAGTGCTGCATACAACTCCCACCATCATTTCCCAGCAAGCAATAGCAATGATCCCAAGAGGACCAGTATTTCCTCTCTGCAAAGTGTGTGATTCATGATTTCCTTCAATCTAGGGAGCAGAGTCCAAAGGGCAGTCCTAAACCTGGACTCCAACATGCTGACTTGTGCATGAGCTTATCTTTACAGGCAGGAAAAGTTGTCATTGATTTCAATAGGATTATTCAGGTGCGTTAAGTTATTTGTGCAGGGTTGGGACTGTGATTGCAGCTTGCTACCCATCAAGTTTTCATCTGAAACGCCATATTTTAAAAACATTTTTAGTGGTGTGTTTGGTGTCAGATTGTAAGTAACATTGTGGCAGGTTTGAGTCTATTTTGAATAAGTTAAAAAAAAATACCCAGTCTTGAAATGTCCTGCTGACCCAACACTCCTACCCTGCTCCATTTGTGATTCTAATTTTTCAGTGCTTAGAAATTCATCCTAAGTCTCTGAATTTTGTTCTTCTGGGAGCACATTTTCTGATTCTCGATTAAAAAACAAATCAAGTTTATATTCTATAGTTTATATTCTATAGTTTATATTCTATAATATTGTAGATATTCTATACAGTATGTATCATTTAAATATTTTATATATTGTATCCTCAGTTCAGGACACACTGAAATGGTAGATATGTCTTACTTCCTCTCATATTCTGATGCATGGGTGGGCAGGAATATATGGTCAATATTTCCAGAAGGTGAGTAGTGATTTTTGGGGGCCCAACCTGAGACTCCATACAGTATGAGAGGAGCTCAGCACTTTCTGATCAGGCCTTTTTAAGGTGTCATAAGCTGGGCACTGAAAATCAAAGCACCCAAAATCATTAGTCACTTTTAAAAATCTCATCCATGTATTCCTTGGGGATCCTATCATAACCATACTGACTTCTGGGGATTACACTCCATCTGAGACATCAAATTAAGTTTCTAGGAAAGGGGTGCCTCTAGGAGCTGAAGAAATTTGATTCCTCCTGATATTGGGCCACTCTGTTATCTGGACCACTGAGCCAGCCCACTTTACATTTCACAATCCATTTTGGTCAAAAACCAATTAACCATATAACCAACTGGGGTTGACTGTGGTTGCATTAAAACAATTGTTTTCCTTTAGAAAACTGGGAGAGTCTGAACTGCTGGTTCCTCTACATCCCTCCTTTTTGCTGGCCAGGGCTCTGTGCTTCGTTGCAGCTGCTCTCCATTGAAGCACTTGGTGCTTTCAGAGGAGTGCAGCAGTGATTTGGAAATGCAGCACTGTGTTTTAATAGTCCGTTAAAATTACCAAAATAAAACAGTGCACAATGAATTCACCGCTGCAGTGCTGCCATTCACTTCAACTGGAAAGCAGCCGAAACCAAGCAATTACCTTAAAATCAATCCAGTTTGTCTTCCAATCTCCTGCACAAAGAACAAAAGAATAGCGCAGATGTGCAAAAGTCAGATATGCTCCTAAGTCTCCCTTATTAAACAACTGTAGGTCCAGGAGATGTTACAAGTAGCTGTAGTTCATCTCACACCACATTCTGTCTCCTTTGGGAACTGCAAAATGTATATCAAAGTCCAGTGTTAGCTGCAAAAACAGCACGGTGTATTTTGCAGAAAAAAAACCGTTACTTCAGATGTGTTGTACAAACATGTACTCCACACAAACAGCATTGGCCGTAGCTGCTGTTATTGCTTTGTATGCTAACAGGATGAACAGGGCTATACAATTCCTCTTTACTAGAAGCAGCAAGGAGTCACGTGACCTTCATAACATCCTTTAGAATGTCTAGGCTTGTCAGCCAGCCCTAAAGACTGAGGGAAAGGAAAGAACTAAGCAGGGCTTGTGGAATTGTTGTTTTTATTAGATATATTTGCTGCAGTCTAGCTGACGTTGAAAACTCACACAATTGCCATGTTTAAGCAACATCATTGTGTTAGAAACCAACAATGGCAATTACATTCAGTGCTAAGCCTTCCTCACCTAGGTACTGTATTGCGGCATATCCGAGGGTTATTCTCTGCTCAGTATATATGTATAACTACTATAAATGCCCATGGGAAATTCTCCTCTCAGGTGTAATTCCTAACCCTCCTCCACACATACTGGGGTTCTAGATGGCGTGCGACCCATGTGCTCCTGGGGTAGTTGTGCAAGAGACCCTCTGCAGTAGGGAACAGAACTCTGCAGCAGCTCAGCAGCCTGTAGGGGAGGATTCTTTCCCCCACTTCCCTGCAGAGAATCCGAGCACACTTGTTGGGTATTTGGGCTGAATGCTGACTGCCACTCTCTCAGTAACACTGGTGAAAATCCAGGGAAACTTCACTGCCTTCAGTAGACTTATGTTGGATTTAAACCTGTGAAACTGAGAACAGAATTTAACCCTATGCTTTTTGCCTGTAACAACTTATGTTGGCTTAAGAGCAGTGCCCAGGCACAATGGGACAATTTAAGGTCACAGCCTTAAATCAGCCTCAATTCCATTGATATGGAAATGCGCTGCGCTGCATTCCCCCAACCCAAGACACAGATGAGGCCCTAACATACCATAGTTACCATTAGGAACACTTCCCACTTAGTTCTGAGTGCAAGTCAAGGTGTTAAGACTGTTCCATAAAGCCCTGTTTGGTTAATGTCCCAGCTACCTGAGACTACCTCTCCACTCATGCTTCTGTCACTTTTGAAATCATCTGAGATGCTCGTTCAGTCCCTAGATTTGAATATCTGTGGGACGGAGTCAGGGCCCTGCAGATGGTGGGCCTTTGCTCTGGAACTTGTTACCCCTACTATCTGTCACAAACTGCCTTCTGGCCTTCTTTTGTCTGAATGTAGTATGGGGAACTCTGGGGTTTCATGCTGCTTTCTACCTGCGTCGGTAAATTCTATTGCACTGAGTGACTCTGATTAGAGCACTATATAGCTAAAAATAAATAAATACGCTTGGGGATATATCTGACCTTTGGATAACAGGGTTTTAATTAACTCTGGTTCAGATAATCACGTTTTGACCAAAGGTCCACAGCCCTGCTCCTTGGGGCAGATGGTGAGTAGCATGTCAGGCATGCTGGGGATTGTTTCTGCAGCCACTTGACTAATCGTATGTCTCTGGCTTCCCTAAGGTTGCTGAACAACTAATGACAATTGCTTACGAGAGTGGAGTAAATCTGTTTGATACAGCGGAGGTGTACGCAGCTGGAAAGTAAGTGTGTGTGTGTGGCTCAAGGTGTTGGAGTGTTCTACCCAGCCAAGTTTCACTTTGTTTAACTACTGGACCTATTTATTCACTGCCAACCTAACTCAGCCTTTAAACAAATGCAACTACAGAAGTGTATCAGGTTTTATTTTCAGTTACTCTGGTGTAAATCTGGAGTATCCCTATTGACTTTTATGGAGTTACTGCAAATTGGCACTAGTGTCATTTAAGGTATATTTTGACGTATGTAAATGTATACTGGGACGCACTGGAGTAGTGCACTAAGACACTTCATAGGAGGATGATCTGCCTTGGATTTTGGGTGTTCCCAGTTTAGTTATGTGTTCAAACTCTAGATTAAACATCCTTGCGAACAAGAGCAAATCACCCAACATGGGGCCTTGCTTGCAGAGGTCTGATGTCCTACTGCTTTGCCAATGTGAAAGACTGGCTTTAGATACAGATAAACCCTGATGTTACATATTCCCCTTTTATGAAATTCAGTTTGATCTCAAGTGCCTTTGTGCCCCCAGCCTCTTAAGAAGTTATTGAACTTCATCCCAGTTTTATCTCACTAGAGGTTTTGGGGGTCCCCCAAGAACTTAGTAAAATTGGGGTTTAGCATATACCCAGGGTAACAAAGTACTACAAACTGTGTGAAAAGCGGGGCTTTTCTTTCATAGTGCTTCATGTGAAATGTTTTTTCCTCTCCAGTTTTCAGAGTTCACTGGGTGCTTTTAAGGTTCTACCATACCATACAATACAATGAGCAGACTTTGACAAGTCTTTCAGCAAATCTGGCCCAAGCTCCTGATTTGGTGATTGGATGTAAAAATTTAGCATTTCCCTCCACGTGAAACACTCACCATGCTGCTGGGGTGATTTCTGCTCTACTCCACACCCTGCCCTTGTCCTACAATGACACCTTAATAAACACTGTTTTTCTAAAAAACAAACGCTTATGTGGAACCTTGTATTTCCTCTGAGAGATACTGGGACATTTGTGTTCTTTTTTCCTCTTCCACCTCTCAGGCAGGCACCTATCCTCTTGCCAGGAATAGGGTACTTGGGTGCATTTTTCCCCGTTTCAACTTGAGCAGGGAACAGAGAGGGCTCCATATGCAGGGCCACCTCCTAAAGAGTGCAGAAGAATTAATCACTTCTGCAAGGCCTACAGCCATGGCCATCTTTAAGCTGGGGGGAAAGGGGTGGGACTCTTTGTCCAGTGTCAGTTATATGTAGTTACATCAATGCCATTGTGCTGGCAAAGAAGAAAGTGGTCCCCTGCCAAGAACTTTTAAATCAAGTCCTGATTTTTTAGTGGAAGATAATGGGCCAGATCCTCAGCTGGGTAAATCGTCCTAACTCCATTAACTTCTGTGTCAGTTTACACCAGCTGAGGTTCCAGCTCAGTATCCACACTGAGAAAATAAACAGAGAACCTATTTTGGGTTCCCATTCTCGAAGGAGAGAACTGGATTAGACTAACAAGTCTATGTGCATTGCTCGTATCTCACATGTAACCTACTCTGGCATTTCACTATTGATGTAGGGAGAAAAACATCCAGAATAAATGAAAAGTCAGCACACCTCTTAATGATGATTAACAGCACATGATGCTGACAGCGTTGAAATCCTGATCCAAAATGTCAGGAAATGGTTTTTATGGAAGGAGGACTAAGGTTCTTAATGCCATGGCTTAATTAAAAGAAGAAGAAGAAGAAGAAAAAGATTCTAGACAAATATTAATCACTCACTTTATTCATTTGGGCTAGACTGTGAGATCTGCACCTAGGGCAGCTGAGGGACTGTGTGCAGCTCAGCTACCCCAGCTGCAGACCAGGGGATGGATTGTCACTCTGAATGTCAGTTCATTACCTGGTCACCTCACTTGCTCTGGGCGGGGAAGTAAACTGCTGTTGCTCTACATATTACTTCCCTCTCCATGCCAGCTTAGCTCCCAGGCCATCATTAGAGGGGGTGGAGCCAAGTCTCTGCCCATGCCCCGCCCTCACAGCGGAGGCTGTTCTCTCCCCTGCCATCCCACATAGTCTGAGTAAGGGAGTGTCTTATGTTCTCTTACCCCCCTGTATCAGCGCAGTTAAACCGGTGTGACTTTCTTCTATAGATAAGTGCTATAGATGCAGATACTTTAGAGCAGGGGTGGCCAACCTGAGCCTGAGAAGGAGCCAGAATTTACCAATGTACATTGCCAAAGAGCCACAGTAATACGTCAGTAGCCCCCCAATCAGCCCCCCAGCTCCCAGCACCTCCCAGCAGACCTGCTGATCAGCGCCTCTGTCTCTGCATTGATGCACAATGGGGATGAAGGAAGAAAACCCTAACATCAACACATGCTTCAAGGCGATACTGGCAACATAGTCTGTGCTGGCCATTCTCCCATTTATGGGTAACAGGCCAGCTTCCTTCCTCCAAATCCCCCTGTGTAGACCCACCATAGATGTCACTTGAGTGATACTCACTCAGGCTGATGCACAGTTTCTCAGCTTCCTGGGTCACCTGCCCAACAGAATGTCATTTCTGCAGCATTTGGACCATATGGGACCGTGCAAGACAGTTAAGGATTTGGCTTATAATTTTCTGCAATGTGTTTGGTAGGCATTCTATAGCTAAATTGAAACTGCAGTGTGTTTCTGACCAATCACTGTCTGACTCTGTGCTGACCTTTGGAGAGGGGAGAAATGCCACAATTAAAAACAAATCAGTTGACTCACAGTTGACTTTACAAGTGTGACATTTACATTGATTCTGCTTAGCACAGGCACCAAATTGTTAAATTACAACTTTCTGCCTCATAAGGACAGTGCAAAAAAGGTCAGCATTCAGGTCAGCAAGGACATGGGGCAATGTGTCAAGCAGAAAAAAATAAAGGTTGAATGTGAGCAGATTTTTTTTATGTTGCGTATCTGTGCTTATGGCAGAGACTTCCAATGAATAATTGGTTTCATGATTTACTTTATGTTCAGTGCATTCTTGTCTTTAAAGTATTTTATACTCAAATGCATTTTTTTTCCTCCCCAGGGCTGAGGTGATTCTGGGAAGCATAGTCGAAAAGAAGGGCTGGAGGTACTGTATAGATTTTAGAGCCTGCCTGCCAATTACTGCAATTGAAGTCAATGACAAAACTCCCTTTTACTTCAGGTGTAGAAGATCAGGACCACGGAACATATCTGAATTCTTTCGTTTTAAAAAATAGTAGCTTTTTTAACATGTGCTGGATCCGGTAGCAGGTTGGAAAAGCTGGAATAAAAGTCCTAGGCAGAGCTGGTAACACTTCCTATTACTAAGATTGCCCAGTGCTTCCTGTTATGAACCCCTGTTTTCAATTGTTTATAATTTTGCCAAACTTTGTTCGGCTGAAATTTTCCATACCAGGTGTCTGTCTTGGGCAGAAATTTTTTTGGAAAGATTCAGCTATTTTTGAGAACCGGGTTGGGAAAAAATGTTGTTTTACTGCTAGAAAATACCAGAATTCAGGTTTTCTGTGCAACCTGATACAGTCTTTAATAACATCATTGTCGCACTATTTTTTTCCATAGGACCCCTGCTTCCTTCAGTGCACAGTATGGACCTGTTCTGGGGATCAATCAGGTTGCAGTGAAGGAGACTTTTGTCTGTAGATTCCCAGCCTCATTTGTTCTAGAAGCTGGAATGTGCAATGATTGAGGCAGGGGATTGCAGGAAGAGAAAGGATGGGCTCCTGGTTAAGGCAGTTGAATACTGCTCTGGAAAACTGCTTTATCCCTACCTCTTCGACAGAGTTTCTATGTGATGCTGGGCAAGTCACTTAAACCAAACTTTTCATAGGTGGTCTCTAATTGTGTACTCATTTTCTGGATTCCTGGCTTGAGACTGCTTGACTTTGCAATCTTAGCAATGGTTTTTTTTCCCCATGTAATGTTATATATAAAGAGATAGAAAGCATGATGGGATTTCTTTTTGAATACCTCATATGAGATTAGACCTAATTTAAATGATTCATTCATGTGTGTACACTAGCATGTATTTATGTAGCTTAAGTGGCATTTATATGATCTTTAAAGATCTCCACTATCTGTCCTGTTCATCCCTTCACTAAGGAATGATCCCAGTGGCATTCCAATTCTCAGCACATCAAATATAAGTATCCTTTAGTGGGATGATTATTCAAGAGAGACTCCGTGTGCTGCAGAACAAAGTGCAAAGTACAAATAAAAAATCCTGTAGCTGCTCTATATCATGAATATCTCTTCAGGATCTGCATTTTAAGAGTTACTTTAAAATTAAAATAATTTTTATTATCTTAAACAAAAATGGGGAGATTTTCTAAAAGGATGCCTAAGCTGTACACACTGCTACATGTTTTTGTCCCTTTGAATATATTCAAGGTAGGCACCTGTGGCAGATTTGTAAAGGTATTTAGATGCCTAATTCCCAAGGGAGTTACAAATCTGTCCCCTAGGGATAAGGTCAGAACCTGTTCTTTTTTAAGTCAGTGGCAGAAATTTCATTGACTTTACCAGGAACAAACCCCTGTTCTTGAAAACTTGCCCCCAAAATGTTCAGGCTTGTTTATGAGTGGAGCCGTTTTGTTCAACTATACATTCTGCATGTGCATATTTAATGGAGTTCACTGTCAGCAAATGTGTCTAATACTTGCTGTATTATTTTCTTAAGTATTTTAAACTATGAAACATATTTTGTTTAATCTTCCTTGCTGCAGTCCTGCAGCTGATTGAAGTCAGAACAAAATACTGGGCCCTGTTCAGTGTTCATTTAAATCATTGGGAGCCTTTCTATTGATTAATAGCCATTGGGTCAGGCCCTTGGAGAGCGGTAGACAAAGATTTTGTTGTATACAGCAAAGTATTTTCCAGCCAATAGATCTTTGTTTTAGTAATACAGTACGTTGGAATTCATAGACAAACTTAGCAAATGGATCATTCTTTTGGTTTTAATATCTCAAGGTCACTGTATAACAATATTCATACTAGAGCATAAGCTTTCGTGAGCTACAGCTCACGCTCACGAAAGCTTATGCTCTAATAAATTTGTTAGTCTCTAAGGTGCCACAAGTACTCCTTTTCTTTTTGCGAATACAGACTAACACGGCTGCTACTCTGAAAAATATTCATACTGCTTCTCATTGAAGTAGTTTCATAACAGTAATTTACATCAGATGCTTTTGGTGACGTTTTCTACGCTCTTTTCTCTTGACACAGCAGCATTATTGATATTGCCAGAATAGTTTGTTGTTTATCATTAATCGCTGTGGGTTCTTGTGACACTGTAATGCCTAAGTGCTTAGCAGCAGTTACAGCAGAGCATGTGATTTCATAAATCCCTTATCTGTGAACTCTAGAATTGAGCCTTTAAAACAATGACTAATATGTTTTGTTTTTCTGGAAGAGTTAAATGCTGAGCTGAGCATTTCTGATTTTTCTCTCACTACCATCACTTTCACACTAGTTAACTCCATTGATTTCAATGGAGTTGCAGCTGATTTACACAGTTGAGAGGAGAATTGTCCCCTAAATCTTCAGGAAAATACTAACTTTGCTTATATCTCAGAGTACAGAAGCTACTTTCCTTATTTATTTTAGGGTCCACATTTTGTTTGCAGTGTAACAAGGTTGTACGGCATTATTGATCAGACAATGAAAGTTTGATCATCTACACTTGGACTGGTATAAGAAAGTGTATAGTTATTCATTAGAAGCAATCAGAACATAGAGCCATAGTTATGCATTGTCCTCCAGGCCAAAGCTAAGAGCCTTCAACTGAGAGTCTCCTTTGAAGACAAACCTTATGACTGCTTTAGCTGTAAATAAAAAGAAATTGCCACTTTGGGAGTGGGACAACACCTAAAAAGGGCGGATTTTGTTTTGATTTTTACTCCATATACCTGTTAAAAACAAAATTAAAACATACTTTTTCTGTTTTATGTATAGGAGGTCCAGTCTGGTCATAACAACAAAACTCTACTGGGGTGGAAAGTAAGTTTTGTAATTGTATTGTTCCAGATAATTCAGTTTAATTCTGCATGGCTTTATCTGTTTAAGGCGGGGTGGGCAAACTTTTTGGCCCAAGGGCCACATCGGGGTTGCAAAACGGTATGGAGGGCCGGGGAGGGAATGCTGTGCCTCCCCAAACAGCCTGGCCCCACCCCCTATCCTCCCCCTCCCACTTCCTGCTCCCCCTCAGAACCCCCGACCCATCTAACCCCCCCTGCTCCTTGTCCCCTAACTGCCCTCCGGGACTCCACACCCTATCCAACACCCCCTGCTCCCTGTCTCCTGACTGCCCCGACCCCTATTCACACCCCTGCCCCCTGACAGGTCTCCTGGGATCCTCGACCCATCCATCCCTCCCCCACTCCTTGTCCTCTGACCACCCCCCCCGGCTCCGTGTCCTCCCTGACCCCCCGGGACCCCTATCCAACCCCTCCTGCTCCCTGTCTCCTGACTGTCCCCCTGAACCTCTGCCCCATCCAACTGCCCCCTATCCCCTGACTGCCCCCCAGGACCTCCTGCCCTCCCCCCGTCCCCTTACCCTTACCCTTACCAGGCCGCTCAGAGCGGCAGGACAGGCTTATCTGAAAGCCTGGGAAGTGGGCGGGCACAAGCCGGGCTGCTTGCGTGGCGGTGTGGCTGCAGGGGAGGGGGAACAGCAAGGGAGGGGCTGGGAGCTCAGGGGCCAGGCAGGATGGTCCCACAGGCTGGATGTGGCCCGCAGGCCATAGTTTGCCTACCCCTGTTTTAAGGCAACCAAGTTATATACAGGTTAGTGAAATCTCGGGGCTAATTTGTTCTCATTTGAAGATGACTTTTAAAGAAGTCAGTGCTTAACAAAGATATCAACCTGGCATTAGACCCTAGCAAATGGTACCAAAAGGAATAACCCCTCTGCACTCTGTTGATGCAAGATAATTCATTTAGATTGTTCAAGTGTAGTCTCTTAAACTCCCATTTCCAAAACATGGATGAAATCAGAAGGAGCACAACCAGCATAATACTACATAGGAGGAAAGCTGCCCAACCCTGCTAACATGATAGCATTTTATTTAACACAGTTTTAACTCAAACCCACAGGTCAGGGAGATATTTTTAAGATCACTCCCCGCAGTGAGCTCAGTTAAAAAAGACCATCTTGTTTGAGATAAAAATGAGCCATTTCTCTCTTAGTGTTGAGCTAAATGAAAGAGTTTGCCCTCTGTTGTGGGCTTGAAGCACAAATTTTACTGGCTGAATTTACTTCTGATGTGTTACCAGTGTTTGAACTATTGGTTAAATTATTCAAAGAAATTTAACAAGTTTTGCTTTTCAAACTCTGTACAACCTTTCTGTCTGTCTGCCTTCCTTCCAATCTGATCTGCACGGTGTATTTTGTAACACACTAAAATCAAAGTCTATCAGAATGTCTAAGAAAAAATGTAAAGTTTACTCCTTATCATAATTTATAAAAACTGCAATATGTGGAACTGGGAGGTTTTCTTTGGACATGTTGTATAAAAGAGTAAAATGATTTTGTCATTTCACTGAAGTTATTTATCATAAATTTTGAAGCTGGAGAGAGAGGATATAGGTTTTGGTTTCTCCAGCAGACTCTGGATATAAATAAGAGAATGCTATGCATTTGAGTACTGTAGATTTATAGCAATGGTCTAGTTTTACTTTATTGTGCCATTGCTTTGCTTCAGACTCAAAATATGGTTGGTATGTTACAAACACATACAAAATTAAACAGTCTGTAAGAAAGATTATAAAATGTTATATTGCCTCTAAATCTAGTTTAGATTTGAAATATGGGCCACATAAAATGGATGTAATTTCTTGTAGTTTTTCCTTAGAAGTGAGATGTCTACAGAATATACAATATGCGAAGAGACTGTGTCATTGTTTAATAACTTTGGATCTGACCCTGCAGTCCTTATTCAAGCAAAATTCCTATTGACTCGTCAAGTGCAGTTTTGCCTGAATAAGGACCCTGCAGAAAGCCCATATTAATTACTTTGTTGCAGTTCATAAAACTGACTGTATGTCTACATTTGAGGGAAAAGCAATTTATTCTATTTTATATCTTTTTGGAATAGTTGTCAAAAGGTAGTGTGAACAAGAAAGTTTCAATAAGGTTGTTCTGAAGAGACCAGTTAGGACAGGGGATTGAATCAAATCCTAGTTCATCAAATTTAATTGAAGCTTGTATTGGTTTTTACTTCATCTTCCAATTAAACTTAATCACTGCATTCTCCCGCTTCTAAAAGAATGATAAATTGCATGTCAGATTGTACATTACTATAGAAAGGATGACTATTCCTTGGTTATTATTAATATGAATGTTGTTGCTTCTGGATGCTATTGTCTCTGGGATTTGGTTGTTTCTTCTCCAGTGAAGGGTAGCTCTGTTATTTGAATTCTAATTTTCTCATTTATCAAACATTCAAAGCTTTTTCTGACTGGAATATAAAATTAGCAAATCTAAGAACGTCAGTTTTTTAGAAGTCTTATAATAATAATAACACCCACCCTAATAGTAATTTTACTTGGTGTATCTTTGTAGAGCTGAAACAGAAAGGGGGCTTTCAAGAAAACACATCATTGAAGGTATGTGCTGTAAATGTGCCTTATCCATTCCAAGAATCCATCTGGCTTAAGGAACACTTTGAATAAGGAAAAAACAAAGATGAGATTCACTCCACTAGCATGAAGCCCAAGTATTCAGACTCAGTGCAGATGGAGTGTGAGGATGAAGAGAGGTGAGATTCACATCACAACTTGGGCCAGTGTGCAGAGCTGCTCCTCCAAACTGTGGGCTGGAAAAACAGCCATAGTCCCTCCATGGTTGTTTTGGGCATTGGGACATAAAGGTGGATCCGCAGCCCCTCCCCTGTGCTGGCCTCCCCCAAACTGATCTTCCATGCTGATTCCATTTCTTGATTGGAGATCAGTTTATGGCAAGCTGGGGCTTCTCAGGCACTCCACTGCAGCTGCTCAGCCAGCCAACCTCTTGTGCAGTCCCAGTGCAGTGGCCTAAGTGGAGCAGAGGGCCTCATGCTAGCTCTCTGCACAAGGGGTAAAGAAATGCAATGCATACAAGAAACTTCAAATACTTTACGTCTACATTGATTTGTTAAACTTATTCATAAATGATCTGGAGAAAGGGGTAAGCAGCGAGGTAGTAAAGTTTGTTGACGATACTAAACTGCTCACGATAGTTAAGACCAAAGCAGACTGTGAAGAACTTCAAAAAGATCTCACAAAACTAAGTGATTGAGCAACAAAATGGCAAATGAAATTTAATGTGGATAAATGTAAAGTAATGCACATTGGAAAAAATAACCCCAACTATACATACAATATGATGGGGGCTAATTTGGCTACAACTAATCAGGAGAAAGATCTTGGAGTCATCCTGGATAGTTCTCTGAAGAAGTCAGTGTGCAGCAGCAGTCAAAAGAGCAAACGGGATGTTGGGAATCATTAAAAAAGGAATAGAGAATAAGACAGAGAATATCTTATTGCCCTTATATATATCCATGGTATGCCCACATCTTGAATACTGCATACAGATGTGGTCTGCTCATCTCAAAAAAAGATATATTGGCATTAGAAAAGGTTCAGAAAAGGACAACTAAAATTATTAGGGGTTTGGAACGGGTCCCATATGAGGAGAGATTAAAGAGGCTAGGACTTTTCAGCTTGGAAAAGAGGAGACTAATGGGGGATATGATAGAGGTCTATAAAATCATGAGTGATGTGGAGAAAGTGAATAAAGGAAAGTTATTTACTTGTTTCTGTAATATAAGAACTAGGGGCCACCAAATGAAATTAATGGGCAGCAGGTTTAAAACAAAAGGAAGTTCTTCTTCACTCAGCGCACACTCAACCTGTGGAACTCCTTGCCTGAGGAGGTTGTGAAGGCTAGGACTATAACAGGGTTTAAAAGAGAACTGCATAAGTTCATGGAGGTTAAGTCCATTAATGGCTATTAGCCAGGATGGGTAAGGAATGGTGTCCCTAGCCTCTGTTTGTCAGAGGGTGGAGATGAATGGCAACAGAGAGATCACTTGATCATTACCTGTTAGGTTCACTCTCTGTGGGGCACCTGGCATTGGCCACTGTCGGTAGACAGGATACTTTGGTCTGACCCAGTATGGCCATTCTTATGTTCTTATGTTCTTAAACAAATCCATTCAGCAATCTGTGACATATATTATTGTATACATTTTTTTCAGGTATATTGCTCACTTGAACCTCTCATTAATTACACACCTATCTCCCAGTATTGCTTGCCTTGTGCAGACTGCTGGAGGTTTAAAACATTGTTCTTGAGAATATGCCTGATCTTATTCTTAATAAAATGAATAGGAGTTCAATGGGATCAGCCCCAATATTTGCACTTGTGAAGTCTGACTGAGTTTTAAATTATCCTGTTGTCGCCTCTTGTTGGCTGTTTACTCACTGGGGATTTTGCTCATGCTAGATAAATTTCCTTTCACCTGATCTGTTCAATAAAATGGCAAAAATGACTGGATGTGGCAAAAAAGGCTGGGAAGAATCTGTGGTTGTACAGACCTCTTTACTGAAAGAAGAGAAGCATAAAGGAGAGAGGGAGAACTTGAGAGGGGCAGGACCTGAGCACACAAACTGAAACAGAGAACTCCTCTTGGTTTTGTGTATTTGAAAAAGTTTAAAATCTGTGGGCAAGACCCTGGTTGGTGAATGTCAACGTAGCTCCATTGAAGTCTCCGGAGCTCTAACGATTTATACCAGCTGAGGTTCTGACCCATAATCTCTTTTGAAATCTTTCTTTTATTCTCCATTGTTCTTATCATTTGTTCCATTTCTTCTTTGTGTATTCTTCCCATTTCACCTCTGTATGTGTGCCTCTGTTCCCTTTTGTTCTTCCCCCGCTCACTCTAAAAGCGGGGGCAGCTCCTCCCTCCCTTCCAGCCAGGAGAGCTTCATACCACTATCAGCACACCACCAAACTGAGCTGTGATTAATCAGGAGGGACAAGGAGTCCCTGGCATACACCCTGGGAAACCCCCAGCAAACCCAGTCCAGCCAGTTGCCACCCCCATCGTCTTTGAGTCTCTCTGGATGGTGGGTGACCTAAAGGGGTGAGGCTGACAGCTGATCTGAATTTATTTAATGTCATTTTTGTATGTAATGTGCATATAGAACATAGAAGAAAATCCAGACTCAGTTCCATCGTATTAAGTGTGAGCAGTCTCAGCTGAAAACTTCCTATAGGGAGAATGCAGCTTCTTGGAAAGGTTTATGATTTCATCGAAAATTGACATTTTAAAAGCATTATTGAAGCAGTACTGGAGGCCCTTTGATTTAAAACCCTGAGTACAGACCATAAAAGAAAAATGAATAAGTTAGTAAAAAGAGAAAATTGAGGAAGGGAGTGATTGAGTTAATACCAATAGTTCAGTAGGATGCAAGTCATGGAGAGGAGGAGATGATAGCGTTGCTCTGAGTCATCTGAAAGAAGAATGTTGGAGGGGCATGCAGAAAAGGAGCTGAAACATGAAATAGACCAAATGGGTTTGGTCAGTTTATAGGACTGAAGTGTGAGAGTAGATGAGATGGCCCATAGAAGCCAAAAGTTTAAAACCAGCCTCTAAATTTTAATGTGGCCAGGTTTTTGGCTTGCATGCCTCATCCCTTGGATACATGCACATGTCTGGACAGTGCCTTGCACAATGGGAAACCCAGTTGGCTTCTCTGTGCTCCTGCAATATACACGTTTAATGATAATAATAATATATATTTGTATGTAAAAATTGAGTTTGGACAAATACTTGGGTAATACACAATTATAGGTGCTGAGGCTGTTGAAGTTTCTGCAGATTTGGTTTTCGAGATCTTCCCATACTGCACGAAAATATTAAGGATCAGATTGTGCCAGACAAGCTCCGCCCCATGTTAAGCTCAGTGAGCCTTCTTGCCACTCTGAGGAAAGTGTGTGGGAGGATAGTGCTTTAAGAGGTGCATTTTTGTTATAGTGTTTGATATGGAAATTAAGCAAGGACAATATAAAAAAGCTTGGTTATTTAACAGTACATGCCAAAAACTGCTGATTATATTTTAGCACCCAGCACATGGTGTCCTTGTGCTTTAGAGTAAGCAGATAGGTGTATAACATATAATTTCATAGCAGTGTAAAAATATGTAATACAAATTCCATTCACAAGAGAAAACAGAAGCAGGTCAAATAGCTAGGAGAGATGGGTAGACTGAAATCCCTCTGGGTAGTTCATGACCATAGTGGGACAGTGCAATGTGTATACTTCCCCTGCATGAAGCACTCCCAATGCAGACTGGTCTCTCACCTCTGCAAGTTATTGCAAGGAATGGTGCTACAGCCAGGGCCCCACATTTCTGTATTTCCCAGAGTACAGAGCTGCTATTGTGTTTGGTGCCTTCATGAGGGGAGGGAGCTTACAGGAAGGAAGGCTCCTTCTGCATTATGGCAAGAAAGAATCTGCCCCTATATCTGTTCATACACTACACAAAGGGATTTCAAACCACCCATTTCTTGTGCCTATTTGACCTGCTTCTGTTTTCTGTTCTGAAAGGAATTTGTATGATAGGTTCTTTATACTGCCACAAAATTATGTGCTATATGTCAGCCCGCTTATTCTTAAAGTGAAGAACTCAATGCACTATGTGCTAAAATAAAATCTTGCAGATTCCTATAGAGAAATGTTTGGTGTGCATCATTACACAACCAAGCTCTTTGCTAAGTGATACTGTCCCTGTTAAATTTCAATATCAAATTCCATATGAAAAATATACCCCTTGAGTAGATTTTATTTTGCAATAATTGACATTTACAGGCATGATGAAAAATGAAATACTTTTTATTGAGTTGTGAATCTTGGAGCTGAGTAGTCTTACCTCTCACATATGAGATAAAACCTAATTGTGTCCTGTAGCTATTGCAAAAGCTGTTAAAATGTATGTCCCGTTCTTCTAGGTGCATTCACATTTGATCCAAAACATTGCTAGTGTTAAAAATAAAGCAAGTTAGAAAAAGAAAAGTTCAGACCTACAAATATTAATTATGCATAGTAACAAGATATTATGCTATAGAGATGGGCTCAAGCCTCAGTACTTGGATCTGGAATGTCCCAATATTTGGGTGTAGCTGGATCTAGGGTTTTGTTCTGGCTTATTATACACAGCATGCATAGCAAATTATAAGTAGAAAATGTGAAGTAGTAGTTTTGGCAAATTATTTGCCACCAATGCGCAAGCTGGAATACGTTTGTGTGAACCATTCTTCCACTAAACCTGTTTGCAAATAGTTCACAAGCAGAAAAAAAAGGCTGAATACATTTAATGAATTGTTCACAGCAAACCTTTTGCCTTGTTGCAGTTAAGATACTGATCATTTTAGATGCAAAAGAAAGAGAAAGGAAAAGGACCTCTAACCTTCATGTGGAATTAAAATTACCAAAGTGGAGAGTCCCCAGGGACACATAGTTCAAGTTCTCTTTGAATATTGTAGAACTGTGCATTCCATGATATACTATATCAGCAATGGCCAGTGGTAGTTATACTTTAATTAGAGGTACAGTGTGCCTGTGTGAGGTGTCACGAACAGACGGTTTTATCTATGAAGCTTGACAAGAGGACTTCACTGTACAGCTACCTGAAAGATTTCTAAAACATTTTCAGACATCACAAGTGCTGTGATTTGTAGCAGAGGGATGCAGTTTGATCAAGTGCTTACAAAAATGATCATTCACTTTTTATAACTAATTTAAATGATCCAGGTTCTCCATTTAAAAATACAGTACACTAGTTCTCTGAAAATGTATATTTTTATCTGTTTTCTGAATAGTTGTTATAATTGTGTCATTATAAACACCCCTGAACTTTTGTTTATAGCTGGCATAGCTCTGATTTACACCAGCTGTGGATTTAGCTCTCTGGAAATAAGCCAGTTTACATCAACTGAGGTTCGAGTCCTCTTTTGGGGTGGGCAAAGGAGGGGATTAAACAATTTAAAATAAATTTAGCATTACAGTACACTACATGGGAGCACTCAGACATATTACATGTTCATCTTACTGCTATGAAAAGAGGACATAGAACCTTGCATTCCTATAACATGATCAAACTGAAGATCTCAAAGCACTTATATATATATATAATGAATTAAGCTTCACAGCACTCCTGTGAAGTCAGTAAGCATTATTGTTGTTCCCATTTTATAGATGAGGAAATTGAGATACAGAAAGTGACTTTGTCCTGACTCATCATAAATCTGTAGGAGTCAGGAATAGAACCCAACTCTTCTGGTCCCCAGGGCTAAGTGGCCACAAGCCTGTAGCCTGGCTATTTGCAACATTATGAGTTTAGCTTGTTGCAGTTTGCTGGATAACTTTTTCAAAGAGAAGGTAAATTCTGTTTAACTTAGTAAAGGTGGCATTTGAAGGAGCCTGTTCAGTATCACATTTTTTCAGGGTTGTATTAGTCTTGGTAATCATAAATATATAACAAAATGTCATGATTCCTTTCCCCTGAGTTTTCATTTCTGGAACGCCCCTGGAGTGGCAGGGCTTAATTATGTGGAACCGTACCAATGTAATGTGCCATGGGGTAATGGAAAAATACTTTCTGACAGGATTTTGATTAGATTAACTGAAACAACATCAGTGAACTCTGTCCCTGGAGGCTGCCAATTGACAGGCTCACCAGGATGGTGTCTTTTCCAATCCAAATTTGAGGGTAATTAAAAAAAAATTCTTGTGGAGGGCTATGAATTCTGCATGAAGCCAAACTTTGATTTTTTTTTTATGTGGCTGAGCAGACATGAGACATCATTGTCCATCTCCAGTGTACAGTTTAGGATAGGCCTGTACTGTGATATGTTGGAACTGTCACCTCTTTTGTGATGTGTTCCAAACTTCATTTTGGCTATTTCTAATGATATGTATTCTTTTTTTTTTCTTGCTGCTTCTAGGATTAAAGGCTTCTCTCCAGAGACTACAGCTTGAGTATGTGGATGTTGTCTTTGCAAATCGACCAGACAATAATACCCCAATGGAAGGTTAGTGAGAGCTTTAACAAAAGATTTTAATGTGATTAAAATCAGACAGCTGCAGCGGCACAGGAGCTAGCAAACAGAGCTCTAAACAGGGGAGTTTGAGTGGGAGTTTGCAAGGGGAGTTTGGATTGTGGTGCTTGTTTGGGGTTTGCTTTTGCTGGGGGGTGTGTGGTCTTTTTGGTGTGGCTTGTGTTTCCCAGATTAACAGGATTTAGGTGGGAAGGAGATGACAGATACAGAGACAGCTGTGGAAGTGACTCCTGTAGTGAAAGACACATTGAGGATGACTGGATGTGGAAGCTGTGGTATGTACATGATCCTGGAGGGGGGAACCGGTAAGAGTTTTTTCTGCATGAAATGTCGTCTGATAGAGCTGATGGAGGAAAAGATCCGAGGTTTGGAGATGCAGGTGGAAAGTCTGGTTGAGTTTAGGAAGGGGTTTGAGCAGATGATGGAGCAAAGATATGAGGTATCTGAAGGGAAAAGCTCAGATTCACAGATGGAAGCAGGGCTGGGGAATTTTGAGGAGAGACTGGATGAGGAAAGTGGTCAGTGGAAACATGTGACTCAAAGAACCAGGCAGAGAAAAAGACGGGTTAGTGAAGGAGAAATAGAGCTTAGGAACAGGTTTGCAGAGTTGGAAAATGAAGAAGGGGCTCAGCAGGTACTTGTTGAAGGTGGAAGGGTAAGGAAGAAGAGAAGAGAGGCTAGTCCTATAGAAAAAGGGGAAGAGTCAAGGGAGACTACACCAAATATGAGCCCCAGGAGGATACATGATGGGTTGAAGAGGATTGTAAGGGAAAATAGGAATGGAAAGAACTTGCAGCCAGAGGGAACAGGGGAGAGACTGGAGAATAGCACTGTCACCAGGAAAAGACAGGTCTATGTGATCGGGGACTCTTTACTGAGAAGAATAGACAGGCCTGTAACTAGAGCTAATCCTGAGAATAGAAGGGTGTGCTGTGTTCCGGGTGCTAAGATACGGGATGTAGACCTGAGGTTGAAAAGGATCCTAAAGGGAGCGGGAAAGAATCCCCTAATTATCCTTCATGTGGGAACAAATGATACAGCCAGATTCTCGCTGGAAAGTATCAAGGGAGACTATGCTAGGCTGGGGAAGACACTTAAGGAAATTGAGGCTCAGGTGATCTTTAGCGGGATCCTTCCTGTTCCTAGAGAAGGGCAACAAAGGTCTGACAAAATTATGACTGTCAACAGAAGGCTTAGGCAGTGGTGCTATAAGGAGGGCTTTGGGATGTATGGCCACTGGGAGGCATTCACGGACAGAGGTCAGTTCTCTCGGGATGGATTTCATCTGAGTAGGGAAGGAAATAGACTTCTAGGATCAAGGCTGGCACAACTGATAAAGAGAGCTTTAAACTAGGAATTGGGGGGAGATGGATGCGAGATGTCCAGAAAATCTCCACGCCAGATTTTAGCATTGAGAGGGAAGAAGATGAAGTAAGAAAGGATACAGCCGTGGGTAGGAGAATGTATATAAGGAGCGAGGGCGGTGTGGATACTAGTCTAATACGTTATACTGGCTGTAGAATGACTGTGCCTAATAGGGTACAAAATGTGAGCGAGTCCAAACAGCAAAAATTAACATGTTTGTACACCAATGCGAGGAGTCTAGGTAACAAAATGGAGGAACTAGAGCTACTGGTGCAGGAAGTGAAACCAGATATTATAGGGATAATAGAAACATGGTGGAATAGTAGTCATGACTAGACTACAGGTATTGAAGGGTATGTGCTGTTTAGGAAAGACAGAAACAAAGGTAAAGGGGGTGGAGTAGCATTGTATATCAATGATGAGGTAGAATGTAAAGAAATAAGAAGCGATGCAATGGATAAGACAGTCCGTCTGGGCAAAAATTACATTGGGGAAGAAAACTAGTAAAGCCTCTCCTACGATAGTGCTTGGGGTGTGCTATAGACCTCCGGGATCTAATTTGGATATGGATAGAGCCCTTTTTAATGTCTTTAATCAAGTAAATACTAATGGAAACTGCGTGATCATGGGAGACTTTAACTTCCCAGATATAGACTGGAGGACCAGTGCTAGTAATAATAATAGGGCTCAGATTTTCCTAGATGCGATAGCTGATAGATTCCTTCATCAAGTAGTTGCTGAACCGACTAGAGGGGATGCCATTTTAGATTTAATTTTGGTGAGTAGCGAGGACGTCATAGAAGAAATGGTTGTAGGGGACAATCTTGGCTCAAGTGATCATGAGCTAATTCAGTTCAAACTAAATGGAAGGATTAACAAAAATAAATCTGCAACTAGGGTTTTTGATTTCAAAAGGGCTGACTTTCAAAAATTAAGGAAATTAGTTAGGGAAGTGGATTGGACTGAACTTATGGATCTAAAGGTAGAGGAGGCCTGGGATTACTTTAAATCAAAACTGCAGAAGCTATCGGAAGCCTGTATCCCAAGAAAGGGGAAAAAATTCATAGGAAGGAGTTGTAGACCAAGCTAGATGAGCAAGCATCTTAGAGAGGTGATTATGAAGAAGCAGAAAGCATACAGGGAGTGGAAGATGGGAGGGATCAGCAAGGAAAACTATCTAATTGAGGTCAGAAGATGTAGGGATAAAGTGAGAGAGGCTAAAAGTCGAGTAGAGTTGGACCTTGCAAAGGGAATTAAAACCAATAGTAAAAGGTTCTATAGCCATATAAATAAGAAGAAAACTAAGAAGGAAGAAGTGGGGCCGCTTAACACTGAGGATGGAGCGGAGGTTAAAGATAATCTAGGCATGGCCCAATATCTAAACAAATACTTTGCCTCAGTCTTTAATAAGGCTAAAGAGGATCTTGGGGATAATGGTAGCATGACAAATGGGAAGGAGGATATAGAGGTAGATATTACCATATCAGAGGTAGAAGCGAAACTGAAACAGCTTAATGGGACTAAATCGGGGGCCCAGATAATCTTCATCCAAGAATATTAAAGGAATTGGCACCTGAAATTGCAAGCCCATTAGCAAGAATTTGTAATGAATCTGTAAACTCAGGAATAGTACCGAATGATTGGAGAATTGCTAATATAGTTCCTATTTTTAAGAAAGGAAAAAAAAGTGATCCGGGTAACTACAGGCCAGTTAGTTTGACATCTGTAGTATGCAAGGTCCTGGAAAAAATTTTGAAGGAGAAATTAGTTAAGGACATTGAAGTCAATGGTAAATGGGACAAAATACAACATGGTTTTACAAAAGGTAGATCGTGCCAAACCAACCTAATCTCCTTTTTTGAAAAAGTAACAGATTTTTTAGATAAAGGAAATGCAGTGGATCTAATTTACCTAGATTTCAGTAAGGCATTTGATACCGTGCCACATGGGGAATTATTAGTTAAATTGGAGAAGATGGGGATCAATATGAACATCAAAAGGTGGATAAGGAATTGGTTAAAGGGGAGACTGCAACGGGTCCTACTGAAAGGCGAACTGTCAGGTTGGAGGGAGGTTACCAGTGGAGTTCCTCAGGGATCGGTTTTGGGACCAATCTTATTTAATCTTTTTATTACTGACCTTGGCACAAAAAGTGGGAGTGTGCTAATAAAGTTTGCAGATGATACAAAGCTGGGAGGTATTGCCAATTCGGAGAAGGATCGGGATATTATACAGGAGGATCTGGATGACCTTGTAAACTGGAGTAATAGTAATAAGATGAAATTTAATAGTGAGAAGTGTAAGGTTATGCATTTAGGGATTAATAACAAGAATTTTAGTTATAAGTTGGGGACGCATCAATTAGAAGTAACGGAAGAGGAGAAGGACCTTGGAGTATTGGTTGATCATAGGATGACTATGAGCTGCCAATGTGATATGGCTGTGAAAAAAGCTAATGCGGTTTTGGGATGCATCAGGAGAGGCATTTCCAGTAGGGATAAGGAGGTTTTAGTTCCGTTATACAAGGCACTGGTGAGACCTCACCTAGAATACTGTGTGCAGTTCTGGTCTCCCATGTTTAAAAAGGATGAATTCAAACTGGAGCAGGTACAGAGAAGGGCTACTAGGATGATCCGAGGAATGGAAAACTTGTCTTATGAAAGGAGACTTAAGGAGCTTGGCTTGTTTAGCCTAACTAAAAGAAGGTTGAGGGGAGATATGATTGCTCTCTATAAATATATCAGAGGGATAAATATAGGAGAGGGAGAGGAATTATTTAAGCTCAGCACCAATGTGGACACAAGAACAAATGGATATAAACTGGCCACCAGGAAGTTTAGACTTGAAATCAGACGAAGGTTTTTAACCATCAGAGGAGTGAAGTTTTGGAATAACCTTCCAAGGGAAGCAGTGGGGGCAAAAGATCTATCTGGTTTTAAGATTCTACTCGATAAGTTTATGGAGGAGATGGGATAATGGGATTTTGGTAAGTAATTGATCTTTAAATATTCAGGGTAAATAGGCCAAATCCCCTGAGATGGGATATTAGATGGATGGGATCTGATTTACTATAGAAAATTCTTTCCTGGGTATCTGGCTGGTGAATCTTGCCCATGTGCTCAGGGTTTAGCTGATTGCCATATTTGGGGTCGGGAAGGAATTTTCCTCCAGGGCAGATTGGAGAGGCCCTGGAGGTTTTTTTGCCTTCCTCTGTAGCATGGGGCATGGTTGACTGGAGGGAGGCTTCTCTGCTCCTTGAAGTTTTGAACCATGATTTAAGGACTTCAATAGCTCAGACATGGGTGAGGTTTTTCATAGGAGTGGGTGGGTGATGTTCTGTGGCCTGCGCTGTGCAGGAGGTCGGACTAGATGATCAGAATGGTCCCTTCTGACCTTAGTATCTATGAATCTATGATTGATTCTGGATAAATGGCTTGCACCAATCATAGTGGAAAATGAAAATCTATTTACTAAGCATTCAGGTGAGGCAGATTCACTATAAAACACCTCACTCTTGAGACCTTGGAGTCCTTAATATTTACACTTATTCTAAATGCATTCATATCTCTTAAATAGGAAAGTATTGAGGATTGTTTATATTGCTGGGGTAGTTTTAATGCTGTTCATTTCCCCAAGTTTATATCCTTTTTCTGATTTCATCAAACACACCTTAAATGAATTTGTGTTGAAACTTCTTCATGCCAAATGAAATCTGCCTGCCCATTCCTATAATGTAATAAATCTTTTGCCCTGTTTATGTTTTCAGGATGTGCCTGTGATATTAAGTTTAAAATGGTTTCTGAGGCACCCATCTTAGGGCCAATTTGTGAATGCCTCACTGCCATTGGTGAGCAGTAATTCCCATTGACTTCAGTGGCAGTACTCAAGCAAGTACCTGCTTGCCAATGGAAATAAGGGGTTCAAAATTTGGCCCTCAGTGAGAGTATGCTGTAGAGCTCAATGCCATAACTTTATTCTTACTTTAAAACAAGATCAAATAGATTGCATTTTTTCTGGGCAGTAGACAGTTGGAACTCTTCTTTTGTCTTCCACTCATAACGGACGTGATTCTGCTCCCATTGAAATTGGTGACAAAACTCCTATTGACTTCTATAGTGCAGGATGAGGACTGATAAAAAAAAATATTTCTCAAGGTGATCAGTGATGTTAGCTTGAATTACTAAATAATATGATCTGGAATGCAGCACTTAATATAGGGGAGGCATCATGGGTAAAGTTAGGGTAAATTATATTTTTAATTATGATCCATGGGCTGGAGCTACATAGTTTGTGACCAAGTTTCTACCACTGTGGAGCTACTACAGATGATAAATGGAGGTTGGTAGAAGATCAAGGATAGTGTGTGGCCCTTCTAGGCCTTATCTAGACTAGAATTTAAAGGTGTGATGTTAGATAATATCTGCTAACAAACTTGTTTTTAAAGTACAGTGAGTACAAGGCACCCTCACTTCAATGCTAGGGGAAGCCTCAGCTTTGTCTTGACCAGTTTAGCATGCATTGAAGGCAGTGTGCCTTGTCTGTACTAGACTTTTAAAACATGTTTGTTAGCATGTATTAGCAGACACATGCTAACATCACACTTTTAAATCCTAGTCTCAACAAATCCATAGTTGACAAAGTCACTGTTACATTCAGTGGGGGAAAATGACTGCTATTCTGGCCCTTTGTTCAGTTGTCCATTTGCATAGTCAGTTGCCTGATTTGCATGCACAATTATGTAATTAGACATCTGAAAATCTGGCTTTTGAATTATAATTAAACTTCAGAGTTAGCACCTATTGAATGGAGACTGTTAACACTTCTCTTAGCTGTCAGGTGTTTTTCAACCTAATGTAGCCCTACACAGGTTCCAGTTAAGAATATTATCTTCTCAACCATTAGAACTAAAAACTTAATTAAAAAAAACAAATAAACCTTGCAGTCTGCAGAATCTGACTCTGTCATGGGTGGTAGAATAACTACATTAAATAGTCCAGGACTTTGATAACTGTGTTCTAAATTGTTAGCTTGAAATTCAGAGGTTTTGAAGCCCATTTGTTAACTAAGATAGGCTCCAGTTTGAACTCTAAATGGATTACATTAGCGTTACACTGACTGACAACTCCCTGCAGCTAGAAGATGAGGAAATTGGCCTGAGATTTTAAGACCAGGGGAGATTTACTGATGGGTGATAAAGTCAAAAAATATGACATGTTGTATTTGGAGGGAGAAATAATCTTTTTGCTCAGTCAATTATAATATAAGACAGTGTAGAGAGTATTTTATGTGTAAGCATGTTATGGCTGCTCTCACTTATGGCCTTCATGTTCTTTATTGAGCAGCAGAAGAAGAAACCACAAGTGACTTTCTGAGTCTCTGTTTTTGTTGTTGGCTGTATTTAGAAAGTATCTGGGCCTAGCTCAGAAATGAACTATTCACCAACCAATGTGGCCTACATTAGAGCACAGCAGACATGGGCAAATATTGCAAAACTTTGCTATGAATATTTGGTTCACTCTTCTAATTAAATTCACTTTGACTGTGTTTTGTACTTTGTGTGAATGTTCACTTTCTGAGAATATTCTAAGAAATGGGTTTACTGGATCACGATGTTCATG
Source organism: Dermochelys coriacea (assembly GCF_009764565.3). Taxonomy (NCBI): domain Eukaryota; kingdom Metazoa; phylum Chordata; order Testudines; family Dermochelyidae; genus Dermochelys; species Dermochelys coriacea. The sequence goes on along the minus strand of NC_050076.1, from coordinate 24,838,773 downwards.
CAAATAGCACATTTTAAGTGAATATTGGAGAATATTCTTGAGAAGTGAATTCTGAAGTTGTAAACATGACAAGCCAGAACCTGATTCTAAGAGTTATGTTCATTCAGCATAGGCACAGGGACTGTCTTTTTGTTATGTGTTTACACAGCATCTACCACGGTTAGGTCCTGGTCCATGACTGGGACTCCTGGCTGCCACCCCAATACAAATAATAAATAATAATGAAACATTATGTGGTCTATGTATCCACCCAAAGCTAAGCCACTCATCTAAAATTTTGAATATTTGCAACGAACTGTTTGAATGAGCCATAGCTGACATTTTTGTCAAGTAATTCTGAATAATTATTGAATTTGAGAGAGTTGTAAGATGTTTGACAACAACTTGCAAACAGAAAATAGGTGAATAGACAAGATGTTCACTGTGAATTCTTCATCCAACTCTGCTATAGAATACAAAACCTCTACAGCCAAATTGGAAATTCATCCATTTAACAACTCTGCAACAACAGTCCTTGAGTGTTTCATAGATTCATAGATTCCAAGGCCAGAAGAGACCATTGTGATCATCTAGTCTGACTTCCTGTATAATGGAATACATAGAACTTCCCCAAAATAATTCCTAGAGCAGATATTTTAGAAAAACAACCAATCTTGATTTAAAAATCGTCAGTGATGGAGAATCCATCACAAACCTTGTTCCAGTGGTTAATTACTCTCACTGTTAAAAAAAAAAAAAAAAAAAAAAAAAAAAAAAAAAAAGGTATCCTTTATTTTCAGTCTGAATATGTCTAGGTTCAACTTTCAGGTTATATTATACCTTTCTGTGTTACAATGAAGAGCCCATTATCTAATATTTGTTCCCCAGGTAGGTACTTACAAACTGTAATCTAGTCACCTCTTAACCTTCTTTTTGTTAAGCTAAATAGATTGAGCTCCTTGAATGTGTCACTATAAGGCATGTGTTCTAACCCTTTAATCATTCTTGTGACTCTTCTCTGAACCCTCTCCTTCTTCAAATGTGGACACTAGAACTGGACACAATATTCCAGCAGCAGTCACCCTGTGCCAAATACAGAGGTAAAATAACCTCTCTACTCCAACTCGAGATTCCCCTGGTTATGCATCCCAGGATTGCATTAGCTCTTTTGGCCACAACATCACATTGGGAGCTCATGTTTAGCTGATTATCTACTATGACCCCAAAATCTTTTTCAGGGTCACTGCTTCTCAGGATAAAGTCCCCCATCCTGTAAATATGACCTATATTCTTTTTTCTTAGATGTACAGATTTATATTTAACCATATTAAAACATTAATGCATTAGTATCCCTCAGTGGACAGGGTTAGTCTCTACCTAGATGGATTATCACCTACCTCACACCTGAACTGGCATAAGAAACTAATAGAATTGCAGAATTTTGAACGCTGACACAAATGATCTTGCGGTTCCACTTCCCCGCTTATATTCTGCCTCACAGGATGAGCAGCATGAGTGTTTAGCAGCATGCTGTGTACCAGAATTTTCCTTAGACTAATTGTACCCCCTCGACTTCGTTTAGTCTTCCAATGGGGGTGTAAAAAGTGGTTGAAAACCAGAGAAGTCTAAGAGGAAAACAAATAAATGATGCTCTTGTGATGAGGTCACACCATCCATTCTGACTGTGTCTCTGCCTCTCATGCAAAACTTCTCATCATGGTTATCTCATGTAATCTGCAACCCCCAGCTTCAACTGTAAGAAGCAGAGATCAGCTGTTAGGCCAGAATCTGATAAGTGTGTAACCCCATGGGACTTCAAAACAAGATTTTCCTTTGAGATTTAACTCGTCCTCTGTCCTTCCTGCTGGAGAGGCCTTTCCATTACTCTGCAGTGTTGCCAATGACCTCTTACCGTACAGACCTAAGTAAACAGACTTAATGAGGACAAGCTCAGAGAAAAAGTTCCTGACCAGTCTGTGTTATGTCCTCCAAGACCTGTCTGTCTGAAGCCAAAATACCATTAAGTTGCTGTCCCCAGTGGATCCAAAGTTATTTCATGGAATGCAGTAGGCCAATTGTGTAGTGCCTTGCATGGAGTGGAGGGAATTCCTTCCTGAATCTACAAGTTCATTCTCTAGATGGATGTATCTACACCATAGAACAGATTAACTGAGTAGGAAGGATTGCTAGCATAGTGTGCACCAGAATGTTGTTACAAACCCTTCTTTGGCTCTAATGACAGCTTGTATACATCAAAAGATAGAAAAGTAAATTGATTCCACTTGAATCATTAAAGACAATCTGCAATATTAGCATCAGCAGAATTATAGTTTCTCTACAGCATTCTACAACCCTAGAGAATAAGGCAAGATTTCTGGAGGAGGGAGGCTTGAGGGAGGGATTTGACTATGAATGGTGTGGTGTTTACTCTTTTCATGTACTTTTTTTTTAATGGTTCACCTAGTAAGCTTCTTCTATCCCACCGCATCTGTTCAGCCATCTGTCAGTTCTGCAATATCTGGCATGCACAGTACATGTTAAACTTCCTTGGGGGGAAAAAAAAATAAACCCACAGTCATTCCTGATTCCTACTCCTTATTTATTCCTGTTTTTCCCAATATTCTCAATCTTAGTACCACAAGTAAATAAAATTATCCTTTGCTTGCTCGCTTCCATGATACAAAGCACAGTGAAACCTTTGAAATAAATAGTTATCCAGTCACAGCAGAGAGAAGAAATTCCTTCTAATATGCACAGTTATATAGGATTCCAGAGAATGGCAGGATATGCAGCTAGAATTTAATGGTAAGGACACACTAGATTTTTAAGGAAGTTAGTAATTTCAAAGTTCCATGCACATTCTTCAGTTCTTGTTCTTTTCATTAAAGCTGCAGTTGTTTTCCTAGGGTGCTGCTTTGGTTCCAGTGGAAAGTGGCTTATAGACTGTAAAAGAGTGTGTACATACCATCAGGCTGTGAGGTAAATTCAGTAATCTTAAGGCATTCATTGTTTATAGTACCAGTGGCCAAAATATCAAGAACTTACATGTGAATAAATAACATTATCATGTTGTTACTTTATGGGTGGCCAAAATGTAGGGAATTTTATCTGTCAATAAATGGTAAATAATAAATGCCTTAAAACTATTGAATTACTCCCTTAGCCTGCCCATCCAAAAAATCCAGAAATCCAAATCCAGTATGCTGTATTTCTGAAGTAGGGCCAGGCAAACTAGTTTAGGAATAAGTACCAATCTCATGTATTAATAGTATAGAACTCAACCTAAAAGTTCTGAAATTTTAACTTTTGTTTTCCCTACCCTCTTCCTTAACCAGAACTGCCAAAATGCTGGAGGAGGCCATTCCTGGCGTATTTCCAGACTGATTGGAAACAGGAATCACCAGAAATCCTGAGTTAAAATCAATTCTCATAAGATTCCTATCCATATATTTGTTGATGCAGGAGGTTCTTCTCTGAATGCTTGCTCATTTCCATTCCATGTTAGGTGTGTGCGTGCGGTGTGCACAGTTGCTGGAGATTTTTTCCTCAGTGCTATTCGTGGGGCTGGCTCTAGCGTGCTCTAATGCCGCATGCTCATACACTGGTATAAGGGACCCAGCCAGCTCCGCACCCTCTCAGTTCCTTCTTACTGGCCGTGATGGTTGCTGGAATAGCTCCTGCTACTTCAGCAAATTCTTACTTAGTGGTCTTAGTTTAGTCCTTTTCCCTTGTTTCTCTATCCCGGTTCTTTATTTTCTCAGTTTGGACTGTTGTAGATCAGTTGTCTATAGCTAGCCAGCACATCTCACCCTGTTAATGGAGTTTCGTCTGCTACTGATGCCAGAGTATTCCTCGGTCTTCAGTTTCAAGTCCTGTGCCTCCTGCACAAGCCCATGCCTGTGAGTGACCCACGCTCCAGTTGTCTGAAGTGCCTGGGAGAGACTCAATCAGGGACCACTGCAAGATCTGCCCGGACTTCAAGCCCCATACGAAGGACAGGGAGGCCAGATTGATGTCCCTCCTGACGGAGGCAGTGCTCCGTCCCTCATTGGAACTGAGGTAGCTCAACTCGGAACCCAGTAGCTCAGCATCAGTGTGGCATATTCCTCCTGCTACGAGAGTCTCTCGGCACCATTCTCCTTCACTGATGCTAAAGAAAAAACATTAGAAGCAGCAGGCCAAGAGGGAACGTTTCCCAACTCTAAAGAGAGCCAAGCACAGGGAGTGCAGGGGGACTGTGACCTGAGTCTGGCCACTCCTCTGCCCCCACTCCGAGGGTGACACCGTCGACTCCATCTCATATGCAGGCTCTGTGGAGTCAAGTCCTGGACCATCACTAGCACCAGAGGGGCAATGTGGCACCAGCAGGATCACAGTACCATCTACTCCAGAGGTGTTAGTTGTGGCCAGGGAGCTGCTGGTGCTATCAGTAGCCACTGCAAGTGGAACAAGTGGTGGCAGTGGTGAACAGAAAGGAGCATGTGGTCTCGGACTCCCGTTCAGTACTGGCCTCCTCGGTACCGTCTAGAGGGAAACCGTCCCTGCTTGCCTCTATGCAGGTCTTCCCACCTTGGTGCTGTTCCCTGGCACCGATGGGTACTGCCCTCCATGGTCTCCGGAGGATGGCTGTAGCGGGGCAGCTACCCCTCTTCTCTGAAAGGCTAAGGGAAGCAGCCACAGCGGGGGCCACGACCCAATCAGGGCTGTGAGCCAGGAGCTAAGTCAGTCTCTCTCTAGCAGTGGAGAGAGAAGGACCTTGGGAGCAGGGTACCTGAGGTAGAGAAGTGCTGGGGAAAGGCAAGAGAAGCTAGGGAGCTCCAGCCTGGCAACTCCCCAGGCCACAGGCCTTGTGCAAGGCCTAAAGAGAGGTACTGGACTGCAGGGAAAGGCAGCAGGTCCAAACCCCCCTTGCCAGTGATGAGTGGTTTACAGACTTCAGTCTGCCTCATTGAGCGGGGGCTAGATGATGACTGGCAGTAGTCACTGAGGCAAGGTGGGGATAGAAGGTTGGGGGTTCCCCTGGGAGGGGAGACCCAGATTGTGGGTTACTGCTGGGGGCGGAACCCCGAGGAAAAGGGGCACGGGGGTCCGGGAGGGACATGGGGGCCAGTGGCAGGTGTGACACCGGCCAGGAGGAGGCGCTCCATACGCTGGAGAGCTAATTCCCAAGATGACCAGCAGGAGGCGCTGCGCTGGTGAGTCTCCCTTCGCTACAATGGCCCATTGTCAAACTCAAAAGTGGGGTTGTATTCCCACTTGAGGAACCATTGCCAGTTTCCCCCGATCAGCCCTACCCCCAAGTTGGTGGATCCAAGTGCAGGGGTACCACTGAGTACTTGGCGCAGGGGGCAATGGCCTATGCAGATGCAATATCTGTTTTGGAACACATGAGGGATTCCCCGATACAAGGGCCCTCTTCCAGATGCTCATAGGACCTAGATCTATGGACCCAGTTGGTGCAGAAGGAGAAGAAGAGAACCCCCTGCTGGTACAGGTCTCTTCTTCTTCATGCCTGGATGAGGCAGTGTCTGGGGTGTGTGTATCCCCCCTCACAATGACTTCGCAGCTCACCAGGAGCTGTTGAAAAGAGTGGCCTTGAAACTTGGGCTGGAAGTGGAGGTAGTCAAAGAATCCTCCCGCAGCCTGGTCAATATTTTGACCACTGCAGGCCCTTTGAAAGTGACCCTCCCTCTCAATGGGGCCATTATAAGACCAGTTAAAGCCCTGTGGCAAACCCCATCCTCCCGGCCTCCTGTCACAAAAAGGATTGAAAAGAAGCACTTTGTTCCTGCTCAAGGCTGTGGGTACTTGTATTCCCACCCTATCCGGGGTCCCTAGTGGTCTCTGAGGCCAATGAGAGGGACAGACAGTTAGCAAGGAGTGACCTCCAAACCACAGGATGCAAAGAGACTAGACCTTTTTGGCAGAAAGGTTTATTCTACAGGGTGTCTACCGTTCTGCATCTCCAACCAGCAGACGTTGCGGGGAGATACAATGTTAATGTTTGGGAGTTGATGTTGAAGGACTCTGTTCCCCAGGAGTCAAGACAGGAGTTCTGTGTGCTGGTGGACAAAGGGAAATCTGTGGCCAGGGCCTCCCTACGGGCTACCCTGGATGTGGCAGTTTTGGCAGCTAGATTCATGGTGTCTACAGTGGTCATGTGCAGATATTCTTGGCTCCAATCCACATCTCTGCCAACAGAGGTCCAACAGTCCATCCAGGACCTTCCATTTGAAGGCACTTCACTCTTCTCTGAACAAATGGATGTGAAGCTTCACAGCCTGAAGGATTCTAGAGCCACCCTCAAGCCCCTGGGTCTCTATGCCTGGTGTCTTCGATGAAACACTACAGGCTTCAACAACTGGTCGCTTCTCAGCTCCACCACTGTGCTAGGACCCGTTTAAGAAGCAAAAAGAGGCTATAAACCCAGACAACTGCTCCCACCTGCTTCAACCTTGCTACCAGGCGCTCGCTCACAGATACTGGGGAAACTCCAAGCTGAACTTTTGATGGGGTGCCTGAGGGCATTATACCAGTTCCTGTACTGGATCCTGCCCCCTTTTTGTTTTCAGACCATTTCTCCCACTTCAGCACAACGTGGTCCCTCATCACCTCAGACTGCTAGGTACTGAGTACGGTGGAGGAAGATTACACTTTCCAGTTTATTTCCATTCCTTCCTTCTATCCCTCTTCCCCATCCCTCTTTAGGGCCCTTCTCATGAGCCATTTTTAGACCAGGAGGCGCAAGCCCTCTTCCGGGTAGGGGCTGTGGAGGAGATACATCAGAGCTTGAGATGGAAAGGGTTTTAGTCCCTTTATTTCTTAATCCCGAAGGCCAAGGGGGGTCTCAGACCTGTCCTAGATCTTTGTTTCCTTAACAGTTATCTCAAGAAACTGAAGTTCCACATGGTGTCCCTAGCTTCTGTTATTCCCTCCCTGGATCCAGGGGACTGGTATGGTGCCCTCGACTTAAAAGATACCTATTTCTATATTTTGGGGCTACAGAAGATTTCTCAGTTTTGTCATGAACCAGACCCATTAACAGTTCACCACCCTCCCCTTTGGCCTGTCAGCAGCCCCTCGGGTATTCACGAAATCCGTGGCAGTGGTGGCAGCCTTCTTCAGAAGGTGAGGAGTGCAAATGTTCCCTTACGTCGATGACTGGCTGATCAAGGGATGGTCCAAGGCCCAGGTGAGGACCAGCCTCCACCTCGTCTAAGCTACTTTCCAAGCGCTGGGCCTGCGAATAAACAAGCAGAAGTCAATGCTCAACCCCGTTCAGAGGATAGAGTTCATTGGTGCAGTGTTTGATTCCACCTGGGCCAGAGCATTCCTCTCAGAGGATTGCTTCCAGATAATATCATCTCTGATATCGCAGATCAAGGCCCTCCCCATCATAACCGGCCGTTTCTGCCTCAGACTATTGGCTCATATGGCCCCATGCACATACATGATATAGCATGCGAGACTGCGCCTCAGACCCTTTCAAGTGTGGCTGGCCTCGGCGCACTCACCAAACTGTCATCATTTGGACTTTGTGCTTACAGTTTCCACCCAGATCCTCACCTCCCTGGATTGGTAGAGGAACCCCCAGTTGGTGATCTTGGGTATTCCCTTCATCAGTTCCCAACCCCCAGTATCCTTAATCTCAGTGACTTGAACACTTCAGGACTCAGGGCCTATGGTCTCAGGAGGAGCACTCCCTATATATAAATGTCAGAGAGCTCAGAGCAGTCCTCCTAGCATGCCAGGTGTTTCTACCCCAGATTGCACGCAAAGTTATATGAGTCCTTACAAACAACATGGCAGCCATGTTATTACATCAACAAGCAGGGAGGGGCACATTCTTTTCCCCCACCCCCAGTGTCAAGAGGCCATTCGCTTGTAGGAATTCTGCGTGAAACACTCAATCCACCTCGAAGATTCTCGCCTTCTGGGAGCCTGGAACAATCTAGCAGATTACCTCAACAGCTATTCATCTACTCCAGACTAGAGAATCTCTGCAGACTAGAGAAATTCCAGGCCTGGAGAATTTTATGTGGGTCTTGTGAAATAAACAATTTTTTTGAGGGATTAAGATAATCTAATTCAATTTACCTGTGACTGAGAACAGGTTTGAACCTTTGGAGCATGTCAGAGTTTCTCATTGAATCATGGAAATTAGAGAGGAAAAAACCTCTGAGTCATCTAGTCCACTCTCTGCCAAAGCTGGATTGCTCCCAGAAGTTCTAAGGTGTATCAAATCACTTTAAATTCTTATGTTAGGCATTGGATAGCTGAGTTAAATTTTTATCAGAAGACTAATTAATTTACATTCAGAAAATCCGTTGGTGCAGATGATTGTAGTCTCCAAGGAGACAGACAAAACTCTGCTAATCTAAAAAGCTGAGACTCATAGTTACTATTATTAAAAAGTAATTTTTTCTGTACCCAAAGCCAGTGGCTCTCATCTTTCCAGACTATTGTACCTGTTTCAGGAGTCTGTCTTGCAAACCCCCAAGTTTCACCTCACTTAAAAACTACTTGCTTACAAAATCAGGGAGGTGTAAAAATATGGAGGTGTCACAGCACACTATTACTGAAAAATTGCTGACTTTCTCATTTTTACCATATAATTATAAAATAAATCAATTGGAATATAAATATTGTACTTACATTTCAGTGTATAATATATAGAGCAATATCAACAAGTCATTGTTTGTATAAAATTTTAGTTTGTAGTGACTTTGCTAGTGCTTTTTATGTAGCCTGTTGTAAAACTAGGCAAATATCTAGGTGAGTTTATGTACCCCTGGAAGACCTCTGTGTACCCCTGGTTGAAAACCACTGCCCTAAGCAAATACTAGAACATTTTTATAATGAAAGTAATTTCATATCAGGTGCAGTATTCAACCCACATATATTTATGAAAGGCTCAAATTAGTTCACTTAAGAACTAATCCCCTTGTTTCCCTTCCTCTCAACTCCCAATATTGTCAATGTTCCATTTCCCACATCCCTTGGTGACTCTCCAAAGTGCCAGGTCCTCTTTTACCTTTCCCAACAACCCTCTAACAATTACCTTTCCTCCCTCTCTCTCTCTCACTACCATTAAAAAGTGGGGGTAGGCCATGTGCCATGTGAATTACGGCTACTGAGTTTGCTAGTGCAGACAGTGTCCAGTAGGCTCCTCATTTCTGTGAGTCATCTGTACAAATGCAGAGCCCACTATGCTCAGTTTAGGCAGCCTCTCTGATTGGCTCTGGGTTCCCAGTTAAAATCTCAGGAGTTCTGTAATGGCAAGTACTCTGTGGCTGAATAATAAAAAAAAAAAAAAGCATAATCTTTTACAAGGACCTAGAAATCACTATTCAATTTCATAGAAATATCTAAATAAGTAGAGACAGGCCCTGGCCAAAATCCCAAGTCAAGATCTGGATCTGAATTTGCAGCTCAGAACTGTTTATCTAGTGGCCTGATGTTGCACACTGAATGCGAACACTCCAAAATTTAGTAAAGTTCAGTACGAGTCCAAGACTCCTTATCAGAGATATTTTCTTCTCTCTTCTGTAAAATGATTTCCCTTTTTTTAATGATTGTAATAATAATTTCTTTTGAAAAAGAGACAATTCCTTGATGACAAAAACAAGTATTGAGGCTTCTGGGTGGGTATATTGCATTTTTGAAGCTCCATGCATCATTAATCAGGTTTGGTTTATTATCTTGTAACTCTAGAGTGTGTAATTTTAACCAAGAGGTCTTTTAGGAGACCAGCACTTCAATTATGGATGTTCTAACACAGGGATTTAACAGTTCACAGTTTTAAGCAGCAATTACCAATCTAAAGAATGCACTAGCTCTTTACATTGAAAATAATTAAAAAGAACCTACAGAAACCAATTCTGGAATCTTCATTTCATTTCTTTTTTGAAAATAAAATATTTCTGGATTTCCATGGAGGCAGCTCATCCTCTGTGGAAGAACCTGTGGGAGGTGCCCTGAAAGAGGCAATCCCTCCAAGGATCCCTTTGCAGAGTTCATTCTCTGTCATTCCATTAAAGGGGGCCAGGAGAGTGAGGGCCAGTCCACAGCCCATGAGGATTTGCAGGAGGCGTCGGCCATCTATGTGGAAGTGCTTTGCCTCTGCACTAGTTCTGCTTCCTTGAAGCCCCCACCTCCACTGGAGCCATGCTACCAGAGATTTCAACATTGGTGGCTGCCTCCATGAGAAGGGGTGCTCTCCCGAAAAGGTAATAGAATGCAACCCGCAGGTATATTAATTTATTGCTTAAGATTCATGGAGCTGAAGTGGGAACAGTGTGCATCTCTTCCCTGCCAGCCTAGTCTCCACCCTTTAGCCATGCGTCGACATGAGACCCATAGAGAGGGGTGGTTCCACAGAAGTAGCTGGGCCCTGCTTCCTCACATGAGTGAGATGATCAGTGTGTGGAATATGTCCTCCCTGTTCAGACAGAAGGAGGATGGATCTGAGCCTTGGGAAGAAAGATATAATGGGGACCACTCCTCTTCTTTCCTGTCTCAGAGAGACAGGCGGGGTGAGGACATTCCCTATGATTAATAAGACACAAAAGAATATTACATGGTTTTTATACTTCTTATACCTCTCAAGTCATGGGATTTTTAAATGCAGTTTTTGTAGCAGTGGTTACAGAAAGGGGAGCTTTTAAGAATCTTTTTCTAGCTAAAAATAAATCACTTTTGTTCAGGGTTATCAAGTGGAAAGTAATGTTATGTTGCTGTTAGTCTGTGGCCATGGCCTGTGGCTTTGGAATGAGTTATTGCTCTCTTCTGTGCAAGGAAAAGCTTCATGGAATTGGAATTAACTTTGAATTTAGATCAGATGTGACACCTCACCTGTACCAGAGTGTTACTTATGAGAGTTGTTGTTAAGTGTAGAAGAACCAAAAGGCATTTGGAATTTCTTAACAATATCTTTGTGTTTAGAAGAGAGAGAGAGATTCCCAGAGTGTAAGATCAAAACAGCAGCCTAACAGCTTAGCAGCCCGCACTCTTCTCTGCAGCTGAGACTGCAGCTTAATAAAAATACAGGTGCAAGCAGATAAACAACATTCCCTGTTGAAGCCTAGTCACCTCTAGTCAACTGGAAAATAGCAGCTCACGTGAATTCCAGTTAGCCCATGTCTATTCATTCTGAGGAGTAAGGCCCTGCCCATTTGACAATGCACAAGGGGATTGCTGCACCCATAGAGAGCCCTATTGAAGTCAATGGGAATCTGCACATATTGTCAATGGTAGGATCGGGACTAACTCTTTAGGTGCCAAATTAAAATATTCTGCAAAGCACATGCTAACGATACTTTATTTCTAATACATCACGGGATTCACAGATTAATAACATGGATTCCAAAATTTATAGTAATTGCTTGTGTGCTGTGTACACAACAGCATTTATGTACAAAAGGGGAGGAAATGTTATGATTTGTGGTATAAATATCTGGGGCTTGCTTTCATACTCTTAAGTAGTAGAACTAAGTAAATTATTCCAGTTAATTATAAAATAATAATTCTTGTCTTCATTTCATCTCCTGCCACACACACCTATTATAAAATACTGCTCATCTTAGGCCAAATTTTGCTTAATAAATAACAGTAATGTAATAAATGAATAACGAATTACAAAAATAATAAGCACTTTCATTTGGCCTTTCATCTGAGATGTCACAGCTGTTCACAAACATTCCTAACATCTGTGGTAGAAGAGACACAGGCACCAGGATTTGACTCATAGGAAATAATTTTAATCGACTTCAAAATTGTTACAGTCTGGAGGGGATTGTGTTCCAGATTCTAAATAATCATTTATTTACAATCGATCAACAACTTCCACCCCCAAACCTGATAGCTACTGTTTCTGTAGGACGCTGACATATTTATGTTCCCCTGGGCAGGTAGCCAGCTAGCTAACAGAGGGATCAAAAGACCTATTCTCTATTCACAAACCTCTTCCCAGAACTATTCAAACATCACTACAGTTACATTTGTTAGATAAGATATACACTTTGCCATGCTGACTTGTGTTCTATTTTTTAAAGGCTGGGGGGAATAAAAATCATCATTTAGCGAAGAGGGTAGGAAACAAAGGAAATGTTGTATTCAAATGTATTAGAAAATGTTGTATTCAAACTTCAAGAAGTTATTACTCCAATAAAGAATAAACAAAGCCATCATTAAAAAGTAGACACTCTTTGAATGACTATTTATCATATAACCCACTGTTTGAACATACTCAAAATTCTTTCACCATTCAGTGCCACGTTAGTTACCTGTTCATCATGCTGTTTATTGGATCAGAGTATGCTCACAAATTTAATTAGGCCTTTAAAGTGGTTGAAATACAGTGTGGCTATGTCCAAATGAAAAAAAATGACTGCAAGATCTACTGCATCCTTCCCTTCTAAGGGGGGAAAAAAGAGTCTAATCAAAATAAAATGTAACAAGCTACCAATGAAAATAAGCTGTACATAAAATATACAGAAACAGAAGCATGGCAAGAGGAATAATTTCTAGTTTGATGAGATTTCTTCTAGGAGTATAGATGGAGACTTTATGTTTATCTGTTTCTCATTACCTGCAGAAAAAATCTCATAAAAACTCCAAAGATTTTCAGAATAATCTACCCTCTGCCAAGCTTTTTTGCTTGATCCCTTTACAAAGACGATGAGAATGCTTGTGATATAAAAGGATAATGTCTTCAGGAACTGATACTCTAGACAGTTATATATGCTGCTACAAATGTAGTGTATACTTTAATAAGCCACAGACCAGGCTTTCTCAATCCATCTAAATGATCAATAGCTATGATTCCATAATAACTTGACTGCAATTTAATAGGTCAAAAATCCATCACATAGATGTAAACTCCAATCAGTTTCTTGCAGCTTTCTTCCCTGAAAAAGACAGCTCCTGCTAGTTGCAAGACACCCTGTGCTTTACTGATAATATGCTATTAAATGTTTCTTATGCCTCTCAGACCTCATCTGGCTTATTTTTGTCAGGTATCATTTAAATGATATGCTATCAGAGAGGGTAAAAAATCAATCATGAGGATAAATATTTTTCCACATAATGGATTTATTTCTTTTTTAATACTGAGATGTTTTTGACTGAATTGGGTTTCTGGAAAGAGGTTTAATGCAGCATTAAGTTTATAGATAAGCAAGGAAAGGGGTTAATTACTGGGTCCTGTGCTACAGAGGATTAAGCTCTAATAGGAAGATTAAAGTTGTCAGACATCCTGCAGGATACTGTGCAGTGTGAGTCTCTTGATTTTTGGTGTGTTTTAAAGCCCCAGTTCCTGGAGTCATGTGAATACATAAACATTTCTGTTCAAACTAAGGCGTAAGTGGAAACAAAGTGATGCGTAGGCTCAGTGAGGGTCAGTACAGTGGTGAATTTCACCTTCAATGAGCAGTCATGGTACCTATGGGCTGTGTGTCCAACTGCTTATTTTTGCATACACACAGTTCTGAATATATGGGTCCAAGAACTAAATTTGCCTTTGTTTGTTGCTAAATTAACAATAGTGATTCTGAATGAATGACATTTTCCATCCAGAAAGGCCGTTGTGCCCAAGCTCAGCAATAGACATAGCATTATTAAAGGTGGCCAGGATAGTGATTTTCCCATCATGATTAATCATGAAAATAACCAACCTCTTGTGGGCCTGCACTGTATCAGAGCAAGAATGGAGACAGGACAAATTTGGTTTCCCTTAAGCCCGAGTCAGCTAGCACGGGCGTGGGTGTTTAATTGCATTTTAGCCATACCCCATGACACTGGGAAATCCAGTCATCAATACATGTAGTGTGCACTGATTCAGTGCCAGGGGCTTGCACTGATTGGATTTCCAATGTTAGACACCATATAAAGTAGCACTCCCAGAGTGTGAAATTCCCCCCCCCCCATGGAAAGGGTCAGCAGTATTACTAACTCCAAATCTTCAAAAATCTTCAGTCAGGCCCCCCAAAACAAGAGCGTTTTCAAAAACAATAAGTTGGGGTTCTTTTTCTTTGCTCTCCGGCATTTAGGGTACACTCAGGTAACATTTTCTAGCTTTTCTATGCAACCACGAGGGCCAGAAACTTAACTTTTTTTCTTTTAGTGAAAGCTGTGATTCCCACACCATTGCTTGACTCCAGGAGCTGATGCTTTAAAAAAGCCAAAACACTGAATGGTCAGTAGAAGGTCAAAACACTACTTAAGTCCTACTTAAGAGATCCACAGGCCTTGTGCTGGCCTTCTGCACAGGGGTGAATTTCACCCTGATTGAATATATTGCCCCATCCCATGTGATGTAGTAGATGACACGGTCAAGGAGCTTCGAAGTGCAGCCTGCAAGATTAAGAACAGCCATGCTATCAATATTCGTGGTATAGCTGCCAAGCTGATCAAGCAAGGCAAGGTTTTGATCTTGGGGTGGCTGACCCATGTTATCAACAAAGTATTGATTCATGAGAAACTACCCAATACTGGCACTTTGGAATTATTCTCTCATTTTGGAAAGGGAAAGGTGATGCTCTCGTATGCTCTAATCACTGTGGCATCATGTTGCTTTCTATGCCAAGCAAACTGTTCATGCTGGTTCTTCTTGAGCGTGTTAAGACCACCATAAGGAATCTATGCCATCTACATCAAGCTGGGTTTATGCCCAGCCAGTCAACCATGTAGCAGATTTTTACCATTAGACAAATTATTGAAAAAGTCCAAAAGTTTTGGTGCAGGAAAGATGAGGTGTATATAGCCTTTATTGATTTAAAATCTGCATTTGACTTTGTTGATCGTCAATCACTTTGTCTATGCCTGTAGGCTGTTGTTGTGCCTAGTGAGCTCCTCAACCTTCTCATAGAAATGCACCACCAAAATTAGAGCTGTGTCCACTGAGGTATTAGGATGTCCAATTGGTTTGAGTATAACAGCGATATCTGTTAAAGGTGCATGGCTGTCCCTGATCTGTTCAACACCATTATGGACCAAATGATGGAAGCCCATCACTAGCCACATACTGGAGGTGGTACTGCGTGATCTTTACATAACAGACCTGGAACATGCAGATGACTTGGCTATATTCACATCCTCAGGAACTAATCTCATTAATGCCTTGAATATATTGACAGAAGAAGCAAGTAAGCTTGGTCTTCAAGTCAACTAGAAGACCACCAAACTGGTGAAAGTGGCTGATGGATCTCTACTCCTACTCATCATAATTGATGGACAAAAAGTTGAATTTGTTGACTCACTTGAGTATTATTGTCGCCAAAAGGGAGGTTGCCTTGCAGACATGAAACTTTGATTCAACCAGCTACGGATGTTATGCCTGCTCTTTGGAAGCCTCTGTGGCATCAACACCACAAATCAACTTGGACTTAAATGCATATCTGTCAAGCAGCAGTGGTTTCTGTCCTTCTATATGGCTCTAAAACCTGGACCACCACAGAGATACAATGTGCCAGCAGGATGCTTTTAGCATGAAACAACAATGACATGTTAAAGGCATATGGTGATTTCATCACGTTACGAATAAGGATGTCAGATCAGCCAGCCTCCAATGTCTTCTCAAGTGACTCAACACCAGCTCAGGTGGCTTGGCCATTTCCTCTATATGCTGGAGGCCATACCAGCACACCAGCTTTATGTGTTTGAGCCAACAAAAGTTGGATGGAGAAGACCTCATTGATGGCCTCACACACCTTTGAGGGATGTTGTGGCTTCCTATGACATCCACCTAAACCTTATTACAGAGCAGGCCACAACATTGACAGGAGACCAGGATATCAGGAAATGGATGATCTGACATGCACTCTATGCTCCGCGAGAAGGAGAATTTCTGAATGAATATATTGCAGTCAGTAAGCTGGGGGCACCTGGTGTTCTTCTCTTAATTGTATTTCCTGATGTAGTGAGTCAAGGGCACCTGATGTGGTTCTCCATGACTGGATTTCCCAATGCAGGGGAAAACTAAGAGATATCCAATTCAGTGAATCTGGCCTCAATAACCCATTTTTACCAACCCTAGGATCTCATGGAATTCAATGGAAAAATATGGTGCTCAGTACACTTTTTGAGACTCCAGAGAATTAAGACTGAAAAAATTGACCATATTTCCCATATCACTTTCCACTTTTAAAGTAAAGTATTGGAGGGAAGACACTGGTTTTCAAGTTACAAAGTTCTTGTCAAAGATAGATAGGTATGTGGGATGAACCATATTCAAGTGTCCACTGCTAATTGTTGTGAATCTTCATGTTCAATACCAAGTACATTCATGAAAGAGGATATTTTGTGTTTTTATTTCTAGAAGTAACAATAGCTTATTAAAAACTGGCCTTATAAAATTAAGCACCGGTGAAAGATTCTTGGGCACAAATGTCCTGGAACATTTAGAAACTCTAGTGCAATCCCTTATTCTCTCAGCCTGTCAATTTCAGTTTATTCCCCCAGAACAATTTAAAAAAATGTTTTTTAATTCTGTTAATCTTTTGGCTCCCCAATCCTATGGAAATTAATTATGCAATATGATTACATAGGTAGTTATAAACTGTAGGGACCAGAGTCTCAGCTAGGGTAAATTGGATTAAATTGGATTAAATCCATTAAATCACTGGAGCTACACAGATGATTTACACCAGTGAGGATCTTGCTCTAGACCTCTAGAAATGCTAATATTGCACACCCCAGCTTCTCAGTCTTTCTCCATTTCTTTTCCTTTATTAGAATGAAAATCAGCAGCCACCTTCATTTTAAGGTCAATGCAATTTAACAACTGCAAACTAAACTAGGTTGTTGTATATGCATACATAGCTCTATATATCATGGAAAAAAAAATCTTGAGTACCCTAACTTCTCAAACACAAAAATTGGAACCACAAGATTCATGCTAAACATCAACACTAGCTGAGTTCTGCTTATTTGCACCCCATTACATAACTCTCTTCTTGCTTATTGTCCAGATTATTGGGACAGGGAATTTGTTCATTTCTACCGTACCTAGCATGCTTTGGGCATCTTAAAATTAATAGGCCAAGATTTTAGAAAAACAGTTGTGTTTCAGAGTATGTCTACACTGCAAAACAGTTGTGTTCTTAACTCAAATTAGCTAACCTGTATTATGTAACTGAGGTTAAAATAACAGTGAAGACATGACAGCTCTGCTTTTAACTTGGGTTAGCAGCTCGAGTTCAAGCCTATAGGGCATCCTGAAGTTGAACTCAAGCTGCTAACCTAAGTTAAAAGCCACGTTGCCATGTTGTCACTGCTATTTTAACCCAAGTTAGCTAATGCTGTTAGCTACTCCGAGTTAAGAACACATCTTTGTTTGCAGTATTGACACCCTAAATTTAGGCACCCTAAATAAGTGGCCTGATTTTTTTTTAAATGTGCTGAGCACTCCACAGCTCCCATTGGTGAGACCCAAAGATTTTGCTACTTTCTCAACCAGTGAGGTGAAATCCATTCAGCAACTTGTGGAGACCCACTTCTGGATCACACTCCTGGTTGAGGCATTCTGATCTAATGGACTGAGGAAGGAACTCAGGAGTCAGGATATCCAATTTCTGTTCGTGGGGCTATCACTGAGACTCTGAATAACTATGGACAAATTAGTTAAACCTTCTACACCTCAGATACTACATCAGTAAATGGAGAGAAAAATGCCTACCTAGATTTGTAAAGGTCTTTGTCTTCCATAGACTTCAAAGTATTATATAAGTGCTAAATTACATTATTAATGGTAAAAAATATCACCTCTTCCATAGTCCCACATAGAACTGATAAGAACTGTAAAATTTGGGGGCGGGGGAAGGAGGCACAATCTAATACTTTGACTGATACACAGTGACGGTGTAAATGGACAAAGAAAAATCAGGTGTACTGATGTAACCAACAATCTGATTAGCCAGTTTTATATTTCATCCCTGGCATCTTAACAATCTTAGTAAAAAGCAAGAAGACAGTGTGTATACTTGTGTTTTGTAAAATTAAATTAAAAAGAAATCTTTTGAACTTAAGTTTTTAGCAGAGGTTTTTAGTCATTATATTTCACAAACCTCTTCTACAACGCTGCCCTCTTGTGTTTTTAACTTTTAGAAAAATGTCATGAATAAGCATGAGCACATGTAATACTTTGTTTAATAAGAAAATTTACATTCACTACCCACCATCGTAATTCTCCTAAAATTTGCATGTACCATGCAGCTTCATCCATAAACAGGAAAAAAGATGCAAACAAAGGTGTTTGAAGATGGAATATATTATTACATAGGCTACAAAGCTATTATTTTAGGGTTGGCTTTAGTTTCATGTTGATCATTGACCAAAACTGCTTAGCCCATTATGAACTATTAATAGCCACATATTTACTGTAAAACAGGGTGGGCCCAGGGAAAATCCTTCCATCTGGGCATCATCCATCCTTGGGAGATTCACAACCTCAACTTGGCAGCTGCCACCTATTTCTATAGTAGCCTGAACCCGGGCCTTATTTCTTATCTCATGCATATCTTCTATAACTGGAATTCCATGTCTTTAGTGGTTACACCCCATTTACATTATTAAAGTATATTCAGATCAAGTTCTAACATGCCAGTTCCAAACACCCAGAATTGTTGAGTTTGAAATCTGAAAACAAGTCTTGTAGTTTGGGCCTGACTCCCCGTAAAGTTGGGTGCATGTACTAAAAAAGCAAACATTAATGATGGGTAATATTAACATCCTGTTTTAGGCTGGTATTTATTTAGTGATCATTATATAATGTACTTGCGCATGTAAACCATAGTGTGCTCTGTTATTTACAATTGCTTGTAAATATTGTAGTAATTTGGGTGGTAAATAGATGGATTAATATGAAATTTCATAGAGCTCTCATCTTTTTCTTCTTGTACAGAAATTGTCCGAGCAATGACACATGTGATAAACCAGGGGATGGCAATGTACTGGGGAACCTCACGCTGGAGTGCTATGGAGATCATGGTAATGTAGCTTTTAAAAAAGTATCACCAGTTTCTGTTACGTACTCTAGATCACATTCAGGGCTGCAGAATTTACCAAAATGCAAAGCAAAGATTGAACAATAAGCACCTGTCGATGCTGGGAACGTTTTTGAGCTGGATTTAAAATGTGTTCAGCTAAACCAATTTTAAAACCAGTTACAGTTGTTGTGTAGACCCACTTTTAGGTGGATTAAGGTGGTCTGACCTGTTTTTACTGAACTGATTTCACAACTCCTGTTGGAGTTCTCCAGATGGGCTCAATGGTCCTGGATGCTTCAATAAACTTCCCCA
This sequence comes from Dermochelys coriacea, assembly GCF_009764565.3. NCBI lineage: Eukaryota > Metazoa > Chordata > Testudines > Dermochelyidae > Dermochelys > Dermochelys coriacea. The sequence goes on along the minus strand of NC_050076.1, from coordinate 24,819,499 downwards.
ACAACAGTATCTGGGAATGTGTCCCATCTGGGTGCCAGGGGATCATGTTGCACTGAATATGATTCCAATATTGGGGAGAAAGAAAAGGAGTACTTGTGGCACCTTAGAGACTAACAAATTTATTTGAGCATAAGCTTTCGTGAGCTACAGCTCACTTCAAGAGTTCCTCCATGGATAACTCAGTCAGCTGCCCTCACAGCCATATTAAATAGATTTGTCAGCATTACTATCAATTTCAGAAATCTCAAGACTAGAAGCAGACACTTTTCTAGTAAAAGACACTGTAATTGTTATCCCTTATTGTGATGAAAAAAGGTAGACCTATAGAATCTGAGTCCTGACTGAGTCCTGACCATAGGCATTGAAGCCAGTTTTTCAATTCTGAGGAGTTCTTGCTTCATCAACCAGGGCCAAAAGACGAATGAGCCTGGCATCAGTCAGGAGGTCGACAGGAGCTCAATAATGTATCAGTAAATTATAAAATCATTTGGCTCAAGTCTGAGACTGAAGTTTACCATGACTTTGAACTTGACTATATCAGGGATTTTTGCAGTGGTGTAGCTATCCCCAATGCACATCAGTGTATACGTACTGCATAGATGCAACTCGGCCCTCACACCAGGATAAGTCGCACTGGCATAAGCCCCACTTGACACCAGCGCTGCGCATCTACACTGGTTGTTTGTATGGATACAGCTATGCTAGTGCCCAAATGTAAGTCCTGAATGTAGAGGAGCACTTTGAAAAATAACCAGTAAAAAGAATAGATTCCATGGCGGCTTGGTTCTTTCAGACATACTTTAGGCATCTACTGTCTGTGCATTGGTGAAAGCACAACCTTGTCTAGGATAAGAAAAAGGCTTCGGGTTCTTTTAAAACATAATAGCTGTGACAGTCTCCCCAGGGAGCCAAGAATGGTAAACTGCTGTGTTACCCCACCGCTTCAGCAAGGGAGAGCCTTGCTGGAGCTTAAACTGAATGACAACTCACTACCACACCAATTTGTCTGCCTCACCAGCGAACAACTCAACACTCTGCCAGTCTCAACCTTGTCTAAATCTTCACAGTGAACCCCTGTTCCCAAGTTCTCCAGAGCATCTCTCTGCAGTGCCCAGCCGCTATCACTGGACACTCAGTGAAATTACCAAGTCCGCTGCCTCCAAAAAAATTGCACACACCAGCCTGTTAAGTTAGCTTTAATAAACAGCACTGAGATGATTTTATGGTAAAACCAAAAATAAGTATATTAATAAAGAGCAGAGATTTAAATGACAGTAATTAAGGATAATAGAAACCATAAATGGTTTAAAATAAAGCAAATATAAAACACTTTCTAGAGTCTAACACTTAACAGATTACAATCCTGGTCTCAGGCAATTTCTCACTTACTGTCAGTTCTCAGCACCTTCAACCCACATGGTTGGGGATCTACCTTTCAGAAAGTGCGGGCCTCTTTGTCCCTTAAGTGATGGTTTTTTGTTTCTTCTTATATTTCCTCAAAATCATTGTTTTGTTCCCAGAGTGAGGATGACCCCCTTGGGTTCAAACTTTGGTCATGCTGTTTGTTTTTTAGCAAGCGGGGGCTTCATCCCGTTGGTGTCATCACTTAGATGCAATTTTTTTTCCATTGTCTTTTGCTTTTAATCAAGCCACGTTGTTTCCTCCTTCCCCTGTTAGCTTGATCACTCTATTTACCACAGATGCATATATTATCCATTGTCTTTGGCTTACGAAGCTTGACCCTGGCGGACTGTCCAATATACATTCCTTTGTCTAGGACAAATCTGTTAATGAACTTGACTTGGATTGCTTGGTCTAAACATATTTTAGTAGCATATATCCAGCACACCTACATAACTCTTGACATGCTAACTGTACATACATCATACAAGAATATTAATCACCAGAAAGTCACCAGTTTTCATATGATACCATTTGAAATACTCTTTGGATAAATATGATGACAACAGTGTGTTATGCGTAATGAGTTTGTCAGGCATGATAACAGTTGTAGTCTGACAGAGAACCCTTTGCCAGTGGGCACTGAGAGGCTCAGAGGATCACATTGGATAACCCATGTTGATTAACTGCTGTTTAAAAACTTGTAGCTCCTAATGCAGACAAGTTGTAACACCTTTATCAACATGTTGGTTGGTTGTAGTCAACCCAAGGCTGCTGAGTATTGCAGCAGTAGAAAATGTAATGGACTTCTAGGATGGAGATCCATCAGTTTGAGGAATTTTGATTTCACCTTGTAGAGAAAAAGGAACAACTGTGTGTTGTGTTTTCAGAGCTAAGTACCATGAAAGCAATGTGAGCATGTATGGTCAGCATGCAATCTATATTTCACTGCAGTGACATATACATGCCTACATGCCTTATACATGCCTACAGGTTAGTTCAGGTGTGAAGTGAGCAGAATCTACATTTGATGTGTATTTTTAATAATTGATTCTTAGAGTTACTATTAACCAGTAAGGGTCTAATCCAAGAACCTCTGAAGTTAGTGAGTCTTTCCATTGACTATAATGGGAGTTGGATCAGGTCAAAATGAAGTGAGCTGTAGCTCACGAAAGCTTATGCTCTAATAAATTTGTTAGTCTCTAAGGTGCCACAAGTACTCCTTTTCTTTTTGCGAATACAGACTAACACGGCTGCTACTCTGAAACCTGAGAATTTGTTGTATTTGTTTGAAAACACAGAAAACAAAACATTAAAAAGCTATTTGAAAAGAAACTTGGGAAACGTGAATATTGATATTGCATCTGACGAGAATGTGGGAATCTACTTTGTAGCAGATTCTTTATACCTAAAAAGGTCTGGGACATGCACTGATTTTATGGATGCTTAGTTGATTGATATGTTATATTCCACAAGGATAGTCTCTGTTAATATTTCATTTTATTTTACTGATTTTGTACAGGAAGCCTATTCTGTAGCAAGACAGTTTAATATGATTCCACCAGTATGTGAGCAGGCTGAATATCATCTTTTCCAGCGAGAGAAAGTGGAGGTTCAACTGCCAGAATTATACCACAAAATAGGTAAAGTTTTGAGATTTGCTCTGTTCTCTCATTTCTTACTCTTGAGGAAATGATACGCTAATGGCAAGGATACAGAATCCTTTCCTGTGTGTCCCTGTTAAATAGAAGTGTGGCAGAAGACAAACATCTGCCTAGCAATCCAAAGAGAGAGATTGGCTCGATGTAGCTCTAAAAGTAGATATCTGTTACTTTGAGATGCTAATTTCTAATGCCCAAATGGTACCCTACATCTGTGCAGAAAGGGGAGCCACCCTGCACTCATCTCATCTCTCCTGTGCTGAAGGGGATGCATCTGCCTCCATAGCACAATCTGCCCCTTCAATGGCTCCAGGCCACTCCATGGAGTCTGTGGTCAGGGGTGGGGTGGAGACAAAATGGGCTGGAAGAGGAGCAGATTGGCCAGGGTGCACTTTTCCTCCCTCTGCTTCTGTGGAGAATGCACCAGCAGGACTATCTTTTCTCCAGATCCACTCCCTGGGGAGCTGCCAGATGCAGTGCAGAAAAAGGGGTGCGACAGCATAACAAAGAGAGGTAGGGGGCATGCCCACCCATCAGTGAGTCACAGGAGCCAAGACAAGGGGCAGGATTGGGATACCTCGATAAACTGGGAAGAGGAGGAGCTAGCATGAGGCAAGCAGCTGCCACAAATAGGACTGTGCCAGTTGCTCTAAGAGGAATCACAGAGCCTTTTTTAAAAATATGAAATAACCTTGTCCAGGTCCTTTTAAGGAAGAGACTGTTACCATTACACTGGCTGAACATCACTAACAACTGTCATAGGAATAAGCGGTACACTTGGTCTTTCTGTTTGCAGTCAGTCACATTTATGATGTACCAATATGTCACCAATTCACTGTAATTTCCTTATCCGATTGCTTGGTAGGAGTTGGAGCAATGACATGGTCTCCACTTGCCTGTGGGATTATCTCCGGGAAATATGGAAATGGGGTTCCTGAAAGCTCCAGGGCTTCACTGAAGGTATTTCTCCAGTGCTCAAGAGAAGGGGATGCATTGCCTTTGTGAGGGCTTGAAATGAAATATAAACTGATTCATTGTAATAAAGCTGCCCTATGGCCCAGCTCTGTTGATAGGTCAGCTCAGTTTCTCTGGCAACTATAGTCCAGCAGGAGTAAAAATCTGTGTTATAAGAAATTCTCAGTTTCACTGCCACAGTTTAGTCCATCGTTGTGATCCTGTTGATTAGCTTTATGTGGGTATTCTGAGCCATTTCCTTGCTGGTGTGAATTGACGTAGATGTACTGAAGTCAGAGCTAGACCAGTTTACACCAACTAAGGATTGATTTGGCCTTCTTTATTTTTCTTCATTCTGATAACAGGGGTTTCCAGCCTCTGAGGGCAGAGCCTAATAAAACCATCTTGGACATAAAGATATAAAATTTAGGGGAGCCCAATTCTGGCAGTGCCTGTACCTTACCCTATCACTCTCCTGTTTGAAGGAATTTGATTATGCGGGCTATGCTCCATGATCATAACAGATATCTATGTCCAGGACTCCAAAGGAAGTAGAATACTGCTTTGCAGCTGTCTAATCAAAGCAGGAATTGTAATGGTTTGTGCTCTCAAATGTATGTTTATTCAAGACAGAGAACTTTATTTCAGAGGTTTTATCACTAATGTTACCCAGCCAGCAGGAGAGCACCAGGCCATAATTACAGGTTGGAGGACAGCAGGATTTTGTCTTCAGCATGATCCACATAATTCCTCTGCACAAAGCCCTTTTACTCAGGCTTTGCCTGAAGATTCAGAATACACCCCTAGAAATTAGAAATGTAAAAGACCCACCAGATTGCATAGTCCATCCTCTCTGCTAGAGGAGGAATGCAGCCTGTCAGGGTGTCTGGAATGGCTCATGATCCTGAGTGCCTACCTCAGGGCAGATTGTTAGAAAACAGGCAGATACCCCAACTGGTGGTGTGTTTTACAATTAGATCTCACCAAGCCAGTGACAAATGTGAACTCCTGGATCACTATACCAGTCTTTCTGTAGAGTCACAGACAGTCCCCTTAGCCTCTCCAGTTTATCTTACCACCCAGACAAACTGGACTTTGATAAAATGGTTACTTTCACCAAAAATCACATCACATTTAGGTTGGTTCCAGTCCCAAGATATCAGTCCCTTACACCTAACTTGCCACTGCTAGCCAATTCTATAGGAAACTAACTAAAAGTTTATTAGCTAAGAAAAGGAAATGGGAGTTATTGAGAGGTTAAAACAAGTTAAAATATATGCACAGGTGAATCACAGTTTATAATTCCAAATTGGTGGTAGTGATGTAATAAATAAATTTCCCAAAAATCTTTTCAGGGTACCCAGATTGTCTCTGGGATCTCTGCTTTACATCTGGTACACTTCCCTGTAAGAGTCCAAACAGTCCAGAGAGATCTTTCCTTGAATCCATACTTATAGCTTTTTCTCACAGAAACAAGCTGACAGTGTCACTACCCAGGTGGGCTTTCCTTTGATGACAGAGACTGAGGCATGCATTTGAATCTTTGAACCTCCGATCATCACACACAGTGATCACTTGCTTGAAATTAGCACTTTTCTCCTAAAGTTCTCATTGCATTCCACAAGGCTTCTTTCTTGTTTCATGGGTTATTAGTTACAGGGGTATACACAATATAAATGTTGCTACTACATTATAACAGGATACAGATAAATGAGAACAATGCAAGTAACATCCCACTAGTTTTCATGAAGTTTAAAACACCAATACAGTTACACATTTACAATCACTTTGATCTATACTAATATGAAAGTGAATTGGCCTGGTGCTCTGGCATGAGCTGGCACCTGGTCCACAGGCCACAGAGTATTCTGTATTGTCCTATCCAGTCCAAGAGGTTCTAAGATTTATTGTAACCAAAAGCACTTTGCAGTTGTCTCTTTCAAAACATTTAAAATCAGAATGATTTGTTTGTCTACACTGCACCGCAGTGCTCACTACGGGCATGTGAATAACAGTATCTAGTTTGCGTTAATGTAGTCCTGTTTAAATGAGGGACTATGTTAACATGCACTAAGTTCCTTTAGTTTGCACCAGCAGCGTCCAAACAGGCAGTTACAGTGCAACACTTGTAACCTTTTCAGTTTACACCCCTGTTGTCCACATTGCAGCCCACTGTAGACACAGCCTCAGATTCTCTCCTGCTAAGAGATCTTCCTGGTGCAGGAGTGAGAAGGGGCATCAGGAAACCAGTTATGACTCCTTGATTCTTAGGTAGATCTGTGCTGGCCTGGGTAAAGGTTTAGGACCGCCTAGAAGCTGTCTGAACCGAAGGCAGCTAACTGTAGTCCCAAGGGAGTGTATGCCAGTTGGGGATTGCTGGAGTGCAGTGTGATTCAGTCACAGCCTCCCCATCCCCAGAATACCACTATACCAGGGATCTAAGGAGAGGCAGGCATTGGAGCTGGGACAAATCAAGATTAAAAACGATGCAATGCAAGGGAGTCTATCTTGCATTAATGAGAGCACTGTTACTTGGCCACTGAGGGCTAGATTCACAAAGGGACCTTTACATTAGGTGCCTAAGACCCAATTTAGGTGCTACTGGTATTCACAAAATCCCCACTTGGCTACCACGTCACCCTATAGGGCACCTAAACTCACATGGTGACTACCTTTTGTAGTAAAAGTTCCCAAGGCACCTACATTTCTGCCTCTGAGCATGCGCATGGCTGCCTCACTCTAGGCAACCGGACACCTATCTCTCACCTAAGCCCCAGTGTGGTTCACAAACCAGGGAAGATAGGTACTTGGCTGCTGAAATCACAGATAGGGCTTGATCTGGTAGGCATGCTTGGAGGCTGCCTAACTCCAGAAATAGAACAGTGGGAAGGGAAGCCATAGCAAAACTGAGAATTACTCGATAGCCTGGTGGGTAAGGCACTCAGCTGGGAGGTGGGGAACCCTGGATTCAGTCCCCCTACTGCAGTGACTATTGATACACACTGATACAGCTTTAACAAGAGAGATTGAGGGAACCCCATATCAGATGCCCTAGTTCAGTGGTTGTTAGGGTGCTTGCCTGAGATGTGGCAGATCCTGTTCAAATCTCTTGCCTCATCAGGCAGAGGGGGGGACTTGAGCTGGGGTCTCCCACATCAGTACCCTAACCACTGCGCTAAAAGTTATGAAGGAGCTCCTCGCCTCCTCCTCTTGCAAGAAACACCTTAGGTGCCTAACTTCAGGAGAGGGTTCACAGCTGAGAATCCCAAATAGAGCTAGGCGCCTATCTCAGCAAAAGGGCGGGGCTTACCACAGAACCAATGGTCAGCATCTCCCATTGACTAGCTTAAGTGGCTCCCTAACCAGGGTGCTGGCTTTTGTGGATTGCATTCTAAAGTGCCTCTCTCCCCATTCGTTGTATAAGGAGCCTAGGCACCTTACTCAGGCTTAGTGAAGCAGTGTTGTTCCTGTGATTTTTTAGGTGCCTAAAAGTTAAGTGCTACATTGCTCAATGACAAACTTCCTAAATCCCTATGTGAATCTAGCCGTAAGTCCCTTCTACATAGTAAAAAAGCAGGAACTTCAGAAGGGGATGCATAGCTAAGTGCTTTATTAGCATGATGTGGACAGTGCTTAATATCTATAATCCCCACTCACACCTAATTTTGAATAAGCACACTTGCAAGTAATGGAGTAAGTGCACAGGACACTCCCAGCCTTACTACTGCTCAGGTGGAGGGTTACACCTTGTGCTTAACCTTATATCCTTGCATAACTCTCACTTGCACTGCGCTGGAGTGCACCATCTTGCACACCTGGCTGTGCACTGAATAAGGGAGGCAAAGACCAAGGCATTAAGCCTCCCACCTTCCCTCTAAAGATAGTAAATATAACTGGGTCAGATATATACATCCTGCTCATCCTGGCCAATATCCCTGATTTATCTTCAGTTAGTTCCATAGTGTTGCACCAGAGATTGATTTGGCCCACTATCACTGTTTTCCCGTGAGGAAGCTGAGGCAGAAAGAGGGTAGTGACTTGCCCAAACTCATACCGGGACTCTGATATGCAGAGATAAACCTCAGGATCCTAGATTTCGGTCCTGTGCTTTTACCTCAAGATTTTTTCTTCCTCTCTTGTCTAATGTTTTAGAGCATCTCAGAGCCCCAGCCCAGTCATTCTTATGAAACGTCTCTGTTATTTTCTTTCAACGCCTGGAAAAAACCCTTTTATGAATCACAGAATCATCATAGAATATCAGGGTTGGAAGGGACCTCAGGTCATCTAGTCCAACCCCTTACAAGAAGTGGAAGATTGGACAAATGACCAGGAAAAGTATAAAAATATGCTTGGGCATGCAGGAGTGAAATCAGGAAGGCCAAATCGCACTTGGAGTTACAGCTAGCAAGAGATGTTAAGAATAATAAGAAGGGTTTCTTCAGGTATGTTAGCAACAAGAAGAAAGTCAAGGACAGTGTGGGCCCCTTAGTGAAGGAGGGAGGCAACCTAGTGACCAAGGATGTGGAGAAAGCTAATGTACTCAACGCTTTTTTTGCCTCTGTCTTTATGAACAAGGTCAGCTCCCAGACTACTGCACTGGGCAGCACAGCATGGGGAGGAGGTGACCAACCCTCTGTGGAGAAAGAAGTGGTTTGGGACTATTTAGAAAAGCTGGACGAGCACAAGTCCATGGGGCTGGATGCACTGTAGTGCCCATCTTTAAAAAAGGGAAGGAGGAGGATCCGGGGAACCACAGGCCAGTCAGCCTCACCTCAGTCCCTGGAAAAATCATGGAGCAGGTCCTCAAGGAATCAATTCTGAAGCACTTAGAGGAGAGGAAAGTGATCAGGAACAGTCAGCATGGATTCACCAAGGGCAATTCATGCTGACTAATCTACTTGCCTTCTATGATGAGATAACTGGCTCTGTGGATGAAGGGAAAGCAGTGGACGTGCTATTCCTTGACTTTAGCAAAGCTTTTGACATGGTCTCCCACAGTATTCTTGCCAGCAAGTTAAAGAAGTATGGGCTAGATGTATGGACTATAAGGTGGATAGAAACCTGGCTAGATTGTTGGGCTCAACGGGTAGTGATCAATGGTTCCATGTCTAGTTGGCAGCTGGTATCAAGTGGAGTGTCCCAAGGGTTGGTCCTGGAGCCGGTTTTGTTCAGTATCTTCATTAATGATTTGGAGGATGGCGTGGATTGCACCCTCAGCAAGTTTGCAGATGACACTAAACTGGGAGGAGAGGTAGATACGCTGGAAGGTAGAGATAGGATACAGAGGGACCTAGACAAATTATTGGATTGGGCCAAAAGAAATCTGATGAGGTTCAACAAGGACAAGTGCAGAATCCTGCACTTAGGACGGAAGAATCCCATGCACCGCTACAGACTAGGGACTGAATGGCTAGGCACCAGTTCTGCAGAAAAGGACCTAGGGTTACAGTGGATGAGAAGATGGATATGATTCAACAGTGTGACCTTGTTGCCAAGAAGGCCAATGGCATTTTGGGACATATAAGTAGGGGCACTGCCAGCAGATCGAGGGACGTGATCGTTCCCCTCTATTCGGCATTGGTGAGACATCATCTGGAGGACTGTGTCCAGTTTTGGACCCCATACTGCAAGAAGGATGTGAAAAAATTGGAAAACGTCCAGTGGAAGGCAACAAAAATGATTAGGGGACTGTAACACGACTTATGAGGAGAGGCTGAGATCAGCAAGGATTTCACTATTAAGCCAAGCTGGTCGCCTGCCATATTTACTATTCTTTCTACACAGCGGGTATGGTTTGTCCCTGTAACCTCAATAAGGATTCTTAAAATACAGCCAGCTCTCATGAAATGTATTTGAAGTTTATTGCAGCCTAGTGGCTGACAAGGCACCTTCTGTAAATAGAAAAGGAGTACTTGTGGCACCTTAGAGACTAACAAATTATTTGAGCATAAGCTTTGTGAGCTGCAGCTCACTTCATTGGATGCATTCAGTGGAAATAGTAAACCTTTCGAGTCACTCAGCTGCTGAAAAAGCAACTACTCATAAAACAGGTTTGTTTAGTGCTATTCAGTGCTTCCAGCAGAATTTTTAAGATGACAAAAAATAATCTTGAATTCCTCGGCGTACAGGGTACTGTATTCTCTAGAGAAAAGGTTTTCAACCTGTGGTCTATAGATCCCTGGAGGTTTGCACACTGTCTAATATTTCCAAAGGGGTCCACACCGCTATTCAAAAAATTTTAGGGGTCCACAAATGAAAAAAGGTTGAAAACCACTGCTCTAAAGTAACTACCAGAGCTATTTCAATCAGCCCTCTGTGCCAAAGGCCTTACACTTAATTTGGCTATGTCACAGCTTTGCTCAGGATGGGGCTTTTGGCAATCTGAAGATTAATAAATAATAGGGGTAAAGATGCTTTCCCAGCAGTCCCACCAGTCTACATTACTCCAGCAAGCCATACAAAACCTTTCATTTGCATAAATACAAGGTTTTGTCAGCAGCACTCACTGCCGGGGCTTGGATAGGGTGGGAGTATAGGGAATTTATTACGTAATATGAAACGTCAGGGAATTTGCAAGGTACATCAGGAGGCTTTTATAACAAAGGAATCAATTTTTAAATATGAATGTATTCCCCTACCACAGAATTGTATTTAAACAGTAGTTTTGGAAGGAAATTCTAAATATATAGCAATTGGGCATTTTGTCCATCGTAAACTACTGTTACGCTGACAGAATATCTTGAAAAGCGCCTTGCATTGGTAATAAAAATGGTTCATAGCTCTGATATATTATGCATGAGTTAAGTAGTGTGCAGCTTTTGCCTTCATTAGCTTTCGCCTTCATTACTTTCTTGCAGAACATCCTAATTTTATATCTCCTTGCCCCCTTTTAAATCCTCATTTCTCCATACTCCCTCTTAATTAAATTCAAGGTGCAAAGCTAGATAAGACTACATTTAGAAGCCCATTGTTAAAGAGGAGCAAAATTCTTTTTAAAAAACTACTGCTTAGTTCTTTATTCTAAAATGCTGGAGCATCACATCATAGTAGACTCAGGTACAATTCAGTCGTTGGTTGGTGATATGTAGTTATCAAAGTGAGTTATTTAATCTATTTAAATACGGTGTTAGCTCCATTATTAGAGTTTAATCCCATAGATTGTGCATAATTCAACACCTAACTTTACTACACTATACTCTTGTACTCTTTAACATTACACAGCACGCTCTGCCCTGCCCAAGCTGTAAAGTCGGGAGGAAGGAATAACTTTGTGGGTGATGCTCCAACCTAGGTTCATGGATTCCAGCGGGCGCGTTCTCTGGCCAGAGTGAGGGTCTCCATAACAAGGAAATTGAGAGGGTTGGAGAAGAAAAGCAAGGTAATGGGAGGTTAGAAAGGAGTTTAGTAAGAGTTCACTCTTTGAATGTTGGTATTAGCTCACTTACCCACCCCGGACAATGAGCAATCACAACAAAGCTGAAACATCAAATGCATTACACTTGTCTTCATAATTCTTTGTCATGCTGCTGTACTACCGTTAGCGCCAACAATTCAAATCTCAAATTATACACAGACATTGCACAAATTTGTGTTATTTGTTAAGATGCAGATAGGTAACTTTCTGCACGCTGGACCTGCTCTACAGTTAAGTGCATAAGAAAACAGCAGAGTAAGTTTTTTCGTCCTGATCTGTACCATAAAGATTAATGGTACTCTGTTACATTACAAATGGAATCAATTTGACATGCCAGAATCTACATGCATCCAGAACTTTTCATTTTTATATCTTATTTCACTGTAAAAATATTGACATATAGCCCCCCAAAAAGGCAACACTTTCTCTGGTTATGAAGCCTACTTAGTACTTGCTGTTATCTGTGATGTACTGTCCTTATTACAGCTGACAGTTTGAAAAAATGGCACCGCATTAAGACATCAGCATTTAAACAACATTTTAAAAGACTCAAGATATTTAACTAAAGAATGTCTTTTGGATCATCTCAGGGGTAAAAATCAACCTTCTGCAATAAATGTAAAAGGATGAAGGATGTCTCCCCACATTCGCTCTTAACTGTTTGAGGCTGAGAAATAATACAGCAGCACTAAGATGAATATCTGAAAGCATTTCACACATACACTCTTTTACAGATGCTCGCGTAGGGGCCAGTGGAGTCAGCAAACCTGGGTTGTGTTCCTGGCTCTGCAATTGAATTGGTGTGTGATCCTGTGCCTTAGTTTCTCCATCATAAAATGAGGATAATGCTTAGTCCACCACTACAAAACACCAAGAGTTCTAGGGATAGGAAGCACTATAAGAGCTCCAAGGATCTCAAAGTGCTCTACAAATATTAATCCATTAAAGCCTGCAACAACCCTGCAAAATTACCCATTTTATTATTATCAATTAATTACATACAGACAAAATGCTTGGTGCTGCACGAGACACAAAAGAAGTCACTATCTTTGGCCCTGAGACCTTGGAATCTTAGTAGACAGACAATAGACTTTAGGTTTCACAGGTAAAAAAGTGAAGCACAAAAACTTGACTTGCTCAAAGCCACACAATTTATGGAGGAACTAGCAGCTAACTAGCTGGAACTAGCAGGATCCAGCTCTCCTGTCACCCAGTCTTGTGTTTCAACCAGAAGATCATTCTCATTCATTTCTTATAGCCTTTATTAAATTATACTCCTTTTTAATTATAGAGTGTTTGCCTATTAAATAGATTTTAGCCAATCTACTTAAAGAATAGATTCAGCTCTCTATTACACATGATATGCATAGAGAACAAGGTTAGAATTTTCAAAATATTGTATTTGATTGCAAAGAATCTATTTCCTCAATGAAATTCAAAAAGCGAAGTATAAAGATATGTTTTAAACTGGCAGTGTTCAGATGTGGATCCAAATTAGGTTTACATTAGAGTTCAAGGTTGAGGATGAAGGTTCAGGTTTGGATTAGAGGGCATTGAAATTTCAAATTGTTCTGATTAATTTTTATAAATTGGTAAGTAATTGATCTTTAAATATTCAGGGTAAATAGGCCTAATTCCCTGAGATGGGTATTAGATGGATGGGATCTGAGTTACCCAGGAAAGAATTTTCTGTAGTATCTGGCTGGTGAATCTTGCCCGTATGCTCAGGATTCAGCTGATAGCCATATTTGGGGTCGGGAAGGAATTTTCCTCCAGGGCAGATTGGAAGAGGCCCTGGAGGTTTTTGGCCTTCCTCTGTAACATGGGGCACGGGTCACTTGAGGGAGGATTCTCTGCTCCGTGAAGTCTTTAAACCACGATTTGAGGACTTCAGTAGCCCAGACATAGGTGGTTTTTCGTAGGAGTGGGTAGGTGAGATTCTGTGGCCTGTGTTGTGCAGGAGGTCGGACTAGATGATCAGCATGGTCCCTTCTGACCTTAGTATCTATGAATCTATAAACATTGAATGGTAATAGTTCATAAAATCAGCTGTTCTTCCAAGATCCTAACACCTTGAGCCAAAAATCTAATGAGAAGGGCTGAGATTTTGCTTGCATCCTCCACCAATAGGAAAATAGAACCATTCTGGGTTTGGATCCAACCAAGAACCAAAAGTGAATGGGGTGATTTCACATTCCAGGGTCCATATTCGAGATTTTAGTTTTAGCCCATCTGTTGTGTAAACCAAACAAAATATCAGTGTGGAATCTACAGGACAACTCATTTTCATGCAGCAGAAGTTTTGTATTATTCAAGCTCAGTTACTACCTCCCGAGTAGGCTAAGATTTAAAAAAAAAAAAAAAAAAAAAGCTGACAGTAAGAACTCTGACTTTTTAATTGAATTTGTAATCACTGTTTGCAGTGTGGTTGTAGAGACATGACTTAGGCTTTGTCTACACTACTTTTCTTTTAGAGACACAGGAGTACTGCTAAAAGGTGCACAGGGTAGCTGCTGTTTTATGGCAGGAGAGAGCTCTCCCACCAACAAAAATCTTCCATCCCCAAGGAGCAGCAGCAGCTTTATCGGCAGGAAAGCACTCCTGCTGACAAAGCACTGTTCACACTAGCACTTTTCATCGGTAAAACTTTTGTCATTCGGGGGGAGGGTGTGTGAGTTTTTTTAAACACCCCTGAATGACAAAAGTTTTGCCAATGAAGTTTCAGCGTAGACAAACACTAAGAGCTCTGTGGAGCTCAAAAGCTTCTCTCTTTCACCAACAGAAGTTGGTCCACCCATCTCGTCTTGGTAATCACTATTAGTTTTAACCTTCCAATATACTTGATTCCTAGTGCTACCAGTGGCTAAAGGAAAAAATTGTAAGTGAAGAAGGAAGAAAACAGCAAATAAAGCTGAAAGACCTTTCCCCAATTGCAGATCGTCTTGGATGCACACTACCTCAGCTAGCAGTTGGTAAGAAATATTAAAAGTATAATTTATTGCTGCTTTCTCCCCTCTTGCTTGATACTTGACTTGGTTCACATCATAGTATTAAAGAAAAAAAAAACCACTCAAACTAGTACAGTAATTCACATATACCAAATTTTGTGCTTTGCTGATCTTTGGCAGATCATTGCAAACTGTCTTGCACAAAGCCATGAAGCCGTGGGTACTCCATTAGTATTCACTCATTCCATTTAAGTCTCTGAGTGAGGGATAATTTAAAAGCCTTAATAGCCAGAGAACCAGCAGTATCCTTGGGACCTGCTGCATTTCAAATGGCACATTCAAAGTGACAGTGAGTAAAGATAGCTTTCTGCTTCAGAAAGCTGTGATTTAATCAAGTGATCACTCAGAAAGACAGATTAAGTCAATTGATCATTTAGCTAATAGAAGCTGTAGACCAGGATGCCAGGGATGGATGACGATTGATGATGCAAGATGCAGTGCTACTTTATAAGGAGGCATGCACTGAACGAACACGATGAGTAGATGAAAGGGAAGAAATGCTTTAGAATGTAAAAACGCCAGTTAAACTTCTATTCTGTATTCCTGAACTCATCATCCTCTGACAAAGACAATATCCATTTTCTTATAAACAGCAATAAAGTGAGCTAGCAATTACTATGAAATAATCACAAGTGCCTTGGTTTCTTGCAGCATCCCAGGAATGTGGTACCTTTATAATAGCCAGAGACCTGATTGACTCGTGTTTTAAAATACAGCTAACACAGCACAGAGACACCTTTTTTCAAAAGGAGAGGTTAATCATTTTTAAGTGTGCTGTCTTCTCCATGCTTGCCTTGAGTCATTACTGATGATGCACACAGATGGCTGTCAGAGAAATGATCCTGCAGTTTACATAGCTTAAGTAACCACTCCTGTCCCCTAGCACCAAACAAAAAACTGCTCCTGCATCAGTTTATTAGCAGCTCAAGTGGTCAGATGATTCTGATGGAAGATCTATTTCATACTTTAATATCTAGTCCCTGTGCATAAGACTAAAAGATAAAGTCTTACCTATAATCACAGGGAGTAAGTGAATGCTAACTAAATCAAGATGCTGGGCGATTACCCTTTCAGCAGTTTACCAGTATAGTATATAAATCAGTGGTACATGCTCATTGGGAACTTTTTTTCTGATCATCCCATCTCAAAAAGGATATAGCAGAAATAGATGGGGGTTGGATAAATACAAACAGAGGCATGGAAAGACTTCCATATTTTAAATAGTTTGGGAATGTTTAGTTGAGAGGGGAAATAAATCAGGAAGAAGATAAACCTATACCATACAATGAATAATATAGAGAAGGTAAATTGAGCAGTCCTATTTACCCTTTCCCATGTGAGAACAAGGAGACATTCAATGAAACAAAGGCAGCAAATTCAAAACTGAAAAAGGGAAATATGTATACAATGCCTAGTTAGCCTGAGGAACTCATTACCACAATGTATCAAGGGCTTAACAACTTTTTTTTTTTAAAAGAATTTGACTTTTACATGGATAATTAGAACATTCAGTTATATTAGATGGGATCCTTCTTTAAAAAAAAAAAAGTGATATAAACACTCATGCTTCAGGACACAAACCAACCACTATCTGACAGGGATTAGGAAGAAACTAGCGCTATGGACAGGTTATTCTATAGTTATCTACTAAGGAGTTTCTTGCACCCTCTTCTGAAACATGTTATTGACCACTGTCAGATAAATGATTCTGGACTAGACTGATCTAGATGCAGTATGACAATTCCTATGTTCCTAACAGTCATGTGATTTATTCCCAGCATGGTGCCTGCGAAATGAAGGTGTGAGTTCTGTTCTTCTAGGATCTTCCAATCCAGAGCAACTGATAGAAAATCTTGGAGCTATTCAGGCAAGTAGTGTACGAATAAATCCTAATAATATCAAGAGCATTTACTTCTCTTTGAAGTTGTTTCAGGGTAGCATTGTACATACCCTGACTCTAGGATGTTCAGTATCCTGAATTTAAAGGTTTAATACATTTTCAGTTCCTCTGCAGTTCTACTGCCACTATTTAATTAAAGAAACGAATATACTCTACTTCACTGGAGCCCACAAATAATATTTTCCAATCTACAGGAGAACTTAAAAACCGAGGTCTGCGCTGATATTAAATATCCCATAGCATTTTTCATGAGGGGCTTCCTCGGATATCCTTGACCACAAACTTCCCTCCCATCACTGTTCAATTATGTTTAACATGTGTATAGTTTACAAAATGCCCTGAGATCCTTAGAAGAAAATTACAGCAGATCTTCTAGTATACACTCATAACAATTTGGGAAGGAAGGCAGGCAGGCACCATATAAATGTAAACTATTTACCACACAGAGACCGAGAACTCTTACATTATTTTATACAATTGGTTTAATTTTGGAAAATCTGTTTAATCCAGAATACCCATTAAGCAATCCTGTTAACATGTGGGCTTTATTTTTTCTTCATCCTTAGGTTCTTCCCAAGATGACATCACACATTGTAAGTGAAATAGATAACATTCTAGGGAATAAGCCCATCAGCAAGAAGGACTACAGATCATAATGCAATGCATGGTTACATAGGACTGCATGGTTAAAATAGTGCTCTGTATATAGTACAGTACTGAATTAATATCCAGTCATTAGACTCATGCAGCAGCTTACTGCTCAGTCTCTATTGTTACTGGATTTTTCGAGGTGTGTGCTGTTGCTACCAATCTGAAGTAAAATTCAAAAGCACAGTTGATCTCTCTTACAACTGAGAATATTCTTTGTATATTCTTATCTCTGACTAAAGTCATTGACTCTTACTTTTCTCTTAGCACCTCATGCTTATGCAGTGAAATACACATATCAAGCAAAAAAAACAACCACCACAAAAACTATTTATATCCTTTAGGTACTTGGTAATTAAAGAAGGATGTACAGATATATTTTTTCAATGAACAAAAACAAAAAACTTACCGTTTTAGTAAAAATGCATTCTAAGAAATTTCAACTAGATCATAGAATGAGTGAGTTCAAAATTTTCAAATGCAATTTTTATATAGGCTTTAGGCTGTAGCTGAAAAAGGACCTTACAGTAAAAAGTCAGAAAATTAATTACTACATCGTTCTACTTCTAAATAGTCCAGTTAAGAATTTTGCATATTGAGTATGCTCAGCTGTTCATTATATAATTCACAGTTGGTGTAAAATATCAGAAAACCAGATATTTGTTTAGGTGAAAAGGTTACATTTGCTCTGACTGTATCCTGGAAATCAGCCATAAGTAGTATTTTTAAACAATGAGTTTTGTGAAAGTGTTTAATCCTTACACAGGGAACACTGGTACATTTATCAGTTATTCTGCCCATTTTAAGAACAGCTTCATAAATATAGTAACCTCACTTTGCTTTGTAAAATGCATTTACTATAACTTCAGTAAGTGTATTTCACACATGTATTGCATACATATACACTTCCTAAAGAGTATGGTTAGGTACAGTACATATAAGATCCTTGTATACCATTTTCCTAACTTCATACACAGGAGAGTTGCACACATTTTTCAGATAACAGAACATAGATACTGATATTTTTTAAGTTAAAATGTTTTTCTTCTATTTCATCCAATGATCTATGGTGTGTGTAAATGAACTTAGCTGCTGTATATTAGAACCACAATCTAACTTCTGCTTGTACACAATAAAAGCATTTTGTGCATCTAACCTTATAACGAGAACATCTATTACAATCAATTATTTTGTTTTTAGGACAAGAAAATGCATATATTACGCTCAGCAGCAAGGTGAAAATAGTTTTGCAAGATCCATAAAAATATTAAATGAGATTTTCCATTGAAATGAAAGAGATGTAAATGTTTTCTTGGGCCCATGAAGATCTTACTACTTTTTCAGTGATCAGCCGCCCAAAAGAGGGCGCATGGAGCAGAAAAAAGCTATTATTGTTAGATGAGGGGGACATCCCATACAGTATGTTTCACCCACAGCTTTTTACTGATCAGTGCTGTATGCTTAAAATGTTTAATGCATAGTTTAAGACACATTTAAATAAATCAGTGCAGTTTCTTGGCTTCTTAACTCTTGTGTGAAGTGGAAGGGCTTCAGGAGTTAGTATACGTTACAAAGGTGAAAAAGTGAAATGCACTTTTTTGCAGGGTACTGCCTGAACTATTCCCTTATTTATGTGACGGTCCCTTTTCTCTTTTAGGACACATTCCTTGTTTCCCCCTCAGTCATACAGAAATCCTGCACTCTCTCTGTGTAAGCCAAAATTAAGAATTCTTGCCTGTTACAGAGATTAATGTAATAAATACTCATTAAAAAGGGAGATGGCACTGTCCATTATTCAGAGAGAAAATTAATACGAAGAGTCAAGTGGTTTAATAATTTGGCAGATAGCAATGGAATGCCAAGCAACAAACAACTTTTAGGCTAACCTTCACTCTACTTATGGAATTCGGAGCATCTCTAAGCCAGCTGTCAGGGCAGGGGAGGTTATAATATCACACAATCTTTGTCACTTTAGACAGTCCTACCATCTCTGTGATTTATAGACACTGATCTCCTCTAAAGGGAAAGAGAGAGAGAGGGAAACGGTTATGCAAGCATGACATGATTTGGAGAAAATGATGGGGGGGTTAAATTAAGAGTCCAGAAATGATTTGGGTTTCAAATATTTGTTAAGCTTCTTATCCTATAAGATCATATAATTCTCAGGAGAAACTCTAACCTGATAAAGATGGTCTCCAGGCCTTACAAACATAACCATTCCAAAAAAAACTAAGCTAAAGAGAAAAGATGTTAGTAAAATATTCAATGAGCTGACAGTAACAGCATTTCATTGTTGGTAACATGTCACCTAGAGAAAAATATCAGCAACTTCCTAAAAGGCTGAAAGTCTAGATGCCTCTCCTGCAAATCCTATGCATGTGAGTACTGTAGTCCCATTTAAGAGTAAGTGGTACTATTTGTGTGTTGGATGCATTAGGGGCCCAACATTTATTCTGCCATGTTCTTCCTTTTTGGTTTCTATCCTCCCCACAACTCTACCTCAGTGCAGAAGTGGGAGTTTGTTGTTGTTGTTCTCAAAGTGTAATGAATCCCACTGTGCTAGGCCCTGTACAAACAGAGTAAGAGGCAGTCCTTACCTGTGATGTCAAGCCTACCATTCTCTAGTGGCCCACGGCAGAAAAGACCACAATTCAAGGTGAAAACACCTGAAAACAGTCTAGAACAATTTTTTGAAAGACATCTTTCTGCAGCAGCAGCAGAAAAAAACAAACCATATCCAAAAACTTTTTCCTCTCTGAAAGTCATCTTTAAGCTTCTCCAGGTAAAATACTTAGACAAACCCTGCATACTCTAAGGCAAGCCAGACCCAATACCTGCAGTCCTCTAGAACTGCAAACTGGAAGTTCTGCAGAGGTTTTATTTAAATATTAAAAAGGCAGTTAATCTTCCTTGTAGATGAAAATATAGTACAGTATCACATCTCGTATTTCAGTATTGCATTTTATTTTAACCTGTCCCTATGTTCAGTTTTTAGGAGGTCACAGATTTGTATAGGCAACATAGCCATTGTGTTAGCTATAAGTTTTGGTATTTAGAGGGGCTATGGAGGCAGGGGAGAAGAGAACGAGAGCAACAGGAGCTTTGAGCAAACAGAGCAGTTTGGGGTTGTTGACTAGGGACATTGGTAGGAAAATCTAGCATATTCCCATCCCAGACAAAAAGGGGTTAGACATCCTCTGTGCAGTCAGCCCCAATCCAGCCCACCTGTGAGGTGTGTCAAGCCTGGAGAAGAGCAGATCCTTAAAAGGGAAAAATAAGGAGTCCTTGTGGCAGCTTAGAGACTAACAAATTTATTTGGACATAAGCTTTTGTGGGTTAAAACCCACTTCATCAGATGAATGGAGTGAAAATACAGGAGCAGGATGTAGGGCAAGGTGAGGCTGCCACAATCTCAGAGCTCTACTTATAGTTTGCCACCTGAAAATCTTAGAAATTTAGAAGGTAAATATCAAGAAGCCCACTACAGTCAGTATTCTTGAACTTTTTATTAAAACGTTTCAAATTTTAAGTATTAAGAGATGGATTGTCACTTTTTGTAACTAATGGGTTAAGCTCTTTTATACATCTCAAAAAACCCATCATATTTGCAAGTCTGCCATAGAGTTCAGAGCATGGCTATTTTCTGTGCTTTGGAGTGGTAGCCTAATCCAGTTTAAGGAAACTCCAACAGAAACATTTGACAAATCATCCTTATTATGATTACAAAGTAATTCCAAAGAGTTAAGCTTATAACAGCTTTTGAAATGGTATATTTCCTTCCTTCTGCCACTTAAGTTTGATTCATTCAATTTTATTTTAATAATATCAAGTAACCAAAGCTAAATTCAGAGTTTGCTTTACATTTATTGTTGTAAAAAAGCCCAAGTTTTCAGACTACTTACACCTGCCACCCTTAAGTCTTTAATGAAATTGAATCCACCCACAAATATGAACAGATGACCACTGTTTTGTCTATTTGGAGCCTGTAGATAGCAGGGCAATCAGTCCAGATGAAGCACTTATAGACAGAATGTAGTTTCTGTGGGGAGAAGGTTAAGGATGTAAACTTAAAGCTACCACAAGTAACATCTCTTGCAATAAACATCTACAGTAGGAGTCTGAAGAGAAAGGGTGGAAACAGAGTTTTGCTACATTTGATTTTTGTAATAGATACTGCAGCATACTTGAGGTCTAGTTTAGGAGACAGATGCTATTAGGAATTAAGCCTATTTATAAGTGTGTGTTAACTTTAAAAAACAACATCTATAAAGCCTAGACTAACCCCCAAAGAGAAGTTTTAAATGCTGTTAACCAGGCAGCCTATCTTGACTACTGAATCAAATTAGTGCCGCATAAAGTAAGCTACTTCAGATCTGAAGGATATGATTTCACATTCAGGAAATGACTGCAGAGTAGGAAAAAAATATCCTGTGGCACAACAGCCCACAGCAACTAATATTTACATTTCCTGACAAGAATATACCATAGGGCAATTCCATATTAACATTAACTAGCTCTTACTGCAGCGCACACCATTGCATCAAGTTATCCACACCACAGCAGCTTCTTCATACGAGAACGTTCACCCAAGAACATTCAATGCTAAATGAGAACAAAAACCATCAGCATGCAAGTACGGGTTGGAGCTGCCTTGGTAATCTTTATTTAGACTGTTCTATAACTTAATGCCCAAATGTTTTTGGACAAACTAAATTACGAAACTATCAATAAGCTATCAATAAAAAGCTTGAACAGTTCTCAGCTTGTTTACAGTGAAATAGTAAAGGATACACAGTGGGGTTGAAATTCTTCAACAGAAAGAATGAAGCAATGATGACCAAAACGAGAAAGAGGGTGTTGTTGTAGAAGATAGAAAATGTTGTTGCTTCATAATCTGCAACTTCGTTTTTCTTCCACAGAATTCTATGTATAAATGCAAATAAATTTTAAAAACATTTGTAGATTAATACAAATCTGGATACTAACACCATTATTGCAGCACTGCTTCAGAGAGATGGCACCTTTTATGACAGTAAAAAAAGGACACACTGAAACCTCTCGATAAAGTACCTTTTACCATGACCGAATGAGTTACTGTACATCAAAAGTCACCATAATAGGACTATATATATCATCATTTGTCACTGATAAATTAATAAAACCAGATGCATGCAATGCTGTTAAACATTATTGTGTCTCTTCTTCTTTCCATAACAGAATATGAAGAAACCACAAGGGCACAATTGTGTCCCAAATAACCAAGTTTATTAACTATACAAAAGACATTCCCTGCCTAGCTGGATACATACTGCTCCTCTCACTGTTTTCAGGCTGCTTCTACAATAGAGAATGCAGTCAGGGCTACTTGAGGTCTGACATGCTAGTTACAGGAATACTAAACCATATTTATTGAGTATACATGTACATACGTAAGTCACTTTGGACCCAGATTCTTGAAAAACATAATGTCACAAAAACTGAACCTTTATTACTAGATTGAGATGAATACTCATTTTGCGGGTACAGTGCCCATGCTGTCAATCCAAGGGGAAACATGGTTCTTGCTCTAAAAAGCTGGTGGTTCAATTCCCAGAAGTATTCATCAGGACCTCTCAAAAGAGTCATAAGTGTCTTAAGTTTTTTGGTTTTTTTAATAGATATCTAACAGAAAGTATTCCTAATATACCCATCACCAAAGTTCTTAGTTATTAAATTCAAATTTGAGATCCACTTTGTCTATAAAGGGTCTAACCTTCACCACTCCTTAATACAGCTTCTCTTTAAAAAAAAAAAAAAAAAAAAATCTATTGTTCAGACTCAGTTATAGGAAGACTTTTGTGAAAAGCTGAGTTTTCACGTCCCAAAGACAGTCAGTCTTGGCCTCTCTGATCCTGTCTTGATAAAGGATTCCAAAGACAGACTTTCTGTTAACAACCCTGCCTCAGCTCAAAAGTGCTTCACCAGGGGATCCATCAGCTGCAGAGTTCCCACAGACTGTAGATGTCTTCTCAAGTCATGAAGGAAGAGACAGAGACTAATATCCTATCAAGAGCCTTTAAAATTAGGATCCTATTCATACAAAATATTATGAAACATTACAGTGAGAATCAAAGGAGATTACCTCTCATCCTTCTCTTTGCGAGACATCTTCCTATTGTCTGCCTCAGAAAGTTTGCGAGTAACTTCTTTGGAAACAGCATCTTCTCTCTTTTGGGCTACTCTGCAATGATATGAGTTTTGATCAGAATCAAAATATGAAAGTTTAATAACTACAGTTTCTTCCCATTTACATTATGGAGTCAAAAACAAACCAAAACATTTAGCAACTTTGTATGAAATTAAACAGACACCAACTGAAAGCTAGTTGATTTTTAAAGAATTAATCAAATGTAGTTTCTGGTACTACAGCTGCCCAGGAGACCTTTACCAAAGTTGGTTCTTTTCCTTTTAATTAAAAATGTCTTTCCACACAGAAATGGGATAGACCTACACAAACAGTAGAAATTGATTGCCAATGTAAGGGAAATAGTATCTTTCTTGTACGTTTGGTGTTAAGGCCATCAAATCAGACAACTAAAAAAATATTATTTCCCTCTGATCTTTCAGCTACAGTGATCTCAGGAGTTACATGCAACAATTGTAAGAACAGACTTAAGTATGATTTTCAAGTAATAGTCTCATAAACCCTCAGCACACTGATGTTTTGAGACAGCAGTCATTCACTTGGCTGAGGATGCTCATCTCCACAGTGAAACCAATGACATTCTAATTTTTCTTCTGATGGTTTATGATTTTCAGCAGAAATTTACCAATCAAAATCTGAGCTTGATGCTTAAGAACTCCATTCAATCAAGAGTTAGGACAATTCACTGACCAATGCAATATCAGAAATCATGGAAAAGCAGATTAGAACTTCCGAAGCTACTCCAATCCTTATGTAAAACAAAGAATTTTTTAAACTAGAATTACATCTTGGAGCGGAAGAGGAGACGCGTTCTTAGAGAATCTCCTTCATGCAGTGGACACACCCTGGATCCTTTAAGATATTCATCCGAGTGGCAAATGATGCTTCAGAGAGTTGAGCTTTATTCAATACGCCAGAATTGGATAAAAAATTGAATAAACAACCCACTGTAAATGTTAATTTCACTATCTCTGTTATGAAAAGATGCATTGAAATCGTTAGGAAGCTTACTTGTGTTTGAGAACAAACTTGACATTCTTGTACGCAAAGGCTACCAGATATGTACTGACAAGGGTCATTACACTGTACAGGACTGCAGACTGAACAAGATCCATGTGCCATATCCGCCAGTACAGCCCTAAAAAACCAGAATATTCATAAAGATTTATTCACTTCTCCATTGAGACAGGTTCCGAACATTTTTGTCTTCACTGCATTTGCTCTAGAATTAGTCAGATGCGTCGGACGGAAATAAGACAGAACTGTCAATTTTTTAAAATGTCACTTTCCTGAGGCAGAGAAGATCTATGTTTTTAGGGGCTCATCTGTGACACTCTCACAGCAAGGGTGCTAGAACTAGTCGCACCTGGCTTAAAGTGTTTTCCATCATATACAGGGTTTATAGTTTTGTTCAATGGCTTTCAGCACCCCTACTACACAAATTTTTCCCACGCCCCTGCCACACAGTTAAGTGCAGGGAAGCTGAAGGCCAAGTTAGTCACGGCAGGATTTGGAAGGCGATGCCTCCCTTCACCTTGCTGGAGCAAATCCCACAGAGAGCGCTGCAATTTCAGAGCGGGGCGGTGTGACTCGGGATCGCCCCCCCCCCCCGCTTCCCGTGGATACACTAACGGCCCCAAGGGTCACGTCTCCCTTCTCCAGGGCAGGAGGCAGCCGGCTGCCAGCGCTGGAAGATGGGCTCAGGGGCTTGGCGCTGCCCGAGGGCCCCGGCACAGGACGTAGCCGCGATACGCTCGCTGCTCAGACCCCTCCACCCCGCAGCTATCCCCCCCACTAACGTGCCACGTCGCCACCACGGAGGCTGCCTCGAGCCGCGACCCCTGGGCCGGAAAGGAAGCGCGGGGAGCCGAACCCGCCAGACACGGAGCGACCGGGTTGAGCCCGCCCGGCCCCTCAGGGCTGGCGGCCCAAGGAGAGCCCCGCTCGCTGGCTCGCCGCGCGGGCACTCACAGATGGGGATGGCGGACACGATGAAGGCGTTGCCGAAGAAGAGCGCCGAGGACTTGGCCGAGAGGTTGCGGCTGAAGTCCTGCAGGAGCAGGTCCTCCTCCGACTGCTGCCGGGCCCCGCTACCGCCCTTCGGAGCCATCGCCGAGCCCTGCCGAGCGAGAAACCCAACCGCCGCTCCTGCCCGGGACCCGTAGCTGAGGCAGCCACCGTACACTCAGCCCACAGAGCCGAAGGGCGGGGACGCCTCTGCCCCGAGTCCTTCCGGGGTCAACATGCAGCCTCTCCGCTCCGCCCGGCCCGGCCCGGCCCGGCCCCGAAACGCCGCGGAAAGCGGCTAGTTTCCGCTGTCTAAACGAGCGGATTCCGACAAGAAGCGTCGTATCAAACAAACGCCGGAGAAAATATTTCCGACTCCCAGCGGAGCGGGGATCGCTTCCGGGTCACCAGGCCCGGCCGACGTGGAGGGGGGGAGGGGCCACTTTCCACCTGCTTCGAGAGGGGCAGGCGACGTGGGTGTGGGGTGGAGCGGGGAGATGCTGAAGAAGCCGGCTGGTGGGCGGAGCGTCCCCCGCCAGTATCCGGGTCCTGGGCCGCAGCCGGGAGCCCCGAGTTCACGGCCAGCCCTCACCCCGCCGAGCCCTCCACAGCCTCGGGCCACCCCGTCAGGGGACGCCGTTGTCGCTCGCTCCTTTCGCAGGCCGCTAAGCGGTGGCGCGAGCCAGGTCTCTGCTGCGCCAGGGTCAGTGGTCAGTCCCTGCCCCCCCGCCACGGCCCCTCTCTGTCACCACCAGCAATGAACTGTAACTGGCGAATTCGCTCTTGCAGCCTTTTGCATAAAGTGTCACAGGTGCAGGAGATGGCAGCTGGGACTGGCCCAGTGGAGCCCTCTCGGTCAGTCTGTCCCACGGTACCAGTGCAGCCATGAGCGCCTCCCCCCGGTCGTGCTCTGAAGCGCCACAGCAACGGCCCACGGTGACCTCACCCTGCTGGGTCATTGCTGGCCTTGTAGGCATTGCTGCCTTCACACCTACGCGTCAGCCCTGCAACACAGCACACTGACCTCGCACCGAAAGCGCTTCGCTGCACCAACGTGAGCATGCAATGTCAAGAGGTCGCCGCTCTTAGCAAAGTCACGTAGGAACGTACGGACTGTATTACACATTATGAATACCGTTGCCTCGAGAGCTCATCGACTTGCAACGCCGCTGTTGCCACCTGCTATGATTACTGTGGCTGAGAGCACTGAGATCTGCCAGCTTGCAGAATTGGGGACCAAGTTTTTTAAGGTAATGAGTGAGTACCTCCTGTGATAATGTCATAGGACATGCCCTACTAGGACATTTTTAATTATGAATCCTAAATTAGGCTAAGTACATTGAAAAACTAAGAAACCAGTAACAAAGCCTGTATGTGAGAAACTGGAGGAAAGAGAACACTAGTAAACAACATTTACTGTTTGTCCTAACCACCCCTTTAAAATGTAGTGGGCATAGCTCCCTTGCAGCTATTTCTCTCTCGCTTGTTTCAACTTTTGGAACTTTCACAAGTAGTGTTGGGAGAATATTCCATAATCTAATAGATCTTGCTATTAGGATATTTTCCTTCATGTAATTTTGTTCCATTACTTCATGTCCTCTAGGACAAAGCAGTTCTTCTCTCCCTCCTTAGTATTTACACATACATGAGGATAATTTACAAAAATTTTATCACTTAAGGTGAGCTATGTAGGCTACAAAAGGTCCCCCCCTCCACCGCTGGTAATAGCTCACCTTAAGTGATCACTCTGATTACAGTGTATGGTAACACCCATTGTTTCATGTTCTCTACGTATATAAATCTCCCCACTGTATTTTCCACTGAATATATCCGATGAAGTGAGCTGTAGCTCACGAAAGCTTATGCTCCAATAAATGTGTTAGTCTCTAAGGTGCCACAAGTACTCCTTTTCTTTTTGCGAATACAGACTAACATGGCTGCTACTCTGAAACCTGTCAAAAAATTTTATTGTTTAGTCAAATAGAATGGTTAGTTCTTTTAATCTTTTCTCATAAATCAATCCATCTTGCAGCTCACTGCTTAATTTCCAATTTGTTGTTCTCTTTGATGTGAGAAAAAATAGGTGCTGTAGGGAAGTGGTACCTGAAAATTTCAAAATTAATTTGAGAGACACATCCATGAAAAAATCTAAGCATGGTTTAATCTTTCTGGACCTCCTTTTGTTAAACTGAAAATTCATACTGAAAGTTGATTTAATTATTTGAAATTTACCAAAATGTAGACCAACAAGACTGCTTAGAGTGACACTGTATTGTGATAGCAGGGCTAGTGTCAGTGATGTCATGCTACCTCTGGGCCAATGGGGAAACACCACATCGGCAAATGAGTCCCTCCCCCAGTTCTCAGTCATGGCCTGAAATATAGCTAGGGCATTTATAACCATTGGGTGGTGCCATAACTTCTTCTGACACTTAGTACCCTTAGCCTGCAAACATTAGTTCATGCTGTACCTCCCTCCTATTACAACACTATTTTATTTTAAGCACTATCGGTGAGGTTTTTAGCACTGTTTTGCATTTTCACTAAATTGTAAAATCCAGTAATTAGTAATGGGATTCCCCATATAGTCCATTCACCCCGTCTTAAAGCCATTTTTTTGCCTGTCTCCGGACAATACAACTGCACTAGTTTGTAGTTGGAAGGATTTCTTCACACCCCAAAAGGGTGAAAAATTTAATTAAATAACAACAAAAAGCATAAACTCTTCAAAAAAGACGTTCCATAGGTCCAAGTTTATAATGGTATTTAGGCACCTAAGGATGCACAGAGGCACCTTAGTTGGATTTTCAAAAACACCTACGTGCCTAACTGCTATGACACCTAGACAGTTTTGAAAATCCCATTAGTTGTCTGTCTTAAGGTGCCTAACTACCTTTAAAAATCTGACCCATAGTGTCCCAGTTCATCGCAGCATCTTTAGGTTACACTAAATGTGTTCTGGAAATGCTTTATACTATACAACAGTCCTCAACAGTCCTTTGGCAAATGCTGTTTGCCCCTAGATGGCACTCTAAAATTTCTATTAAATATAAAGCATTACCCAAGTAAGAGAGACTGGGAATACTGAGATTTGCCTGTGGGTTCTTCTTAAAACAAACAGTAAAACAAATACATGTTTACTAATAATACTGTTTATTTATGTGACTAAGCAGTGTGCAAATGTTCTAGTAAAGGAACTTTCTGTCTAAGACATGTTATTATTCAGAGAATTGACCAGAGCGTTACTTGTGGGGAGATTTCAGGGTGGGAATGTTTTGATATAGCAGTGGCTTGGGAGTGCTATTCCGTACACACATACATTTCTCCATTTTAGTAGCGTGGGTAATTTTTTTTTTTAAGCAATATAACATGTAGGATAGGAATCCAAGTTCCTGTCCCAGCACTGGGTACACACAGGAGGGAGAACATCACTTTGGAACAGTATCTTCTTCCTTCTGGTCAACTAGACCATTTGCTTTTCAAATCCAAACTGGCTGAATAAGTATTGTAAGCAGGGGTTGTTGTAACCATGTCTGAACCATATTTAAATATGTTTTTAAACATAGTTACATTTCAAAGACTAAAAGAGTTTTGTCTACAGTCTGAAGAGGCTTCAAGAGCACGTGGTAAGGAAGTTAGTTTTCATTTATTTGGTTTGATAACTTTGTTCGCTTATGCCATTTGTTGAAAGCTGGATGAGAGAGAAAACGTATTGTAGTAAAGTGGTTATAATTAAGGCTACATTTTAGTCACAGGTATTTTTAGTAAAAGTCATGGACAGGGCACGGGCAGTAAACAAAAATTCATGGCCCGTAACCTGTCTGACTTTTACTGTATACCCCTAACTAAAACTTGGGGGGGAGGGCTGTGGGTGCTTGGGGGGTGGGGGTGTGGTCCAGGGGCACTGCGGGTGCTGAGGGAGGATGGGCAGCAGCAGACAGCCCACTGGTGCTGGGTGGAGTCAGCGGCTCAAAACTCAACAACAGCCATTTCCTTTCTGAACACCTTTGCCTTTGGTTCAAAACAAAGTCACATCTAATACAGGATCCAGGCACAGCCCTGTAAGACTTACTCTAATCAGCAGTCCCTATTCCTGTAAGTAATGCCATTGAAATTAATGAGACTACAGGCCTAAGGACTGCTCTCATAAGGTCTATTTGCATGAGGAAGGATTTGCAAGATCAGACCTATAGTTTTGATATTATTCACTGTCTGAAGGAAATTGAGCTGTCCAAAAAAATTTAATTTACATTTTTGGTGAAACAGTTTAAAAAAATTTTTTTTTTTCACTGATTTTGCCAAAATTGGGACATCATGCAAGCTTATTCCTCCTCTTCTGTGTTTTGCTATTTTCCTAAAAAAAAAAAAAGAAAAAATTTTTTAGAAACAATAATCTTTGTAAAAATTGTGAGTTTTCATCTGGGGCATGTGTTTTAGAAATTTGTCATTTTTCCTCCAGAGGAGAATTTTAATATTATTCTTTCTATTAAAGTTTGTGTTTGCTAGTAGAACTGGCAAGTGTTTGCCCATCAACTAGTTCCCTCATTGTCACAAACCTATGAAAAACCTCCATGCTTGCATGTGCCCAAGCTGTTGTTGCTTATATATACAAAAGGAGAAAGGAAGACAAGTTTTAGAGGCCCTATGTCATGGTCTTCATTAGCATCTGGTAAAGAAATGCAGACCTATAGCTAAAATTCTAACACTTTGTCCTTTTTAGTTGAACCATCATAGAAAATCAGACAGAGCAGCATGAGGAAGATCTTGGAAGATCAGCCAAGACTTGTTGTCTGAATTACTCTTCACCTCTTAGTCTCTGATCTTGTAAGCAGATCCAATTGCAGGATCAGAACCTTAGTTCAGTCTTGTCTAAACTACAAAATATCTCCCATCCTGAGGGGGTTTTCATGCACAGTTCTTGAAAATCTTTTCAGTTAACAATTCATTTTATCTGTCTATGCATTTATGCCATGCACATCATTCCTGGTATCTGAGTGCATTCACATAGGAATATATACTGAAATAGTGAGAGACCCTTAATAATAATGTGATGAATCCTGCATATAGTACTCATGAAAATTTAATGCAGAGCTAAGGTTGTGTCATGAGGGACAATTGCATATTTCCAGGTTTTCAGACATTTGTTTGTTTTTCCATAATTCTTTATTTCTTGGTTTTCAGAGGTTTAAGTGAGGTGCATTTCACATTCTAGAATGGTACAAGCCTCTGACGATCAGTCTTAACTCTGCATTAATGAAGTTTTGGGGCAGTGAATGTTGTTTTTTGAAGAAGTGGTGGTAGTGAGGGAGGCATGGTTGATGAGCATTGTGTGTGTCTGAAGGAGGAGTGAGGATTGATTGCCTTCCCTGGGAATACCACATGACAACTCAGACCCAGCTCTGCCCTTTTCCTGGGCCATCCATAACCCAGTAGGACTGGAGGGCCATGGGGAGGAGGGAACATGGTAACCGATGGACTGTGAGGAACAGATCGACCTGCAAAGGCAGCAGGGGGAAAGCAAGAGAGCTCCAGAGTCTACTATACTCTTGGGGAGTTGAGGGGCGCCAGTATAAGGGGAAAGGCCTTTGCAGCCTCGGAGGATATCAGAGGTGTAACATACCTCGCTCATTTCAATGGAATGTTCTCAGCTGAATAAGAATATAGGGATGAATATAGCCTGGCCCAGTAGCTCAGAGAGATTTGAACTGACCCATTCATCTCAAGGGTGTTCTCTGCCCGCCTCTCCCAAAGTCTGCTCCAGCTCTGCTGTCGAATACCAGTTTTCAAGACAATCTTTGTATACAGATGAATTTTAGAACAATTTGAATATTAAAATATAAAAATCCTTATTGGAGGGGCAGTCTATAGCTGATGTATTTGAACCCCTGGACCAAATTACTCCAATTGTATTACAAAGAACACCCTTTTCCTGTTGTGGCACACTGATATTCAAGGCAATCTCACTATGCTTGTGAATTTTGCAGCATTCTGAAAATTAAAAGAAGCTCATTTGGTAGGAAGCCGGAATTTAGGAACCTGTGATCAGTGACACCAAATTTGTACAACAAATGCCAGCCCTGGTTGCCGCATATCAGTTTTTAAGGCAATTTACCCATACATATGGATTTTAGAGCACTTTAAAAATTATAAGCAGCTCATTTTTGTCTGCGGGGAAGGGGAGCCTATTTCCCAGGAATCCTTTTACCAAATGACCCCAGATTTGCATCACAGATTGTTCCAAGATTCCTGTTGTGCATGTGAAGACACCTCTCCGTCGTTCAGCTACCAGCTCTCTATACACAGGATCCGCTTTCCTGCTAACTCTGGTAAGCTTGGAGAGGTCATAGAGAGGAGGGAAGTTAGTGGGTCAGCATTCTTACCTGAGTACCTACTCTTACTCTTACAGAGTAGCACTCCCACAGTGCATGTGCAAATCATTCTCCAGTGCATCACTCAGGCTTGAGCCAGCTTGTAGATCTAACTTTAATCCTAAATAATTTTTGAAATATTGCTTCCCTAAAGGGGCAGTGGGTGCCAGACTCTAGCAGACTTGAAACCTGCCTTGGTGATACCAGTTTGGAGTAGATCAGTGCACTAGTTTGATCTGTGGGTGTATGCAAAAAATGTTATAAGAAGTATAATTTTGATATTACATGATTTTTTTAGGTGACGATGTATCTCAGAACATGTTGCTGAAACAACCACAGGTTTGGACCATAAAGCCTACACAAAGCCCCAATAAAATAAAGGAAATTTCAAGGAAATCACAGTACAGTAACTCCTCACTTAACATCCTCTCGCTTAACATTGTTTTGATGTTACATCTTTGCTCCATTACGGAACATGCTCCTTTAAAGTTGTGCGTGTCCACGGCAACGGCGTTCAGGAGGCAGGGGAGGGAGGGGGGAGGCTGCGTGCCACATCCTCGTTCCTCCCTCCAGCCTCCTGAATGCCGCAAACCAGCTGATTGCCGTGGGCAGGGGGAAGGCGCTGATCCGCAGGGTCCGCTGGCAGGCAGGAGGCGCTGTGGGAGGGGCCTAGGGGAGTTGATGGGGGGGGTTGCCAGCCTGTTTAATACCTGTTTTAAATTGCTTGTTTAAAATGTACATAATGCCTTTTGTCTGGCCAAAAAAAAAAATTCCCTGGAACCTAACCCCCCTATTTACATTAATTCTTATGGGGAAATTGGATTCGCTTAACATCGTTTTGCTTAAAGTCACATTTTTCAGGAACATAACTACAACGTTAAGTGAGGAGTTAGTTACTGTATGTGTGTGGATTTTAGAGTACTTAGAAAAATCAGCTCTTAAAGAGTAAGCAGGTCTCAACCTTAACTGTACTGCTGTTACTAGCCTAGTACATTCTGAGGATGCAGACCGCAATAAAGGTAGTGAAACTGAAGGGTTCTGCTCTGCCAAACCCACCACCTCATACAAGGCAAAAGCCATCATAGAGGCCCCTGCAGCCCTAGTGGCTCCAAAAGGGCCACTAAGTGGTGTATTGGCATTTTAATTTTAGGTGGAGGATTTTGTCGAATGGATCCTTGCAAAGCAGCATTGCGTAAAGCCCATTTACTCAAGTTGTGCACAGAGGAGAATATTTAGCCCATAGTTCAACAGCAGTATTCTCCCTATATGTGTAATATTCCCAGGAGTTCTATGCTTTCTCTGAAAACAAAATATTTCCATATGTACCAAAAGTATAGAATATCAATGCCAACATCAGCCATTTTGACCCGAGAGCTGAATTTTGCCTAGTGATATAAATATTAATGATGTCATCTCTGTTGTTTTTGGAAAGTAGGCCTCCTCTTAAGTTGTAAAACACTGGGAATAGCAGTAAGCATTCTGGAAATGCAGAGATTATCTGTACTACTGAGCTACTCTCCTGCTTTCTTTGAATCTCTAAACTGGAACCAGTTCAAAGTGTTTTACAAGGTCACTGTTATTTCCTACATGGGATTTGTTTTGTCTATTTGATTGTCTTGTTTATCTGTGTTAAATGTAGGCTGCAGGCACAATCAGTGTTTGATTAAAAAGCAAAATTTTCTGAGACCTGTGATTAATAGTAAATCAGTCAGCTCTTTAGGACAGTTGCATCTGTTTGCCTTAATGTGAATCTGTATTTCTCAATGCCCAAGAATGATTGTCATCAGTATGACAGCCTAAAAAAAGCTAAATCCTTACCAGACTTGAACATTACTTTAATTATAGAGGCTATACTATACTATACAATACTAGTGACTCCATAATTAGTTTCAGAGTAGCAGCCGTATTAGTCTGTAACCGCAAAAAGAAAAGGGAGGACTTGTGGCACCTTAGAGACTAACAAATTTATTTGAGCATAAGTTTTTATGAGCTACAGCTCACTTCATCAGATGCATATCTTCTTGAGAACACCATCCTAGCCACTATGGAGGTAAAAGCCCTCTACAACAACATTCCACACAAAGATGGACTACAAGCCGTCAGGAACAGTATCCCCGATAATGTCACGGCAAACCTGGTGGCTGAACTTTGTGACTTTGTCCTCATCCATAACTATTTCACATTTAGGGACAATGTATACCTTCAAATCAGTGGCACTACCATGGGTACCCGCATGGCCCCACAGTATGCCAACATTTTTATGGCTGAGTTAGAACAACGCTTCCTCAACTCTCGTCCCCTTATGCCCCTACTCTACTTGCGCTACATTGATGACATCTTCATCATCTGGACCCATGGAAAAGAAGCCCTGGAGGAATTCCACCAGGATTTCAACAATTTCCATCCACCATCAACCTCAGCCTGAACCAGTCCATACAAGAGATCCACTTCCTGGACACTACGGTGCTAATAAGCGATGGTCACATAAACACCACCCTATACCGGAAACCTACTGACCGCTATGCCTACCTACATGCCTCCAGTTTCATCCAGACCATACCACACGATCCATTGTCTACAGCTAAGGTCTACGATACAACAGCTTTTGCTCCAACCTGTCAGACAGAGACAAACACCTACAAGATCTCTATCAAGCATTCTTACAACTACAATACCCACCTGCTGAAGTGAAGAAACAGATTGACAGAGCCAGAAGAGTACCCAGAAGTCACCTACTACAGGACAGGCCCAACA
This sequence comes from Dermochelys coriacea, assembly GCF_009764565.3. Classification (NCBI taxonomy): domain Eukaryota; kingdom Metazoa; phylum Chordata; order Testudines; family Dermochelyidae; genus Dermochelys; species Dermochelys coriacea. The sequence goes on along the minus strand of NC_050076.1, from coordinate 24,785,200 downwards.
AAGAAAATAACAGAACGCCACTAGCCATCACCTTCAGCCCCCAACTAAAACCTCTCCAACGCATCATCAAGGATCTACAACCTATCCTGAAGGACGACCCATCACTCTCATAGATCTTGGGAGACAGGCCAGTCCTTGCTTACAGACAGCCTCCCAACCTGAAGCAAATACTCACCAGCCACCACACAACAGAACCACTAACCCAGGAACCTATCCTTGCAACAAAGCCCGTTGCCAACTCTGTCCACATATCTATTCAGGGGACACCATCATAGGGCCTAATCACATCAGCCACAGTATCAGAGGCTTGTTCACCTGCACATCTACCAATGTGGTATATGCCATCATGTGCCAGCAATGCCCCTCTGCCATGTACATTGTTCAAACTGGACAGTCTCTACATAAAAGAATAAATGGACACAAATCAGACATCAAGAATTATAACATTCAAAAACCAGTCGGAGAACACTTCAGTCTCTTTGGTCGCTGGATTACAGACCTAAAAGTTGCAATTCTTCAACAAAAAAAGCTTCAAAACCAGACTCCAACGAGAGACTGCTGAATTGGAATTAATTTGCAAACTGGTTACAATTAATTTAGGCTTAAGTAAAGACTGGGAGTGGATGGGTCATTACACAAAGTAAAACTATTTCCCCATGTTTATTCCCCCCCCTCCACCCGCCACTGTTCCTCACACGTTCTTGTCAACTGCTGGAAATGGCCCACCTTGATTATCACTACAAAAGGTTTCCTCCCCCTGCTCTCCTGCTGGTAATAGCTCACCTTACCTGATCACCCTCGTTAACAATGTGTATGGTAACACCCATTGTTTCATGTTCTCTGTGCATATAAATCTCCACACTGTATTTTCCACTGAATGCATCCGATGAATTGAGCTATAGCTCACGAAAGCTTGTGCTCAGATAAATTTGTTAGTGTCTAAGGTGCCACAAGTCCTCCTTTTCTTTTTCCATAATTAGTATTACTTGGAAGTTTTCACTCAGAGCTAAATGCTCCTTAGGTGTGCAAATCTTTCTGGCAGTGGGACTAATGTAGTTCTAATATGCAAAGGAGGGGTAGGATTTGTAGGGGCCTGTACAGAGGTTGTTCATGCAGTGCCCAGACAATAGGTTGAGGTATGTCAAGGATAGGATCTATTGCTACACAGACTTTCCTATTTTTTGTTCCAGCCTTGAAAAAAGTTTTAGTGCTGAAGTACCAGCCATATAGTGGCTCTGGAGTTGCTCCCTAGACTGGGTGAGCATTCCTTCTCTTCCCAGTGACCAGCCCCATTCACAGATATCTGTTGCCCAGCCTGTTGTTTGGACTGTTCTGGATGGGAGGATTTGGGCCTTAAGTTATGCATTTGCTACAGATCATCAAAATAAAACCATGTCCAAATACACCAGAACTTTTCAGTTCTGATCTGAATCTAAATTTCGTGAGTGTCTCTTCCCAGTTCCTGTAGTAGACCAAATGATCCGCTGCAGATCAGACTGTTGCGCTGCAGGTCCGTATGTCTTCCAGTATTTCCAGTCTGTCATTTGGGCCTGTACTCTCAAAGTGAGACTTTTCCCCATCCTGTCAATATCATTATCATGTATTATTAAATCTCTTATAGAGATTATTGCAAGCTATGAAGGCATTTCCTTTTGTTCCCTTGTATACAATGTGACCTTTTTCACAGATTCTGATTACATTTGCTTGGTTATGCCCATATAAACGCTTGGGAACACAGAGATAATTTCTGCAGGTAGTAGAGTACTGTGAATATTGCTTCTCAAGCTCTCCAAACATCCTGTATCATTTGTCTTGGTTTAGTTCTATTAAGATGATAAAATATTTTTTATAGCCTGATAACGTATACTGTTCTAGTTTAATTCAAAAGCTCATGATAACTCCACGACCATGGAAAAGAGCCTTGAGATTAATAGTTTGTTCATAAGAGCTTTCTGCATTGATAAGACTTTTGGTTTTCAATTTTTACTGAAAAGGCCCCAGGTTTTACAAAACCTATTATTTAGTTTTTAGTGATTTTTTTCACTCAAATTTTGGACTATTTAAGTACATGAAAATACTGATTATGCTAAGAAAATCCAGTACTTACATTAGGTTATTGTGTTTGTTAATCTTAAATTAGTCTAAGTGAGGTTGTCTGTTGAAGAAATGCAATGTCATGGAATGGAAGATATATACACACATGCATGTTCATATGTGTAAATACTTTTAATATACAGTTCATTAAACAAACAGTATTAAATTGCTTTTAAACTTTCAGTACTCTTATTTTTCTCCATTTTTTTGCTTTTTTCCTGTTCCTTCCCCCCAGTATTAAACTTGACATTTACCCAGAGAACTGTGAAATTAATTTTTTGCACTGATTTTCACCCATTTATAAATATTTGAGGTAAACATGTATGAATTCCTGGGAAATTTTAAATAACTTAAAAACTGAAATTGAAGAAGCTTATGTAGTGAACAGATTGAGTAGAACCATTTTTGCGATCACACAGCATTTACATTAGAACACTTCTGTATTGCTTATAGTCCATTATATTACTCTGTCCTTTGTTATGACAATTCCTCACATCTTGTATAATGATACAGTTTTAATTAAAATACTGTATAGCTAAAGATTTTTAGGCTAGGGTTATCAAATTCCAACTTTAACAATTATGCCAAAAAGAAATATGAACCAGAATACATCTTCTGGGAGAACTACGAAAATCCCATCTTTAATTAAACAGATATCACCTTTTTGGTGAAATATACTATCCCAATGAAGTTTGCACAATTTGAACCATCTTAGAGACCGTATAAAACATGGTGTCCAGTGTGGAAGTTGTTAGGGTACACACCCATATAACATAACAAACCATATGTCCCTGACATGGACTTTAATATGCCCTTTCTGTTCTTTCCCTATTTAACATGATTGTCTGAGTAAATCACAGAACATAAAATCTAGAGACTACTGATATTTTAGAACTACTTTTTTTATTCCAACCGGCTGCAGAACGTGAGCTAGCAGAGCATCTGTCCTGCTAACAGAAAATCAGTATCAGAGATATTTTTTTCTGTTGTATTAGGAACAAACCCTGTTAAATGCTCCTTTCTTCAAATCAGTTTAAAGATGAAACTCGCTTATTTTAATATGATCAGCAAGAATTCAGTGAGTGTTTCCTCCAGATTTCCTGCACCTGTGCAGTCAAGTTTTGTGTTTCGGCTTGTGACCTCTGTTCCAGCATGATATATTTTCAAACTAAATCACATTCATAATACCACTAATACCAAAAGTACCCACCTCTTTCTGTTGATTGAAAGCTGCCCTTTAATCAGCATCCTAAACTAAGATGTGCATTTGGCTGACTTAGCAGCCATTAGTTTTCCTGTCTGGCAATCCTCTGTCTTACTCTGTTCCTCCAAGAGAGTCATTCCTTAGGCACAAATGCAGTATCTTTTACTTGATTTCATTAAGTGTTTCACCACCAAGTCCTTCCTCACACATGCATGACTTCTTGGACTTCCATCATTTCCTTTATCTTTGTCATATGCTATATGTTCTAACCTCACAGTCTGTGGACTGTGCTGGTCACTAAAAGCATGTCTATATTGCATCTGGGAGAAAATCTCCAAGCCCAGGTCCATAGACTTGTTCTAGTAGGGCTCATGCTAGTGCTCTAAAAATAGCTGTGTAGACTGCTTTGATATGATTTGGGTTCTCAAACCCACCCCCCACTTTCTCCAGGGCTTCAGAGCCCGAGCTCCAGTCTGTAGTGTGTACACATGCCCTTTGGGTATGTCTACACTGCAATTTGGAGGTGTGTTTGAAGCATGTATAGACATATCTAGATCACAGCTAGCTTGACTAACAATAGCAGTGTAGCCGCACCAGCATGGTCAATGGCATGAACTAGCCCCCTGAGTACAACTCTGTCCAGGATCTTGAATATGTACTCACACAGCTAGCCTATGCTGCTGCCCTTGCTGTCATAGCTACAATGCTATTATTACTGAAGCTAGCTTTGATTTTAGCTAGATTAAAGTTAGTGTGGACATGTGCTGCAATCACGCATCCCAGTTGCAGCGTAGACACTGTAATAAGCCCCTTTAGCCTGAGCGCCTTTATCTTTCAGACATTTTCTGTCATCCTTTCTTGAGAAAAATTGTATGTTATCCCAGATAGTGATGAATTTCCACTCACTCTGGTTCTGATCACCTCTACCAGAGGCTCCTGTATTAATGTCCTGAACCAAAACTAGAGACCTAAACACCACTGAACATTGGTTAACCTCAGATCTAAATCCAAGTCTCGACTTCGTAGCTGGCATCTCTTAATGTTATAATGGGCCAAACCTGGACCTAAGTAAGGAGAGAATTTGGCCCTAATTTAGGATTTGTGTGTGATAAGTTTCTTCCCTCACCCCTACACAAACATATATTGCTGAAAATTTACCTTTTATGCCTTCTAGATTAGTTTACACTAGAAGTTAGGTCCTGCATTGTCTTCTCAGACAAAAAAAGGACTTTACTCAGTTCTGAATAAGGATAGCAGGATGAGGTCCTAGACTTGTTTCTGGGCTGGGGCTGGGGATGAGGAGTTTGGAGGAGGGTGCTCTGGGCTTGGACCGAGGGGTTCAGAGGGCAGGAGGGGGATCAGGGCTGGGGCAGGGTGTTTGGGGTGTGGGGAGAGGCTCAGGTGCAGGCTGCGGGCAACATTTACCTCAAGCGGCTCCTGGAAGCAGCGGCATGACCCTTCTCCGGCTCCTACACAGAGATGCAGCCAGGCAGCTCTGCACGCTGCCTCGTCCGCAGGCACTGCCCCTGCAGCTCCCATTGGAGTGGCCATGTCGCTGCTTCCAGGAGCCCTGTGGAATGGCCCCCGACCCTGCTTCCTGGCTGGAGCACCAGAGGGGGGCTATGCCGCTGTTTCCGTGAGCCACATGGAACGGCCCCAACCCTGCTCCCTGGCTGGAGCACCGAAGCGGGGCAAGCCTCAGATCCCTCAACCCAGCGGGAGCTTGAGGGCCGGTTTAAAATGGCTGACAGGTTGGATCTGGCCTGTGGGCTGTAGTTTGCCCACCTCTGACTTATGGAGTAAGGCATTAATGTTGTAGGCCCGATTTTGTAAAGGCATACAGTCAGACAGAGCCTCATATCTGCCCTGAAACTTTGGTGGGGTGCCTCATAGGTGTAAAGGTATATGCAGAGCATTTGCAGAATCGGCCTCTGACTTAGCAACTGAAGCTCTATTAAATATTTGTTATAGTAACAAAAGTGTTAGCAGACATTGTCAGACACAATATACTGCAGTGGTGTCATCTTCCAGATGGCCACTTTTGAATTCACTGAAACTATTATTAGTGAATGACTGTTACTTATATGTGAGACAGCAATTCACCTACTCAGGTTAGTTCTTAAAATTCTTGGAAGTGTTTCTAAGTTAGTATTATTTGACGTAAATTAAAGTGAACTATAAAACCAAGAATGTTCCAACTCAGCTTAGTTTAAATAGGCACCAGCCTACATGAAAGGAAACATGGGGCTGCCATCCACACAATAATTTTTACAATGTGGTAGGACCCTTCTATTAGAGGTCATGTGTAGCATAGAATTATCCCTTGTCTAAACACAAAAGTTGTGCAGATTTAATTAAATTTGTTTGTTGCCCTATATTGGTTTAGTTTACGAATACAGCTAAATGGATATAAGGCATTCTTAAACCCATTTGAGAGAGTCCACTCAAAGGGATTGCATTGATTTAATTAAATTGGTGTAACCCCCTTGTGTGGGCACTCTTAAATTGGTTTAGAGAGTGCCCACCTAATTTCTAAACTGATGTAGATAAATTAGTGCAATTTTTGTGTGTAGTAAAGTGCTTATAAATTCTCTTTTGGTGAATAGACATGAATTTTATTTAAAGGTCCCCCCTATATTGATGAAATACCATGTTGTTAGACCTATATTACAGTACATGGTTGAGATGATTGAGTTTTGCACTGTACTGAACCAGGTTTTAATTGAATCCATGATTGATGCTGCAGCCCTACAAATCACCAAGGTGTAGCATGGTTCGAAAATAATAATAAAACACAATTCTATCCAAGATCACCAACTTTTAAATGTGACAGAAGTTTACCAAACTAAGGGTGCTGTAATGTGTTGGAAAGGGTGATTTGGTCCAGTCTATAAGTACTTACGGGGGGGAACAAATATTTGATATTGAGCTCTTCATCTAGCAGACAAAGGTTTAACAAGCTCTAATGGCTGGAGATTGAAGCTAAACCAATTGAGGCTGGAAGTAAGGTGTAAATTTTTAACAGTGAGGGTAATTAATCATTGGAACAATTTACCAAGGTTGTGGTGGAGTCTCCATCCTTGGTAACTTTTAAATCAACATATGTTTTTCCATAAGAGGCTCTCGCTCAAACAGGAATTATTGTGGAAAAGTCCTATGGCTTATGTTTGTGCAGGAGATCAGACTAGAAATCTAGATGATCACGGTGCTCCCTTCTGACCTTTGAATCTATGAACCAGGCCCCCCACATTGGTCAGAATTACAGTGTAGAGAGGACATCAATTTCCCTCTGGCTAGTGCAACACTGATGTTTATAGTTGCAGTGGAAAAAATCACCTAGAAAGACATCGTTAAAAAAGGCTGAAAGATTTTGCATACAACTAAATGGCTTTGTTTGCGTGATGAGTTAATGGCAAGCAATGTCTATTTGAAGCATAAAGGCAGTTTATTGTATAAAGTTATTTCTTTCATAATAAGGAGTTTTCAGAATTTGGAGCAGTTCTTCAGGTGACCAGCTCCCATGGCAGAATTGATACCTAAATTACAACAACAATTAATTACATATTTCCAAAAATCAGTAAGTTTCATTGTACTAATAAATTGAAAACATTGGACCATCTTGCAGATATATAGGCCAGTGCTTTGAGGCCCACAGTCCTCAGCCCACAACCCTAAAATAGCGAGATGTGTCTGTAAAAATGATCAACAGCTAAATATTTTTAGGGTAGAGACTGTCTGAATCATTAATTCCACATCCCCACAAATTAATCAGACTACACACACAGATACTTCTTATGACCAAGCCAGAAAAGAGCAAGCAGAAAATGTATATTGTATCTGTGTACTTCTTATGGGTAATACAGTGGTTTTACTAAGCAATCAAGACCTTACTCGCTAAAAAGAAATGCATAGCTGGGTCACATTCTTAATATGAGATTTTGAGCACCAATGGGAATGTGGAATTTATGATGCATAAGGGGAAACACACTTCTGATGTGGTTACATACTAGCACAAGGGCTGAGCTCCTACAACCATGAATACCATGGGGTTCTCACTCATTGTGGTTTTATGATGGGGTAATTCCATTCACTTCATTGGAATTGCTCTTGGTTTCCATCAGTATAAGTGAAAGGAAAATCAGGCCTATACTGTATTTAAAAAAAAAAAAAAATCAAACAAGTGTATTTATTTTTAATCTGCAGGAATAATTCATCTGAACCCTTAATTTAATTTTTAAATTAGCCAACTTTTTCCATTTACACAGAAGGACCAAGTGGGTGGCACAGAGGAAAACAGACTAGTCTGAGACTTGATTCTTATTGTAGATTTGCTCATGGATAGTACCAGAAAGTCAAATAATCTGTGTGTCTCATGGGTTAACAGAAGTGTCTGCTCAAAACCGTTCATGCAGAAGGACACTGCTGTCCTCCCAAAAGACAACACGTGTTAATCAGATATACAATACTACTGAACTATATGAGATTTGTGACTGCATCAGTCAGCGATGTGGTACAAGCAGGACTACATTAATTATGTAGTCTGTCCATGCATCCGAAGAAGTGGGGTTTTTTTACCCACGAAAGCTTATGCCCAAATAAATCTGTTAATCTTTAAGGTGCCACCAGACTCCTTGTTGTTTTTGTGGATACAGACTAACACGGCTACCCCTCTGATACTTGATACTCTTATGTGAGTTCATTATGGTTTATTTACAGTGTCTTATCAGCTTCATGTCCCATCACCATAAGACCTTCACCAAGCTTCACAGCCTATCTCCTTAGCACAGGAGATGAGAGGTCTCACCTCTCTGAGATCCTGGTCTCCTCTACCCTTTCTTCCTGTCCCTCTTCCTGTCTCCTATTTAACAGTCCCTAGCTAGTAAGATGAATCCCCTTGTTAACTGGTTAATCACCCAGTCCTAATCAATTATCTTCCAATTTAGCCCATGCAGGGAGTGGGACGGTTACAAAATGCAGAGTGGTGAGCCAGCCCTAGACTATTCTCACTCTGTCACATCTCCCAGTAGGAGCAAAGGTAGGTCAATGCTAAGCACTCAGATTGGAAGCAGATTTAGAAACAATTTTAAGGCAATGCTGAGAGCTTTTGAAAAATCTCACCTCATCCTGTTTGGACTTTGCAGTTTCAGCTACACCGAGGCTAAAGCAACATTGGGAAAAATTATGAAAATGATCAGTGTAGAGAAGGTCAAGATTTGCCCACTAGGTGGCACCATAGCTAAAGCTATTGCCCTGGACCTATTTCACAAACCTTTGCTGCCTTCCTCCTGCGGATCTCCATTACATTCAGGACTGATCTTCATCTTCTTCATTACCTTTCCCTCATGTGAGCATTCCAAGCATATTGTTTAATTTTTGAAAATCAAAAATTAAAATCACAGAAAGGCTGTAGGGTTACAATTATCAAGGATAGGATAAAGAGGGCCGGTGGAAATAGACATCCAGGAACTGGAGTTTGCCAGAAGTCCACATTATTTATTTATAGAAAGTGCTATAATTTCTTTTTTTAAAAGTGGTAGTCTAATAAAACCCAAACTATGAAGTATTTTGCACTAAAAATGGACCCAAATAAATTAGAGTCCCAAAAGATAGATTATCTACCAGATTCAGCACCTCTCACTGACATTATGGACTGAGATACAGGTGTGTATCTAACCTGCTCTTAAAAATCTCCAATGACAGACATTCCACAACCTCTCTAGGCAATTTATTTCAGTGCTTAAATGCCCTGGCAATTAGAAAGTTTTTCCTAATAGTGAGCCCAATGTGCCCTTGCTGCAATTTAAGCCCATTGCTTCTTGTTCTATCCTCAGAGGTTAACGAGATGGTGCCTTTTGAGGCTATCAAGCACAGGCCTCAAAAGATACCATCTATTTGATTACTTTGTACAGAGTGACAGCTTGTTAATAAATAGAAGTTTGTATAGATGAATTATTTCCTTGGATAATTAGCTTCACTCCTTGGCTTCTGCACAATGTATTTACATCTCATTTATCCAAAGCTTTTAAACATTAGCAAATTATATTTAATGGATGTGAAACGCTGACAGGAGAGTTTTGATAAAATATTAAAGTAATTCTGGCTTTGTACTCCACTTACTGTAAATAAATAATTAGTAGCTATTCAGTGGTTTAATTAAAGAGAACAGGAAGCTTATCCATTCCTTTCTCTCACCTTTTCATAAGAGCTGCTACACAGTAAAGAAAAAAGGCAATTCTACAGAATCCTTTACAATGATGAAAGGGCAGTAGACTGGGAGTCAGGAGACCTAGTTTCCATTCCCATTGCCAGTGGTTTGCTGTTTGACCTTGGGTGAGTCACTTCACTCTTTCTGATTTAAAAAAAAATATACATCAGACCATTTAAATTGTGTAATATTGATAATATTTAACATTTAGATAGCATTTTGTCTCCATAGATCTCAAAGTGTGTTACAACAGTAATGATACTTTCCCATTTTGAAAGCACTTGTAGAGCGGGTTGTGAAAATTACTATATACAGTAAATGAAAAATATGAAATGGTGGTTAGATCAAGGAAATGATACAGGAATCCTGGTGTGAAATTCTGGCCCCATTAAAGTTACTGGAAATCTTGCAATTACTTTAATTTGAGACAAGATCCCATCCTTGAACTGTATTCTTGACTCTTCTATTGACTTGTATAAACTTGGGAGATCACCTAACCTGTATTTCCAATCAAAATTACAAAGTGGGAACAATAATGCGTAAGTACCTCAAAAGGTATTGTGAAGCTTGACCTTTGTAAAATGCTTTGAGATCCTCCACTGAAAAGCAGCAGGTGAGTCCAAGTTTTACAAATAACCTCAAAACTACATTTCTGTGTTAACTTCAGTGTTATGTGGGCTTTCTTAGTATGGGTGTTAGCTACTGAGCTGCTGTTTCTAGCAGCTAAGCTCTTAAAATAACAAAGGTGTTGCACTTACTCATGATCACACTGTAATTTCACAAAGGAGGGTAGCCTTCTTACTGTACAAACTAGTTTGCATGCTGACCTTGCAACACCTTTATCTGAAGGGACCAGCTCAGGAGCTATACAGAGATATGTGCTAAACAAGACCTTCATTCAGAGCCTTTTCTTTTCAGTAGTTTCAAAGTTCACCATTCCCATATTTTGAAAAAATGAAAATGTAAACACAAAGTTTCAGGCAAATGACTAAACTAGATAATGCAGTTGGGAAAAATATCTTCAAGGATGAAAGTATTTTTCGCGTCACTAACTTGTTTTCCTAATTATTAAGAAGTCAGTAAAAAATGTATGTTTAAAAACTTAGGGCCATATGCTTCCATGGCTTGTGCCCTGGAAAGTGTAGTAACATTCTATGATGCCTGCCTCCAAGTTCTATGCATAAACTAAAATCTCCTATGTAGTATTCTGACATACAAAACTGTGGACAATCTGGAAAAGATCTACCAACTCCAGAAAGAGGGCATAATTTGAGGAAGTTTTAAAGTGGGTGGGACACATCAGAGTATTAGCTCTGGAAAAATTAAAAAAGGGTCCTGTCTTGCTCCTGTAAAAGTAATTGTCAAATCTCCTATAGACTTAAAAGATCATGCACTAAATCACTGCAGAAATCTGATAAATTAATGCTGCTTTGATTTAACTTGCTGTTAGCAAAAACCCTGCGCCTTGGCGTGGCCAAAGATAAATGTTTCTGAGGGTGTCTAAGCATACAGACAGGTTTCAGAGTAGCAGCCGTGTTGGTCTGTATTCGCAAAAAGAAAAGGAGTACTTGTGGCACCTTAGAGACTAACAAATTTATTAGAGCATAAGCTTTCGTGAGCTCACTTCATCGGATGCATTTCCACCATAAGCATACAGAGACCATCTGTAAATGGTGTGTGAAGTGATGGGAAACTGATCTCCGACACCATGGGATTTAGAAAAGTTTTCTGTATGTTTTCATATGTCCTGGCCCCTTGCTGCAGTTTCTGCCCAACAGCTCCTGTAGTAGAGCCCTGCTACATAGCATCCCCCAAAGTTTAGCTATGGGATTTTAATCTTTTCAGTAGATGTTTCTGGCTACACCCACTACTTACATTGTTTCCACCTGACTTGATGGCACAATATCTATTTAGTAAGACAGCTCAGTTTGATAGTCATTTTCTGGGAATCTTAGCCCTTTCTGCACCTTTTTATTACAAGTAGAAGCATGTAGTTCAAAAAGCTGCTCTATCTTCAGATTCTCTAGGACAACTCTGTTTCCTTCAAAAAGCAATAGGAGGAGGAGAAACCTGAGTGTCTCCTCTCATAGTTTCTTCTGCAGCATCCAGATCAAGCAGATGGGATTGCAGAAAGGATCCTGAGAACATACGCAGACAGAACACATGCACGTTCCCACCATCCATGTGATGAATCCGACTTTTTTTTGGGCCTCCGTGGCAGGAATAAGGTGGCCAATTTGTGGAAATCAGACACTGAGTGCCAGAAGCTCCCTTGCCCTCTGCCCCACCTCTTCCCCCTAATGCCCCACCCCTGCTCTGCCTCTTCACTCGAGCCCCCCCCACTCCTCTTCCCCCACCCACCCTCCATCATTTGCTGCTCTCTCCACCTCCTTCCCCCTGCCAGCTGAGTGGTAGAGGGGTGACTGGGGCAGCATGGGGGAGGGAAAACTGCGTTGGGGGGTGACTGGGGCAGGATGGGAGAGGGAGAGCTGCGCTGAAGGGGTGACTGGGGCAGAACACGGCGCAGCACACCAGAGGCGAGGCACAAGGAGGCTAAGAAGGGGATCCGGGCAGTGAGCCCAGCTGCCAGCATCGATCCTCAAAAACCCTGCCCTTCAGGATCCCTCTCCCAGGTGCCAGCCACCGGTACCTCTTTCTACCAGAGCAAGGAAGTTCCGGAGTGCTCCTCCAGCTCCAGCAGCAGCTGCTCTTCCTGCTCTCCCAGCGGCACAAAGGAAGCCAATTGTGGTTGGTTACTGAGGTAACTGGACTTTTGGTGTCCAGTCAGTAGTACGGACTGGACGCTGTCAGGTCCCCTTTTTGACCAGACTTACTGGTCAAAACCCAGACACCTCGCAACCCTAGGCAGGAGGGGTCCGTTGGCTACCATTTATCTCATAGGCTGGGGTAAAAGCTATGGAAAAGAAATAATGAGCATTCTCTTTTGCTAGGATAGACAGTAGAAGTACATTGAGTTAGGATAGAAGCATTTCACAGAGCGATTCTTTCTTGGCTCCTGACTCACCTTTCTTCACCACACCCAGATCTACAGAGCCCCAGTTATGTAGATTTGAATTTCAGAGGGCCATAAGAGGGAAGGAAGTAAGCAGCACATCTGCTGCTCCCCCTTCTTCTGCAGCATTCTCCCAAGTTGCACCCACTTTAGCTTCGCTCCATGACAGTAAGATCAGCTTAATGTGGTGCTTTGTGTTTTGGGAAATTATACATGTCATTCTGCAAGTATCCAAATGTCAAGGAGATTTTATTTTTATCAGAAGGATGTATGTTGAAGCCTGAACCCTTCTTTTTTTTTTTTCTTTTTTCTTTTTTTTTTAAATAGGAACATTTGAGGCTAAAACTGAGAAGCTTCCTGTCTGACTCCAATATAGAAATGAAGTGCACATACTGAGTATTCCACTACTTAGATGTCAAAATCATTAATTACAGCACTCTGATACAGTTTACCATTTGAAAGAATTAATTAAAACACACTTGCTATTGCCAAGGGGATGAAACATGTAAATAGAAATGAGATATCTTCATGGTGGTCATGGTTTCTCTTTGTAAGATGTGTAGCCTCTGAAAGTGCTGTGTGATCCTGCACTGTGCCAGGCTGTATCTTCTTAAATTATATGTCTGTCTACAGAAAGATAGATATCCTGGGCCAAATTCTTACCTGAGTTACTCTGTCAACCCCACTGAAATGAGTGGGAATTGTGCATGCTTCTCTAAGTGCAGAGTTTGACTGTATGTGTTATTTATAGTTTACATATAAAATATGCTGTTCCAAACAGATTAGATAATTTCTGTGTTGGTAGTTTTTAAAAAATAAACTGAGCTGTGTAGTTAGTTCAGTCTGACATAAATGCAGACATGGCAGCATATTCCATATTCTGCATGTTGTAAAGCTCTTGTTTTGTTAGTCAAAGTATAGTGTAGTTACAAAGACTACAGGCTTGATCCTGTGTAACTTTTTGGACACTCAGCACTCCTTAAATATGTAATAATAATTATAATGAAGATTTGTGTTTCATTTATGCTACAGCTGGGATACCCTTATAATCCACTCTTTATTATGCTACTCTCAAATGAAGTCAGCCCCCAGCTCATGAAGATAAATCCCTTAGTTTGAATACAGCAATGACATAAAATAGTTTTTCTCTCTGCATTTAAAATATATTTTCAAATTGCAGTCTGAGGTTAGTTATTTAATCTAAAAATGACCTACACAATTTTGGGGCCCAATCCTGCATTTTCCTCTGCATCCAGAACTCTCTCTAAAGTAACTAGGCATCTGGGTACACAAGGAGTGAAGGATTGAGCCCTTGTCTAAAAAAAATATTAATTACACTACAATGGCTTCTATGTTGTATTACTTACCTCATTATAATTCACTGTAACTGGGTAGTTAATTACCCCCAGGTAAATGGAATTCTGGTGCTATCAAGTCCCTTGAAGTTGAGGGACACATAGCCAGGCCTTCTGCTGAAACCCACTAATCAAATGTATGTATGTGACTCACCATAGAAACATCTCAACCAATGGCACCAACATATTGAACTAATTCGTCGTGTTCTGGCATATGCACAAAGTATAGCAACAAAAATGACAGCATGGTAACGGCTGTGCACAAAAGCAAAATTAGAAACATATTGTTTACAAAACCATATATAAAATATATGAGATAAAGATATCCTAAGAAAAATGCAGGAAAAAACCAAATTGCTTGTATATTATAGTAATAGTACTTCTATAATGTTTTCCTCTTTAAAATGCTAAACAAATATTAATGAATGGCTTTAGCCCCAATTCTTCAGTGAGCTCAGTGCAGGCCCATGCCTGTGCCACATGGTGCTCCATTACAGTAAAAGGGGCTCTGCCTGGTGCAGAGATCTGCCCACATGGAACCTCATTGACTTCAGAGGGGCTCCACACAGATCCACATGGAGCTCATTGCAGGATTGGGCCCTTAGATTTGATCGGCTCATTCATGGTGTGAAATCCTGGCCCCATTGACGTCAATAGGAATTTTGCCATTGACTTCACTGGGGCCAAGGATTTCATCCATGGAGTCTGTCTCTCCTAAACCAGTGGTTATCAACCAGGGGTATGCTCATGCAGAGGTCTTCCCGGAGGTACATCAGCTCATCTAGATATTGCCTAGTTTTACAACAAGCTACATAAAAAACACTAGCGAAGTCAGTACAAACTAAAATTTAATACAGACAATGATACTGCTCTATATACTATACACTGAAATGTAAGTACAATATTTATATTCCAGTTGATTTATTTTATAATTGTATGGTAAAAATGAGAAAGTCAGCAATTTTTCAGTAATAGTGTGCTGTGACACTTTTGTATTTTTATGTCTGATTTTTGTAAGCAAGTAGTTTTAAGTGTGTTGAAACTTGGGGGTATGCAAGACCAATCCGACTCCTGAAAGTGGCATAGTAGTCTGGAAAGGTTGAGAGCCACTGTCCTAAACCATGAGGATTGATGTCATGTTACATTTATTCAGTTTTAAGAGACTAGTACCCATCTCTCTCTCACACACATATGCATCTAAGCACATATTTTATTCACATATAAAGAGCTATTTGGGGACCTAATCCGACATTCTTTGCAAACCCTAAACTCTGACTGGCTACAGTGGGAATTTGTGGTGTACAGATAATATAGGATGGGGCCTTTGTATTTATTTAATGGTGTCCAAACTGGGGAAGTAGTTTTTTCTAAAGTGGACACCATTAAATTAGGCTTGACTAAAGACTGGGAGTGGGTGGGTCATTACAGAAAGTAAAAACTATTTCCTCATGCTAATTTCCCTTACCCCCCCCACTGTTACTCACACCTTCTTGTCAACTGTTTGAAATGGGCCTTCCTAATTGTCACTACAAAAGTTTTTTTTTTCTCCTGCTGATAATAGCCCACCTTAATTGATTGGTCTGGTTACAATTGGTATGGCAACACCCATTTTTTCATGTTCTCTGTGTGTATATATCTTCCTACTGTATTTTCCACTGCATGCATCCGATGAGGTGGGTTTTAGCCCACGAAAGCTTATGCCCAAATATGTGTTTAGTCTCTAAGGTGCCACAAGTACTCCTCATTTTTTTTCCATGTAAATAGTATCACTCCCTCTCCACTTCTGCATTCCCCATTTCCCCTGGCCCCTTGCTTTTTGTCCTTCCAGATCCGACACTCATTGTAAGCTACAGGCAGAAGCGGACTCTTTTTTCTCAGGAAATTATGTCCAGCGGGTGGGTGAATGGATGCGTGTGTGTTAATTACAGGATCATGACTTTATGGGAGCCTTCCAGTTCTGCTCTCTGTGTTTTTACTGGGTGGGTGGTTGGTTGGTTGGTTTGCTTAAAGTGCAGCTCTGATTACAGTGAGAGGGGAGGGGAGGGGAGGAGAGGACTAAAACATGATGATTTGTTCAGTATGTGACCGAAAACGGAGTCTTTCCGTGCATACTTCTCTCCCTGTCTGTCTCCAGAACAAAGTGACCCTTCAGTGAGCCCCTGTGGGGCTTTCAGGCGCACAGAGAGTACAGAATGGGAGCTATACAAACAAACAGGAGCGTTCTCTCTCTCCCTCTGTCGCTCACACACACGCTAAAGGAGGGAGGAGTCTGGATTCCTGGTGCGGAGAAGTGCAGATCCGATCGCTTGCCTCTTCATAGCTCCTCCCAGAGTCGTGCAGCTGCCTGGCAAGTGCTTTCCGGAAGCAATATTTAAACAGCTACAGTGTAACATGTGAGAAGCAGGGGGATCGGGAGGGCCGTGGCGCTGCGGCTCCTGAGGGCGGAATGGGGGGTTTGTCACGTACCGATCGGCAGGCGGGAGGGCTCTGAGAGCCAGATGAGCTTCACACGCTGCAGAGCGCGAGCGGAAGAAGGCGGCTGTCGCTCTCTCCAGAGCGCTAGCTCGGCTGAGCCCCTCCAGCCAAGCATCGGCTCCGCGGCTGGCAGAACCCCAGGCACCGTCTCCTGCTCCCTTCAGCTTCCTCCCGGGCGCTGCTGCTGGCTCTCGGGTAAGCCGCGGAGCAACTTCGGGGCTGTGCTGCGAGAGGAGAGGCAGGTACTGTGAAAACAAACGATCGGAGGGAAAGTAACCGCCTGATTGCAACAGGCGGACCGTAAAGCCCTGGTCCCCCGCCCTAGGAGTCTTGTTTTAAAAGTGCCTTGACATTAATGCTGAATGCGGGAGCCTCCCTCTAACTGAGCGAGGGGTCGGCCGGGCCGGGCCGGGCCGGGCCGGGCGTGTGTGCGAGAGGCGGTGCGGCTGGCAGGTCAAAGCTTGGGGCGGATCCGCACTGTTTGTGTTGCCAGGCTGATTGTGGGGAGGCAGAAAGTCCCCAGGGGCCCAGTCCAGCCGTGGCGTTGGCAGCTTTGTTTGTTAGGGCGGCTGGGGAGTCGCTTCCCCAGCCGAGCGAAGGGCGGTCGGTTTCTATGATGGCGATTCCTAATTGTCAGGGGCTTAGTCTGCCACCCGTGAGACCCGTCTCTGTGCTGAAACATGGCACGCAAGGTCTCAACGTAGAGCTACTGGAGTTCAACATTATTTCAAAAGAATACTGGTCGTTTTGTAATGTTAAATATAGATGGCTACCGATTGTAATGCTTGTTGTTCCCGTTGGTTTCTGTTTTTATAGACACGTTGAGGAACTCGGTTCTATAAAACAGAACAAGCTGTTCTTTTAAAAATATAGCACAGACCCAGAAAGTAGTCGAGTGAGCCATAGCAGTATTGAAATAGCATTAAAGATGTAGCTGAAAAGGTCTTTAAGTCCCCCAGTTGTTCCCCGGCAGAATAAGGCTCCCTGAACCACTTACATACCACGCGGGCTGCTAGTCATGGGTGTAGCAGAATGCAACTTCCATAACTCTGGATCCTCTTGTCTTTGAGGGTTTAAACCTAAGTCAGACGGGCCTTTGAAGTTAATTGAAGCTTTAAGGTGGTGTTTTATGGTTCAAGTAGAGAACTGATTGATAGTGACTGTGGAAGAGTAAAAATGTGATCCAGCTGAACTTGTGTTCTAGTTGGCAGACTGGTAGAGTCACCTTTCAAAGTAACCCTAAGAACTTAAAGTCAGAGGGCGCAACAGCATTTACCTAATTTTATTTCATTTTTCCTGACAGTCCTGATAACACTGTACTCAATTTAATGTGAAATGTTTGTAAGTAAATACAGTACTTTACTGTAAAAGTATGCCATCAAAACTAGATCATTTTGTAGAACAGACTTTGAGCATGGAAACAATAATTGGATTGTATCTGGGTTTTCAGAGGTTTTACTTCAGCATAATCAGTTACTCTCACTTGAATGCATATTTTCATCAAATCATAAACTCTGATGTACTAAATAGTAAGATTTTAGGCGACGTGGTGAGTTTGAATAGTTTTTAATTAAATGTAATAATAAAATATCAAACTCTTGGCTAATAAATCAGTATTTTGTCTTCCAGTAACCCACTAGAAATGTAATTATGTACTTGCATTTTGGAAACATTTGGTTTTTCCCTCTTGTAAATTATTGACATTTCCATTTTTTTTATAAATGTTTCCCTTATTCCTGAGAAATTCAAACTCCTTGATGTCCTTTCCTGAGCAGTGCAGTAAGCAAGCGAGCTTGTTGGTGTGTCACACAAGGGGGATTGAGTGCAGTACTATGTGTGAGTCAGACTGAGAGAGAGTATATGGGCATGTGGGACTGTGTGAGGCTGTATCTGGGCATAAAATGGGAGTGTCTAGGCATGTATGAGACTGGGGTTTTTGTCGTGGAAGGGAGTGGTGGGTAAGTATTTGCAGTACTGTTTAAAGACTAAGGGTGAAATCCTGACCCCTATTGAAGTTAATGGGAGCTTTGCTATTGACTTTAATCAGGTCACGATTTCAACCCTAGAATTAAAAGTGTGTGTATGTGGGCATATGAGACTGTATGAGAGCAAATGTATCTGCATGGGGAATGAGAATACATGTGTGTCAGAGAGAGAGAGAGAGAGAGAGAATAAGACCGTGTTAAAAGTGGTGGGGACATATTACATTGTTTGTGTGAGGGTGTGAATCTCTGGATGGGTCAGTGTCTGTGTGTATATGAGACAGAGAGAGAAGGAACAGTGCAATGCTTACTTCTGTACAATATGATGAGCCAAAGCCCTTTTTAGTAATACGCATCAGGATGGGAAGAAGGGCACGCTCGCAGCGAGGCCTGTGTTTTTTGGTTGCACTTTTCCCCTCACCTTCTTATCTATGCACTCCCTATCTGGTGGCCCCACAAATTCGTGGGACCTCCTTGTCAACCTCCTCCTAGCCCTTGCCAAAATGGCCATCTCCAGAACCAGGGAGAGGAGGTTGGCTGATGGGATTTCCTGCGACTGTGGGGCCTATTTCCACTCCTCAATCCATTCATGCATCCGGGCAGAGTTCCTCTGGGCAGCATCCGCTGGCTCCCTTGACACCTTTGAGGAGCAGTGGGCGCTGTCTGGGGTTGTCTGCTCGGTGTCCCTGTCGGGTTCCCTTCATTTAGCCCTGTGACCTTACTCCTGTTCCTGTTCTATCTTTTTAGTTGCCCCCCGCAATCAGTTCTCCCTGCCCCCTCAAGGGACTGTGTGCATGTCTGAATGTGTCTCTGAGACTGTGTGTGAGAAGACTGCAAGTGTGTGGTTGGGATTAATTAGTCTGAGTTTAGTTGGTTTCATGCTTTACGTGCCTGGGGGCTACCCACAGACACAGAAAGAGGAGGAGTTTGCTGTTGTCAGCCTGAAATTCTCTCCAGGAGTGATCTTGTTTGTGTCAACCTTGAGCAATTAGAGAGATTAACTGTCCTGTTTTCCCTTCTGCCCTAGCTTGGCTCTTGTGAGGCTCTGGGAGTTTGAAAGTGATTTGGAAAGAGCAGAGTCCGTGTCGGATGGATGCTGAACTGGAGCCTGCCTGTGTTGTGCAGCAGGCCCACTGTCCAGGGATGAAGTGCCCTCCTTCAGAAGACTTCCTACCCCCGATAGGGCTGTCTGATAAGATCCCCCCAGTAAAGTCTTGCTTCAAGAAGAAGCAGCAAGTGCAGAAGAGGCTGGACACAGAAACTCTCAGGGCTTTGCGGCCAATCTTCACCAGTTTGCTGGGAGCTGGGAACCTGGATGGGGTCTTTGTGCACAGAGGCCAAAGTGGAGGTCATAGCAATTTATGTGAACCTGTTGTGAAAAAGGCCCTAGGACTCAGTGCCCCTTGTCCCCAGCCGGGCAGCAATGTGGCTGTGCTGATGCCAGGAGCTTCAGATGTGCAAGGTCAAATCCCAGAGACTCATCCTCCCCCTGGTCACCCTGAGCAGGAGATTCAGTCTGGGGTTCAGGGCTTCCCATCAGAAACCAATCCTGGGACTGCTGCTGATTCCACTAATGAATCATTCCAGCATCACCCCTTTCACTCAGTCTCTAGTGATGCTGCAGCCTGTCCAGTGTGCCCAGACAAGATACTGGAAGGCTACACATCTGGATTATTCCAGGAGAATAACTGCTTGATGCAGTACAATTTGAACCCAAATGATGAATTCAGTGCTGGGCTCTTCCAGGACAAAAGTGAGGAGGCTTCACTTGATCTTGTGTTCGAACTTTTGAACCAGCTGCAATATCACACCCACCAGGAGGATGGGATAGAGATCTGTGTGGATTTTCTGCAGGGCAATTGTATTTATGGCAATGACTGTCCCAAACATCATACTGTGTTGCCATATCACTGGCAGATCAGGAGGACTGCTACTCAGACCTGGCAAAGTGTGACCAATGACTCTCAAGAGCATCTGGAAAGACTCTACTGCAACCCAGACAATGACAGGATCAAAGTGAAGTACCGGTAGGTAATTGCATTCACTTACTAGCAAAGTCAAGTGCATGCAGCTAAACAGCAATTAAGGAAAATAAAACTCAATGCTGTTTTCCATACATATGGGGAACAGATTGGGTTGTTTTTTTTCTTCAGATTTTCAAATATGCCAGTATTTGCTGAACTGTATGGTAATATTGCCTGTAGTCTCCCTGTAGTGAGCTAATTGGGTCCTGTGCAGAGTACCATTTTTTGTCATTTATATGCTGAGTGTTAAAATTCCAACACTAGTAATGTTCCACTCTCCTCCAGAGACACACCACTACCAAGCCCCTTAAATTATTCCTTCCCCTCCGAATATACTCTTGTGTTCTCTGTATCTGACTTTTTAAGACTGTGAATTTTTCAGGAGAGGGTCTGTCTTTGTCTTTTACAGCATGCAGCACATTGTCAATGCTAGCCCAGTGATAAATAACCATACCAGGGAACAGCATATGTTTAAGTGAATTTTAGGTTGGGAGAAAAAGAATGGAGATAATCTACTTGTTCAAGATCTGTCTATAATCCCAAACTCAGTCCACAGTACTGGAACATCTGAATGCCTCTGCTAATATGATCAAGGTGATACTTATCAGACTTGAACGAAACAGCCACCTGACACGAATGGGTCATTTCATACCTCTCCTAGAGTCCATAGCCCATTGAAGTCAATAGGAGTGCCCACTGAAGTTATTGGCAATACTCCCTTTTTAGTCAATAGGCACTGACCCAATCTAAGAATTTAATTTTATGCCTGTTTGCAGGCTGAGTAAGATTGACACACATGGATTTACATCTAGAAGGTTTTCATGCCAGAGGGACTAGAAACTTGAAAAATGAAAGCTTATATTCTATAGTAACTGACATGGTCAACAGAGAATCATGGTATGGCTTGTATTGTTCAACACTGGCTCTTCAACTCCTGAATTCAAACTTGTCTCTGCATTAGAAACCGCTCACTTCTGGCTATTTAAAGAGGACAACAGAATGACTGAAAGCACTGCTGCATTATTTCTGTCTGAATCACTTATAATGCTCAGTTAATGTGAATCCAGGTTAACCACATACATTCCATGTACATTTTTCATTTCATAGCACATTTCAAATTAAACAATTGGTGTGTTCAATTTAGGAATGGTGTAAATTTCACCAGCGTAGAATGTTTGGTGATAACTTAGCTATTTGAATGTGAACATTCTTATTCAAAACTTTTACAAGTGCTATTCTCCAACTTTAGGAATTTCGCCTAGGAATATCATACTGCATACTAGAAGTCATAGTTTCTTCTATTGCAGGGGTCTCAAACACACGGCCCATGGGCCACATGCGGCCCATGGAGCTATTTGCTGCGGCCCGCCAAGCTCCCCGCGGGAGGCCTCCCGCCATTACTTCCTGAGGCCGCCAAGCTCCCCTCCCCCGCCGCCCCCCCAGCATGCCTCGTCCCCGCTCCTCTACCTACCTCAAGGTGCTTCCCGCTGCCAAACAGCTGTTTGGCGGCACTTAGCGGTTTCCAGGAGGGAGGGGTGAAGAGCGGGGAGCCGTGTGCTCGGGGGAGGAGGCAGGGCAGGGACGGGGATTTGGGGAAGGGGTTGGAATGGGGGCGGGGAAGGGGTGGGGCCGGGGGCAGTGTCCGTGATGTGGCCCTCGGACCAATGTGTTAGTCTTCATGCAGCCCTCCTGGTAATTTGAGTTTGGGATCCCTGCTCTATAGAGAATTTATTGTTCTCTGAAAACCAAAGACAAGAGGATAAATATTTTTCAGATTCAGTTCTCACTTTGGTCTTGAGCCCACTCCCACTGAAGTGAATGACAAAATTCCCATTTACTTCTGTATTGCAGGATCAGGACACAGGCTGTTAGAAATAAGTGATGGAAAAGATCTATTAGATTATCAAATCTGTTCCCCTATAAATGCAAGATATAGGCCAGGTCTACACTAAAATGTCAAGTTGACCCAACTACATCACTCGGGGTTGTGAAAAATCCACCCCCCTGAGCAGTGTATTAAGCCGATTTAACCCCCGTGTACACAGTGCTATGTTGACAGAAGAATTCTTCTGCGACCTAACTACTACTTCTCAGGGAGTTGGATTACCTGCGCTGAAGGGAGAACAGTGAGTGCCTATATTGAAGTGTTACAGCAGCACAGCTGCGTAGCTTTTCAAGTGTAGACACTTCTTAAGTGGAGGACTCAGATATGGAAATGAAACTATACTTGCATGAGTCCTTCTACTGGAAAGTAAGTCAGCTGCATTAAATATTTCCCTCTCGTGTCTCAAATGAAAGCCATTGTAGAGAACTCATAAATGCAAAGCTCAATGTGTTGGAGATATGCTGAAGGAAATCTGTTACATATTGTAGTTTCTCAGATCTTTTCTTATTTTCCTATTGCTATCTTTTGTGCCCTGCCTAAGAAGCCTGCAGTGCCACTTATTCTGATGATATAGTGCAGAACTACCCTTTTGTCCACATACATCGAATAAACCTTGAGTTTAGTCTCTAGTATCTGCATCTCTGTAAGTTTGTTTCCACACTCACACACACACACACTTTGAAGAGTGGCATTCCTTCTTCCTGAATGTTTCAGGATCAGAAACGTTTTGTTTCAGTTACAATGCTGAGCTTGCCTTTTAGATACCAGAGATCCAATCCATTGCCCAGTGAAGTCAGTGGGAGTCTTTCCATTGACTTTATTGAGCACTGGATTAGCCTCTAAGACTCTAGCCTCATCAATTATAACGTCTCACCCTTTTACTGAGAACACCCTGGAAAATAATGACAGCACCTATCATAACCTGCATAGAAAATTAAAGCAAGATAGAGAAAAAGGAATGCAATTATATATTTTTAGGGAATAATCTAGAACCCATGAAATGGAATTAAGTCTCAGAAAAAAATGCTTTTTTCCTCAAAAAACCCTAATTTGCAATCAGATAGAATCCACTATATTTTAATTTTACAATGTTGTGGTTTATGGGTTTTTTCAGGTAGTTTAAACTGTATATAACTGGCTATGAAAATTGAAAATAAATCAGCCAAAAAAAAAAAAGTCTGGAAATAAGAAAAACAGATCTTAGTAACTATAATCTGAGCCCAGCTAATAACAAAAAAGTTCCTTGTTAAGTTTTCCTTTTTTAAAAAAAAAAAAATCCCTCACAAATTCCATTGCTATACACGAGATGCCTAGTCTAAATTAGTGTCAGGAGTGAATAATTATAAAAAAAAATTCAAAACCCCTTCACAGCTACTTTAATCCTCCCACTTTCAGATTGTAAAACTGGCAGAATAGTGCCCTCCCCTTTTACGCTTATGATGCTAATTTCCAGTCTGGTGAGTATTTTGGCATCTTGGTACATGGAGTTTCTGTCTGTCTAAACTAGTCAGAAAGAAATTTATCAGGATTATTGTGAAACACATTATGATCTGTTGCCATGAGTAAAGTTAGGGAGGCAGTGTAATCCTGGAAAATCCAGAAATGCTGGGTCAGAACTACTCTGAAAGTTCTATAGCCAACTAGGGACTTGCTGAAGTACAGAGACAGATCTTTGAATGTCCGGAATTGGATCAGTTTTAAACAACAGCCTCTCAATGAGTATTGTCCATTTTAGTTTTTTGGGGGATAAAAGAGGAGGTAGCATATTGAGAGTATAAATAAGTTTAATACTTTTTAGTTGCTAAACTTCCTCACGAAGCTGCTGATCGTGTAGTTTTTACCTCAGTCTCTCCATTGACTTCAGTGGAGATCTTGGCCTTAGTCAATATTACAGAATCAGGCCCCAGAATAAGGCTTAATGTACACTAGCAATTTGCAACATCCTGTATCCTTTCTATTAAAAGATTTATGTTGTTGTGGACTCAAGATCTAGCAAATGCTGTACATCCAACTATTTAGTTCCTTGAGGGATCTGCCTTGGAAGATAATTATCAGCATGAGCAGCCTAGACACAGAATTTGCTCAGAATTGTGACTTCTAGTTTTGTACAATGAATCTGAAAAAGACTTTTTACGGGTTGCAGTGTAGGAGGAAGCTCTCTCTGACAGACAGTATCTCTTTATTGTTCGGGGTCAATATGAGTCTTCATGGAGTTCACTTGTGATCACTTCAACCTGACGTTTCCTGTATTCCAAAGCGATGTTGTGTTTCCTGGCAACAAGATGCAGATAGCGGCATGTTGAACCTTGCTGAGAGGTTCACAAACAAGCTAGAGCAGCTCATGGTTCACATGGTTACCACATTATTTGGCTAAAGCTATTAATCTCTTGTGGTCAGACTAGCTTTACAGGCCTATCTATGCAGATTGCATAAAACAAGGAAATGTCTGGTCAGCAGTTTGCATGTCCAAGAAATGCCAAGCAGAAACCAGCCTCACTAGTAACCAGTGAGTGGTAGTTGTTTGTTTTTCCGCTTGTTTTGTACATAGTTTACATGGCATAGTTAGTCATTATTACACTCTGTATCCATAATATTTTTATTGTGCAGAGCTTCAAGAAAGTTCATGGTTCTGGGCCATTGGCTCAATGAGGGTTTAAGATCTACATTAAAATTATTGTATTCTTTAGGTATATATTTATATGGATCTTTCTCCTCATCTATTATGTTACTCCTCTAAATACACATTCAGTTGTTGGATTTTACCTAAGGGAATGCAATCTTAAAATAGGAAATGTTATGCATCTTGTTTAAATAGTTCATTGTAATGGGGATGCCTCAGACCTGTTACTGCAATTTGGCCTCCAACTGAATATATAATTTCATCATAAATGGGATCTCTCTGTTTTGCTCTCTTAAATCTTCAATGTGTTTGGAAACAAATATCAACAACTCTAAGGTAGTTGGGAATATGAACTTCAGCAGATTCAAAAATTCGGAAGCACTTAATCTTCTTCCTCATACATTCAAGGAGAAGCCCTGGAGAATGTCCAGATGCAGACTATGTATTTGAGAGAACAATGCCAACTACCACTTTCCAGCGTGAGAGTGCCCAGGCTATGATATTTTAGGATACCCTTCAGTAAGGGATAATATTTGGCTGCAAAGTTAAGCGGGGTTTTTTTCAGTGCTGAATAAATTATGCATCTGTTTCTGCAGAAAATGGGAAAAGTTCAAAGGCATTATATTAATCAGCTTTTCAAAACTAAATTTATCATTACTTATTGCATTATGGTCTTTATAAAACCATCATGTAATATTCAGCCAACAAGATCCGTCATTTGACTGAACATCCCAGCCCCTCTGTTTGGAAAGGAGACATCCTTGCATGCAATGGAATTTCTAGCCATTCATTCCATTGTACTTTTCTTTCTTCTCACATTGCAGGATACCGTGAAACAAGAACAGCTCGTGGTTCTTTTCATTTGTTCATGTGGAGAGAAGCACCCTAAAACTGGATAAATATAAATTAACATGCCCCGACGACTTTTTAAAATGTCATTAGGGTATTTCCATATACTTCTAAAGTCCCTTATAGCCAAATAGAAGCCTTTTTACCCACTCAGGGACTTGTGACTTAATACCATTTGTTTGGATTGTTAAATTAAGCAAGTTATCTCTCTGATCAGCACAGCTGTTGCAATGTATGAGCTAACTCATTATATGTTGTTGATGATATGAGGGATGAGAGAATAGCTGAAATTTTACTGTGTCTTGCCACTTCTTGATATTTCTTGAATATACACAGCTGAATGGATTTGAATTTATTTTTTAAAAATTCTTTGCTATAAAAAAAGTCTGAGAGAGACACTGAGCAAGAAGTGTGTGAAATAATTTTTAAAATGTGCCTTGTGCTTTATGATGATGTAATCCAATGAATTCTTATTTTCCCCTCATTATATTACCATTTACGTATGAAATAAAGCTAATTGGCTTCTAGCTATAAAAATTTGGAGATGTTATAAGGCCCATGTAGAGCTGTCATAGGAATCAGCAGCAATCACTCATTTATTTCCTTTCTTCTTTTGCATCAATAAGCAGATTGGAATTTTGAAAGCAGCTGTCACCTGGCTTCTGGTTTAGGTCAGTCTGTTCCTTGTGTACTTATGGTAATAAAACAATCCTTTCTAAAAGCAAAGATTTATAAGTGGTAAATCAGGTTGCTTGGAAGAATAGTTTATAGGTAATCCAGCGGTCACAATATTGTGTAATTGCCAACCAGTGCAGTTCATTAAGGATGAATAGCAGAAAAGAATTCACTAAAATAGTTTTAGATGGGGCCTTCATCCTGAAGTCCTCTTTAACTTACACCAAGTAATTATTGAAATCCGTAAGAGTCTGATATTAATATGTACTGTACAAGCATACCCTTGGAGCCAAATTTTAAAAAATGGCCTGTGATTTTGGGTATCTCAGTTGAATGCCCACCTTGAGATGGTAAGTTTGCCACCCAAAAATTGAGGCCCCCAGAGTCAGTGGCCTCTTTTGAAAATGTTGTTGATTTGTTACTGATCATCAATCATAAAATACTAATGCACTTGGTACAATTTTTTAAAATTCTTTCCATTATCACTTTTAAAAATGAATGTATGACTCTTGAAGCAGTTTGAAAGCCTTGGGGACTAAAATTCCCAATCCACAGAGCAGCTTTCCCAGTGTCATCCTTCTAATATGTTTCTGTATTGTTTTGGAGAGTTCATATTTAGTAGAGCTGGTTGAAAACTTTTAGATGGAACAGTTTTTCTGTCTGAAAATGCATTTTCATTGAAATCAAACATTTTTGTGGAAACATTTTGTCTAACCGAATCATTTTGAATTTCTTGTTTTATTTCAGTTTTGTAATTTTGATTCATTTTGTTTTGACTTTTATATTTTAATGATTCATTTATTATATATATGAAATATTATTTTGAAACAAAAAGATTCAAGCATGTTATTAAAGCAAAACATTTCAGAGTTCCTGAATCAAAAAATTTTCAAAATTTTCATTTCATGGGAAGTTTTGAAATGTTGGAATTTCCTATGGAATGGAAATTCCATTTTTCCAACAAGATCTAATATTTATCAGTGACAGTTAAATTTTCCCCTTGCCTGGTCAATCCTTGGACACTCTGAGACTATCAACCTGAATACCTACGGTGGTGGTACTTTACCTTATATTGACACCTTTAAACTGCAACCAGTGAGCAGAAGCTCCACCACCAAATAAGGATTTATACTCTACCACCAGGGATTGTATGGGACTGCATTGCACTGATACCACTAACCTAAGTTTGTGTAGAGCACCTGACAACTTTCAGATTCTAATGATTTGGTTCTACTGAACTGTGTTAGATTCAAACTGGTAATGTAGAAGTGATTTACCAGTCCTTGAAGGAAGTCCCCCACATTCCCAGCATTTAATTTTTTTTCATTGGCTTATTAGCAGAGAAATGAAAAAACACCTAATATGTTATAAATCTTGTATTGCTGTGGTTTCTTTTTAATGCCTCTGAATAATACCTGTTTGGGTGGCAAAAAAAAAAAAAATGGGAGCAGAATGTAAAGAAGATTAGAATACTATAGATCATTCCCTTTTCAGTGACACATCCATAATTACAATAGATTTATTTAAGTCCACAGTATTAACTATGAGTCCATCATCCCATATGGTTATAAAATAATTCATGTGATATTTTCCTTGCTTGCTTAGAGCTATAAAAAATTGTGAGAAACTTCAAGGGAAGAATACTGGCATATGTAATGGATGGGAAAGTGCATCTGATGACCTTTGACCTAGTTGTTAAGATTATTTATTCATTATTTTTTCCCTATTCTTATTTGACATTTTTTATGTGGTTCATAGACTTAATTTTGTTCAGATACACAAGCCTGAGTTTGAATTTTATGATTCATCAGCTTTCAGTAGAGAATCTGAACAGTCAAAAGTTAATTGGTTTACATTAGCATATTCCTGGGAAGTGCAAAGAAAAAGTCTGGTAGTTTATTAGGCTGGATTGTACTTTAAGATTATAGCAACACACATACATTAGAATTAAAGTCACCCCATAAGTACAAAGATGCAATCTTATCAAAGTCAATAGGGTTGTACTAGTACTTTGGTGGGCAGAATTTAGCCCATTCTATACAAAATAATAATATAGCGTTTAGATTTATTGAATTTATTGGATTTCCAAATGAACAGGTCATAGATCTAAGGCTGATTGCTTTGGTGAAACCTTGCTTATTTTGTCAATGTATATAGTTACTGTTGCTAGGGTATAAAGAGTCAGACAAAGGGGGTGTTAGCGAAGGGCTCTGTTTACCTGTTTCCTAACAGCAAGTAAGCAAGAATTTGTCTCCTTGATTATACTTACTTGCGGTAAATCACTTCTACATTACCAGTTTGAATCTAACACAGTTCAGTAGAACCAAATCATTAGAATCTGAAAGTTGTCAGGTGCTCTACACAAACTTAGGTTAGTGGTATCAGTGCAATGCAGTCCCATACAATCCCTGGTGGTAGAGTATAAATCCTTATTTGGTGGTGGAGCTTCTGCTCACTGGTTGCAGTTTAAATATTCTGTGTATTTACTGGGAACACCCCACTTGACCAATGATGATGAATCAAAGCATAGTCATCACAAAGAGTGGATCAAACACGAGACCAAAGATGTTGGGAACAAGGTGCCCTTTCATCTGGCAGTAACCCATAATTCAGAAGTGCTCTGATGAATGTGTTGCTGTACTCGGGGGGGGGGGGGGGGAAGAGAGCAGTGTAATAAACTTCACCTCTTTGAGGTAAGTAGACATACAGGGCCAGATTCCGCTCTCAGTTAAGTGTAACTTCATTGACTTAAAAAGAAAAGGAGTACTTATGGCACTTTAGAGACTAACTAAGCTACAGCTCACTTCATTAGATGCATTCAGTTGAAAATACAGTGGGGAGATTTATATACACAGAGAACATGAAACAATGGGTGTTACCATACACACTGTAACAAGAGTGATCACTTAAGGTGAGCTATTACCAGTGGGGCAGGGGTGGGGGGGAACCTTTTGTAGTGATGATCAAGGTGGGCCATTTCCAGCAGTTGACAAGAACGTTTGAGGAACAGTGGGGAGTTGGAGGGGGGGAATGAACATGGGGAAATAGTTTTACTTTGTGTAATGATCCAGCCACTCCCAGTCTTTATTCCAGCCTAATTTAATGGTGTCCAGTTTGCAAATTAATTCCAATTCAACAGTCACTCCTTGGAGTGTGTTTCTGAAGTTTTTTTTTGTTGAAGAATTGCCACTTTTAGGTCTGTAATCGAGTGACCAAAGAGATAGAAGTGTTCTCTGACTGCTTTTTGAATGTTATAATTCTTGACGTTTGATTTGTGTCCATTTATTCTTTTACATAGAGACTGTCCAGTTTGGCCAATGTACATGGCAGAGGGGCATTGCTGGCATATATCACATTGGTAGATGTGCAGGTGAACGAGCCTCTGATAGTGTTGCTGATGTGATTAGGCCCTATGATGATGTCCCCGAATAGATATGTGGACAGAGTTGGCAACGGGCTTTGTTGCAAGGATAGGTTCCTGGGTTAGTGGTTCTGTTGTGTAGTGTGTGGTTGCTGGTGAGTATTTGCTACGGGTTGGGGTACTGTCTGTAAGCAAGGACTGGCCTGTCTCCCAAGATCTGTGAGAGTGATGGGTCGTCCTTCAGAATAGGTTGTAGATCCTTGATGATGCGTTAGAGAGGTTTTAGTTGGGGGCTGAAGGTAATGGCTAATGCATTCTGTTGTTTTCTTTGTTGGCCTGTCCTGTAGTAGATAACTTCTGGGTACTCTTCTGGCTCTGTCAATCTGTTTCTTCACTTCCTGCTTGGTAGCCTATCTGGGAGCAGAATCAGACCCGTTGTTCCAGATTTTCATAGGTTGGTATTACGGTTGATCACCCTTGAACGTGAAGGGTTCTTGCATGTGCATTTATACTACTTGTGCACATGTGAGGTTTTGTGGGTTGAACAGGTAGGTGTGCATTCCTGAAGGTACACCTGTTGTATTGACCTTTAAAAACTGGCCCACATTAGTGTTTATTCATGACAAAACTTTGCATTTATTGAGTGCTTTTTCATCTGAGGATCCACAAGTACTTGAAAAAAATTAACTTTTAAATGTTTTGAGTAAAAATATTGAACCAGATTCATTGGTTCATTTGGCTTGCTTTTTTCCCATTCTGGTGATAAAAAGCAGCCATGAGCCCAGCCTTCCGGTCCATTACTCTTGGTTTCTGGCTGGTTTGTGCCACCAGAGTGGTGCAAAGCAACCATAATATTCCAGTGAAACTGGCCAATAAACTCTACAGGCCATATCCTCAGCAGATGTAAATGGAGCTATACCAATTTACACCAGCTGAGGATTTAAATATAAATCTTCAAATGCAAATAGAAGGGACAACTGGGAATTACACTCCGAAAACCAGTACATCCAGTAATGTTTGGAAGATTTGCATAAGTCTGATATCAGCAGTGTCATTAGGAGCTACAGTCTCATCTGAGTTGCACATGTTTAAATCTGGAGCAAACCCATTGTAGTTATCGCACATTTACATCAGTGCAATAATAAACTTTGGCCTTTTACTTCCCTACTTTATGAAGAAATTTAAAAAAACCAAAACATTTCAGCTGATGAATATTTGCAAAGTTTGTGGAAAGTAGTAATGCTGATTTACAGTCATAAAGTAAAAGTTTTGCATCATTGTTGATGATGGAGGTTAAGATTTAGGGGTGAATTTTTCTTGCTGTGACAGGTTTTCTTTCTGAATCTTATTTACTGTATAGGATCTGCATGGCTTAGAGTCATAGTCATAGCTGAGAGAAGCTATATGACATGGTGAGAGGACAGATTAAGCGAAGTACTCACCAAATAATTTCCTGCCCTGCTTGTCACCTGCCCTCTTTCATTTTTTAGTTTAAGAATGTTTGAAATAAAGATAAGACCATGAGTGGACATCATGTCTGCCATCTTTAGTGTTATCAATTGCCTTCATGCAAGATATTGCAGTTGTGGGGGATGCTGTTCATTCTTCTGATAGGGAGCACCCAAAACCCAATCACATGCTCTATTGCTACACTCCCAAAATGATGAGAAAAATTCCTTTAAGACTCATTGCAACTAATTGGCTTGATATTTCAAAACATTTTTGCTAAATGAGACAATGTGTTTGCAGTGACTTTTTTTTTTTTTTTTTTTTTAATTTGGGGGTGGGAAATACCTAAAAAAAGGGCTTTTGCCTTTTAAAGGAGGGAATGACTCTGATGGTCAGACCAAAGGACTTGAGTCAGGATTCCATGCTCTGTTCTTGACCAGGATCACACAGCATTTCAATGGCAGAGTCAATTCTTATAACTTCTCTAGCTCACCATTTGCAGAATAAGGGGCATAATAATACTTAACTGTTACTTCCTGTGGGAGTTTTAATTACTCACTTTTGGATAGAACTTTCAGATCCTGTGAGCTGATACTGTACAAGTATTTCAGTAAAAGAGGCCTGATTTTCAGAAGAGTTAAGCACCTACAACTTAGCAGAGAACACCATTGAAAATCATGCTGAACTTGCCAGATATGTATTCAGGAGCCTAACTTTGGGCACTCAGGTATGAAAATTGACCTTAAATTTTTTAAAAAAAAGAATTTGGAAGATGATGCAAATATTGTAAAATTAAAAACCTGCAATATCCCATGCAATCTCTTCCCTCTCCCTTTGTCAAATCCAGACCAGGTGTAACTGGGAGCAACTCTGAAGAGTTTTTGGAGTTATACTTGTTTACACTAGTTTTTAATTTTGCCCTTTCTTTTAGTTAATTTGGCACTACAATTCATAAGGTTCTGTCCTGCTCTCACTAATGTTAATAGCAAAACTTACTCTGCTTCTCATCTAATCTACATATTTAAGGCCTGGTTCAAAGCCTACAGAAGTCATTGGAAAGACTCCCATTGACCTCAGTGGGTTTTGGATCAGGTACTTAAAGAGCATCGCTCACTGTGGTATCTGGGCCCATATCCATTTCAATAGGAGCAGAGTTGGACCCATGTCTTCCAGGATCTGAGGCTGTGATGTTTAAAACTACTAGCAACTAAGGTGCCACAAGTACTCCTTTTCTTTTCTGCGAATACAGACTAACACTGCTGCTACTCTGAAACATACTAAAATAATTTCCTTTGGGTGAAATTCAGCCTTATACAGTGCAGCTTAAGTAGTTCGTAAGCTTTGTGCTTGCCATCTTCACAGGGCTGGATTTCGCTTTATAACTTTGCACAACTATTTACTTTGAATAAGAGAAGATAGCACTCACTTTAAAAATTGGCAGGGCTACCCAGGAGGTGTGAATACCTAACAAGTATTCTTGTGACTTGTATTTGACTGAATTTGATTTAACCAAGCTTGCAAATTTTAGCACAAAATGACTTCATATCTATTTGGAGACCCAGTTGATCTGTTGTTCTCTTGAATAGTTTTTAGACTTTTGCTATTTCAGGGAGGAGCAGGGTTTAGTCAGAGATGAAGTCAATAGTTACATACTTTTAGATAGTGTTTAGCTCTTAATCTTGCTTCATATCACAGCTGGTCTGATGGGAATTGAGTTTTATTTCCTGTGCAGACCTTTGTTGATCAGTGCACCTTTTTTTTTTCTGTTGTCTAACGTATGTGGTAAGTTTCATGACATGTATCTGAACTTAGGAGCAGAGTTTAAAACGCACATACCTTTTCACATTACTTCCGATTAAAAAAAATCTTTGTCCTAAACTTCTGTTTGCACATAGTATATACGATAGAATCGCCTGGTTACAAGGATAGTCCGTAGATCATTCAACTCATTAAACTTAAGTTCATCAGGAGAATTAGAGGGCCATATTCCTTGAACAGAGCAACATGTGATTTTAATTTGCTGTTAGTAGGTGCATAAGAAGCTTGCTTTAAAGGATACAAAATAGATATCGGATGACTTCGTTGACATTTCTCTATGGATTGAGTGCAGAGGAACAGTTATCCAAATTCCGTTCTGCATTGCACTGGGGCAACTTCATTGAAATCAGCGGAGTCTCATGGTCTAACTGAATACAGAATTTGGCCCTCCTTGTGTGTATGCAATATATATACTCACTTACATGATGTTCACTGAAGAGAGTACAGAATATTTACTCTCATAATGTAAATAAAATTCCATTAAACAGCCTAGTTTTTTATACAGAAGAAGCACAATCTAGTTAGTGGTTAAAGGATAGGACAGGTTATTAAGAGGTCTCTATTCCTATAATCCTGGGGGAATTCTGCTTCACTGCGCATATGGAATTTGCACAGAAATCAATGTTTTTTGCACAGAATTTTCTTTTCCTTCCCAGAAATGGGCTGCAGACCTGCTGGCTGCCATTAGAGGCTGCTGGACCCGGCAGAGCACAGCTCAGCTCAGCTCACAAGTAGAAGACACTGCCAGAGGGAGGGGGAGGGGGCTTGAGGGTTCCTGGCATGCCCTGAAGGAAGGAGGCAACATGCAGGAATCTCCACAAAAGCCCGACCCAGCATCAGGCTATTTCTCCCTCTGGATCCCTGGGCTCTGTGGGTTTGGGGGTGTAGGTGGCTGGGGGGGTTGTACAGCTGGGGG
This sequence comes from Dermochelys coriacea, assembly GCF_009764565.3. NCBI lineage: Eukaryota > Metazoa > Chordata > Testudines > Dermochelyidae > Dermochelys > Dermochelys coriacea. The sequence continues at coordinate 24,751,275 of NC_050076.1, read as the reverse complement.
GGGAGTGTTGTGAGCATTTTCCCAGGGGGGGCAACTGGGGGCTTAGAGTGGGAGGGAGTGTGTGTGTCTGGGCTAGGGGGCGCTCTGAGGGCAGGGGAGGAAGGGGTGGTGCATGTGAGCATCTGGCTTGGGGAGGGTCCTGCAGCTGGCTCTGGTGGGGAGGAGTGCGGGTGTCTGGGGTGGAGGGTGCCTCTCAGCTGGGCTTTGGGGAGGAGGTGTGAGTGTCTGTTCCCCCTGCTGTGCTCTGGGGGGAGGGGACAGGGAAACAGGAACTGAGTTGTGGTAGGGGTTTCTTTAACTCTCTACTCCTGGAACATTTTTTTTTTCTATATTGTTACAGACATAGTTGCTGATATTGAAATAAATTACTAAAATAATTGAAACTGGTGTGATTACATAGTGCTGTTTTGACAAAATATGCAGAATTTTGCTGAATTTTAAAATATTATGTACAGAATTTTTAATTTTTTTGGCACAGAATTCCCCCAAGAGTAATTCCTAGCTCTACAACTGATTTGTTGAGCTAGTTTGGACAAGTCACGGCTTCTCCATGTTTCAATTTCTCTGGATGTAAAATGGGGATGAGAATATCTACCTACCTCATAGGGTTGCTGTGAGGCACAATTTGTTAATGTTTGCAAAGTGCAGTAACTGTCTCAGTTGGAAGGTGCTACAGAAATACCAAGTATTGTTTTATTATTGGTTACATGTTGTACAGCTAAATATGCAGTCGGAGTAGCTCTTGACCCAGCAGAGTGTTCGAATGAATTTCCTGCTTTCCCAAATCTGTACTGAACTCCTGTGTCTACCATTTCCTTTCCTGTTATTCCTGCTAGTGCCATTTCCAGATAAAAACTGAATAATGTAACTTGACCAACATTGATGGGTGGTGTTCTTTGATCTCATCACCAGCAGTACCCTTCCTCATAATACAACATATCCAGAAATGGTATTGGAACATGGAGGATTCTATTGCATGGAGTTAATCATTTGGAGGAAAGCTCAAGGTGGGGTTGAGAGGGCACGCACTTTGTCCCTTCCCCACTAGGATGGGTTTTAATTCCCAATCCAAACATTGTCCATTATACATTATGTAGGACCACCCTCGTTTTATATCCACATTTATCTGTCCCACCCTTTCCTGCTGCAATCTCGCATTGTAAATTATTTACATCAGAAATATTGAATCATGATATTGAGGTTAAACATGAAGTTATTTTGGCTAACATGGATCCCATATAACGTTAAACTTCTGGCACTCTTATTTTTCCTAAGTCCCTGATTTTAGTCTTTGTCTCACAGTTAGGCCTTGCACAGTTGAGAGGTATATTGTCAAATTTAGTTTCATCACCAGTATCTGAGAGCTAACCGAGGAATGTAATCATGCAATCACCTGCTGTATCAATCACAACTAATTTTGTTTCTGGGCTTTGCATTACATATGCTCAAAATAGGTCTTTTTTTTGAGGCACAGAAGGAAATGTTTTAAATGAAGCGCTATTAACAGACAAATAACTTTGTGGACATTTGTTCAGGTTGCGATGCATGAGTACCAGCAAATGTTACAATTGAAAAGGTTTAAGCATTTTAAAATAATGGAAACATTTATAGAAAGGTAGGTAAATATTCAAAGCCATCCACAGAACGTAAATAAGAGGACCTGTGTTAAATAATATCTTGCCTGTTCTAAACATTTTCATTTCTAGATTTTAAATGTATGTCAATTTTGAAGTTTTACAGGCAAGGTTTAGAGGGACCTCAAAAAAGTCAAACATTTTGGGATATTCAAAGATATCTAGGTGACCTGGGCCCCAGCTCCACCAAAGTTATTGAGAAGTAGGCATCTCAGTGTCCAACTCAGTTTTGAAAACTTCACCCTTTCTAATATATAGATGGAAGGGGGAGGAATAAGCTGTGTTTGAGCTGGATGGATGAGATCTCAACCTAGGGATTGCCAACAAGTGTTAAGGAGCTGCCCTTCTATTGCTAATGGGAGTGGAATCTGGCATAGAAAAGGCTGGGAACCATTGAGCTAAAAATTTACAAAAAACATTGCATACCAGTAAAAATCAGACTGATTTTTCAATAATGATCTGAAACTAAGAAATATCTTGACTAATTTAATGAAAGCTTTTCAGAACAATTCTCCTTAGCCTTCAGAGTAAACAGCAATTTTCAGGCCAACCTATTCTTGCTAGCCAGAGTTATAAATTCACTAAACATAGGACTTACAATGGGAACTAGTTGCAGACTCAGCTGTGAATAGGCTCTCCATAATTACAGATGTAAGGGGGGAAAAGTAATTGCAAGTCAGTTTATTGGATCAGTATCTGACACTGTAAACCTCATAGTTACTATGGGAAAGAATAAATTGCCCTTTTGCTATGGCGGAAGAACTGTCAGAAGAAAAATCATAACAAAAACTCCCAAGTTCCCATTTGTTGGTGCAACTAAATGATTTGTGCATTCATATTGAGGGTTTTCTATGTGCAGCCATTATGCCGAGTTTTGGAAAGTTGACTCGTTAAGTCTAAGTTGCTGCAACCAAGACACTACTAAAACAACCATAGAGTTCAGTATATTCCCCTAAAATTAATAAAAACATTTCCCTCATACACAGCTCATCAATATTGCATAGTACTACTTTATTTCTCATCACCTTTTAACGCAGTTGAAAGTGTATGTCAGATTCTGTATTTTAGCACAGGTAAATATGTTGTTAGAAACACCAAAGTCACGTATCAGTAACCAGCCAGGGTTTGGATGCCTGTGAAATTTATTGAGCAGCATTCAACATTTTATGACTTTGGTCCTCCAAGGAACTTAATCACTTATGTGATACTTTAGGAAGGGCTGTGGTCTTGAAAACACATTTTGGGTGGCAAATATGGCTCTTTGTGTTTTTGGATTATGCTTTACTCTGTACAGTATCTGCACTGATATAAGACTTGCAAACTCTTGTCCATGGTATACTCACTTTAGTAAAATCGGCAATATTTGCCAAGTAAAGAGCTTTATTTATCAAAGAAAATATTGACATATAAATAGAGCTGTATACATAATTCACCAAACATTTTTAAAATTGCATTTTATTTTTTTGCATTTCACTGCAATTTTGTGAATAGGGCTAAATTTTGTGGATTAAAAATTGCAATGTGTCGTGCTTTGGCTTCAAAATAAGATAAATTGGGAGTGAATCTGAGCCCATGTTTTATTCCAAAACAGTCTTATTGTGAAAAGAAAACAAACAAAAACCCCTTGATCTTTTCAAAATTAGATATTTTATTCAAAGATGAATTTGCGTCAAAATATACGAAGGTAAGTGTATATTTTAAGGTAAACAAAAATCCTCTGAAACAGAATTGCAAAATTGTCATGAAAAATTTTACACACACAAATTCACATTTACAATGCTGCTTGCAAATACTTCAGATAATATATAGCTAAGCTTTTCAATGGAAATAATATCCTCATGATTTCACACATTGTTTTCAAATAAAGTAGTTTACAGCTTATTGTTATAGAACAAAATGACTGCATACCAGGAAGGTGCCTTTTTTCACTCTAGAAAGTGTGTGTATTCTTGACTTGCATTCAGTTTCAGCAGGTTCACACTGGTAATTTATTAAAGTAGTGCTGGTTTTCTTATTAAGTTTATTTTTTATTAGGGCTGTCAAGCGATTAAAAAAATTAAGCGCAATTAATCGCGTTGTTAAACAACACTAGAATACCACTTATTTTAAATATTTTTGGATGTTTACTACATTTTTAAATATTAATTTCAATTACAACACAGAATACAAACTGTACAGTGCTCACTTTATATTTTTATTACCAATATTTGCACTTTAAAAAACAAAATTGTATTTTTCAATTCACCTCAGACAAGTACTGTAGTACAATCTCTTTATCATGAAAGTTGAATTTACAGATGTAGAATTATGTACACAAAACTGCATTCAAAAATAAAACAATGTAAAACTTTAGAACCTACAAGTCCACTTAGTCCCACTTCTTGGTGAGCCAAACAAGTTTGGTTACAATTTGCAGGAGATAATGCTGCCTGCTTCTTGTTTAGTGTCACCTGAAAGTGAGAACAGGCCTTTGCGTGGCACTGCTGTAGCTGACGTTGCAAGATATTTACGTGCCAGATGCATTAAAGCTTCATATGTCCCTTCATGCTTCAATCACCAGTACAGATAATATGCTTCCATGCTGATCATGGGTTTTGCCTGATAACGATCTAAAGCAATGTAGACTGACACATGTTCATTTTCATCATCTGAGTCAGATGCCACCAGCAGAAGGTTGATTTTCTTTTTTGGTGGTTTGGGTTCTGTAGTTTCCACATCAGAGTGTTGCTCTTTTAAGAAGTCTAAAAGCATGCTCCACACCTTGTCCCTCTCAGATTTTGGACGCCACTTCAGATTCTTAAACCTGGGGTTGAGTGCTGTCGATATTTTTAGAAATCTCACATTGGTACCTTCTTTGCATTTTTGTCAAATCTGCTGTGAAAGTGTTCTTAAAATGAACATGTACTTGGTCATCATCCGAGACTGCTATAACATGAAATATATGCAGAATGCAGGTAAAACAGAGCAGGAGACATACAGTTCTCCCCGCAAGGAGTACAGTCACAAATTTAATTGTTGCATTATTTTTTTTAACGGGCATCGTCAGCATGGAAGCATGTCCTCTGGAATGGTGGCCGAAGCATGAAGGGGCATACGAATGTTAGCATATCTGGCATGTAAATACCTTGCAATGCTGGCTACAAAAGTGCCATGTGAATGCCTGTTCTCACTTTCAGGTGACATTGTAAATAAGGAGCAGGCAGCAGTATCTCCTGCAAATTGTAACCAACCTTGTATGTCTTAGCAACTGGCAGAATAAGAAGTAGGCCTGAGTGGACTTGTAGGCTCTAAAGTTTTACACTGTTTTGTTTCAAGTGCAGTTATGTAACCAAAAAATCCTGCATTTGTAAGTTACACTTTCACGATAAAGAGATTGCACTTCAGTACTTGTATGAGGTGAATTGAAAAATACTATTTCTTTTATCATTTTTACAGTGCATATTTGTAATCAAAAATAATATAAAGTCAGCACTGTGCACTTTGTAGTCTGTGTCTGTAATTGAAATCAATATTGAAAATGTAGAAAAACATCCACAAATATTTAATAAATTTCAATTGGTATTCTATTGTTATAAGTGTGATTACTCACGAATAATTTTTTTAGTTAATCGTAAGTTAACTGCGATTAATTGACAGTCCTATTTTTTTTTATCATACTGTTCTTACCTAAAGTATAGGATATTACTCTTAAAATAATGCTGGATAAGAGGAGACGTTTCTGAATCAGTGTGGGTGTTTGTGCGTTATGCATTGATAAAATATGCTGTGGATCGTCAGATTTAATTAGTGTATCAAGATTTCATAGGGTAGGAGGAGATACTGATAAAAAGACACAGAAAGTACTAAAATAGCCCTCCTTTTTAGGATCTAGTTATTTTTCATATCCAGATTCAGGTTGGAATGATTTCATATGTTGGCAACACATGTAGTGAACAGATAGTATAATGTGCAAAATCTCTAGAATAATTAACTATCTTCTCAACAGAAATCCTTTTAGAATCACAGCTATGACATGATATCATTTAGATAACAGTATTGATTAACTTGCAAAATGTGCCTTATATGTCGTAATTTATAAATATGAAAGAGGTGGACTTTTACCAGATGGAGACATTCTGTTACACAATTCTACTGCTGCAGTGAGACTGAAAGTTATCAGTGAATCGCGTCTCTGAAATGGAATGGGCCAAATTCATCCCTCGTGTAACTCCATGTTGACTTCAGTGGAGTTAGAAAAGGGGTGAATTTGGCCCGGAGTGTTTAGGAGAGTGCCTCTGGAGGAACTATTCTGTTTTAAAAAAAAAAAAAAAGTCATTTTGTATTTTTCTCATACCTGTCCTTAAAGACTATATAAAAGCATATTGAAGAACAAAAAAAGCTAAGCAAAAAACAATACCATGAACCATTATTCAGACAATACCATTCATAGATAGATTCATAGATACTAAGGTCAGAAGGGATCTCATCATTCTGATCATCTAGTCCGACCTCCTGCACAGCGCAGGCCACAGAATCTCACCCACCCACTCCTATGAAAAACCTCACCCATGTCTGAGCTATTGAAGTCCTTAAATCATGGTTCAAAGACTTCAAGGAGCAGAGAATCAAGTCAACCATGCCCCATGCTACAGAGGAAGGCGAAAAACCTCCAGGGCCTCTCCAATCTGCCCTGGAGGAAAATTCCTTCCCGACCCCAAATATGGCGATCAGCTAAACCCTGAGCATATGGGCAAGATTCACCAGCCAGATACTACAGAAAATTCTTTCCTGGGTAACTCAGATCCCATCCATCTAATATCCCATCTCAGGGGATCTGGCCTATTTACCCTGAATATTTAAAGATCAATTACTTACCAAAATCCCATTATCCCATCATACCATCTCCTCCATAAACTTATCAAGTAGAATCTTAAAACCAGATAGATCTTTTGCCCCCACTGCTTCCCTTGGAAGGCTATTCCAAAACTTCACTACTCTGATGGTTAAAAACCTTCGTCTGATTTCAAGTCTAAACTTCCTGGTGGCCAGCTTATACCCATTTGTTCTTGTGTCCACATTGGTGCTGAGTTTAAATAATTCCTCTCCCTCTCCTGTATTTATCCCTCTGATATATTTATAGAGAGCAATCATATCTCCCCTCAACCTTCTTTTAGTTAGGCTAAACAAGCCAAGCTCCTTAAGTCTCCTTTCATAAGACAAGTTTTCCATTCCTCGGATCATCCTAGTAGCCCTTCTCTGTACCTGCTCCAGTTTGAATTCATCCTTTTTAAACAGGGAGACCAGAACTGCACACAGTATTCTAGGTGAGGTCTCACCAGTGCCTTGTATAACTGTACTAAAACCTCCTTATCCCTACTGGAAATGCCTCTCCTGATGCATCCCAAAACCGCATTAGCTTTTTTCACAGCCATATCACATTGGCAGCTCATAGTCATCCTATGATCAACCAATACTCCAAGGTCCTTCTCCTCTTCTGTTACTTCTAATTGATGCGTCCCCAACTTATAACTAAAATTCTTGTTATTAATCCCTAAATGCATAACCTTACACTTCTCACTATTAAATTTCATCCTATTACTATTACTCCAGTTTACAAGGTCATCCAGATCCTCCTGTATAATATCCCGATCCTTCTCCGAATTGGCAATACCTCCCAGCTTTGTATCATCTGCAAACTTTATTAGCACACTCTCACTTTTTGTGCCAAGGTCAGTAATAAAAGATTAAATAAGATTGGTCCCAAAACCGATCCCTGAGGAACTCCACTGGTAACCTCCCTCCAACCTGACAGTTCGCCTTTCAGTAGGACCCGTTGCAGTCTCCCCTTTAACCAATTCCTTATCCACCTTTTGATGTTCATATTGATCCCCATCTTCTCCAATTTAACTAATAATTCCCCATGTGGCACGGTATCAAATGCCTTACTGAAATCTAGGTAAATTAGATCCACTGCATTTCCTTTATCTAAAAAATCTGTTACTTTTTCAAAAAAGGAGATTAGGTTGGTTTGGCACGATCTACCTTTTGTAAAACCATGTTGTATTTTTGTCCCATTTACCATTGACTTCAATGTCCTTAACTAATTTCTCCTTCAAAATTTTTTCCAGGACCTTGCATACTACAGATGTCAAACTAACTGGCCTGTAGTTACCCGGATCACTTTTTTTTCCTTTCTTAAAAATAGGAACTATATTAGCAATTCTCCAATCATTCAGTACTACTCCTGAGTTTACAGATTCATTAAAAATTCTTGCTAATGGGCTTGCAATTTCAGGTGCCAATTCCTTTAATATTCTTGGATGAAGATTATCTGGGCCCCCCGATTTAGTCCCATTAAGCTGTTTCAGTTTTGCCATTATTCATTGAAATAATACTGGGCCAATTCCTTAGACTGGGAGCTCGTGGAAGCAAGCGCCATTGTCCCTTCTTGTATGTCTGGGAAGCATCTAGTACAGAGATCGGCAACCTTTGGCAAGCAGCCCATTAGGGAAATCCGCTGGCAGGCTGGGATGGTTTGTTTACCTGCAGCGTCCACCGACTCGGCCGATCGCAGCTCCCACTGTCCGCCGCAGACCAATGGGGGTTGTGGGAAGTGGCATGGGCTGAGGGATGTGCTGGCCGCCACTTCCCGCAACCCTCATTGGCCTGGAACAGCGAACCGCAGCCAGTGGGAGCTGCAATCGGCCGAACCTGTGGATGCTACAGGTAAACAAACCGGCCCGGCCCGCCAGCGGCTTTCCCTGACAGGCCACGTGCCAAAGGTTGTCGATCCCTGTTCTAGCACTTCAGGAGCTTAACTGCAAACAAAACACACAAACAATAATACTAAATCCTGAAATGTGCTGCATGCTTACAGCTCCCATTGGGAGTTCAAAGAGAGTTGCTTGTGTTCAGCACCTCTCAGGATTTAGACCCATTCCTTGTGATTCTTTGATAGAAAACCACAGATTGAAAGGTGCATAGCAATGATGTGAGAGAACCTGCAGTCTCTCCTGCCTTTCTCAAACAAATCAATAAAGTGCCACTAACTCATGTTTAAGTACCCATTACTTTTGCTATAACAAGTGTCAAATATGGCAGGTTGTTTTTTTTACGAGTTGAACATTCAAGAGTTTTTAAACAAACTACATATGTTTCAAATATTAGCCATATTTTTGCTGGTTTTAGTCAGTGCAAAAAAGAAATACTTTACATTGGGTTAAATGCCATGTTGATAATACTCAGAAGATTCATTCATCTGAGTTGTTAGTTCTTAGTGAAAAACTATTGAAATGTGAAAGCATGTAAATAGTTCATAAGTGAAAACCAACAGCATTAGCTAGGCAACATGCTAATCCTAATCATTTACTAAAGAAATCTGATTCTTCTTGTAAGGGTGGAGTGATACTGTGTAAGCAGCTTTGTGCAGCCTGTCAGGAATTGATCATTTATTTTATAAAGACAGATATAGGTGTGCTTTGACCCCCAGAAAGCTGTCTCTTTGCACTGTGATCAATGTTCCTGTGGAATCATTCGTTCCTTTGAATGTCCAGGTTTAAGCTTCCATTTGCTAATAAACCTCTGATCTTTGACGTATTTCTCGGTTGGCTACTAAGCAGTAGTTTTTAAGCTACCTGGCTTTATTATTTATTTATTGGCTGACAACACAAACTTGCTGTAAAATAATTTTATGACAGTTTATAGAAAATGGAATCCTATTTTCAAAACAGTAGGCAGAAAGTCCAATATATGCACAAATGTTGTGATTTGTTGCTGGGGCTCCAAAAAACATCTCTTTTCAAACTATGAAAATATGCAAATTGTCATAGAAGAAATATTATTGTATTACTAAACACCCGTGTATCTCAGTAAAAATGTATACTGCACTTTACAGAATGTAGATGAGACGTATCCCCTGCCCATAAAAGCTTACAACCTAGGAGCTACTCGTGCAAGAAGTAAGTTGCTTCTCAACATGAGTTAAACATCTAACATTCTAGCCCACCACTATAAATAGTTATTCACATCTGAGTCAAATATTTTATGTAAATAAATCATTACACATTCATTAAGGATAATGGAATATTTTAAGATCTTTGAAGGCTATTGTCAACTAGAAGTGAAGTTCATAATTTCATAAAGCACTGCTTAGGCCCCATTCTATAGTCTTGCAAGAAAACTCCCATATGCCCTGTCTCTACTGGCTTAGAAACTCTGCTTGGGATCTGTGTACATGGAGCTTCAACTGGAGATGGGACTTAAAGACTTCATATGAATAGCCTTTTTGAACACAAATCCAAACACCTCAAATTTGAGAGAGATGTTTAGATTGGATCAATTCAAAACTTTGAGGGTCAAGACCATCTTTGCTGTTCCTCTGAAACTGGTTTCAATAGGTTGGCTGGCCAGTGGGAATTGTTTGCTTAGAGCAAAACATTCTTTAAAACATTTGGTTATCTCCCTCAATAATGGCTAGTCAAGCAGTGTTAGAAGCCATTTTTGCTGAACCATACTGACGCCACATTTAAACATGACTCCTACATCAGCAATAACAACCATATTTTTTCCCTTGAGGTAAAGAATAGAGGCTCCGACTCTTCATAGGTAATATCAATTTTCTCTCATTATACTTCTGAAAGCACCAAATTACTTTTATATAATGTTGCAGGTTGAAGTGTTGATTTTGTAGCGGCAATACAGCTAGCAGAACAAAAAGCAAATATTTCTCTGGGTAAGCTTCATAATAGTAAAATCAATTTTTTCTTTTCATATTATGCCAGTGCTATTCTGCCACACGTGATGAAAGATAATTGAACTCTCCGGTGGATTAGTAGCAGATGCTCCTCATCTGGAGACATTTACATTTCCCCTTCTTCCCTGAAGCACTAACTTTCACAAGAGTAACCTTTTGAATAGTATTTGGCTGCTTCATCAAACAGAGTTGTGTGATGTATTTGCTTGATAGTATGCTACAAATGTCAAGGATGCATATATTGATCTTTTCATAACTCATCTATAGTGAACAAATATCTCTGTACTAGGAAGGTTTCTTTTCTTTCTATGCTTATACAATATTTCCTCAGTGTCCTAATTGATATATTAAGGGTTAGATTGCACATAGCCCTTGTGTGTGTTTGGAGAAAGAGCTAGGAACCTTCCCCTCTTCTACTCTCGAAGCAAGGAATAGGTGGTCCCTATAATAGGAGGATGAGTGCAGTGACAACCCCCTCCTAACACTTTCTACAAAGAGGGTGGAGAGAAGGCCGGGTTGTGGCTCCATTACTTTTTCTCCTCATTGGCCATCCAGAGAGAGAGAGAGTGAAACATCCTTGCAGCATCCTAAGGTATGGAGTAGCAGATATACAACCTGGAGTTCTGGAACTTCCTGACCCCACGCACAGCCCCAAGATGTTATAGCTCATGCTGTACACAGCCATGTTTTGTCATCATCTGGCTAGAAATAGGGAGATCCAAATTGTGCCCACTTACATCCCATGCAGCCCTGCTGAAGTCCATGTGGTTGCTTGAGGTACGAGTACAGAATTTGACCCTGAGTGCTCAGAGTTCCACCTTAGTTTAGCTTGCCAGTAGTGGATAAGCCTGGTGCAATTGAGACGTTGTAACAGCATTGTTTCCAACCTTCTTTCCCTCAAGGTGTTCTTGGATGGATTAAAAATTGAAAATTCTTTGTTTTTCTTATTCTTTCCAGGGGACATGAGTTTTTGGTAGATCTGAATATTATGAACTTGTATGAAACCATTGAGTTTGACCAAATGCGGAGGCTGTCCACACCATCCTGCACCAGTTCCAATTCCAACTACTACACAGTCTGGAAATACTTCTGCAGGGACCACTTTGGCTGGAGAGAGTACTCGGAGGTATCTGAAACTTTCCATAAACCTGTTTTGGACCAAAATCCAAAATTATATTGGAAACACCTGCTCAGGTGGAGTAGGTATCATTCAAGTGTAGTATCTGTATTATAATTGATGTCCTTTCTCAGGGGGCCAATACTCTTCATTTGCAGGGGGCTGGATAGTTTTCATCTCCAAGTCTATTGATGTATAGCACAGCAAAGATTTTGTTTCTCTGTGGTCAAAATTGACCCTGCATCTTATGGCCATAGAAAGCTTCCAGGACTGCAGAACACCGCAGTCCTCCTTCAAAGTGCAGGGGCTGGGGCAGGGAAGGAACAGGGACTTGGCCAGTGGTTCTATCATTGGCCAGATTCATTGACCAAAGTGTGTGTGAAAGTGCTTCCCATTGGCTTAATCAGCTAAGCTAGTGCAGAGGTTGGAGTAGCAGTTGTGTGACTACTTAATCCCTACCTATAGGTTAGTGTATTTTAGTTTTGTCCAGCCCCAGTCTCCACATAGTTCCCTTGCTCAAACTCATTTACTTGGTTTTAGTGAACTGGGGCAGGATATTGAATTTCATCTGCTGAGCTTAATCTTGCCATAGGGGCACCTGCATTGGGGCAGCGTGGAACTACATTGCCCCAGGTTGGAGTGCCAAGAGGGACTGTGCCTCAAAGAGGCAGAATCCTTCTGAGAGTTCCCCAGCATGCAGAAGCAGAGCATCCATTCAGACAACACAGACCACTTCCTCCTGTGTGCCCTTTTCCGCTTGTATACCTGCAGAGCTGCCGAGTACAGGTTGGTCCTGTAGGATTAGATTTATTTTCAGTTTGTACCTGGCTTAGACTTTTTCCTGTAAAAACACAGAAGTAGAGAACCAAATCTAAAGAGCCACTAAACATCTATAATGCTTTCCTCTTTTTGAGTCTCTATGGGCTCAGAGAGCAATGTTTCCAAAATCTTCTGGTATCAGAGAATGAAACTAGTTAGTTCAAAGAGTGTCACCAGAATCATGAGAACTCTACTGCACTTTTCTACACAAGGGTTTATAATATTTCTGTGCATTAGTCTCCAATTCCTCCTTTAGAAACAGCCACAGAAATGTAGAAGATTACTTAAACATCAGGGGGACTGTTGTATGCAATATTGATTCTATTCAGCCAGTAGAGACAGCAATAAAATGAGAACTGTGCTCTGCTGAACTTTTGTTCCACAAGTGACCTGTGATAACATTTTAAATGTGGAAGCTGACTAATAGGTACAGTAACTCCGTGCTTAACATTGTAGTTATGTTCCTGAAAAATGCTACTTTAAGTGAAACTATGTGAAGCGAATCCAGTTTCCCCATAAGAATTAATGTAAATAGGGAGGTTAGGTTCCAGGGAAATTTTTTTTCACCAGACAAAAAAACTATACAGTACTATCAAATTTAAGAGCAAATTAAAACATGCTAGTTTCAGGGGAGTGTGGCTAATCCCTCAAAAACCGATTTTAAGGTATGAGAGAATGTTATAGAGACCTGTCCTTAAAGGAAAAAAACTTTTCATTTTGATCAGTTCATTGTTCTGAAAACTCACTTTGGGAAGGCAGATAAGTGGTTTAATGCTGGGATTCCTGTGTTCAAGTCTTGTCTTTACCAGTGACTTGCTGTAGGAGCTTCAGCGAGTCACTTAACCCTTCTGTGCTTCGGTTTGTCCATCTGTAAAATGTGGATGCTATTATTTCTCATTCTCACAAGAGTATAGTGAGACTTATTTTATATTTGTCAAGCATTCTGAGATCTTTGAATGAAGAACAATCTAAATGCAAATGAATAAAGTGAATGTAAATCATATTATTAAATGTAATTCTCCATTTTATTAGTGCATCTGAAGCAGACATTTGAGGTTTATAATGTGATTAGACAAATACCCATTTAACCTTTTAGCTGGTTAGTTGAACTGTTGTATTAAAAACACTTAACAAAAACAGTTGAAGATAGAAGCAAAGTTAGTTCTTTTGCATTAAGTTACCATAACTTACTTTTTTTTTTTTTTTTTTTTTTGGTCCCTTTCTTTCTCAAACAGCCTGTTGTACGATTGATAGAAGAAGCCAACTGTCGGGGTCTGAAAGAAGTCCGGTTTGTTACCTGGCACAATCAGTATATCTTGAACATCAGAGATGGTTTCCAACAAAATGCATGTTTCCGAAGAGAAATCAAGAGGAGACCCCTTCTTCGCTCATGTGTTGTGCTGATGCCATTCTTACAGTAGGTATCCTATGGAGGGGGGTGGAAAATTTTTACTGTGAAAGGGTACTTTTTAAAGGTCCTTCGACAATGGTTACTTTCCTTCTTTAACACGTGACAGAGGGAATTTTTCCTTACCTCCTATTTCTAGATTTTCCTAGCCAGTATGTCCAGTATTATTTACTGCTTGCAACTGAACTCAAAATCAAGTGCTTTAGTACTCAATCTAGTAGGATTTATGAATTAGTTATACTTATTTTTGTGTATAAATATGGGCCCTGATTTAGTAAAGCATTCTTATAGAAGAAAGGTGCTTAAGCACATATTTAAAGCTAAGTTTATGCTTAAGTGCTTTCCTGAACCAGGACCATAGATTTCACTTAGAAAGATCCCAAAGCTTTGCAAACATCACCAAAGGATTTAAACACATGTAGCAGAATCACTTCACCCCCAACACGGTTAGAGCGGCCATCTCTATGGTGAAACTCTGCAACTATTTAGCAGCCCACAGCAATGCTGCTCAGCAGTTTAGAAGTGGAAGCAAAGAATAACTCTAGAATTAGGCTTAAAGTTCTCTTCTCTGACTTTCTCATGCACAGTGTAGATTTCCTTGGGCATGGACTGGAGATGTTCACTGAAAAGTAACTTAAGTAATAACAGTAGCAAAATATCTCAATTATAGCACTATACTGTAGTTAAGTGCCAATTCTGAAATGACCCTCCATTGTCCCAGCACAGGAATCAGCCTGAGCTGTGAATTCCAGAGCTCAATGTGCATTATGTTCCAAAATGTTTGAAGCTGAGATTTAAGTTCAGGCCTATCTCTGAAACATATTGATTTATTGATCATGGAGGATTGTGTTCCATGACCAGTGGAGCAGGGAAATGGCATGCCAATGTTTAAGTGCCTTTTCTGGCCTGGCACTTTAGGAGTGAATACCTACAGGGCACAACCCTACTGTAGCTGAGCACAAACTTCTGGAGTCCCCAATCCATTGAAATCACTGAGAGTTCTGCCTGAGTAATGATTGGATGCTGTATTAGTAAATCTATCATTTACAGTGAAGTAAGGCATACCAGCAAATAGTTGGAAAGTGGCCACAAAATGTCGGGGACGTGATGGGAAGAAACTGGGTCTATATTTAACTTACTGCACCCATGAGTAGCCATCTTCTCCCCTTGAATATGATTTCTAGCCTGTACTCAAAATCTAACCTTCAATAGTGCACAACTCTACACAAGTGCACACATTTGGTAGAAGGCATAAGGAGCCTTCCACTCCCCACCACCCCGGCATCCTTTCTGCTCAGGCAAAGTCTTGTTTGGGAGAGCAGGCACTGATTTCTGGTGGCAGCTTGAGTTGTTGATTAGCTACCTAAATGGGATCACTCTTGTACTTCTATCTTTGCATGCTGCAAACCGTGGAATAGTAGAACTCCAGCTGCATGGGATGTAAGTCAGGGCAGGATTTGGTCCAGTGCTTCAAGTCAGTACTT
The DNA here is from genome assembly GCF_009764565.3 of Dermochelys coriacea. Taxonomy (NCBI): domain Eukaryota; kingdom Metazoa; phylum Chordata; order Testudines; family Dermochelyidae; genus Dermochelys; species Dermochelys coriacea. The sequence continues at coordinate 24,736,082 of NC_050076.1, read as the reverse complement.
TCAGAAATGTCACCATAATATCAGCAATGTTGGATACTACAATGTAATTTCTGAACTCCCTACTTCTACTGGCTTGGCCTGGGAGTTCTCAGCTTCCTGCTACTAGGTGGTACGGTGGAGAGCCAACCTTTAGCTGACTGCTCCTCCTCCTTTGTTTCCCTGCCTCAGCTATTCCATGCATTCTAATGTAAGCAGGAAGGGTTGAGGCAAGGAGTGAAAGGGAACACTTGGTCCCTGTTTCTCAGAGTGGATGAAAGGTGGGGAGGACTGGCCTGCTGTCATGAGGGAAAGCCTCATCAAGTTCACCCCAATCCGTTGTGGCCCTCCTGTGGCTGAGTGTCTTCCTGCCCCCCATACTCCCAGCTTATGTAGAGAATCATGCCATCCAAGGCTTTCACAATGCTGGCATCTATGCGCTTAACACCGTGTAGGATGAATAACATCCTTCCCACTAGGGGATGCTGGCTTGTTTTTGTTTTTTTTAAAAAAAGGACATAATTTACAGATGTACCTTTGGGCTTCTGAACATGAGAGGTACAGATGTTCTTGAAGCTTGCCAAACTGTTGTCCATATTTCTGCTTCTCACTCTCTTTAGTGATCACCAAGCCATCAGCTCCGGGCTTCATAAAAAAAAAAACAAATGTTTAAAAACACTATCATTTTCAAGAATGTTTAGAGATAAAGCATGCCTTGTTTTATCATCCTCTGCATTGGGGGTGAACTTGTTCACCCAAAGGCCAAATGAGAAAAGTGTTGCATTGTAGTCCTTTTTGATTAGAACTCATAAAAATGCCATTTTTGTGATCTCACCAGCACAGCTGGAAACATTATTGTCAGAGTCCAGTAGTTAGGAACATATTGTCCTCTTAGCAAAGGGGTGGAAGTCATTAGTCTGACTGGCAGCTTGTCATGCTGGGTCAATCAAAGAAGATTTAACTGCTGTGTTAGGGCTAGAATGCTCATTAGCTCGCTGAATTGTTATAGCATCATAATTGTGAGGTGAACGTTAATTTGTTCAGGGCCTTGAAACAAGTAATTGTTGGAAATATTTTCAGTTATAGTCTGGTGTGGGGAAAACCAAGAACTATAAAATGAAATTGGAAAAAAGAGTAAATACATAAAAACATGGACTTCTAGTTATAACACTTCTGATTCTAATCTTAGGGGGAAAATAAAGACATGAGGTGTTTTCCTTCATCTCCAACTGATATTTTGCTCTGAGTGCCTGTTTTACTACAGTTTAAGGGTCTGATCCTGAAAGGTACTGAGCATCTGCAGCTCCCAGTGACTTTAGTGAACTCATGGTGAAATTTCCACTGTCCTGTCATAAACCTCCTTAGTTCTTAATGCAGTACCCCTGAGACCTGATGATTTTCACAAATAAACCAGTGATCTCACATCACTTATTAGCGAAAGATAGCAGTGTGCTGTGGAGGGTGGGATGGGGGTCTTAGTATTCAGACTTTATTACTTTATAAAGTATTCTATAGTACTTCATTAGTTCACTATCAAGTACAGTGGCTTCCATTAAAAAGTCAACATTTTCCACCAGTTACAAACAGTGATTGCCCCCTTTTTCCTATACCTAAAATAAGAGAGGGGATAGGATCCTAAGTTTAGGATAGGATACTTAATGAAGGAGTGGTGATAAATATCTGATAATGGTTGACAAATGTTGACTTTTCATGTATTATAAATGCCTACAATTAATTTATACTTGTCAAAATAAAGGAACAAAGTACATTAAGTGATGCAATATCCTTAATGATTTTATTGTGTTTGCTTGTTTACTCTCTCATCTGTAACATTTGTTAATTTGCAGGGGGTCTTCCAATCACTAGCATGAATTTAATGAGGTTCTGTTGTAACTTTTTGTTACCCACTGACCTTTTTCACCTTATGAGCAAAAGGACAACAACCCAACCCCCATTGTAATATCTTAAACAATTACTACAAAATCATTAGGAAGGTACATTTACAATCCATCCTCTGGGTTTCCTTTAAACTATTAATGAACACAGTGGGCCAAATTCTGAGCTCAGTTAAACTGGTATAAATAAATCCAGAGCTGAAGTCAATGGAGTAGTTGTGTTTTTATAGGGCTGTAACTGAGACCAGAATTTGGCTAGGTGGTTCTACTTTTCAGCATTGTACAACAGATGTAAGGACATAGATTTAAGTGTAGTTCTACTCTGAAAAGTATCTTGTTAAAAATGATCTTACGGGGATCACTGTTTGTTGTTTCTCAGAGATCCAAATCAAATCTGGTAAGTTTTTTGTTGTTGTGTGTGTGGTTTTTCTTTTTTTAAAAAAAAAAAAAAAAAAAAAAAGCTCTGTTTAACTATTTTTTAGCCCTGTAAATTCAGCCTTTAATCAGAAAGTCACATTGGGTTCTTTCTAGCTTACACATCACCAACAATAAAGATTCTGCAATCAGAACATAGTTGACAATTCTGATGATGATGCACAAACAAAAATAGAATCCAGCTCCCATAGTTGTGTTGGCTCTGCTGGGAAAAGAAGGGAGAAAATAATTTAGTCGGTAAAGAGTCTCTGAATACACAGAGAGCAGAGTGGTTGAGTAAGAAATTGTCAGTTTTACACAATTTTCAATTAGAACTACACTTTAACCAAAGGAAATTGGCTGCAATAGTGTTGCCTTCAGGAAGTTCTTTGACAGATATAGTGCCATAGTAAACTTAAAAAAAAAAAAACAAAAAAAAACAACCAAAGTTGGCATAGGGAGTTAAATCTTGCTTGCCTTTCCCATCCACTGAGTTTCACTGACCTAAATTCAACTACTTGTATAAGGAAGGCAGGCAGGATTTGGCCTGAGATGTAGACAAAACTCAACTCACCTCTAATGTAGCCAATTGATGAACAGAATGTTCTCATGTCTGTCTTTCCTCCTAGCCAGAGCACATAGATTTTCTCTGTTTCAGTAGTGATACCTTTTGTAAAATAAAAATGAGTTAGTAACTTTCAGGGTGTGCTTAATATGAGCTCCACTTCTTGGGATTAGATACACAGCTGTACCTTGTGGGTCATAAAGCTCTAAATTAGAGATTGGCAACTTCATAATTTGACCTTGGCCAAGTGGTATTGCTTACTCATGACTACTCTTTACTGATCACCTGTGCCATGGCGTGGCCCAGGAATCAGAGGAAAGTGTCCATATCAGCTTCCTTCCTGCTTCCCCAGTGCCTGAGTCTAGCAACTGTAAAATGAGTTCAGATCAAGTGCTTAGCTGATGCAAACTGACATAGCTGCATTGACTCCAGTGACTCCATTGACTTCAGTGGAGCTACACCTATTTACATCACCTGAAGATCTGGCCCTCAAATTTTAAGCTCATAGAACCTGACTCTGCACAGCCAACTTCAACCATGGGACTACTCAACTAAGCAAGCATAATTCAGTTGAATAAGGCTTACAAGTTCAGGTCCCTAATCAGGTGAATATAAGCAAGATACTATGCTAGTTATCTAAACTTAGCAAGTCTTAAATGTACCTGCCCACAAGCCTGAAACATGCTTCAGAACTGGAATTATTCACAATGGGTGAAATTTTGGCTTCACTGGAATCACTGGCAAAATTCCCATTGACTTCAGCAGGGCCAGGATTTCTGTATTTATGTTTGTGCATTTTAAAAATCCAGCCAAATGTACGTGTAGCAAACACTTACAGTTTTCCTCCCTCTGGCATGAATGGTCCTTTGCTGCCACAGCCTTTACAGACAGCAGCATTGCTCCTTCCTCCCTCTCTGGCAGCACTCCCTGCAACAGAGACTGGTCCAAGACATGAAAATAAACAAATGCAGATATGCTTCTGGCCCATGCAACTAAAAGGAACTATTTCTAGAGAGCTTTCCTCAGGACAATAATATGCAACACTGAAATTCAGCTATCTTTTGTGGTATTAATTATGTTTACCCATTATTTATCCAGGATCATAAATCATGCATGCCTTTTCTTCTTGAAAGGTGTTCTAAGGGAGTTATCAAAGTGTTCTTTTGTTCTTATTTTGTATGTTGCTTGTTCAACGGAAATGGTTAATGAATCACAGAAAGTTTATAAAATAATTCCATTTTCATTTGGTAGCGTTTTATCTGTACGAGAGATTTAGAAACAATTATCTGCCACTGACCCATGTAGCAACTCATTCTAAGTTTCTCTGCAGATTAGAAGCCTTACTAATTATTATGACAATAGGTTTCCACCAGTGGTGTTTGCACTGAGATTTTTCCCCCTTAGTGAACTGATTCTGTACTCAGGCAAGCTTATGAGAGTTTTGACGTTGGTTTGAATAGACATAGGACTAGGGACTAAACAGATACGATGTTTGGCATGCTCTTTTTAAATAAGAATTTGAGCTATATAAACTTCTGCATTGTCCAATAGCCGTAAAGCAGCAATAGTTTAAGAGATTCTAATAGACTAAGGTCAGAAGGGCCATTGTGAACATCTAGTCTGAACCTTGGTAACAAAATAATCATAGTTTTGAAAGTCTTATTTCTGATTTTTTAAATGCAAAATCTTTCTCTTTCTCAAACTAGGACTCTGGGTGGCAATCCCCCAATACCTTCTACATCAGCTGAACCAGCCTCTTCACAAGTCTTATCTCCGATTGCTATTACCTCTCCAAACCTTTATCCTGAAACTTGGATTAGTATGGATCCAGCTCAGGACTTCATCCAAGTGCCTGTTTCTAAGGAAGATAAAAGCTACAGAACCATTTACAATCTGTTTCACAAGACTGTGCCAGAGACCAAATATAGAATTTTGAAAATACAAAGAGTGCAAAACCAGTTTCTCTGGGAGAAATATAAAAGGTGAGTCCATATAAATATTCTTTTTTTATCATGTTGGAAAACTTTCCTTCTGAAATAAAAAAGAAATGATGGTGTTGGACGTGAAATATAATCTGATTGTTAAATAGAATATATAAATTTAACCAAATCTCTTCTAAAAAAGAAAAAAAGCAACAGCTTTAAGTTGAATAGTTTTGCTTGAAAAATAAACAGTGTACATATTTCCTGAAAATTTGTGTAAGAAGGTTATATGCTATATTTTGACATATTGAAGTGTTCATTTTCCCTTTTGCAGTTCTAACATTCAAGATGATAACATTAATATGTGGAGAACCTTTTATTCATAGAGCTGCACTGAAAATTCATCTTTTTTTCTTTTTCTATTCCAGGAAAAGGGAATATATGTCTAAAAAAATGACAGGGCTTGACAGAATAATGAATGAAAGGCACCTGTTCCATGGTACCTCCCAGGACGTAGTGGATGGAATCTGCAAGCACAACTTTGATCCACGAGTCTGTGGGAAGCATGCCACCATGTTTGGACAAGGCAGTTACTTTGCCAGGAAGGCGAGCTACTCTCATAACTTTTCCAAAAGGTCACCCAAAGGAGTTCATTACATGTTTTTGGCTAAAGTACTGACAGGAAGATACACAGTGGGCAATCATACTATGAGAAGACCTCCACCTGTGAACCCTGGCAGCATCACCAGTGACCTTTATGACTCTTGTGTGGACAATTACTTTGAACCTCAGATCTTTGTCATTTTTAACGATGACCAGAGCTACCCTTATTTTGTTGTTCAGTATGAAGAAGTTAGTAACACTGTCTCCATTTGAAAATCCTCCATGCTGCTAAATTATTCATTATAATGAACTTTTATCTGACATTTATAGTAGTTTTTGTGAAAAAACATGGACTTTGCAGAACTGATTAAAGTTAGTGGCTTGGAGGAGGGCTTAAAAAATAAAAAAGAAAAAATCCTGAAGTGACCAGTTGTGCACTTGCTGTTTGATTATGTATGCGCAAATTGTAAATATTTCCCCATCCTTTTGTTATAAAACCCTGTTTATTTATGTTAGTAAATATTCATGTTTAAAAAAATCTTTGGGTCAAATTATTTAAATTATGTTGTGCTTATGCATATAATTGTTGGTTCATAGTTGACTTGAAAATTTCTTATGCCCTGATCCCATAATTTTAAACTTTTTTAAATGCACGATCAAGATAACTTGCAGCCGAGAACTACTAATATTGAATTTTAAACAAATTTTGGAACATTAAGGAAGTTCTTGAGACCAAAAAAAAGCTAATATTATGCCAATACTTAAATAGGATGACACATAATTAAATATAGGCCAGTTAAACTAACAGAGATCCTGGGCAAAATTATAGAAAGGCTGTTATGGGATGCAGTCTATAAAGAATGAAAGGATGGTAGACTAATTAATGCATATCAACATGATTTTCATAGAATTTTAGGACTGGAAGGGACCTTGAGAGGTCTTCTAGTCCAGTCCTCTGCACTCAAGGCAGGACTAAGTATTTTATGGAAAATAGGTCTTGTCTAACAAACTTGATATTTTTTCATGGAATTACAAGTTTGGTTGGTAAAGGTAACAGTTGACATAATATATTTAGGCCTTAAAGGCATTTAACTTAGTCCTGTGTGACAGTCTAATTTTAAAAAATTAATGTGGGCTATATTGATTTTGAGGACAGCTAAACTGGTTAACTCATAGATCTTAAAGTAATGGTAAATGAGGAATTCTTATCCTATGAGATGTTTCTAGTGAGGCCCCATAGGGATCTGTTCTTGGCTCACTGTCCTTTTATATCTTTAGCAATGATCTGGAAGAAAATATAAAATCATTGATGGTAAAATTTGCAGACAACACAAAAACTAGTGGAGTACATAATGATGGGATGAGTCAATTATACAGAACAATCTGAACTGCTTGGTAAAACGGGCTTATTTGAACAACATGCATTTCAATACAGCCAAATGCCAGGTCATACATGTAGGAACAAAACAAAACAAAAAAGGCAGGTCATAGTTACAAGAGGGGAGATAGTATCCAGAAAGGCTGAAAAGGATTTAGGGATTATGGTACGTAACCATCTGCAGATGAGCTCCCAGTCCGATGCTGTAACTAAGAGAGAAAGAGAGAGAGAACATGAGCCTCAGATAAATAAGCAGAGGAATATCAAGTAGGAGTAGGGAGATAGCATTGCCTCTATGTTAAAATACATATATGAGTGAGTCTCCAGTTCTGATGTCCATATCTCATAAAGCATATTGAAAAATTGGAAAAGGTTCAAAAAAGAACTACAAGAATAATTTGAGATCTGGAAAACCTGCCTTCTAGTGAAAGACTTCATCTATTTAGGTTATCCAAGAGAAGGTTAAGGGGTGACTTGATCATGGTGTACAAGTAGTTGCATGATTCCTGATAGTAGTTCTTCAATCTAGCAAAAAAAAAAAAAGCATAATAAGATTCAATGGTCAGAAGCTGAGGTTAGACAATATAAGACTAAAAATGTAGTGCAATATTTTAACAGTGAAGGTAATTAGCTTTCAATTTACCTAGGGACATGGTGGATTCTTTATTCTTTAAGTCTTTCTAAATATATGCTGTAGCCCAAACAAAAGTTTGATGCAGAAATCACCAGATGAGGATCTAGGGTCTATGTTATGTGCGGACGTCAGACTAGATAATCATAATGGTCCCTTCTGATCTTAACCTGATCTGCATGAGCAAAGCCCCATTGGCTGCAACTAAGCTCCGCACAGGTGCAGGGATTTGCTTGTACAGATCTCATTGAAGAATCAGGGACTTCTTATTTTAAACAGATGAACTAGGGAAGAGAAAGCATTCTCCATGCCAATGGTAATAGAAGTGCAGCAATTCCTATATTAGTATAACTGAAAACAAGTCACATGTAACATACTAGTAACGATTATAGACTTGATCCAAAGCTCTCTGGTGTTATGGAAAGACTCCCGTTGACATCATTGACAGCTTTTGATCAGGCTCCATTAGTTGAATTGTTCACAATTAAGTTTGTTTACCTGATTCTGTAACACTACATTTAATCTCTCTATGTAGATATATTTTATTACAAATCTTTAAACTGGAATCTGAAGTCATTTTAGAACTACGATTAAAAATCCATTAAAATCTGAACAAGTAAAGAGCAATTATGTCCCCTTCCAAATCTTCTAAGCCAATCACTTGGTATCCTAATCTACTAGTTTCACCTGAGTGACTCATGAGATGCTCTTGTAATACAAGAGGACACATTCTATAGCATTTAGAATTCCACAAGATCCTTCACTTCCTGCAGACATCTGAACAATGAATGTATTAATCAGTGTTACTGCACACAGTGCTGTCCTGGTGTTTAACTCGGTCTCAATTCAGCAGTGTAGTTAATACTTCAACAACACAATCAATGGAAAGTTTCTAACAAGCTTTGTCTACACTAGAGTTTTAAGAAATGATTTTACAAAGAACTATTGTGTTGGATTTTACAATGTTAACTGAGTGTAGACAGAGTGAGTTGTAGTTTCACCTTGATGTAGGTGGTTGAGGTGAACCCCATGAGTATTCACCTCAACCAGCTACATTGAGGTAAAACTGCAACTTGCCCTGTCTACACTCAGATTTTACAAAGGAGAATCAGGCTCTAGGATCTTTGCATTGTGATAGATCCTCATCAGACATCTTTGGAATTGTCCCTTTGCTGCCTTGCAATCCCCTTTTGCATCCATGTTCTCCTTGTGGCCTAGTAGAACCGATACTTAATAAGTCAGAGACACACGAGTCCCTCTGTCACCAATGCTGCATACTTTCACTCCCTCTGCCCTGCTGTTAGTTGCCCACAGGCACTGACTTTTATTTTTCCTGGTGGGTGCTCCACACCTAGGTCCCCCTTACTCCAACTCTTCCCAATATTGCTGCGCTCCCTCCCACTGGCCTGCTGCTCGCCACACTCCCCCTAGCTCCTCCCACCAACTGCCAAACAGCTGATTAGTACCGTGGAGCTGGTGGGTGCTGAGCACCCACTATTTTTTCCCTGTGGATGCTTGAGCCCTGGAGTGTCCACAGAGTCAGCACCTATGTAGCTGCCCCAGTAGGATAACACTGCACGCTATCAGTTATGCATTGTTTGGCTCGCCAGAAGGGTGTTGAGCTTGGGAGCTGAAGCTCCACATAGCAAAGTCATCAAATTTAAGTAGCAAATCTTGGCATAAATTAATCCTACTCATTGTAGCACAGCCCACCCTCTGCTCCACTGAGGTGTGTAAGTAGTTTGGTAGTTGCACACCCACTCACCACCATCCCAGCCCATCCTAAGCATTTCCCTCTGTCCTGGAGGAAATCTCTGCAATGTGCAGAAGGTGTGGCGCATCTGTGAACAAATCACCACAGATTGTTCTCCCACCTGCACAGCAGAACCCAGGTATACCCTCTGTGCTTGGGACCCTTCATACCTATGCAAAGCAGCAGGAAGGATTCTGCCTTTTATCTGAGTATGGCTGACTCAGCAAAGAATCATGCTAAATAGTGTAAGTTAAGATTTTTACTACAGTGTCACTACTCCAGGGCCCTGTGTAGATTTGCTAGCTGACTCAAGGAGCAGATTTAACAGGTGCCAGACAAAGCAACATTCAGCTCTCTTTACTTGGGGTAGGAATGTTAAGGGGAAAATAAGGGTCAACTGGATTCCAGGATTGTTAGGGGGTGCACAGGCCTCTTGGAGAGTTGAGAGAATGGCCTCTGGGGTGAGTAAAGCCACAACCACCACATTGGAGAAAAGTGGTTAACTGGGCGCAGGAGGATGGTAGGCAGCAGTGTTTGTTTGGCCTAGAAGCCAATTAGGGAGGAGCCTTGCATGGACAGAAAGGGATGACCAAGAGAGACAGGAGAAAGATATTGCTGGTGTTGTGCTTCTCAAAGAACTAGGTAAGGATTTCTCTTTCTTCTGTGCATTTGGTGCTGTTTATATTTCAATTGTACTGAAGCATACTATCTGGCTGGAGGACTCAGACATCTGAGGACTTGTCTACAGGGAAAAGTTACCTTGGTATAACCCAAGGTGTGAATTTAGACCTGTCTAGCTCCCTCTGTGGCCAGGCTTAGCATAGGAGTGCCTTTTTCGCTTTAGCCTTTGTCACTTTGGAAGGGGTTTAAGTAAAACCAAAAAAAGCCACTCTTTCTGGACTGAGTGTCCCTAGGGAGGATTATACTAATATAAAGCTATCAGTTTAACTATACCAGTATAATTAATGGTATAATTGGTAAAACTTCCTTGTGTAGACAAACCTTCTGAGTTATGGCCTTTTTACTTTTGTAGGTCTCAGTCTCAGAGACATCATGCCTGCTTCTCCCTTGGTCTGAGTCTGTCCATCCCCCCACCTTCTGGTGGTCTATAGAGAGCTTCTAGAGTGCATTTCCAAATGCATCTCAAGGACAGTTAGTGAGAATCAAACTGGCAGTCAGGTTTGTTGTGGAAATGAAAACCTGACATGTGGAGGCTGCTACCTGGCTGTGGTACCCTGCACTCTCTCCTCTCTCAGCTGGCAGCTTCTTCTAAATCTGCTGCAAAACTGTTCCTGGACTGAAATTACCTGCTACAGTTGCTTGTAGAATATAAAATCAGAGTGGGATTTTAACACTGTGTGCTCCATAATCGATCCTCTCATCGGTAGCCCTGCCCGTGTGGCAGTATTCCCTCTCTACTGGGCTTTTTTTAAGTAGTGGGGGGTCTAATTGTGGGGCGGGTGGAAGGACTGGTACTCTTTCAAGCTCCACTCACAGGATAAGCTCCACCCACACAAGTCACTCCCTATTCTTCATCATCTGATTCTCCACACCCTTCCTTTGCAGTGATGAGCCATGAAATAGATAACAATGTTGTCTTATAAGGAATTTCAGGAGGAGTCCACCCAGAATCCTTCTTTTTGTAGTGTCATTATAAGGTACTGTCACTGGTAATCACTATTAGCACCCACTGAAATGAACAGGGTAGTTCACAGCTCCCTGAATTATTGCCTAGGTTCGAAGAACCTGGAGCAGACATCACTACCTCAGTTTCACTCTGTTCACATGCTGAGACTATTTTGTCAACTATAATAGCTGCTAGGGACAGGTATGTCTTCACTTCAATTAGCCCAGGCTAGGCTAGCTCTGGTGGAGCATCCCCACTACCAGTCCCTATCCAGGACAGACCCAAGGTGGCTGTGTCCACACTGGTGCGGCATTCACCCATGTGTGGAGCTAGGATTTCTGTGGGGATATCCCATGGCTTTTTGAGCTTCCCTAAGCTGTGATGCTCTATGAATTCTTTTGCAGTGTATTGTGGGAGAACATGTCTGTCCTTCGTGGGCCCCTGTGTGGAAGTGCTCTTAGCCTGGCAACTCACTGAAGTAACCACTCCCAGTGGGTAGCAAGGCCTGGTATTGACTGAGGCAGATGACCTGTCCCTGCTGTAGTGATTAATGCAATTCCTTTTGGTAACAGGCAGCAGATGCAGGGCATTAGACATGGAGCAGGGCATTTTGGCAGCAGCTTGTTCCTTCCCCACCCCAGAAGGCAGCAACGATGGCAGTGTTCCCTGCTGAGATCACACAGGCTGTATGTGGACATGGAGTAGTGGAAACAGCTAATATGGGTTTTAATAGCTATGGAATCCCCCTGTGCTGTCAGCACTGAGGCCATGGAAGCTGGAGGAGCCTACTGAGCTACAAAAGGAGATATGGGAAGTTGGCTCTGCCTAGAAACCTGACAGACTGTTTAGAGTTCCTTCTGTCTGAGAAGTCCTCCTGCATCATAACCCAGGAGTGGTGTAAAATTTGGGCAAACGTCAGAACTCCCAAGTAGGATGCATACAATCACCACCAGGTATGCTTTTGCAACCCCCTCTTTCCCACCCAGGGCAGCTGGATCTCTAGACCTGTAGTATTGTTCGATCTTAATAGTACTCTGGTGTTCAGACTCCCACAGGTCATACCATGGACTTAGTATTTAGGCTGCCTCTGAAAACATTTTAATGCTAGTGTCAATGTGAGAAAAAGCACACTGAAAGTTATACATAGCGACCTGCTTGTGGGCATTGCTCAGCTTGTGCTAGTAATCCCTGCTTTTCAAGTGTGCGCCACCCTAAATCACCGGTTGCATGTTTAGCTCCCTAGCTTAGAATCCATCTTGGATTGCATGTGGCCAGGGAGGGAGAGGAAGAAGCAGTGGCAGGGAAAATGGAGGTTCATCCACCCTCAAGTGAATCTTTGTTTACAGATTCCACCTAATAGCATGTAACACCCCCAATGAAGTAGTGAGATTAGTCATAAGCAAAGCCATCCCACCTTGTGTCAAAATACCCCTTAACAATAACATATACTCAGTGGCAGCCCATGTCTTACTCAGCTACAGCGATGCTAGTTCTCTGCTTCATCTTCTCTGAGCTGTTCCCCAATTCCCACCGCCACCCTGCAAGACATGCTGTGACTCCAGCCAGGATTGTCCTGGCTGAGCGCTGAAACAGTCAGCCTCTGCTCCAGCTCCTCTGATCCCTCCAGTGCCTCTAATCCCAAAACCCCAACCAGCAGGGAAAGGGAACTCAGTGCTTGGGGCTATGCCAAACACCTTATCAAAGAACAGGCCCATTACTGATGACTAGCCATTGTGATCCTGGGTCTTCAGGGCTTTGATTTTCTCCCTGCAGTCAGAAGCCTTCCAGTGAATCTCCTTCTCAGCCAGCTTCTTGGAGATATCCTCAAAGCACTGTTGATTTCAGGTACATCTTTCCAAATGTTGGGTCTTCCTGACCTCACACCAGAGATCCACTGGATCCTTGGTGTCAGCAACTGGCAGCATGCTGGGAGGATGATTTCCCAGAGGACATTTCTGTTCAAGTGCTGTCGAAAAGCAGTAGAAATGTAGCCAGGCCTGTGCAGTGTAGGGGTTAAATGTCAGCCTGGTGTATAGAAACTGGAAGGAGACTTCTGGTGCAAAAGAAGAGAGTAGGTGAAGGGGAAGAAAATATGGCCTGGGGGAACTGTGGGAAGACACTGGAGGAGTGTCAGCATGTGTGATTGGTTAGTCTGTGTCTTTACTGGAAAGTGGATGGGCTAAAGTGGAAACTAGGCTCAAGTGTAAATCGAGTCCAGCTAGGCCAAATGTAAAGCACCACCAAATCCAGGCCAGAAGTTTTTGTGAATAATGACAAGTTGTCTTAGGGACAATACCAGGGTTACGACCCAGGCTTACTCTGTACAAAGACATACCCCTACATACATCCCCCCCCCCCACCCCCCACGAGTGAAAGCTTACATTCTGGAGAACAAGAAGGCAGCATGGAAGAGATGCTTGCATGTCATCTGTCCCAATCCAAGCCCTGCCTTCAAGTATTCCAAGTGATGGGGAACCACTAGTTTCCTTGGGAGACTTCCATATTCCAATAGATCATTCTGGCAGGAAGATTTTCCCATCAATCTGGTGGTTTATTTAAAAAAAAAAAAAAAAAAAGCACTTTTCAACTGCAGAATCATACATCCAAGCTGGAGTATTTGCTATAGCAAGCTAAGTGTAAGTATACTCTGACACTACCTAGAGTGCAAGGAGGTGGGAAGGTAGCTCAGTTGCTGAACCCAGTAGTCCTTGGTCTCCCTTTTGTGATTAACAGCAATACCATTGAGAGCAATATTTGTAATATGGACACTCGTTCAATGGGCATTGGACTGAGACCCTATACACTCACTTCATTTGGGACAGCAAACAGCATTGGATGTTAACAGCATCCTATTGCTATTGGTCAGGTTTGGATTTGAAGTAGTGACATGGAGGTAAAAGGCTCTGGAGCCCTCTATCAATAATCCCCTGAAAATGGATTGTATAACCACTATTTCCAGCATTCTATTAACAGACAAGTATGTGCAAATACTTCCAGTACCTAACACACATTTGCGGTATTTCTTAACTGTTCATTAAATGTTATGACATCATTAATATCTCCTAAATTATGGTTCTGTGTTTCCCAAGTATAGGAACCAGATTGAGTGATTTGAAAAGCGCAGTTTATAATGATTATTTTCTTCATTTCCCTCCATGCTAACAGCGCGTTAGCACTTTCTAATGCCATCAGAGGAAATGTTGAACTTTCACATACAGCTTCCTCTAAGTTCAGAGGACCTGATACATTGGGTCAGAGAGAAGAGAAAAACCCCATATAACTCCACGGACCGCACTATAGTCACTCCCAATTTACACCAGCTTAAGTCAGAGGAGAAACTTGGTGAAAGTCAGTGTAGGTACATGGGTGTAAAACTGTTCTTTAGTGAGAAGAGAATCAAGCCCAGAGTCTTTTGGTGGAACCCAGCAGTCTGACCCCACTTATTGCAGAAGTACAGATGACCTAATTTTACTTATTTTTCATTAGTTCCCCATCAAACAGGATTGCTACAGAACATGAGTATGGCGAAATGTTTGACCAGATGCACTCCTGTATTCACACACCCTACATACCATTGTACTAATCTTTGTACAAAATATGCCTTGTAAGGTATCATTTGAAAATTAACAACTTGCTGGTCGATAAAATCATAGGGCAATGTACGTAGCAATATTATATGTAAAGTTATGAATATGAGCTGGACTCATGTCTGAAGTGTGGTTACCAGACAAGTCTGGGGAGTGGTTAAATCTGTTTCTCAAAGACAAAGGACAAGCTGATGCCTATAGCCAGATGTCATCAAAATTGACGGGAGGTCACCTGACAAGTGGCCATTCTTTGGCAAGGAAGGGGGATAGGAGCAGGTTGATCTGCATTTTAGCAAACAACCACATGGAACCTTGTCTGGGGCAGTGCAGAACACACTTTTTTGAGGGAAAATCTGGGACTGAAAGTGTGTTGGGATCACCCTGCAAGCGGTAACCCAGGCTGGTGGAAGCCAGAGTGTAACTGATGTGTGGCTGGCAAGCTGCAGCTATACACAGACACTCATGGTGTTACCTCCATGCTGTTTGTGAGCGAGCCAGGTGAGAGCTACAGCAAAGCATTGTGGGGCACTATATTTTCAGGGCAGGGGTGATGCTGCCCCTCCCTGGTCTGGAATGCACACCAGCATGTCATAACATGTCTCTGTCATGAAGTGCATGCTTTGTAGGTACAAAGCCTCACACAAGAAAATCAGAGGATCTCTTTTTTCCAAACGTCATGAAAAATCTTTGGTCTGTTAAAGAATCCAACACTAACTGGTCCTCTTCTGCCCCCAGGGAACTTCTACAAAATCAAGCTTTTGTTTAATGTGGCAGGGGTTCTGTGTGGTTTGTGTGTAGGAAAACAGATATTTCTGATCATATGTTGGCAAATGCTTGTTGAGATTAGTTAGTCAGTGATACTGCCAAACTGTTCCTCATTTATTTGTTTTAAAAATGCACTTTCCCCTAAACGTATGTACAATTAAAAAGGGAGAGAGCAAGACGGATAGATAAATACCTCCCCATGCTCCTGTTCTCCAGTTGATCTGTCAATCCACCCATGACAACACTCAATACTCAGCTGGTCTAGGTATGACGGCATTGGGCTGGCACTCAGGAGACCTAAGGTCAGTTCCCATATCAGCCACTGGTTTCCTGTGTGCACTTGGACAAGTCACTTAATCCAGTGGTTCTCAAAATACCCCACAGGTGTGATGATAAAATCCATTAATGGTGTGAGGTGCTCAGATCCTATAGTGATGAGGGCCACATAGAGAATATTAATATCTTTCTAGACCCCCATGCCCCTTTGTGAGCCTCCACTCTCTCCTCTTCATGTGCCTGGGAAAAGAGGCGTCTCTTACAGCTACCCTGAACATTAACAGGAGCCTTGGGATCTGCCAGGCTGAGAGGGGAAATGAATTCCGGACTTGAGGAACTTCCACTGAGACTGCCCTGACTGCAGTCCCCTTCCATGTTAAAGTAGGGGGAGCAGCTTGCGTGACCTGTAATATTGTGGGTGTCATACAGGGTTAGCAGACATGGTATGATATGAAAGCTTTCTTCTATTGGATTGAAGGCATTCTAATGAATATTTCCTCCATACATCAGCTTGAACAGGGTGCTGGAACTAGCACCCCCTGGCTTGAGGTAGTTTCCATCAGAGACAGGGTTTACAGTTTGGTTCAATGGCTTTCAGCACCCCCACTATGCAAATTGTTCCAACAACACTGAGCTTGAAAGCTACCAGCAGAAACCTTTGCATACAAGCAGCTGTCTTGCTCTGCTAGACACTGTACAGCCTCCATCCACACCTGAGCTATGCAAAACTCCTTGTCATCCCAAATGAGGCCTGGTCCCCCAGTGAGTCTTACATACATTGGCAACTCCCATATTTCTCCCCAACTAGCCAAGTGCACTGATTGCCCCTGTGCTTTCAGATGATTGAAGTTTTCCTATCTTCTGCTTCATTTTTTAGAATTTCCTTTTTAGTTCATAAAAATAGCTGCAAGTGCTGACAATAAAAAGTCCTTGCTTGCACTGCAGGGTATTGACAATATTTATGTTGTTTCCATACCAACGTGTTTAGAAAGTACAGAGTATCTTTCAAAGACTTATCAAATTAGCAGCTCCTTACCAGATGGTGATCAAGTTACATGATCACACTAAGTGCATAGGGCCTGATTCTCCTCTCACTCTGGTGTAAGGCTGAAGTAATGTCACTGAGATCAGTGGAGTTACAGTGGAATGAGAAGAGAATTGAGCCCAGAGTTGCAGTTAAAAACTCATGGACCCTTAGAGGTAGGTCCTCACTGCAGAGTTAACTTTGGCTCTTATCTGGGTGTTGCACCTAATGTCACTCCTATCCACATACTAAACCCTCTCACCCAACTGTGGTGGGGCTTTAAACCCGGGCTAGCTGGCCTGGCAGGTGGTATTATCTAGAGCCCCAATGCTGTTTGTTTGTGTATTACCTCAGACTTTGCAGTGAAGAACGTTAGCTAAATCACTCGAGTGCTGATAGTCCTCGAATGTGTTCCCTCAATTCTCTCCCAAAGGACAGACAATTTCTCCCACAATTCGGTAGGGAAGAACCATAGAGTGGCTCATTTTCCTGCAGGACGAAGAATCAAGGGATATGACCCCAGAAGTCCTAGTGACACACATGGGTGAACACAGCACCAGTTAGGATACTAACTTGGGTAGGGATGTGCAGTGTGGCTGCTGATACCCTGCCGATCACCCAAGTTAGCTCTGCAGTGAAGACATACCATTGGAGTTGTCTACAAAGGTTGGTCTAGTCACATTCTTAAAGCAATGCAGTTTAGTTTGCATAAGAGACCAAGTTCTGTCCTCAGTCACAGCCATACAATAGGGCCATGAAGGAGTTCAAAAGGTTTGCCTGTGGTAACTGAAAGCAGAATTTGGCAGAAGGAATAGGAGACACCAATAGATACTAATTATGTTGGTTAATTGCTTCACACAAGCATCTTCACCTTTCTTCCACACAACTGCTTGCACAAGGGGCACCTCCTCACACAATCCTGCCCCTCTTCAAACCCTTCCTTGGGACCCACTTCTAACATAATAACTATAAGATTAATCAAAAGATAATGGACTTGATCCAAAGCTCACTGAAGACCGTGGGAATCTTTCCACTTACTTCATTGGGTTTGGGATCAGGTCCAGTGGCTACTTAGAGGGTCAGTAGGAATAGCTGATCTCTATTTATATTTAAAAAATGATCTGAAACCCACAAGTTGTGGTCACAGCTGGCCTGTTTCAATGTGTTGCTGTTACTTTCCCCACCCTCCCTGCTTTCCTCTTATTATGTGTTTAAATTAACTTGTGCCCTCTATTAAATTAGAATGTAGACTCTTCAAGGCAGGGTCTATGTCCTATTCTGTGCATGTACAGCACCTTGCACGATGGGGTCCTGATCCTGTATAGGGCCTTTTGGTCTTACCACAGTACAAATGAATAATAACATTTAATTCTTGCATCCCAGTAGGAGAAGAAATGGTGCACAGGATGTGTCAAAAGTCAAGGGTAAAACGAGATTAAAAAGTATCATCTGTGATGATAAAGAGCTTAAAGATGCACGTGTTTAACCTGTAGGTGACGGTGTATGCTTAGGAGGAAGGCTTTAGAATGATCAGAAAATGCAGTTAATTTATAGCAGAGATGTTCCATGGAACAGAGCAGTAATAAGCATGTATTTGTCAAAAGGGAGTTTCTAAATTGGGTGGGGCTGTCAGGCTTGGCTAGACTTAAATAGTTATTTCCAGACTTGTGGGAAACTTTAGGCCAGACTGTAAAATGTAGTGTGTACACTGGCAGGGCCCTGGCCCCACAAAGGCTTGATTAACTTGCAGTTTATTCACACACACTGTATGCTTTGGAGGATTCATTGGGTGAATGCTTTTGCCTTTCTCCTCTGGGAACTTAAATCCAAATCCTGATTGAGGCCAGAAGTGAAAATTAACTTGGTTGTCTCTGCTTTAGTCATTAGAGAATGTCTATAAACATCACAGAATTAGCACCGTGTTCCATGTCATGAAATTAGTTATGCTGGCACGAAGGCTAAAGACATATCACTGACTTGAAAGGGAAAAACACTTCAGAAGAGTGTTTTAGGCTTGGAAATTGAATGGAAGAAAATGAAGATATTCCAAGTGAAGGTTACACTTAAACCCAGGACAGCTGAAATGCAGAGTAAAAGTAGCCAGATAATTCCAACCATGTCCCCACCACAATCTGAATCATCCTCCTAACACAGGGGTGGGTCTAGTAACATTGTAAGATGTCTGGATAGGGGCCATTGCCCTGGTTCTGGTCTCTTTACATTGCTCCTGTGATGTACAGGGGACAAAAGTGGCCAGAATTTCCCACTGGGGAATATTCTTGGAGCCGGGAAGTCCCTGGGTGGCTCTGGGGTAATAGAATGGCTCTGCACCACAATCCTTAACAGCCCCTGGAGCCAGAGGTATGTGAGGAAGTGAGTAGTTTGAAGGGACATGGGGATGTCGGGAGGGTTCATGCATAGAGAGCCAAGCTGCGGGCTATTGCAGCCTGGGCGTAAATTAGAACAGACACTGTTATCTTTCGCGCCATTTCTAAATTCAGTGCAGTGAGTGCTGGACACATTTGTGGGGTAAGCGAGAGCATAGACAGACACAATGAGTGACTTCCTGACAAGTTTGCCCTGGGTAGCTCTTCCAGTGACTGCCAGCAATCAGAAAAGCAGTATATAAGGACGGAGATACATAATTCAAGGGAAACAGAAATGCACCCCTCAAAGAAGTTACTGAACAAGACTGTGAGATGAAATGCTTGGGCTAATGGTGTGATTCAGCATAAGTATTTTGACTTTGTGTGGGGTCCATTTTATTGCCCATGAAGAGAACAAGGTGACGGTGGGTAGACATAGCTGAGAACAAGGATAAGGAATTGGTTAAAGGGGAGACTACAGTGGGTCATACTGAAAGGTGAACTGTCGGGCTGGAGGGAGGTTACCAGTGGAGTTCCTCAGGGATCGGTTTTGGGACCAATCTTATTTAATCTTTTTATTACTGACCTCAGCACAAAAAGTGGGAGTGTGCTAATAAAGTGTATGGATGATACAAAGCTGGGAGGTATTGCCAATTTTGAGAAGGACTGGGATATTGTACAGGAGGATCTGGATGACCTTGTAAACTGGAGTAATAGTAATAGGATGAAATTTAATACTGAGAAGTGTAAGGTCATGCATTTAGGGATTAATAACAAGAATTTTAGTTGTAAACTGGGGATGCATCAATTAGAAGTAACAGAGGAGGAGAAGGACCTTGGAGTATTTGTTGACCACAGGATGACTATGAGCCGCCAATGTGAAATGGCTGTGAAAAAAGCTAATGCGGTCTTGGGATGCATTAGGCAAGGTATTTCCGGTAAAGATAAGGAGGTTTTAGTACCATTATACAAGGCACTGGTGAGACCTCACCTGGAATACCGTGTGCAGTTCTGGTTTCCCATGTTTAAGAAGGATGAATTCAAACTGGAACAGGTACAGAGAAGGGCAATTAGGATGATCCGAGGAATGGAAAACCTGTCTTATGTAAGGAGACTCAAGGAGCTTGGCTTGTTTAGCCTAACTAAAAGAAGGTTGAGGGGAGATATGATTGTTTTCTATAAATATATCAGAAGGATAAATACCAGAGAGGGAGAGGAATTATTTAAGCTCAGTACCAATGTGGACACAAGAACAAATAGATATAAACTGGCCATCGGGAAGTTTAGACTTGAAATTAGATGAAGGTTTCTAACCCTCAGAAGAATGAAGTTCTGGAACAGCCTTCCAAGGGAAGCAGTGGGGGCAAAAGACCTATCTGGCTTCAAGATTAAACTCGATACGTTTATGGAGGAGATGGTATGATGGGATAACATGATTTTGGCAATTAATTGATCTTTAATTATTCATGGTAAATAGGCCCAATGGCCTGTGATGGGATGTTAGATGGGGTGGGATCTGAGTTACTACAGAGAATTCTTTCTTGGGTATCTGGCTGGTGAATCTTGCCCACATGCTCAGGGTTTAGCTGATCGCCATATTTGGGGTCAGGAAGGAATTTTCCCTCCAGGGCAGATTGGAGAGGCCCTGGAGGTTTTTCGCCTTCTTCTGTAGCATGGGGCACTGGTCACTTGCTGGAGGATTCTCTGCACCCTGAAGTCTTTAAAGCATGATTTGCGGACTTCAATAGCTCAGACACAGGTGAGAGATTTATTGCAGGAGTGGGTGGGTGAGATTCTGTGGCCTGCATTGTGCAGGAGGTCAGACTAGATGATCATAATGGTCCCTTCTGACCTTAATATCTATGTACGCATTGTACATACAATGTACACATTGATCAAGGACTTTCTAGATTTTAACCCCCCCCTCCGTCCCCCACAGTTACTGTGGAAACTGGGGTTCTAAGAAAAACACCAAATATTGTGAGAGTTGTGATAAATTTGTATGTGTTGGTATCCCTTGGAGATCCTGTTCTTCCAGGGGGGCTCTGCAACATAATATTAAGGAAGCACTTTGATATCATCGGCTAAAAGATGCTTTATAAGTGGGGAAAAATAAAATTTTTCCATCAGAACGTTTTTCAATAGAAAATGACTTTCTGAATTAAATGAAAATTTTCTTCACACATTTTCTTTTCATACACAGTATTTAAAAAACAAAACCAAACCAGAAATGTTTTGCTACTGGAAAAGAATGGGGGAGGAAAAAAGGTAGGAACCAAAGGTTTTGTTTGTCCATCATAACACCAATAAATGCATACAAATTCCCTGCCTCTCCATTCCCAAAAATTACCTTTCTTGTCCAGCCCTGTGCATAACTCCAATGTATTGATATTTTTACCCAATTTTGGTATAAAAATTTGGGTCCATTTGCTGAGAATTAACTGCACCCTGAAAATGCAAAAACTCTGGACCAGATTCTGTTTGGTTTGCATCAATGCAATTGTGATGGGGTGCTGGGCAGTAACCGCTAATCCAGCACTCTGATCACTGCAATGTCAGTTAATTGCCAGGTGCATTCCTGAATGTGGGAACTGTGCCAAATTGGTAGATTGAAGATAGGTGGAGAGAGTTAAAGGCTAATTACTTCATTAACTCAGAAGGTACAAAGGCACAAGAAGGAAGTGCAAATGGGGGAGTGAGAAAGTGGAAGAGCTGTAGGGTCGAACACAGGCGAACTCTCCCCTGCTGGGCTCAGGAGCCTTCAAGGCCAAGGAAACAGTAAAAGCTCCTGCACAAGCTATAAAGTTGTTAGGAATGCACTTTGTAAATAAATCACTGCATGTGTTACCTGAAGATCTCCGAATGATTTATTTGTCTGGAAAGAGGCAGGAGTGGAGCATGCCCCTGCCACATGAACTGAGGACTAAGTCTAGTTAAGTGAATGCTGTTTCACAGGTGTAAGTCCAGAAGAAATCAGATCAGAATCTGGGTCTTTGCATGTTACTAGTGACCAATTGTTTAGCCTCACTAATCCATAGCAGTAAACAATGTGAAAACCAGCTTCAGAAGGCACTTCTTCCTGCTCAAGACAATATGCAGGAGGCCAAAAGAGAAGGGAAAAACAGACTGTCAAATGTACAAAAATAATCAGTTATTTATACTCCTGTTAGCACTTTATTCCAACTGACAGAAGAAAATCTTTCCCATCGTCAGGAAAGTGCATTTCCTCTGTTGCAGGCTTGAAGCAGATTTGTGATGACAGAATCCTCTAACACTGTGACAACAGTGTAAACAGTGCTATTTCAGCCATAAGAAGAGTATTGTTGGGTAAGAAACCTCCGGATTGGAGCTCACTTGCCAACTAGGATGGAGGGAAAAGTAGGTCTTTTATTAATCTAACTGTATCCTGTTTCAGATGTCTCTGGAAAATGTAAACTATAAAACCCTGATATTAAAATATGTTGAAATATATAGGCTTATATTTATGCACTCTTCAAGCACAATGTATACTTGGGTAACATGATCCTCTCTTTCAATAGCTTTGATTGCTTACGCAGTTACAGAATTAGTGTGAATATCTCTCTCAGCAGCATTTTAAAAAGAGCAATACAGGCAAGTAAAATCCAATGATTTCTGGGTATTGAGTGTCTCCGTGGTAGGCTGGGAGTTCAAACCCAGCTCACATTAATTCAGACAAGTCTACACTGCAATGTAAGCCCTGGGTTTGTAGAAAATGAGTTAGCAGATCCTGGGTTTGCTAGCCTAGGGCTTGAGCATCTACACTCATTTGTAACCCTAGGTTAGTAATTATTGAATCCTGGGTCCCATCCTGGGCCTCCAATGTCTACACTGCATTATGTGGGCTGAGTGCAACCACCCATATCCCAGATTTCCTAGTGCCGTCCCAAAATGTGGCTGCTCTGCCAGGCCAGCTCTAGGTTTTTGCCGCTCCAAGCAAAAAAATTTTTGGCTGCCCCCCCCTTTTTTTTTTGTTTTTTACACATGTACCTGCCTGTACCTGAATCGGGGTCCTGCCAAAGGAATTAACAGTATTGGGATTCACGCCAGCTTCCAGGAGCAGCCACACCCTCTGCACATCTCGCTGAGCCGCAGCATTAGCCAGCAGGTCCCTCTCGCCACCTGCAGCTACAGCCCCCACCTGCGTGCCTGAGGGCGCCAACTAGCCAGCTCGCCCCGAGCTCCCCCACGGTAACTAGCGGCACTGCTGGCGCCACCCACCATGATAGATTTTCACCACCTTCTTTTCCCTTGCAGTCCCATCCTGCCCTGATCCTTCAGAGGCACGAGCATGCAGGGCTCCCCCCACCAGCCACAGGTGACACTGCAGCCCCCAGCCACGGGAACAATCCCAGGAGTAACTTGGCTGTCGTCTGCCTTCTCTCTCCTACCCTGCTCGCCTGCTGCGCATGTGCTCCCCATGCAGAGAGAGACCGCAGGGAAGCCTTGCCATTGCGCAGGGAGGCGGCGGGGGCGGGGGCGGCTGCAGAGGCCAGGATTGGAAAGCAATCCCTGCCGAGAGCTGTCCCCTCCCCTGTTGGCGCTGCGCGCCCTCATAGCTTTCCTCTGCCCTCATGCTTCACCCCTTGCACAGCCACTCTCCTCTCCTCCCAGCTGTGGTGTCCCCCCCGCCTCGCTAAGTCACCCCTGCATCCCCCCACGTGACCCCCTCCACACTGAGCCTTGAGTGCTCACCCTCTTCCTACAAAGAGGGGCGCCCTGTGGCTCGGCTCACCGCCGGCTAAGCGCCGTCTCCTCTACCTTGACTGTGACTTTGTTGCTTGACAGCGAATCTGGACCCAAGGTGGCCTCAGCTCGTCAAAATCTCTCTCCTGATCTTGACAGAGCGACCCACGTGGTGGGTTTTTCTGGAAAAAAAAAAAACAAAAAAAGGATGGCCGGAATGCCGCCCCTGGAATTGTGCCGCCCCAACCAGGTGCTTGCTTTGCTGGTGCCTAGAGCCAGCCCTGCTGCTCTGTTCTTTAGTTCATGGTGCAATGTGGGAAAACTTGATTGTCCACCAAACATGACTGTCCAGAGGACAAAGAAAGTCAGCTTGGGAGATTGTGGAATACTTTTGGTGGACTCCCAGAGCACGAGTTCAATGGGGCTGTGTCCACACTGCAAAGTAATAGGGATTGAACTCTGGATCCTGCTTTGACTCAGACTCTGTGGGGTACGGGCTGGATCCAAGCCCTGGGTTAGTGCAATTTGTGTGTTGATAGAAGGGGGATTAGGCTTGAAGCTGTATTTACCTCTTAGGGGTCCCAAAGCCTGGGCTCCAGCTCAGGCCTGGACATCTACACTGCAATTTTATAGCCCTGCAGCCAGAGCCCCATGAGCCCGAGTCAGCTGACCTGAGCCGGTGGGAATTGTGCCATTGACTCCAGCAGAGCTACAATCTGTGTTACACATCTTGTTGGCCATGGTCACAATTCTTGACATCATGAATCTGTCACCACAAGTGACAGTTCTGGTGGCAGTCTCAGTGGAGAGGTCAAGAATTGGGTGGACTTGACCAATAAACTACTCTTTGACCCTTAGAGATGGTCCTTCCAGGTCAGGTTTGAGGAACGTTGCTGAAGTGGTGTGGGAAAGCTTACGCTTTTGTTGTCTCTGGTGCACAGTGTCACAGCTGCAGGACTAGCTGCACCTCTGTCCCCTTTGTGGTCTCTCTGAGTGTGCTGCTCAGGTAACAGGCCTTGTGCCTTTACCTCTCCTTGGGTCAAATTCCACAATTTTCCCACTCTTAGACAGACTTCTGAGCTACAGCACACTGTATATCTGCCTTTCTTACCCACCTGTATTCACGCACCCATAGTTCTTCCCTTTGGGAGTCTGTGATCAGTGATATATGGTGATCAGACAGCCTTCTTAAACTAAAGCATCATTTATTTGAACAGGAGGACCAAAGCATTTAGAGAGAGAGGATTTTAAAACAACCAACCATCTACATGCCTATCTTACTTAGTGTTATCATGCCCTGATGGAAACCTATGCAGGCCTATCTTCTCCAGACACCCAAAGGGTGTCTTTGGTATAGTCTGGCTCCCCTCTCACCCTAAAAAACAATTCCCTGAGCAGCCCCCTTCCTCTTGAGAGGGAGTCCCTTTTTAAACTGCTACAGTTCTTTCGATCTTCTGGCTCCCAGGCCTTGGCCCTGCTCTCAAAACCAGTTCTCTTAACACCCCTTCAGTGTTTGCTGAAAAGTGATTTTTCCTGAACCATTCTTCTTCCCTTCCTTCTTGTTTGTGCCCCCCATTAAACTAAAAATAAGTTCATACAGCAGACATCCCAATAACCAAGTCAACAAACAACATTCATAAATTATTACAGAGGAGCTCCAATTCCATCACACATAGGTGTTTATGGGTAAACAGGGGACTTCGATCTTCCTGGTCGTTATCATGGCATCTCCTGTGAACACAAAAAGGATCTGTTTTGCAGCAACTGAAATATCTATTCAAAGTTGCAAAGTAGTAAGGGCTGTGAATCTAAGGGCAGAGTGTACTGTTAGATTTGTGACTGTTGACCTATGCTCACTTCTGATTTCTTTTAACACTGCATTTGACAGAGTGCTTTTCATAGTTCATGTTCAGTCATACTAGCTGTGACTCAAGGGCCCAGTCTCAATGTGTGAAACCATGGACATGAAAGGGGGTGGGAAATGAAGATATTCATGAATGTCTGATTCTTATAACAGCCTTGACAAATGTTCATCCTTCACAATGGCAATGCCCTCCATAGAGATGTGTCACAGGAGCTGGCTGAGAACACCACACTGAATAGCAGCAAACATGCTGCCTTTTATTTCATGGTCACCAAGGCTATAAATACACTCATTCCTTTGGCTCTTGCCATATTCTGACCTATTGAACTGAGACACTCTAATGCATGCATTGATGAGAATTTGGACAGAGATGAGCAAATGTATTTATCATTAACACTGTCTGCCACATACAATCAAATATTTAACTGGGTCATGAACAACAGTGGAGATCAGAATTTGGCTCTAGGATTAAGAATTCCAGTATGACAGGGTGTCAGTCTTCTTCTATATATTCCCCTGCTCACAGGTATTTGTCCTGCTGGGAGATGATCAGTGACTACAACTGACTCACTGGGTTGCATGTATGGCTTGTTAAACTCCATCCTGAAGGTGGATTTCAAGAGGGAGCAGGAGGGCAGGTCTGGACTGTGAACAGTCCTTGCTGAAGATGTGTGCTGTTACTACAAGAAGAAGTCAGCTTGACTCCTCATGGTGCCAAACATATACTTCCCCTGTATCTACTTTTACTTCTGCTTCAGTTCTTAGTCACAGGCTTGGCATCGCCTTCCTGAATAAATCTTGATTAGCAGATGAAAGGAAATCTGTGTATAGCTTTCATCCTTCCATCTCTTGTGCAAACATCTTGAGAACAAGCAGTAAGCTAGGTGTTCTGAAGCACTATAAAGAGGCAGGGTAAAGTTCACTTCACTTCTCCTGAAACTATAACACTGATCTAGCATGTCATGAATCATTGTAGTGCTTTTTATAGTACACATGTCCTCAAGAGCCAAGATTAGTCCAGTCAATAGTTCTGCTCAGGGATTCTGAAGGGAACACAACCACTGGAAAGATCTTTTCCCTACCAGTCTGTCCTTTCCATGACAGGTGGAGTGTCCCCACCAGTTTGCATTACTTATCTATCACAGAGGAAATTGTGGTTTTGACTGGGACACTTTATTATGCTCAGTATCCTCCAGTGTGCTTTGCAGATACATGGCCAGATGACTGTGTGTCTTATGGCTGGATCTGGGGATTTGGCAACCAGATGTTTCAGCTTATAGTCACAGGTCACCTGAATATTCTTGCTGCTGTGTTCTTTAGATTTCCTGTGCAGCTCTTGCCATGTGTGAACAGTTCACATTCCTTAGCACATTGGTAAAGCAAAGCTGTAAGATTGCTAGTCTGCGCACTTCCATCTCTGGCATTGGGGATGTGTCTGTTTAGCATAGTGAGCAAGCCTTGCCTTCAGGAACAAATGTGTGACATGAGACTGTGACTATTCCAGAGTACAGTGTCACTAGGGTTTGGTCAAGAGTTCCAAAACAAACAAAGCCTACGAGTTCTCAGGGCTAAAAGAACACTGTGTCTCTGGGTGAACATTAGGTGACCCACAGTCATAAGAAAAGTCAAATTCCAGTCTTGCATTCAGGTATCAAGCTTCAAACAACACCTCAACCATCAGGGCATGACAATTGTGGAATTAGGTTAAGATAAGTCTTAACAATTTCTCCCAGCTGGCACGAAGTTAGTTTTACCCCGACAACTTCTCTGCAGGGACTTGTAAGTCTTCTGCCTGTGAAGATTTCATAGGAGCTCAATCCTCACACTGCTACCATCCATTCATTTCACACAGCTGGCAAGCAGCCTAGCTTGCTTTTTCCATGCTATGTCTCAGCCCCAATCAAGGTCACCAATCAGGAACAGGTTCTTTCTTTTTCAGCCCTCTAAAAAGTGCTGCCATGGGGGAAAGGGGATTCCCTGTTAGAAGAGCAGGCAAATGCTTGCTGACCCTATGCTGCTCCTCAGCAGCCTCTGTGCTTTTGGGCAGAGTTTCCAAAGCTGAGGAATTGGCCAGACAGCCATGCCTCACTATGGGGCAGAAAGTGGACAGTTTACTGCACCAACAGCCAGCAAAGGGAGCTCTTGTTCAAGGATCCTCTTCTTTCCCTAGGACCAGAAAGTATTGGGACTGGGTAAGTTAAACCATGTGCTCAGCTGCTATGGCCATGAGGGTCATGTAAGTTCATGATGGTGGTGAACATAACCTAGCAGCTGTTTGTTCTTGTCCTCTGGTATACACCTGCCCTTCTCATGGATGCTAATGGAGTTTGCAAGTGAGGCAGAACTTGGCTAGTCTGTGTTCAATAAACCAAATGTGGGAACTTTCATATCAGTGTTTAACTTTTTGAAAAATTGTAGTTAAATCCCCATAGGATAATGCTGGTTGATAGATTAACATTTTATGGATTTATTACTGGCGTGTACCCAGGTGAATCTTTGTATCTACACACCCATGCTTTCTTATCTTTGATCTAAACTGTTGAACTGTTATGGCCAATTCATAAGCTGTGCTTTGTCACTTATACAGCACCAAAATTACCCAGTGAAATTAATATATTCAAAAAGTTGTTCAAATTCCAGTAACTCTTACATTCAGGGAGCATTTAAAAGCATGAATTTACTGGTGTTAAGCTTAGAAATATCCCCCTCCTTTTTTTTTTTTTTTTGGTTAACTTTGCAATGTGAGCCAGAGGTCTATGTTTAGGGACTTGTATTTATAACATCATCATGACAACATAACACTTAATAATATTATTACAAGTAAACTATAGACAATTATCCTTTCAGATCCCCAGGCACATTTTGATTATGATCTGTAGTTGTGTGTGTGTGTGTGAAATAAATATATCTCTATATATCTATATAGGAAGAGCTGAATAGTAGAGTCCAGATCCACTGTGCAGATCTGAGTGGAAAATTTTGCCTTAAAGTTAACTATCAAGATTCTCAGGCCTTGGTTTATTACAAAAAAGTTATGATTTAGTGGGACACAATCATGCCAACATTCATATACTTTTCTTTTGTTTCAATTTGTGCTAGTATCACTACCTGGATTATTAATAAACCAATTTAAATCTAATTCGCTATTCCTCTCATTGTTTACACTGTTATAGTGTGCATATACACTCAGTTTGGATAGTGAATCAATTTCACTTTTGTTTGGTAACTTTCATTTTTTGGTATTCAGGTATTACCAGCTGGCCTCAGTAATTGAGCTGCAAGAAAATGTGATTCCTTATATACACTTTTTACATTAGACATTTTATTGATTTTCTGTTTCTTTTTAAAGACGGGTTAAATGAAACAACTGACTAGATACTGAAGTAGTAGTAAGATATCTAATGCATATTTACTTGCAAAGAGTTATCTAGGTTGTAACTTGGGCTCACTGCAATTGGACCTGCAATTGCTTAGGAATGCAAAATTGGAAGCATTTAAAAATAATTAGCCCTAAAAAATCCCATGATTTAATATAACAAAGATGATGTAGAAAGTTTTTTGAAAAACATACCATTCGCTAACAAATTGCTCCTTCTCCTAATCCTCTTCCCCCTCCCCTCATATAACACCAAGGATAGCAGGGTCCCCATACTGAAGGGATGTCTCTGCTGTTGCTCTCTTTGCCCTCCTGGGAAGATCCTTTTGTATGCTTCTTCCTCCCAGTAGTCCACCTTAGGGAAGGGAATCTAATCTCACATATGCTGTACCTCCTCCATAGCCTCTCTCCAGGGGTTGTTGGATCAGGGGCAAACTATGGAGAGATTTCTCCAACTTTTAGCTAAGTCTGAATCCATTTGCAGCACCCTATGCTATGACTTCACATCTTGGGCCAAATACACCCCAACACAATGGGTTGTGACTTCTGTGGTGTGGCCATAGTTAGCACCAAGGGTGAAGCTAGCCTCTTATCTCTACACGTAGAATGTGCCGGATGCGTTGAGCATCAGCGTAAATTACATCCATTAGCATTACATCTCTTCTGGCAGTAATAACTCCAAGGATTCCAACTAGTAAGTGAGTCATGACATTTCCGTATAAAAATCTTGTGAGTTATTCCTGAGCCAAACAAGTACTCTCCTACAGTTCAGTGATTTATACATATAATTTACAGCCCATTCTCCAAAGCAAGCTGATCTGTACTCACCTTTAAACTGTTCAGACAGGCAACTCAAGTGACTTTGTTTAGTGGGAAAAGACAGGATGTGGCCGTGGATATTTAAATGAGGATTAAGGGCACCTCTTATGGACATTTTGCAAAGGGAAATTGAATCCATACGCAGATGTATGTGGGTGGGCTCTTAGGAAGCTTGCTGTGGTGTGCTGGAACTAATTGTAGGGGAGCAGCAGCTCAGTACTTGCCCAGGCACTGGTTACAATTTATTCCTATCAAATAAAATATTAACAGACTCACCACAAATAAACCGGAGTTTCAGAAGAGACTTTCTTCCCCATGGACTTTAATAGTGGAAGATCAGGCACCAGCAGCATGATTGTGAGAAGTGCTGAGGGTCCTAAACAGGAGCCAGGATGCTCAGCCCCTCCAAGAGTTGCTTGGCAAAGTGTGTGCCCAGCTCTCCAGTATTAAAATCTTGGGGCTTTCTTCTTAGGAAAACCTGCTCATTTCCAAAAGGAAGGAAAGAAAACAGCCTGTGAAGAAGTTTAAAGCCTGAAATTAAACTTAAACCATAGTTCCATTGTATACTGGAGAGCAAGTTTCTTTGAAGTGTTTGGTGTATCCATTGTTAATTTAGGTAGAAGCGGGGGTTGGGAGGGCTCATTTTGCCAAATTATACCCATTCAAAATCATGGTCAGGTCTCATGAAATCCACACCTGGTTGCAGAATTGGGCTCCTGAAACTGCGCGTTCATTTTAGAAAAACAAATTTTCTATCCTTATGGCGACAAAGAACCTTGATAATGAAAACCGAATGTAACTGATGCAGTGTCGTCTTCCTAAGTCTGCAGACAGCTTGAAACAATAGTTTGGTTATGTGAATTTGCTGCATTCATCTCAGTGGATTAACTCTGAAACCTAAAGATGACAGTTTAAATGTCAGTATTAACTATTTCAGTGATGATCCTTTGAGCAGAAACATCCACTAATGTGCTTATTTCAAAGTGCCTCCCCAGATACCCAAATCTCACTCCCCTTCTAAATCCCCAGCTGCCAAAACCTCCGGCTTCTTCCCCCAGAGATCTTGGGTGCTACTGTTGTGTGTTCTCACTACAGAAATCATTGACATGTCAGAAACAAACACACAGCATAAAAACCTGAAACTAATCTAAAATTAACACAGGCTACTGTGTGGATTGTATTCATTTTCATATTTAATCTAGCAGGGACAGTCTACTACTGTTCATAGAGTGCTTAACACAAAGGGGCCTTCTTCTCAGTTGGTCCCCTACAAATAAATATGTAATACCAATTTGGGGCCTAAATATTCGAAAAGTGGCAGGAAATTTTGGGTGTCCAGCTTGAGACACTTTAAAGGCTCCTGGTTTTTAGACATTACTAAGCATTTACCCTCTGCAAATCAAACCCCTTTTAAGGTGCCTCAGCTTGGACACCCAAAAATGGAGGCACTTAAAATCACTAGTCCCTTGAACATGTAAGCCTGCATTTAAAGAAGATCAAGCTGTTGTGGGATCTCCAGTCTGCCCCCCTGAGAACTGCAGAGTCAAGCAATCCTGCTGAGGCAAATCAGCCAGCTTGGCATGGAGAACACAGGAGGGGCCTTCAGCATGGTTTCGCCAGCTAGTGCAGAATTCAAAACCATGGCGGTTTCAGTTGGCTCTGGCAGCAACCTGAGTTCTGAGCTGCTGTATATTTGTTTTTCTATTTTACTTCTCTGGTAGCCCTGGAAGCAGGGGAAGAATGATTTTCAAACAAGAATCTTTATTGTTTGCATAGCACGGACTCCCACTTAGCTAGAAAAACATGTTCTTTATTATTTCCCTTGGAAAACGATGGTTCAGATTAAAAAGAAAAATGTTTAGCAAAAGTCTGAAAGAAAGCACCACTGAATTCTCCCAGCCCTAGGCCTAGCCCTGGAGATATATTCTTAATTAAATGTCTATCAAATAATAAAATACAAAAGGCCTGTATAAGATGGTATCATAGGGGTGCCATTCATCCATCAGCTCAGGGGCCATGGAAAGCCCCCAGCACTGCTGTGATGGTCCTATCAGGCAGGGGGGTTGAGTAGCAGCAGAACAAGGAT
This sequence comes from Dermochelys coriacea, assembly GCF_009764565.3. NCBI lineage: Eukaryota > Metazoa > Chordata > Testudines > Dermochelyidae > Dermochelys > Dermochelys coriacea. The sequence continues at coordinate 24,704,451 of NC_050076.1, read as the reverse complement.
AAGAGGATCAGAGTGGGGTTCTGGGCAGCTGTGTGTAGCTCTGTGCAGAGGAGCAGTTGGAGGTGAAGGGTATCGTCCTTGCATCTGCCGTTATTGTGCCAGCACATTATGGATTCGTGTGGTGATTCTTCCAGCTGAAGAGAATAGCAGACTAGAGTGGTGGCCCTGGAGCGGGGCCAGTTCCTGCTTGTGGATTGGAGTGGATTCTCACACCCACCCTCACCATTCCCTATACAAAGCCAGTTTGTTGAGCTCTGTATGCGGTGGCCATGCTGGTCAATTTCATTATAGCAGAATATGTGGAACTTTACCTTTGAAACGTGATTATCTGTCACTTTAACCAGAGGCTTTTCACACAACCATGCTAGAGTTCAGGGACCTGTGTGCTTCCACAGAAGGAGATGGCAGGGAGTGGTGTTCTTAGCAGATGAGTAAACCTAGAAATATCTCTTCAGCTGTATTTACTGGTGACTTTTCAGAGACTTTCTGTTCTGGGAAACAAAAAGGCATCTTAATTGACAGATTTGCTTCCTGAGCATATTCAGAATTGGGAACAAAACCAAGTGCCTACTGCTTTCTACCCCTGTTAGCACAGCAGAACCCATATAGCTAAAAATGAACTGGATTCAGTTCCTTCTTGTGTGTCAATAAAATACCTTAACAGGCTCCAATTACTTATATATCCATGCAAATCTACCGAAGACACACGGGGTTGCACAAGTGTCTTTTGTTAGCAGAACCTTTAGTACTGGTCGTATACAAGAAGGAAAGCCCCCAGCTTGACTACGCAGCTCCCAGGTTCGCAGATGTGGGGTGGGGAGAATTTTCCTTGTAAACTCCGAATATCTGATGTGACAATCACTGGGGACAGTAAACCTGGAACTCCACAATGCCATTTAATAGTTGATTTGCAGACCTGTATGGCATTCTTTCTCCACACGCACTGTTCTGATTTAGGACCTTGAATGTTCCTGATTGCTTTAAAATGTGATAGTTTTCATCTTATCCCTTATTTAAAAGATGGCCTAGAGGGAGTGTCTGGCTCATCTGAACCACTTGGGGATAGCTGCATAGATTGAGACCCATTAGCCCCACGCACTCTCGCTATGCAAAAGGAGTAGAACTTTCCAAGAAGAAAGTTTGTAGAGCAGTTGCTGAACATCTTGGGTGGTGGGACAATGTGCTAGATGGTGTGTGGATAGGCTGGTACAACATAATTGCACATCTGATGTGGTCCAGTGAGTAGGGTCCTAGACTGGAAGTCAGGAGACCTGTATTCTATTCCTAGCTGTGCTAGCAATCGAGTGTTTGACCTTGGCTCAGTCACTTCATCTCACTGGGTCTCTGTTTCTTCTCCTGCCCTTTGTCTGTCTTGTCTATTTAGAGTGTGATCTCTGGGACACGGACTTTCTCTCACTGTTTTGTACTTTCCTGGCACAATGGGGTCCTGATCTCTGTAGGGGCCTGCAGACACTACTGTCATACAAACACCGGGGGCTTTGTTTTCATATTGAGCAGCACGTTTTCCACATTCATAATGGGAGGTTGGTGTTCGGCATCATTTTTAGGTAATCTTTCCACTGGCATTGGAATGTGCAAGGTCAGCTTCAGTACCTAGAGGACAAGTCCGGCTTAGTCAGACAGGGTGTGTGCACTTGTAAATGATTTAAATATGCATTGAATTTAAATTTAATAAGATTTCTTATTAATTAAATATCAAGTGATTATTAAAAACAGCTTTATTGAAGATTAACCTCCCGGAAAGAGATAAGCATCAGCACTTAGCTAGACAACAGCTGTTCTTGATTAGGACTGTGAGAACTTGTGAAAATCACCCTTCCTTTGCATGCAGACTCTCTCCCAAAGAAAACGATCCTCTTAGCTGTGCTGGTTTTTTCTGCTTAACCTGGAACTCTTGTGCTGGCAACTGGGGGGGCCTGTGGAAAGGCTGTGTGTGTCTGGCACAACTGCACCTCATCAGTACATATGTTTCTGATCACCTAATGGCATTCATTTAAATCAGCTGTCTGTTAAATCTCACAGTAAGAAAGGATTTGGATACCATTAACGTAAGGTGTTGCCACATAAGGTGTTGCCAAAACTGCTCTCCCTGACTGCATACAGAACTAGTTAGCTTATTTAGCGCACATTGGGTTAATCCTGCCTTTAAGCTCTGTCCTGAGCTGAGGAAGAAGGCCCCTTGTGCACTCAAGGGTTGTGGAAGAAGTCATGACAGAAAGTCATTAGCTGCAGGGGTCCCAGGGTGAACACAGTACGTGGGGGTCTTGATGCTTCCTAAGGGTACCAAGCGTTGTGAGGCACCTCCCAAACACCTGCCCTTGTGTGAAGAAGCTGTGTCTATGCCTGCCAGGTGTCCGCGTCCCAATTCCACTGGCCACAGGCAACACAAGCCCTCCCCCTAGGCCTATGCAACCTGCCTCTTTGTAGGTTAGCAATAGGCACACCCAAGCCCTCTGAGATTCTCCCTGGAGTGTCCAGACCCTGGTCCAGTGGTTGCTTACAGTAGCCACAGATTTGCTGCTTCCAAAGAAGACATACGCCCCAGCTTGCCAGTTCTATCACCAATCACTGCTCCACTTAGCACACAGCACTGAGAAATGTTTGTAGTAAAAACAAGTAAAAGTTTATTTTAACAAAGTATAGATATTCAAGTAGTAACACATAGAAATATTGGGAAATCATAACACACATTCTAAAACCTAGACACGCTTAACTAGACATTTTCCTTCTTAGAGAGCAATGCTCACCCAAAGTCCTTGGCTGTAATCTTCTGTTCATGGACTGGGAGTCAGGAGTCCTATGTGTTGTTCCTAGCTCTGACACTAACCTGCTGTTTAACCTTGGTTGAGTCACTTTATCTCACCAGACATCATTTCCCCCTCCTACCCTTCGTCTGTCTTGTGTATTTAAACTGTAATTTCTTTGGGGCTGGGACTCTCTCTCAGTGCGTTTGTATGTGCCTGGCATAAAGGGGTCCTGGGGTCTCATAGTGTCAGTTTGCCTCTTCAGTGAAAGAACCCAAGTCTGTCTGTCTCTGTATCCCTAGGTATATAAAAATAATTCGTCTTTATTTATCAACAGGCTACATCCATCCTCCCCAATCATGATGGTTGTTTTTCCCTGTATACTCCTTTCTTGTAGATTTTGCAATTTCTTAATCAACATCTGGCTTAGTATGCAAACAGGCACACAGTGTGAGATACACAATGACCAGACAGGGAGATAAGCATCTGTTACCCCCTACCTGAAAGGAACCTGTCTGAGGCATATCTCCTCCTGGTTACCTGCCTTCAGAACATAATTCTTCATATAGACACATGACTCCTTAAATATTATCTGTACATGCATTTTGCAATGATTATGACAACCAGTGGGCTACCAGCTCTCAGTAGAGACCCCATATGCCACCCTTTACTGAATTATTATGCTTATATCCAACCCAGGGGATCCCTGTAAAACCCTATGCATTCCCTATGCCAGTTGGCATCAAGAGGTTCCTGGATCATGCTACACCTGCAGAAAAGGGGAAGTTCATATTTCCCTGCCAGCAAAGCCATGGCCCTGCTCTATCCACGTGCTCCCTCTAGGCCCGCTAATGCCCTCAACAGTACTAATGGGACAACTTGTGGCCCCCACATCCTACTAGCAAAACTATGGTTGCCTCCTGTGTGAGTGTGCTGAGTGTCTCTTTATGCCCTTTGTACCCAATGTGCACATAGTGCCCCATAACAAGCCAGTCATAGTTTGAGTCTCTGCTACTAACAGGTCAAATTGTGGGGTCTTCACTCACACCAGTAAGCAGTTACTCACATGAGTGATTTCACTGAAGTCAGCGGGACTACTCGTGTGAGTAACTGCTCAGAGATGCGAGGAATGAGCCCAAGGCCAACCCTTCTAGTTGTGGAATGCAAAGATAATTGAGCTTTGTAGAATCCAAGGGCCAATCCTGCATTCTTTTGAGCACCCAAGTCCCCCACCCACAGGGAATTCAGGTTCAGGCCCTCGTCAGCTGTATAATCAGAGAACCAATGTAATCCAGTGCAAGACAAAAATATCCACAGCTGGCTCAGATAAATCACTGTGTACCATAATTGTTCTCCTGCAGATTGTACATGTTGCATTGCTTACCCATCTACACATAGTTTTTGGTGAACAGTGCTCATAGGACAAAACTGAAATGGAGTATTACCAAAGAGTTGTCAAAACAGCTCCGAAGTTGAGCTACATGTATATGGATTATTTCTGCCTCCAGCCTGCTTAAATTATAGCCTGCACACCTGCAATTTTTGGTAACGGTTCTATTGTATTTTTGTGCACAGGCATTAGAGCACCGAGGCTTCTGCTAGGACCACATGCTGATGCTTTGTTCTCAGAGACTGATTTACCCTTCCAAAGCACTCCTCCAAAAACAACCTGTGGCCTGTTACGCACAAGGCCTCATGTGGCCTTTCTATGGTGCAGTCATACAGGGGTATGACATCAGCATGCGGGGGTGGAGTGGGGGAAACAAACTACTTAGCCTGGAAGCTCCATAGGAAATAGTTGCAGTGAGGAATCAATGAGGTGCGTTCAGCACTTTGTGATGCCCTGTATCAGGTTAGAATGAATTGCATTGTATTGGGCCAGATTTTGAAATACAGATGCCTAAAACTGTAGCCACAAAGCATGCATCCATGGTACACACATAGCCATATTTGTGCTGGACATTTGTGCATTGGTGAAAACTTAGGCACAGAGTCACCCACTGAAGATTTTGAACAGGTGCCAAGTACACACAACTTTCCCTGGCCAACATGGGTAGCTGCATTTGGCACTGTGCTCCTGTTCCTAGCAGCCTTCTTTGGAAAACGCAGACTTTTGTGAGGTTTCTTTCTATGGAAATCACAGGAAATAATACGTTGTGAGGCACATCTGCTTGATTTCCTCCCGAATCTCATCAATTTCTCTCGGCAGGGATTTCTTCCTTTTCAAAGGTCTCCTCTCGGTACCATGCGAGATGTGATATGGCACATCCCATTATGCAGTGCGCTCGACTGTAATGCTGACTAAAGAGCATTTTTTGCAAGTCTCCTACTCATGCTTTCTAACATCCTGTAAAACTTAACACTCCTGTAGTATCTTAGCTAAAATATAAGGCAGATTTGTCTCCTTCCTGAGATGGAAAGGCCTCTGAGCTCCCATTCTTTCATCATGCAAATGTCTAGGGCAGAGGTGGGCAAACTATGGCCCGCGGGCCACATCTGGCCCGCAGGACCATCCTGCTCAGCCCCTGAGCTCTTGGCCCAGGAGGCTAGCCTCCGGCCCCTCTCCCACTGTTCCCCCTCTTCTGCAGCCACACCGCTGCATGGGCAGTGGGGCTGCGAGCTCCTGCCACTCCGAGCGGCATGGTAAGGGGGTGGTGGTACGCGTGGCAGTGGGGGGATTGGGTAGAGAGTCCCGGGGGGCCTGTCAGGGGGCGGGGGTGTGGGTAGGTCAGGGGACAGGGAGCAGGGGGGATTGGATAGGGGGTGGGATCCCTGGGGGCGGCAGTTTGGGGCAGGGGTCCCAGGAGGGGGCAGTCAGGGGACAAGGAGTGGGGGGTTGAATGATTTGGGGTTTCTGAGGGGGATATTCAGGGGGCGGGAAGTGGGAGGGGGTGGATAGGGGTGGGGGGCAGGCTGTTTTGGGGGCACAGCCTTCACTACCCAGCCCTCCATACAGTTTCGCACCCCCATGTGGCCCTCGGGCCAAAAAGTTTGCCCACCCCTGGTCTACAGCCAGATTCTAATCTCCGCTGTGTGTCTTATATTGCAGCATGATTTAAACAAAACACCCTCCTGTATCCCGGAAGCATGGACAATTGCTGACTTTTATTAGCTACTCAGCAAACTGGCTCTAAATTAGGTTTAATTAGAACTGTTGGTTTGAAGGGATCTTTTCGATTTGCAGTCACTTCTTGGTTGTGACTCATATAGTCTCAAGCAGAATCTAAGATGAAAATAAGTGTCACATAGGGCCAAATTCTATTCATGTGAGTAGTCCCACTGAAAGCTGGATACTATGAGTAAAGAGAGAAGGATTTGGTCTATAAATCATAGATCCCAAGGTCCAAAGGGATCCCTGAGATAATTTAGTCTGACCTCCTGTATTACACGGGCCTTGGAACTTTCCCCAAATGATTCTTAGAGCAGATCTTTTAGAAAAACATCCAATCTTGATTTTAAAATGATCAGTGATGGAGAATCCACCATGGCCATTGGTAAATTGTTCCAGTAACTAATTACTCTCGTTGTTAAAGTTATGTCTTATTTCCAGTCTGAATTTGTCTAGGTCAACTTCCAGCCATAGAATCGTGTTATACCTTTTTTTCTGCTAGACTGAAGAACCAGTTATTAGATATTATAGACAGTCATCAAGTTACCCCTTAACCTTCTCTTTAAGTTTTGAAAACCCCTGATTTAGTTTTTTTTGCTGGGACCCTCTGAAAATATTTCAGATGACACCCCTCCATCCCTATTTCATGCCACCCTTACATCTCCACTCTCCGGCTGCCCAGCTCTGAAGGCAGTGCAGAAGTAAGGGTGACAATACCACAACCCCCCTACAATAGGCTTGTGATCCCCTTTTGGATTGGGACCCCCAGTCTGAGAAATGCTGAGCTAAATAGATTGACTATCCCTATAACACGTTTTCTAATCCTTTAATCATTCTTGGGACTCTCCTCTGAACCCTCTCCAATTTATCACCATCCTTCTTGACCTGTAGGCGCCAGAACCAGATACAGTATTCCAGAAGCCTCCTTTCCACTGCCAAATACAGTGGTAAAATAACCTCTCTATTCCTATTTGAGATTCCTCTGTTCATGCATCCCAGGATTGCATTAGCTCTTTTGGCCACAGCACCATGCTGGGAGCTCATGTTCAGATGATTATCTACCAAGACCCCCCAAATCTTTTTCAGAGTCACTGCTTCCCAGGATAGTTCCCTATCTTGTAAGTATGGCCTTCCCCCCCCGATGTATATATTTATGTTTAGCCATATTAAAACGCAATCTGTTTGCTTGCACCCAGTTTACCAAGAGATGCAGATCATTCTGAATCAGTGACCTGTCCTCTTCGCGATTTACCACTCCATTTTTTGTGTCATCTGCAAGCTTTTAGAAGTATAAATTCAGTATACATGAATGATGTGCATCATTCTGCTCCAGCCAGAAAGCTGAGAGCTTGCTCTTTCCAGCATTTTGCTTTGGGTGGAATACCCACATATGAAGGAGTTAGAAACACCCCTTTCTGAGATTATGTTTAACCAAGTTTTGGCTTGCACATCTCATAGCTGAAGCCTGAGGAACTCGAGTAGCAATGTGGCAAATAAAATCTAAGCTGGCATTTTGTGAATAGGAAATAAGGGATATGAAGAATCGCCCCCAAAAGTAATCAAGGCAATTCTAAAAATATTTTTAGAATTGATGGGAGAGTAAAATGTATCAAAAAATTACATAAAAGTGGAGTCAATGAGCCCTTCCTCTCTTTTGTGACTCATAACACTTAAGGGTAAATGGCCCTCATTGTCTGAAACAAGTCATACTGTTTCTTACTCCTGACAAATCCAATAGTTCTTTTATAAAGATGTGTAGCAATTTGCTGCTGGTGAGAAATGTTAATGTAACAGATGCTGTTTCATGTAGGTGTCTGCATTCTCTAATATTGCTGTCACCCTGTCCTTCCTCACCACCTGTCCTTAGGGGATTACTCATCCCATTGGTAAATGAACACTTTTACCTGCAGAGTGGGTGGTAGTATTCTGCAGAATCCTTCCATAGCCACATCAATGCACTTCCTGGGGAGAAGCTCCCAGGTGAATGAGACCGCAGCAGAGGTACATTTTTTGCCTCATATTCCTGGTACAGCAGGAAGCATTTAACAGACATGTATCTGACTTGAATGTAGGTAGTTTGTTATGGCATTCAATGTGTTGCAGTTTAAAAGGTGACTGTACTGACATCTTTTAAGCCATGTCTACCCTAGCACTTATGTCGACAAAACTTTTGTTGCTCAGGGGTGTGAAAAGACACCCCGGGAGTGACGCAAGTTTTGCTGGCATAAGTGCTCGTGTGCACAGTGCTATGTAGGCAGGAGACCACCATATGATTGTAAGTACAGGGCCTTACATACACTTGGGCATTCATGTTACAGTCCAGCTAGTATATGTGGATTGCCCAAAACCTATTTTGTGTCCTGTCATGCCTGAGCTGTGTGGACTAGGAAAACGGGGTGTTTCTGAAAGGGTTCTAGTGAACATGTTTTCAGACAAAATTCAACACTTTTGAAAGCATATTAGCTTGTCCATACAGTCATTCATGATCAGCTAACAATGTTTTCACTAGTCTAGCTTGGGCTTGAAGACTTGAAGATAGCAGGTATTGAGAGCTTTACAAGACACTCCTGATCTCCAAATGCTGACATGTGCAGACAGATAAATAAGACACGTAAAACAGGAGCTGTGATATACAATCGGGAAAGATGGTCTCATGTCATCACTCAGGGAACAAGAGTTCCATTTCCACCTATCGTCTCGAGGTGACCGATTAGAACTGGACGCTGTGGCTCTAGCCCCCAGGGAAGTGGAAGGAATATTTAGGAGAATGAAAGACAGAAACAGTTTCAGTCTCATCCATCACCTCCCTCATACTACCTGTGAGAGCAAAGAGCTTTTCCTTCCCATCTGAGCTGCTTCAGAAGAATGACAGGCTGCTAGTAACTTTTCTCTGGAAAAGGTTTAGGACGAGTAAGCACATTTTTTCTAACAATTTTTGCTGAAGACAATGTTGGCTTCACCTTTGAAGCATGCATAGCAGCCAACATTTGACTCCTTTTTGTTTTTCCTCCAACTAAACCAGTGTTCTGATGGCTGCTTCCACCTTCTCCCCTCACCCCCTCTGCTCTTCCCTTCTGTCCCATGCAAGTTCCTCTCCCAGCAGCAGGTCAGCTGTCCCCTCCCTGCTCCTTGCCAGCTGCCCCTGTCTGGGCAACCAGGGCTCCAGCTCTTCCTTGCACTGTGAGCAGCTGATGGGTGGCTGCAGGAACAGGGACTGGACTTGGCTGCTGCTGAGAGAGGAGATTTGGCGAGGAGGGACAGAGCTGCTACTGAGAATAGAGCAGCTGAAGAAAAAGCAACCACAACACAGCCCCAGGGCACTGACTAGGATACCAGCTCCCCAGGACTGTCCCAGCCAAACTGGGGCTGTCTCTGTGAACAGTGTTGTTGTTAGCTCTTCTCCTTCTTCCAAAGATCATTCTTCATTTTGAAAGGTGCACACAGGCCTTTTCCACTCCCCTCCTGGAAGGGCACTACAGTCCCCCTGGCTTGGCTGTTTTTCTTCCTCTCTGATATGCTGTGCAGAGGGGATTTCAGTTCTAAATCTCTTCCCTATTTCTTAGTTATGCTTCCAACTTTCACTAGGCAGCACAGACTCGCCCAGCACAGTCCCTCCTGCAGCCGGGCTGTGAACAGCTAGTGTTTCCTGTATGTACTGGAGCATGGCTTCCCAACCTGATGCTATAGGGAAGGGTGCTATGCAAACATCTGTAACAAACACTCTGGAACTGTTGCCCTCTTGCATGAGCATGACATGTACATGAAAAGTGTAGTAAAAAACACTGTGAAACCTCTTTGAGTAGGGTGACCAGACATCCCATTTTTAAAGGGACAGTCCTGTATTTAAGCCCTCCTGCAGCTGTCCCAACTTTTTCTTGAAAACGGGCAAATTGTCCCATATTTTGTCTCTCTCCCCCCATCAGTACTGGTGGGTCCTGCTGCTGGCCAGATCCCTGCTCAGCAGCCGCCTGCCCCCCAGCGGTGAGTGTGGGGGTCCAGTGGATGACAATGGGGGTGGCCAGGCTGGTGGTGGGGCAAAGCTGCAGCGCACGGGACTGGCTGATCCTCCTACTGGTCTGTCAGCGCAGCCCCCCACTGCGTGCCAGCTCTCGGTCAACAGGGCCTTGCTCTCCATTTCGTTTCAAGCTGGCACTGGCTGCGCGGTGCGAGCTGCGGTGGCTGGTGAGTGAGGGCAGGCACCAGGCAGTGGCTGGTTAGATGTCGCCCCTGCTGCCCACTCATCGGCCCTTTACGTGCTCCCCCTCTCGCTGTCCTCTCCCTGCTTTGCCCCTTCCCCTGCCCCAGCCCCGCTGCTCCTGGTGGGATGCGTCCCACTCCCAGCACTGTGCAGAGAACTAGCCCCTGGTAAGAGTGCTCAGCTCACCAACAGCCTGGCTGGCAGGCTGCTTCCCTCCCCCACTGCCTCTGGCTGGGCCAGTGCCTCAGAAAGCCCAAGACCCTCTGGCCCTGGGCACTGGCCAGCAGGAGCCGAGCCCTGTGTGCCAGAGCCCCACATAGCGCTGGCACGGGAAGTCTCTCCACCCCTCAGCTAAGCTCTGGATTGGCAGGGGGAAAGCAATTTCCAGCCTGTTCACACTCTGGCCCTACAGGCTCCACAGCAGCCCCCTGGGCAGTGGCTCAGCACCCTCTTCACCTGCTCCCCACTGCCCTGGGTTCTGCCCCCAGGGTGCATGGGGCTGCTCCATCGCCTAGGCACCCTCCTATGCTGAGCCACCTCTCTGGCCAGGTTCGCTGAAGCCCCTGCAGTCAGATTCCCTGGGCCCTGGTGCACAATGCTTCCTTAGGGTTGAACCCATTCCTGCCTGTGCTGTAGCCGGGGACAGGAGGAGGCTGGGTTATGTAGGTGGCCAGCAGCCGCCTAGAGGTGTTAATTGCCTTTCAACACTGTGCAGGCAGGAAGGGACAAGCTGCTTCCAGCCACAGAGGAGCGGAGGTTAAGGGGGAAGAGATGAGCTCTGCAAAGACATGGACTAGGACATCCCTCCCCATCCTCCCCTGTGTCTGGAAGCAGCTCCTGTCTCTTCCCTCCTGCACAGTGTCAAAAGACTGCTGCTGGTCACATTCTGGTGTGAACCCTAGCAGAAATCTGGGGAGGGGGACATGTGACCCTGCATGCCCCCACCACATGTTGCCTTGGGAACATGCAGCACCAGGTCCAGTCCAGGGGCCCAGTCAGGCATGGAGGGCGGAGATAACCGGGCAGAGAGGGTTGGGTCAGGCAGTCACCCCTGACCCCGCCCCCCCATGTGAGAGAGGTGTACAGGAGTGTGGATGTGTTACCCCTCCCCATGTGAGCTCTAAAGCCTTAAAGATGAGAAGTGTGACAGAGCTCCAACCTCGTCCCCGTGGGTCTCGTGCTTCCAGGCGGTTTATGCTAGCTTCAGAGGCTCACTGCAACCCTCCACGTAGCCCTTCTCTCTCTAGGGCCAGGGATACAGTCTACCGAGCCCTTATCATAAGCCAGCAATGGAGGTTGGTGAGAGAATTCCATAGTCTCTGTTGCTCCCACGGCCTCGTGCCAAAACAATTTAGCCTCCTGTCCTGACAGGGGCCTGTTTTCCCCTCCCAGAAGATGTTTCTGTTTTGGTGGGTTGAGGGAACCCAGGCCTGCCCTCTACTCCGGGTTCCAGCCCAGGGACTCTAATGGTAGCAGCTGTTGGCAGCCAACCTTTTACTGCCAGAGTTGTTACATTTCCCTGGGCTACTTCCCCAGAGCTCTCCTGCTTCTCCCTTAATAATGACTTTAGGGTTTCTTCATTAACCAGCCCTTCAGCCACACTTCCTCTCTTCTGCTTCCTTTTTGCCTGATTGGAGTGAGCCCTTTTATATTATCAGAGGGGCCTTAATTAGAATCAGGCGGTCACATTAGTTAATGGCCTCACCTGACTCTTTGCAGAGGTTAATTGAGTCAGGTGTTCTTATTAGCCTGGAGCAGCCCCTGCTCTGGTCAGTCAGAGAACAGAAAACTGTTAATCCAGTGGCCAGTAGATCTGCCTTTGACTACTCCAAAAGCCATCTTGCTGCGGCTAGGGTCCATGCTGGCGCACGTGATCCACCCAGACCAGACCTACACCGTCCCGGGCCTCACCATCTTCAACAACCTGTATCTGGACCAGGACCTCTTGGAACTTGTGTGTAGGGATGGTCTGTTGTTCGCCCTCCTGTCCCTGGATCAGGAGAAGGCGTTCGACAGGGTGGATCACGGGTATCTCCTGAGCACTCTGCAAGCGTTTGGCTTTGGACCCCCATTTGTGGGTTTTCTCCAGGTGCTGTATGCCTCCACAGAGTGTCTGATCAGGCTCAACTGGGCCCTAACCGAACCGGTCAGCTTTGGGTGAGGTGTACGGCAGGGGTGCCCCCTCTCGGGCCAGCTGTATGCTCTGGCGATGAAGCCCTTCCTCTGTCTCCTCCACAGGAGGTTGACAGGGTTGGCGCTGTGGGAGCCGGAGCTACGGCTAGTCCTGTCGGCGTATGCTGACAATGTGCTCCTCGTGGTCCAGGACCCGGGCGACTTGGTGCGGGTGGAGTCTTGCCAGGCCGTTTACTTGGCAGCCTGCTCTGCCCAGGTCAACTGGGTCAAGAGCTCTGGCTTGGTGGTAGGGGACTGGTGGCAGGTGAGCTCCCTCCCACCCATGCTTCAGGCCGTCCGGTGGAGCGCGGGTCCGCTGCTCTATCTCGGCGTTTACCTTTCTGCCATGCATCCGTCTCCACTGGAGAACTGGCATGGTTTAGAGGGTGGGGTGATAGAGCGGCTCCGGAGATGAACAGGACTACTCCGGTGTCTCTCCCTTCAAGGGAGGGCACTGGTGCTTAATCAACTAGTCCTGTCCATGCTCTGGTACCGGCTTAACACCCTGGTCCCAGCCCCAGGTTTCCTGGCCAACCTCCGGACCTTGATTCTGGAGTTCTTCTGGTCAGGACTGCACTGGATCTCTGCAGCAGTTCTCCATCTACCTGTGGAGGAGGGAGGGCAGGGCCTGAAGTGTCTCCACACTCAGGTCCATGTCTTCCACCTCCAGGCTCTGCAGAGGCTCCTTTATGGTGCAGGTAGTCCGGCATGGAGTGTACTGGCGCACGCCTTCCTGCACCGCTTCCAGGGGCTTCGATATGACCGGCAGCTCCTTTATCTTCATCCGAGAGGTCTTCCGGTCTTCTACCAGCACCTCCTCCGGACCTGGAAACTGTTCACAGCGGCCCAGGTCTGTGGCGGCCTCCAGGGGGGGAAGATCTCCTCGCGGAGCTCCTGCTACGCAATCCCAAGCTCCGTGTGCAGGTGGTGGAGTCCCCCTCGGTGCGGCAGAAGTCACCAGAGACCGGAGACCTCTTGGACTACTACTCTGGCTGGATCCCCTGACGCTCGCTCAGCGCATGGGGCTCTCCAGACCTCATACTCCCCTGCACGTACTTCAGGAGGTGAGGGCTGCTTTGCCGCCCGCTGCTCGGGTTTACCTTGACTGGGTCCTAAGGTCCTCTGGACCTTTTCATCGGGCCCCTGCCCCGTGGACGCAACTGACCCCCCCCTCCCCTTCACCGTGAGCCGGCTACGCGAGCTGCAGCCAGTCCGTTTCCAGACCGCGCCAAGGAAACATCTATACACGCTCGTGCTCCACACCCTTCACGTCCTCATCCTCGCGTCCCGCCCTGACACAAAGGGGCGGGACCTCCTGCCACCTCTAGAGGGTGAGGAGCCCTGTTGGGCTGGCCTATATTCCACCTTGGTTCCAAGGCCTGCCGGGGATATTAGTTGGCGGCTCCTTCATGGGGCCGTGAACACGGGCGTGTACTTGGCGTGGTTCACCCCAATTCCGGACACCTACCCCTTTTGCAGCATGAGGAAAACCCTGGCACACGTCTACCTGGAGTGCACCAGGCTGCAGCCCCTATTCCGGCTCCTCACGAATATTTTGTTAAAATTTTGCATTTTTCCCTTCACCTCCTTATCTATGCACTCATTGTCCATGGCCCCGCTAAGTCACGGGACCTCCTGGTCAACCTCCTCCTGGCCCTGGCTAAAGTGGCCATCTATAAAACCAGGGTGGGGAGGTTGGCCAATGGAGTCTCCTGTGACTGTGGGGCCTATTTCCGAACCTCCGTCTGTTCATGCCTCCGGGCAGAGTTCCTCTGGGCAGTGTCCACTGACTCCTTTGACGCCTTTGAGGAGCAGTGGGCACTGTCCGGGGTTCTCTGCTCAGTGTCCCTGTCCGGTTCCCTTCATTTCACCCTTTGACCGCACTCCTGTCTCTGTTGTTCATTAGTTGTCCTCCGTAATTATTTGGTTTTCCGGGTCCTGGGGACCCCCCTCTTAGGCTGGGGGGGATCCTTTAGCAGTGGGCCCGCCCACTTCCTGGATCACAATAAGACTACTCTGCTGAACCCAACTGGCCTGGGTCTATCACAGAAGGTAAATAAAAAGAATCCAACTACCCAGTATTTTTTTTTAACATCAGTCGATTTGATGTTAATTTGAACATTTGTACTGCATAGTTCTGATTGATTGCCATTGAACTTGCTTGAATAGGAGTAATTTTACCAGGTGTCCCGTATTCAGCATAAGGAAATATGGTCACCCTATCTGTGAGGCACAATTACTAAGCACATCCACTGGCCATGTGTCAAAGCTTAATATGAATCTTCAGCCAAAGAAGAGAGGAAGTTGAGGCACCAACATCACTGACAACAGTATGGACTAGCTGCCTGCCAAGTGCAACTTTATTAAATTGAAGCCATTTTAAAACTATATGAGCACCAAAATAATTGCATCACTTCAAACAAACAAACCATGTCTCCCAAGTTTCCAGTTCATCTATTTAAAATGAAAATAAGACTTTAGAGCAGACAGTGAAAAGTCTCTTCGCTGTAGTAAAGGGCAACATAACTATTTAATTTTCATGACCTTGCAGCCATGTTGTCATAGGTTGTGTGTGATCTCATCACAACCACAAGCTAAGCAGTAACAGCAGCAGCTTGACCAATGTTAAAAAGGGATTCCTCTGAGGAAAACCAAGACTATTGCAGGAAGTGGAGCTGGTAATTCTGTGGGTGGTGGTCTACCTACCTTCTGGGTCAGTACAGAACAAATATTCCTGTGTGGCATCAGGGGTACTGGAGGAGCTGTAGAACTTGACTGCTTGTGGGCACTCAAAATCTCAGAATGAGGATGTTAATCTTCATAACTTGGACAAATTCCAGCTTAGATATTTACATTCTGTCCACCTAAAGTTCCCTGCAGTTTCAGTGTTCAGTGCACACAGTGTTCTTCACTTCTAACCCTAAACTGCTGCTGTGTGCCTTTAAAGATTTGCAGCAGCACATTTGCGAAGTGGATATGCTTTAGTGGTGGGTGAAGTGATTATTGTATATCAGTCACAAAATCTGGATCCAGACTTCAAATACCCCAAAGTTCAGACATGTTTGGGTCTGGAATTTTGATTATAAAAGTAGAGGCCATTTAAGACATCCAGATCTAGGTTCAGAATTCTAATAGCCCTCAAATTTAGAGATGTTCAGGTAATGTCTATTCTGTGTATGTATGGCTTGGTTTACCTCTGCCTTACACCAGTTTTATGTGAATGTCACTAGACCAGTGTAATGGAATAGTGAATCAGGGCCAGAGTTGGTAAAACATTTTGTAAATTTTCAGGAAGAAAGGCATCTTAGAAATGTAAGCAGTAATATTTCTATTTTATAATATTGCAGGATTTCTCTTGTTACTCATTTCAAGCTAAGTTGTGGGGGGAAAAAAGAAAGATTAGGGCCCCTTTTTTTTTTTTTCTGAAACCTTGAGAATGAATCAGTACAATACTACAAAACAATAGTCCAGAGTGCCAAATAAGCACAATTGGCCAGCATCTTCCTGAAAACACCTTAATGAAATTTCTGTCATGTCAAATTGCGTGAAGGACTTTAGCGGATGTGGGAGGGAATCATACAAAAAATACCCTGATGGAATTTAGTTCCTTATTTCTTTTCCCATGAACACAATATTTGCTTAGTAAGATTAAATAGCCCTATCCATTCTTATAATTATGGAATCTGTGCACAAACTAGTCATTTTCCCATTTGGTCTATGGGTGTGATCTTTGATGTCACTGCAAAAACTCCTATTGACTTTAATGGTTATTGGATCAGTGTCTTTTTTACATTAATAAATCTGCCCTGTAAAAACATTCAGTATGTATAACAGAGGCTAGAAATGAAAATCATGAAAGCTTTTTACAACACTATGAGGCCTTTAACTTTTCTAATTCACAAAAATGAACAATTATTGAGAGTAATATAGTAATTAGATGACAAACGCTTTTTGTATTTAAAAGCACACTGTGCATTGTAGCATGGCTTTCAGGCTCATTTATCACATCAGTTGAATACTACAAGACATCCGCCACTTGAAGCAGTCAAATGAACAATACTATTGGCAATCTGATTGCATAATGGTGACCAGCTGCACCTACTAAACATTCCTGTTTGGTTTTCCTCATTTCAGATTCCCAATTTAAGCTCTAAAATGTTGACTCCCAAATATGGGCTGAGCCCTTTAGTGAACTTCACTTAACCTTTCATAAGCTCACCCAGTGACATATGATCCCATCAGCATCCGCCGTGAGCCAGAAAAGGAAGGCTCTATCCTTCTACCACACACTCTAATGAAGGATTTATAGGGTTTCCTTGTAAAAGATCTATTGTAAGGGGGCAAGCCAATGTTTTTATTTTCTATTTAGCTTCTGAAACCTTTTTGCAATAGTCAGACATAGCAATCTGTCACAAAATAATATTTGTGACTTGATAAAATGTATCGAAAGTAAAAATGCAGAAGGTAGACTCAGAGACCACCGTTTCCTCCCTAAGCATTGTATATATCAGGTATACTTTGCTTAAAATGGCAGCCTTATGTGATCTTACAAAAGGCATCTGAACAGCTGGCCACAAGGAAAAGAAGTCTGAAGTAGGACAGTTGCTGTTCCACTAATGAATTGTGGGTAACTTATCATGCTTCTGAAGAATAAGACAACAGGGGAAACAGAAGTTCTTTTGTTATCTACAAACTGGGTACAGTGCATGCAAGTACAGTACAGTGTGACTTCTCCAAACCAGTATGTAAATTCCTTCACACTGGAACGAGGAGTGATTAAGTTTCACAGTGTCTCACCCTCCAGCTCTCGGCACGCTGTGCCATCCAGAATAGCATAGAAGAGTTTCACAAGGCAGACTCCTATCCTGTGAGTGCTTAGCTGAGACCGTCAAATTCACTTAATGTGGGACTGCAAAGTGTGCTTATACCAAGATCTACATGGCTTTTAAGAGGGATGAATTTAGGCATCAAGAGCGCACAGTGATAGACTTTACTTTCAGAAATCACAGTAGCTCTGTTTTTTTGTTTTTTTTTTTTAAAAAAAGGGAGGGGGGACTTTTTTGAAAAGGGGAAAGTAAAAGCTATGCTAGCTGAACCCTTATCTGAACATACTTGCTTTTCCTACCCACACCACGTAGACTTTTAGCTACGGGTTCATACATGATAACTAAAAATTAATTAAGATAATGTGAATAATCAGCAGATTATTAATCTGTATGTTCTAAAACGAGAGAAGAATTTTGTTCTCTCAGAATTCTGAACTGTCGATGACAAAAGAAGGATGTACCCACATTTAACTGCCTGGATGAAGAGTTATGCATGGTCTACATGCTTATTTCAGCAAAGTTTCTTGAAGTTCCATCAATGGCTGACTGTAATTTTTTAAGCAGCAACTGATCCAACCGTGCTAGACCTTTGTCATTGGACTTGCCATATTGCAACAGGCTGATGGCCCAATTCATTTGATGCATCTGTGGTCTGTAGATGATGGCCAGTTTATTCTGTAGTCTGTATTTTAGATATTTCTATCCTATCTTCTTTCCTTTTGTTCTCTTTAGGCCAAATTCTTCTCTGTTATACCCCATAAAACCACACACTTCAACTCCTTGACTACCCTGTTCTGTTACTAAACTTCATGTAACCTCGCTGGTAACAATGGGATTGCACAATATAATTAAAATAGAATATGGCTCATTATTTTTAATCTCCCTGTACAGCTGGCTTGTCTCTAGCCACTTTCACTGCTTTTCCCTGTACCATTCTTTTTCTGCTACTGAATGTCCTTTCTTAGATGAGGGACTAAATTCATCCCTGAAATAAATAACAGGAGGGCTCAGCTCCACTGCCATTATATTAGATTTGAATTTAAATGACCAACACTTAATATAAAGCTGTAATCCAGGAATCTTCATTGGTTTACAAAGTGCATCTAATAACTATCAGTCTCTGTGCTATTCTTAATGCACCCTAACATCCTAGTCCCTTTTTGGCAGTCACTGGAAACTGGACACATGGTTCGGTTGGCTGTCTACAAGGATATTGTGCCTGGCAAGATGGTGGGGGTGGATGGTCACACCATGGCTGCAGTACTAGATTTAATTCAAGCACAAATGACCGCTTCCGTCAGGCCGAGTTCAAACCGCCATAGAAGGGTTGGATCAGCTAATATTCAAAATAAAGCACAGGTCCAAACTCTTTCAGCTCACAGCAATGGAGGAGGAAAGGGAAGAGACCAGGAATATGCCTTTGGACTTCTTCATGCTCCCAGTACAGCTGCTAGGCTTGATTCACCCTGGGAGTGTGGAATGAATGCAGCATGTTACGCCAGAGAGAAGACTGACCCTGACGAAGGCAGAAAACGAAAGCATTGTTCTCATCCCCTGGGAGATGAGCCAGGGAAGGGTAGCTTTAAACTCTAGCTGTGGATCCACAGAAGCCCGAAAGGTGGGGGCTTCTCAGGAGGCCCTACTTTGTCCAGCCAACTCCAAACTTCTTGGCACCACAAAGGATTGAGGAGGCTCATGCCCTACTGAGCCGCTCCCACCCATCACTTAACTTCCAATGCTGAGTGCAAGCAGTCTGCGTTCTGCTAGAGCAGCTGTATCATCGGGTAGCTGCTGGCAATTGGTCGTAAGCCACTGGGCAAACTCATGCCTGAAGTCCGTGTACTGACATCAGCAATTAATTTGGCCCGAGGAATCTTCTTAGTGATGGGGACAGAATGCTGACAAGCCATATTGCTGGCAGCCACTGGGGGATCTCTGTCTGTCTGAGCCAAGGTCCTTACCTCAGGCCTACTAGGCACCATGTAGAGTTCATCCACCCCTTCCCAGGTGCTTATATTTCCTCCTCAATAATTCCTGCTTTGAGCAGGGGGTTGGACTAGATGACCTTCTGGGGTCCCTTCCAACCCTGATATTCTATGATTCTATGTTACAACAATTAGAACTCAGTGTGTGAGCTGTGCAGCTTGTTCTTGCAACACACATTCTCTTGCCCATGTCCCTATTGCATTTCATATGCCATTATATTGCTCAAGTACCTAGCTTTGTTAGACTCTTCTTGAACTCCTCCCAGATTTCTTCTCTCTTTAACAAATTGTGCCACCCTGCTGCTCATTTCATCATCCAAATCATTAATAAATATATATTGGAAACACTGTTCTTAACATGGATTGCTCTTTCCAGAAGGAGAATGGGCTATTTATCCTCATTTTGCTTCCTGTCTCTTAATCAGTATTTAATCTGTGACCAGATTTTTTTTCTCACCCAACAGATAATATGTTTCAATCACTGGATAGACTTTATATTCTCTCTTCACAAGAATGCGAATAGGTTAGACAGGCAAAACTGAACTCACAAAAAACATGGATTGTTTTAACTGCTTTGTTATGCCTATTTGGTAGGCAGTGTTGTTTGGTGGTTAGAGCAGGCACTGGAAGCCAGACCCTGTGGTTTCTAGTCCTGACTCTAAATATAAGCCCTCTGATAGTGTTGTGATTAGGATATAAGTTAGGGCTAGGGCAAGCAAAGCTGAAGCCTTCTGCAAACCAATTTGATAAGAATCCTATCTACAGGACGCAAGATTGAGTGTGAAACTTCTGTGAATCTGCCCTGCCAGGCCATATGGGGGGAATTCAGCTCTACTGAGGGGCAAGAACTTCGAGAACATGTCCAGAACTAGGCGGGGGGCATTGCCAGAGTGTTAGGGGAACAGAGCGGGGATGGAAAATTCCTGTTGAACAGGAGGAGGTGGAACCAGTGATGATAAGGAGGAAGACGCCTTGATTTCCCCATGGGGTTCAAATTCTTATCACAGTCAGCATCAAGCAGTTCACACCCTGCACTGCACTGCTCTAGCACATGAACATAGTAAACATGCCAGCATTCCAACCTGACCCTGGTAGGGTGGGGCCCTCACAACACAGGGGACCTCTGCAGCTGCAAGTTTGGCAGCTTGTTTGAACTGGCCTGAAAGATGAAAACAAGTATCACCCATCATTGTGTATTACATATCATTTAAGTTTGTGTTGCAAATTTTGATGCTATTTCAACGTATGGTAAATTTGGGGGGGGTTCCCCCCCTTCCTTTGCATTTTAGTCATTCTACCATGCTCTAAACTGAAACAGAGAACATCTTTCCCTGAATGAAACAGGGGTAAGCAACAGGAAGTGAGTCTAGCCACAGCAAATATGTACTTGTTTTGTGAGTGGAAGATGGGAAGAATGAATATTGCCCTGTGGCATCCATTTCCTGTCTAATGTTCTCCAAAAGGCAGCTGGAAGATGCCCAAGAATACAGATGTACGTACATAGCATAGGCATCTTGCTTCCTGGGGTGGAAAGGAAAGTCTGTGGGCTTTCTTCCCATTTGTAAGGGGCCTGATTTACCTTCTTCTCCTCCCTATCCTTGAAACAATGGAGAATTACCTGAATTCTCTTGCTATGGATTGCCCAATCTCTAGACAGATTCAAATGTAACTGCTGAATTTTATGCACGAAATGAGCCCAAGTGGCGAAACCTGGATTCTGAATCAGAAGAACAGTAATAGCAATGAGGTGGGCCAGCAGCATGTGTGAGGCTACATCTACAGTTGGAGCTAGAGGTGTGAGTCCCAGCTTGAGTACACCTACTTTTGCTGGCTCTCATTGAACTAGCATGGGCAGTAACAAACTGCAGCACTGACTAGCTGCCCCTAATACAAACCTGCCCACTCCTCATGAGTACAACAAAAGCTAGCATGTGTATGTCTACTCAAGTTGGGAATCACCGCCCCCCAGTTTTTGCAGCACATAGTAGCTGAGAGGGAGCCTAGATAGCCTTTAATGGAGTTTCCAGAGAAGGTACATAATAAATGGCACCTCTGAAGATGCTGGCAAACCTTGTGAACTTTGTCAGGTCACCTTAGACTCCTTGACCTTTTTGTTAACTGTAGTGGATTTTAACTTCTTTCATGTGAGAGTCTGAATTTCTTGCAGCATGCTAATGCAAGCTACATTGGGTCAAATTCACCTTTGGTGTATTTCCACAGAAGTCAATGGAGTTACTCCAGAGAAGAATTTATCCCATTAGCCTAAGTGAATTGAGTCCCACTCCTGTCCTGTGCCAACAAAAATTAACCTACTTAAAGACTGACTTATCTAGGAACCAAATTTTGTCTTAGGTTAGGCACAAATGGCTTCTGTGGGAGTCTTGCCTGAGTAAGAACTGGGATTTAACAAATAACTGCTGGGTTGTATGGCCCTGCTGGTGCCAAGCGCAGAGGCACTGCCTTCAGAAGTGTGCTTGCACAACCTCAAAAGCTGGGTGTCCTTTTACATTCAATAAGATCAAAGCAAGTGCTGACTCTTCATTCCTGATTGTGTGTTAGATTCAATCTATTGGTTATAATATTTGAATAGGTAGCTTTTGAATTCTATTTTGTTAGTATGAAACGGCTCATAAATTGGATTTCTAATGAAGTACTGGCTAGGCCCCTCTAGATCAAAGTAGTATTTGGCTCCTGCCCAAACATTTCTCATGTTCTTTTCATGGGGACACAAACAGGAAGCTCTCCTATTATAGCCTCTTTCACTTTGTACAAAAGCTCCCCTCTCCCTTGTGCACACATGAAGTATGTCATTCCATGCGAGGCACGTGCCAACTGGAGAAGGTGCATTTCCTAACCTAAATGGAAACAAATTTTCCCAATCTGTTTTTACTAGAGCTGCTAGTTACAGGAAACTTAGTCAACAAACCCTGTGCCTTTTACTGTTCACAAATTGTTTGCAGACGTTGATTTTGTGAATCTGATGGTTGTTTGAAATTCTTTGTTTGAATGCTTCATGTGAACACTATGAATTTCAAACTATGAATTGCTTTGCTTCACTGTCTGAGTCTTCAGGCTGCTTTAGCCCAGTGCAGGGGACAGGTACTGTACAGAGCTTCTCCAATATCAGGGGAGTGCAAAAGTGTAGCTATTACATGCCAAAACTTGGCCCTCTAACTGCTGCGGAAAGCAGTCTGGAAGGGACTGTGAAGGCTCCTTGTAAGTACAGAGAGTGAGGCCTAGCCTACTCTTCAGTTACAGGAAGATGCTCAGCGTATCTAGAGGGGAGTACTCGTTTGTGGATGTGAAGGTCATGATATTCGCATGGTGCCAAAGAGAAGGAAGAACATAAGGACTGCGCAGAGAAGAACCATGGTTATGATGCATTCGTTGCATTATGGTAGTATCTGGAGCCTCAAAAAGATCAGGGCCCCATGGTAGTAGGCACTGTAAAAAAATAAAAAGTGAGACAACCACTGCCCTAAGAAATTCACAATCAAATTGAAGACCACCCATGACAAATGGGGAACATCCAATGGAACTGATGAGGGATGAAGACAAGGCTAACAGCGATAGAAACACAAAGCCACTTACATCAACTATATGCATAATTTGTAGGTTTAAGTTCGTGAGCGAGAGAGAATCTCTAAGAGGCCATGTGCCTAGCCATTATCATTGGCCATCGTGTTAGAGGTAGGACTTGAGATGGGATTGGAAGGACAGGGTAGTAGCAGTGGCTTTGCAAATTTATTTGGGGCAGGTGTTCCTTGCTGAAAGGGCAGTATGGAAGAAGGAATCAAGGTTCTGTGCTCACTGCCAATGAGGAGAAACAGCATCCCTTGCCAAGAAATCCAGCTCACCACCAGGGTCAGTCTGTGGTGTCAAAGAGGTCATTCTCCTGTCCTCTGCATGTCTGTCCCTCCTGTGTTTCCCTGGGGTTGCTCTAATTTAATTTATGCTCAGGGCCTTGTCTGTCCTTGGATCGGCCCAAAATTTCAGAGGTGCAAAGGTGGCATGATTAATTAGAGTATTTAAGTCCCATTGGCTTCCACAGGAAGTTAAAATTAAGCATGTGCTTAAATGCTTTTCTCAGATAAGACACTAGTACTGTAAGTCTCTTACAAATATCCCAGACATCCCACCTTTCAGTTTCAGGATGATTCCAATAACACATGAACCCAGGGTCACCCAATGAAATTAATAGGCAGCAGGTTTAAAAGAAACCTAAGGAAATTATTCTTCACACAATGTACAGTTGACCTATGGAACTCTTTGCCAGAGATGTTATGAAGGCCATAAGTATTACTGGCAAAGAGTCCTGTGGCACCTTATAGACTAACAGATATATTGGAGCATAAGCTTTCATGGGTGAATACCCACTTCGTTGGATGCTTAAGTATTCCTGGGTTCAAAAAAAGAATTAGATAATTTCATGGGGGATAGGTCCATAAATGGCTATAGGCCAAGATGGTCAGGGATACAACCCCATGCTCTGGGTGTCCCTAAAGCGCTGACTGCTAGAAGCTGAGAAAGGAGCAAAGGAGATGGATCACTCAATAAATTCGCCCAATTCTGTTCACTCCCTCTGAAACATCTGGCAATTGTCATTGTCGGAAGAAAGGCTATTGCTCAAGATGGACTCTTGGTCTGACCTGGTATGGCCATTCTTATGTCCTTTCCTTAGCTTTCCTTTTACTTTATTTTTAAAAATCCATGCACTGTTATGACATGAATATGGGACTGAGTTGATCTGGCACTCCTCTCTGCCAAATATCTTGTGTTTTTTTCAGGGATACAGTAAAGGTAGTTTCAGCTATTTCTCTAAATAAGGATCTCAGTAAGTCCCAGCTGCTGAGCATGTGATCATTACCAGTTTGGACAAATAAGTGGGTTTTCCATCTTCTGAGGTATATCCTCCTTTTGACACACCTGGATGAGTCCAATTAGCGTTAATGGGAATTGCATACACACACCCGGTAGAGAATACACTGCAGAACCTTGTGAACTCTCTCAGGCTGCTAGACCAATTCTAGGTAATCAAATTTTGGGTATAAGCACATAAACACAAGGAATAAACAACCCTGGATACTGCCACACATAATCTGCTTTGTTAATTTATTGTGACAAGGCGCCTGTAAGAGTGAATTGGTGTGTTCATGTAAAATGGACCTCCTCAAAAACCTGTGGCCAAATGTGGAAAGAGGAGAATTATGGAAGCCTACCAGCAGCTCTTCAAGGCCTGTTCCTGCGCTGTTGAAGTCCATGAGAGCAGGAGCAAGGTCTTAGTGAATGTGCACGGAGCCCAGGCAAATGTGATATGCTTATTAGCCCCAATTCTCTACTCGTCCATTCCCGTGTTGAGCGTAAGAACAGAAAGGGGAAGGGTGGCTTTAAACCACTTTTGTGCTTCCTGTAGTCTAGGAACAGGGCTGGGGTAGGTCTTCTTGGAAACCTCTATACTAGTGCGAGAGCCCCCTTCCACCAGCTTTCCCCAGATGTTCCCCGGAGCCTATTTCTGCCTCCTTATCCTCAGGCTTCAGTCAACAGAGACAAGGCTTCATTGTTTCCATCTCCATGCAAATTAATTTAACATGTTTTGAGTTTGGCTTTACTGAGCTGCCCTTGACCAAACCACAAACTAGGCCCTCCCCTACATGAGAACTACCCACTTGGGGGCAGGAAGTGGTGCTGGCACTCTTGAATAAGAATGACAAAGTCATCCCAATGCATGCAGCAGCTGTGTTGGGGAAGCCATTCACATTTTTAAAGAGACAAGATTTCATTATGTCAAATAAGTTTGTAACTCAACACGAAAAATGTCTGTCAGTACTAATGATGCATTCCAGCTCATATTGTCAGTCACACAGGTAATGTGCGCCTGACCTCAATCTCCTCATGAAATGCCCATGACATGGAGAACAACCTGTGTAAAATTAAGGCAGTATCTGACCCTTATAAATTCAGCTCAATCTTCCTTTAAAATGGAAGAAAGCTACTTTAGTGCTGTATTATCAAGAGACTGGAAGAAATAGATTATCTAATTCAAAATCTTCTGCTTTATTAAGCAGCTCTATTTCCTTCCTTGGGGTCATTGTACAAGGTGTCCTTGCTCTTTTCTCTTCCTTTATGAAGTATTTTTCGTTCTTAAATTTATCATTTGCCCCTTCTGATAAATTGTCCTCATCCTTTTGGGGTAACACCCTTCAACTAGAAATTTTAAAAAAATTATATGCTGGATTATACAATTATAATTGAGTGAAATGAAACTTTCATTATTTGCTTCCTTTATGTAACACATAAAGGATATCCCAGTCCCTGTTCCATGGAGCATACACTCAAAACTTTCTCTACATGAGAATTGTACTAATTTAACTAGCTTGATTTAGAAACCAGTTTAGTTAAATGGGTGCAATCCGTGTATGGAGATACACTTATTTTGATTTGGGTGCCTTCTACTGAATTAACTAATGGCAGTAAGGAATTTAGTTAAATTGCTACAATTTTTTTGTATAGACAAAATATAAAGGTCAGAGGTAACAAAGTTGCCGTGACGTGTTGCTAACTCAGTATAAATTGGTGCAAGTGGGTATAATTTAGGTGCTAAGGGGAAGGATGAAGGCAAGGTTGTAACAGGGATACTGCCAACAAGAGGATATAAAATGTAAGATCAAGTGGCACAAAGAAGGGAAGTGAAGGTTTTATTTTGTTGGGTGCTTTTCCTGTTACAGCCCTGTCTGTCTATTCCCTCACCATATAAATTACACCCACTTACTAAGTCAGTGTAAGATGGTATAATTTACAACACCATTTGTCACCGAATAGATGAACAGCAGAAGGAAAAGCTGCTGATGGGGAAATGTATATAAAAGCAGGCTTCCTGCATGTACATCTTACACCTTCCAACCAGTTGCTTTGCTGCTATAACTCAGCCCAAATTACGTTCACGCAGAGCATGTCAACCCCATTGGCTTCTTTACATAACTTACTCAGCCCTATGTGTGGAATTTAACAATGTTCTCTTACAACAAATATAAGATGTTTGTTTATTTTTTATCCAGTTTTTCTTTTCTATTTTTAGAAATCTACATTTTAACACTGGGGCCCAAATAGTTGGGATTACCCATTACCGACAGTGAATTGACTGTTAATGCCACAGTGCAGAGAGCCTGTCAGAAATTCATCCTTAGTGCCAAAAATTAGATCCTTGTGTTTTGTCTTATATACTTTAATTTCCTTGTGTAGCCATGACACGCCAGACCAGCTGCACTGGTATTTTCACACATCATGTAATGTAATATAACCCGATAGGCTTAACTGGAAATGATGGGCTCAACTCATCCCTTGTGTGTGCTGCTTTGAAGACAAAAGAATTATAGCAGGCATGAGGATGGCCCAATATATCAACTCACAGCTGGGATGCATTGGTCTGAGAAAAGTCAGGAAAAAGAGCTGATTTAAACAAGAGCTGGTAAAAGCAGTAATTCTGTAGGGATATTTTTAATGTTTTAAATATAGATGAAGATATCCTTGTGACTAATATGCCTTAGCAAGTACAGTGGAGTTAACTTTTATTGATCATTCATTTATTACACATCAGGGGCAGCTATTGCTAGTCTGGTGCTCTGCTATTGGCTGGAAGTCAGGAGATCTGGATTCTATTCACAACTTGGCCACTGACTTACGAAATATCTTGGTAAGGACATGGCTGTTGTAGAAGAGGTCCTGAGCTGCTGTAAATTCCAGTACGCTCTGGATGATCCTTTCTTGGAGTAGTGGCTAAAGTGGGTGTGATGGGCTTTGTCTCCAATTGCTCTGATCCCCTTTGCTATCCTATGGACAAAGCAGAGGGGTCTGAAGAGTGTAATTTAGCGCAGCCCTCACACTGCTTTAAGTGTTGACACAAGGGATGCTCAGGGCAACATTGCTTACAAATCACCAAGATACACCATACATTATGACCCTCTCAGGTAAGCAGTTCAAACATCATGGGTGCAAATCACATGCTTCTCCTATTCCTCTGAACATGTATGTGCAGAGCTCAGACAGCAGCCAGTGAATAGATTATTAGAGATCTAAATTCTCCCCTCACCAGTGGATCCCTAGAAGCTAATGAAGTCACAATGAGTATGCTGGCACCAATGCCTAAGCATTCTGTTATTTTGCAGCATGAAAAAAAGCAGGTCACAGGGCAAGCAACAAAAAAAAATGTACTGAACTGCAATCACACCAGCAGCAGTATGTACTGTACTCTATTCAGCTCTATCCGAGAGGTCTGGCCTGCAGCGAAACTCACTAACTCTCCATTGCCAGCAATGGGGATGCTCTGAGCTGTGTACTTTAGAGCTGCAATCAGCATGCATGACTTGCACATCTGGGCTTCTGTCTGCCTCTTCTGCTTATTGGTCCTCAGGCTTCAGGTCATTCTCTCCTGCTCCAGCATGGTGTGCTCAGAGTCTTCAACCTCCCCATGCTGTTGTTCATGCAGGCAGGCTTGCTGGGCTTGTTCGCCAGCAGGGTTGCCAACCCTCCAAAATTATCATGGAATCTCCAGGAATTAAAGATTATCTCATGTGATGAAATCTCCAGGAATTCATCCTACCAAAGTTGACAACCCTATTGGCCAGAGGAGTCAAGTTCCTTTGTTATCAGATTTGCCCATTACTTTGGGGTACACTCATTTATTAGGATTACTTTTCGGGGTGGGGGGGTTCTGTAATTCTATCCATGTACTGCTTGTGTCATTTATGTTCTCATACGGAGCTCTGCTTCTCCCTGCAGCAAGTTCCCGCCCAATGGAGCTATCCTGCAGGACCTAGGTTCCCCAGGGCTAGGTTCCTCCAGCCCAAGAATCAGATGAACACATGTACACACATTAACAGAGCGCGTCTGAGTGGACAGGGTCAATCAGCACTCTCAAGCTGACCCCTTATATGCCCTTGGACTCAGTAGGCTGGGTTGAGCAGCACTTCCAAGCTACCACCCTCATATGCCACAGGCACCGCACCGGAATAGAGTGCTCCTGAGCAGGCTGGGTCGAACAGCACTTCCAAGCTGCTGACCACCTATGCCACAAGTTCAGCACATCCCTATCCCTACTTTCACATTAAAATTGTTCTGGTAGCAACTCACTTGATAAGCAAATGCCACAGGATTTTTGGGTGCTGCAGGGATCTTTAGCTTAGGTAAAAGGAGCATTGCTGCAGAGCAAATGGGGAAGCCAAAAACAAAAAAGAGAGCGGGGGGAGGGAGGCGGAAGCAACCAGCTTAACCATAAAAGTTAATTATTGCCAGGTAATAACCATACAAGGAGAGCCAAACAAGCATACAAAACAGTTACAATATTAAATCTATCTAAAATTTGATTACAAAAGTCAGGTTTAGAAAATTATACCTGATCACACAAGTCAGTGTTAGAGAGCTATATTTAGAGTAGAAAGGAAAAAAACAGAGAGAGAGCTGAATTTCTCTCCACTCTGTGAAGCTTGAACTGGTTGGGGTTTCCAGGTGGTGGTGGTAGTGGTAGCTTAGGGTCCGGAGTGCTGGAGACAGGCAGAGCCCCCAGCATGATCAGTCAGGAGAAGATGAAGTCCCAATGCAACTGTTGCAGATTTTGGATCCAGACATCAGAACATTTACTTAAGCGTGGGTAGGGGTTTTTATAGGGAAACAACAATGGTTCAAGGGAGAACACTAGATTTGTTTATGGGTAAACTGATGGCTCAAGGGAGTATACCAAAGTTGTTTTGTTCAGGCTAGACAATAGGAACTGATCATTCCTGGCTATGGGTGATGTTCCTTCGAGGGAGCTCACAATGCAATTAGGCAGCTTCAGTATTTTGGATACCAATAAAGGATTTATTACTAGAATTGGTCTGATAACTACTGAGCTGGGTGTGTGCAGGCATGAGTTCATTAACAGCTGGAGCAGAGATCCTCCATCGTGCAGTACTTTCCTGCTTTTCTGGTCCCAGAATTAAGTGTGGTTCTTGCCTTGGAATCTCTGTTCTTCATTCTGTATGCTAATGGAGATGCCTCCCTGTCCCATCTTCCATGCAAATGTGGCTAGGGGAGTTGCCTTAATCCTGTCACCCTTGTCCGGAGGGGGTTAGGTGTGTCTCTCCCTGTCTTTTCATAAGTCTTTCTTCTGATTGGCTTTGGTTCAAGCAGAGGCTGGGGCGGGGGGAAGGTCTTTTGTGAGTCAGACAGGCGGATACTGCGCCCGGGTTCCCCAAGAACACAGAGCTGACAGGTAACACCTTATAGATGTGGAGATGATTTGGGAAGCCCCAGATGTATGGTACCAGATTTTCTATTTTTGATCTTGTTCCTTTAGACTGTGCTCAGTACCCAATCTGGTGAACTTCCCTAATACATTATGGGTCACTAACCAGTAAGTCAGTACTAGAGGGGAGCTCCACCGGAATTGCCTCATCATTCCACAACCCAAGTCAGGCCCTCCCATTGGCCCTGTTACAATTCAATTACAAAAGGTATTGTAGGAAGCAAATGCCGTGAGTAGCTAGAACAAAACATTCAGTGATCTCTCAGATGTGGCTACTGATGCGATTTAGGGGTATGCTGTATACTTGCCTGGAGTGAGTACTGGGAATCATTTACCAGCCTAAGAGAAAGAACAGAGTCTGAGGAACCCAAGACATGTGATCATACTTCAAATATCTGCACAATCTGTTGTACCCAACCCCACTGCAGGTGTTACAGTGAGTGCTGTGCTACACCAGTCCCTAGGGGTCTGGTAGTGGGGTGAGTGCACCACATGCTCAGGGACAAGTGCGGTAGGTGCTCCAAGCACTGGGCTCTCCAGCCTCTAGCCCTTGAGAATCCACTCAGGGCACTCTCACTTTGTGTATGTGCAGATTCCTTTACTAGGGCTGCCAGAAATAAGAGATGTGAACATCCCAGCTCGCTTGCTTTAACAGCTACCGAAAAGGAACCCCAAAGTTCCCAACCCAGCCCCTAAAGGCAGTCCAGGCCAGGCATATGAAAGTAACAAAGAAGTCCCATTGTAACCCCTCCACACTGTCTAGCTTCACCCATGTGTCTTCCTGCTAAGGCTACGTCTTTCCCCTGCCAGCAGCAGGTCCAGCTCTGGTCTGTCCAGCTGTCAGACCCTCCAGTCCTACCTTCAAGGTTGCTCTCCAGCCTCCTCTCCACAACCAGCTGTCAGGCTACTGTCTCTGGCCAGTGCTTCTGCTCTAATCCAGCCCTCTCTCCTGAGCCTGGATTTATTTTCCATTCCTGTGCTCTGCTGGTTGAGTGTTAAACTGGGAGTTAATGCAGTGCCATGTTATGAGCCAGCAGGATCATTACAGTATTGTGTGTGGTGCCTGTCTGTTGTAAATACATTCCACAACCTTTAATGTATTTACCCTCACAACATCCCTGTGAGGTAGGGCAGAACTATTACCCTCATTTTACAGATGAGGAATTGAGGCACAGAGTAACTTGTCCCGGGTCACACAGGATGTTTGTGGTGGAGCAAAAGTTGAACCTGGATCTCCTATGGTCTCAATTAGTGCTCCAACAACTGGATCATCCTTTTTCTGCTGTGAGTAGTGTAAGTGGATGGAGTTTGTTTTATGGGAGGAGCTTGGAAGAGTACCACTACTTTTTGGTTTGTTTCCATTTTTAACGCTGTCCATCCAGTTAACCACAGATGGTAAGTCTGGTATCTCAGGTGCCAGGCATTCTCAACAGAGGCCCCTCAGCTGTAAAACTTGCTGCCACCAGAAGTCAGGCTGATGGAGTCCTGCAGCGCCTGATGCAAGATTATTCTCCTTTGACTTGCCTTCTAACAAACAAAAGGGTTGCAAAATTACTATGGCAATAGTTCTTTGGCAAGTAACCACCTAAATTTAATTTGTGGATATAGGTCAGCTGTAAACTCCTTGGGGCAGGGACTGTCTTTTACTTTGTGCTTTGCAGTGCACCAAACACAGTGGTCCATAATCCTGGTTGGGGCCTCAGAGCATCACTGCAATATAAATATTTAGCAATAATAAAATGCCTTTTAATTGTAGGGTGGAGAATGTAGTTTGTTTCCAAACCGGAAATGTTGGTCTTTTAAATTTGTGACTGTGCCTAGATACTATAATGAAAGGTGCATACTAAAGAGAGCAGACAGTAGCATGATAGCATCATTGCTCTGCGGGCACTAATTCCAACTAACCACAAAAAAACCCTCTGAACAGCTTATTAAAATTTAGGGTCTTGAGTCATAGCTGCATCCCAGGAACTAGGTTTCTGCTATTTAAAACCTCTAATCCATGAGACAGGCAAGTCATGCTTGAGTAACGGGATAAAGGAAGGACCCACAATGGAAAAGCTGAGGAGTGGGGAGCATAAAGACAGCAAGACAAATTCTGTCCTGCTGGATACCTGCACCTTAAGTCACTAAACCGATTTTGTCTCTCCACCCTTTAGACCTACATGATGTGTACTGTGGGAGTCAGCTCCCAGCTTGCTAGACTCTAGACTGTTACAACCCCACTGAGGGAAATGGGAAGAGGCATTCACCCATTGTACTGTTGTATTTGTCTGGCTTTCTGCACAGCTTGTGTAACACTATGGCCATCTTTCACTCACATTCAGTAGTAAATGGCAAGCAGCAAAAGGTCAAGATGCTTATTTTTTTATATAATTTTGTATTATGTAGGGGGGAAAATCATTGACTGTAAAAAAGATCCTATAAACTATAAAATGTGAGACTTAGCTCCCAATTTTCTTGTGGTAATGGACATGACTAATCCACAGTGACAGCACTGTGCTTGGGGCCTGCAGCTTGTACTGATACAGCTGGGGACTCCATAGTTTTTACCACCATAAAGTGAGGTAATTTCTTTAAAAAATGCTAATGGAATCAGAACAGGAGAAGGCTAAAGCACCTCCTAAAATTACTGTGAATAAAGTGATTGTTTTCTATCAGGTATTTACTTGTTTATATAATCTTGGGTGCATGCAGCATCAGAGTTGAGAATATTATCTTGTTTTTAAAACCAGAGACATTGACTTAAAACTAGACACTTTGTGCACCATCTTCTTCTTATATACACTGATGGAACCCCATTTAAGGCCTTAATTAATCCCTATCTTGGTTCAGAGCCCACCACTTCAGTGGGAAGTGGCTTATACCTCCCTTATCCTAGGGCTGGTAGGGGGCCCCAGCTCATCTTAGGGCAACCCTCAGGACTGTCCTAACTTGTACTTCAGTCACCATGGTCTCTGTGGGCCTTAAAGAAGACAGGGAAAAGATGGGGTGTAAGGTCATGCCTCCTCCCAGCCCATCCTGACACAGCCTTGAACTTCTCCTGCACTGAGGGATCCTGCAGGGGGGACAGAGTCAGGCTAGCCAGCTCTGTGCTTGCATTAGGGGTGTTCTGCAAGAGAATACTTTATTGTTGTTTTGCAGCCCCTCTGTCAATGGAGTTGGAAAAATGGGGCTGCAAGGTACCGTTGATGGTGCCTGAAGTCACTGGAGAAGCACTGTGTAACCGAGAGGAAGATGAGTTCCCTTTATCACTTCATATTGACAGACTAATGTTGTTTTAATTTTAATTTCAAAATGTTTTGCTCTTATAGGAAAAGTTTTATTCACATGAGTAGGGCAAGTAGGGTTTACATTTGCAAAGTTCTGCACAAGCATTGCATGTTCCCTCTACTAGACCATGCTGCCTTATTAAAGGTTTGATCCTAAAGGATCAAAGAAACTGAAACATCTATTCTGACCTCCTGATTTTTTTCCCTGGAAACCAGTTGCTAGGCAGCTAATACACCTGGAAAGTAATATATCACAGTCCTTATTCACAAATGAAGTGGTGTAGAAGTCAGGCATCAGAAATAATGAAGCCACTGTCAATGCCGTATGTATCTTAGAGTTTAAAAACAATGGTGGGGGAATTCACTGCTTGTGAAAATGAAGGACACAAAGTATGGGCTAGAGCTATGCATAGTGTAGGCAGGTACCGTAAGTGCTTCTTGACACATAGCTCTGCCAATGCACTTCAGCCTCAGCTAGTGCACCTGAACACCCTACTCTTCTTGACCTCTCACTGCCAATTGTGCCAAATTGTTTGTTTGGTAGTTTTTTTAGATGAATAGCAAATACTTCTAATGACTATTATGCAAGCAATTTATAGGTGAAAATTTGCTTTTACAAATCATTAGGACAATTACAAATAATAAATGTGCAGAAATCATGACCTGATCACAGATGATTCACAAACAGTAATGACAGCTAAATTAATTAAATAAATTGTTCACAGTGCATAGATCACCCGGCTCTACTTTTGTGCTTTCAGAGATTCGAAGTGACAAACTCTTCAAGGTGCATGTTTTTCTTTTACCTTGGGTTTCCACTCCAAGCACATCATAGAATCAACCTGCCCGATTCTCTCTCACATGCATCATTTAACTGTCTGCTTCTCCCTTTTGTTGCCAGACTAATCAATATCTGAATGGAAATGCATTTAAGGTTCGTTACATTATACAGTCACAGATCCTGATTCTGATCTCACACTGATTTTATTCTGTTGTAACTTCATTAACTTTCAGTGGAGTTAACCCTAGTTTACACTGGTATAAGCATGGATAGGCTCAGGCCAACAGTTTTCTTTTTTCATATGGTGTTCAATATACTTAAATTGGCTGTCATGCCATATATCTATTTCTATTACATGCATCTGTTATGTTCTAAAGATGTAATTGTTTGCCTTTTAATAAACTACATGCAAGTTATTAATCTTTTTGTTGTGAATATCATTCTAATCATATTAATATGTGCATAAATGGCACAGTAGACCCTAATCCTGCTTCCATTTGAAGACAATGAGAGTTTTACCAATGAGTTTGGGAGACAGATCAGATTCTGAGTTACAGTTCTTATTGTACAGTACTGTCAATCTAGCTTCACTGCAAAGCATAAGATCATAATTAAGTTTTGTTAACCATCCAAATGTACACATAATTAAAGTATACCCTGTGCTATCCTACTGTAGGGTTGTCACCTATTTACAGTTGTCCTATGGGACACATCAGGTCACTTGTCACAACAATGCAACATTTACATTTTCGTATCATGATGTGTTGATGCATCACATTGTATTGATGAGTCATGAGGTAACATCACCAGGAGGAGGAGGAAAGGTTAAGACAACCTAGAACAAAGTAATTAATACCACCATTATTAGAAGTGGTTGATTGGGTCCATCCAGAGCAACAGAAGGTGAGTGGAAGTCCAGAATAGTATTCATCATAATACAATTTTAGGAGGGCCTGCAAGCCTTGACTCATGTGACTAATCCCAACTGATTACTGATATAGGTTGGGACCTTATTTTGATATATAATCTTTCATGAAAACTGAATCTCAGAATGCTTTATGGAAACAATTACAAGGGAGTACACTTCACTGAAGCTGCTGTTAGTCATACCCGTAGTGATGACTTCCTGGCCAAATCCAAGGGCTTCTTTCCTCTTACCTTCCAATCTGTCTGCTGGATTCATACGGTCAGTGACTCCATTCTCTTTTGTACTCTCTCCTTCCTGACTTTTCAATGTCTTTCTTGTTGGTGGTTCCTTTTCCTATCTAACCAGTTCTATACAGGTTCTTATACCATCTTGATTATTATAGGATCTGAGTACCTTCCAGTAGTGCATTAAGCATCAGGATGACCATCTGGTATGCATTCCTTCATACTCTCCATCCTCTCCTAAGAGGGAGAACTGTGTGTGCAGTGGAGCATTTTGTTGTAGAGGGGGTTTTGTTAAGTTTTTAATAACCACACAGCAGTGTGTATAACTTAGACAAGGCAGGTCACCTTGCACTTGGAGAGAAGGAAGTGAGATTTGTGTTGGTCCTTAGTTCCTGTGGGAATCTTGTCCTGGCCCCTAAGAAAGCTCCCTCCCTTTATAGAGGAACTTTATCCTTATGGTAGAAAGTTCCATTTTGCTTGAGGAGGAATGTTGTTGACCACAGTCCTCATCCTGAAATTTTGGGTGTTCCAGCTTTGCTGGGCCTAGGCCACTGAGCACCTTGAAGAAAAGGACCAAGACTTTGAACTCTCTTCCACTGGTGTCCCTGGGGCTTGGTCTGTGGCCCCATCCTCCTCTCTCTTTACACTAAAATGGATGAGAGACTATTTGAGCTCTTATGGCTTTAACTCCCACTTCTGTGCTGATGACCGCTACACCTGTCTCTGTGCTCCTGACCTGTCCCTCACTTCAATCTTACATCTATGAATCTCTTTCTGACATCTGTCTCTAGATGTCCTGCTCCCAACTCAAATGCAATATGAACTCATTTGCCTTCATATCCTCCCTTCTTTTTCCATCATGATCATGAAATCTGCTCTGCTGCCTATCTCCCAAGCAGACACCCTTGATATCATGCTTGACATCTCTCCTCTCCTAACATCAAGTCATTGTCTAATCCTGCTGATTCCTTTTCTATAACATCTGCATGCCTATTTCTTGTCTTTGATTTGGTAATGTCCCACCTAGAGTATGGCAACCTCCTTCCCTTCAGTATTGCCATATTTCCATTCTTCACTGGCATCATATTTGCCCTCTGCATCAAATGAAAACTCCCTGTCTTTGCCTTCAGTGCTGTGTGCACAGTTCTGCCCCTGCCCACAACTCTCTTTCCTCTCCCACCGTTGTACTCCCTGACTCCTTTATGCTCTAGCAGCTCCACTAGCTTTCATAGCCGCTGTGAGTCCCTCTCCCACAAGCATTTCTGCACTTTTGCCAACATTGTCCCTTTGTCTGGAATTACCTTGCTGGCGCTGGTCCCCATCCAGCCGCACTTTCAGTTCCCTCCTTCCCACTTCTGAACCCATCGTTGTTGCAAAAATATAAAATGGGGCATAGCCATGGGTGGGCCTGAGTGGGCTGCGGCCCATTCACTTAGCATCCAGGCCCACCCAAATCTGAGCAGGGGTATCGTGCTGCCACAGCGGCCCCAGAGCGTCACTCAGGCACGTGAAATCCAGGATGGAACTATGCACCCACCCTTCAGAAAGCTATGCTCCGGCAGCTCTGCCTTGCCATTTTCTGAGCCGCCCCATGGGCATGTCCAGCTTGGCAGGTGAAGCCCTGTGTCTGGAGCACCAGGGCTAGGAAGAGGGCATGGAGTCAGGGGAGAAGCTGAGCTAGCAAAGTCTGTTATTGCCCATTCACCTGAAAGTTGGGGCCCACCCAAATTTCCACTCCTAGCTATGCTACTGATGCAAAAGAATCAAATCAAACAGCCAATACAATTTAAAAACAGGAACTAACCAGCTGTGTAGCTACAGCACCAGAAATAACCTCATGTCATGACCTTCCACAGTGCCGAAAACGTTCTCCTTCCTTTGACCCCTCCTACTTTGTCTTACCTCACTCTCCATTTGTTTTGGAGGCCTAGCCTGCAAGGCCAACACAGGCTCTTGGTTTTTAATTCTCAGCAGAGCGCTATGCATACCTATGGGATGGTCAAACTAAACAGTAGCTTTATCTCTCCATTCCCCTCACTGAGCATTAGGAATGATAAGGAATGTCACAGCAGAGTTGGTTTAGGGTAACAAGGCAAGGTTGCTTCTGTAAACTGTATTAATACTGGTTTCAGAATAACAACCATGTTAGTCTGTATCTGCAAAAAGAAAAGGAGTACTTGTGTCACCTTAGAGACTAACAAATTTATTTGAACATAAGCTTTCATGAGCTACAGCTCACTCCATTGGAGGTGCATCCAATGAAGTGAGCTGTACCAATGAAGTGAGCTGTAGCTCACAAAAGCTTATGCTCAAATAAATTTGTTAGTCTCTAAGGTGCCGCAAGTACTCCTTTTCTTTTTGTATTAATACTGTTTATTGGTTGAAAAACCAACACCAAACAGAACAGCCCTCAAAGCACAACGCCTTCCACCTATCAAATAACAGGCTTTTTACCAGAAAAGATAAAGCACCTGTTAGATTATTACAACTGGCCTATCAGGCAAGCAGACCTAGTCACTTATACTGAGAAAAAGTACCACCACCGCACACCCAGCCAGGGTCAGGATCCTTTCCTGCTCCTGTGATCTGCTTGGGGCGCTGTGAGTGATTCCTAGACGCACGCTGTCAATGCCCCTGCCTGGTGATGTCGAAGTACTGTGCGAAGTTTCCCCCCTGTCCTATGTTTGAGCTGCCGCCTCCCGGGAGACGAGGGAAGGGGCAGGCTCTGGCTGTGGCTGAGTACCTTGCACTCATTTTCTTGCCTGTCCGTTTGGCCTTGAAGCCACTCGTGCCACCTGCAACTTGATTTTGTGCCGTAAATGGTGTTTCGGCCTCACAGACCGCACAAAACTCTCCCCTTAAAAGTTATGCTAATATTAACAGGGTCGGTATATGTCTACATTCATGCTGCGGTCCCCCCGTACCCCCACTTAACTGCAGGATCATGTGTCTAGTGGGAAGTGAAAGCAGGAG
The DNA here is from genome assembly GCF_009764565.3 of Dermochelys coriacea. NCBI lineage: Eukaryota > Metazoa > Chordata > Testudines > Dermochelyidae > Dermochelys > Dermochelys coriacea. The sequence goes on along the minus strand of NC_050076.1, from coordinate 24,666,939 downwards.
GCTGAGGTAGGTTTATTCTTGTCAGTTCTATATGATCGTTTCCAGGAATATGCAGCCTGTAAAGATGGTGGGTGAGGTGTCAGCTGTTTCTGTGCTGATTTCTGCTTTAGGATAATTTGATGCTACAATTTAGAAAACACCCCGGGTCATTTCAGAGCAAAAAGCGATGGCAGTAGCAGTTAATCATGCTGCATGTATGTGCCTGTTCCCCCTACTCCCACCCCACCCCCGCTTTTCTACCTCTCACGTTGTGGTTGTGTGTGTTCAATACCGATCGCTCCATTTCCCGAGGTGTGACTGCTTCACTGCAGGCTCAATCACCTCCCGCTGTGTAACAGCGGTGTGTGTGTGTGTGGTATAAGTGACAGGATCTCCTCTCACACAACCGCAGAGTCGACTCAGCGTGGGGGGATGAAGAGCCCTGCCCTGCCCTTTCCCTACAGCTCCGGGCTGCTGCGTGACTACTCTCTTTCACAATCATAACACTGTGGTTATTTAAACGGATCTCAGCGCCGATCTGCACGACGCTCTTACCCTGAAATTTACACAGCAATAGCGTGACAGGAGCTGAGAACGGTCCCCGGCTCTCCACCTCCTCAGCGCCTTCAGGGTCCCCTCCATACAAATCACGCAGGCGGAACATATGTTCAGAAGGCAAATCAAATGCTGGAGCTTTTTTGTTTTTTACACTAATCAAAGGACCGGGCGGCCGGGCTCTCCCTTTAATACGGCGCGCAATGAAATACCCCCAGCTGCCTAAAAATGTGGTTCAAATCGCTCTGTGCTGCTTCACACGCAGCGCAACCCCCCCCCCCCATCATTCAAGGTAAACCCACTGAGTCGGGTGCTTTGGGGTGATGCAGGCGGTATCGCAGAGCGATGGAACTGACTCGACACTAAGCTGCCTCCCACCCCGCTTCCCCCCAGAATGGGCTGCGTAGGGGTAGTCGGATTGCACCACCGGGGGGAGGGGAGGGGCGAACCGGAGCTGTTCACATATAGCGTGTAGAAAGGACTGAGAAACCCGGGGCTTTCGGCCACGGTTAAAAGAACTCGTCAGCCCTCGAGTCTGGCCTTTAAACATATGTTCCCCCTGCGTGAGACTGCAGGATTAGTTAGTTAATGTTTGTAAAGCGCTTTGAACGTTTAGGGCGCTACAAAGCATTACACGGTGCTGAACTATTAAATGGGTCTGCGGGGGGGGGGGGCGCTGTGGAGAGAGGGGCTACTAGATCGGGTTCCTCACGTTGTTAGAAACACACGCGGAGAGCCCACACGCCCTTGTAATGGGTGCCTAATCCCTGTAGGGATTTTTAAAAACCCTAATGGAAATCAGTGCGTGTGGATATACACATAGAGAGAGAGACACCATGAAGCCGGCGTGCGTGCGGACATCTAGATTTGGCTGTCTCGTCTGCAGCTAGCGACAGCCAGCTCCGTCGCAATTGCCTAATTTCTAGCTCTGATGCTTTGAGATAAAGTGATTGAGTAACGTTTCCACCCTCCCCTGTAAATAGGTTAATAAGAGGGTGGACGCTTCTTTCGGGTCCTGGTGTCGAAAATTCTATTTAGGAGCTGCCTCGATTGCATGCCCGGCTTGATCGCGAAAATAAGAAGCGCTCCTAGAGATGAAAGGGCCCCGGCTGCTTTGCTTGTGCCACGCTCAGGCTTCGCGAGTTAGCCCAGCTGTAAGGTGTGCACGCAAAGCTCCCAGCAGCACCTCAGCCTCTGAGGAGTTAGTCACCCCTGGGTACACGCGAAGTGCAGCCGAGAAACCGGATTCCCCCAGGGTGGGGAGGCACCGGCCATGTTCTGGAGATCGGAGCCGGCCTGGGCGATGATGGCCTGCCCTGACGGGGAGCCGGGCAGCTGGTGCCCAGGATCTGGGCATTGTCCTGCGCTGCCCATGGAGCTGGGTGCCTGTGGTACCCACGGAGCTGAACCGTCGAACTCCGTGCCTGGGAGCTGAGCACTGCCCTAGTACCCAGAGGTAGGCACTGCCCCGGGAGCTGGGCAGTGTCCCGGGAGGTAGATGCCCTGGCAGCTGAACCATACTGCCCTGCCCTGGCAGCGGGGTTATGCCCTGCAGGAGGAGCTGCGCTTTCCGTGCGGCCGCCCTGTGCCGTGACACGTATGCGCGCCTGGCACGCCGGGGCTGCCAGCTGGGCTCCGGGATATTGCGTGATGTGCAGGGATCAGCGAGCTGCTGAGGCACACGCAATTCATGCTCCTGCCCCAGTGACCCCGGAGACCTCTCCCTGCTTCCGGGCTGGCGTGCAGGTGCTCTGGGGCGGGAGGAGCAGTTAATCTCTAAACGCTTAGCTTCTGCTTTCCAAGCCCAGCCAAGAGAGTCACGCTATTGCTGGGACAGGCAGTGAGTTCACTAGGGAGGAGGAACACGCAGTCTCCTCGTTATCAGGGGAGTGTAACAGCTGGGAGAGAAACTCGCTTACAGCAATCCTAGTGGGAGCTCTGCAGCCTGCTCTCCATCTCCCCATAACTCATAAACTTCTCAATGAAACGTCCCCCAGACCTGCTCCGGGGGAGGGAGCCTTTCTCATTTAGGGATTAGGCTTTTCAAGTCTCTGCAGCTGGTGAAAGAGGATTTTGCTCAGGGTGTACGTGTGTTCGTTGTACTGAGGGATTGTAAATCTTATTCTATCATTTAACAATAAAAAAAACAATCCTCCCTCATTCAAACTGTTCCTGTTTGACCACCCTGCTTCGACCTAACCTCGTGTAAATATGCCTCCCTTCCACTGCATATCTTAAGAGGGGAGTTTTGTTAAGAGTTCAAATCAGATCTCTAACAATAAAAGGAAGAAAATTCAATAACAGCTGCCTTCACTCTGATCCTAACAAACTGTGCCTAAGTACACAGTGCATACACTGCAAAATATCCCCATTTTAGGAGGGACAGTCCCTAGTTTTCAGCAAAACAATTACCATTCTCCACTCTCTGGTAATGCAATCTGTTTAAAAGGGGGCAGGAAACTGTGTCTGTATTTCTCCCTAAATATTCTTGTCAATGCTGGCATGTATATATAACAAGCTGGGCTCTGAATAAACTTCACACTGGCTGGATCCTGAGAGGGGTCAAGCACACCTAGAACTACTAGGGTGGCTCCTGCCCCAATTCAAGTTGATAGCTGAAATTGCTATTGACTTCAATGAATGCAGGATCAGGTCAATAGACTTCCATGGGTGTTGCATCTCTCTATTTGGCTAGCTACACCGTGTTCAGCAGTGAACTAAAAGCAGGCAGAAACTCGTAACTCTATATTTCCTTGCTTATTTTAATTCATGCTCTTTAATGTATTTTGAAATTTTAAGAATTTTACCAAACAAACAAGGGTACTTTGTTCAAATTTGTAAAAGAAATGCATCAAAACTCTTTTGTGGGATCCCTGAATACATGCTCACACATTGCAGTGCTCAGCTGTAGTGTATTGGCAATGCTGCATGCTGAAGTTTGCACAACAAGTTCTTTCCTTATGGTTCTGACCTTGTTAGGAACTGAAGTCACTGACTGATGTGCATGGTCAGCACTACATAGGTTAGGGTCCATCTTCAGTCAGTTTAAATCTTAATGTTACCTTAGTGCAGTTTTATGCATATAGTTTTGTGCTAGACATAACATCTCTCTTTCAAAGAGAAATAAATAGATTAACAAATAATGCATGGGCCACACACAAATGAAATCAGTTAGATCAACAACATTGTGCAAGGATTGTCTTATTTTTCATTACAGGAGACTTACTGCTAACCTTTTTCCAGTTCAGAATTCTAGCAGATGTTTCATCACATATGTCTTTGCTAAATAATCAGACCCTCTGCTAAGACAATTTGTCTAATTTAATATCATAGTTTAAAAATGAAAGGACAGTATTGTAAGTGTATATTGCTTAGGAAATGAACAACTTTTAAAGATGCAGTCATGAAGCCAGGAGGACATTCTGTAGTCAAAACCTCATCTGCAGTACCGGAGAGTTATATGGGTTCACATGAATGCAGGAACTAGACAAAAGGTCTGATTGACCACAACTGTTTAAAAAAAACCCAGAACAATGACTTCACCAGTGTGTGAACTAAACCCATGGTTTGTTGTGGCAAGGCTTACAAGACACAATAAAATAAAAAGCCCCAGATTCCTGGCCTTGGTGTACATGTGGAAGGCTTCACATAAAATAACACAAATGAAAAGAAGCTAGTATAAGATATGAAATTAATTCAATACAAAGAGTCATAATAAGAACTCCTACTTTGATTCTCACATCTTTCATTAATTTATTTACTTTTTGTTGCTTTACAGTAAACTCAGATAGATTTCATTCAGGGCTGGCAAAGCAGACAGTTCATACAGAGGGTGAACAGATGTCCTAGTTTACAGGGATTGACCCAGGCTTTAGAGTCAATTCTAGGGTCACAGACAGCTCAAGTGAAATCAGGATTTTCTGTTTTCAATAAAACTGGGTAGGTAGTCAGCCGATTATCCTCTCCCTGTCCACACCATGTGATGAGCCTGAATATACTGCTTCTCCTAATTTAACTAATGTTAAATATGATTAAGGAGTGGAGTGTAGGTCACCACAATCCATCATGCAGCAGTATGGCAAATTCAAAAGTAGCAGATGCTTGAGATGACACAGGTGGGCCCTGCCCTACACACATAGGAGCAACAGCAAAATACTGTTTTAGATTCAGTTAAGATTCTGTACCTGAGGCTCTCTGCAAATCTCTGTAGAACAATAGGGGTGGTGGTAGTTGTACTCGATTATTACATGGGCTTATTAGAAGAGGTGATAAAGAAAGTCTCGCCTGCCCTTGTTTGTGCCTGTCCAGGTGGAAGTTAAAGATAGTACTTTTGGACTAGCAAGGGTTAGTTCTGGAGTGCTCGTTAACATTTTCTCACTCAGTAAAATACAGTAACCAGTTGATAAATCATACCTTTCCATCAGCCATGACTCCAGTGATCAGATACAATAGCTACACATAAACATTGCTATTATCTCATTGGCTTTTTGTTTTCCCAATATATAAAGCACACATTCAAATGTATTAACTGCTGCACATGTGTTTTGATGGAAGTATGTGCTGTCTCTGGACTACACCCCAACCAGTCTGCAGACCGGGCAGTCTCACTGGATATTATTTCATAACTTAAAAGGAGTATATAATTTGCCTCTGCAAACACAGCCACCATCGGTTTGTACACAGTTGCATCGCCTCTTGCCCCTCTTTTCCTTGTTGTCCTCATTCATCGGCATTGTCTTGGCTGTGTGTGTGTGTGTGTGTGTGTGTATGTGGGGTGGGGGGGGGAATGTGTTCGTAACGTGCGTCAGCAAACGAGTGAAACTCCTAGCGAAGAGACGGAGGTTTATGATTTCCACACAAGCAGGAGTTACAGCCTGAGCGAGCCTACGTTTGAGCAGCTAGGTCCGGTGAAAACACCCGCTCCCTATTGCCCCCGCCGCCACCGCTTCCCCTACCTACTCCACACGGCGCTTCTGCCTCTCCGGCGGCCCACGCCCGCCGCAGCATCAGGCGCCTCTGTCGCCGGGCACGTGACTCTCTTCCGCTTCTCTTACGTCAGCTCACGCGTCGTTACGCCCCTCAATGTTGCGCGGTTGCCGCGGTTACCAGAGAAGCCGTTGGAGCCCCCGGCAGCGCGAGGGACGCCGCGGTAAGAAAATGCCCGATCCCCGCCCCCCAACACCCTGCATGTCCCCCTCCCCCCGCGGCCGCTCCTTTTCCCCACGGGGGCACCCACCCCCCCGCGGGCCCCGGTCTGGGTCAGGGGCAGCGCCCTGCCATCCGCTGCGCTCGGGATCGGACCCGGCCGGCGAGGCTCAGCGCGCCTTCCCCGGCCCACGCCGCCCCCCCCTGTGGGCCAGGGCCCCGCTGTACAGACCGGCCCGGGAAGCCGGCCCCCGCCCCGCGGCGCTTGCAGCCCGAGACAAGGCCGTGGGGCGGTCGGAGGAAGCAGCACACAGGCACCCGAGGCAGCCCTCTCAGCTCACCAGGGGGGCCTTATGCTGCCAAGCTTTTTTGTAGGCATCATGAACCAGGAGAGCTGTCAACAGCACTGCCCCACTGGGCTAGAGTCTGGCTTCTTTCCACTCCCACTGCAGGCAGTGGCCAAATTCTGCACTTGTTCTCCCCCACCCTGCCCCACTGAGCGCTCACCTGCATGCACCAGCTCTATCAAGACAAGTGGGACAAGACTGGGCTCTGGCTCAGACTTCCGCAGGGCACCACTGAAGTCACTGGGCTAGATTGTGCTCACCCTCATGCCTAGTGTCACCCTACTGGCATCCCTGGGCCAAATCTTGCTTATGCCCAACACGACCGCACTGAAGTCAAGGAACCAAATTCTTCTCTCAGTTGAGATTGTGTAACAGCAAAGGGGCGAGCGGAATTGTGTTGGTGGAAATGAAGGTGGAATTGGACCTGATATGACTAAATAATGTTAATGTTTCTATAGATGGACTGCTTCCAATTTCATTAGAAACTTTCATTCTTAAATTCTTAGGTGAAAACAGAACAGAGTACCAGTGGAATAATTCTCATTTGTGGACTAGTCTACACTAGAAGCGCTACATCGGTGCAGCTGCTCTCCCATCAGCATAATTACTCCACCTAGGCGAGAGGTGGAAGCTGTGTCAGGGAGAGAGCGGCTCCCACAAACATAAGCACTGGTGTGGACAGTGCTTAGATGGATGTAACTTGCGTCGCTCAAGGAGGTGGCTTTTTCACCCCCGAGTGACGTAAATTACATTGACTTAAGCAGTAGTGTAGACACGCCCAGATCCTTTAAGCTGTAGGAGGACAAGAGAGAATGGGGCTATATATGGTGCGTGTAGTTCTGTCTTGTCACCTTGTACAAAATGATGAAGCCTTGAGCAGGATTGAAATAAAATAGAAAAAAGCACACATGCAACTCCTCTGAAAATGCTGCCCAAGATATTTAAAGTTTTCCCCCCCTCTTGTTAAAACAAAGTCTGACCATTTAATCTCCAGGGGTTTTGTGTGGCCCTGATTCATAAGTGTGCCTGAATTTTGGAAGGCCATGGATCGACATGTTCCTGTGCATCCGTTACCAGAAGAAATCCAAAAGGTAAGAAATATTAGAAATATAACAACATCAGGGGTCAAAATTCTTCAATGACTTATGAATATTTCACAGGCTGGAAGTTATTATACATAGTATAAAAACACTCTACAAATACAACATCTGATCCAGTACAACGATTTCTATGTGCCTATATATACTGCCATGAGTTTGGGATGAGTGCAGAACAAGTATGTATTAGTCTTCTCCAATAAAAATTGTATACCTTTCAATTCCATTTCATATTTTGTCTTAGTGTATGTGAATGTTGATGTATAAAGATTATTTTTTTTCCTGTTTGAAGTACATTGGTGTGAAGGTAACTGATGTCTTTGGTATGGGAGGAGCTTATTGACACCCACAAGTGACTTTTTATAATGGTTTGCAGTTTATACTACGGTTGGTAAATAGCAGTTTGTGCTGGTTTTTATGACCACGTGGTATAAATATAGCAAAAGATATACACAAAGTGATTTTAAATCCTATTGTAGTTTTATGATTAACTATTCTTCTTTATTCTCAGGCAGCAAATGTCTGAAAAAGTGGAAGTTGCATGAAATCTGAATATAATTCCACTTAAGACAAGCTGATTGCTTCAGTATATGTTTTAAATGAAACTCTTCAGCCCGTGGGATATTCTGTTCTTATTATTCTCCTGTTTCTACTGTGTTCATATATATTCAAAATGTGCAAATAGTGCAATTTTTCAGTGGGAAATTTTTAATAATTATTCTATGCAGTGCTGTTGTAGCCATGTTACACAGAGCTCTCTGTAAACTCAAATGCTTGTCTCTCACCAACAGAATAAAATATATTACTTCACCCACCTTGTGTGTCTAATAATTATTCTACCATTTACTTGTACACGTGGCAAACTGTGTTATTTTCCAACTAAATCCTTGCTTTAAAGTTGATTCACAATAACCTTTTTTTTGTAGTCTCGGAGTACATAAAATTGAGGCTTGCTTATAAATAGGACTGTACTGAAATTTGGCTTTGAATAAAAGAATTGGATCAGTTTCAACAGCATACATATTCAAAGTTGAATAGTTAGGAGGAAACCTCTCTTTCTCCCTGTAGTCCTACATGTGTGATCAGCTCAGTCATTTCTTAGTGTCTTGTAAGACTAGAGGAAATTCAGGGTTAGGAGAGAAGGGAACAGGAGAAAGTAGGGGTAATCTGTCAGAAAAGGGAGTTAGAGTGACAGAGGGGAGGGGGGTGGAGAATTCAGATGAAGAAGAAAATAATACAGGGGAGAATAAAAAAGTCAGAAAGGAGAAAGAATTACGAAACATAGAACTTCTGGTTAGTAAAAGCTTGTTTTTCTGTTTATATCCATTGTTCAGCTTCTAATACAGTTTTGGATAAATATTGTTTTTTGGTGTTTGGCCAAACACTAAAACTAAACATTCAGTTACACCCCTGCATGTAGCTTCAGGTCTTTATTTCATTTATGTCAGAATCTATCTAAACCTTTCAAAATCTCATAAAATAGGGAGACTTAGTTGCTGGCCTTTAAGATGAAAGGCCAATATTTTGTTATTTTGTAACTGAATATTTCAAATATAAGTGTTTAGCCCTGTGTTTAGCATTGGGGCACAAAGATCTGCTTCTAAATCAGTAGATGAATAAGGAAAAAAGATTCAGGTGCATTGGATAGGTTTTTTTCATTTTTTATAAGTACTGAAACATGCAATTCCTGTACTATAGTAACTTTTGTCAGTGGAATCTAAAATACGGGCCAAAGTGGGCAGTATCCCAAGGTCATGCTCCTTACAAGTTATTCAGACATGTAGAAATAATTTAAGGTTCCATTCTTGTCATTTCAGAAGCTACTAGCGTGACTTATTCAGCTGGCTAAGAACGGGTCAGACCACTAAAGCTTTCTTTCTCCTGAGTAATTTATGCTCCCTAGATGTCTACTGTATAGAGTCAGAGAGACATAATATGAATGGCTATCCATCTTGGTTCAGTTCTCCACTTGTCTTTGGTGGGCTAAAAGAAGTTCAGCGTAGCCATGCAACACCTTTAGTTTTTCAAAAAGTTAATACAGCTCAGAGCTGAATCTACTCCTAGAGATGCTATAGTGTAACAGCTGGAAATGCTGCCCTTCAAAATTATTTATACTTCACAAACTTCTTGTTATGCTTTCATAGTATCTGCTGTTATGTAGATCAGGTCCTTGGCACAAATTCTTATGGGTCAAATTTATCTCTGGTGTCAGCCCATTGTCAATGAATTTGGTGTTATGTTTTTTGTTTGTGATTTGCGCTACTTTGGCTTTTTTAATCTTCAAGAGCTCTCTCACATATGTGGCTATCAGTGCACTTAGTACATTAATATAAAGTTAAATAGAACATTTTTAATGTCCATCTATTGGCCATCTCTTGCCTTGATTGCTGTAATCTTTTCGTACCTCCCCTGATCTCCACCACTTTGCCCTCCAGTCTGTCAAAAACACCATGCTAAAGTCATCTCTCCTATAACTGCTTCAATCACAGCTCCTCTTCCTTGATTAACTTAACTGGCTTACTGTGTTCTACCATGTCAGATTCAACCTCCCCATCCTTACTGCTGAGGCCTGCATGGTCCTTTTCCCACTTACATCCATAGGTGCTGGAACTACAGGTGCTGGGGGTGCTGCTGCATCTCCTGGCTTGAAATGGTTTCCATCATATACAGGGTTTACAGTTTGGTTCACTGGCTCTCAGCACCCCCTCTATACAAATTTTTCCAGCACCCCTGCTTACATCTCTGATCTTTTCTCCTCCTACTCTTTTTACTCTCTGTTTCACCCAGACCTCCTCCCGTAGTACATTGGGGAGGGAGGACAGCAGTCTCTTGATCAGCTGTAGATAGTGAAAAGCACTATGAATCACCACTGCCATCTGGGAATTCAGAAACATTGATGGATTAATATCACCTTAAGGTACTCTTATCTAAACAGTTTAACGATCTCAGGTCTTTATAGATTATCATCATAATATTCCAGAAACCAAAAAAACCCTCTTCTCATTCTAAGTACTTTGTGTATAAGCAGTAAAAAGTTTTGTCTCTGAACTTTAAATTGTGATTAACATAAAATGGCTGTGCTTGGTCCTCTTTTTGGCCAAGTGAAGCAAGGACCTACACTCAAATTGATAGCAATTTTTGGTCTGTCTGTATGGTGGTAACTTTTGAAAACCACATCTGGTCAATTCCAAAATTTCAAGGGAATAGTCAAGACCTCAATGGACAGAATGGTGTAGGCATCAGTTGGTAAAAATTGGAAAATTAAAAAATCCTGATTTCCACTGAAATCACCATTTGGTCATTCAGAATACAAGGGTAAGGGAGTGACCTAACAAAGATCTGTGGGAGGGGAGCAGAATGACTCTGAGTACAAAGATGAGGAGTTGACCTTATTGGCCTAAGGGAGGGCAGCAGGGTCATGCTGGATACAAGGGTGAGGCAGTGACCTCAGGGTTAGAGTTTAGGGTGAGAATAGGATTGGTGAGCCCCTCACCCCCCTCCAGCCCAGCCCCTTCCTTCAGCTGAATTCCTCACCCCCAACTCTGGTCAGCCCCCACATTCGGGCCTTTTATCCCCATTCTGGTTAGGTCCTATTGCAGCCAGGCTTCCTGCCCATCCACTCTGGTCTCTCTTAATTTGGGTGAAAATTGAGAAAACTGAAAAAGCCTGATTTTAGGGTTTAGGATGAGGGTTAGGTTGGGGCTAGGGAACAGGGGATATTGTTAGGGCAGCAGAGAGCTTTCTCTGCCAGCAGCACTAAATGGGCACTCTGTGGGTCCAATTTTAGTGGAACTCGGGCTGCTAGAAGCTTCTCTGGGCCCCTCAAGAGGGCCTCTCAGGCCCATTCTGGCCAGGTGTGCTCCTACTCTACCCGTCTTCCACTCCACACAGGCCCTCCCCCGCACACTCTGGTCAGAACTCTATTGATTTCGGTGAAAACTGGAAATCCAGAAAAGCCTGATTTTCACTAAAATCCAGATTTCCAGTTTTCACCAAAATCAACAGAGTTCAGACAAGAATGGGGGGCCCTGGAGCCCTGCCATAGTAGGACAAGGTCTTGACTGAGTTTACGGATTGCCCTACATAAACAATGAAGTGTGCAACCCTCTAATATTGTCAAACCTTTTAGTTTTGAAAACTAATTTTATCTGAGGTGAATGACTACTTTATAAATTATCAGACACTATTTTGTAGCCTTAATATACTTGGGGCTTGTTGTCTCAATTAATTAAAGCCTATGTCATATCACAGAAGAAAATAATTACATTTGTTTAGGTTCATAACTATCAGTAGCTGTTTATAATGGGGCTTTTCAAAGATAGTAGTATACATGATTCTTCTTATGTTCCAATTTAAAACTCAGTGACTTTATCAGCAGTCTAACAACATGATAGCAATGTTAGGAACAGTACAATGCTGTACACTTACCAGGGAAAGGCAGTCACAGTTCTTTTCTCTTACTATTTAACTGATGCAGATGCACTTTAGTTCTAAACATTTTTTTTCTAAAGACCCAATCCTGTTAGGCTGAATTCAAAGGCAATTGAGGATGTTGAGCACTTAGCAGGATCAGGCCCTAAATTAGCTACATTTTCACTGATGAATCATGTGTTTTCATTGTACTCTAGACCAGGGGTTCTCAACCTTTTTCTTTCTGAAGTCCCCCCAACATGCTATAAAAACTCCATGGCCAACCTGTGCCACAATAACTGGTTTTCTGCATATAAAAGTCAGGGCTGGCGGTAGAGGGTAGGTAGCAAGCCGGGGGGTACACTGATGTAAAATCCATTGATTTTAGTGCAAATTTTAGGTGCACAGAGAATGCAGGATCAGGCACTAAAAGTGCAACATGACTTGAAGGAGTGTTACATTTTTACTTTATCTAGAAAAAAATAAATTTTAGAACAAATTTTATTCATTAACTCAAAAAGGAGATTATTTTTAGTACTTCAGTTTAATTTATCTGAAAAGCTCCCGACCATTTAGTTCAATTAGCAAAACTGAAACAGATCTGTACTCAAGGGCCTGAACTGGAAATTTTAATGTGAGGGAGTTCTTTACACTGGGACAGAATAAAGTGCCCATAATTGTTTATTTGAAAGACAGAAGTGGTGGTACTTCAAAAGAGCACAATGTTCTTTTTGGGATAACAACCCCCTCCTCCCTCTCCATAACAGCTCATGTTGTCCTTTTTCAATATAGTAATTTTAGTGCTTTGGAATCTTATGATATTTGTTCTGAATAAACAGTTTCATATTTCCAAGCACAGATTGTAACTGCCAGGAAAAATAAACTTGATTTTTTAGTTTGTTCAGAGCCATTGTCATTTTATTCTGAGTCAAAATTAAGAGATAGGAAATAATGCCTGTCCTGGTAATCCCAGAGCAAACATCCCAAAATATTGTTTTATCCAGTTACATTTAAAATGCTGCATGTTACTGAACCTTTAAATAGTGACTCTTTAGCTAATAATTTTTGACAAGTTACTTGCCTTTTGATTAAATGCAATCTTTTTTTCTATTCAACCCCATTTTTTTAAACATTACAAAATGTCCTTTCCGGTTCTTTTTGTGTGTGCGCATGTGTTTGAGCTTTTCTCTTTTTTTCTTTTCCACCATCCTTAGCACAAGGGGATTTATTTCTTTTAACTTAGGCTATGCTTGCAGTTTTTCTGATTTCTGATCTTTCTAAGTCTTACTGCTTTATGATACCTTTGACCATAAGTAATTGAAACAAAGATAAAGAGCATGATGTGATCTCCCATATGCTCAGTCACTCTATTTTGCATTTCCAGCTATGGCCCCATCTTCCTTCTTCCCTGTGCCTTTAAGATAATACGTACACTTTGTGCATAACTGCTCCCTTGAGCGTCTCTCCTCTAACTCTAGCCTGGATCTTCTCCAGTCAAGTCTGGATCTGCTCCAGACTGGTTCATACCCTTTTCACTCAAATGAAACTGCTCTCATCATGCTCGTTAGTGACTTTGTGTTGCCTAAATTACAGATCCCCTTCCATATCCTCACTCTCCTTGACCTTTCTGCTGCTTTTTGACACTGTAGGGCATATAATCTTTTTTGAAACTTTGTCCTCTTCTGGTTCTCCTACTGCCTCTTTGGTGGTTGATTGGTCAGTGTCTCCTTCAGCAGATCACCCTTCTCACTTTCTCAGGGGTCCACACAGGCCCTCTCAGAGGTCCAGAGAGGACTGGGCCACTTCCAGCATTTGAGGCTCCTAGCCATAATAAACATAAAAAATGATGACACATGAAAACAAAATAAGGCCCAAAAAAAAGAGTGAGACATAATTGAATTTTTTTTCAAATGCTTTTCTAGCCTTTTTCTGTGCAAAAAAATTATGTCTTTTACCAGATCACATATCTTATTTGCTTAAATTTGCAGCTCTAAGCTGCGAGAGTGTATCACATTTTGGTCCAATAGGGATGCACATAAAAACAAGTTGCGAAACTTATCAAATGCCACAAAATTTACAAGTATCTAAATGGCCCTTCTGGACCCCCCTCTGATTGGCCCTGGACACATGCGTTGATCTGAGGCCCACTTTTTTCTCTGTCTACATCCTTTGTCTGGGTAATCTATCTATTCACATAGCTACAAATATCAGTTCTACCCTGATGACTCACAAATGCAATCTCTCCACTCCAGACCTTTCTCTCTTCACTTAATCAGTTTAGCTTTTCTCTCTGACATCTCTTTCTAGATATCTCACCATCAGTTTAAACTTAACATGGGCCACGTCTACACTACCCATCGGATCGGTGGGTAGTGATCAATCTATCGGGGATCGATTTATCGCGTCTAGTGTAGACGTGATAAATCGATCCCCGATCGCTCTGCTGTCGATTCCGGACTCCACCAGGGTGAGAGGCAGAAGTGGAGTCAACAGGGGAGCGGCGGCCGTCGATCTCGCGCTGCGAGGATGCGAAGTAAGTGATTCTAAGTCGATCTAAGATACGTCGACTTCAGCTATGCTATTCTCGTAGCTGAAGTTGTGTATCTTAGATCGATCCTCCCCCCGAGTGTAGACCAGGCCCTGGATAAAACTGAACTTTCTTTCCAAGCCCGCCACATTCCAATCTCTCTCTCTCTCTGTTGGCAACATTACTAAACTTCTTGTTACGCAGGCCTGCAACCTCTTTAGACTCTTATTTCTCTTGCCCTGCACATTCAAGCTACAATTAGATCTTGCAGCTTCTTACTACACAAGATTTTGATGATCTGATCTTTTCTGTCTGTCCAAGTAACTAAACCAATTCTCCAAGCCCTCTCCTAACTTGACTACTGTAATCACCTCCTTTGTGACCTTCCTGATACCCACATCACTCCCCTCCAGTCAATTCAAAATGCACTGTTAAAATAATCTTCCTATTGTTCTCACCATGTCGCCTCCGCCCCTCTCCTCTTTGAGTCTGTGACAGGGTATACCTACCCCATACCAGCCCCCAAAGGGTTAACTGTGCTTTGCAGGCTGAGGAAGTCCCGCCCCTCCGGCTTTGCTGGGCATGCTCAGCCTGGAGGCAGAGTATAAAAGGAAGCAGCCCAACTCAGTCTGGGCAGGTGGCTGAAGGAGGAAGGATGCAGACTGCAAGCTCTTGCCAGGGAGCTGCTATAGGCTGTGACTCCAACTACAGAGCCATGGCACGCAGAGTTCCAGATGGACTCCAGGCTGCCTGATGCCCCCAAGGACCATATTTTGAGGTCCACCAGGACTGCCTTTATTGGGTGACCCAGATACCCAAGATGGGAGAAGAGCTCCACCAGCTGTTGATCCCCTGCCAGTTTCGACGGGATCTGTTATGGCTAGCCCATGCAATGCCCTGGGCTGGGCATATGGGGTGTGAGAAGACTTTGCAATGTGTGGCGCTGAGATTCTTCTGGCCGGGTATACACCAGGAAGTGCGGGACTTTTGTGCCTCCTGCCCCAAGTGCCAGCATGCTGGCCTTCGAGAGGATCGGCCTAGACTTGGTGGGGCCTTTGGAGAAAAGTGCATCAGGGTTCCAGTATATCCTCGTGGTAGTCAACAATGTGACCCGATACCTGGAGGCTGTCTCGCTACGGACAACCATGGCCCCTGCCATAGCCACAGAATTCCTTAAGATTTTTGCCAGGGTAGGAATACCCAGAGAAATCTTGACAGGCCATGGAATGAATGTCTTGTCCAAGCTGATGGCCAAATTGTTGTCTATTAAACATTCGAGCTCTCAGAACATCGGTCTATCACCCACAGACCGATGTGCTAGTTGAGAGGTTCAACGGAACCCTGAAGGCTATGTTTTGGAAGTTCATGGATGACGACCCATGGCAATAGGACAAGTTGCTGCTCGCATTGCTGTTTGTCGTGTGAGAGGTTCCCCAAGCCTCCATGGGATTCTCCCCATTTGAGGTCTTTTAAGGGAGACAGCCAAGGGGAATCCTGAACCTGCTCCAAGAAACCTGGGAAGAACAGGAATCAAGGGTCATGGGGTCAGTCCCCTACATCCTGCATCTGTGAGAACATCTCCAGAAGCTGGGAGAGTTTTCCTGGGAAAATTTGCTGCAGGTGCAGCACACCCAGGAACTCCAGTATAATCAGGAGGCCAAGCTATGGACTTCTGAGCCTGGGGATAGGGTCTTGCTGCTATTACCATCTTCAGAATCAAAACTGCTTGCCAAATGGCAGGGACCATTTGAGATTGTTTGGCGCATGGGGCCAGTAGACTGAGGTCCAGCTCCCTGGGCGACGAAAAGACCTTATGGTATACCATGTAACCTTTTGAAAGTCTGGAAGGCATGGGAGGGTCTGCTAATTGCCACTACCCCCCAGAACCCGAATTGGGGCCAGTGGACCTCCCGACCCAACACCAATCACAATGGGGCAAGCCCTGAACAACAAGCAGTTGGTCCAGAGCTTCCCCTCCATTTTATCTTACTCATCCATCCAGAGCAGGATCACCAGCCATCAGATAGACATTGTGCCCGGACAGAAAGTCCGCAACCAACATCGCCCAAGTGCCAAGTTTTTATCAATGTTAGACTTGACCAAAGGGTACTGGCAAATATCCCTTACCCTGACATAATGAGAGAAGATAACCTTCCCTATGCCCTTTGTCTTGTATCATTTCATCACCATGCCCTTCAGGCTAGATGGGCATGGCTGCATTCCAGCGTTTAATGGACCAGCTGTTGCAGCCACACTGACAGTATGCAGCCGCATATATTGATGACATAGTGGTGTAGAGCGCAAGCTGGGAGGTACACCTACATCTCTCAATGGTGCTACAAGTCCTGAAGGAAGCAGGACTCACAGGAAATTCCTCCAAGTTTCCCCTCGGGTGGAAGAAAGTGACTTACTTGGGATATACGGTGGGGGCAGGACAACTCCATTTCCCGAGGTCCAGGCCCTAAGAGATTTCCCCGCTCCTACGACAAAAAGGAAGGTAAGGCAGTTCCTCGGCTTGGCAAGATACGACTGGCGGTTTGTGCCAGACTTCACCATGATAGTCACCCCCCCCCCGACCTCATGAAGAACTCCCGACCGCGGAATGTTCAATGGTTGGAGGATTGTGAGTGGGCCTTTCAGACCTTGAAGGAGCGACTTACCCAGGAGCCAGTCCTCTTCCCCCCAGACTTCTCAAACCCCTTCATTTTACAAACAGATGCTTCGGAACTGGGGTTGGGCTGCTTTCCTCTAACTTTCTTCTACTGCCTGCTTTCCTGGGCCACTTCCCCATAGCCCCAGCACCTTCTCTGCCCCTTTGTGTCAGGGCCCCAGTCTGGCAGTTGCCAGCCTAGAGCTCTCCCAACCTCTGCTGACCCTGCCCAGCACTGCTGTGTCTTAGGTGCTTCTCTCAGAACCAGTTCTTCTCACTTTGTTCTCCAGGGAGAAACTCTGCTGCTCTGTGCCCTGCAGCCTTCTCATAGGGCCCAGCCTGGCCCTGATAGGCTGCTTTCAAGCCTCCACTTGATTAGCTGAGGCTCTGTGCAGCCATTCTGGCTTGCTTTAACCCCTTCCACGCCAGTGTAGGGCAGCTGCCCCACTACAGGAGGACAAGGGGGAAGGACCCCCGCCAGATCCTGTCTTGAGGGGTAAGGCGTGTGGCAGGGTATACCTACCCCACACCAGCCCTGAAACGGTTAACTGTGCTTTTGCAGGCTGAGGAAGTGCAGCCCCTGCTGGGTGTGCTCAGCTTGGAGGCAGAGTATAAAAGGAAGCAGCCCAATTCAATCTGGGCAGGATGCTGAAGGGGGAGGATCCAGGCTGCGGGCTCTCTCAAGGGAACTGCTACAGGCTCTGACTACAGAGCCATGGCACGCAGTGTTCCAGATGGACTCCAGGCTGTCTGACGAGCCTGCAGAAGAGACCTCACCGGCAGGAGCTACGCCAGCTGAGGACCCCAAAGACCATGGGGAACTATGGAGAATTGCTAAGGGAGAAAGGGTAGGAAGCAGTCCAGGGGACTTAAACTCTTCTCTAGTGAGTGAAACAGGGAACCAGTCAGTGTGTTTCAGGAGGATCCCTGTTGACTGGGTGGTGAGCACCTCCACTATTGCCAGGGGTCTGGGTTGGGACTTAGAGGAGCAGGGAGGGCCACACCCTCCTAAATGGTGCCCCAGTTCCCCAATGGGCCAATAGATCACACAATCCCACAGAAGTGGGCTACTCTGACTTTGGCCATTAGGCCATGCTGCTCTGGTGGAAAGGCCGCTTTATTGAACCTGGCCATTGGGGCAATTCAACAGATCTGCTTTGTGTGTTAAAGTTGCTTATCTAACTGACAAAAGTAAGTTTTACTCCTGCATCAGAGAGACAACACCATTGTGGGGGGGAAATAGCAGAATTCTATTCTGGTTTACGTAGCATCAACATAATTGTAAAATATGTATGTTCCAGTTGCAGAAACTCTACTGTCCCTGATGAATGAGCTGGAAAGAATAAGCTGAGTTTGCAGAGCTATTGTTGGAAAAAAACATAATTGTACTGGAATTGATCTGGAAGTCTTGGAGAGACTAGAATGGAAAGCCCAGGGATAACTGACTAACTGAATATCTTGTATGTCTGAAAGCCTCATCACATTTCCCTGTGTGTTAGCTTTTCACCAAGCTTTGCTGAAAGTCTTGCAGTGTCTTGCCAGTTAACTCTGCCACTCAGTTTAAGAAAACGTGGTTCAATCAATTGTCTATTTTGTGCTGAATAATTTCTCTTTTGATGATGAATAACTTCACACCTGCCAAATCATATAGAGTTTCCATATGACACACATGCCATGTAAGCAGACCTAATGATGATCACTATTTTACTCATGGTTTTTGTGAACTCTGAATGTGCTTTTGTAAGACTTGCTGGATTGTATCACTTCATTCACTTCCAGCTGTTCTTCTGGTCTATTTAAGAGAAGATGAGTTGGCCGGAAACAGCACAGAGCAACACTTTTTGGCTCAGACAATCTGAAAGTCCTACTAAGAGTTAGCTTTCTAAAATACAAACTGGGGTGTTCTTCTTTATTTTGAACTGTTTCCCCAGAAAATATACTTCAGAGAGTCCATCTTCTCTTTTGGGGACACCTGGGTATGTATGGTACATTAACAAGTCCAGGCACCTTGTAAGGATTCCAATAGGCAGAACTACTGGGTTATAGTTCGATTTAATTTTGCTAATGTAGCAAATATTTTAGTTATTATACGGTAAATCAATAAATAGACTTCTGATCATCAATAATCCTTGTGGTAATCATTTAAATTTAGTCCTGTTTTAGATTTGTTCAATTCACTAATTAGTTTCAATACATTTCTTTAAAGCATTTTGATGACTAGTTCTTTTTCTAGATGTCCCGGGATGAGACGGTGTGTAAATATTGTGGAGTCAGCTATTTGATCCTTCATGAGTTTAAGCTGATGGAAGACAAAGTAAAAGCAATGGAAAAGGAGATGAAGTTATATGAAGGAAGTGTAGAGCGGGAAAAAAGACTTCAAGCACAACTACAGTGTCTTAGTCAAGACTTTGAACAGTGCACAGCTGAGAGTGAATCAAAAACAGAAAGGTTGGAACATGATATTTATCCTTATATTTTTTCATATTAACACTCTCATCAATGTAGTTGAAAGGATGGTTTCAGAATGGCTTTCCTTTCAGAATCAACCTGAATCAAGTGTAGTTCATACCTGAATACATTTTAGTATTTTAATTTAAATCATAGTTTGAAGCATTCCTTAGAAGCAAATATTTACTACCTGAATAGTTTAGAGCCAGTCAATAAATTTAAGTGAAAGAAAGGTCAGATTATTTCAGAGAAAGCCATTGACAAAGATGGAAAATATCTTTATTACTGGAGTCATAATTTATCTAAAATCGTTCAAATAAAAATTTAGACTATTATGGCTGACAGAATAAGGATTTTACATTTCTGAAATGTGTACTTTCTGCCTTACAATAGGTACAATAATCTGCTAAAGAAAAAACAGAAACCTTGCACTGAAAAGCTTACAATTCAGTTTCCAAAAAGAATTATTTAGAGCACTGAAACTGATGTGAAATTGGTTAGTACTGTATGTGTGTAGTTTTGAAATGGCTTCTAAGTTCTTATTTCTAAGTCCTACGTGGGAACCCATCTTGCAAACATTTACTGCCATGCAAAATGCAAGTTATGTTGCGGTAGTCCCATTAACGTAGTGGGAGTTTTGCCTTCATAGGAACTTCAGTAGATTGGCAGTACCAAATGCATAAATATTTCTTTTACTGTATTTTATCTGTTGGTTGATTTTGCTTAGTGCCTACATTCATCATCACACAGTAATAAAACTGGAGAACCAAATTAACAAGTTCATTCAGTCAGACATTTATTCTCAAAAAGGAAAAAAAAGTCTTTTTACATTAAAGGGCATAATCAACTTGAATTCTAGGCAATTTTAAAACATTAGTTACAGGTAGTTTCAGGTACACCAACTGAGTCCTTTTCCCCCAGTTTTTATGGTTCTTCTGTCACTTTTTTTTTTAAAGAGGTTTTTCTCTTCCTTGTGACTATGTGAAAACCTAACAAGCAACAGGAGAAGCAGGGAAATTGGACTATACATCTAGTTCTGCAACATATGTTGTTTTCACTGTTTTAAATATCTGTCAGCACTGTACCACTCTCCAGTATTAAACTGATATGAAATGGCTTTAAACTGATTGTCTTGGGTACAGTGATCAAGAGCTGTAAATGTTTCCTTTCTCAATTAATACAAATAGGTGAGTCTGCATTTTCTTCTACCTATTTATCAGCAAGTATTACTTTAAAGCTTAAACCAGAAGCACTAGTTATGAAATTCTGTTCTTTTCTTGGGCCCACAGTGTAGCTTTTGTTGTTGCATCTGCAAACTGATTATTTAATATTGCACCATATATGTCAGCTTAGTTTTTGGAAGACAGGAGAAAACTGAACGTGGAAATTGTGGTTTTTAAAAAAGCCTTTTCCTACTTCTGTTCCTGCCTTCATCCTTCTTATCCTTTCTCCCACTATTTGTTTGTCCTTTTTTCTACCTTTCACACACACTAACCATAAATATTTTTTCAGATCTAAGTTCCTAATTATGC
Source organism: Dermochelys coriacea (assembly GCF_009764565.3). Taxonomy (NCBI): domain Eukaryota; kingdom Metazoa; phylum Chordata; order Testudines; family Dermochelyidae; genus Dermochelys; species Dermochelys coriacea. The sequence continues at coordinate 24,646,249 of NC_050076.1, read as the reverse complement.
ACCTTATAGTAGTCCATCTTGGATATTTGTTGGTGATGATATAAAGAACTTGGTTTGGTATGGAACTTGTTTGTTATAGTCATTATAAACAAGTTTCCACAATATGTTGATTTCTTTTTATTTGATACTGTAGGGTTGTTGGAGATGTACTATATTTCACCTTCTATTGCGGATATGCCATTACATGTTTTTTGGTGATCCATCATGACACTAGTAGATTTCTTACCAAAATAATAGTGTACCTCCATTACCATCTTTTGTAAAAGAAATTCAGTATTTTTTGGCTTCTCCGAGCCCAAAAAGTTTTGAGGAGCAGGTTTCCATTATTTTCTCTCATTTTTCTGCTTCTCTTCCTAACCAGACTTCACTCTATATTCTGTACCGCTTCTTGTGCCCTCATTTTCTGTGCTCTTATTTTGAACCAGTATGTATTTTCTACTTGTAGGTTTATAATATGATTCTAATCTAAACAGTATCATTTTGTTTGTTTAATTAGCAATAATGTGGTGTTTGTGAAAGGTTAGTATGTGTTGCTGATTTCACTAGACACTGAAGTCCTCTGACCACGTAATAGTATGGAATGAGCAGCAGCACTGAAAGCTTCCCTGCAATGCCTTACCACTCTACATTGAGACTGTTCTGGAGAGACCATCTTTAGGAGTGAGAGAGTGGTTGTAAGTCTTTGTCCAGCCACTCATCAGCCTAATTCTAAAGACTGTAGTTGTGGTGTTAGCTTTTGTGAAATGGACTGAAACTGCTAACTCATTACACATTGAGCATTAACAAGCCCTATGATAATAATAACTTTCAGTTAGAATTCACCTGGAATGTCTTGAAAACACTAGAGAAGAAACACTGAATTGCACTAGTGGCCTACAGGGAAAGCACCCTGTCATCCTTTAACAGTCACGCAAGGAGAGTAATAATTTAACATGACTGTAACATTTGAAATTGAGTTAGAGAACATCTTCAGCAGTCATTGCCAATAAATCTTTACTCCTATAATATGTATGGCCACTCAGAGTTACATAATACACAGTCTGTAGCCCATTCTGCTTATTGCAGTGTTTTTGATTTTTTTTTTCCATTCTGGGCTCTGAGCCTGGAATAAAGAAGAAATAGATTCTCCGTTTTCTTTGGTTCAAAAACCTTTTTTAGAAGAGTGCATTTGTTTCTAATTGTTTTTACAGCCCTGGGCATCAGTTACACAGTGAATAACGGTAACATTCAGTGTATTAGCAGATGATGTAGCAGCACATTCTTCTTGCTTAGAGCTGTTTGCTAGAGGTGAACTACATTTTCCATTTATCAGTATTTTTGTAGCAAAGCTCGAACAGTTAATGAAAATTTCACCAATGCATTTTTCCCCCTGGAGACCTGGCCCATACTATAGGCTTGATTCAAACCCCACTGGAGTCAAAGGTTATGTCTACACTTGAAGCTGGGGGCAGACAGGCCATTCATCTGGTTTTAAGCTGGATAGTCCTCTTTTTCTATGATTTGTCCCAACTCCAGTTCAAAACCAGATGTGGTTTTGTCCAGTTTCACCGATGCCATTTTGAAAAGCACGCTGCTCCACACCTGCAGGCATGGCTTTCATGCATCTTCACACCAGCAGGGGGTGGGGTGCTTTCAAAATGGCTTTCTCCATGCGGCATGACCTTGCACGCACTGTGTGCGAGGTCGCACTGTGTGTGCAAGGTCACGCTGGTGGGGGTAGGCCCATTCCTTTCCCAGAAGTACTGAAATGTCCAGTATTTTGAGGATGGGGCAGTGGCCATCCTAGCTGGGGGTGTGCTTCTCAGCTCAAGTAGACATACTTATGCTAGCTCTGATTGAGCTAGCGTGCTAAAAATAATAGTGTAGCTGCAGTAGCACGGGGAGCAACAAGCAGTGGCCTGAGTCTGGGAGGCCCTGTACTTAGGGCAGCTAGCCTATGCTGCTGCTCACTGCTACCGTGGCTACACTACTATTTTTAGGATTCTAGTTCCAAGTGTAGTAGTAGCAAAAGGAAGTTTTCCCATTGACTTAATGGGATTTTGATCCAGCTGTATTTGAATAATAAAAATAAATAAGCTATTGTGCCTCATTATGTACCTTTTCTAAGTATCCCGGCTCATTGCTGCTGACGTATTAAGTTGTTACATTTACTGACCACTCAGTGCATTGCCCTGGTCCTGGTTTTCGCATGGGTGAGATGGGGCTGGCTAGAGGGTGAGATTTCATCAGTGGCCAAAAATGCCTTTTTTAATTTGTGATTGGCCAAGAGACTGGATGTGTTTCTCTCAGATACAGACCCCATTCCTTTTTTTGCTTTTAGGTTAGACTACTGTGAGTAGCTCTACTTGTTGGTAACGCAGAGTGGCTAGGTGGCGCCCCCTCCCTGCACACTGTGGGGGCTGGCTTGGGTCTCGCCACGCACCCTCCCAAATGTTCCTCCATGCCCCTCTAGGGAGGGGTGTCCCACAGTTTGGGGACCATTCCCATAGAGAGAGAGTCATATAAGTACCTAGATAAGGGGTGGGCAATAATTTTTGCAGGAGGGCCACTCCATGAATTTTGGTAAGTCATCACAGGCTGTACATTTCTACTATATTAATGGAGGGTGCAGAGCCTGGGAGGGAGTTTGGTTGCAGGATGGGGTTCTGACCTGGGGCAGGGGGTTAGGGTGTGGGAGCAGGTGCAAGGTGAAGGCTCTGGCCGGGAGGTGCTTACCACAGGAGGCTCCTGGCCGGTGGCGCAGCAGGGCTCAGGCAATGGATGGCTCACTCTGGAACAGTTATTCCATACTGATACTGGTCCATTGTGGTTACATGTCTATCTTCAATAGGGAGTATTGCTGGCATATGTATTCCTTTCTGCTTTCATCAAGAGTTACTCTATAGGAGCAGTGATAAAAATATTCCTTTGAAATCACTATACGACTTTTAGTAAATACCATAAGATAGTGGCCTGAGGAAACAAATAATGAAAGATACAATCATTAAAAACTAGGCATAAAAATCACGACATAGGAGAGGGTGGGATTTGTAAATTAAATCTAATGGAGAACTCTTCTTGTGTGTGAATGAGCTGTATATCTTCATATTTGCATAATGATTTAGAGTTCAGTGGTCTGTTATATTGAAGCATGGCATGTTCTGTATTATGCTGACATGGTGGGATATAACTAGAGACACTGAACAATCTTCTTTTTCAGAAATTATGATATGGTAGATGGTCTTTCATTCTGATTAAATGGAATTTGCAGTTAGCAGAATATTCCTTTTTAATGATAATACTGCTGTCTAGTGAGCTGCAGAATTATAATGAGCTTATCAGATTACCGAACAGTCCAATGGAGATGGGAAGAGGCACTATGTCTAATGTGAAAGGACCTAAGCCTGCTGTTTACCCAGTGGCAAGGGCAGCCATGAGAAGTCCAGTATAGCAGCTCAGCATGGATGGAATAAGTTTAACAGGAGGTGTGGGAAGTATTTCTTATATTTCTTATTTGTATGATCACTAAAGGGAGACTTAGAGCTGCTATTAGAGAAGCAAACAGACAAAACTAGCCCAAGACTGAGATTAAATACAAAGGCCTATCATCAGTAAATCGTCAGAGCCCTAATTAAACAGAATTATCAACAGAATTGTCATACTGATTAAGTAGCAGTCTTTACTGTTAAATAAGTATAACTAGGTTTGTCAGTTGGTTCTCTGAGAGAAAAGGAGTACTTGTGGCACCTTAGAGACTAACAAATTTATTTGAGCATAAGCTCTTGTGAGAGCTGTAGCTCACGAAAGCTTATGCTCAAATAAATTTGTTAGTCTCTAAGGTGCCACAAGTACTCCTTTTCTTTTTTGCGAAGACAGACTAACACAGCTGCTACTCTGAAACCTGTTCTCTGAGAGATACATTCTGGGTACCCACCAACCTGTGTGTAACGTGTGTATTTTGGTATCTGCAGTTTTCTGTACTAATTCTGGTTTCAGAGTAGCAGCCGTGTTAGTCTGTATTCTCAAAAAGAAAAGGAGTACTTGTGGCACCTTAGAGACTAACAAATTTATTAGAGCATAAGCTTTCGTGAGCTACAGCTCACTTCATCGGATGCATTTGGTGGAAAAAACAGAGTAGAGATTTATATACACACACACAGAGAACATGAAACAATGGGTTTATCATACACACTGTAAGGAGAGTGATCACTTAAGATAAGCCATCACCAACAGCAGGGGGGGGAAGGAGGAAAACCTTTCATGGTGACAAGCAGGTAGGCTAATTCCAGCAGTTAACAAGAATATCAGAGGAACAGTGGGGGGTGGGGTGGGAGGGAGAAATACCATGGGGAAATAGTTTTACTTTGTGTAATGACTCATCCATTCCCAGTCTCTATTCAAGCCTAAGTTAATTGTATCCAGTTTGCAAATTAATTCCAATTCAGCAGTCTCTCGTTGGAGTCTGTTTTTGAAGCTTTTTTGTTGAAGTATAGCCACTCTTAGGTCTGTGATCGAGTGACCAGAGAGATTGAAGTGTTCTCCAACTGGTTTTTGAATGTTATAATTCTTGACGTCTGATTTGTGTCCATTCATTCTTTTACGTAGAGACTGTCCAGTTTGGCCAATGTACATGGCAGAGGGGCATTGCTGGCACATGATGGCATATATCACATTGGTAGATGCGCAGGTGAAGGAGCCTCTGATAGTGTGGCTGATGTGATTAGGCCCTATGATGGTATCCCCTGAATAGATATGTGGACAGAGTTGGCAACGGGCTTTGTTGCAAGGATAGGTTCCTGGGTTAGTGGTTCTGTTGTGTGGTGTGTGGTTGCTGGTGAGTATTTGCTTCAGATTGGGGGGCTGTCTGTAAGCAAGGACTGGTCTATCTCCCAAGATCTGAGAGAGCGATGGCTCGTCCTTCAGGATAGGTTGTAGATCCTTGATGATGCGTTGGAGGGGTTTTAGTTGGGGGCTGAAGGTGATGGCTAGTGGCGTTCTGTTGTTTTCTTTGTTGGGCCTGTCCTGTAGTAGGTGACTTCTGGGTACTCTTCTGGCTCTGTCAATCTGTTTCTTCACTTCAGCAGGTGGGTACTGTAGTTGTAGGAATGCATGATAGAGATCTTGTAGGTGTTTGTCTCTGTCTGAGGGGTTGGAGCAAATGCGGTTATATCGTAGCGCTTGGCTGTAGACAATGGATCGAGTGGTATGATCTGGATGAAAGCTAGAGGCATGTAGGTAGGAATAGCGGTCAGTAGGTTTCCGATATAGGGTGGTGTTTATGTGACCATCGCTTATTAGCACCGTAGTGTCCAGGAAGTGGATCTCTTGTGTGGACTGGTCCAGGCTGAGGTTGATGGTGGGATGGAAATTGTTGAAATCATGGTGGAATTCCTCAAGAGCTTCTTTTCCATGGGTCCAGATGATGAAGATGTCATCAATGTAGCGCAAGTAGAGTAGGGGCATTAGGGAACGAGAGCTGAGGAAGCGTTGTTCTAAGTCAGCCATAAAAATGTTGGCATACTGTGGGGCCATGCGGGTACCCATCGCAGTGCCGCTGATTTGAAGGTATACATTGTCACCAAATGTGAAATAGTTATGGGTCAGGACAAAGTCACAAAGTTCTGCCACCAGGTTAGCCGTGACAGTATCGGGGATACTGTTCCTGACGGCTTGTAGTCCATCTTTGTGTGGAATATTGGTGTAGAGGGCTTCTACATCCATAGTGGCTAGGATGGTGTTTTTAGGAAGATCACCAATGGACTGTAGTTTCCTCAGGAAATCGGTGGTGTCTCGAAGATAGCTGGGAGTGCTGGTAACGAAGGGCCTGAGGAGGGAGTCTACATAGCCAGACAATCCTGCTGTCAGGGTGCCAATGCCTGAGATGATGGGGCGTCCAGGATTTCCAGGTTTATGGATCTTGGGTAGCAGATAGAATACCCCAGGTCCTGGCTCCAGGGGTGTGTCTGTGCGGATTTGTTCTTGTGCTTTTTCAGGGAGTTTTTTGAGCAAATGCTGTAGTTTCTTTTGGTAACTCTCACTGGGATCAGAGGGTAATGGCTTGTAGAAAGTGGTGTTGGAGAGCTGCCTAGTAGCCTCTTGTTCATACTCTGACCTATTCATGATGACGACAGCACCTCCTTTGTCAGCCTTTTTGATTATGATGTCAGAGTTGTTTCTGAGGCTGTGGATGGCACTGTGTTCTGCATGGCTGAGGTTATGGGGTAAGCGATGCTGCTTTTCCACAATTTCAGCTCGTGCACGTCGGCGGAAGCAGTCTATGTAGAAATCCAGGCTGCTGTTTCGACCTTCAGGAGGAGTCCACCTAGAATCCTTCTTTTTGTAGTGTTGGCAGGAAGGTCTCTGTGGGTTAATATGTTGGTCAGAGGTGTGTTGGAAATATTCCTTGAGTCTGAGACGTCGAAAATAGGATTCTAGGTCACCACAGAACTGTATCATGTTCGTGGGGGTGGAGGGGCAAAAGGAGAGGCCCCGAGATAGGACAGATTCTTCCGCTGGGCTAAGAGTATAGTTGGATAGATTAACAATATTGCTGGGTGGGTTACGGGAACCATTGTTGTGGCCCCTTGTGGCATATAGTAGTTTAGATAGCTTAGTGTCCTTTTTCTTTTGTAGAGAATCAAAGTGTGTTTTGTAAATGGCTTGTCTAGTTTTCCACCATGATTTCAACAATTTCCATCCCACCATCAACCTCAGCCTGGACCAGTCCACACAAGAGATCCACTTCCTGGACACTACGGTGCTAATAAGCGATGGTCACATAAACACCACCCTATATCGGAAACCTACTGACCGCTATTCCTACCTACATGCCTCTAGCTTTCATCCAGATCATACCACTCGATCCATTGTCTACAGCCAAGCGCTACGATATAACCGCATTTGCTCCAACCCCTCAGACAGAGACAAACACCTACAAGATCTCTATCATGCATTCCTACAACTACAGTACCCACCTGCTGAAGTGAAGAAACAGATTGACAGAGCCAGAAGAGTACCCAGAAGTCACCTACTACAGGACAGGCCCAACAAAGAAAACAACAGAACGCCACTAGCCATCACCTTCAGCCCCCAACTAAAACCCCTCCAACGCATCATCAAGGATCTACAACCTATCCTGAAGGACGAGCCATCGCTCTCTCAGATCTTGGGAGATAGACCAGTCCTTGCTTACAGACAGCCCCCCAATCTGAAGCAAATACTCACCAGCAACCACACACCACACAACAGAACCACTAACCCAGGAACCTATCCTTGCAACAAAGCCCGTTGCCAACTCTGTCCACATATCTATTCAGGGGATACCATCATAGGGCCTAATCACATCAGCCACACTATCAGAGGCTCCTTCACCTGCGCATCTACCAATGTGATATATGCCATCATGTGCCAGCAATGCCCCTCTGCCATGTACATTGGCCAAACTGGACAGTCTCTACGTAAAAGAATGAATGGACACAAATCAGACGTCAAGAATTATAACATTCAAAAACCAGTTGGAGAACACTTCAATCTCTCTGGTCACTCGATCACAGACCTAAGAGTGGCTATACTTCAACAAAAAAGCTTCAAAAACAGACTCCAACGAGAGACTGCTGAATTGGAATTAATTTGCAAACTGGATACAATTAACTTAGGCTTGAATAGAGACTGGGAATGGATGAGTCATTACACAAAGTAAAACTATTTCCCCATGGTATTTCTCCCTCCCACCCCACCCCCCACTGTTCCTCTGATATTCTTGTTAACTGCTGGAATTAGCCTACCTGCTTGTCACCATGAAAGGTTTTCCTCCTTCCCCCCCCTGCTGTTGGTGATGGCTTATCTTAAGTGATCACTCTCCTTACAGTGTGTATGATAAACCCATTGTTTCATGTTCTCTGTGTGTGTGTATATAAATCTCTACTCTGTTTTTTCCACCAAATGCATCCGATGAAGTGAGCTGTAGCTCACGAAAGCTTATGCTCTAATAAATTTGTTAGTCTCTAAGGTGCCACAAGTACTCCTTTTCTTTTTGAGAATACAGACTAACACGGCTGCTACTCTGAAACCTGTGATTATGCAAGGCACTGAATTTAGCCGTATAGAGTGGAAATCTGTCAACTTCATGAAAAAACTCGCACAGATACAGACAGACATCATCTTCCTCTCCAAATGCAAACAGATGGACATCATACCGAAAGGACTGAAGGTAAAAAATCCATTACAATCTACATACCACACAGACTATGCTGACAGCTTGTGCCACACACTCTCAAGGAAACTGCGGAACCACCTGATCAACATCCTCTACAGCAAACAGGGAAAGATTAAGAATGAGCTCTCAAAACTGGATACTCTCATAAAGAACCAACCTTCCACACAAACTTCCTCGTGGCTGGACTTTACAAAAACTAGACAAGCCATTTACAAAACACACTTTGATTCTCTACAAAAGAAAAAGGACACTAAGCTATCTAAACTACTATATGCCACAAGGGGCCACAACAATGGTTCCCGTAACCCACCCAGCAATATTGTTAATCTATCCAACTATACTCTTAGCCCAGCGGAAGAATCTGTCCTATCTCGGGGCCTCTCCTTTTGCCCCTCCACCCCCACGAACATGATACAGTTCTGTGGTGACCTAGAATCCTATTTTCGACGTCTCAGACTCAAGGAATATTTCCAACACACCTCTGACCAACATATTAACCCACAGAGACCTTCCTGCCAACACTACAAAAAGAAGGATTCTAGGTGGACTCCTCCTGAAGGTCGAAACAGCAGCCTGGATTTCTACATAGACTGCTTCCGCCGACGTGCACGAGCTGAAATTGTGGAAAAGCAGCATCGCTTACCCCATAACCTCAGCCATGCAGAACACAGTGCCATCCACAGCCTCAGAAACAACTCTGACATCATAATCAAAAAGGCTGACAAAGGAGGTGCTGTCGTCATCATGAATAGGTCAGAGTATGAACAAGAGGCTACTAGGCAGCTCTCCAACACCACTTTCTACAAGCCATTACCCTCTGATCCCAGTGAGAGTTACCAAAAGAAACTACAGCATTTGCTCAAAAAACTCCCTGAAAAAGCACAAGAACAAATCCGCACAGACACACCCCTGGAGCCAGGACCTGGGGTATTCTATCTGCTACCCAAGATCCATAAACCTGGAAATCCTGGACGCCCCATCATCTCAGGCATTGGCACCCTGACAGCAGGATTGTCTGGCTATGTAGACTCCCTCCTCAGGCCCTTCGTTACCAGCACTCCCAGCTATCTTCGAGACACCACCGATTTCCTGAGGAAACTACAGTCCATTGGTGATCTTCCTAAAAACACCATCCTAGCCACTATGGATGTAGAAGCCCTCTACACCAATATTCCACACAAAGATGGACTACAAGCCGTCAGGAACAGTATCCCCGATACTGTCACGGCTAACCTGGTGGCAGAACTTTGTGACTTTGTCCTGACCCATAACTATTTCACATTTGGTGACAATGTATACCTTCAAATCAGCGGCACTGCGATGGGTACCCGCATGGCCCCACAGTATGCCAACATTTTTATGGCTGACTTAGAACAACGCTTCCTCAGCTCTCGTTCCCTAATGCCCCTACTCTACTTGCGCTACATTGATGACATCTTCATCATCTGGACCCATGGAAAAGAAGCTCTTGAGGAATTCCACCATGATTTCAACAATTTCCATCCCACCATCAACCTCAGCCTGGACCAGTCCACACAAGAGATCCACTTCCTGGACACTACGGTGCTAATAAGCGATGGTCACATAAACACCACCCTATATCGGAAACCTACTGACCGCTATTCCTACCTACATGCCTCTAGCTTTCATCCAGATCATACCACTCGATCCATTGTCTACAGCCAAGCGCTACGATATAACCGCATTTGCTCCAACCCCTCAGACAGAGACAAACACCTACAAGATCTCTATCATGCATTCCTACAACTACAGTACCCACCTGCTGAAGTGAAGAAACAGATTGACAGAGCCAGAAGAGTACCCAGAAGTCACCTACTACAGGACAGGCCCAACAAAGAAAACAACAGAACGCCACTAGCCATCACCTTCAGCCCCCAACTAAAACCCCTCCAACGCATCATCAAGGATCTACAACCTATCCTGAAGGACGAGCCATCGCTCTCTCAGATCTTGGGAGATAGACCAGTCCTTGCTTACAGACAGCCCCCCAATCTGAAGCAAATACTCACCAGCAACCACACACCACACAACAGAACCACTAACCCAGGAACCTATCCTTGCAACAAAGCCCGTTGCCAACTCTGTCCACATATCTATTCAGGGGATACCATCATAGGGCCTAATCACATCAGCCACACTATCAGAGGCTCCTTCACCTGCGCATCTACCAATGTGATATATGCCATCATGTGCCAGCAATGCCCCTCTGCCATGTACATTGGCCAAACTGGACAGTCTCTACGTAAAAGAATGAATGGACACAAATCAGACGTCAAGAATTATAACATTCAAAAACCAGTTGGAGAACACTTCAATCTCTCTGGTCACTCGATCACAGACCTAAGAGTGGCTATACTTCAACAAAAAAGCTTCAAAAACAGACTCCAACGAGAGACTGCTGAATTGGAATTAATTTGCAAACTGGATACAATTAACTTAGGCTTGAATAGAGACTGGGAATGGATGAGTCATTACACAAAGTAAAACTATTTCCCCATGGTATTTCTCCCTCCCACCCCACCCCCCACTGTTCCTCTGATATTCTTGTTAACTGCTGGAATTAGCCTACCTGCTTGTCACCATGAAAGGTTTTCCTCCTTCCCCCCCCTGCTGTTGGTGATGGCTTATCTTAAGTGATCACTCTCCTTACAGTGTGTATGATAAACCCATTGTTTCATGTTCTCTGTGTGTGTGTATATAAATCTCTACTCTGTTTTTTCCACCAAATGCATCCGATGAAGTGAGCTGTAGCTCACGAAAGCTTATGCTCTAATAAATTTGTTAGTCTCTAAGGTGCCACAAGTACTCCTTTTCTTTTTGTACTAATTCTGTTTGTTAAAAATTCGGTACAAGGCAATTCTTTGTGCTGCATTAGTTTATGTACGTTTAAACTGCACAGTGTGATTTAGTGACCTAACATGCCACGTCATGTTGTTTTACCAAGCTAATAAGTATCCTTTTAACCTAAAAGTCGTGGATATTTTTCCAGTACTTGTAGTTTGGTGTGAATGGCAGATATTCTGCTATTGCCAAGTTCCAGAAGTAACGTAATATAACATGTCCCATGCAATAAATCATATCGTGATACATCATAACTGATGTAATGTAACAGGATGCAGTGTACCTATAATAAATGAGAAATAAAGAATCAGAAAAGTAGTGAATAACAAGAGCAAACATGTATTATAGCAGTTGTTTGAATATTTGTCTCTGGTGATATGCAGTTACTTTGGTCAACAATTGCCTACTATCAGCATGTCTGACTACATTTTTAAACAATGTTTAACGTCTTATGTTTGTCTCATTATTTATTCCTCTGTATGTCTTCTGTGTTCTGAATTGTTCTTACTTTAGATACATAGAGTACTTCTTCCTCTTATAATGTCTTCTTGGTATATCTGAACCGGAAAAATCTCTGTTTACGGCTGAAGTTTTAATCCTGACTAACACTGGGAAGACATTTGTGTGAATTGACCTAAAGCTGAAGGATCTAGCACTGTGCATAAGTTATTTGTAACATTTCATCTGATATGAGTGTATCAGGAATGAATTTTGTGAGTAACTTATTCTATACACATTATGGATGTGTCATAAATAGGAAACTCTCTGGCTACATGGACATGTGATTTTACACGTCGTATCTTACTAAGATGCTGATGGAAGATTCAGCACTCAGGAATGTCTTGCAAATTTGCATTTTGTTTACTTAGCTGCATGCCACAAAATGATGTAGTCCTTATTGTTTTCTTTTTGGAATCCATTTTCTTGATGACCATAATCATGGCTTAAGAGAGAGTCCATTACAGTGTTTCATGATGCAGGCATGGCCTTATTATATCTATGATATTTTTGTCATGTATGTTATCTGCCATGATCCTCATGGAATATAATTAGGTTATCTAGACACCTCTGGCTGGCAAAACATAATAGTGCATCATATGATACTATAACTAGTTTTTGACTTGGACAAACTTTATATGGAGCTGAGATAATGAGGTGTTTATGGGGATGATGGCATACATGGAAAGTACATTCTGTGGCCTAAAAGTAGTGGCCCTGTCTAGCCAGATCTGAAGGGGCAACAGCATGTCGGGGGGAAAAGCTGTCCCATAGAAAATGAAAAGCAAACAAAAAAGGTCAGGATACAATAAATCCTGCTGCTCTTGTAAAATGCAGCGCTAGTCTGAAATTTTTCACTTGCATGCTGTTCTGAAGGGTAGGATTTTGGACCTTAGAGTATTGCATATGTTTATACTTATCTAGTATTTGGAAAAACTTGTAGTTGAAATTAAATTAAATTCCCCCATAGGAAACAATCATGAAAACAACTTTGCTTGATAAATTTGGCAATGTTTTCTTATTTTGTAGATCGGGGTCTAAAATTTGCGGCCCGCGGGCCACCTGCGGCCTGTGAACCCCTCCAATGTGGCCCGTGGGGCTCCAGCAGTTTTGGGGCTGGGTATCTCCCTTGGTCCCACCTCCCGTGCCAGGCGATTTACAATGGCCTGGGGCCCCGGCAGTGCAGCAGAGCTGAGCAGCGTCTGCCTGCTTGCTCCATGTGTCTGCTGGCCCCTCCCTGCAGCCCCGGGGTGGGACGGGGCTGTGCCTCCACGTGCTGCCCCCACCCTGAGCACCCCGCGGCCAATGGGAAGCTGCGGGGTTGGTGCCTGGGGGTAGCAGTGTGCAGAGGCTCCCTGCCCCACCTTGGAGCCCCAGGTAAGCGCTGCACCCTCCGACCCCCCTCCCAGAGCCTGTACCCCCACTTCTTCCAACACACCCCCTCCTGCCCCCAAACTCCCTCCCAGAGCCTGCACCCCAACCCCCTCCTCCTGCACTGCCACCCCCTGCTCCAGCCCAGAGCCTGCACCCAGCACCAAACTCCATCCCAGAGCCTGTAACTCAGATCCCCTCCCCCACCCAAACTCCTTCCCAGACCCAACCTCTCACCCCTCCTTCCCCAAAACTCACTCCCAGAGCCTTCACCCCAATCCCCTACTCCAGACTTCCCCAACCCAAACTCCCTCCCTGAGCCTTAGGCAAGTAGAGTTGTTTGGGGGGTGGGTTCTGGATGGCATGAATGACATTACTGGCCCGCTGGGAGGATTTGAGGACTGACAGTGGCCCTAAGATAAATTGAGTTTGAGACCCCTGTTGTAGATGTTGTGCTGCATATCAGCATTCTGTGCTTGTTTACGTTCAATAAGGTAAAATTTTGCTTGTTTTGAAATTAGAACCTTAAGCCTCTATACTTTTCTATTCAGTTTTACAAATAATTTTTGGTTGTATTAAATTATTTCTGTTGTATCCCTTTTTATGTTAGCATATTTTAAATGAGAAAAAGTAAGACCAAGAAAAACATGCTTGCTGTTGGCAGCAGGTGTTTGAGATCTTATACTGGTCCTTTTCGCAGAAGGTATAAAGAGTTTATGAAGCAGATTCACCATACTGGGCCCTGAGGATCCTGCATACATCTGTTGTCCCACTAGACTTTTACTTGGCCTCTATAATTTCTCAATCTCCTCTAGTGTCTCTCATAGAAATGAGGTCACCATTTGGTCCTTAATCTTTACAAAATCACGAACTATGCCAAATCATAGCAATTTGGGTATTATATTCTTCATCTTTATATCAACCTGTGGGATTACTAGCCAAGAGGTTTGTCCTACTTAATGCCAGTGCTTGAATTGTAACCTGAGTGTGGTGTTTTGGAGTGGGATGGTTGAAGTTTTCCAGAAGTTCAAGACCAACAGCAGTTTGAAGGCTAAAAGTAAAAGGACAGGTTTCACACTTAGTGTATCTCTCCCTGAGTTTAATGGAAGCAGCTCACAATTCTTTTGGGGAAGACTCTGACTTCTCCTCTGTGGCTGTGGAGAGCCTTCCTGCAGCAGGATTTAAGATACAGCAAGATAAGGTCTTTTTACTTCTGAATGAGAGTGTCCACCCAGGCGTTTAGTGTGCTTTCATTTATCCAAATTAAAGTCACACCTTTTAGTTGATTATCTTAACTTTCCTGAGTGTCCCTATGTAGACAAGCCCTATTAGAGTTTGTCAGAGAATATATCCTGACTACATGCCAGTTCTCTTTAAAAAGAAAGAAAGCTTATAGAGAGCTTTAAAATACATTATATTGGTTGCTCCTGTAGCATATAATTGTCTGTGTTTGTGTTCTTTATTGCAAGGTAATTTATCTGCAGTTGGCTTGCTCTTGTTTGCTTCTGCTTCTTATCCCCCCAGTAGTCCTCTGTTTTAAATGTCCTATTTCAGCATTGAGAAAATGATGGAGTCAGAGGACTGTGCTGTTAAGTAGGAATAAGAGGCAGATGGACTCCTATTTCCTTGCCACCACAATTAAGAATAAAGAACCAGGCATGAGAAATATATTAAGAAAAGCAGAATTGTTTCTAAATGGAATGCCTTGTTGAAAAACATCAGCAGCTCTGTAAGAAGCAGAGTCATTGACTGAAGTTTAAAATATGCCTTAGAAAATATACTCAGCTGTTTCTGTCATGCCTTCGAGTCGTGTATGGGGAACATGAGAAGAGTTCCACATCTTTTACTAGCCTAGAGAGCCTCATTGATTGACAAAACACTATAATCACCACTGTAATATATTTGTTTGTATTGCATTGATGTGTATCACTTGGTACATAAAAAGGAATAATTTCATAAAGTAAAGAAGAGTTCTGCAATGTGATACAGATGTTTCATGTGGGTGTTGGAATTTAGGATGTAGGCTCTTCTTAAAGGCTCAATTGTAAAAGACAAATAGATATATTATTTTGCCAAGAGGTGGCACATGGATATAGAATTCAACGAGCACATGTGTTTTGCACAGATCAATTGCCAACAGAACGAAGCAGTATGGTGCCCCCTTTTCTTTGTAGAGGAAGTGAGCATGTGCTCAGTGCTATAATTTTTCAGGGCCTTTATTCATACAATTTTACTTCATTCTGAAAGCTGAGGCTAAGAGAAGAAGTGCACAATAGTAATATTATATTTGGAGAAAAGGTATATTTGTTTAGAAGAGGTATGGAATTAACTAAGAAATAGTATATTCAACTCTTTTTAATGAATCAGTAATATGTTCCAATTTAATAGTGCATATTATTTTAATTAATCAGATCATAGCTTTATTAAATACAGTAGTAGCATTGGGGTACTGTACCAGCCAGCAGAAAACCAGAAAGTGGTTTCATATAACAGGGGGTTTTTTTGTATGGGTTTTTTTAATATTTTAAAATAATAATCTGTGAATTCTGTTACAGGTGATGATACAGAGGGTCTCCGCTTGTCTCTGTTGTTGCTCTCTGAGAGAAATTCAGGCCTTGTGCTGGCCCTCTGCACAGGGCTAATGGATTTATGTGATGCCAAGTCCTTGTGTTAGTCCTCTGGGTTGAATTAGGGGCACTTTCATACTTATGAAAATCACAGACAAGAGTTAGATGGGTTTCAGGAAGGAGATAAATTAACACAATGCCCTGGATAGTACTAGGAAGATGATGCCCTCTCTCTTTGACTACTAGATTGACTCTTCAAGCTAGGAAAGGTTTGCTTAATTGACAAAATTAAACATTCAGTTCTAATGTTAGTAAATGAGCAGAACTGATTCATAGGTCCTGCCCTTCAAAACTGATAACCTCTAGTCCAGAGGTGGGCATCCAGCCTGTGGGACCGTCCTGCCCAGCCCTTAAACTCCCTGCTGGGGATGCTAGCCCCCGGCCCCTTCTCCACTATCCCTCTTCCCCCACTGCCACGCCACTGCGCAGGCAGTGCTCTGGGCAGCAGGGCTGCGCGCTCCTGCAGGTCAGTGTGGCAGCGTGTCTGGCTCCGGCCAGGCAGCACGGCTGCCAGACATGCTGCTCTGAGGGGCACAGTAAGGGGGCCGGGGCGAGAGGTTGCGGGGGGCAGTCAGGGAGCAGGCAGTGGTTGGATAGGTGTGGGAGTCCTGGGGGATCTGTCAGGGGGCGGTTGGATAGGGCGGAGGTTCGGGGCAAGGGGCAGTTAGGGGATGGGGAGTGGGGGGGGTTGGATAGGTGTGGGAGTCCCAGGGGGCCTGTTAGGGGGCGGGGCAGTCAGGGGACAGGGAGCAGGGTGGTTGGATGGGGCGGGGGGGGGGCCGGAAGGGGGCAGTCAGGGGACAAGAAGCAGGGAGGGTTGGATGGGTGGGGGGCTCTGAAGGGGGCAGTCATGGGGCAGGAAGTGAAGTGTGAGGGGTCGGATAGGGGGCGGGGGCCAGGCTGTTTGGGGAGGCACAGCCTTCCCTACCGGGCCCTCCATATAGTTTTGCAACCCCAATGTGGCCCTCAGGCCAAAAAGTTTGCCCACCCCTGCTCTAGTCTGTAAGGATTTATTCCTCTGTTCAAAAAAGGCTCTAAAGGGTCTAACTTACTTCTCTCCCAAGCTGATTTCCAGCAGTGTGTTTGTTCATCCAAAAGCAGATGTGTTTAGTAACTTTATCTGGGTCAGACAAAAGGCATTATTTAGAAGAGATGAAAAACAACTGTCAATGGAAAGTGGAAAGAGTCATGTTAATCTGCAGGAGAACAATTTTGCTTCCTTCCTTACTAAAAATATTAATTAAAAATAATATTTTAAACTCTTTTTCACAATTTTGACATCTGAGAATGGTCCCACATACTGCAGAAGATTAATGGGATGGAGAAATGGTTATTTACTCTCTAGGTGTTTGAGCAAGTAGTGCTCTTTGAATCTATTTAAAGTAATTTTGAGAGGATTGTATATTTTAGTATAAGGTAGAAGGGAATTTTTCCTACTTGAAAAATGTAACCTTAGAAAAGTGCATTCTGTCTATCTATAAAATTGATACATGATACCTATCACACTGTGGTGTTGTAAACCTTGCTTACTTAACGTATGTAAAGTGCTTTGAGACCCTTGGAAGAGGGTCAAGTGAAGTGCAAAGTATTATTCACATTCATGTTCAATTACTATAAATTGTGTGTTTTTTAATCTCAGTCTATGTCCTGTTTTACTGATTGGCTGAAGGGGGCTTGCACAAGCATCTAGTTGATTGCTTTTGGGCCCTGTTGAGGAAATTCTTAGCTATCATCAAAATGAAAAGTTTCTAGCCATCCTTTTTTTGCTAAGATAGCCTTAGAGAAGTAAATGAATTGTTCACTGCAGTTGGTATCAACAAGCAGCTAAGCATTTTCAGCAGGAAGCTGGAGTGGGGAGGACCTAAAAATTCCCTTGACACATACTTAAAAGTGAAGCGAGTCAATTAAGTTTAGGATTCAGAGTAGCAGCCGTGTTAGTCTGTATTCGCAAAAAGAAAAGGAGTAGTCTCTAAGGTGCCACAAGTACTCCTTTTCTTTTTAAGTTTAGGATGTATCCTCTCCCAAATTCTTAGACCAGCCTTGTGTATAGAGGTATGAAAATGATGAACAGGATTAGTTATACTGTGTGTATTGAAGGAAGCAGTTTTGAAGATCTAACTAGAAATGCTAAAGTCATCTCTCCTTGTTAAAACTTTCATCCAATTCTGAATTTGTCAAGATTAGGGAAAAAGGCATTTTTTTTAACCTGAGTTTTAACACCTTTAGCTTGATTTTAAATAGTGTCTGTATTAGTGGTAAGTATGGTTTTCAACTGAATTAAGCTAGCTCAGTTGAGCTAACTTAATTAGAAAAAAAGGCATTTTCCTAGTCTACACGAGGACTCTGAGGCTAGGATTGCTCACTCAGGCCATGCTTCAGGTACACATGTAACTGCTGTGACAGATGAGAACTCCCCTTGCACATCTGTAACCAGTACCATTCTGAACA
Organism: Dermochelys coriacea; assembly: GCF_009764565.3. NCBI lineage: Eukaryota > Metazoa > Chordata > Testudines > Dermochelyidae > Dermochelys > Dermochelys coriacea. The sequence continues at coordinate 24,628,249 of NC_050076.1, read as the reverse complement.
AATGTGGCACATGAGAACTCCCCTCGCACATAGTTTCTGCACCCCCACCTTGCTGACTGCGCCAGCAGTGTCAAAAGTGTGTGTGTGGAATTTGGGGGAAAGCTGCTGCACCAAATGGGACTCTTGCAGCCTGCTTCTTTCTTCCTGTCAGTGCATGGTCAGTTCTAGCCTCGAGTTTCAATAAGTGGCACTGGGAAGAAGTCCTTCAACCCCACACTGCCTATGGGAAACCCTTGCCTCTTCCTGTTCCCCACACCAACTAGAGGAGACCATGCGCAGTCAGAAGACACCCACCCACTATGAGAATCAAAATAGATCCAGAGTATGAAGCTGAAATGTTGCTAGGGAATGGGAGAAGTATCAAAGCCAAGGCTCCCACAAGCCAGTGGCTCATCATGCTAACGTGGTTAAGCACATCAGTTTCATAGCCAACAGTACACCAGGGAGTGATGTGTCCAGCATCACATCTGACCGTCTTTGAATTCCCTAATCTGATGGATCAGGTTCCCATTTTGCAGCTTGGTGAACTGGGGGTGACCTTTCAGTGTGAGATGAAGGGAAACGGAAACCTACAACTTTCAGGATGGAGGTCAAGTGACTTAACCACTCAGCCACCACATCTTTAAAAAAGTATGGAGAAGTATGGAGTTTATTAATTTTGGGGGGGAAGAGTATTCGCACAGGAAATCTCCTATGTATCACCAACTGAGATTCTTTTTTTCAAATCATTCAGTGGCCTGCTTAATGTTCGGTTAGAACTATCATTCTGGATTAAACCAATGGCCCATCTAGCCCAGTATCCTGTCTCTGACAGTGGCCAGACCAAAGCTTCAGGAGGAACTGTATAGAAAAGGGCAGTTGGAGTGATCCATCGCTGTTTTCCCCTCTCTTCTGGCAATCTAAGGTTGAGGTCACTGTGAGCATGGGGTTGCATCCCTGACCATCTTGGCTAATAATACTTGATGGACCTATCTTTCATGAATACACCTAGTTCTTTTTTGAATCCAGTTATACTTTTGGCCATCACAACATCCCACAGCAGTGTGTTTCACAGATCAATTGTGCATTGTATTAAAAAGTTTAAAAAAAGGGAATGTTTAGGTCCTCCCCACTCCCCATCCATCCTAAACTTCCTTTTGTTTGTATTAAATGGGCTGCCTATTAATTTCATAGAGTGACCTCTGGTCTTTGTATTGTGGGAAAGGATAAATAACACTTTTCTGTTCACTTTTTCCACGCCATTCATGATTTTATAGACCTCTATATAACCCCCTTAATCATCTCTTTTCTAAGATGAGCAGCCCTAATCTTTGTAGTCTCTCCTCATATGGAAGCCATTCCATACCCTGGATCATCTTTGTTGCCCTTTTCTGAACCTTTTCCATTTCCACTCTGTTTATTTTTATATCTATCTATATCTTTCTGTATGCCTTCTTTATTTCAATTGCTAGTTTTATATTATGCTATCAGTGTCACATAGTTATAGCATGAAAAACAGATAGGTTAGCAACAGGAAAGGAGCTACAGCAACATTTCTACAAAATTTTAGGCACTCTCCTATGTTCTTGCTTACATTTCTCTAGAAAATAAAAGCATATTATGTAAATGCATGAAATCATACAGTTGTAAAGATGCTGTTCATTTAGTTCACCTCCTTCAGTGCTGGTTCATTCCTCACAGTATACATTAGTTTTTCCAATCAATTATTTAAATGATTCAAATGATGTAACTTCGTAGGCTGTTCATTGTCTGTCCCACATCCTGCTATCACAGAAATTCATTCATGTGCTATATACCCACAAGATCCTAACATATTATCATTGCTTAGCATTCCAGAGGAAGAAAAAAAAATCCTTGCTAATATGCTGTGGAGGGCAATCCCCATATTTAAATGATGTATGTAGTGTTATTTTTACCCAGAGATACTAGAGTTGCATAAAAGAGACAACAAAATACTGTTGTATAAATGTTTCTCATACAGTACTTGATTGTGGACATTCAGAAACTGATTCAGAAGATAACTTTTAATGTATTTAATAGTCTGTTTCATGATATACTTTGTGAAACTCTGTATGATCCAAATTCAAACTTTTTTATTTTAATATCCTTGCTACTGTTTCACATTGCCAACTGCATGTTACAAATAGAGTAATTTTTTTGTTTGTTCATACTGCAGGACCAAGTCAAACCTGCATTTTGTCAAAAATATAATTCTTATTCTCCAATAGTATAAAGGTCAGATAGTTTGTTACACTGAGTTTTTTTTTATTGGTTTTCTGACTGCTCTTTTATCAAAATGATAGTGTGTGTGTGTGGAGAGAGGGGAATTAACAGAGGACCGAGCATCTCTGGCCACTTGGAGAAGGGGCCAGATTGATATTTATTAGTGGATTCAATTTAGTCCTAGCATTTCTCTCTCTCACTTGCTGAGAATCTTTCTTCCGCTTCCATCCTTGACTTTCCCTTGATGTTAGCTCACATCTATCATTGTGGGGAAGAAGGGTGGTGGTGGCTCAGAGAGGCAGCTGGGGATGAAACATCTCAGCATACAGTTCAGAAGTGACTTCATACTAAAAAGCAAGAAAGTAAGATGAACCGAAGGCATAAAGCTCATTCATTGCACATTGAGGGAACTGGAAAGGGAGTTGGAGACTTCATTTACACTTCTCATTTAATAGCTCAGTGCTGCAGACCCTGTGAGAATGTTTGTTTATTTCTTTAAAAACTTTCTTTCCAATAACATTTATAGAGAGTATAATTTCTTATGTTATTTTAAAACCATTAATTTGTTACCAAGTTTGACCTGACAATGTCTCTTTAAAGCTGCTTTGGGAAACTTTTCTTTGATATTGCTGGATTGTGTTCAGTTAAAAACTCCCATTTAGGTTGCCTTAACACTTTCTGTGTATATAATTCTCAAGTCTTTTATAATGTTAATTTGTTAATTTTTAAAATAATATAGTGAGCTGGACTCTCCTCTTGTACCCTTCTTACCATGGTATAACTCCATTGACTTCAGTGGAGTTGCTCCTAATTTATACTGGTGTGGGAAGAAAATCAGGCTGATATTTTTCAAATTGAATTTACTGCTGTTGAAAGATGCTTAGACTCTGAAGGCCTTTGTTCCTCTGCAGAACAAGTTGAGAACAGATAGGGGCAATGCAGTTTTCTCTTGACCATTCTACCATTGTATTATAATCCTGTTCTGGAGGTTCATGTCTAGAGGGAAGAAGATTATTCAGCTTCTGGGTGCACTAAATTTTTTACCTCTGTCAAGACTGCAAAGGAGAGTGCCAATTGTGAGTTGATTATCTGTCCACACAGCAATGGAGGGACCACCAACTCATTTCACACAGACCACTGAACAATTGTCAGAGATATTACCTTCATTTACTGTCAGACTGGGCCAGATGTGAACCAGCAACACAGAAGTGAAAGATTTCATATACCATACATTACCAATCTCCTAAATCATCTAGCCCAACTACTATAGATTAAGTTAAACAGGCCACTGAAAAAGCATAATTTGGAAGTAGTTTGTGAATAGGCCCATAAGAAATATGCTTCACAGTTTTTATGTAATGTACAAGATATATATTCTATACCCAATTAATAAATTAAATATTAGTTTCTTCATATAGATGCAGATTAGTCTGCATATGGAATTGAAAGAGACATGTAGAAATGAAAATGATGTAGAGAATGCACAATCCTATCTACCAATAACTTTAGGAATGGGCTATTGACCATTAGTACTACTTCAGGACATATCAGTGTGCACTGAGGTGTCCCTTCCAAATACTTCTCTGCTTTTTCATGATATTCTTTTCATTGTCAGCACCAGTTGTCAACATGTCACAGGCAGCTCCCACTCAGTGCAGACTTCCTCCTGTGTTCAGCATGAACATATGTTGGTTGTGAAGAAAAGATGTTCAGTTTCACAGTTTATGTGAAATATAAGAATGTAGAAGGGAGCACTGTGTTTTCAAGATTCTCTTTTAGTGCCAGGAGTTAATGATCCATTGAGCTCTGTAGGTCTCTGGTCCCTCATGCTAACTATGGCTAAATTAACAAGTTTATTTCCCGCCCCCCTCCCCAATACTGGGAGACAGTATGCAACTATTCAGATTGAACCCCAGCAGGAGGTATAATTATACTTTTTATGTATTAAAGTAGGCCTTCTGATAGCCACTATCTCCAATCAGATTGAGGGTTTTTTAATTTTTATTTAAAGTTGAAAGCTATTTCCTAACAAGATCCAGTATTATACTTTTAATTCAGACAAATGGTCCTTTTAACCATTAAAGCATTAATGCCTAAGTAACTTCAAGAAATATTTATCTTTCAATTAAACATCAAAGTCCAGTCTGCAATGATAATCTCAGGACACAGTAGTCATGGCTCCTGTATTGAGATCTGTTAGATGGCCACATAGTCATCAATACATAAATTCTGCATATTGGTCATCCAGTCTTAGTTGGTCTGGTCCCTTGGTATAACTAAGGGTATGTCTGTACAATGCCATACCCAAAATAGTCTACCTTAGAAAGTTGAATCTAGTGTGGATAACAGTAACAGTGAAGAAGTGCAGTGTAGGCTTTAGCACAGGTAGTACAAGCCCAGCAAGGACCCTTTAAATACAACAATAGCTTTCTTCAAATCCTCTGTAACTTTGCTAGTGTTCCAAGACTTGAAAATGAAAAATAAAAGTAACAATCCATAGAGCTTCCTTGCTAGTTCTTTTAAAACTCTTGTATGCAAGTTTTTAGATCTCATGATTTATAATAGTTTCTGTTTTAACATCATTCTAAGTTACTGTTGGAGTGGAAAATATTTCATCACCATCATCCGATATAAATACATCATCTGTTTTTTTGCTCAAATACAGAACAGAATTATTTATTGAAAACTTCTGCTTTATTATTGACATTCTACCATTACATCTAGTAATGGACCAATACCACTATTAGCATTATTTTGTTCCTAATATACTTTAAAAATTCACTGTTTTGTCTTTAATTCTGCTGGTCACAGATTTCTACTAATGTGTGTTTGCTTCCTTATCAATTTTCTACACTTCCTACGTTCTAATGTATATTAATTGCTATCAAGTTCTCCTTTTTTCCATTTGATAGATTTTGTTTTTAAATTTTATATAGCTGCTTTCACTTCCCATCAAAGCCAAACTGGTGATTTAACCAGTGTAGCCTTCTTTCTTGATTATGGTGATTGTGGCTTTTTGTGCATCTTATAAAATGTTCTTAAACATGGGTGAAAACAACTAGTTTTCAGGTTTTTTTGTTTACATTTATTTGTCCAGGTGATTTAGCTCATAATTGTGTTAAACTTCGTGTGAAATTGGCCTCTTTAAAGCACCCAATATATATATTACTGGTTTGAACTGTATTCTCTTTGGATGTAACAAATGTAATCAAATCATAATCACTTGCATCTAAGTAACCACTATTTTTTAGTTCAGAGATCAGTTCTTTTTTATCTGTCAATATGAACAGGTCTAATGTAGAATTCCCCCTATTGGATGCAACACTTCTTGAGTTAGGAAATTGTCATATATATATACACTTAGAAATTCCAAGAATGTTTTAGTACTGGCAGCATGAGAACTCCAGAATGTGTCACTCAAATTGAATGACCGTAGCCCCTACAGGACCCAGTTATGAATTGGGGCCCCTTTGTGATAGACACTATGCAAACACAGTAATGCAGGTAGGTATAGCCATTTCCCACACCATTCTGCTACTGGACCTCAAAAGTAACTTGTGATACCCCTGTCATGGCTCCCGTAAATGGAAACTGCAAGCAGTAATTGCATGGAATTTTGTGGTGTGTACACTAGCAGCTATGCTGAGATCATCAGACTCATTTAATTTGTAATCTGAACTGATTTAAATCCATGTCCCAAGTGGTTAACTGAGTATGTCACATAGACCCTGAGGACTTTTAACGAATTTGATGTACTTTTTTATTGGACTTTTTAGAATGTACACATCTATACTGCTCAAATAAAACATATTATGAACTTTAAAAGTGTATGATTTGGCAATGTCTTGTTTTTCTTTTATTGTTTTGCTTTTTAATATGGAGACATTTATTAAAAATACTATACTTCATATGCAGAACAAAATTACTCACTACATGGAAATGAGAGAGGGAAAAAACAGTGAATTTGAACTTTACATGAAGTAATGAGATTTTCATTGCTGATAAAAGTAACAGCATTATATGCTAGCAAGTTGAATCCTGCTGTGCGGCAACATTTGATTTACATTTGCAAACCTGTGGGAAAGGATGCTAACAGGAGTAGTTTTCAGAGTAGCAGCCGTGTTAGTCTGTATCTGCAAAAAGAACAGGAGTACTTGTGGCACCTTAGAGACTCACAAATTTATTTGGGCGTAAGCTTTCATGGGCTAAAACGCATCATAGGACCTAATCACAGCAACCACACCATCAAGGGCTTGTTCACCTGCACATCTACCAATGTGATATATGCCATCATGTGCCAGCAATGCCCCTCTGCCATCAACATTGGCCAAACCGGACAGTCTCTATGCAAAAGAATAAATGGACATGAATCAGACGTCAAGAATTATAAATTCAAAAACCAGTCAGAGATCACTTCAGCCTCCCTGGGCACTCAATTACAGATCTAAAAGTGGCAATTCTTCAACAAAAAAACCTTCAAAAACAGACTCCAACAAGAAATTGCAGAACTGGAATTAATTTGCAAACTGGACACCATCAAATTAGGCTTGAATAAAGACTGGGGGTGGATGGGTCATTACACAAACTAAAAACTATTTCCCCATGCTAATTTTTTCCCCTACTGTTACTCACACCTTCTTGCCAAGTGTTTGAAATGGCCATCCTGATTATCACTACAAAAGTTTTTTTTTCTCCTGCTGATAATAGCCCACCTTAATTGAGCTGTCTCGTTAGAGTTGATATGGCAACTTCCATCTTTTCATGTACTCTGAAATGTTCCTACTGTATTTTCCACTCCGTGCATCTGATGAAGTGGGTTTTAGCCCACAAAAGCTTATGCCCAAATAAAGATGTTAGTCTCTAAGGTGCCACAAGTACTCCTGGTTCTTTTTGCTAAGGGTGTCAGTTTCTTCAGTTCTTATTCTCCATTCTTAAGAGGAGACTCTCTCTCTCACCTCATCAAACTTTTAAAAAGAGAAACATTTTTTGTTAGTGTCTCATGATCCCCCTACTACAGAGGCTAAGGGACATTATGAGTGACTGCGCTGTTCTCATGTCTCTTGTACCCTTCTGCCCTTTTAATATTTTCTGTGCAAATGCAATTTCTTGTAGTTACATTTTTTCAAATTTTTTTGCTACAGAAGTGTTCTTCATTTATGAATAGCTTCAAGTCAGAGCACAAGCAAGATTTAGATCAGCAGTTCTCAAACCGTGGGTCAGGACCCCAAAGTGGCTGGCATTAAACTTGCTGGAGCCTGGGGCTGAAGCCCAAGCCCCACCATCTGGGGGCTGAAGCCCAAGTGCTTCAGCGCTGGGTGATGGGACTCAGGTTACAGGCCATCCGCTTGAGGCTGAAGCCCTTGGGCATCTTCTTTGGCCTCCACCCTGGGCAGTTGGGCTTTGGCTCTGGCCCCCTATGCTGAGGGGTGGGACCTGGGCAGACTCAGACTTCAGTCCCCCCCCCCCCGGGATCATGTAGTATTTTTTCTTTATCAGAAGGGGGTCGCAATGCAATGAAGTTTGAGAACCCCTGATTTAGATGTAATTGAACTTCTTATTATGCTCTGCATAGCACACCCTCTTGAGTCACATGACTATCTTAGTAAAGCAAAAGCACAGTCTTAAATTACTCTGCTTAATTTTCTCTTTTTTAAGAAACTTGTAACAATAGATATTTGTGAAGCTGCTTTTATAGTTAATCTTGCATGCTGAGTGTGGTGTAAGAGTGAAAGATTTGTTGCTTGCCATTTGTCGGAATATTTATGATTTACTGAGGATGTAGAATTTTAAAGACCTACTGACATCTCATGGGAAAAAAAGATAAAATGTTATTCAGTCTGTTTCCCGCCCGCCCACCTTCATGTTTATTAGGACATTAGCAGTAAATAAGCATCTTTAATTTCTTTATAGTTCATCTATTTTTATTTCTATTGCTTCCTTGAATTGTAATCATTTGTTTGTGGCATCATAATTAGTTGGTATGGAGATTATTCTGGGTTATGATTTCTTATTTCCTAACCAGCAAGATGCAAAATAACAATGGGTACATTCTTTGAGATACCATGTAAGACCTGATTGTGCCATCCTTATTCAAGCAAAATAGGAAACTTAAGCGGAACTTTTGTGTGATTGAGGGCATGCAGGATAGAGCCTCGGCTCAAAATTGAACAAGACTGGCCAGTAATTGACAGACTCCCTCTTTCTAGTTCTAATAATACCAGCCCAGTGTATGTGCCACCTTAGCATGACTTCACTGCGGGTTAATATGGAATATAATTTTTCACAAGCTTGTAAGGGCAACAAAAAGTAATTAAGTCTAAATGAGAGATAGTCTCTAAGGATGGTCTTCTGGGCATTCAGCTAAAACTGATATCTTTATTGAAACATAAAGATGGAATCAATAGCCATACAGAACAGATTATAAATTCAAAGGGCATTTGTTGGAGAAGAACATTTAAAGCTAAACAGAAATAGGATTTTTAAGGGAAAGTTACTTGCTAGCGTTAGCAAGACGAGCTGAATATCCAGCAAAACATGCTTAGCAGGTATCTATGGACCTTTCCAGGGCAGTGATGGGAGATTTCCACAATTGCAGGCTGTGTTGTAACTGTCTCTGAGTAAATAAACCCTAGTCTCCAGCATAGTTAGTCTAGCTCTTTTCATGAGCAATAAATTTCATTGAAAGATTAATAAAATAAAATATATAAGAGCCCTCCCTATCACTTGGGTACAGTGTGTCAAAGAAGGTAATCTCCTTTTCAATCTGAACTGAATTGATCAGATGCCAATATTATTCAGACCCTGGAGAGCAGAGGCAGTGAACTTCATGTTTCCTTTTTGAATAGGTTAGCGTTCTCGTCCTGCTCTGGTTTCTCCCTATCTTTCCTGTATAAAAATAAGCAAACACTGAATTCTTTCTTGTGCAGAGTGGCTTTCTGCTGAGCTGCATTGGCTGCAACTTGTATATACAGACAAGAGAATTGTTATTGGATCTGCTCCCTGGAGATACAGATTCAGCTCACAAGTAAACAGGGATGTTTGCCAAAGACACACTTTTCACAACGTAAGAAGACTAAAATTTTTGCTTTGTGCTGGAATTTACCAGTAAAATTGATTTAATTGCTACATTCTTGCTTCTTAGCACTGAAAGCTTTATATCCTTGGAGTCCACAAGCAAAATGTTTTGTAACTGGAGCCTTTGATCTTTGGAAGCGCTTAACTGCAAACCAGATTTTGAATCTCTTACTTATGCAAGTGGTACTAGTGGGAATGAAGTTAATGAAACTATTCATGTAACTGCTCAACAATGTGAGTAAGGGGCTCACAATCTGGTTTATGCTGAGAATTGCTTGCTGAAGAATTAGTATTTTTCAGGACAAACAAAACCCTCATATGTGTTTTGTCCAGTTCCTAGTGCACTGGGTCCTTACTGGGCTTTTGGACGCTACTGTAATACAAATGAATAATAATAAAACAAGACAAAATTAAAAAAAATTGTCTGCAACTTGTATATACAGACAAGAGAATTGGTAGTGGATAATAAATAATAAAATCCTATATTGTATTAATTTAGGTAAACCCACTGTGACATACCCAGTGCACAAGTAGCTGTGTAACCCCTTCCCTCTAACCTGGGGTGCCCTTTAAACTGCTTTGCTGTTGTTGCCTCCACTCCTGGACTACTTGCAAACAGCCTCTAGCACACGGATTGGCAACCTTTGGTACGCGGCTCATCAGGGAAAGCCGCTGGCGGGCCGGGAGGGTTTGTTTACCTGCAGCGTCCACAGGTTTGACTGTTTGCAACTCCCACTGGCCACGGTTCATTGTTCCAGGCCAATGGGAGCTGAAGGAAGCGGCGTGGGCCGGGCCACCTCTTCCTGCAGCCCACAGTTACACCATGCAACCTCATTGACTTCAGTTAAATTGCACAAAGTCAGGCTAGAATTTGTCCTGATTCTTTTCATTTTCTTGTTCACTACTAGTGCGGTAAAGTTCATATTGAATGTGGCTGGAGATAGGTGAGAGGGGAGGTGAGACCTCACAATATGCCACTGATCAGCTTGCTGTATCTCACCAGCCATTGTCTGTGATGAAGTGGCTTGAACTGTTTTAGCCGGGAGGCTTCATATCAGGCTTGAAGAAAAGGAGTACTTGTGGCAGCTTAGAGACTAACACATTTATTTGAGCATAAGCTTTCGAGAGCTACAGCTCACTTCATTGGATGCAAGCCGTGGAAAATACAGTGGGGAGATTTATATACACAGAGAACATGAAACAATGGGTGTTACTATACACACTGTAGCAAGAGTGATCAGGTAAGGTGAGCTATTACCAGCAGGAGAGAAAAAGAAACCTTTTGTAGTGATAATCAAGGTGGGCCATTTCCAGCAGTTGACAAGAACATGTGAGGAACAGTGCGGGAAGGGGGGAATAAACATGGGGAAATAGTTTTACTTTGTGTAATGACACATCCACTCCCAGTCTTTATTCAAGCCTAAGTTAATTGTATCCACTTTACAAATTAATTCCAATTCAGCAGTCTCTTGTTGGAGTCTGTTTTCCCCCAACCTGAAGCAAATACTCACCAGCAACCACACCACACAACAAAACCACTAACCCAAGAACCTATCCTTGCAACAAAGCCTGTTGCCAACTGTGTCCACATATCTGTTCAGGGGACACCATCATAGGGCCTAATCACATCAGCCACAGTATCAGAGGCTCGTTCACCTGCACATATACCAATGTGATATATGCCATCCTGTGCCAGCAATGTCCCTCTGCCATGTACATTGGCCAAACTAGACAGTCTCTACATAAAAGAATAAATGGACATGAATCAGACATCAAAAATTATAACATTCAAAAACCAGTCGGAGAACACTTCAATCTCTCTGGTCACTCGATTACAGACCTAAAAGTAGCAATTCTTCAACAAAAAAAACTTCAAAAACGAGAGACTGCTGAATTGGAATTAATTTGCAAACTGGATACAATTAACTTAGGCTTGAATAAAGACTGCGAGTGGATGTGTCATTACACAAAATAAAATTTTTTCCCCATGTTTATTCCCCCCTTCCCCCACTGTTCCTCAGACGTTCTTGTCAACTGCTGGAAATGGCCCACCTTGATTATAACTACAAAAGGTTCCCTCCCCGCCCGCTCTCCTGCTGGTAATAGCTCACCTTACCTGATCACTCTTGTTACAGTGTGCATAGTAACACCCATTGTTTCATGTTCTGTGTATATAAATCTCCCCACTGTATTTTCCACTGCTTGCATCCGATGAAGTGAGCTGTAGCTCACGAGAGCTTATGCTCAAATAAATTTGTTAGTCTCTAATGTGCCACAAGTACTCCTTTTCTTTTTGCGGATACAGACTAACAGGGCTGCTACTCTGAAACATATCAGGCTTGGAATCACTTCACAGCTATGTCTCAGCGTCAGTGGTAGAAGATCCCTCTTGCCTTGCAAAGGTGACTTGCAAAGCTTTTTTGAATTTGTTCACTTCTTCAGCTTATGAGACTGATGGGCTATGAAGAGCCACTTCTGATTTATATATTTCTGTCAAAGCCCTTGTTTTTCATGATTTTTTAAATTAAAAAATATAGGCTCTGGCCTCTTCTCACAGAAACAGAAGAATGAGAGTCCCATCCCACTGTGATCTCACTGTTATTTGCATGCCAAGCACTTGCAAAGAGAATTCCCCTTTCTTACACACTCTCTCAGCATATTGCTGCATTCTTTTGGCTACAGCTGTCACATTGCTGCCTCCCACAATAGAGCTGGAGAGGGACAAAACTCAGACTATTTGCAGCTCAGATTATAGTCAGTGATTAACATGTCCTGGGGAATGTTATGTCACACAAAGGGGTGTGTCCTAAAGATACAGTTCAGGCCTGGTCTACATCTGAAACTTAGACTGAGCTTCGTCACTTGGGCTGTGAAAAATTCACATTCAGAGCAATGTAGTTAAGCTGACCTAAGCCTTGGTATAGACACCATTAGGTTTGACAGAAGAATTCTTCCATTGACTTACCTATCACCTCTTGAGGGGTAGATTTATTACAGCAGAGGGTGGATTTCATTTACTGCAACTTTCTGTCACTGTAGCAATTGTCTACACTACAGAGGAGGAGTCAAAATCAGTACAATTATTTTTTGAGAGTTTACTTTGGAGTGAGGGAAATGTGGTTGCTTTCTTTATTCAATTAATTGCCTTTGTGATTTTTACTTTTTAAGCACCTGATTTTGAGTGCATTGCTCTCCTAAGCAACTTACTATGTCTGCTCATTATTTTGGCCTTTGGTGGACCTTACACAAGTTAATAATGCCATGATTTCATTTTGAATAAATATCATTATACAATCTGTGGCAATATTAAAAGGTTTGGTTTTAACTGTATTAGCCGTAATGTTCAAATTCTGTGCAATACTGGGTATATAAGGACTAAAGAATGTAATGCAGAGTACTAATATTTACTCTGAGTTGTTATTAAAAGTGAGACTGAACATCTTGAAAAAAAATATTTAACAAGTAAATTGGTTCTGATTTTTTAAAAATTAATCTTTTAGACCTAGCTAGATGCAAAATGAAGCTAAGGATTGTCCCTTGTGGATCCTGGAAGGTTCTGGAGTGCTAAGATGGTGGTTGTTGCCACAGAGGCAGCTATTCTGTCTCTTCCCCAGGATATAGGCAAAGGAGCTCATAAAAAGGGAGATATGTTGAATCCTTGTGTTTGACACAGTTCCAGCTTGTTGTTTGGGTTTTTTCCTTATTTTCCCCTCTCTACTTTGATGGCATTTACCACATTTGTCATTTCCTCCCTTTATCTCTGCCACTTTTGCCCACTCTAATTTTATTCAGGATATTTAGGGAGCACTTCAAGGCTTTACTTTGGGTTTATCTTATTCTGTTTCCATTGCCAAAAAAGGTATTGTTTTTTACAGCAAGATAACTAACTTCTGTTAATTATCTCACAGTAAAATTCTAGCAGCAACAAGGCACAAGCGGCGATGTTTATCACAATGTAGCTAGACAAGATCAATGCTATATCTCCCACCTGCATATGAGCTCTCTTAAGCCTGGTCTACACTACCCAGTTTTGTCGACAAAGTCAGGTTTGTTTGGCACAATGGTGAAGGAGTATGCACACTAATGCTCCTCTCACTGATTTAACTTTCCTGCTAAACCAACATAAAACCACCTCAACGAGCGGCATAAAGCTTTTTGCGACAAAGTTAGAGCAATGCAGTATCAGTGTAGACACTACACTTGCTTATGTCTCCCTAAGTGGCCTCCAGGAGGTGTCTCACAATGCCCATCATGAGTGCTCTAGTAAGCAGTTTCTGCTCCGCTGCACTGCAGCCAGGTACACAAGCATGCGCCCCTGTCCCTTTAAATTTTTGAAATTTCACTTCCTGTTTGCTCAGCATGGACAGCTCACATTTCATCTTCCCAGCTGACCATGCTGGCTTTCTGCAGTAAATGGGCTCCAGCACGGAGTACGCTGAGTTGCTGAATATGTTGGGTTTATGGGGAGAGGAGGATGTGCAGTCGCAGCTCCAATCCAGCTGTAGAAACTTTGACACCTACAAGCAGATTTCTCAACCGTACCATGAGCAGGGGCACAAAAGCGACACGCAGCAGTGCCATACTAAGATCAAGGAGTTGAGGCAAGAGATGCCATTGCTCTGGTGTGGTACCAAAAACATGCTGCTTCTACAAGGAGCTGCATGCTATCCTCAGCAGTGACCCCACCTCCACCGCCAAGAGCCCCATGAGTACTTCCGGGGGACTGGAGGCAGTGGAGGATGAAGTGGTGGATGAGAAGCTCGAGTTGGAGGAGGATGTGGCAGGCAGCAGGCTCGTCCGGTGGCATGGTGAGCCAGGACCTCTTTTGGACTTCGGAGGAGTCTAGCTAGTCCCAGCAGTCCGGCTCTGGCATGTCTGAAGCAGAAAAGGGGAGTTCTGGTAACTACTCATTTTTCTTTGATAGTGTGCAATTACATGAGGTAGAGGTGTCCTTTATTTTGTTACATGGTACACGTGGGAGAAGGGATGGAGATTAACAATACCAGGTGCTGTTTACATCTGCTTTGTATTCCCCTGTACAGCTATTCAGTGGGGGCCCTGTGGAAAAGTTTGTTAATGCACACTGAGATCTCCTGGGAATCCTACGTAGAGATCTCTAGGAAACTTTCCTGCAGATACTCTACAATCCTCAGATGAAGGTTCCTTGGCGAAACTGCTTTATTTCTTCCCCCATTCTTCCCCAATTTTGCCGCTCCAATCAGCCATTACTTCTGGAGAAACCAAAATAGCACACAGACAAGCAGCATACAGATCAGGTCTGAAGCTTCACGCGTGCAGGAGATGCACCCTTGCATCTTTGGTTACCCTCAGTAATGTGATTTCAGCTTTGATTGCCCCCGCCTGTGGAAAACGGTGCCAGTATTCAGAATAATGTTCCAAGGTACTTGTATTGATCCCACCCAGACTTTATGTCCCATCTTGCATCCTTCCTCTTCCCCATTCTCTGGGCCAAACTCACCATGTTTAGAGCTCTAGCCAAGCTATTTGCTTGCCAAGGGAAAGTGAGAAAGAAGTGTATGTAACTTCTGTGATTCAAGACTGTGAGTGCACACACAATACTGACTCTGTGTATTGTTTCTTTTGCTTCTGTAGATATACCCCACGAGGGCCAGTTCCTACACACTAGTAGAACCCCATAGTCTGATAAGGAGGCAAATGAGGAGGAGTAAGGAGGGCATGTTTCAGGAATTGCTGCAATCGTCAGATCAGGCCAGTAGCAAGCACAGAGCATGCAGAGAGACAATAAATGAGAACGTACACATGGATAGCCAGGAAAGGAGACTGGGTCAGGAGAGGATAATAAAGCTCATGGAGGACCAATCAGAGATGCTAAGGTCCATGATTGTGCTGCAGGTAGAACAAATTCATGCTTGACTCCCTATGCAGTCCATACAGAACTGCCATCCTTGCCCTCCCCAAACTCCCTCCACACGTACCTCCTATGTTCCCGGCCCATTGTAGTACCCCTTGCACTCCACCCCAGGGACACTTTCCATAACGACAGCTGGACTTGCATGCAGCGGTGAGATCCTCACTTCAGAGAGAGCTGCTCACTGTCATGTCCCTTGTAAGAAATGTTAATCTGTGTATTGCTGTTTAATAAAAATTGAGTTTTACAAAGACATTGGTTCTTTATTTGTGACCTACACAGGGTGATTACCACGGTTTGAATTTCTGTTGCAATCACCATATTTGCAGACTACAATTAATGCTGAGGCAGGAATCATTACAGGAGTCATTCAAGGTGGTGAGTAAACAATGCCAAGCTCAATTCTTTAAAAAAAGACACATTACTGAGGCTCATTGTCAAAGTGCTGCTTCAAAGCCTCCCTAATTCAAATAGCTCCCCACTGAGCCCCTCTAATGGCCTTGGTGTCTGGCTGCTCAAAATCAGCCACTAGGTTGATCCACCTCAGTGCTCTACCTCTGGGAAAACTTTCCCTCCTTGGCTTCGCAAATGGTATGCAGAGCACAGCAGGTTGCTCTGATTATAGGACTATTTTCCTCATTGAGGTCTAATCTGCCAAAAAGGCAGTGCCAGCAACCCTTTAATCTGCTAAACACTCATTCTTTGGTCATTCTGCACCTGTTGAGCCTGTTGTTGAAGTGCCCCTTGCTGCTGTCAAGGTTTCCGGTGTATGGCTTCATCAGCCATGGGAGTAAAGGATAGGCTGGGTCTCCCGGATACTGTGGGCATTTCCACATCCCCCTAAACTTCTGGTCTGGAAAGAAAGTCCCTGCATGAAGCTTTCTACACAGTCCAGTGTTCCTGAAGATGCGTGTGTCATGCACCTTCCCTGACCAGCCTGTGTTGATGTCAGTGAAATGACCCCCGTGATCCACCAGCACCTGCAATACCATAGAGAAGTAGCCCTTTCCATTGATGTACTCCGTCACAAGGTGGTCTGGAGCTAAAATTGGGTTATGTGTGCCAATCTATCGTCCCATTGCAGTTAGGGAATCCCATTGCTACAAAGTCATCCACTATTTCCCATGCATTGCCCAGAGTCACGGTTCTTAGTAGCAGGAGGAGATTAATGGCCCTGCACACTCGCATCACCGCAACCCCGCTGGTAGACTTCTTTCCAGACCAGAAGATTAGGGGGATGTGGAATAGGGGATGTGGAAAAAAGCACCGACTGGCGGGATCGGACTGTGATGCAAGTATGGGATGACAAGCAGTGGCTGCACAACTTTCGTATGCGCAAAGCCACCTTCCTTGAACTGTGTGTGGAGTTCGCCCCACCCTGTGGCTCAAGGACACCAAAATGAGACCTGCCCTACTGGTGAAAAAGCAAGTAATGATCACTGTGTGGAAGCTGGCAACTCCAGACTGCTGTCAGTTTGTGCTTTTTTCCCGAGACCAATAATGATGGTCCACTGTGTGCAGCTGCTCTCAGAATGTCAACATCAGTCTTGAATTGTTTCTTTCCTTCTGGCTCCCCTCACCAGGTATAGCAACTGCAGACTTGCTGGAGTGACTGCATTTAGGGCTTGTCTGCACTGTAGAGTTAATTCAAGTTTCATTCCCACACAAAACCCCTTGAGTGTAGTGGTGCTTTTAATTTGAGCTGGCTGGTCCATCGGGAGATATAGGCTACAACTCATGTTAGCACAACTTGTTAATGGCTAATCCAGTCACTGTGCAGCTCAGGTATAGTTTTGCAGTGTGGCCACTCTTAGGGCTTGTCTACACTGGCAATTTACAGCACTGCCACTTTCTTGCTCAGGACTGTGAAAAAACAGCCCCCTGAGCGCAGCAAGTTTCAGCGCTGTAAAGCGCCAGTGTAGACAGTGCACCAGCACTGGGAGCTACGCCCTTCGTTGAGATGTTTTTTTAGAGCGCTTTTTTAGAGCGCTGCTGGGGCAGCGCTTTAGCATTGTCAGTGTATACTAGCCCTTACTCAAGCTATGTTAAATTGAGAGGAGTTAACTTGAGTGTAGAATACTCAAGTTAACTGCAGTGAAGACAGAGCCCTAAGGCTTATCTTCACTGCAATAGTTAGGCGGAAGTGAAGAGGCAGTGGAGTGAGAAGAAGGAAAGGAAACAAGAAAGTGTGTGTGTGTTTGTCCCAGGAGTCTAGATAATTATAATCTAAGTTTCCTTCCTGCCCCTGGATTGTCATCTCTTGCTTTGCAGTCTCTGTCTTAAAATCCTCAAGGTGGGGACTAGTACTATAGTTTCATTATTTGGTTCTAAAGTGCCACTGTGATAGATCCTGAGACAAGGAAGTGCTTTATATAGCTTAGAAATGACTTTACCAGCTGGTTAAGGATGTATTGATGCAATATACTCCAATGGTGTCTCATTATGATCTTTCAACTCCATCTCAAGTTCAGTAGTTCTCTGGTCCAGAAATCAGTTGGCTTCATTTGCTGAAGGAAAAAAAATACATAAATGCATATTAATCTTGGCTGATCTTTAGTTAAGGTGGAAACATTAAAACACAGTTCCAATTCAGAACTTCCAGACTTTCTAACATCTCCTTAAATCTTCTTTATCAGTAATTGATTGCAGTGTTCCCTCTAATTTTTCCCACACATGTACGGAATAAATTTTACGTGCACCAATATGGAGGTGATGTGTCATAGGGAGGGAGCTCAGGGCTGAGACAGAGGGTTGGGGTATAGGAGGGGGTGAGGCTTTGGCTGGCAGTGTGGGCTCTGGGATGGGGCCAGTGATGAGGGGTTTGGTGTGCAGGAGGGGGCTGGGGCTGGGGGTTGGGGTGCAGAGGGGCTGAGGGCTCCAGCTGGGGGTGCAGGCTGGGGTGAGGGGTTAAGGGTGCATGCTGCCCTGGGGCTATGGTGGGGAGAGAGGACTCCCCTCCAGCTCTCTCTCCCCACAGCAGCATCTGGTCTGGCAGGAGAGGTGCCTCTCCCTGCTGCCATGGCTGCTCTGGGGCTGGGGCCACAGGATAAGTGCCTCTCCCCTGGCTGTGGCAGGTCTGGGGCTGGGCTGGGTTGGGGCACCTCTTCCCCATCCTCTGCAGGTCCAGGGGGGCTGAGCTGGGGCCAGGGGAGGATCTCCTCTCCCCCCATTCACAGCAGGTCAAGGGGGGCTGGGCTGGGGCCGGGGCACTTCTCCCCTCATCCACAGCAGGGCAGGGGGCTGGGGCACCTCTCCCCTCATCCAGGGCAGGGGGCTGGGCTGGGCTGGGCTGGGGCCAGGGGTGGGGTGTCTCTCCTCAGGCCGTGGCAGGTCTGTCTGCAGTTCTGGCTGCAATGGGCTCCGCATCCCTCACAGGTGTCCTGGAGGAACGGCAGCAGAGGCAGACTCCTTTCCAACTCCTGGCAGGCAGTTGGCGGCTGCTGCCTGCCGGCGATGGAGGAAGGGGGCGGAGAGAGGAGCCCTCAACTGGTCAACTGAGAGAAGCGGTGGGGTGGGAGCATAGAGAAGCCCTGGGCCGGTAGGCCCATAGGAGCACGGGGGAGGGTCCGGAGAGGAGCCAGCGCTGCGGCCCTTGGGCCGCAGCGTAAGTGAAGTGGAGCACAGGGCGGGCTGTGGGGCCCCTGCTGAGCATGGGCCTGGTGCCATTATAAACCTGGTACTGGCCGGGCCGGGCTGGGGGAGGGGTGCTGCAGCAGGTCCAGGGCTGGGGGAGAAGCATCTCTCCCCATTGCAGCCCTGAGCACCTGCGCGGCCACGCAGTTTAGAGGGAATTTAGTTGGAGGGAATAATCTGAAATGTTAATCCTTTTGATATCAATGTCATTGGTCATCCTCAGTGCCCTCAGAACACACTTATAGAGAAAGAGAGAACATCGGACAAAAACAGTTCTTATAAAATTTTGCTTGTTTTTTAAAGGGGCACTGTTAAGCAACATAGGCTCAAACTCAAGGTCTGGTTTTAAAAAATAAATGGGGATGGAGAGGAATTGTTTTACAAAAAATTATAATTAACAGAAATCAATCAAAACAATCAGAGTGGGGTTGCTTAGGTTTTTTCCAGCCTAACAGGAAACGTTCCCCCGCCGTGCTTGGGTTTCAAACACAACATTGTGCTCAGGCATGAGAACCGAAAAGTGCAATTGACTACATAATAATGTGAAATTGACCAATTTGATTTCATTTTTCCTAGCTGAGTGAAATTCAGAAAGTAGGTAAACAGAACAAATGGAGATAAGTACATTGGATTTTATAAATTTTTGGAGTTTCATTTTTGTCATGTTGATATTAGAGTTACAGATTTTTTAATTTTAACAGTCTCTATCTAGTAGACTTCTGACAGCTATGCAGTTAAACTTTGTATCAAGCTTTAAATCATGTTGTATCTGTTGTAGACTGGATGATAAAGACATGATTTTGGGTTTGATATCCTTAGTTTTTAATTCTGAATTGCTGTAGCTTTTCAGTAATATTATTTTGGTCAAAAACGTGTTAGCTGTGACAAAGAAAACCTGTACAAATGAGTTGAATGTGAAATTTCCTTTCAGAGTCTAACTATTCTTTCGGACCTCTGTAGCTAAAGAGCCATAGTAATCACAAATGAGACACAACACATTTTAGGATTGCCAACCCACCAGGATTGTTTTGGAGTCTCCAGAAATCGAAGATTAGTCTTTAATTAAAAATTATATCATATGATGAAACCTTCAAGAACACATCCAACCAAAATTGGCAAACCTAATTTTCATACTATTTTACAAAATATTATTAATATAGAATATTGTTAATTACAAAAGTATTCAGAGTAGCAGCCGTGTTAGTCTGTATTCGCAAAAAGAAAAGGAGTACTTGTGGCACCTTAGAGACTAACAAATTTATTAGAGCATAAGCTTTCGTGAGCTACAGCTCACTTCATCGGATGCATTTGGTGGAAAAAACAGAGGAGAGATTTATATACACACACACAGAGAACATGAAACAATGGGTTTATCATACACACTGTAAGGAGAGTGATCACTTAAGATAAGCCATCACCAACAGCAGGGGGGGGAAGGAGGAAAACCTTTCATGGTGACAAGCAGGTAGGCTAATTCCAGCAGTTAACAAGAATATCAGAGGAACAGTGGGGGGTGGGGTGGGAGGGAGAAATACCATGGGGAAATAGTTTTACTTTGTGTAATGACTCATCCATTCCCAGTCTCTATTCAAGCCTAAGTTAATTGTATCCAGTTTGCAAATTAATTCCAATTCAGCAGTCTCTCGTTGGAGTCTGTTTTTGAAGCTTTTTTGTTGAAGTATAGCCACTCTTAGGTCTGTGATCGAGTGACCAGAGAGATTGAAGTGTTCTCCAACTGGTTTTTGAATGTTATAATTCTTGACGTCTGATTTGTGTCCATTCATTCTTTTACGTAGAGACTGTCCAGTTTGGCCAATGTACATGGCAGAGGGGCATTGCTGGCACATGATGGCATATATCACATTGGTAGATGCGCAGGTGAAGGAGCCTCTGATAGTGTGGCTGATGTGATTAGGCCCTATGATGGTATCCCCTGAATAGATATGTGGACAGAGTTGGCAACGGGCTTTGTTGCAAGGATAGGTTCCTGGGTTAGTGGTTCTGTTGTGTGGTGTGTGATTGCTGGTGAGTATTTGCTTCAGATTGGGGGGCTGTCTGTAAGCAAGGACTGGTCTGTCTCCCAAGATCTGAGAGAGCGATGGCTCGTCCTTCAGGATAGGTTGTAGATCCTTGATGATGCGTTGGAGGGGTTTTAGTTGGGGGCTGAAGGTGATGGCTAGTGGCGTTCTGTTGTTTTCTTTGTTGGGCCTGTCCTGTAGTAGGTGACTTCTGGGTACTCTTCTGGCTCTGTCAATCTGTTTCTTCACTTCAGCAGGTGGGTACTGTAGTTGTAGGAATGCATGATAGAGATCTTGTAGGTGTTTGTCTCTGTCTGAGGGGTTGGAGCAAATGCGGTTATATCGTAGCGCTTGGCTGTAGACAATGGATCGAGTGGTATGATCTGGATGAAAGCTAGAGGCATGTAGGTAGGAATAGCGGTCAGTAGGTTTCCGATATAGGGTGGTGTTTATGTGACCATCGCTTATTAGCACCGTAGTGTCCAGGAAGTGGATCTCTTGTGTGGACTGGTCCAGGCTGAGGTTGATGGTGGGATGGAAATTGTTGAAATCATGGTGGAATTCCTCAAGAGCTTCTTTTCCATGGGTCCAGATGATGAAGATGTCATCAATGTAGCGCAAGTAGAGTAGGGGCATTAGGGAACGAGAGCTGAGGAAGCGTTGTTCTAAGTCAGCCATAAAAATGTTGGCATACTGTGGGGCCATGCGGGTACCCATCGCAGTGCCGCTGATTTGAAGGTATACATTGTCACCAAATGTGAAATAGTTATGGGTCAGGACAAAGTCACAAAGTTCTGCCACCAGGTTAGCCGTGACAGAATCGGGGATACTGTTCCTGACGGCTTGTAGTCCATCTTTGTGTGGAATGTTGGTGTAGAGGGCTTCTACATCCATAGTGGCTAGGATGGTGTTTTTAGGAAGATCACCAATGGACTGTAGTTTCCTCAGGAAATCGGTGGTGTCTCGAAGATAGCTGAGAGTGCTGTTAACGAAGGGCCTGAGGAGGGAGTCTACATAGCCAGACAATCCTGCTGTCAGGGTGCCAATGCCTGAGATGATGGGGCGTCCAGGATTTCCAGGTTATGGAAATCCTGGACGCCCCATCATCTCAGGCATTGGCACCCTGACAGCAGGATTGTCTGGCTATGTAGACTCCCTCCTCAGGCCCTTCGTTACCAGCACTCCCAGCTATCTTCGAGACACCACCGATTTCCTGAGGAAACTACAGTCCATTGGTGATCTTCCTAAAAACACCATCCTAGCCACTATGGATGTAGAAGCCCTCTACACCAACATTCCACACAAAGATGGACTACAAGCCGTCAGGAACAGTATCCCCGATACTGTCACGGCTAACCTGGTGGCAGAACTTTGTGACTTTGTCCTGACCCATAACTATTTCACATTTGGTGACAATGTATACCTTCAAATCAGCGGCACTGCGATGGGTACCCGCATGGCCCCACAGTATGCCAACATTTTTATGGCTGACTTAGAACAACGCTTCCTCAGCTCTCGTTCCCTAATGCCCCTACTCTACTTGCGCTACATTGATGACATCTTCATCATCTGGACCCATGGAAAAGAAGCTCTTGAGGAATTCCACCATGATTTCAACAATTTCCATCCCACCATCAACCTCAGCCTGGACCAGTCCACACAAGAGATCCACTTCCTGGACACTACGGTGCTAATAAGCGATGGTCACATAAACACCACCCTATATCGGAAACCTACTGACCGCTATTCCTACCTACATGCCTCTAGCTTTCATCCAGATCATACCACTCGATCCATTGTCTACAGCCAAGAGCTACGATATAACCGCATTTGCTCCAACCCCTCAGACAGAGACAAACACCTACAAGATCTCTATCATGCATTCCTACAACTACAGTACCCACCTGCTGAAGTGAAGAAACAGATTGACAGAGCCAGAAGAGTACCCAGAAGTCACCTACTACGGGACAGGCCCAACAAAGAAAACAACAGAACGCCACTAGCCATCACCTTCAGCCCCCAACTAAAACCCCTCCAACGCATCATCAAGGATCTACAACCTATCCTGAAGGACGAGCCATCGCTCTCTCAGATCTTGGGAGACAGACCAGTCCTTGCTTACAGACAGCCCCCCAATCTGAAGCAAATACTCACCAGCAACCACACACCACACAACAGAACCACTAACCCAGGAACCTATCCTTGCAACAAAGCCCGTTGCCAACTCTGTCCACATATCTATTCAGGGGATACCATCATAGGGCCTAATCACATCAGCCACACTATCAGAGGCTCCTTCACCTGCGCATCTACCAATGTGATATATGCCATCATGTGCCAGCAATGCCCCTCTGCCATGTACATTGGCCAAACTGGACAGTCTCTACGTAAAAGAATGAATGGACACAAATCAGACGTCAAGAATTATAACATTCAAAAACCAGTTGGAGAACACTTCAATCTCTCTGGTCACTCGATCACAGACCTAAGAGTGGCTATACTTCAACAAAAAAGCTTCAAAAACAGACTCCAACGAGAGACTGCTGAATTGGAATTAATTTGCAAACTGGATACAATTAACTTAGGCTTGAATAGAGACTGGGAATGGATGAGTCATTACACAAAGTAAAACTATTTCCCCATGGTATTTCTCCCTCCCACCCCACCCCCCACTGTTCCTCTGATATTCTTGTTAACTGCTGGAATTAGCCTACCTGCTTGTCACCATGAAAGGTTTTCCTCCTTCCCCCCCCTGCTGTTGGTGATGGCTTATCTTAAGTGATCACTCTCCTTACAGTGTGTATGATAAACCCATTGTTTCATGTTCTCTGTGTGTGTGTATATAAATCTCTCCTCTGTTTTTTCCACCAAATGCATCCGATGAAGTGAGCTGTAGCTCACGAAAGCTTATGCTCTAATAAATTTGTTAGTCTCTAAGGTGCCACAAGTACTCCTTTTCTTTTTACAAAAGTATTATTCTTATTTGTCATAGCATAATTTAGATCCAAATGCCGCCTTTTGTTTGTAGGGATAGGACAGGATGCTGAAAGGGCAGGAAGAGTCAAAAGAAAAGGAGTACTTGTGGCACCTTAGAGACTAATAAATTTATTTGAGCTTAAGCTTTCGTGAGCTACAGCTCACTTCATCAAGTGAGCTGTAGCTCACGAAAGCTTATGCTCAAATAAATTTGTTAGTCTCTAAGGTGCCACAAGTACTCCTTTTCTTTTTGCGAATACAAACTAACACGGCTGCTACTCTGAAACCTGGCAGGAAGAGGGTGAGACTTGAAGCCAAACTTGCTGGAGATGTAGTCTAGAGCTCCATTCTAGAGACAGTTGTTCCCTTTGGTGAACCTCCTGACAGATGTGAGGAAAACCTTAATTCTAATATCATACTCTTTCATGTACAAACATGTTTTAGACTGTATTAGCCATATAACTATATAAAGAGTATATCTTCAACTAGCTGAGATCAGAGCTGATGTTTGGCATTTGAGTGTGATAGTGAGAAATTGGAAGTGTATGTTGTAAGTAGTGCTATTGCAGAACTGAAAGTGAATTTGCAGTGGAACTATGGATTTGAGTGTGATATTTGGCTAAAGATATGTGAGCTAGTACTGCCGTGGATCTTAATGTTGGCATAACTAGTTATTTTCTCTTATTTTTAGTGATTATCTTGCTGGGAAATGCACTTGAAAAATCTTAATTCTAAATTGAGGATTATTTTATTGGGTATATAGTACTAAAGAAGAAATCTTTACATTGTAGACTTGTGTGAAAGACCTCCTGTCCATTTTCAGGTTGTCTTCTTCCTCAGGGCTTAGATTTCCTGGGTTTATTAAACAGAACAGAATATTTCTAAGTAGTCCAATTTTCCGTTTAGGTTCCAAATCTTTACTATTTATTTCTTTATTTGACTGATGATTATACTGTCACTGCCTTGGACAGCATAATGGACAGATGACATAAATGCTACAAGGTATTGGGAGCTTAAAAAATAATTTATTTGTAGACAAACATGTTTCTTTACATCCGCTACATCACTTTTGATTATTAAAAGTACAAGAATTTTAAAAATCCAATTTACTTGTTACTATGGAAGCTATTTATTTAAATAAAAAACAATATATTCTACTTAGGCTTCTTTGTGCTACATTTGGTTTTGAACACATCGGGGCACAGTTGTTTGTTTAAAAATAAAATTGGTAATATTGATACTGGACTTTCATTTTTAAAAGATAGAATCATTTGTATAGGTCAGTGGTTCTCAAACTTTAGCAACCCGAGGACCCCCATTTTGATTTAAACATTTTTGGGGATCCCCAAATTCCCCACTCAGCCGCAGGTCCCGCACCCACTCCACCCCTTCCCCAAAGCCCCACCCCACCCCTGCTCCACCCTTGCCTCTCCTCTTCCCCACCTCTTTCTACCCCCTTCCCCAAGGACGCCCTATCCCCGCTCCTCCTCCTCCCTCCTAGCGCCTCTTGCACGCTGCTGAACAGCTGTTCCCTGGCATGCAGGAGGCACTGGGATGGAGGTGGAGGAGTTGAGTGAGGTGAAGTTGATCAGCGGGGCTCGCGGATCCCCTGGAGTACCCTTGCAGACCCCCAGGGTCCACAGACCCAAGTTTGAGAAACGCTAGTATAAGTCTTAGGTTTTGTGAAAGATTGTTCCTACAAAATATGAATTTGGGGCTAAATTTGCACTGACTACATCTCTTGCTCACAATGGGCGGGACATATAATTCATCTCCCTAATCATAACAGTAACACAGAAATAATCCATAGTCAACTCAAAGGTGTCTTGCCCCATGCCTTAAAAGTCAGTAGACTCAAGTTCTGGTGAACAATAAGAGGAAGTATGTTCAGCAACTGGAGATGTTCCACTTAAGCATACCATGTCTAGTCCTAAAGAATGTAATTTCTAGCATTGAAAATTTGACATTTTTTTATAGTGAGAAGTTTTTTCCTCAAAACTAGTGTAAGAAGTAGAATCTGTGGATTTTTAGTTGTGCAAATAGTAACACTATATAACTCTTTTATTTATATATGTAGAATAAATCACTTAACTGTGCAGTTGAAAGATAAACAAAATGAACTACAAAATCTGAATGAGACCTTGAGATGCTTCCAAGAAGAGAAGGAAGTTGCACATAAAAAGTTACAGCTGTTCAGGTAAGAAATTCCTAAAAGGCAATGTGTTAGATCTTTCTTTTGTGAAAAAATGTATAGTACAATCAGTTAACAGGACTTGTCAACAGAATTATAGAATGACAAGGAAAATAGGGCAAATGAAAAAAAGTTTGGAAACATTTCAATGTTTGTTTTTCAGAACATAACAAAATAATATTGTGTTAACAAATACCATTTGGTCATTTTCCAATTGTATTGTTGACAATTTTGTTATTAATCTCAATAGAATAAATGATCAACAGAGTTAAAGTTCTTTTGATATAGTAGCACGTAGAATGCAGTTGCAGTACTGTATTTCTTATACCTCGTTGCAAAGAAGGATTTTTAGCTGGTACACAAATATATATAATCTGAAAACTTTTCCTTTATATTCTAAAGCCATGAAAAAGAATCACAGAACATCTATTTGTCCAATCTAAAATTGTCTTCAATTTTACATAAATGAGGGAGGGAGAAATATTTTGATGTGTTGTGAAGACTGTGTTAAATATTTAATATATTGAATAATTGTAACATAAAATATGATGGAAGGGAAAGTTATTAGCAGTTTTTCTTGGTAAAGCCACAATTTGAAAATATCTTCCCAGACATTTTTATTTGCTTTTTTAAAGAAATGATGGATCTTGTAAATATTTTCCTGTTTTTGCAGAAAAAGATTGGAGAACCATCGGTTAACTCTAAACAAGACTCTTTCATTACTTCCCTTTATTAGAAGAGAGATAGTCAGTATTAAAGAAGTTGTATCTAATAAGCT
Organism: Dermochelys coriacea; assembly: GCF_009764565.3. Lineage (NCBI taxonomy): Eukaryota > Metazoa > Chordata > Testudines > Dermochelyidae > Dermochelys > Dermochelys coriacea. The sequence goes on along the minus strand of NC_050076.1, from coordinate 24,601,466 downwards.
AGACAACTGGACTGTACTGAAAGAAGAGATTTTTCTACAAATAAAAACTATAAGCAAAGCCACATCAACAGGTAAATCATCAACTTGCCATAATATTTGAGTAGTATACATCTTGATAGTACTCATCACCATGTATTCTTTGACAGGTTCCCATGCCCTGTTTATGATTTATGTCCTGCACTCTGTTTTTGGTCATGTACACATTTGGCACCGTCCGTCATTTTGAATTTTTTTTTATTATTCTTTTATTTTTGGATGGGAAATGTTGTGTGCTTATGTTTTGACATGCTTGGCTGGGTTTTGTGAGAGAATTTTAAAGAAAAGGAGTTTAAAAAAAATAAAGATTGGTGAGGTTTATGAAGGAGAGAGGGTATTTTTGCGAGCAGTGGTTTTAAAATTGGGAACCTAGACACTACGACCATGTCCTTTTACAAGATACCTGGAGACACCAAGAAGCCCAAATTGTTTTAGGCCCTTGATTGTGTTCAGAAGAGATGACCCGTTTACACTTATTTTGCTAAAGAGACAGGGCCGACGTCAAACCCCATGTTTCAGCCTGAAAGTGAACCGAAGAAACAGGAAGACTTTATGGGGTCATCACCACTTGTAAAAGAGGAAAGGAATAGCATGCAAAAAAAAAAAAATTAAAACCACAGCTCACAAAAATACACGGTTTTATCACATGGTCAGACGCTCATTGGCTAGAGTTTTATTCAAATAATCCACTCCGCAATAGCCCGTTTCTGGAAGGAGGTGGTGGCTTTTGTTTTAAAATCTTGGTATGATAGGATTGGTTTGAAAGAATGCAATCTATGACGTAGCAGTAGAACAGCTTCTGATTGCTTCAGCATAGTTTCCTCCCAAGGCTCACCGCCCAGAACAGTTATCATTTCACTACCGGCAATCCTTGGGGTAGGATGCTTCACTCTGTATGTGTTCAGTGACACAGATTCTCTTGTTGCTTTATTTTTTCTTTTTACTTTAAAGTCCTTTCTTCTTTTCCCTGTGCTTATTTTTTCCTCTTTCTATTTTTTTATAACCTTTTTACTCTCCTTCAAACTGTTTTCTTTAAAACCTTCTCTCCTTAATAAACCTAACCAAAAATCTTTCTTTTCTTTAATAACCAACCTCTACCCTTTAAAAACCTCTCTCCTTACTAAACCTAACCAAACAATCTTTATTTTTTTAACTCCTTTTCTTTAAGTTCTCTCACAAAACCCAGCCAAGCATGTCAAAACACAAGCACACAACATTTCCCATTCAAAAATAAGAAAATAATTTCAAAAAATTTCAAAATGGCGGATGGCGTCAAATATGTGCATGACCAAAAACAGAAATGGAAGGCGGGACATAAACCCTAAAGGGACATGGAAACCTGTAAAAGAATACATGGTGATGAGTACTTTTGAGCCGTATAGTACTTTTTCGGTAAGATATTTCAATTTTTGGATTAGGAGTATAAAACTGTAAACTAAAATTGCAGAAGATAGGCAACTGGGATCACCCATGGGTAATGTGATGTGATAGACTTTCAGTTGTGGATCTTAATGTGGCCCAGGCAGAAGTGCCTGAAATATATGTTGGCTCTTTGAGGCCTATGTGAAAGGAGTTGAACTAAGTTCGGTTACTAATGGGACAGATGTCTGCATCATCACCATTGCCACACTCCCCACTATTGCAGCTGGCACTCTTGTCCATAATTTAGCAAGGCCAAAGTTGAATGGAAGCTGAATTTAACCACAAAACCCTAAAGGTAATAAACCAAGAATTTTGAGTGTTACAAGCAAAATTTGACCTGCTTTTTACAGAACAGGGTAGTGGCATATGTGCAGGAATCTGGGGGCAGTTTGCATTACTTGTACTTTCTGTAAGGTCCTCAAATAAGCCCTAAATTCACCTATATGTTTTAAATAAAAATAGAATTATAGAACTCAAAATCTGCTATATGAATATAAAGCATGTAAACAGCGTAGTAAGTCTGATAATAGCAAGTATAAGAAGTATTTAGTAGTTTGTCTTGAAAATGTCAAATACGTTATAGGAAATTATATTTAAAACGTACTGTCCTCACTTCATATAGCATTTTCAATCAATCTAAAGCTTGAGTAGGGAATAAACAAATATGTTGTAACATACATTTTTGTAATTCACAAAAAGCAACTTATACCTCCTGTGTCTGACATTTACATGTTACATTTTTCTATCTGTATTTACCATAATTTGTTCTACAAATTTTGGTCTTCAAAGCATGGACTTCAATGTAATTAATAAAGTAGCTGTCCTGCTAAATGTAAAGATATTGCTGAATGTGGCTTTCTGGGCCTACCTTTTTGAGTAATTGGTAAACAAATGTTTGTAATCTTTTGCCACAGGGCAGAAGTACACAATTAGGCACACTTTTAACCTTTCCTTGAAGACACACACACACGTGCGATGAAATTATTTTTGATTTTTGGAGTGTGCATTGTTATCTGAGTAACTAGATACCGCAGAGTCAAGATTTTAAAAAATAACTAAAATACACCTCATTGTGAACATGTGCATGTACTGTCATTTGAGCTGTGCTTTGCTGTTCAGATATTTTGTAATTCATAACATATTTTGAATTCGCTCTGATTTCAATCTTTCAGCTCTCACTTTGAAAAATTAAGTTACATGATTCAACTGGCAACTGAGATAAATGATACTTAACAAAGGAACTATTTTTGATGACAGTGCTTTTTAAACATGAAACTTTATTTACCAATTCCAAAAATAAAATATAAATGAACAATTAAGATAGAATAGTAATGCTGGCATCAAAGTAAACTCCAAACCAAATACATTTACGGGTATAGCTCTCTTATTTTGTTGAGTGGTAGGACCTTAGTAATCACAGTAGAATAAGTAAGAATGATACTAGGGAAAACATCTACTCATAAGGCAAGATACCCCTTGTTTTTTAATATCCTGCAGAATTCTACTTATTTGAGGAGCTATAGGCATCTTCCTAATCCTTCATTCAACCAAATAGAAGTTAGATTGGTCAAAATGAAAATATGGGATATTTTCTTGTACCTTCTTTTCCTCTCATAATGTGTCTAATCATAAAATAGTCTTAAAGCCATTATAGAATACTACTTAAAAGAAAACTATTTTGTTCTGACAGTTTGCACATGGGCAGTGAAAATTTTCTGTGATAATTGACTTTTCTGAACCTGCTGTGGTCATCCATAGAATGGAAAAAATACATCATTTGTGCCATTCCAGTAGTGGAATTCTTGTCAGAAGCCATTTAAAATCCTAAATGTTATTAACAATTAGTGAAGAATGTAACTGTTTAACATTTAAATATTTTATTTTAATATTAAACAATCAGGTTCTGCTTCTGATGATTAAAAGCATTCTTTCCTGTCTCAGACAATATTACTTTGCAGCAAGATAGTAGCTACCAGCAGGAAGCTTAAGATTTTAATTAAAATATTCATTTTCAAATACATTTAGCTGTTTATTATAAGGAATGCTTTTTGTAATTTCCAAACAGTGCACAAAGCAAGATGGGGGCAATCTGGCTTCATTTTCAATTATGAAGCCCATTATATCATCACTTCACACAGCATGTAAAATACTTGGCATTTAAGAAAAGGCTTTTCAAGATGGAACAGAGAGTTGCTAAAAGATATTCTAACAGCATATTTAATTGTGAAATGTTTGGTTATTCTTTGCTGAAAATTATAAGATCAACTATTCAATCATTAAGGGCAGATTGAAGCACAGGCAATATATGTGCTTTAGCCTAAGATCCTAATATTTGAAGATATTTTAATTTGCCATGTCTCTCTGTCTTCCTATGGTGTCATACTCATTCAAGATGGTTAGCTTTAGAGAATCTGAGACTTATAGAAGTGCAGGACTGGAAAGGACCTTGAAGTCATCTCATCTATCGCGCCTCAGTTAGTCAATTATTTTTTGTAACAGTCCAAGTTTCTTTGTCAAGATGTACTCAAGGTCCAGACTCCAGAGAAACATTTTTCACACCATAATAACAATAATGATAATAATAAGTACATATTAAAAGACTTTGCAGTCTGTTCAAAAGCATCTGGTGGTCCAGATTTGGCCTATGGTCCACCTATTGACTACTCTTGTATCATGCCCTCCCACTATAATTGTGAGATCCTACTCTTATTTATATTACATACAAATATAATAAATATTAAAAGAATATTAGAGTTGCAAAGTCAAACACTCGAAAATAAAGAAATGCCAGATTAAGGTTGTCCATTACTTCAGTTGCAATTGACTCAGACACTAAGTGTCTCAAGTTGGGCAACCAGAAAATGAGGAACATGCAGTTAGTGGCTACCTGTGAAAATTTTGGTTTGAGTGACTTAATTATCATCACATAGGAACTCTGTAAGAGAGGGAGGAATTGAATCCAATTCTCCAGGATAGCATTCAACTGCCTTAACCACAAGACCATCGTTTTTCTTCCAATACTTCTCTGCCTCAATCACTATACACCTTCCAGCTTCTGCAACAAATGAGGCAGAGGATGTACAGACAAAAGCCTCATTCATGACACACCCCTGAACACTGTTCATAATGTGCACTGAATGAGGCAGGGGTGTGATCATATAATTAAAGGCTGTTTCATAATGCATACATGCCGGAGGGCCAAATTAAGATTCCATGAGGCAGTATTAATTCTGGCGTTTTCTTCTTTTTGAGTGCCTGACTTTGCAACCTTAACATTCTTTTAACATAGGGTGGTTTTTTTATATGTAATTTCTTAAATTTTGAAAAAAGTAAACCAAAAAGACACAAATTCCATCATGTGGAATCATGATGGCCCCCACATGGATCATCAGCAGAGTTGGGACATTTAGAACCATTGCGCAGACCTCTACCACTATATTCAGTGGAGCAACTGTAGCAATATTATCCTTTTGTCCCCTATTTGGGCCAGCCACTGATGGGGGATGAGACATACTATTTTACTGCTATTTGCTAGACACCAGAAGGATGTTTTAACTCAGGAATCCTGAATTAATTTCCAGGTTCTGGAAGGGAGCATGTACTTAGATCTTTCTACCTCTGACCCTAGAATGCAACCCTTACTCTCACAACCTGTTGTCTTCTGTCTGTTCTCCCTGTTTCTATTCCCCCTCTGCTCCTGTCCTTCCCTAACTTGTCTCATTTCCCCATTATCCCTGTATCTGTCCCTCTAACATTTCCTACATCTTTCCCCTTATTGTTAGCTAGAAGGAGGGATCACTGACAGCACAGGAGAGAGTGCCTCTCTGCTTTTGGTGTCCAGTACTATATGTTCCCCAGCACCATGGAGGATCAGTTGCAAGAAAAAGTCCTGCTGGGCCCCAGGCTGAGCATGTTTATTGTTGGTGGTACAGAGCTCTGTGAGAGTGGAGTATACTCAGCACAAATGAAATGTTCAGATAGTTTTGCGGCTAGACTCTAAGAAACCTCTAGTTAATGTATGTAAACAGTGATTTTCACAGGCTTATAATTTGGACAAATTTCGGTGGATTTTCACTGGAACAGCAAAAGGCACCTTTCTGACCAGAATTCCCCTTGCCTAATTTCAAGTCCACATTTCCCAACAAATGCACAGGATGCGATTCAGAGCATTCTCACCATGCTCTGGGCACATGCTTTTGCAGTAAGCTGAAGAAGAGGTCTGTGACACCACCTCCAGAAGATTATCTGCCTAGGAGTTAAGATAGATTACAAGGAGAGCCAGAAACTTCCTGCTTCAGGAAATGTTCAGTAGTATCCAAACACTGATCTCTGCAATGTCATCTGAACAGGATATCTTCTGTCTGAGTTTACCTGCATTTCTACTAGTCTCTTGCATTAGATCATTCTCTGGACAAAACTGCATGTGAGAACTTCGAGATTTCTTCAGCGTTTTACCATAGTAAATGCATGGAAAAGTAAATATAATGATTTGAGTAGTGCATTCCCTTCACAACTTAGATCCTTGTGTTTTTTCCCAGTTTTGACCACCTGGAAATCACAACACATAGAGCACATGATCAAGGACAGAGAAGCTACAAAGTGCTGATTTTGCCAGAACCTGAGAACTGGTCTTCTAGGATCACTTAAGAGCATGTCCTGTTATAGTCAGAAACTATTGCAATTACAACATGTATAAACCAACAGGTTGTGACAAAATTCTCATGTTTAAACACAGAAGCAATATCAAGTCTTTCCTATGAAGAACATCATTTTAGAGTCCTTTAAGGGTATTTTCGGATGAGCAGAGTAGTTCCTGAAGCAGCAAGCTTTCCAGTTCAAATACGGAAGCTAGGCTACCATGAAGTGGACTTATTTGAATTCAGTAATGCAAAACCAAGATGTTTGTTCATAAAGGCAGCAGACCAGAGATCAGTGGAAATAGACTCACTAGTTTCCAAATGGCCAAATCTGGAGGTTTTTTCCTCTACAACCAGTAGGAAGAGTATTTCAGAAGATCAAAAAGGAGAAGGCATCAGTACTACTGGCCACCTCAAATAAGACTGGTTCTTGACCTAGTAGAACTTTTCCAGAGACCACCGTCTTCTCAGCAAACAGACTCTGCTCTCCCAGAAATGAAAAAAGTTTTACCATTGATGTACTCACCATAGTTTGTCTCAAGTCTCTGAGGTGTTAGAATACTTACTGTGATGAAATCAGGATTTTCTTTGAGTTCCATTAAAGCACATCTAGTTGCCATCACAGCATTCCATTCTCTGGTACAAGGCTTCTCCATATTCACTCACCCTGCAACATTGAGATTTATAAAGGGTTTGTCGAACCTCTTCCTAAATGTTAGATACCTTACTCCTATCTGGGACTTGAATTTGGCTGTCAATGCTTTGATGAAACCACCCTTTGAACTATTAATAACCTATTCACCTCTGAACCACTCCATGAAAATCACATTCATCGTGGCTGTTTCCTGTGCCTGAAGGAATGTAGAACTGGGTGCTTTCATGGCTGACCCTCCAATACCAACATTTCAAAGAAAAAGTTTCTCTTCAACCACATTAATGTTTTTACCCAAGTTTACTTTGAATTTTGATATCAATCAGTTTATCTCCTGCTTTTCTCACCCAAGCTTCATGAACCAGAAATCCACTTTCTAAATGAAACGCACTTAGAGCCTGTTATACAGCTGTTAATGTATCCTGCCTCCTAAGGTCATTGCTCATTCTACAAGATTGTACTCCACATCTGTGGCCTTGCTAAAGGTTGTGTCTGTTATGGAAACATGAAGGGCTACTACATGGTCACTGATTCACACTTTCTTGAGACACTATGCCTTGGTTGATGCTTCCTGGGCAGATGTTGCCTTTGGCTCTGCAGTCCTATGTACAGCCTGAGTCTGATTTCTGAATCCCCCACCTCCTTCAGGGGGTACTGTTAGGGAGTCACCTCAAGTGGAGCACACACAGAGACACTACTCAACAAAAAAAAAAGAGGTTACTTGTATAGTAATTGGATTTCTTCGAGATGTGTGTCTCTATGCATGCTCTGCTACCTGCCCTTCTCCTCTCTGCTTCAGAGTCTCATCTTCTTGGGACTTTGTAGTAGAGAAGAAACTGAGGGTGGTTCGCCCTCAGATCCCTATATGTCCTTGGTATGGGGCATGAGGATGTATAGGGCACATGTGCAAGATAAACAGGCACTGCTGACAAAAATCTCCAATTGAAAGTGAATGGGGCACTCATAGAGACATGCATTTTGAGGAAGTGCAGTTACTGTACAAGGTAAATAATGTCTCCTTACCTGAATCTAATAGCTTGCCCATCTGGTTGGGTCATCCTAACTAAGATGGGATATTTTGCTGAAATAATAGGTATTCTTCATGCATCCCATAAGTTTTTTCCCCATTCAGCCAACACAGAAATGAAGACTGAATTCTCACACTTGTGTTGGGACAAAGAGATTAATCCCCAGGAAGTCAGACATTCCAGCTCTCTTGGTTTTTCTATGGTGTAGCATAGACTTGTGCCTAAGACCTCCAACTGTCACATCACATATTTTCAGCATTAAACAGCATTATAAATGTAAAGTTGTCTAGGTCTCTTATAGATCACTAGAAGATATCTACATTTTTTTTAGCGTGGTATGCCTTCCAAACCAAGTTAGGCCTACCTTTCCTAGCCTAACTACATGCTACCAGCTCTCACAGCCCATGTGTTTGAAACAATGACATCTACCTCCTTGTATTTCTTTTCTATCAGCACATGTACAATTGCATGACAAAGAGGTCTCTGATATCTCTGCTCTAAAAGGACCATGATCCTTACTTCATTTTACAATAGGGAAAGGACATGCTCCTTTACTTTGGAGTCATTCATAACCAAGGCTGATCCCATCTAGCAAATATATTTATGTAGCTCCCATTATTATAGTATCTGAGGACCTTACTATCTTTAATGCACTTATCCTCACAACTTCCCTGTGTAATAGGGAAGTGCAATTAACTCTATTTTAAAGATGGGTAACTGAGGCACAAAGATACTATGGGCCATATTTTAAAGGTATTTAAGTACCTGAAGATGGAGCTAGGCATCTAGTAGAATTTTCAAAAGTGCCTCAACACCTGACTTGCATTGATTTCAATGGTAGTTAGACATCTAGGTGCTTTTGAAAATTCTACTAGGAACCTAGCTGGATCTTTAGCTGCTTAAATACCTTTACAAATCTGGTCCTAAGTGACTTGCCCAAGGATATCCAGGAAGCCTGTGGCAGAGGACAGAATTGAACCTATGTCTCCCAAGACCCAGACTAGCATCCCTACCACATAATTCACCTTTCTAACATAATAGGAAATCATTTTCCCATCATTGTGTCCAAATCCTGAACACCCAAAAGAAAAAAATGTGGCATATGTTGGATGTGAGAACAGCATTAAAAAAAATCTTGATGGGATTGACCTGTTCAGAAAAACATCATCTTGGTTAATTCCCTTTTACCCAAGATGGTTCTGCCTAATTGCATCCAAATGCTTCATAGCAAGGCATATCAGCCACTGCTTCATTGAAGCATATTCAGCTGTAGGTAAACCCATCCCAAAAAAGATCAGAGCCCACTCATCCTGTACTGGGTTCTGAATCAAAAGGGTGACCTCCACCACTGAGAAAATCTGCAGGTTTATCACCAGGTCATCCTTCAACACTATAGGCCTGACCTTCAATTTTCCACCTTTGGAAGGAACCATCCTTTGGAAGGAAGATGCGCTCCAGGTAGTTCCAAAAGTACTATTTTCATAGAAGAAGTCTTATCCTTTGTCTTATTATCTGTCCTATTGATCCTTAGTGCTCACTATGTTCATACTTAGCTCTGAGTGGGCAAGTTCAGGATCCAGAACAAAAATTGGTTTCTTGAACATTACATTTCTGGGACGTACTTCTCCCTCAGTCCATGCCACCTGAATTTCTCTGGGTATTTCTAAAATAATCACTACTGGGGATGAAGCAGATAGTTACTAGAAGTTAAGTAAGTGGTTGCTTTAGGTATTTTTCATAAATGTAACTGTTTCAATGAGCTATGGAAGTATTCTTGTGGTGGAAGGGGTGTGGCCAAGCCCTGTTGCTGATGAATAAATTTGAACTACCTTTGAAATTTGCTTAGAAAGGGATGTAACCCAAACAGTCACAGAAATGAAATGATCAGGTAAAATTTTTCTCATTGGGTTAATTATTGAGTTTTCAAAGGTCTCCCTTCTTAGTCACTTGAAAATGTATGTGTGGTTTTGTTAGACTGTTTAACTTTGGAGAAAAGGAAATTACCTACCCATAGTTCTTGTTCTCGGAAGGTAATAATTATTATAATAGATCACCACTAACCCACTTTATCTGCTGAATTAGGATACTTTTTAATGTTCTGCACTATAATAGGAACTAGTAGTTGAGGCAGTTATGCCTATTATGCTGTTATGCCTCAGAAGTGAGTGTAGGCATGCATCACGCACTGAAGTGTATATTCATTCAGAACACTGAGCTCGGAATGTTCTGACCCCAGTTACGTGCAGGAGCAGGCACCAAGGGGTGAGTTCTGTAACCATCTGAAGACAAGTATTTACAAGCAATTGCTTTCTTTTCCTATTAACTTTTGCTAGAATAATAGATTTAAATGTTTATGTATTGCCTTTTGAACCACGAACCAATCTTTTAACAATACTGAAGACTGAGTGTAGTGCATGGCACTAAGGGTTCCACTCTTCTTATATATTTCCTGCCTTATTTCACAATCAGTTGTTTGTGACATTACAGTTGATTGATTGCTATTAAAATTATTATGATGTCACAAACGAGGACATTAAGAACTCTAGAAACAGGCTCTGTATTTTCTCCCCTTTTTTATTCCTATGAAAATAAAGAGACTATGTAGTCATATGTTTGCATAATTTATGGTATTTAAAAGTATCCACAATGTGCCAACTGTTCTTTACTGAAGTACTGTTTGTTTTATTAATTTGTAATATTCTTAAATATGTATGTTTCTGTTCTTGAAACAAAAGGATGCTTCAGTAATGTTTTAGGTGCCCAGCTATAACATTTCAGCTTTGTTTTATTGTCCTGTAGCATGATGTAAGAATTACTCATGAGACACTGTCTTTCCATTCAATTATTATTCCAGTCGAAGTGACTTGGAAGACATTTATATATTTACAGAAGTAGCCTACCTGTTTGCTTGTTAGTAATTTTCATTCCCAGACCCTTTGTATTAATTAAATTACAAGAAAATAATATCTAGAATGATTTATTTTTAAGGTTAATGATATGGTCTGTTGCAGGTCCCCTCTATAGGTGTTATGTATCCTGCACTGCACACCACATATCCCTTTCAAAGTAGTGAACTACTATACTTGTGTGTACACATCCCTGAAATCCAGCATTTTGGATCAAATTCCCTTATCCATAATCATTCATCAGTTCCCATTCTGGTACGTTTTCATTGTTTTTGCAAGTTTGCCTTTTCATGTAGCCTTGACTGTCTCTGGGATAAGGGTTAGGATTTAGTAAATTATTATTTTTAGTTTAGTTTAAAAGTATACGATGTTTGGGTCACTTATAGTGCTACTTTTTTGTTGTAGCTTTCAGGAATAATCTTTGGAGAACTTGTCTTCTATGTCATAGGGTTTATGAAATGCTGCTCTTGAGCCACAATGTCCTGGACTAGTTTATACAAGACATTCTTAAAAACCTTTAAAAATGATTATGTATGGACATTATTCAGCCCTGGATAATTAATGTCAAGTGGTAACCCACATTTTAATCATTTTTTGTGTACCTTACAATACCTTTGTCAATAAATCAGTATTAATATGTATTAAGATAACAATTGGGATAAGGCATAGTTAATGGAAATACTTGCCTGCATAAATTATTAAAAATCTGCCTGTGGACAACACAAAGAATTATGCAGTTGTTGGTTTGACAGACACAAATGAGACTTAATCTCAATGTCAGGAACATTGTAACTAGTAATACGAATAAAAGTAGTACAAACACAACTGAACACCCACTGCTGCAGGTTCAAAAATAAGCATAAATCAAAAGTGAATCTTGTTCTCCCAAAACGAACATTCTTCTTATCCATAGGTACAAATTGGTGCATTAAAAGAGGGTGCTCTAAATTTCAGAACCAACATTTTGTATATAATGGAAGAGCCTCTTTTTCCTGGCTTTAAAGTAAACAGAAGAATTAAGGTTTCAGAGTAGCAGCTGTGTAAATCTGTATCTGCAAAAAGAAAAGGAGTACTTATGGCACCTTAGAGACTAACAAATTTATTTGAGCATAAACTTTTGTGAGGTACAGCTCACTTCATCGGATGCATGCAGTGGAAAAGACAATGGGGAGATTTTATATACACAGAGAACATGAAACAATGGGTGTTACCATACACACTGTAAAGAGAGTGATCAGGTAAGGTGAGCTATTACCAGCAGGAGAGAAAAAAAACCTTTTGAAGTGATAATCAAGGTGGGCCATTTTCAGCAGTTGACAAGAACAGTAGGGGGGGAAATAAACATGGGGAAATAGTTTTACTTTGTGTAATGACACATCCACTCCCAGTCTTTATTCAAGCCTAAGTTAATGGTGTCCAGTTTGCAAATTAATTCCAATTCAGCAGTCTCTCGTTGGAGTCTAAGCTTATGCTCAAATACATTTGTTACAATTCTTCAACAAAAAAACTTCAAAAACAGACACCCCCCCACCCCCCCACCCCGCTCTCCTGCTGGTAATAGCTCACCTTACCTGATCACTCTTGTTACAGTGTGTATGGTAACACCCATTGATTCATGTTCTCTGTGTATATAAAATCTCCTTGTATTTTCCACTGCATGCATCCGATGAAGTGAGCTGTAGCTCACAAAAGTTTATGCTCAAATAAATTTGTTAGTCTCTAAGGTGCCACAAGTACTTCTCTTCTTTTTGCGGGAGAATTAAGTAACACATAGCATGCCCTATTTTTTTCTTTGGGCACCCAAAAAACAATTAAATTAATTGGGATTTGGGTGCCCAAGGAATGCAGGATTAGATACAGTCATAGTCTAAAAGTTTGTCAGTGTAAGGTTTTAATACATATATTTCATAGACTGATAGATACAGAAAAGAACTAGATCATTCCCATGCCAGTATAAGTTTGTCCCCTACAATGTATTTATTTGATTTTTGCCTTGTCTAGTTTTAAATGTCTTCAGCAACAGGTCTTTAGGATCTTTCTGCTCAAAAGTAACCTTATAAAATAAATACAAAGCTTTGTATATATTTTATCAATTTTTTTTAACTATGCAACCTACCCTCAGCTAATATAGGCAACCTTATGTTTCTCTTCCTGTCATCCTTATCTGCCTGCTCTCCTCTACCCTGTGTTGTATTCCACATTCACTTGGTGCCTCTTGCCCTTATTTGGGGCCTAAGCCTACAGCTTTTTTCATGTGGTGTGGTTGGAACTTGCTCCTGCACAGAACAACTTCTAGGATTAAGGCCTAAGACTGTTAGCTCTTTGAGCCTTTCTTTTGGTTTGTTTGTCCAATGTCCAACACAATGGGGCCCTGCTCCTAACTGGTGCCCCTGGGCACTATTGTCATATAAATAATAATAATTAACTATATGAATAAGTAAAGGTTGTTGGACTAAAACAGCATATCACAAAATATTTTTCATGGCTTTAGGAGTCTTGTTCCTGGAGGAAATACTTTGGAAACCAAGGACAGTAAATAAATAGCTTGTTTTAACAAATATATTTGAAACATGAAGGCGGGTTGTCTTATTTACTAGTTAAATGTTTTGATTGTATGAAAGAATTTTGTACTGAAATCATATTTTTTTCTGTGTACTAGAACAGTGGTTCTCAAAGCTGGTCCACCACTTGTTCAGGGAAAGCCCCTGGTGGGCCGGGCCAATTTGTTTACCTGCCACGTCCACAGGTTCGGCCGATCGCGGCTGCCACTGGCCGCGGTTCACCGCTCCAGGCCGATGGGGGCTGTGGGAAGCGGAGCAGGCCGACGGATGTGCTGGCTGCCCTTCCCACAGCCCCCATTGTCCTGGAGCGGCAAACCGCGGCCAGTGGGAGCTGCGATCAGCCGAACCTGCGGATGTGGCAGGTAAACAAACCGGCCTGGCCCTCCAGGGGCTGTCCCTGAACAAGCAGCAGACCGGCTTTGAGAACCACTGTACTAGAACATACTTGACTGAAAAGAACCATTTTAGTGTACCCTGGAAAAGATACAAGCATGTTGACATAAAAGTCATTTGACTGACTAGTGCCATTGCATTCTTAAATACTTGACATGCTAAACTAGCCAATCTCATTTTACCATAGAGAAAACAGGCAACAGTATGTACCCTTTAAACTTGCAGGGGGATTCTGGTTGTGATGTAATCTCTTTTTTTTGGAGCCCAGATGCATACAACTAGGGAAAGCTGATAAAAACTCCTATTATTAGAAGTTCTAAAGAAAGACTGAACTTCTGTAATAAACATCTTATATTTCTTATTATACCACCTAACTACTGAAAGTGTCATAACCATCGTCCAGTAAAACAAATAAAGGCTAAAAGTATCACAAAAGATATGTTTTTACTTTGGGATAACTAATGCATGTTCTCTATCTTGTGGTAAAATCCCAGGGGAGACAAGGCACTGTAGTTGTTATCATGAGGTAGTGAGGTGTGAGGTCAGTACTATTCCCCCACTTGTGGTTGACCTTCCTATTTACTTGTGTAAACATGACCTGTGCCTTGTTTCTACTTGGCTCTTATGGCAGTATAGCTAATATGCATTAGTTATCCCACAGTAAAAAACCCCATCTTTTTGTGGTGAAGACATAGCATATGATTCTTCAACAGTAATAATTAAAATGAGTAACAAAATGAAAAATAAAATCTGATATTATTCTCAAAGACTGTCTGTCTGAACTAAGTTTTTAAAATATACTTTAAAAAGGGCTATTTTCATGGATGTCTCCACTAAAGCTCTACGAACCCTTCCAGCTTTGATTTCAAAATGGGTTTATACATTTTTTTGTATTTCAAAAATGGGGTCTGAGGCTTCAAAGGTTAGAAAGGTTTGGGTTCAAATAAACCCCTGTTGCTCATTGTTGAATTTTGTTGTGAATACATAGGAAAGGTACAGGTTTACTGGGGTGGGAAAATACCGTGGACCAAATTCAGCCTAGGTATATGTAGGAATTCCTCTCACTGAAGTCAAAGCTGCAATTTGCTCTGTCCACCCTCAGCAATAATCAGTTTGCTGCATTCTGTCCTAGTTGTTTGTAATTGATCAGATTTTTGGATGCCCCACAACAAAGTCATCTTCAGAGGTATAAACCAGTTCTGCAGCCATCAGGCAAAACAATATACTTTTTAAAGCAACATTGTCTCCTTGGAGCTTTAAGGATTTATACTTTTAACATGTGTTTTAGATATGAATAAAATCCTAAAAATTATTTTACTTGTTTTATAGTTATCTTTGATAGTTAATTATCTGGATCACTTCATTCAAATATCAAAAGTGAATAATGAAATAGTTTTGTTAATGTTTTATTTTTCATATAACAGACAATTTTGAGTTAATGGACATAAAAATATATAATAACAAATGAACTTTATTTTTTTAAAACTTATGAGCTCCAGTCTTCCACAGGTGAGACCCTTAGCCTGCATGGAACCCTTTTGAATTCAGTGGGACTATATGCAGGCCTAAGACTGCCCATATAAATCAAGTTTTAGGACTGGCGCTATGTAATGTAGTGTTAAATGTACTGAACTGAAAAAATGGGAAGTTTATCCTGAATATTTGAAAAAGAAAACATTTAGTCTCAGAGTGGGACTTTGTGTGATAACTTTCATCTTGGAAATATGTTTGGAAAATTGAGGTTATGGAAATTCGGACATATTTTTACAATACTGATGCTAATGTGTGTCTTTCTAATAAATCCATATGAATTTTATTTTGAGATCTAAGAGAAATTGTACATTATTATTTATTAAAACTAGTATTATTCATCCTGTAATAGCCATCAATATCTGACCCCAAAACCCTGAAAAAAACAAAAACCAAACCCCAACGTGAGCTTTTAGGAGTTTATTTTCATTTTACTGCTCAGGGAGGTTACAGATAAAAGGTTAGTATTAATGGAACTTGTATGCATAAATCCCTATGCTTATTCATTTCAAAAGAAGGATCACTCACATTGCATTTCATGCTTAATATTTCAACAGCCTAGTGCAAGTTGCCTGAGAGTAGATGCACTGGAAAAGCCACCTCCTTCATCTGTGTTTTCAGCGGAAAGATGCAGTGCTGATGTAAATATCTTACAATGGCTTTGTACCTTAAGTAAAATTATAGATTGAGTCCTTAACAGAAGACAGGCATTGGGATTATGGCAGTGTCTTTGTATTTTAGAATATAAATTTATTAACATTTTACATAATTTTTTCCTCAGAAGTATTCAGACTGAATCAAAGGCTGGCAGAATTCCAGAGGGATAAAGTGTCCCTCCAGGAGGATGTGAAACATTTGAAGTTGGTGTCCGATACAGTTGAGCTGAAAAGTCAGCAGCTTCAGACTTCGCTCCAACAAGAGAATGAATTACAAAACAGATGTCATGAATTACAGAAGGAAACATTAGGTGAGAGATAGAGTTTTTGTGCCTTAAGCGAATCACTAGGTGCAATGAAATGGAAAATCAAACTACTTTCTAAATTTTACTCATACTCCATAATGTTGTTGTTAGTATCATTGAGGCAGCACTGAAAGGCCCTAATCGGATCCCATTGTATTAGGCATTGTGCAGACAAACAGGAAGACATGGTCCCTGCCCAAAGAGCTTACAATCTAATTTGAAACAAGACACAAGTGAGTGAAACAAACAGTAGGAGAACAGAGAGGAGAAGAGATGAGGGCATCGGTAGTAAGATTACACAGTTACATGGGCTAGCTGTTGCAAAACTTGAAGATTCTAAATAATTTGAAAACATTTTTAAAACAAATATTAGCTGTCTTCAATTAGCCATTGTTAGCTGGTTGATTTCTTGTAGACATCACAATGGAGGTATAACTTCATAAACTTTTATACATTTCTCACATTTAATTATTAGTTTTCTATGTAAATTTAAATGTTGTAAAGTTTACATATAGAACACTATAACTAAGCTGATGCAGGGGCTCAGTAGTGTCTGTGTATGGTTATTAATCTTACAGTTTTCTGCAGTGCCTGTATGCCAATGCTGCACAGGTATATTAGATCTGCATCGTGAGGCCCATAGTAGACTGTAAGGAATATCACTTCACTCTTTGTGGATTCTAGAAGCTCTTTTTGGAAACTGGTTTTCTCTTTCCTCCATCTTCTTTCCAATTATGGTGAAAAAGTTTAGTAAAGATTTTTTTTTAGCAAGATGCTCTAAAAGCTGTCCGGCTTTGGGGAATTCACTCTTTAAAAATAAATGGTTACTAATTACTTTTCTATTTTAATAGCTATTAAAGCACTACCCATTTTTTAAAGCAAGGTTTACATTCTGTTCACAACTCCATCTGGAGACTGATATGTTTAGAACATGTACAGATTGTACTATTCTAGATACAGCTTTGACTCATCCAAATGGCACTGTTATTACAGAGCAAACTGCTGCATGCAGAGTATGTAATTTCAAATCTAAAACAGCAGTTCTTATTGTTAATGGTGTTGAATGAATTTCACTCCAAAGCCTTACATCAGTGATAATATTTAATGTGGGATTGAAAAATAGTAGGGCACAGATGGCTTTTACTGACTTGTCATCCCGTATTAGTGAGATCAGTCTTTATTTTGTTAGGGATTCATGGTACTCTTCTACTTTTAAAAATCCTGGAATGTAAAATCACTTGAAAGATCTCAAAGTGGGCAAACAATATACAGAGGATGGTGAATATGAGCCAGTGACTTTGAGACCCAGTCCACACAAGTCATAGAGGGTTAATACTTCTCCCTTTTTTGGTGTTTAGTTTTATTCACAAAATGAACTTTAAATGAAACACAAAATCCAGTTCAAGCCTTTTCTTCAGAATTAGCTACTCCCAGAATTCCTCCCTGTGGACTGCTGAGTTTATACCTTATATCCTCTGTCTTAGAAAGCCACTGTCTTACATCTGGGTAGAGTAATGTAACAATGAAATAGCAAAATACACGTAATGCTATCCAGTAGGCTCATCAACTGCTAACGGGTTAGGGTGGGTTCCGGTAAATGCTGCTACCCAGTTACAGTGAGATTTTTCCCTCTTTTACCTCAGAAGTCTTTGACATTGTCAGTCATTGGACCCTACTGACTCATCTTGGTGACCTCACTGGGTGCAAACAAATGCACTGTTATGGTTTAAATCTCTTCTCAAACTATCCTTAAATAACTGTAATAGACACACACATCTCTTTCTTCAGAAACCTCACAAGCTGTTCTCTTTTTCCCTCTTTAATATATATGTAAAATACTGGGAAACAGTCTGGACTAAAATGCCAGTAGTGTGCAGACAGCATTTGCTTTACATATTTTTGCATCAAGAGCAAACATTACTATCTCTTAGGTGTCTGAAGGAAGTGCCTGGATAAAGAAGAAAAAGCTAACAAAAAACTCAAATAGGATGGAGTTAATGTTAGTGGGGGGGGGGGGGAAGTTCAACATGTTAATTTTAACAAGGAGGATAGGAGATAAAGTTATCAGCCCCTAGACCACTAAGGTTCTCCTAACTGCTATTGGAAACCCAGATAAGCAACAGCTCCTAAAAATGCCTCCTTCCATATACAGTTGACAAGGTGGTCTCTCCATTCTTAATGAATGCTGATCTAGCCAAAATGGTCTATGCATTTGTAGTTTCCAGGCTTGCTATTACAATAACTATGAACATAAAGGCCCTATAAAATCTTCATCTTGTCCACAGTGCAGCATCCTACCCATTCATCAATATAAGCACAAGCATATCACTCCTGTGCTCTGGAACTTACATAGGCTCCCCATTGAATACCAGATCAACTGGATGGTCTGGGATCTAATTTTTAAAGTTGTCAAAGGGGACTGGATCATCTCAGAGATTTGCTTCCTCTTTTAGATGATGTGCAGTGACAACTGCACTCTTCAGGCATGGAACTGTCAACAAAAATAGTCTTATGGTAGAGTGGGTCAGAGCTTTCTTTCTCACTTGTTCCTGGCTATCAAGCTCACTAGCATAAGAACACAGTATGACCCAAACTCAGAATGTAAAACCTGTTTCTCCTCCATAACCTTCCCATGATGATGATGATGTGTTTTGTTTAAAAAAGACATAATGTCATGCTTGGCAGCAGAGAACTAAAAACTGCGTTAAATGTGTACAATTTTTGTAAGATGGAGACCGTGATGATGAATGAGTTATAAATACTTTAAAAGACAGATTTTTATGTGTTAAATTATGGTTATGCCTGCATTTTGTCTAGATTCTGTATGCCCCCTTTGACTGATGGACTATTTTAGGATTAATTTAACACTTTGAATGTAAAATTCAGTACTACACACATTTCACAAAGAAATTGTATGAGGTTCCTTAATTATTGTCAGTAGGCTGTGATTATTATTATTGAACTACAGTGCTCTTGTCTAATTTCTCAAGTGTTTGCTTTTCTTTTCTTGCTACACAGTCGCACACTTGGACATACATGTGGGGATAGGAGGTGCACAAATTCAAAAGACAATGGAGGAAAAGGAAAATGAGTCAGGCACACATAACAGCTTAGAAATGTAGAATGTCAAGCATATTTGAAAATGTACAGCATGAAGAAAGCAGTCACATGAAAGATGAGTTTTGCAGGCAGTGATCTAAAAACCAATATGATGGTAATAATTTTACAAATCTGAACTGTTCTTAAACAATGTCTCTAATGTATGATGCACCAAATGTGCTTTCCTTCATTAGGCATAGAAATATCTTTGAAAATCTATGTAGCTCTTTCTTTTGTTCAGATCAATATGCCTGTTCTTCCTCTTGAACAAATTTTTTTTGTGAGAAATGCAAAGAATACTTCAATGTTTCTTATCTCCCTTTACCATAAGTTCCTTGGAAAACCTTTTAACTCTTCAAGATCACGGGTGCCATAGGACAATTGTTAGTGTTTAGTAGTCTTCTCTAATAACTTTCTTTTAAAATTAACTTTTGTTTGATTTTCTTTAACAGCTATCTAATCCAGTGGTTCCCTAACTTGTTCCACCGCTTGTGCAGGGAAAGCCCCTGCCGGGCTGGGCCGGTTTGTTTACCAGCCGTGTCCACAGGTTCAGCCAATCGCCGCTCCCAGTGGCCGCGGTTCGCTGCTCCAGGCCAATGGGAGCTGCTGGAAGCAGCGTGGGTCGAGGGACGTACTGGCTGCTGCTTCCAGCAGCTCCCATTGGCCTGGAGTAGCGATCTGCGGCCACTGGGAGCTGCGATTGGCCGAAATTGCGGACACGGCAGGTAAACAAACCAGCGTGGCCCACCAGGGGCTTTCCCTGCACAAGAGGCGGAACAAGTTTGGGAACCACTGATCTAATCTAATCACATTGCTGCTCTCATTAAAAATAAGAGGGAAAGAGCTAGATTCCTCTGACCACAAAGTCCATTTAGCACTACGTAAGTGCCCCCAAGAAACTAACACAGAAAGTTGCTCTTCAAGCAAGAATTTGAAAATTAATGGAAAATCAAACATACTAGTTGGTTGGGCTTCATTGGCATCATGGCCATGAGAAATGGGAAGGAATTCTGGGCTGAAGAGAGAGGGAACAAAGTCTTTGAATGCGCAGAGAAAAAAGTTTTTAGCAGCAGGGAGACACAAAAATGGAGAGAGTCAAAAGGCCCAACAGTGGCAAAATACAGAAGAAAGACAGATGGGCTATAAAAGGCATAACATTATCAAATAGGTTTTAAAAATCCTCATTTGTGAATTTTCAGCAGCTGACAGGATCCATATTTTTATTTAAGTATAAAGGGTTGGCTTTCTTAAAAAAAATGGTCTAAAATGTGTGTTAAACTAGAGTGAATTAAGGGTTTCATTCACCCCAGTGAAAAGGACCAGTGCAAAGACTATGTACCAACTGGGTACCACTTAAGCCCTATTTAGGAATTATTCTGGCCCTCTGCACAAAAATGGTTTTTATCCTAACTGCACTGCTATATACCTCTGGCTTAGCTTACCCAAACCATGATTTTTAAAATTTATTTTATAATCCTGCAGTGTAGTATTCTTTTTGCTGTGTTACTCAGTGCTATACACTGTTGATGGCTTTAATATTTTATAATTATTATTATTATTTATTTGTACTACCGATGGTACCTAGAGGCCCCAACTGAGATTGGATTCCCATTGCGGTAAGCATTTTTCTGACATATAGTAACAGTCTGTTCTTCTTTGAGTACTTGCTCATGTCCATTCCATATTAGGTGTGTGTGCTCGCCACATGCACCAATGACAGAAGTTTTTCCCTCAGTGGTATCCTTAGGGGACCAGCTTTGGCACCCCCTGGAGCAGCGCGCATATGCTGCGGTATAAGGGGCACTGCCGGCTCCCCCCACCCTCAGTTCCTTCTTGCCACCAGTGACAGTGCTGGAATGTCTGCTGCTTCGGCCAACATTGCATTTCGTTGAATGTTTCTTCCAAACGTTTCCTGTACAATAGTTGTAAAATACTTAATTCATAGATTCATAGATTCATAGATACTAAGGTCAGAAGGGACCATTCTGATCATCTAGTCTGACCTCCTGCACAATGCAGGCCACAGAATCTCACCCACCTACTCCTACGAGAAACCTCACCTATGTCTGAGCTATTGAAGTCCTCAAATCGTGGTTTAAAGACTTCAAGGAGCAGAGAGAATCCTCCCTCACATGACCCGTGCCCCATGCTACAGAGGAAGGCGAAAAACCTCCAGGGCCTCTTCCAATCTGCCCTGGAGGAAAATTTCTTCCCGACCCCAAATATGACGATCAGCTAAACCCTGAGCATATGGGCAAGATTCACCAGCCAGATACTACAAAAAATGCTTTCCTGGGTAAGTCAGATCCCATCCATCTAATATCCCATCTCAGGGGATTAGGCCTATTTACCCTGAATATTTAAAGATCAATTAATTACCAAAATCACGTTATCCCATCATACCATCTCCATAAACTTATCGAGTAGAATCTTAAAGCCAGATAGATCTTTAAAATAGTTAATAGTTCCCTTATTATTAGTTCTAGTTTAGTTGGTCCCGTATGGGACTCAGCCTAGGGATGGGCCATGCCCCGGTCCCCAGGCTTTAAGCCCTGCAATCATTGTAAGTGGCCTATACCCATCAGCGATCTGCATGGTAGTTGTTTGAGGTGTCCAGGTGAAGGACACATAAGCGACAAGTGTCACATCAGGAAATCCTTTAAACTCCGAACAAAAAAGGAGAGAGACATCCATCTCAGAGCACTCCTGATGGAGTTAGTGCTGACCCCGAAACCGTAGCAGAGGTCTGACTTGGCCCCCAGCACCGCAGCATTGCTGTGGAGTGCCACGCCAGTGTCGTATTCGAGTTGGCACTGATTCCCCCCTCCCCAGCTCTGGCCAAGGAACTGAAGAGAACCACAAGGGGAAGATCTCCCACTTCCCATAAGGGAAAGGACAGGACCAGAGGAGAGCCAAGACACGTGTTGGATGGGTTAACACCTCTGTCAAGGAGTCAGGCCCCAGCTCAAGTTGAGCGGTCCAGCCCATCCCATCCCATCCCTGCCACCCTGGACAGTGACAAGGGCCTCTGTCATCTAGATGTCCCGTCGACACCCAAGGCCCTGCAGGCAGCGAAGGAGATCCTGACGCTACCAGTGCTGCCCACACCAGCTCCAGTGGTACCTCAGTCCAAGGGTAAACCCATCTTGGGACCTTACCGTGTGTCACCACCTCAGTGGCACCGCTCCCTATTGCCCGCTTGGAGCCATCACGCCTTGGAAGCAGGGAGGCAGGCTCAACGAAGCCCTCTTCGGTCTCCGGACCCTGGGCACCCACAAAGGGATTCGAGGTGTGGCTCGCCAGTAACCTGGCACAGACCTGCCGAGGCATGTGCCCCTCTGGCAAGAGCAACGAGATGGGCCTTTCGTGTCTCCAAGGCCTTGGCACTGATCACACGAACCATCGTTTGAACGTGGCCAGCAGTCACCAACCAGCTGATGCCCATCGCCGAGACGCAGATCCCTGCAGTTGTGGAGATCCTCCCGACGACTGGCCCAATCCAGCTCCTGGACCCGTTTCATTTACCGGTCGAGCAGCATGAGGCATAGATTGCTGGATTACCGATGCCGATCCGTCAAATGTCAACAGTCCCTGAATTCCCGCACGATAGACTCGTCTTGGTTGGTCAGGTCTATGTCGAGGTGTAGCGGCTGGCACCGCACAGAGAGGGAATGCCTGTCTGCCTGATCATGGTCACCTGGTAGAAACCACTGAGCAGGAGTTCTTGACAGCGGGACAAGCCCTGGCACCAGCGGTACCGTCTGCATCATTGGCACTGCAACCGACTCCATGGCTCCAAGGCCAGTGGCCAGCAGTGGCCTGGTACCCCTGGAACTCCCTAGCCCTCGCAGACAGTCCAGTTAGTGGTGGGGGCCTCAGATAGGCCATTAGCCTCAGCTTCCCACCGTCCGCCAGAGTGGAGGCCCCAGAATGCAGGACCCCCGGGCCCAGGAGAACCCAGGGGAACAGCTGGCTGGACCACCAGGGGACATGGCAGATCCCATGGTACTGGCTTTGTCCTCATCATCACCAGACGAAGCTATCACAGGTTCCCCTCACCCAGTTCTGCAAGATGATGCTAAGGCTCATCAGGAACTAATGAAGAGGGTCGCCTCCAACCTGGGGCTCCTGGCGGAGCAGCTAGAGGAGTCATCAGACTCCCCGTTTGATGTCCTTTGCTCCATGGCACCTGCCTGGGTGACTTTACCTCCACATGAAGGGGTATCGAAAATTACTAATGCCCTATGGCAAACCCCCTTCTCCCTGACCCCCATTTCAAAAAGGGCTGAATGCAAATACTTTGTGCCAGCTAAAGGCCACAAGTACCTCTACATGCATCCACCCAACTTCCTTGTTGTTGAGGCTGTTAATCAGAAGGTGAGGCAGGGTCAATCTGGGGCTACGCCCAAAAATAAAGACTCAAAGAGACTGAATCTGGTAGAGTGAAAAGTTTATTCGTCTTCCAGCCTTCAATGGAGAATGGCCAATCACCAGGCCCTTCTTGGCCGCTACGCCTATAACATGTGGCAGCAAGTTCGAGGTTTCGCTTCCCAAAGGATCCAAGAAGGAATTCCGGGCGATCCACGAGGAGGGCGTGACTGCGGCCAGAGCAGACCTCCAGGCAGCTTCAGACACAGTGGACTCTGTGGCTCACACCATTTCCATGCAGAGGGCATCCTGGCTGCTTCTCTCTGGCCTGTCAACAGAGCTCATCAGTCAATGCAGGACCTCCCCTTCGATGGCCAGGACCTGTCTGCAGACCAGACAGACAGTAAGCTGCATGGGCTAAAGGACTCCCGCACTACCCTGAAAACTCTAGGTCTGTACATCCTTGGTCCAACCCATAAGCGATTCAAACCACAGCCAGCTCAGGGCCAAGGGGGCCAACTCCAGCAGGAGCTGCCCCACAAAAAGAGCAGGGGCTACAAACACCGCCCGAGCCACCCACCTCCACCCTGTGCTCAGTTGGGCTCGACCCACAATAAGCAGCAGGGGTAAGTGAGCATTTTGAGCGTGCACCCGAGGGCGACCTACCGGACTATACCCCAGATTCATTTCTCCTGCTTTTCTCCAGCCGCCTTTCTTTTTTCCTCCTGGCATGAACCACTATAACCTTGGACTGCTTGGTCCTCATTACAGTGGTACAGGGTTATACCCTCCAGTTTCTTTCTACCCTCCACCCCGCTTCCCTGTCCCTCTTCAGGGACCCCTCTCATGAGAGTCTCCTCGCACAGGAGGTGGAAGGGTTGCTGCAGTTGGATGCGGTGGAAGAGGTTCCCCACAAATACGGGAGCAAGGGTTTCTATTCCCGGTACTTTTTAATCCCAAAGGCCAAGGGTGGGTCTACGGTCCATCCTAGACCTGCAAGACTTGAACAAATACCTAAAGAAACTGAAGTTCCACATGGTCTTCCTGGCCTCCATCATCCCCTCCCTGGATCTGAGAGACTGGTATGCCACCCTCAACTTGAAGGACACATATTTCCACATAGCAATCTTTCAAGGTTTCAGATGCTTCCTATGATTCATGATGGGACCCAACCACTGTCAGTTTGCGGTCCTCCTGTTTGGCCTTGAAACAGCACCAAAGGCATTTACCAAGGGCATGTCAGTGGTAGCCACTTACCTCAGGCGTTGGTGCATCCAGATCTACCCATACCTCAACAACTGGCTCGTCAAATGTCGCTCCAGGTCCCAAGTCCAAAGGGGTGTCGCAGTGCTGTAAGCCACATGGCGATCCCAGAGCCTGCTGGTAAATGACAAGAAGTCGACATTAGTTCTGGTACAGAGAATAGAGTTCATCGGAGCAGTGCTCGATTTCACCTGCACCAGAGCGTTTCTGCCACAGGAGAGGTTCCAAGCATTGGTGGCCCTCATCGTGGGAGTCTCCGCATTCTCCCTGACCATGTCCAGGGTTTTCCTGTGCCTGCTCGGCCATATGGCAGCATGTACATACGTCGTCTGCCATACCAGGCTCAGGATGCAACCCTTACAGCAGTGGCTGGCGACAGTCTATTCCCAGTCCAGAGATCCTGGAAAAGGTCGTTACCATTCCACCAACGTTACTTACCTTGCTGCAATGGTGAACCGACCCCAGAGCGGTCCTGGAAGGAGTTCCATTTGACAGCCTTTGTCACTTGATCGAGCTGATATCGGATGCCTCGGATCTTGGCTGGAGAGCGCATCTTAGTGGCCTCCAGACCCAGGGTATGTGGTCCCTGGAGGAGAAGACATTGCACATAAACGTCAAAGAGCTCAGAGCAGTACCTTTGGCCTGCGGGGTCTTTATACTGCACCTGGCGGGCAAGGTGGTGAGAGTGTTGACAGTGTTATACCACACCTGGTGGCCTCGGTGTTCTGCATCAACAGGCAGGGGGAGCACGCTTATCGGCTCTCTGTCAAGAGGCTCTCCAATTGTGGGATTTCTGCATCAACCACGTGATCCACCTGGAGGCCTGTCACCTCCCTGGTGTCAGGAACACGCTGGCAGATCACCTCAGCAGATCCTTTTCCTCTCACCACGAGTGGTTGCTGCATCTGGAGGTAGCCCGGGCACTCTTCCAGAGATGGGGAACTCCCCAAGTGGAGCTGTTTGCCACCAGACAGAACAGGAAATGTCATCGCTTCTGTCCCCTACAGGGTCTGGGCAAAGACTCATGGTTGCCCTGGTGTGACTGCGCCAACATTGGTTCAGCATGCTAATAGACTGGCAATGGCCGCTTCCTGGCTACTTCCCAACCGACCGGATCTGCTCTCGCAGGATCACGGGCATCTCCTACACCCCAACCGTAACCCCCTCCACCTCAAGGCGTAGATACTGCGTGGTTGAACTCGGAGGAGCGGGCCTGCTCTAACAAGGTCCAGAAAATCCTCTTGGAAAGCAGGAAGCCTTCCACTAGAGCAACCTACCTGACCAAATGGACAAGGTTCTCCCATCTGGCACCTGAGTGTAGCAATCTCTCCAATACATTTCTCCTTACAATCTATTTTAGATTATCTGCTGCATTTTAAAAAACAGGGGCTGGCCCTCTCTTCCATCAGATTGCACCTTGTGGCTATCTCTGCTTTTCACCTGCCAATCCAAGGTCAGAGGTGTTTCAGACGACATGTTGGTCCAATTCCTGAGAGGCCTCGAGAGACTCTTTCTGCCATCCCAGACTGCTGTCCCACAGCGAGACCTTAACTTGGTTCTTTCTAGGCTCACAGGCCGCCCCCTTTGAGCCAATTGGCTCCTGCTCCCTCTCCCACCTGTTCTGGAAGGTCTCGTTCCTTGTGGCAATAACTTCTGTGAGATGAGTGTTGGAGCTTAAACCCCTGACAAGGGAGCCGCCGTATATGGTGTTCTACAAAGACAAAGTTCAACTGCGACCCCACCCTGCCTTTTTGCCAAAGGTAGTGTCTTCCGTCCTTGTTAATCAGGACACCTGCACACCTCTGGGGAGGAAAGGAGTCTGCACGCCCTGGACGTCAGATGTGCCCTGCCGTTTTACCTGGAGTGTAACAAGCCCTTCCATAGGTCGACCCAGCTCTTCATTGCGACAGCGGACATGATGAAGGGAATTCTGATGTCATAGCAGAGGATTTCCAACTGGATCACCTCCTGCATCCAGACCTTTTAGGAGCTGGCACAGGTCCCACCACCGCCAATTGACCACCACTTGACCAGACCTCAGGCGTCCTCGATGGCCTTCCTGGCCCACGTTCCCATCCAGACATTTGCAGAGCTGCAATGTGGTCTTTGGTTCACACTGGATTATGCCATCACTCAGCAAGCCAGGGACGACTCTGGGTTTGGCAGAGCTGTGTTGCAATCTACACATCCGTGAACTCCTACCCTCCTCCAAGGGTACCGCTTGGGAGTCACCTAATATGGAATGGACATGAGCAAGCATTTGAAGAAGAAAAGACAGTTACCTTTTCTGCAACTGTTGTTCTTTGAGATGTTTCTCCTGTCCATTCCATAACCCGCCCTCCTTCCTCACTGTCGGAGTTTCTGGCAAGAAGAAACTGAGGATGGGGCGAGCCAGCGGTGCCCCTTATACCACGGCATGTGTATCCCACTCCAGAGGGCCCCAGAGCCAGTTCCCTACAGATAACCACTGAGGGAAAAACTTCCAGCACCAGTGCATGTGGCGAGCATACACACCTAATATGGAATGGACAGAGCAACACATCTTGAAGAACACCAGTTATGGAAAAGATAACTCTCTTTCCTTGCTCCAAAGAGTTTACAATCTAATTAGACAAGATAGTCTGAAGGTAGAAGGAGGCTAAGAGAGGTTAACTTTTATCATTCGGCATACAATGGAAAATCTCCCAAAATTTATATCTGAAAGATGGCTGTTCCTGCAGCCTGGATGTCCTGGTAAGAAGTAAATACAAATTGAAATTATTTAAATCTCAGTCTAAGTACTGTATTTTTTTATTGATTTGAGGAATAACTAGCAGGGGAAGATTGTTATGGTTATACCATTTAGACCCAGCATGTTAATTATATAATTGCATGTTTTTTTTTCCACACTGTAGTAATTTATAAGGAGCCGTGTGCATAAATGCTTATTTTTTTTTCTAATCTCTGATTCTTTCCCAGAGGTCAGTATGACCAGCAAACTATTCAACTGACTTTCTTTTTCCCCTCAGGAAGTCTTGTATACCTTCTAACTTTCAGTAAACATACACAAATTGTGACAAGTCATGGGGCAATTAGATAATTTTTATATTTACATTTTTTTGTAAAAATCTAGCTTGGAAGACTTTCAGTGTGTTTCTGTAACTTTCAAAACAGCTTGTCCCACAAGACTGGCCTGAAGAAAAAATATTTGTATTTTGCCATGCAGACTTTTCAAGGGATTAATCTGTAAAGGAAAAAGAAAAAAATATGGAAATATCTCTTTCTCAAGTGTACTTCAATATTTCATTTGGAGTTGAAAATGAAAAATGCCAGTATGCTGCATGTTGGGTAAATAATCCCACTCTTTTAAATCTTTTTTTTTATATGAGAGTTTTTCTAGGTCCATGACCATTTTTACTTGTCTTCTTGGAACCCCGACTTGTTCTGCAGAATTCTTTGAGATGGGATGACCAGTACTGCACCTAATATCCAGATGAGGCCACACCATTGTATATAAGGCATTATAATATTCTCAGTGTTATTCACCATCCCATTCCTTATGCAACCTAATATCTTATTTGCTTAATTGACCTTAGCCTCACATTGATACTGACTCTGTGACAGGTATCAAGGTCCCACATTGGCAAGGAGGGGTTAATGAGGATGTGTGGATGGGATTTTTTTTTTCAGGAGAACAGGCCTTTAGGTGTCCATCATGTTTCCTTCCTTTACTCCCTGCCATTCCAAAAGCCTCATGCAGTGATGAGGTAATCTTCTCTCTGGCAAAGAGGGTTGGATGTGGGTCCCTCTGGAGCTCAGTGCTGCTTCTTCATGTTTCCTACCCAAAGGGATGAGGAGACTTCCACTGCACAGCTCACAGACCCAGCAGCTCAGAAATCTAAACTTTGGCTCCTCTGCCTGGTAATACATTACACAGCCATCAGGCTGGCAGACGAGTTTCTGTTCTGATTTTCCAGCTTTTGTTCACCAGCATGCATACTGTAATATATTAACTTTAGAGTACTGAATGCCACTGTCCCCAGCTAGGATGTGGCAGGCCAATGCAAATAAGTCAGTTGTTCTACTGTCGCTATTCAAAAAAATCTATGCCTTTCGTTTACCAAAAGATGCTCTGGTTTTGGAGCCATTTGTCCAGTCTTAGAAGATCCTTACTTTTTCTTAGTATAGGCAGAGTTGGTAGCACCACCGATTGTTAGGGTTGTCCAACTCCTCCCATTGTAATACCCTGTTTTCATTTGCTTGTAACTTTGCCAAACTAGAACCTTTCTGGCTGAAATTTGCCAGTATTGCCAAAGCTGTCCATTGCTTATTCGATATTGGAACCATAGAACCTATTTTCTCTCACCAGGAATTCTCAAGTGTGTTCTCCTTGTTAGTTGTGATTATAAAAAAGAATGAAGGATTGGGGGCAATGTTAGACTTAAAGCATTTCAACTAAAATGTGAGAAGGACTTCCTTCAGGTTAGAAACGTTACTTTCCATTCTGGCTGTGACAGACATCAGTACATCTGGTGGACATAAATCTTCATACTCCTGTGTGGCCTTCCCAGCATCAGTTCCTCATATTCTTTGTTGTACAGAACCATTTACCAGTACAGAATGCTGCCATTTGGACTATGCTAAGCCCTGAAGGTATTTCCAGAGATCTTCATTATTGTCATGGCAGACCTGATACCATTCTACTCAAGGCTTCATACAAAGAGGAGTAGTAATTTCACAGATATTAATAATTCAAGAGCTCATGTTAAATGGTTTAGTCATAAACCTAGAAAAATCATCTTCATACCAGCAGATCTTTTATTCCAGGGGTGGGCAAACTTTTTGGCCTGATGGTCACATCAGGGTATGGAAATTGTATGATGGGCCATGAATGCTCATGAAATTGGGGGTAGGGGTGTGGGAGGGGGTGAGGGCTCCAGCTGGGGGTGTGGACTCTGGGGTGGGGCCACAAATGAGGAGTTCAGGGTGCAGGAGGGGGCTCTGGGCTGGGGCAGCAGGTTGGAGGGAGTGGGGGGGGAGAGTGAAGGCTCTGGCTGGGGGTGCAGGCTCTGGGTTGGGGATAAGGCATTTGGGGTGCAGGAGGGGGCTCTAGGCTGGGACTGAGGGGTTCGGAGGGTGAGAGGGGGATTGGGGCTGGGACAGACTGTTGGTGCATGCGGGAGGTGAGGGCTCTGGCTGGGAGTGCAGGCTTTGGGGTGGGGCCGGGGATGAGGGGTTTGGGGTACAAGAGGGGGCTCTGGGCTGGGATCAAGGGGTTCGGAGGATGGGAGGGGGATATGGGCTGTGGCAGGGGAATGGGGTGCAGGGGAGGGCTCAGGGGTTCAGGCTCCAGGTGGCGCTTACCGCAAGCAGCTCCCGGAAGCATGTCCCCTCTCTGGCTCCTATGCGGAGGCACAGCCAGATGGCTCTGCATGCTGCCCTGTCCGCAGGTGATGCCCCTGCGGCTTCCATTGGCTGGGAACTGCAGCCAATGGGAGCTGCGGGGGTGGCATCTGCAGACGGGACAGCGCGCTGAACCGCCTGGCCATCCCTCTGCATACTACGTAGGAGCTGGAGGGTGGCCATGCCAGCTGCTTCCTGGGAGCCATGCAGAGCAGGCCAAGCCCTGACCCCCTCCCCGCTGGAACACCAGAGAAGGGCAAACCCCCAACCCTATTCCCAGGTGGGAGCTGAGGGCCAGATCAAAAGGTGTGACAGGCCAGATGTAGCCTACGGGCTGTGATTTGCCCACCCCTGCCTTATTCACTGGGGGTTCAGAATAGGCAAAGTCATCTTATCCAATGAAAATATTTGTATGTTGTCCAGACCACGTCCAGAATAATGCAACACAAATTCTCAGGTTATGAATTTCTCAGATTATTTGGAATAATGGTATTTTGCATGGATGTTGTTCAGTGGACAAAGTTGCATATGCAACCTTTCCTGCTTTTCCTTCTACAAGTTTGGGATCATTTGAGGAGTTTCATGTCTATGGGAGTAGTGCTGATGCAGGAGTCCTGCAAGGTCTTTTCTTTGGTGGTGATTAATGCGGGAGCATGTAATGCAGAGTACTACTCTTCTACAGCTGTTTTGAGAGACACAGATTACTGGGGGAAGTCTGCTAGGCTCGGGAGGTCATTGAAGAAAAAAGGCTTTTCAGGGTCTGTGGTCCACACTAAAAAGGAAGTCAAAATATTAATTTCCTGAGACTATATGCAGAACAGCTAATTCATCTATATCTTCAGGACCACTTCTTAGGAGTCTGCCTGCTTGTAAGAATAGACAAGAGCACTACCAGAGCTTACCTCACTAAACTAGGGGATGGGCAGTTCTGCAGTCAGTCCTACAACGAAAAACCACCATTCTGTTCTCCTGGGTGGAAATATAGTATTACTTAAGGCTATTCATGTCAGAGGAACATGATATATAAATAAAAGCAGATTGGCTCATCACAAAAAGGTTGAACAAGGAAGAATGATCACTGAAAAATAGTGCCTTTCAGAGAATAGTGGCCAGATTTGGATTACCCCTACTAGATGTGTTCACCTCTGCAGAAAATCAAAAAGTAAAGACATATTACTTAGGAGCTCAGGTGGTGGGCACTTTTCTGAATGATGGAGAACATGCCTTCTCTAAGCCTTTCCTCCCAACTCTCTCTCGGTCCAGAGTCATTTGGAAAGTGAAATCTGAGAGGGCATTTGTTATTGTTATGGCCCCCAACTGGCCCAGCTGGTCTTGGTATTCAGTGGTAATATAAGTAACTATAGATTGGGAATGAGTTAGTATCTGTTGACCAAGGTTTCCATTTTTTTTTACCACAATATAATATAACTTATTGGGAAGGCATGGCTTTTGAAAAGAAAGCCTTAAAATGGTATGGGTACTCTGAAAAAAGTATATACATATGTGATGGGGCGAACTCACTCCACAGTGGATGGGGAAGGGTTAACTCCTCATTGTGGACTGAGGAAGCCACGCCCCCACGTCTCTACTGGGCATGCTTTTGATGCAGCACAAGTATAAAAGGGAGCAGCTCAGCTCTGGGCTGAGCACCAGGGAGGAAGGATGCTCCTTGCCAGTTCCATCCTGGAAGCAGCTGGAACCTCTGACTGTGGAAGCCAGAGCCATGGAGATTCAGACCGGCATCCAAGTGCCGGAGAGGGATTAGTCACCAGGAACCGCACATGCCGAAAAGCCTGGAGACCCTGATGACACCTCAACTACAGCTCCAAAAGATATGATAGGAAGTGGTCCAGGGAGGACTAGCTATAGTCCTGTGGGAAGTCGGCATGTTTTGGTTGAAGCCCTGCTGATTCGGTGGCGGAACACTCTGGCACTGTTAAGGCACTGGGCCGGGAACCAGTGGAGCAGGGTGGACCCTGGGTCCTCCTATCTCGGATGCTAACCCCCCCCCCCCCAAGTGGCAGCCCATCGACTCTTGCAATAGGTCTTACCACCCTGCAACTCAGGGCAACTCTGGCGACTCTGGCTTCTAGGACGTGCTGCCCTGTGAATCAGGGTAAACCCCCTTGACTCTGGCTGCTAAGCCTTGCTGACCTGCACATCAAGATAAACCACCTTGACTCTGGCTGCTAAGCCTTGATGCCATGCGAATCAGGGTAAACCCCATTGATTCTGGCCATTAGGCCTCACTGTCCTGCATACCAGGGTAACTCTATTGACTCCAGCAACTAGGCCTCACTTTCCTGCGAATCAGGTTACCCTATTGATTTTAGTTTTTAGATCTCACCACCTTGAGGCAAAGGACAGCTTGAGGGGTGGGGTGAAATGACCCACCCTGTCACAGCATGCTAATATCATCCTGAAAATTTTCCACTACAAGAGTTCATAGATCATAGAGAGAACATCACTTTCAACTATGCTTTCATCAGTTACATAAATTAATGAGTGAGAATAAAGTTTCTCTCTACCCACTTCACAGGGGTGATTAGGGGATTAACTAGTTAATGGTTGGAAAGCGATTTGAAAATTTAAAGTGCTACATAAGTGCTAAATAAAATTACTCCTTTATTTAAGAAGTCTTGTAAAGTGTACTATTATATTTTCTTTCCTCCTCACTCTTTCTTTACTTAAATGTGTTATTGAGAAGAGGAATTTCTAACAAAGTTTACGTAATGGGTTCACTTAAAGTTATCTCAGCAATTAGGATGATTGTGTGGATTCTCCAACATCTCAGCAATACCATGCCAGTAGCTAACGGGTCACCATGACCGCCTCTAGTTTAGTTGACTATTATACTGTTTGACATAGAATTAGGTTATGTTATTTTGCCCATGTCAAGTTTTTTTTTAAAGTGCTTATAACTGAAAAGTGAAATAGCAGATATTCTTTGTGGAAAACATAAGTGCAACAGATTATATAGAATTCCATCTTAATATTAGTATTACATTTTTGCAAAATGTAAATAAGCAGATATAATGTCATCTGAGCAATGCTGTGTAACACATATTTTTAAAAAAATCAGTAACAAAATTTAGCAAAGGAATTGCATAATATAGCCTTTCCTAAGGGCAAATGAAATATTTAGTGTTGCTGTCTGGTAGAATTTGAAAATGTAGAAAGGTGAGAGATGTAGAAAGATTTTTAGGTTGGGTATTCTCCCAAGCCCCCTTTGGCCTCCTAAACTGCTCATTAACAATAACAAATATAGTGTCTGATCCTGCAGTGACCTTCATGCAGGTGAAGGGATCTGTCTATGTGGTGCTTATTGCTAGATTGGGGCCATAGTGCTATCAGGTTTATGTTACATGATAAGTACATGTTCTTTTTATAAAAATAAAGTATTTTGTTTCAAAGTAAACATAAAACTATAAAATTAGTTTTACATTGTTTTAAAGGAAGTTTACTATGATTCAAAAGATAACCATAAAGTATGAACTGGATCTCAGGTACACCAGTGGAAATCAGGAGTAACTCCATTGAAGTCAATGGATATAAACTTGCAGGAAACAGTTGTAAATGAGATCAGAGTGAAGCCCATGGTGTCCTTGTTTTGTTTTTTATTTTCATCAACTATTTTGAGGGTATTGTGTCACCCTTTTTGCTTTAGTACTTAAATATTCTCAATGTTCAAAAAATGAGCAGAAAACTGGCAGTTTATGTAATT
The DNA here is from genome assembly GCF_009764565.3 of Dermochelys coriacea. Taxonomy (NCBI): domain Eukaryota; kingdom Metazoa; phylum Chordata; order Testudines; family Dermochelyidae; genus Dermochelys; species Dermochelys coriacea. The sequence continues at coordinate 24,567,504 of NC_050076.1, read as the reverse complement.
ATTATTCCTACCAGTCTTTTTTAAACAGAATTTTAATATCCATAAACAGGATTTTGAAACACATTTTTGCTATATTTATTGTTTCTCAGTCAACGAACAATTGTAAAACCATTGTGGGCATTTCATATTACAGCAGTCACTCAATAGCAGCTAATGTAGTGAAGGCAGCAAATTAGTTTCCGCTATAATCCTTTGTTTTTCCTCGCTCACATGAGTTTCTGAAGAATTATCCTTTGGGGCTGAAATTTACCATTGTTCTCTCGGCCAAAAGATTGAGTCATTGGTTGATTTGTTTTAAATTTCATCCAATTTTGTCCAGTGTTTTTGGAGTTAGTAGTTCAGTAAAATATACCAGGCCACACTATTGCCCCAGAGCATATTAATTAGAGGGGAAAGAGACAGCAGAGCCAAAATTTCAGGATAGAATAGAATCTAGTGGCTAATTTTCTTCTAGATGAGAAGAACTTGAAAAAAAATTATGATGACTTGTTGTGGAGACCCCATGCATATTCCCATGGCCAGAAGCAGCAAAGGAGCTACAGTACCACATTGTCCTGTGAGATGGAGCTCATGTCCTTACTCTCATTTCTGCAACCAGCCAATATGTGTGACAGTGGGCAACTTCTTTGCTGCACCTGACCAAATTTATAGAGTGTCTCTCTTTCACAAGGGTGCTGATATTTTTTTCAAGTCCATCTGGTTCATAAAATTTAGTCACAAGTTTTGGCTCTAACGTGCTCAGTATACATACACCTTCTCATGCAAGTCCTAACATTGGTCTGTAGTCCATGTTAGTAATGAATACTGAGGGATGACTGGGAAAGGTAGACAATTGTAGGAATGATTGGCAAGGTTGCATATTAGGGGAGATGAGTACTTTGCTTCAAGTTAGGTATTTGAAATTAGATGGAAAGAGAAAGGAGTAGTCTGTTCATCTTGTTGGTAGCGTCTTTAATGATTTAATGAAACCATTTGGAAGGAGCAGAGATGTGCAGTATGATTCCATAAAGAGAATAGTGTCCAATGGGTCTAGATGGGCTTCAGTTAAAATACCCAATACTCGTGCTGTATGTACCTTTGAAGTACCTTTGAGTAGTTCCCGCCCTCCTACTGCTCAAAATTGAGGGTGGGTGTTTAGTATTTGAACACAATGTGAATATTGCGGGGGCGGGGGAGTCCAACAGGAGCTCATGAACATTTTTCAACAGCACTGTAAAATGGAGAGGAAAAAATAAGAAGGATGGGAAAAGAACCTCAGCCCTTCTTAGTCACCCTGGGCTATGTATTTGGGAGATACTGGGTTAGACAGAGATTTGGTTATGGAAGGATGATCCCTTCTTCACTTGACCTTCAAGAAAAGCAGGAGTTCCTGTGAAAAAGTATATTTACTGTAATCTATTTCATTTCTGTGGCTTGAACAGTGGAGATAAAATACCTCTTCTAAGAAAGGGGAGAGCAGAAGCTCTATTTACTTTCCCTACTTATTACATACAACCTGCCTATTCTTGATTGGGTAGGAAGACTGAAGATAAGAGGCTCTGTAAAAACAACTTTTCCTTACCTCCCAGTGAGATCAGGTTTGGATTTGGAGAGACCAGAAATTTGGACAAAACGAGTCAGTCTTAATTATCAAAAGTAAGTACCTTTAAGTACCTTTGGACCATATTGTGAGCTCCTTACTCATATGGATGAGCAATTACTCATGCGAATAGTCCCATTGGCTTCAGTGGAATTTCTTGTGTAACTACCACCAATGGGCTCACAATCTGGCCATTAGTGAAAAGGGGGTGGGATTAGGATTTTGGTATGATTAAGAAAATGTATGTAAACAGGTATTTAGTAAATTTTAAAATCAGATTCGGATCTAACTTAGAGAGTAAATACAGTGTTTTCTCTTGATATCAATGAATTACTCTGGATTTGTATAACAGTTCAGAATCAAGACCTTGTGTTTTTCTCCACATCCTATATATAATTCACCTTAAAGTATGTGGTGCAGAAAAAGTTAAGTATAATATAAATATTCTTGAAGGGATGTGCACATTACATTTTGGGGTTTTGTGTGTTTCTCTAGTCTCCTGAAAAAACAAAAGTTGCATAAATTGTTGTAAGTCTGACAGAATAATATTTCATATACATATATGTATCCCTTTTCTGTCTCCCAGCTCCTCCACTCGCTAATCTTTTAAAATAAATACTCTTCAGAAGGGTCTATCAAATCTTTAGATGTATATCCCCACCTGCACCAACATTGCAATTCTAAGAAAATATAAATATTGTTACTCTTTTGCCCCCAAGTGATTAGTCAATATTCAGGGACTTTCAGGTTGTTTACTTTAGGAAGATAAATTGATGATGGGCTCAGGTATTTCTTGGATTCAATCCTGTTTTTTACAAAGAATGTACAAAGTCCTGATCCCCTGAACAGAGTAGGAATGAAACAATGGAGACAGGTTTCAGAGTAGCAGCCGTGTTAGTCTGTATTCGCAAAAAGGAAAAGGAGTACTTGTGGCACCTTAGAGACTAACAAATTTATTTGAGCATAAACTTTTGTGAGTTACAGCTCACTTCATTGGATGCATTCGGTGGAAAATACTGAATGCATCCGATGAAGTGAGCTGTAGCTCATGAAAGTTATGCTCAAATAAATTTGTTAGTCTCTAAGGTGCCACAAGTACTCCTTTTATTTTCAACAGGAGACAGTTTCCTTGCTTAATATTCCAAGCCTCTTTTTTTCCAGCCTGAACTCTACTCAAAACGTTCTCTCTCAGCTGTCTGTTGGGATCATGCTACAAGTGTTTCTCTGTCTATCTTTTCTGCTACCTTTTCCGCTACCTTTTCTGTCTGCTTCTCTGATAATGCATTCATCCCCTAGTGAAACCCCTCCACCCACATATCTAGGCACATCAGATTTTTAATCTGAGGGTCCAGAGTTCAAGTCCCTGGTTAGGCAGTGAGCCTTGCCCCTTTTGCATGCTGCAGAAGCTTAAAAAGATGCCTCTTCAAAGCCCTCCTTGACACATAGTTTAGCTCCTGACCAGCCCTGAATGTGACCTGTGTTTTAATTGGTGGCTCCTATTGTTTCAGCTGTCTTGCTCTAAAAAGGAGCTTAACTGCTTCTTAGGGTTATTGTGAATGAAAGATGGCAATTATGCCCATGAGGTTCAACAAGATTTCATCTAACTCCAGCATAACAACATTATCTCAATCTTATCTAAGTTAATACAAAAGATGTTAAATTAATCTTAAAGCATACTTGTATTCAAATAGATGAGAATCAAACCTGTGAGACAGATTGCTGACTAAAATGAAATTATATAAATGACTGTATTATCATTACAGTTTCATGAATACATTGCTGAAATGAAAGTATCTTAATCTGTTATTGAAATAGCTGCGTATTCATCAATGAACTTCCTTGTATTATCAGTCTTTTATTTTATTTGACAAGGAGAGTTCACTGTAAAGAAGAAAGCATTGCTAAAGTGTTCATTTTAATATTCTAAATAAAGTTTTACTTATATGTAGGTCAAAGAGCTTCTTGCATGAAGCTCCCACCAAAAAAAAAAAAAAAAAAGCCAAGTAACCAAACAATCAAGCAGACAAAACAAATAAAAACATCAAAAAAAAAACCCAACACAGCATTGCAAAGTGGAAACGCCAGTTGATTGTTTTAGTTACCTGTGGCCTATAGCAATGTTTATTTTCATTGCTGCATGAAATTTTTACTTTATTTGATTACACCATTTATGTATATAGCATTTTCCTTTACCCAGCAATTTTTCAGCATGAGTTACCTTTTGTCTTACCATCCTCCTTTGTACTTGCCTCAGTTTTACGGCAATTTAACATGTCCTTCAACTTCATGTGAAGCTGTCTTTAGTTGAGGAAACCCTGCAAAATCCTCTGCTGCAGAACTTCTTTTGGCTCCAATGGGAGCTCTGTGCACAAAGGACTTTCAGGATCTGGCCCTATAATTGAATCTGTGTATCAGAGACGGATTAAGGTTTCCTGGGGCCCTTGGCAAGAGCAAGTGGGGAGTCCCTCCCCACCCCTTCCACCTGCGGTCCCGTCCCTGTTCTGTCCCTTCCGCCCGCATCCCTGCCCATGGCCCCATCCTGTTCTGCCCCTTCCTCCCTTTCTGCCCTGCCACCCATTTGCTCCCTTCTCCCCCCCCCACTGCGGCCCCAAGACTGGAGAATCTCTGTGTGATATGCCCTTCATAAGGCTTTATGGAAATATGCTTATGAATGTATATATATGACATAACTGGAATATGTTTTATGCTACATATACCCAATCAAGAAGCCTTTAAGCCAACAACGATTGCCAATCCACATCTAAGCTTTCCCAGGAATGTGGCTTGGCTGGTAAAGAACTCAGTCATACATGGACATGCGACTTGCCCAGGTGACTCCAAAACTCCATTTTGTAGCTGGACTTTGTGAAGGAGAGAGGAGCGGGTCTCCACCTTCAAGAGAAAGTCTATTTAAACCCCTGGGAGACCCCTTCATTTTGTCTTCAGCCGGCTAAAGAGAGAGCCTCTCCACCCCCAAGGATACCTGAAAGAAACTGGAACAAAGGACAGTAACTACAGGGGGTGTGAGTGATTGCTGGACTCAGACTAGAAGGAGACTAGTCTGTAAAAGAAAGCTTACTGGAATTGATGAGGGTTTTATCTGTATTCGGTTTTATTACTGTACTAGACTTAGACTTGCGTGTTTTATTTTATTTTGCTTAGTAATTCACTTTGTTCTGACTGTTACTACCTGAAACCACTTAAATCCTACTTTCTGTATTAATAAAATCACTTTTTACTTATTAATTAACCCAGAGTATGTATTAATACCTGGGGGCGGTGGGGGGGGGCCCAAACAGCTGTGCATATCTCTCTATCAGTGTTATAGAGGGCGAACAATTTATGAGTTTACCCTGTATTAGCTTTATACAGGGTAAAAAGGATTTATTTAGGGTTTGGACCCCATTGGGAGTTGGACATCTGAGTGTCAAGGACAGGAACACTTCTTAAGTTGCTTTCAATCAAGCCCACAGCTTTGGGGCACGTGAATCAGACCTTGGGTCTGTGTAGGAGCAGACTGGCATGTCCGGCTCAGCAAGACAGGGTGCTGGAGTCTTAAACTGGCAGGGAAAGCAGGGGCAGAAGTAGTCTTGGCATATCAGGTGGCAACTCCCAGCGGGTTTCTGTGATCCAACCCGTCACAGTGAAACCAACCTGTCACACTCTGTCCCCCCGGACATGGCCCTGGGGCATCAACAGGGAGTGAGAGCTCCTCTAACCTTGAGGCCATGGCAGGGAGTGAGAGCTCCTCCAGTCCTGGGGTTGCAGCTGAGGTCTGGATCCTGGGGCTTCCTTCGCTGACCTGGGCTTCTTCAGGGGAGACCAGGGTCAAAGCCCTGGGGCTTCCCTTGCTCACCCTGCCTCGCTTGGTGCTTCTGCCAGGGACTGGGATCAGGGCTCTGCGGTTTCCCATGCCTGCCCCGCCCCATCCCGCCCCACCTGGTGCTTCTACTGGAGTCGCAGTGCTGGGGCTTCTCCTGACCTGCCCTGGCTGACACTTCTGCTGGGGCCCTGAGTCAGCGAGCTTGGGCTTCCCCTGCCCACCCTGCAGCTTCTGCCAGGGTTCTGGGCTTCTGCTGCCCTGTGGCGGATTTCTGCTGGGCCCCCCCAATTAGTTGGGGCCCCTGGGCACAGGCCCCCTTTGCCTTGGATAGTCCACCATTGGTGTATGTATTTATGAATGCTCCTAACCAGTGTTATTAGTGCTGTACAATCATTATAAAAACATCTTGAAACAAATAGAGTTGAAAAAAAAAAGGCTAAAAGAGCTCTCAAGCTACTGGTACTAAATAAGCTTAATACCCTTTCTTTCCCTCCATTCCAAAACTGTTTTCTGCATCCTGACTTCCTAGCATGAGAGAATAGATCAGGGGTTCTCAAACGGGGGGTTGGGACTCCTCAGGGGGTCGCGAGGTTATTACATTGGAGGGTCGCAAGCTGTCAGCCTCCACCCCAAACCCCGCTTCGGATCCAGCATTTATAATGGTGTTAAATATATTCAGAAGTGTTTTTAATTTATAAGGGGGGTCACACTCAGAGACTTGCTGTGTGAAAGGGGTCACACCACTACAAAAGTTTGAGAACTACTGGAATAGATCATAACAGCTATGCAGATTCACAAATCCCAGAAACCTTCCAGAATCACAGAAATCTTTAAATGACTAATTGCCAAAAATCAAATGACTATGAAATGCTATCATATTAGCAGCTGTCCCCATATGAAGAGAGGCTGAGGGCTCTTTCTTTTGCCTAGCTCATCTAAAATAATTTGATCCTTACTTAATCTCTATGGAGAAAGCAGTCACATGAGAGTAGAACTTGCTGTGGTAAATTTTGGATTGTTGCCATGTGTTCCGCCTTACATCTGCTTGGTGTTTAAAGCCAACATTTCCTTTTTTTTTTTATTCTGTAAGCATTCAAGGCCATTTACTTCATAATTCAATGTCATTCTGAATGACAGGAAATTAAAGCTGAGTAGTGTAGTTTTGGAGGATTGTACAGAACAATACATTGTTGAGGAATGCCTACTTGGAGAAACTGAAGTAACTGTATAGTGCAGGTGGTCTAATCTAGCCTTGATTTACTTGGCCGCAACTTCCTATCCTTAGAAAAGTCAGGGATACTGAGCGTTGGAAAACAAAGGTCATGGTGTTAGTCATTACCTACTGTACAGTTTTGTAAAACAGATAACATAATGTGGGTAACCCAGCCATGTTTTGTCATGGCAATTTTAAAAACAGCCATGAGGAAGTTATGACAGAAAGGCCATCTGTCACATAAACATAGTTTTAAAATAAACAAATGTCACAGTCATTGATTTGTATCCCAAACCACCAGGACTCTTCCAGTTTGTGTGTCATGTGCTAAGATAACTAGGTCAGTTTTTAACATAATTTTTTCCATGCTGGAATACATCTTTGTTAAATTAACCACATCTTAGCAAAATTATCCTGTTACAACTTTAAATTTAAAAGTAAATTTGCCTCCTTTTATTTTTGGGAATTAAAGCTTTTCTGTTGCAGCAGTGTTGTCCTTAAGGGTATGTCTTTACTGCAGAGTTAGCCTGGGTGATTGGCACCTGGGTTGGCCTAGATGAGGTGTGAGCAGTCCCACTGAAAAGCCCTGTCCAAGTTATTGTATCCTCATTGGTGCTGCACTCCCCTCTGTGTGTCGTGAAGCCTTTTGGTGACACATCCCATGGTTCTGTGTCCACACCAGAGAATGGGAAGAAAGACTATCAGCAGCCATTGCATGCTAACAAAAGTTGACAGATTGAACTCCTTAGGGGATCTGTGAAGTTCAGATTTTCCATCCATGACTTGTAGTGATCATTTGTCTATATGCATCGAATCAGATTTATTAAAAAGAAGTTAACATTTCTGAAGATCTCCTTACCTTCTCTTAATCATTTTTATTATTGTGAGCTTTGGTTTATAAGGATCGGAATAGAAATTGTTTCAATTTCAAAAGATTTACTGTCTTAAGAAGGGCTAAAAGCATTGCCAAAATTAATTAAGCAACATACATCAAGTATTATATCAGAGGTACATATGCACAGTGGCAATGGAATTTTATATGGTGTGAATTTTTATTACTATCCATTTCTAATTCAGTGGCAGGCAGGCACGTATTGTGAAGATGTTTATACAGTTAATTTATTTTCTACTTTGATTATATTGAGTCTGATCCAACTCCAAATTAAGTCAATGGGAAGATTTCATCCTAAAGAAGCTTTTTATTATTTCTGATAGTTTGAGATCTCTCTCTAATAATTTATATTATTCCTTAAGATGTACTAACAACACTCGTATTAAATGTTCCTGCTCTGAGCTTTCAATAGTTACAGTTAGTATTGGAAAGCCAACTTCATAAAATGAGTAGATATTTCAGTCAATAAGGGCATGCTGTTAGCCAGACAGAAAAAGGGGGTCATATTCTCCTATCAGAAAATGATCCTGAGAGGATTTACCCTTTAAGGAATATTCAGTGTTACCTTTTAATAGCACATTATTTTAAAAAAACTAGGATTTTAAAACTCGACTGAGCAAACCACTGAATATGTGGGTTGATCACAGAATGAATACGAGTCAATGTGATATGTGGCTATGAAAAAGGCAAATACCTAGGATTTATTAGGTGAGGCATTTCTACTAGAGATTGAGAAATATTTATGCCATTGTACAATGCATTGAGATGACCTCATTTGGAATACTGTGTACAGTTCTGGTCACCCATGTTCAATAAAGATGAATTTAAACTGGAACAGGTGCAGAGAAGAATTACTAGGATGATCAGGGGAATGGAGGGCCTATCTTATGAACTGGAAGAGGTTGGCTTGTTTAGTCTAGCAAAAAAAGGGGATATGATTGCTGTCTATTAATATATAAGGGTTAAATACAAGGGAGGGTGAAAAGCTATTTAAGTTAGAGGACAAGAGCAAATGGATAGAAACTGGTTAGTGAGCAAATTCAGGCTGGAAATTAGAAGAAGGTTTCTAACCATCAGAGGGATGAGATTCTGGAAAGCCACTCAATAAGAGTTGTGGGGGCAAATAATTAGTTTTAAGAAAGAGCTGGACAAATTTATGAGTGCAATCGTATGATGGGATTGCTTGTGATGATAGGAGGTGGGGCTCAGTGTTGTATGTGCCTAAAAGCTTATGCTTTAGGTTTCAGCTGGCCACCAGCAGGGGGTCAAGAAGAGGTTTCATTTCTCTCCCCCCATATTCTGCTTTGGTTTCTTTGTTACAAAAGATTACAAAAGATTTACTGTCTTAAGAAGGGCTAAAAGCATTGCCAAAATTAATTAAGCAACATACATCAAGTATTATATCAGAGATACATATGCACAGTGGCATATTCCTCAGCAGTATCAGGGATGACCATGGCCAGCGATGGAACATCGGAGCCAGTGGGTCATGGCTCTGAGGTGCCACTGAGCATTCTTTCTCTCAAGTGCCTTTTGGCTGGTTCTTGCTCACATGCTCAGGATCTAACTGATCCCCATATGTGGGGTCAGGAAGGAATTTTCCCCCAGGTCAGATTGGTACTGACCTGAGGAGTTTTTCACCTTCCTTTGCAGCATGTGGCAATGAGTCACTTGCCAGGATAATCTGGATATATCTCAATCATTTTCCTACCTATGCGGGGGCCTTGGGCACTGGTGCATCTTGGCCCCTTCCATTCTCTGCCTGTGGCACCTAGTAGTCTAGTCTCCTGTGGACTGTAATACTTTGGTCTGATTTTGGTTGTTGGGTTTAGTGTGCGGGTGGTGGAGGTGGGATGGCAGCGTGTGATACACAGGAGGTCAGATTAGATAATGTGGTCCCTTCTTGCCTTAAAATCGATGACAACAAAATATACTGCAGGGAACCAGATCTGCACTAACAGGGGATGGACTAGGTGAGATAACGGGTGTCTTCCATCACTTAATTTTGTGAGTTTTTTTGTATAAAGAAGTTATATGAAACAAGTAAGACTTAGCAGCATCTGTACTGCCACTGCACTTTAGTTAAGTATTTATAAAATGGAAGAAGCTAGAATTAACCTTATGACAGGTTTCAGAGTAGCAGCCGTGTTAGTCTGTATTCGCAAAAAGAAAAGGAGTACTTGTGGCACCTTAGAGACAAACAAATTTATTTGAGCATAAGCTTTCGTGAGCTACAGCTCACTTCATCGGATGCATTTGGTGGAAAATACAGTGGGGAGATTTATATACACACACAGAGAACATGAAACAATGGGTTTTATCATACACACTGTAAGGAGAGTGATCACTTAAGATGAGCCATCACCAGCAGCGTGGGGGGAAAGGAGGAAAACCTTTCATGGTGACAACCAAGGTAGGCCATTACCAGCAGTTAACAAGAACATCTAAGGAACAGTGGGGGGTGGGGTGAGGGGGAGAAATAATATGGGGAAATAGTTTTACTTTGTGTAATGACTCATCCATTCCCAGTCTCTATTCAAGCTTAAGTTAATTGTATCCAGTTTGCAAATTAATTCCAATTCAGCAGTCTCTCGTTGGAGTCTGTTTCTGAAGTTTTTTTGTTGAAGGATAGCCACTCTCAGGTCTGTAATCGAGTGACCGGAGAGATTGAAGTGTTCTCCAACAGGTTTTTGAATGTTATAATTCTTGACGTCTGATTTGTGTCCATTTATTCTTTTACGTAGAGACTGTCCAGTTTGACCAATGTACATGGCAGAGGGGCATTGCTGGCGCATGACGGCACATATCACATTGGTAGATACGCAGGTGAACGAGCCTCTGATAGTGTGGCTGATGTGATTAGGCCCTATGATGGTGTCCCCTGAATAGATATGTGGACAGAGTTAGCAACGGGCTTTGTTGCAAGGATAGGTTCCTGGGCTAGTGGTTCTGTTGTGTGGTGTGTGGTTGCTGGTGAGTATTTGCTTCAGGTTGGGGGGCTGTCTGTAAGCAAGGACTGGCCTGTCTCCCAAGATCTGTGAGAGTGATGGGTCGTCCTTCAGGATAGGTTGTAGATCTTTGATGATGCGTTGGAGAGGTTTTAGTTGGGGGCTGAAGGTTCTGGCTAGTGGCGTTCTGTTATTTTCTTTGTTGGGCCTGTCCTGTAGTAGGTGACTTCTGGGTACTCTTCTGGCTCTGTCAATCTGTTTCTTCACTTCAGCAGGTGGGTATTGTAGTTGTAGGAATGCATGATAGAGATCTTGTAGGTGTTTGTCTCTGTCTGAGGGGTTGGAGCAAATGCGGTTATATTGTAGAGCTTGGCTGTAGACAATGGATCGTGTGGTATGATCTGGATGAAAACTAGAGGCATGTAGGTAGGAATAGAGGTCAGTAGGTTTCCAATATAGGGTGGTGTTTTAGCATCGTAGTGTCCAGGAAGTGGATCTCTTGTGTGGACTGGTGCAGGCTGAGGTTGATGGTGGGATGGAAATTGTTGAAATCCTGGTGGAATTCCTCTAGGGCTTCTTTTCCATGGGTTCAGATGATGAAGATGACATCAATGTAGCGCAAGTAGAGTAGGGACATTAGGGGACGAGAGTTGAGGAAGCGTTGTTCTAAGTCAGCCATAAAAATGTTGGCATACTTTGGGGCCATGCGGGTACCCATCGCAGTGCCGCTGATTTGAAGGTATACATTGTCCCCAAATGTGAAATAGTTATGGGTGAGGACAAAGTCACAAAGTTCAGCCACCAGTTTAGCCATGACATTATTGGGGATAGTGTTCCTGATGGCTTGTAGTCCATCTTTGTGTGGAATGTTGGTGTAGAGGGCTTCTACATCCATAGTGGCGAGGATGGTGTTTTTAGGAAGCTCACCAATGGATTGTAGTTTCCTCAGGAAGTCAATGGTGTCTCGAAGATAGCTGGGAGTGCTGGTAACGTAGGGCCTGAGGAGGGAGTCTACATAGCCAGACAATCCTGCTGTTAGGGTGCCAATGCCTGAGATGATGGGGCGTCCAGGATTTCCAGGTTTATGGATCTTAGGTAGCAGATAGAATACCCCAGGTCGGGGTTCTAGGGGTGTGTCTGTGCGGATTTGTTCTTGTGCTTTTTCAGGGAGTGTCTTGAGCAAATGCTGTAGTTTCTTTTGGTAACTCTCAGTGGGATCAGAGGGTAATGGCTTGTAGAAAGTGATGTTGGAGAGCTGCCTAGTAGCCTCTTGTTCATATTCCGACCTATTCGTGATGATGACAGCACCTCCTTTGTCAGCCTTTTTGATTATGATGTCAGAGTTGTTTCTGAGGCTGTGGATGGCATTGTGTTCTGCACGGCTGAGGTTATGGGGCAAGTGATGCTGCTTTTCCACAATTTCAGCCCGTGCACATCGGCAGAAGCACTCTATGTAGAAGTCCAGTCTGCTGTTTCGACCTTCAGAAGGAGTCCACCCAGAATCCTTTTTGTAGTGTTGGTGGAAGGTCTCTGTGGGTTAATATGTTGGTCAGAGGTGTGTTGGAAATATTCCTTGAGTCGGAGATGTCGAAAATAGGATTCTAGGTCGCTTGTCACCATGAAAGGTTTTCCTCCTTTCCCCTCCCTGCTGCTGGTGATGGCTCATCTTAAGTGATCGCTCTCCTTACAGTGTGTATGATAAAACCCATTGCTTCATGTTCTCTGTGTGTGTATATAAATCTCCCCACTGTATTTTCCACCAAATGCATCTGATGAAGTGAGCTGTAGCTCACGAAAGCTTATGCTCAAATAAATTTGTTAGTCTCTAAGGTGCCAAAAGTACTCCTTTTGAATTAACCTTATGGCTCAGAGGGAACATGCTGGACTGTCTGTTGGGAAAAGGGAAAAGTCTGATTTCTTAGTAAGCTACTGAAGCTGGTCAATGTTGTGGCTTTGGGGATAACATTTAACTGAGAGAAAATGTGAAATAAAAACAAATGTGGAGAATCTCTGATACTTCTAGTTGTAAAGTGCATTTCATACTTACCCTTCTGATTTCTGGGCCAAATTCTGCTCTCAGTTACATATGTAACCGAGAGCAGAATTTGGATCAATACATCTACAGTTTAAAGCTTTTTTGCATTAACCTCAATTGAATTGAATATATTGCCTTGTGAAATAAAAAAAAATCTATTAATGTAAAGTCAATTTCTTGATATATTGGATTCAGCTTCTTAATTCATTCAGTCTGTGCTAGAACAGGAATAAAAATAAGTCTTTCTGAATTTGAGTACATGGCAATGCTGCACAAATCTAACTGTTCCAATAAATCTACTAATCTTGTTTTTCATAGGAAAATCCAAGCATATATAATTTTCTATTGTTTATCAGCAATGAGAAGTCAACAAAAATAAATCATAAAATGATGTTCTTTCTTCAGGAAGGTAGATACTTTGCATTATTCATTACTGATGATTATTGGAAGCTTAGTTTACAATTAAAGTAAAGTTTATAATTAAAAACTATCAAATTACTTATCACAGAAAGTTTTGATAAGTCAATTAATTTTACTGGGTTACCTGGTTGTTGGTTTTTTGTTTGTTTGTGTTTTTCTATGAAGAGCGGCTACATAAGTGAGAGGCAAATATAACACACCACATTATAAAAGCAAATGATGGGCATACAAATACAGAAATGAAAACAGATATATTTTGTTGTTTCAGATTTAACAAATCAAGTAGAGACAACTGGACTCAAGTTTCAGAAAGCAACAGCTGAAATAGGCCACTACAAAAAACTACTCATGTAAGATATTTTATTTTATTTATTTAAGGCCAAGTTTTGCTGCCACTTTGTACTCTAAACTGCTCTTCACCTTGTGATTAACTTTAAGCATGTGAATAGTCGGAAGCCAATAGGTCTTTTCAAAGCATTCAATCTCATCTCCATTTTGGTCCATATGCAAAATTATTTGCTAATATGAACCTGTACTCAGTACAGATGTATCCTCTGTAATGGTATTCTGGAAAAGGATTAAGCACTGACCACTTGCCCTTCTATGATCTAAAGGGGATGATATAGATTTTTTTCTTGAATACATTTCTTATTTTTATGAAACAAATATTTGTGCTCAAGACAATAATTTCACAAGAATAATTTGCTATCTTTCATTAACCTGTGCAATGTATGTTCTCAGTGTAGTCTAGGCCTAATCAAAGAGCAAGTCAAATATAAAGAATTTACTGTAGCAAAAATGAAAAGAATTAGCTTGCAGTATTGATAGATGTTTTAAGTAAGCCCAGAATCAAAAGGATCAAGAAGAGTAACAATTAAATAGGTGTAAGAGCTGGAAATTTTTAAGGCTTCTTGTTGTTATGGTGTTATTTCACCAATGAATAACCATGGTTAAATCTCTTATTTATATTTAAAAAAGAATGTCATTTTGCTAAATTATACCCATATTACATTCAGATTTTTAAAAGTACATTTGGAAGGGTTTTTCACTGTATAGTTAACTACATTTAATAAATGTGTTTTTCATACTGAGAGCTTGCATTACCATTAAAATACTTTATTGCTAAGCTTTCTAAATATTTGTAACTTGTTATGATCAGAATCTCTGAATGTGGAACTGAAAACTAACTACATATCATAAAGGAGACCTTGTTTAAATTTCAGGAAAGTCCATAAAAAAGATTGTTGATAGATGGTCTTAAGATTGACAATACTACTAGTTATCTCTGACTTTAAAATGTGAGATGGTTATAGTTATTTTTATTAGTGTAATATAATAATTTATTCCACTTCTGGATTTTTTTCTATAGAACAAAACATTTTCCATGGTTTGTAAGAAGTGTAAATATATGTGCACTCAATGGAAATTTTAAAGTTAAAAAACAAAACATAATCCAAAATACATTTTGCCCCAGTCCTGCCCCTTTTTAAAGTCAATGGCAAAACTCCCACTAACTTAATTGAGAGTGTGGATTTGTCTCTACACTCAGACTTCTGCTGACATAGCTATGTCAGTCAGGGGTGCCAAGAGATGTTATCCCTGGCCACAGTGTAGTTGCAGCTGTACTGGCAAAACTGCACTTTTATTAGTATAGATTGTTTCGCTTGGAGGGGTGTTTTTATTATACTTATACAAAATGCAGCTATACACTTTTTTTCAGCCACCTGTCCATGCTGCTGTGTTTTGATTTCAGAGTATTTGGCCATACTATTAACTATATTTGTACTCTGTTCAATCTTAACTGGAAAAATACAGTTAACTTGTTAATGTCATGTAATATAGCTGGATTGGTGTATCTCTTTGCTTTTACTAGAACAGATCAGGGCTATGTTGTCCATCACATATCCTTTTACTTTATCTCAGTTTTTTTAGAATTATTGGAGCTAATGTATTTAAGGAGTAGAATACCCGAGACATCCTTTCGAAGCAAATAATTACATAAAATGTAGTACTGAAGATGGGGAAGAAACATGGTGCAGAATGGTGTATGTTTCATTGTCTAATATAAAGGCCAATGTAAAGACATAGCAATCTTGTCCACCTTTAGCAAAGATTCCGTCTGTCCTCCACACAGGTCTTTAAGATAAGTCTATAAAACTTGTTTCAGAGTAGCAGCCGTGTTAGTCTGTATTCGCAAAAAGAAAAGGAGTACTTGTGGCACCTTAGAGACTAACAAATTTATTAGAGCATAAGCTTTCGTGAGCTACAGCTCACTTCATCGGATGCATTTTCAAAACTTCTGACCTTCCTTTTTCATGGTATGGGAAAAAGAAAATTAATTTAATCTCACCCTCCATTTGTGTTTCTAGCAATAATGACATATTTTAAAATTCTTATAATGCAACCACTTATTTGATGGGATACTATTCTCATCCTCAATAAACTAACAAAAGTCACTTGGCTGTTATCTGTCTCTCAACGTTCAAAAGAGGTTGCCTAGAAACTTATTTTACCTTCTTGGAGCTTTGACTTGGAGATTCTAAAAGATGTAAATTACAAATCTCTTTTTATACCTGGAGTAGAGAGATCTTTTTTTAAAAAAAGATGAACATAATGATCTATATACAGTTATTGTGTGGAAAATACAAACTATTGTTTTGTGAGAGTGCAACTTAAAGGTTTAAATGTAGGCATCATTCAGTCAGTGATGTGGCCATTGCATTGCACGGCCATGTGACAAACTCCTATCTGAAACAGGGTTGTGAGTTGATGTTAAATATCGTAGTGGCTCATTCACCTCAAGTAATCAATAAATGTTACTGAACAATGTTTTGTTCACAAATAAATTCAGTCTTTCCTTATTTAATAGTGCTGTGAGCACTTAAAGCATTTTGTAAATTAAAACTGTCTTTACTTTCATGTGACAGTTGGTAGAAATTGATATCTGGATGAATTCATTGGCTAGTTAGTTTTCTGTCCTAGAAAATTCACATGTAAGGTTGGTAAACATAGAAAAATTGAAGAAGGTTTTTTTAAAAAAAAAACCTGTTTTTCCTCTCAGTGGTTTGGAACAGAAGTTAAAAAAAATCACAATTTTAAACAATTTCATTTTTATCCTGATTTCATAGTGAAAGATATGGGCCAAGATTTTTTAAAATGGGTGCCTAAAGTTTGGCTCCTGACTTAGCATTTAGGCACTTAAATAAGTGGCTTGATTTTCAAAAGTGTTGAGTACTCAGCACCGCTTCAGTGGGAGTTAGACAACATTATTATATTTTTTCATAATTCTCCTCAACAAAGTTACTATGTTTATCTCTCCATCCAATAGAGAGATAGTGATATATGCATATTTGTGCGTGTATGTATATTTGCAGAGAGAAAGAGTTAATAATAGTGGTGTGGTATAAGAGTGTTATCGGCATGAATTTGGAACATCTGCATTACTCATGAGTAGCAAAGCTGTGAAGTCATGATGCAAAGGCCATTTAAATCAATTATAGACTTTCTGTTGAGTTCAATGGGCCTTGATCAGGCCGGGGTGAGTTAGTCAGATCATCCCAAACTAGTTTAAATCAAACTTCTTATCATACCATATCATAATGGATTCTCTATATGCCATATTTTATAGAAAAACTATTTCAGGAAAGTTTTAGTTGATTTTTAGAATTTGTATTGGTACTATTTCTTTTTATTTGTTTTTTTAATCCCTCAGTTTGCAAAGCTAGCTATTTTAGTAACTGTGAATCCACTTGTACACTGTTCAGAGGGATTCTAACAATAGCCTAAAATAGCTTTTTCTGTGACATAAGTACCACAGTTTTAAATTATTTTATCTTGGGATACAATGATTCCATGGTCCTTTTGGGAAGCTGGAAATTTCCCTTTTCTAAGGAAATAATGTTCTCATTTCTCAGTGAGTGGGGTTGAGGTAATGGAGCTTTTAGTTGTAATATTTCTAAGTATAGAAAAGATGTTACTGGTCCAAGACCTAATCTTGCTTATCCAGACCTCAGGTGGCTATAATTTTAGGGAGAAATTCTATATGCCTGGGAGGAGGACACATTTCTCTGGCAGATGTTTTCTTTTCTTTTTTTTAATGGCAGTTGTTTGAAGCTACACAGAGGTTTGGAAAGTTACAATAAGATCGGAGAAGATTGATTAATGGACAGGCAAAGATGAGGTTAGACTCTCAAAGCTGCATGACAAATCCATAAATTGCATGGCTCTGCAGTTTGTCCAATGGATAGCATCTCCACATATGTGGTGTGTGTGTGTGTAATATGTGTTATGGAGGCTTAGGAAAAGTTGTGCTGAGAATTGCACCTTGGCTATGTCTACACTAGGGAGTTGTACAAAAAAAAATCCTACTAATGGAAGACCTAGTGTAGACCTTACAGGTTTAGCTAACAAAGTGTGTAAGGTAATATCTTTTATTGGACCAACTTCTGTTGGTGAGAGAGACATGCTTTTGAGCCACACAGAGCTCTTCTTCAGATCACATGGCTACAGCTACATTGCAAATGCAACCATGGGCATTTTTTCTGGGGTTCCTATCAGTAGGAATTGTTTGTAAAATTCCCTGTGTAGACATGGATTTAAAGCAGGACTAAGTTCCGTCTGTTTCGTACTTTAATGATTGATGGGGGTCTCCAGATCTGACCCAAGAACCTGTCATGGAACAACTGAATTTTTCATGGAAGTTTTTTAGTAAGAGATATACTAACATTTTCAGAGGAAACATTTAAAAATGCTGCTATATGTCTTAACGGAAACTGAAAGAACAATCTTCAGGCAGCCCTACACACTCCCATCCCTGCTCTCTCCTACTTTTGTCTCCCCAAAGGGGATGACTGGGAATGTGAAAGGCAGAGAGTGCATGGTTATATGAGGATTCGGAATGTGAATGGGAGGGTTGGCCTAGCAGAGAGCCCAGTGTCTCAGTACTGAGGCATCAGCACAACGAGGGCTGCTAGATATTGCTTCCTCATGACCCAGGCGAATCCTTGTTGCATCAGTGCCTCAAAACAGAGGTACTTGACTCCCATCCCAGGAATTCCTCCACACATCCCACTCATTTGCCACTGAGACTCCTTTCCCCATCCCACACATATACCTGTTTTTCTCCCCTTCATTCCTACCTTGGTTCATCTTCAACAGCACCAGAGGTGAGTGAAAATGTAGAGGGAGACTGGGGGTGAGTGGGGATGGTAGGAGAGCAGGGATGTGGGTAGAGGATCATGTCCAGGAAGAATACTGTGGGAGGACATGGAAAGGAGCAAGGCTGTGATTGAGGACCATGGGGAGAAACTGAGCTGTGTACAGGGAGCCATGAGGAAGGAGTGCATTACTGTGTGGAGCAAGTACTCTTGGAAGACTTTGGACCTTTGTAACATGTCACAGGGACAAGAATGATCAACACAGATAGCTGTCAGAGTTGATATAGATTTCTTATTTTAAAAAATCCCTCAGACAAAACCATTGAATAGTTAAGATTTCTCTAGTGCACATACCATTAACCAACCACAAAAAATAGGAAATTGCTAGTTAAATCTTACCCAACCCTTGCAACCTACAACCATGATTTTACCCTCTTCACATTTTCTCACCCACAACATAAACCCTTCCTCCCTTCAGCTCCATCCAAAACATTCAACCTTAAGTCCCACCACAAACATCAACTGTTGAAAAACTACATCACTACACCTTAGATCACCCAAATAGTACCACTATAAACAATGACTTCCCAGAATAATAAACAATACTACAAACATTTCAACTTCAAAAACAGAAAACATCCAACAAAACACACTTAAACATAACCATCACCTAAACATCTTTACCATACTGCCTACTTCAACACAAAATATCGTTCCTAGCCACTCCATATGGTCAGAGTTAAAAGCTGTATTATTTGTGTGGAGGTGGAGGAAGGGAGGCATGTGCATTGCAAGTGAGGTAATGTGGAGAAGGAGAAATTGTGGTTGTTGATTGTAAGGACTGGGTAAGGACTTTCCTAATGATTTCCTGGCTTTTTTGGAGTCATTTTGGTGATACAAGCACTTGAAACCCAGTTAAGGTTGCTCAAAAAAGCTGTTTATTTGAAGAAATATAGTACATAATATAAATTTATTTATTTTATGAAGACACTGAACTTGTCTGACTCTGATTCTCTGATTGTAATTTCTCTCCTATAAGTTTTTTATCCATATCTACAGCCATTCAGTTGTTAATCTTTTGGCCTTGAGCTTACTTTTGAGTGGTACATATTTTTCCCAGCCATGCATATATATATTTATAGTATAGCTTGTTGGTAGTTTTAAGACTTCTTTAATCAGAATTATACATATGAAATATTTAAAAAACCAAGATTGATTCCTTTTTAGATAAGCATATTCCTCATGTTTAGTGTGGGCCTCAATATCATGAAAGCAACCCAAAACTTCAAAATTCTGATGAACTGTTGAGCTTGGTGATTTTACTGTTGACAAAGGCTATGATAGCTTAGATCAAGGATATACTGTATAATGTGGGTGACTAAAGTTCTATGAACAAAAGTCCTATTGACTTTTTTTTCTGTTCCTTAATAACAGAAGCCTTGTACACTAGAAGAGAAATAAGTTAGTTGTCCATCAGAAAGCCTGGTAATCTGAAAGCCTTTCTCTTCAATTGCCTTAACATTAAGCCATTCTCAATGCCAACAATCTTCCCTGCTAAGAGAACATTTTAATAGTAATAATATTTAGAGTTATGGGGCCTAATCGAATCCAATCCTCATTGAAGTCAATGAAAAGTCGCCAACTGACTTCAATGGGAGCTGCATCAAGTCCATAATATTGTACATGTCCAGAAGCTATATGAACATTAATTAATGAATCCTCACAACAACCCTATGAGGTAAATAGTAATATCTCAGTTTTGTAGAGTGCAAAGCGAGGTCCTAAATGTTGTGACCTACTGAAGGTAATACAAGTATTGCAGAGCTAGCATTCAAAATCAGAAGTCTGTCTGTCACATTTCTTAGTGCTATGCTCAGTTCCCTAAGACGCAAGTGAATTGAGCTGCTAATAAAATTTCAATGCACCAGTGCCCCTTTTGTGCTATCTTTTCTAGGGAAGCTGGGATAATTAAAAAATAGTACTATATAAATGACTTCTGTGAGTATTTTAATAAGGAAACCTAATGTGTTTAATTTACTTTGTCCTATAATTTGTTAAGATGAATTGGGTTTCTTCTGTTGGCTAGTCTTCATGTCTGACTCCATTTAGAATGTGTTTGCTCTCTTGTGTGGTATATATTTGTTCTGTGTTTGTTTGGTACTTTTGATGAGCAAATTTAAAGTTTATTTCCTAACTGAAGTATGGAGAAGTTAGTGTGAATATAATTTAAAATGTGTTTGCTTTCTTCCATTGAGTTGGCTGTGTGTTTACTTTTCCATTCCAAAGACAGTATTTTTCTCTCTCTTCTACTTCAGGGCTCAGTCTGTTTACTTCACTCTGTGGAAGAATTTTGTTGGTTAATCTTTACTCTTATACTGAACACTGTGTTGTAATGTAAGTCAGTTTATCATCAGGCCTTTGATACGTATGTGCAGTATAGGGAAATATACTAAAAAGTAGCAAGTCAGGAATCTTTTAAAAGTTATTTTAGTGCTCCTGAAAGTTGCCAAGTTGCACTGGAAACTGAAATCTCCTTTAAGTACAAACTTCCACTCAGTCCTCCAAATTATTTTCTGCCCTAAACCCTGTTCTGAAAGATCCCCTTTTACAATTGAGAGGATGGTAAAGTCTCTGTGACCGTTCAATCCTTCATCTCTCTGGTTGTATTGTCAATACTGGTTGCCAGTTGCGATGGTGAATAGTGATTTCTGTGATGTTGATATCAATACACTAGGAACCCAGAGCCACAAGCTGTCAGGAGCAGAGACAAGCAGCTGCACAGGTATGGCCACACCATGTGTGGAGGAGGGGGAAGATGAGACCCAGTTGGCATTTCCCTCTCCCTCCACCCACCTTCTCAGACCCAGAACTGTTTAGGAGAGAGCCTCCAAGGAGCCTTTGTTCCAAGCAGCCCACCCTACCTGTGTAATACAGGGAAGAAAGAAATTGTAGCCATAGATTCAAGTCAGCAGGAGCAGAGACTAAGAGCTGCAGCAGGGATCTTTGAATGCTGATTGCATACATCATCATCATCATCATACTACTTTCTGCAGTTTTTGCTTTGGACATTCTTTCCTCTCTGTTAATTGGCTATTCATTCTAACTCTCTCCTTTCCTCTCCTTCACAATCTCTTCAGTGCAGCCTCAATTCACCTGCTCTCCACATTCCCCTCTTTGTCTCCTTCTCTTTCCTTCCATGATCACTCTTAACCTCTCTCTTAATTTCCCTGAGGCTGTTGGCCTGTCCCCTGAGTCAACGAAGAGGTGATACCATGCCCAGAGTCTGGTTCAGGCCCTTTTCTCAGGACTTCAACTTTATTTTTTCCACAGTAAATGAGTACAGCCCAGCGATCATCCCTTCCCCCAAACCTAGGGTCTTCTGCAGAAGACCTATCTACTTCCTATGGATTTCCACTATGCAGGCCACTTGCCTGGGAGTCATACCCTGCTCTAGGGCCTCCTACAGGCGCCAAACTAAATCTTGACCCAGGGGCGTCTTTCCAGAGCCAGCCTACTCCTTGCAGTGCTCTACCCCAACTGAGACACTTGCTGGCTTTTATAATCACCTGATCCCTAGCTGTGAGGCAGCTGATACCAACTCCCCTTAAAGGGACAGCCATCTGTGAAAGTCACTTGCCCCTTTCTTTGTCTTTCTGTTTACTTAATCCCCTTTCAACAAAATCCACCCCCCATGCACACACAAATAACAAACAACACCAAAATATATTATTGTGGAAGTAAAATGACATTTGCAGACCATCATATTGTTCATTCTGATTACGTGTTATATTCCTTTCCTCTGATCCTTTGTCTGTCTTGCCTATTTAGATCATAAGCTGTTTGGGTCAGGGATAGTCTCTTACTCCATTTGTACAATGCCAGGCAATGGGGCCCAAATCTTGGCTGGGGCCTCTAAGTACTACTGTAATAATAATAATTAATTAATAGCTAGGAACCAGAGTGAGACCGCTAGTTTGTTTCACATAGGCCCCCACTTACAAATCTTAAATTAGAAATCTTAAACTTGAGCATTACTCAAACTGGGGCTGATAGTAGTTACTAAGGACCATCCACCAACTGGGGATAGACAGAGGGCATTGCAAACATTCAGACTTTAGTTCTTGTCTAAGTCCCTGATTCCAGCAAAACACACATTCCATTAAATTTACAATGATTTAACAGGACTACTCATGCGCTTAAAGTTACACGTATGCTTCACTGGTAGGTCTGTTTGAGACAGGATTAAAAATGTGTGTGTATATGTTCAGTATATTTGATATATCTATTCAAAGATGTACAGAGAGCGTGACAACACCACAGTTTAATAAATCTCCCTGTAGGGAAATTTTTCATGGTATTCAACTAAAATAAAAAGCGTGAAACTGTTAACAAATGAAGTCCAAATCATTTAATGAGTAAAGGCTTTGATTTTTGGGGTCTAATGTATACTTTATGAATTGTTATATTTTAGGATGAAATCAAAGGAAGTTGACATCTGTCAAAGTGAACTTCAAAAGCTGGAGTATGAAAATGGAATGTCTAAATGCAGGTTTATTTCAGAATTGTGTATATTTTATATACAAATGATGAGAGAGATCAAATTATTTTTATTTTTATTATTTTAATATTCCTAATTTTTTAACCACAGGTCTTTTGGTACTTATAACTTTTATATTTTTTCTTATTGTATTTGAATGATCATTCTAGTTAGCTTCACAAAGATGTTCTTCAGCCTTCTTTTTCCTTTATTTTTTGTCTTTGTGTAATATTCCCTTTTACAAGCAAAAATTATCTCAGGATATCTTTTATCTATAAAGAAAAATGCATCAGCTGTGATATTTTGGTGATTTATTATTATTATTATTATTATTATTATTATTTATTATTTATTATTTAGACTTACTAAAGATCTAAAAGAAAAAGAAGAGTCTTTGCTAGTTTGCCAACAAGTATGCAAACGTTTACAGGAAGAAGTGGCAGAGAAAGAAAGGCAAGAAGAAGATCTAAAAAAAAGAACCAGTTGCTCAGAGAGTGAACTGGAAACAATTAAAGCTCTTCTTAGACAGAGAGAGGAAGAAGTAGTAATGCTGAAACAAGAAAGGTAATTAGAAATGACTCACCATGCATAGTTTTGCATAGCTTGATTTTTGCCTAGATTTTCTTTCTGAGGATATCTTGAAATAAAAAGTCCCCTAAAAGTCATACCTTCAGACTTCCTTACTTTTATCAAAAAAGTAAAATCATTATAACTCCATGTGCCTAATGTGAAGAGTATGCTACAATATCTATCAGAAAATAGCATAATGAATTTTTAAAACAAAAAATGTGTAGTAGTTATTGATATTCACATTTATTACAGTTTAAATTAAAGAGCACCTTTAGTTTAGAAGCAACCGAAAAAACAAGATGTTATCAAAGCATTGCAGTTTATCAGTCTTGTTTCTGTCATGGGATAAGGACATTTCTATATATTATTTGTAAGTAATGCTGTCTTTTTGTTATGGCAAAAAATGAGAAAAGTCATGAGTTCGTTATAGCAAAAATCTAAAGAGTCATAACATTAGTTAAAAAAGGAAGCGCCGCACCATACAATATTTTAATTAAAGCTATGTTTGTATTCCATTAGAATGGCGTAATAGTTTAAAAGTATATAAAGATAGCAGAATATCCAGCTACATGTGAATTTAGATATGTTCTTTAAAACACTGGCTAGTATATCTTGTTTTGATTAAGAATGTTACACATTCCTAAATTATTTAGTTGTACAGATTTTCTTTAATCTCTAAATACAGTAAATTTTTATACCAACAGTTGGAATGTGCTCCAGAAGCTAATTAATGGATTACAAGAGCATTAAAATTGCCATACTGGATAATGTAGCCTAATAGCTGGTATCAGATGCTTCAAAGAAAGGAGTAAGAAATACTAAAGAGGGCAGTTATGCAATCACAGAGAAAATTTCTTCCTTAGAAGAATGAGAGTTAGGCTTCCAAAGATCTAGGCTTTTTTTATTGTAATTCTGAATATTTGTGTTGTCTAAATCAATGGTTCCCAAACTTGTTCCACTGCTTGTGCATGGAAAGCCTCTGGCGGGCCGGGCCGGTTTGTTTACCTGTCGCGTCCGCAGCCGCTTCCAGCAGTTCCCATTGGCCCGGAGCAGCAAATCACGGCCACTGGGTTGGCTGAACCTGCGGACGCGGCTGGTAAACAAACCGACCCAGCCTGCCAGGGGCTTTCCCTGCACAAGCGGCAGAACAAGTTTGGGAACCTCTGGTCTAGACAAATAGCCAATCCTTTTGAATCCTACTAAGCTATTGGTCTCAGTAATACCTGTAGCAATGAGTTCCACTGGCTAATAGAGTTATATATGTAATTTGAGAATGATCATCACTTTTTATTAAGGAAAAAATCCTCTAAAAGTTGCAGGGGGATTTTGTCACTAAGTTCTGGGCATGGCAAACATTCCACTTTTGTTATACTTTGTAATGTTATTCTTCATACTCCTGAGTTCCAGTCCATTCTGCAAAGTCAGAAGCCTTCACTACCATATTTACTGAAGTAGTAAGCTTTGATTAAACGTTTGGGCATGTGCATGCCTGAAGGGCTACAGGTATGAATAAGAATTATAGTGTAATCTTTCAGTTTGATGCCCGTCTCTTAGTTAAATCATTACAAAATTAAATAATAAAAATAAAAAAAAATCCGTACCTATTTCCCTGAACTCGCCATCCTCTTTGACAAACCTTCCAGTAGCTTTCAAACAGCAAAAACGGTGATAATCCCTTTCATTGGCCAAAAAATACTGCATTTTGAAAGTGTTATCTATGTGGAATAATGCTGCACTCTCATCCAGTGTACTGATAAAGTGACTCTACTTGCAAAAGAGGCACTTTGAAAGCAGCAGTTGAAGCAGCATTTAGTCATATACATTTTGACATTGCTAGCAGCTAAACCTCTCCAGATCTTTTTTTGGGTTGCACACTTTGTTGCTTCTGTAGCCCAAGCTGTATGTTCAGCAGCCCCTCCCTACACACACATACCACTGTGGTCAGAACTCTGTTGATTTTGGTAGAAATCAGGCTTTTCCAGTTTTCCAATTTTCACCAAACTCAAAAGGATTCTTCTGGGGGGTGAGGGGTCTGGCTGAAGTGGGGGGAGTGTGGGATGTAACTGAGGGAGGGGGTGGCCAGAATGGGGATGAGAGGCCCTGGTTGGGGAGCTGGCCAGAGTTGGAGGGCATGGGTCCCAGCTGAGGGGAGGCTGGCCAGAATGGCATGAGGGGCCCACTAACCCTCACTCTAAACCCTAATCCTGAGGTGTATCCAAAGTGACTGCTCCCCTGCCACAGGCCTCTGGGAGGTCACTGCCTCACCCCTGTATCCTGAGTGACCAAATGATGATTTGGGTGAAAATCTGGCTTTTCTGGTTGTCCTGTTTTCATCAGAATCAATAAGGTTCTGCCCACTGATGCCTAGAACATTCCCTGAAATTTTGGATTTGATCATATGTGGTTTTCAAAAGTTACGCCATTAAAGGCAGACATAGAAATGCCATTGAGTAGTGTGGAGCCTCTCTTTACTCAGCAATCTTGTCTTCTTCATAATCCTGTTTTAAACTCATAGAATCTGAACCTTCAGTTCAAACTCAGGCAAAACTCCTATTGAACTTAGTTGTAGTTAACGCAAATTAGGTTTTCAGGGTCAGGGTCCCAGAGCATTTTAATCTTTCCAATACTTTAAATTGTTTGCATTAATATACCAGCTATAACAATCCTGGCAAATATCTATAATACATGCATTTTATGGGACCTCATCCAATGCCTGCTGAAGTCAGTAGAAAACCTCCTACTGACTTGAGTGGGATTTGAATTGGGCCTAGAGCATCTTTCATCCAAGGACCTCAAACGTGAATTAAACCTTCCATCACTCCTATGAATTAAATAGGCCCCAGTTTTCAGAAGTGGCTTTTAATTTTGTGTGAATGTTCTTTTGGGTGCCCAATTTTAGAATTTTCAGATACCAAGTAGTACAATAGTACAGCTATTCTCCGCCTCAGTTTAGCCCTAATTCAGGAAAGCATCCCAATTCAGGACAACACTTAAGCACATGCTTAAAATTAAGCACACTCTAAAGTGAAGCCATCAATAGGGAGGACTTAAACATGGGTTTAAGTGCTTTCTTGAATTAGGGTCTTTGAGCAATAGGTGTTCAGCATATTGAAAGATCAGTTCCAAGGTGACTAAAGATGGACTCCCAAAAATTGAGACACAGAATTATAAGCCACTTTTGAAAAACTTGGCAATGCTAGGAACAGATTCAGTTTTCCACAGTAAGTGTGATTAATCACTGGAACAAACTACCAAGAAAAGTGGTGGATTCTCCATCTCTTGATGTCTTCAGATCAAGATTGGATGCTTTTCTGGAAAATATGCTTTAGCCAAACACAAATTATTAGGCTCAGTATAGTGGTAACTGCATGAAAGGTAATGACCTGAAACAGTGGTTCTCGACCAGGGGTATGCGTACCCCTGGGAGTACACAGAGGTCTTCTAGGGCAGTGGTTCTCAAAGCCGGTCCGCCACTTGTTCAGGGAAAGCCCCTGGCGCACCGGACCGGTTTGTTTACCTGCTGCGTCCGCATGTTCGGCCAATTGCAGCTCCCACTGGCCGCAGTTCACCATTCCAGGCCAATGGGGGCTGCAGGAAGCGGTGTGGGCCAAGGGACGTCTTTCTCTGCAGCCAGGGATCTGATGGCACTCCCAGTACTGCTGACCCAGGTGGGGCAAGATCCGGCATTGGCGAGTATGTTGAACAGAAAGGAGCATGTTGCCCTGAGCTCCATTCAAGCACCAGGTCTTTCAGTTACCGACCAGAGGAAAACTGACCCTGCTGATGTTGGCGAAGATTTCCCCACTCTGGCACCATTCCCTGGATTCTCAGCACTGGCTGGTGGAAGTGAGGCATACTACCCCCCAGGGGTCTGCAAGCCAACTTGTCATTGGAGTTGGAGGTGGATCCAGCCAAGGGGCCAGTACCAGAACCCAGCTTATGTTCCATCGTATCCTGGTGCGGTTGCCTCTCTAGGCAACCAGTGGGCAGTGGCCTATGCAGGTCCAATGGCCTTTTTGGAATCTGTGGGGTTACCTCCCTATCGGGACTGCCTTTCAGCTGTTCACACTTAGTGGCTTCCGAGAGAAGAGCCCCTCCGCCACTCCATCTGGCACCCAACTTGGACTCCGGTACCGATTCTCAGGATTTGGGGCTACATGATGTGATTGGTGCAGAAGAAGAGGAGGAAGGCCCCCTGCCAGTGTACGCTTCCTCCTCCTCCTCCCCAGATGAAGTTGTGTCAGGTTTGAGTGGATGGGGGACCTCGGAGTGACTTTAGACTTCACCAGGAGCTATTGGAAAGGGTAGCTTCTAACCTAGGGTTGGAAATGGAGATGCTTAAAGAATCCTACCACAGCCTGATTGACATCTTGGCTGTGGAGCCCCAATCAAAGGTGGCCATACCCTCAATGAGGCTGTTATGGCTCCAGTCAGATCCCTATGACAGACCCTGTCCTCTTTGCCACCCACTTCAAAAAGAGCAGAGGGAAAGTACTTTGTTCCCTCTAACAGGTATAAGTACTTATATTTCCATCCTCTCCTCCCTCCCCTACGTCCCTTCTGGTTGCAACAGCCAACGAAAGAAACGGGCAAGGGCTGCAGGTTGCAACCCCCAAGTCAAAGGACTCAAAGAAGCTGGACTTGTTTGGTAGAAAGATTTATTCTCCTGGTGGATTATAGCTCCACTTCTCCAACCAGCAGGCCTTGCTTGGGCAATACGATTATAACATCTGGGACTCCATGTCTAAATTCAAGGACTAACTGCCCCAAGAATCCAGACAGGAACTCTCCGCTCTGGTGGAAGAAGGAAAGACTATAGCCAGGGTCTCCCTCCAGGCTTCCCTGGATGCAGCTGACATGGCTGCTAGAATGATGGGCGGTAGTCATGCGAAGGTGCACTTGGCTCCAATCCTCAGGCATACCACCTGAGGTTTAGCAGACCATTCAGGATCTTCTGTTTGAGGGACTTCCTTCTTTTTGGAACAGACAGATGCAAAATTCCATGGCCTGAAGAATTTTAGGACCATCCTCATGTTCCTAGGCCTCTTTTCCCCAGCAGTTTCGAGGAAGAACTTCAGGCCTCAACAACTGGTCTGCTTCTTGGTTCCTCCACTGTGCCAAGACCTGTTTAAAAAACGAAGCAGGGATTGTAAGTGCAGGCAACTGCCCTCTTCCACCTCAGTCCCACTACTGGGCCTGCAGAGATGTCCAGGAGGCCCCAAGCAGAACTTCTGAAGAGGCGCTCAAGGGCATAATATCAGTTCCCGTACTGGATCCTGCCCCCATTTCTTTTCAGACTGACTCTCCTACTTCAGCCCAGCGTGGTCTCTCATCACCTCAGACCATTGGGTGCTGAGTATGGTGGAGAGAGGTTATACCCTTCCATATTCTTCCATCTCCCATCCCCATCCCTCTTCAGGAACCCTTCTCACGAGCAACTTCCAGTCTAGGAGGTGCAAACCGTACTTCGGGTAGCGGCTGTGAAGGAGGTGTTTTAGAACTTGAGAGGGAAAGGGTTTTACTCCTGTTATTTCCTAATCCTGAAGGCCAAAGGGGGTCTCCGACCCATTCTAGACCTGCGTTGCCACAACAGTTATCTCAAGAAACTGAAGTTCTGCATAGTCTCCCTCGCCTCCATTATCCCCTCCCTGGATCTAGGGGACTGGTATGCCACGCTCGACTTGAAAGATGCCTATCTCCACATCTCCATTTTCCAGGGCCACAGACGGTTCCTAAGGTTCATCATGAACCAGACCCACTACCAATTCACTGTCCTCCCTTTCGGCCTGACAGCAGCCCCTCAAGGTTTCACAAAATGCATGGCAATGGTGGCAAAAGATGAGGTATACAAGTCTATCCTTACCTCGATGACTGGCTGATCAAGGGCCAGTCTGAGGCACAGGTAAGAGCCAGCATCGGTCTAGTCTAAACTACCTTCCAAGTCCTGAGCCAATTGATAAACAAGCAGAAGTCAACTCTCATACCATTCAGAGGACAGAGTTTATTGGTGCAGTGCTTAATTCCACCTGGGCCAGAGCCTTCCTCCCAGAGGCTTGCTTCCCAATAATATTGATGCTGATATCGCAGGTCAAGGCCCACCTTGTCATGACAGCCCATTTCTGCTTGTAACTTTTAGCCACATGGCCATGTACACTTACATGGTGCAGCATGCAAGACTGCGCCTCAGACCCCTTCAAGCTTGGCTGACCTCAGTGCACTTGCGGAGCCATCAGCATTTGGTCTCAGTGCTTACAATTCCTGCCCCAGCCCTTGCCTCCCTTGACTGGTGGAGGGATCCCCGGTCAGTGGGCTATTCCCTTTGTCACTCCCCAGCCACTGGTAGCCCTAATCTCAGATGCATCTGATCTAGGTTGGGGGCTCACCTGGAAAAACCTCAGGACTCAAGGCCTATGGTCCCAGGAGGAGCTCTTCTTGCATATAAAAGTCAGAGAGCTCAGAAATGTCTGCCTAGCATGCCAGGTGTTTCTACCCCAGATTGCAGGCAAGGTTGGGTGCGTACTTATGGACAACACAGCAGCCTTGTTTTATATCAACAGGCAGGGAGGAGTGCGCTTGTCCATCTTGTGTCAAGAAGCCATTCTCTTGTGGGATTTCTGCGCTGAGCATTTCATCCACCTCAAAGCTTCTCACCTTTCGGGAGCCCAGAACACTCTGGCAGATAACCTCAGCAGATCTTTCTCTTATCACCACAACATGTCCCTTCACCCTGACGTAGCCAAGACCAACTTCCAGAGGTGGGGGTTTACCCTTGTAGACCTGTTTGCAACCCACAGAACAGCAAATATCAGCAGTTTTGCTCATTACATGGTCACAGCCCAGGCTCGCTCACAGATGTCTTCCTCCTCCCATGGACAAAGCTCTTGTTCTGTGCGTTTTCCCCCCATTCTTCTTGTGCACAAGGTCCTGCTGAAAGTCAAGCAGAACAAAGCAAGGGTTATTCTTATAGTCCCCACATGGCTGCGTCAGCACTGGTTCTGCATGTTGTTGGACATGTCAGTAGTGGCCCTCTTGCCATTCTGTCCCTTCACGGACCTGATCTCGCAAGATCACAGCTGATTGCTCCACCCGAGCCTCAAGGCCCTCCACCTAATATGCACACACTTAACATGGAATGGACATGAGAACACATCTCGAAGAACAACCGTTACAGAAAGGTTAGTAACTGTTTTTTACCAACTGTATTACACATTAGTTACTGGCATCGTTTAAGAATATTTTTTCTTGTAGTTAAATATTAGCTAAGTTAGTTATGAACTTACTCAGCACTACTCAGTGGTCTGATTCAAAACTTTTTGCAGTATTGTAATGTTTTGAGTTCAACTAACTATAACTGCCGTTCTTTTTATTATTGTATCCATTATAGTCACATAAAGTTAGGTGAAAATCAACTTGAGAAAATATTAAAATATTTGCACTTTATATCAAGATATATGGAACTGTAAGCACATATAATATTGTGTGTAAAAAAAAAAGGCATATGGCAGAACTACAACAGTATTATATAAATAATTATTACTGTAGTTCCTGGAGGCCCCAGTCAGGATTGAAGGGCCCCATTGTATTATGTACCAAAAACACAGAGTAAAAGATGGTCCCTGCTGCAAAGGGTTTAACTGCAAGAAAATTCATCTAGGCATAATACCTCTTTTAGTTTCATGTTTTTGTGGTTTCTAGGGAGTTGACGCTGATTTCTCATCAGAACAGAATAGAGCAGCTGCAGGAAGCACTAAGACAGAAGATTCTGAACGAAGATAACTGGAGGGAAAAGGTGATATTGTATTTCTAGTTGGTACTGTTTTTATTTGTTTTCTTTAGTCCTAGTCACTTGTCAAGAACCTGTGTACAGAGCCAGATTTAACTTTTCCAGTCCAACCATGTCTATAGTATTCTTTATGCATAGTTTTCAAGTGTGTAATCCCTAGACAGATTAAAGGCTGAATGCAAAAGATTTTGCTATGATCATAATGTTAATTTTGCAGCACTTCATTGGTAAATGAGATTGACCATTGTTGGAGATGTGGAGAGAAAAATGCCTTTCCCTACACCTGGGTATAGCTGCATCCAATACCAATATATTTTAATACCTCAAAGAAAACTATAAAAGAAGAAATAATATCCAGACAAACAAAAGTTTTTGCTCATCAATCCAGCTATGCGTAACTGTAAACGCAATAACAACTAACCAAGTGGACTGTTTTATTTAGCATATTGTGATTTATGAGATGTTAATTCTGGAGCTTAACAAAACCAGATTTTTGCACCTTTTTATGCTTTTATTCACAGCAAATAGAATATCAGGGTGAGAAGGGACCTCAGGAGATCATCTAGTCCAACCCCCCCTCAAAGCAGGACCAATCCTCAATTAAACATCCATATCCCTAAATGGCCCTAAATGGATTGAACTCACAACCCTGGGTTTAGCAGGCCAGTATTCAAACCACTGAGCTATAGGGTTCACCCCAATAATAATTATTAAATAAATAAATAAGTTGAGATGCCAAAGAAACAAACAAATTCAACTGAATTCTTACCATACAATTGAAAATGACTACTAGATAGAGTTTAATATCATGCTCATTGCTTGGGGCAATAGAACAGTGAAGAAGTGATAATGACTGTTGAAACCTTATATTCCCTTTCTGAATTCTATTTTTGAAACATAGAGTTTATTGTCCTCTTAATATGAGCCCATAACTCCCATTAATATATCATTGGAAGTTATGCACATGCATGGAGAGGAAAATGGACCTCAAAACTAGTTATGTCATCTATAGAGTCAAGGCTGGCAATAGCGACACTTGTTTTCAGTTTAAAGGTTTACCTTAAAGGAAATAAAAGTTAGGGAAATCCTGAAGTGATGGGCACAGAGCTAAGAATACAGGAGTGCAGAAGGAGATTCTATTACTGATTCTATTTCTACCTCTTTTAGTGTCTGCGTCTTTAAAGGTGACCTTTGCCATCTCTGCCAAATAATCATCTGCTGCTGATGCTGCTGTTGTTTTATACATGTCCTCCACACTCCCACAGAGTAGAGATGTGTGAAAGTAAGGACCTCTTTTGGAGAAATGTACTGTGAGAACTGTCTCTATTACATTTCAAGTGATTTTACCCTCCTGCAGTTGAACTTCTCCATGAAATGGCATGGCATTGGTTATTTTATTCATTGAATTATACAGAAGTGTGAAAAGCCACTTTCACATAACATTTCTTTTTTCTTATTTTTGAGTGGTACTAGGATAGTGACCAACTCTGACACTTTTCTTTTGTGAGGGAAAGAGAAGGTGTGAAGCAGAATAAGAATCTTGTTAAATAAACATGCACTTTTTTGATAGGGACAAGGAGAAAAGTGAAGTAAAGATTGCATATGAGGAAAAGGATAGTTAGCAGAATGGGGCAGGCAGAGCTGATTGCTCTGGGTAAGTTTGGGGATAAATTGCCTTAGCAGAGGAACAGGCTTTCTGATATATGCTCCCCTCCCTCCCCCCCCCCCCCACACACTGTGAAAAAGAGGTTTCAGAGTAGCAGCCGTGTTAGTCTGTATTCGCAAAAAGAAAAGGAGTACTTGTGGCACCTTAGAGACTAACAAATTTATTAGAGCATAAGCTTTCATGAGCTACAGCTCACTTCATTGGATGCATTTGGTGGAAAAAACAGAGGGGAGATTTATATACACACACAGAGAACATGAAACAATGGGTTTATAATACACACTGTAAGGAGACTGATCACTTAAGATAAGCCATCACCAGCAGCGGGGGGGGGGGGAGGAAGGAGGAATACCTTTCATGGTGACAAGCAAGGTAGGCTATTTCCAGCAGTTAACAAGAATATCTGAGGAACAGTGGGGGGTGGGGTGGGGGGGGAGAAATAATATGAGGAAATAGTTTTACTTTGTGTAATGACTCATCCATTCCCAGTCTTTATTCAAGTCTAAATTAATTGTATCCAGTTTGCAAATTAATTCCAATTCAGCAGTCTCTCCTTGGAGTCTGTTTTTGAAGCTTTTTTGTTGAAGGATAGCCACTCTTAGGTCTGTAATCGAGTGACCAGAGAGATTGAAGTGTTCTCCAACTGGTTTTTTAATGTTATAATTCTTGACGTCTGATTTGTGTCCATTCATTCTTTTACGTAGAGACTGTCCAGTTTGGCCAATGTACATGGCAGAGGGGCATTGCGGGCACATCTCCAACGAGAGACTGCTGAATTGGAATTAATTTGCAAACTGGATACAATTAATTTAGGCTTGAATAGAGACTGGGCATGGATGAGTCATTACACAAAGTAAAACTATTTCCCCATGTTATTTCTCCACCCCACCCCACCCCACCCCCCACTGTTCCTCAGATATTCTTGTTAACTGCTGGAAATAGCCTACCTTGCTTGTCACCATGAAAGGTTTTCCTCCTTTCCCCCCCCCCCCCCGCTGCTGGTGATGGCTTATCTTAAGTGATCACTCTCCTTACAGTGTGTATGATAAACCCATTGTTTCATGTTCTCTGTGTGTGTATATCAATCTCTCCTCTGTTTTTTCCACCAAATGCATCCGATGAAGTGAACTGTAGCTCACGAAAGCTTATGTTCTAATAAATTTGTTAGTCTCTAAGGTGCCACAAGTACTCCTTTTCTTTTTGTGAAAAAGAGATTAGTCATGGTTCTGAGACATGTATATGGGCTATGTCATTGTGAAAGTAACTCAAGGGCACACACACAGAGGTATATTCAACTCTGCTTATGCTCCCCAAACCTGTGCTGCACCAAGAGAAGAGAACTGCTTATGCAAAAAGCCAGTAAGTTCATGCAGTGTATGGACTACAGCAGGAGGAGGCAAAATTAAACACCTCTTCTAACACAATCCACAAGCTGGATCCCTTCCCAAAGTTTATGTATAGTCCTAGCATTACTGACACTACTTGTATTCCCCAAAAAGAGAGTTACAGGACTTAAGAATAGGAATTGAAAACTTAATAAAATCATATAAATAAATAAATAAAATAATATCAGACAGGAGCAGCAGCAGATAAGGTGGGTACTGCTGACAATTCAGAGAATAAATCATGGTTCAGTTACAGACCACGCTGTATGTGGTGTATATAAAACTAAAGTAATAGAAATGAAAAAGGTGGGGGGGAAATGCCCTACTTCTACCCACACATGGCTAGGTGAATGTTATGTATAAAGGATCAGCCAAATACAACTTTCACATTTTCCAAGTTTACCCCATTCAAATGTGAGATCCCAATTGAAATAATACTTTCCTCATGGCCTGCTTGAAGGAATAAAAAAAGCAGTAAAATACATAAACAAACATGCACATCCCAGCATAGTGAGACTACCTGTAGGGCATGCAGTAAATCAGCCTCCCTTCATATATAAAACACTCAATAAAACAGCTTCCTCGTTGCAAAACAGCATATAAAATACATATTAAGCCAGCCTCAACACTGGAAAAATCCATTAAAAACTAGGTATGGGGAAACTTCAGAAGTTTTAAAGTTTGATTCTGATAAATATCCATAAGTCAGCAACAGGGCCCTTCATACCCATCAATCCTCTTTTCTCCAACAGGTTCTTTGAGACAGTACTCACCTCTGCAGGATTCTTGCCTTCTTACCTAATGTTATCTTACTGGGAGGGAAGACTCCATGGTATCTTTTGGGAGTGTATTTTCTTTTCTCCGCCTCTGACAGCTGTGAGGAAAAAGTATAAATTAACCTTTGCTTATCCTCTTGAACACATGGGGTAGGCTAAACTATTTAAGTAATCTTAAAAAAATATCATGGTATGAAACCCAACCAACTTAGCCCACAACTTGAAGTTGTAACTACAAAAGTGCACTGGATTTTTTACCAACAAAATGCCTTCATTTCATGTACTTATTTTAAATGTCTGCACTAGTGCTAGTTTCATTTCAGTTCATCAGGATTTATTATAATCCACATACTTGGACAAGATTTTTCAGTCCTTTTTAAATAAATATATACTTGGTATATAGATCCAGACTGAGGGAAGTATTTCCAGCTGATTTTTTAAAATATACACATACCAATCAAGTACATTTACAAAGGCATATTTGTAAGTGTTATTTATATCATTCAAAAATATTATGTTCAGTCAATTAGATTTTATCCTCTACCCATGCAAAAGATCTGTATGTTTTACCACATAATATACTAATCTACCCATGCAGAGTTATACCAGGAGTGCGGTCTAATTCACAAACGGTAATACTCTTCACATGCTTGCCCTAATCTTACTTCACCATTCCTTCTCTCCAATAGTCTCTGGAGTCAATGGATATGGTACTATGCCCTGGGGCTAGCATATAACCTTTTGTAACCCTGACCCAGGTCGTGAGGCAGTGGAGAACTGGAGACCATAACTGGAATTTTCAAAGGGGCTAAGAGAACTGACTTCCAATGGGATTTGGATGCCTAACTATCTTAAGTCTCTGTAAATATCCAGCCCATTTTCTGACCAGCACACCTTTACACACACAAAAAGGTATTTCAGGCAAAGAATTGTCACAATGAATTAAGAGATCAAGTGGGAAGGAGGGATAATATTGAACAATAACTTTGAATTTTCTGACTCAAGCCTTAAACTTTTTTGTAACTACGATTTTCTTTTTTTGGTTCAATATGTGAGCTATATTTGTGAACTCTATTTAGTCTCAACAAAGTTTTTGGACTGTTAATAATAATCTGTTATGTCTCTCTTAAAACGTTTTAATTTCACTAGTACAGGATATAATTTTAATAAGAGGTCACACAGTTTGCATAATCAGAATCTGTTGTGCAGCTTGACATAAAAATTAGATAAAAGACTAGTACAAATAAGAGAGAGCAATTATATCTTTGCTAACATAGTCATTAAAATTTGGTGAAAGTCAAGTGCTCTGAAAATGCTCTCATCAGACAAAAGAATAACTAATGTGACATTCGCAAAAAGAAAAGGAGTACTTGTGGCACCTTAGCGACTAACAAATTTATTAGAGCATAAGCTTTCGTGAGCTACAGCTCACTTCATCGGATGCATTTGGTGGAAAAAACAGAGGGAAGATTGATATACACACACAGGGAACATGAAACAATGGGTTTATCATACACACTGTAAGGAGAGTAATCACTTAAGATAAGCCACCACCAGCAGCGGGGGCTGGGGGGGGTGGGGGGGGGTGGGGGAGGGGGGGAACCTTTTATGGTGACAAGCAAGGTAGGCTATTTCCAGCAGTTAACAAGAATATCTGAAAAAAGAAAAGCAGTACTTGTGGCACCTTAGAGACTAACAAATTTATTAGAGCATAAGCTTTCGTGAGCTACAGCTCACTTCATCGGATGCATTCGATGAAGTGAGCTGTAGCTCACGAAAGCTTATGCTCTAATAAATTTGTTAGTCTCTAAGGTGCCACAAGTACTGCTTTTCTTTTTGCGAATACAGACTAACACGGCTGCTACTATGAAAAAAGAATATCTGAGGAACAGTGGGGGGTGGGGTGGGGTGGGGGGGAGAAATAACATGGGGAAATAGTTTTACTTTGTGTAATGACTCATCCATTCCCAGTCTCTATTCAAGCCTAAGTTAATTGTATCCAGTTTGCAAATTAATTCCAATTCAGCAGTCTCTCCTTGGAGTCTGTTTTTGAAGCTTTTTTGTTGAAGGATAGCCACTCTTAGGTCTGTAATCGAGTGACCAGAGAGATTGAAGTGTTCTCCAACTGGTTTTTGAATGTTATAATTCTTGACGTCTGATTTGTGTCCATTTATTGTTTTATGTAGAGACTGTCCAGTTTGACCAATGTACATGGCAGAGGGGCATTGCTGGCACATGATGGCATATATCACATTGGTAGATGCGCAGGTGAACGAGCCTCTGATAGTGTGGCTGATGTGATTAGGCCCTATGATGGTGTCCCCTGAATAGATATGTGGACAGAGTTGGCAACGGGCTTTGTTGCAAGGATAGGTTCCTGGGTTGGTGGTTCTGTTGTGTGGTGTGTGGTTGCTGGTGAGTATTTGCTTCAGATTGGGGGGCTGTCTGTAAGCAAGGACTGGCCTGTCTCCCAAGATCTGTGAGAGTGATGGGTCGTCCTTCAGGATGGGTTGTAGATCCTTGATGATGCGTTGGAGAGGTTTTAGCTGGGGGCTGAAGGTTCTGGCTAGTGGCGTTCTGTTATTTTCTTTGTTGGGCCTGTCCTGTAGTAGGTGACTTCTGGGTACTCTTCTGGCTCTGTCAATCTGTTTCTTCACTTCAGCAGGTGGGTATTGTAGTTGTAGGAATGCATGATAGAGATCTTGTAGGTGTTTGTCTCTGTCTGAGGGGTTGGAGCAAATGCGGTTATATCGTAGAGCTTGGCTGTAGACAATGGATCGTGTGGTATGATCTGGATGAAAGCTAGAGGCATGTAGGTAGGAATAGCGGTCAGTAGGTTTCCGATATAGGGTGGTGTTTATGTGACCATCGCTTATTAGCATCATAGTGTCCAGGAAGTGGATGTCTTGTGTGGACTGGTCCAGGCTGAGGTTGATGGTGGGATGGAAATTGTTGAAATCATGGTGGAATTCCTCAAGGGCTTCTTTTCTATGGGTCCAGATGATGAAGATGTCATCAATGTAGTGCAAGTAGAGTATGGGCATTGGGAGACGAGAGCTGAGGAAGCGTTGTTCTAAGTCAGCCATAAAAATGTTGGCATACTGTGGGGCCATGCGGGTACCCATCGCAGTGCCGCTGACTTGAAGGTATACATTGTCCCCAAATGTGAAATAGTTATGGGTGAGGACAAAGTCACAAAGTTCAGCCACCAGGTTAGCCATGACATTATCGGGGATACTGTTCCTGACAGCTTGTAGCCCATCTTTGTGTGGAATGTTGGTGTAGAGGGCTTCTACATCCATAGTGGCTAGGATGGTGTTTTTAGGAAGATCACCGATGGACTGTAGTTTCCTCAGGAAGTCAGTAGTGTCTCGAAGATAGCTGGGAGTGCTGGTAACGTAGGGCCTGAAATTAGATAATTATAGCAAAGTGCAGTCTGTAAAGCTGATAGGTTATGCAATTTTTTTAAGATTAAGAAGTTAACATATTACTGTGTATTTTTAATATAATATTTATAATCATTTAACAAATTGCAAGAAGGTCCATTAGAACTATGCTGTGCATAAAGACCATATTAGTGCACGGCTTTAGAGTATTTGTCACAGATTTGGGTATATCCAAATCTTCCTTCAGAATCAAACTTACATTTAAAGAAATTATGAACAAATTTTCAAACTTAAGTTGCTGAATAGGTGGCCTGATTCTAAGAAGTTCTGCCACAGCTGGACTTCCTGTGGAATAACTGAGAGCTGTGGCTGCTCAGCACCTCTGTAAATCAGGCCACTTGTTTAGGTGCCAAATTTTGGATTTAGGTGCTTTGGCTGTGAAGTTATTCTGAATGCAGACCACCAATGCAAAGTTGTCATCTTAAATCTGCAGACAGAATGAATCAACAGCTCTGAGAGAGATGTGAGCTGCCTCCTTCATCTCAATGGGGTGTTGTATCTATGATTATTTATGATTACAATTTAAAGGTGATCTGAAGAGTGGGGAAAACGAGACTGAATGATGACTCCATACCATAGTAATTGCGGATCTTTGTGATGATTACCTGCATAGGTTCTCATTCTTAATCCATCCTCATTCCCAATATTTCAGAGACTTGCAACAGATTTTTGATTTAGTGAAAGTGGAGACATGCAGGGACATACATAGGGGTGCTCATGCAGCCCCAGTGGACAGTACTGTCCAGAAAGTTCTGAGCTTGCACACGCAAGACATACATATATCATCTCAGTGAGGGCCATGTTAGTTATAATCTCAAATAGCCATTTACTATGAAAAAAGAAAAGGAGTACTTGTGGCACCTTAGAGACTAACAAATTTATTTGAGCATAAGCTTTCGTGAGCTACAGCTCAGGTGCACAAGTACTCCTTTTCTTTTTGTGGATACAGACTAACACGGCTGCTACTCTGAAACCAATTACTATGGTAAATTATTATTCATTGGCAAAGCTGAGTGGGACAGGCTGAATAATAAAATGTATGTGTAAGAAAGAAAACTTAAGTATTTTGTATTTTTAATGTTCAGTGCATGGCATATTGGTAATACAGTAAAAGCCTCATTTTCCTCCAAGTGATTGTATACATATATGTTTCAGTATAGGAATATGTGTGCACAAGGCATTCTAGTACCAGCAGGGAGAGCACATGCCCCCACTGTCCTTATGCATTGCGCCAAGAGTATAAAGGGGCATGGCATCCGCCTCCATGGCAAGAGTTGTAGCTACTCACTGCTCTTCAGCTTTGAGTAGCCAACCTTCAGAAAAGAGATTTGTATCTTATTTGTATATTGTAGTTAGATTTAATGTTTGTGAAGTATAGATTAACTAGGCTAGGTAGTTAGAAAACCCCAGAATAGAGAACTATGGAAAAATCCCCAGGGTTCAAGCAATATGCTATGTACAAGGTCATGATCCCTGTTAGTGATAGTTATTAAAGCTGCCTAATTTACGTAGGTGAGGGATATATGTCCTACTTGTACCTTCTTCCCAACAAGGATGAAGAAGTGGAGGGATCTTCACCTTAAGATGCAACTCCTGGAAAAGACTATGCATTGCTCTTCAGAACTTGACCACAAGAGGACAGACAACAAAGTCCAAGCCTTAGACTCAATACCGATTGTTCTATGAGCTGAGACCTCTAGGAGATCTAAGCTTCCCAGACATCGCCAATCAGCATAATTTATAGTAGGCCCTTTTCACCAGATCTTGTCGGCTTTGAAGCAGTCATTTTGACATTTGAGTTGAGGACTACATGCTAACCGTATCTCACCTTCCACTATTTGGAAAGCATCTCCCTCTCTTTTTACGGTACATGGATAGAGATTACTTTGGACAAGTCAGTGTTCAAACCGTAAAGGACGGATATGTCATCCAGTTCACCTCCCTCCCTTTCCGTAGTCCACCTTTCCCATCTCTTTTGAGGGATCCATCTCACAAAACTGTTTTAGTTCAGGAAGAACAGTCTCTTTTGGAATTGGGACCAATACAAACACAGAGGATAAGGCACCTATTTCCAGTACTTCCTGATTACCAAAAAGAAAGGTGGTCTTTGACCCATTGTGGATCTAAATCAGTTCAGTTTTCTTATCAAAAAATTATTTTCCGGATGGCAACCCTTGTATCTATTATCCCTTCCTTATACATTGGAGTGCTCCCTTTGCTTGGCAGGATGCTTACTTTCATGTGGGCAATACACCCTGGCCTCAGAAAGTATCTTTGATTGATGTTGGGCAACAAACACTACCAATACATGGTACTACCCTTCAACCTATATTCAGCTCTAAGGCTGTTCACCAAGAGTATGACAGTGGTATTGGCACATCTGCACCATGTAGGTGTTCAAATATTTCCCTACCTGGATGACTGGCTAGTATGGAGAATGTGAAGCACTCACATCCAACACAGCATCCTCCTCATCAGACATCTGTTCTCTCATCTAGGCCTAAAACTGAACATAGAGAAATCAGCATTACAACTGATACATTGAACGTGTTACATAGGAACAGATGTAGACACCACAACTGCCATGGTTTATCTTTTGATGGGCAGGTTTCAGTCCATAGTCTCTCTATCCAAAAGCCTCAAGTCCAACCTAGGGACAACACAGTGCGCTGTATCTACAACTATTGGCCTCATGCACATACGTGACTCAGCATGCCAGACTTCACCTCAGATGGCTACAGGCCTGTCTTCACTCGGTATATCATCCAAGCAGACATTTGCTGATTTGCATACTTGCATGAGGGCTTCAGTCCTTGGATTGGTGGTTGGGCCCTTAGAACATATGCAAAGGGTTCCTTTTCTACCAGCAGAACCAACTTGTAACAGAAACGTTCATCCATCTGGTGGCAGCCAGGAGCTGAGCCGCAGGACCAGAAACAGAGCCCCAGGCATGGGTCCAGCGGCAGCCAGGGCCCCGTGTGTGGGGCTGGGAAAAGAGCCTGGGCCTAGGTCCAGCAGTAGCTGGGGCCCCACGTGTGGGGTTGGGGAAAGAGCCCTGGGCGCGGGTCCAGCAGCAGCCAGAGCCCTGCATGTGGGACCGGGAGCAGAGCCCTGGGCAGGGGTCCAGCAGCAGCTGGGACCCTGCATGCAGGGCTGGAAACAGAGCCCCAGGCGCGGGTCCTGCAGCTGGGAGTCGGGACCCCACGTGCGGGGCCAGGAGCAGAGCCCCAGGCACTGGAACAGCAGGGCCAGGACCCCACACACAAAAATTGGGGGTGCTACAGCACCCCCCACACCCTTAGTTCCTTTGCCTATGAGAATAGAGAGGATGGCAGTAAACTCTCATCTCTAGACACTTTTGATATGTCTTTTACTTTCTTAGTGGACTCAACATTTGATTCCATGTGGAAGCAGAGATTCGTAATGGAAGGACAAAAGAATCTTAAATCAAACATGCTAGTGAAAATGGATGGTATCT
The DNA here is from genome assembly GCF_009764565.3 of Dermochelys coriacea. Classification (NCBI taxonomy): domain Eukaryota; kingdom Metazoa; phylum Chordata; order Testudines; family Dermochelyidae; genus Dermochelys; species Dermochelys coriacea. Next base: position 24,525,797 of record NC_050076.1, on the reverse strand, counting down.
CTTTAAGACAGAGTCCAGCCTTGGAATTGGTAATGATTAAGTATCTGAAAACTGGTAAACAGGTGAGTGTCTGTGTTGACTGTGTTGACAAAATTACCTGATTGACTGCAGTGAGAAAGACTTGCCCATAGCCCTGAGCAAAGAGGACACACCCGGCCAGTCAATGGATTCTGTTACACCAAAGAGCTCAGATTTTGACCCTCCAGAATGGGGAGGAAGGGAAAAACTAAACCTTACAAATAAAAGCCACAGGTTAACCCTAAATTGCCAAAGCTCCAATGGTACTGAGCAGAAGGCGTGGCATGACAAAAATGATTGTAAATGTACACTTGTAATGAATTTGATGTTAATATTAATGCTAATTAATTCTTGTGACTAATGTGTTGCTAATAGGAAGAACTGTAAAAATGTACAATGTGCCTAATCTTTTGGAAAAACCCTTGAACATGTTAACAGTGATACATAAGAATACACTTTGTGTTAAAAGGCCTTGTGATATTGACATTTCACAGTTAGTGCCTGTAATTAGTCTTGAAACTGTACACAGGAGAAAAGACATTGCAGACCTAAGTGTGCTGTATAAGAAGGGAAACTGAGGCACACTACCATATTGCTTTCATGGCTAAATGCCAAGATTCTACACTATGAATAACATTAATATTTACATTAACTTGTTGTTAATTGGATTTCCTGTGTTTGCCCTGTTTCTTAGCAGTTTGTCCTGAATTTGGCATTCTCAGTTGTGACCCAAAAAGGCACTGTTACACAAGGCAAGTCAGTGCACCCCAAACTACAGTCTCTGCATCTCACAGCATTGATGATCTTTGGTTGAACAATGAGGAGAGAGTTTGTTCCTGAGATGTCTAGGCCATTTTGGTGAGCAGCAGAAAGGATTCCACCACAGCCACACATGCATTAAAATGGAAAAGGTTTTCAATCTGGGTGGAATCTCACCAATTATCACCAAACAGCACAGAGACTAGATATGTACTATACTGTCTGTTACAACTGAAATCCTCTGGTGTCTCTGTCAGTTCAGTGAGAGTCCATCTAGCATCCATCTCTGCAGTACACCTACCAGTGGATGGGTATTCTATCTTTTCACTTCCTTGGTATCTGGATTTTCAAAGGGGCAAATTCCCTTGTACTTTCCTGTATCTGATCCAGTATTTTTATGAGACCTGACTGTAGTATTGTCTTGCTTGATGGGCTCCCCCTTGAACCTTTGGCAACAACATTTCTTCCACTGTTATCAATGAAATAGTGTTTCTGGTAGCAGTTACCTCTGCACGGAAGGTGTCAGAGCTACAGGCACTTTTAGCTGATTCTCCTTTCACATATTCCACAAAGACAAGGTCCCTCTTAGTCTGCATGCTAAGTTTATGCCTAAGGTGGTTTCATCATTGCACCTCAACCAGACTATTCATCTCCCAGTGTTCTTTCCAAAGCCTCGTTCTTCCAAGGCTGAAGAAAAGCTTCATAAATTGGATGTCCAAAGGGCTCTGACACTTTACTTGTACTGCACAGTCTTTCAGATCCTCTCCCAAACTCTTTGTATCCTATGCTGAGAGGATTAAAGGGCAACCTGTTACAGCCCATTGTATTTCATATTGGATTTCCGACTATCGAGCTTTGCTACGTTTAAGTTGGCAAAGGTATGTCCTCCACCAAGGATAACAGCCCAATCCATTAGGGCTCATTCTACTTCATCAGCCTTTTTGAGCACCACCCTTATAGTGGGTATTTGCAAAGCAGCAACATGGTTGTGTGTACAAGCCTTCTCCAGACACTGCTCTATTACTCAAACTTCCTGAGATGAGACTTCGACAAGTCAGTGTTAGTCGCTCTTCAAATAATGTGAAGTCCCACGCCCTGTCCGGAAATTGCTGGTGAGCCACCTCACAATAGAATGTATATGTGCACAATCACCTGAAGGAGAAAAAATGGTTACTTGTTGGTACAGTAACTGTTGTTCTTGAGGTATGTTGTGCACACAGACATTCCATGACTCTCCCACCTTCCCTGCTACTTCAGGTACGATATCCTGGCCATGTGAAGGAACAGAGAGAGAGAGACAGCGGCCAGGCTCTTTTATATCTTTGGCTCAGTGCACAAGGACAGTTGAGGGTACATGCACTGCTTGCTGGTACTGCTAGCAAAAGTTGTTGTTTGAGAGTTCATTGGGCACAGTGAAATGCATATGTGCACAATACATTTTGAAGAACAGTTACTGCACAGGTAAGTAACTGGGTTTTTGTGAAGTGTATTGGTTTTCAACCTCAAAAAATAATAATATAATGAACAGAGGTTTACTTGCAGGTGCAAGCCTTGCTGGCAAAATAGTCCTCCTTGTTAACCCAGCTAAAGGTTATATAATCTAGCATTACCACAATGAGTTATTCTTTTCTTTTTTTTTTTCCAGAAAGGAAAAGTAATAGTTTGGTCCAAGCACCTCTGTGTCCTTCCTCCACACTTCATTTCATCTCATTACATTTAGAAGGATTATTCAACAAATCCCCAACCCACTAGGAAATATCAGATAGTGCAGAATATGGCAGCCATTTGTTCAGTGGTGCTTTTTTCAGGGAGCAAATTAGACCTGTGCTGCAACATCGTCACACACTTATGATTCATTTTCATATGTAATTCAAGAAGTTGTTTTTAACATCTTAAGCCAGGGTTATGACTGTCTGAAAGAGAGCTTCTCTCCCCATGTGATACCATGGCAGGTAAGATCAGGTGAGGTTCTCAAGCTAATGGCTTCTTGGTTTTTAATACCAAAAAGAGGCTGGTGGCAAAATGGCTTCAGCTGAGAAATTGTCTTTGCCCTTGGTCTGCTGATCTTAAGAGCAAAATGCAAGGCCTATCTGTTTTCCCAGGCTTTTGAGAAGGGGGTGATTTAGGATGATGTGTGTGAAATTAGGTATTGGGTTATTGATAGTCTTGATGAGTTATTTAGATAAGGAAGAATTTGTAAGAATTCTGATTTACTTTGTAAAAATGTGTAGTTGTTGTTATAGTATATGAGCCCCTAGAGTATAAAAATATGCATATTTCCAAAAATCCAAATGTATACTTAATGCAAAGTAAATGATAGTCTGTCTACTGGGGATGGACATGTTGATATCATTCTGATTTCTGTCTAGGACCAGAAAAAGTAGTGTCAACATTTTGTGGGAATTTCTCATTAGTTGGCCAATCTGGAGGCCTGATCTTGCAAAATGCTGTCTGTCACCTATGGGGAGCTGAATGCCCTCAGATTGCTGTGAAGTCAGTGGAAGTTAAGAGCTGGTAACACTGCCAGTTTTGCATACTCTACCGTTTCCAATAATTCAGATATATATTGGATAAGCATCCAAACTTTGGAAATGTATCTGAATTGAATTTGAACTTCAAACCATTTGAGTCTGCTAAACCTTATATTAACGAAGAATATTCTCAGTGTGAAAATGCTATAAGATAACTATATTTTATTTAAAAAACAGTGCGTTTTCTTATCTAGATGGAAATTGGTCTAGCTAAAGACCAAACACGACACACAGAAGAGATTTTCAGGCTCAAAGAAGACGCTAGAATGGAACTAGACATTGAAAGACAAAAGCACCAAGAATTAATAGCAAAATATCAGAAAGATCAAGAGGAACTACGAATGAAGGTTTGGAGCAATTGAAAGGAAGTTGATGTTGCAACAGTAGATAATATACCTTGGAGACAAAAAGGAGTGGTTTGGGGGAACCTAATCCCTTTAGATTGTGTTTCTTCATCTAGATAGGTTATTAGCACGTCATTACACTTCCTCCCTGTTTTAGTATATACAGTACATTTTGTATTATTTGAAATGGAACAGAGCAAACACATTTTGCATATAGCTATTTCACTTAAAGGTATTATAGGGTAGATATTTTTGCATTTACTCAGACCCAGATTTCTCCTAGCTATAGTTTTTTCACATGTTGATTTTTCTTGCAATGTCATACAATGGGCTAACTGAATTAAAAAAAAATCAAACTATATTTCTTACACAATTTATTTTATTAAAAGTAAAATCAAAGCCCTGGGACTACTCTGAACTATACTGGGCTGGCACAGAGGTATCCCTAGTGATTTCTCCTTCCTTACCTGAGTTTAATGCTTCTTGGACAAAGCCAAGTATTGAGTCCATTAGTTCTCCCTTTATCTATGTTAATTTCTTTCATTCAATACAATTTTCTATTCCTTTCTCTTTTCAGGTGTTTTTCTAGCCAGGTAAACCACCAGTTATCTGAATCCTATTTATCCAAATCTGAGTTTTCCAAAATTCATATAAAAACTGAAAATAGTTTTCCAAAAGTTTTAGATGTCCCTTGAGACATTTGGAGAATCAAGAAAGGGATTTTTATTATGTTTATTTCAAATTCATTATGTTAAGCCAATGTTTTAAACAGTTGAAAATAAAACATTTTATTTTCACAGTATCTGTATATTATTTTTTTAAAAAGACTATCTATTTGCTCTAGAGGTTGAAATTGAGATTAGAAATCAAAAGACTTTTTCCCATTTCTAGCACAGTTTCACTATTTGACCTTAGGCAAGTCACTTAATCTCTCTGTGCCTGAGTTTTCTTACATTTTAAAAGCACTTTGACATCCTTGAAGGGTATTCTATAAGTCCAAAGTAGTGGTATTGTTCATTTATATCTGTTAGGACCTATACATCTTCACTTTCTTATTCACTTGCAAAGCTCCTTTTGTCTGGTATCAAATTCTACATAACCAAATAAATAATTGCATGTGAACTAATGTACGATTTATCATACAGATACCTGAATTAATATCCAGTGCCATCAACAGCCTAAGGATGGAAGTGGGAATTCTTAAAAACCAGCTTCAGGAAGCCCAGATCAAACTTACAGAGAAAGATGGAGATAAGGAAGAAGAAATGCAAAGCCTTAAAAGGCTGGTTACTAAGCTTGAATTTCAGCTGAAGAAGGAACAGAACAACAGTGATTCATTATCAGAGGGCATGAGGAAAGAAATTAAAGAGAAGTCAGATGAACTGGAAAAATTAACCCAGGAGCAAGCAGAGCTGATTCAGAATTTGAGTCAGGCTCAAGAGGAGGTAGAAACTTGACCAAAGACATGCCCTGCTACATTTAGTATTAAATATGTGTGTACTATTCTATTATCATGTTACAAACGTGCAATTTAGATCAATGTAAAAAAATGCAGACTTTTAGAATAAAATAAAATCTTCAACTCTAGTGTGTTAATTTTAGAAGTCTTTAAAATGAATAATCTGTAAATCAAATGAAAAGCAAATTTTATGAACAAATTTTGAAATCATTAGTGTGAAAACCCCTGTTAGTCAAGCTCTGCAAGTAGTGAATTATTACAAGAATACTCATCCCTTTCAGGTCCTTGAAGGCACCTCTCCTTCCACCTCATGTTTAACAACACTCTAGAGGTATAATTTAAAGGAACCCTGGATTTTTTCAAAATAGAAAACATGGACTATTACAAACACTTTAAACATGATAGTAATATTCCATCTAGCAATCTTATTCATATTTGAGATAATTAATTAGAAAAAAATTGTACTTGTACACCAGGGATATGGGAGTGCATAAAATGTTTCACAGAAGTCAGTTTACAACTATTTTGCATACAGGGAAAAAAGCTAGCTTTTTGGATAATTTTTTCACAATGAATAATGCAACCAGTGTGAATAATGCAAATATGCACAGACAGCCATTGCCTCTGTTGCATCAAACAATCCCAAACATTTCTTCTTTTTCTGTCCAATATTTCTTCTGTCTTATGAAATCCTAGACACAGTAGAGATGCATTCCCTGCAAGCAGTGTCTTTTGGGTACATCTACACTGCAATAAAAGACCCGTGGCACAGCTAGGGCTAGCTTGGGTCAGCTGACTCTGGTTCGCAGGGCTTGAGCTGTGGGGCTAAAAATTGCAGTGTAGACATTTGGGGTTGGGCTGGAGCCTCGGCTGAGAAAACATTCCCTCCTCACAGGGATTCAGAGCCCAGGCTCCAACCCAATCCCAAATGTCTGCACTGCAATTTGCAGCCCCACAGCCTGGGCCCCAAGAGCCCAAGTCAATTGACCCAGGCTCTGAGTCTCGCAGCCCATAGTTTTTTTATTCAGTGTAGACATACCCCTTTTTGCTTTTCTTTTGTGAGTGATACTCAGGTGAGGCCAGGCGTGTTGATGTGGTAAACTTGGCTTACTGTGCCTGCTTTGCAGGCATTTTTCACTGTCTAGACCTCTCTTTATAAAATTCTACTACTAAAATAGCCATTTTTGCTTCTGAGAAAATGGGACCTGAAGGAGTAGAGCTGGAACATTGCAACATCTTGTATTTATAGCTTGATGGTCTGTTTTCTGCCAAGTTTGAAACTGTCTTGATTATTTCCCATTTTATGCCATTTCAGGGTAGCCAACTTTTTATCCTTGATACATGTTTGCTATCTTAGCCTTTAAATCTTCTATTACCTCCTTTATTCTTTAACAAATTGGTTATATTGCTGTGATTTTGTTTTAGCTAATGAAGGTCCCTTCAGTCCTCAGAGTGACTGAGCCCAACATTGACCATATCTTTAGCTCTGTTTCTTCCATTTTTTCCCTCCTCATAATGTCAAAGTCATCTCACATTTCTCTAGGCCTTTTTGCCTAAAGTCAGTTGCTCCATTCAACTGCACTCACTTAAATCTGATTGTTTACAGCATAGGATTCATCTCCCTCTTGTCCCTTTTCTTTTCCTCGCCTCTTTATACTGCTGCACTATGTACAGATCTTTAAGTGGTGGCATACTGACCTCTCTTTTTGTCCCATATCTAGTCATAGAATCATAGAATATCAGGGTTGGAAGGGACCTCAGGAGGTCATCTAGTCCAACCCCCTGCTCAAAGCAGGACCAATCCCCAATTTTTGCCCCAGATCCCTAAATGGCCCCCTCAAAGATTGAACTCACAAGCCTGGGTTTAGCAGGCCAATGCTCAAACCACTGAGCTATCCCTTCCCCCACTCTATTCTCGTCTCCTCCCCTTTTTTCCTTTCTCCCCTCCCTTTACTTCTCTCTTCACCTCTCTTTCCCTTCCCTCTGTTGAAATTCTATGAACACCCCATTTTTGGATGATTGGATGGTGACATGAGAAGTACTTTAATCATTCTTCATCTCCTTATTTCTTTCTCCTTCCTTCCCTTTCTCCTTGTCTTTTCCTTCTGTCCCAAGAACAAGCATCCCCTTCTCCTCTCCCTGGGTGGGAGATGGGGAGAGGTTTGTGACTGTAACTCAGGGATACTTCCTCTTGTTCCGCTTTCCTCCCAGTGAGAATGAAAGCAAATTGCCATAGTGATGGTGTTTCGAGGCGAGTAGATTGCCTTTTCACTCAATCCAAATCTAAGACTTTGTGCATCCATAGGTCACTGGTTTTGGAATGACACAGTAAATATCAGAATTGATGGGGCAAATTGCTGAGCCTCATATAAAAATTCATTAATTCAGTCGTGCTTGAAAATAATATAAATGTGACAGGAAAGGTGAAAAAATGTAGTTCTCTGGTTTTAAAGAAAGGTCAAATATGAAAAAAAGCATTTTCTAACCACTCACTGTACAAAATAAACTTCCTTGAAGTGTTTTACTGCTTCAGTAGATTACATGTTCCACAATATTATTCCTCAATAACTTTCATAAATTGGTACTTGACAATTTCACCTTTTAGAATAGAGCTTATGCAAAGACTGCAAATAAAACAGAAATGTCCCAATAGCATGACTAAGTATAGCTATAGAAAACATTTAGCATGATTTTAACAGTGGGAGCAGATTGAGATATGACATATGAAAATTGTATTTTAGCCACCGAGTGCCTATGTAGTAGCGTTCTACTAGCAAGAAAACACAATCTCTCTCCTGCTATCCGTCTGAATTATTCACACCAACTCATCCACAAGTCTTTGAGCCAAGTACTGATTTGATTTATGTAGTCATTTTAAAGCAAATCCTCACTTGTCAGCAGATCAGGTTATGCCTCATTGTGTTCCACCTACAGTGGAATGGTTTTGACCCCAGACAACTGAAAAATTAGAAAATTGAGTATCTTTTTTTTTGTAGTATAGTCATAATTTTACCAACTCACCCTGTATGTGAACATATACCCTCTGATCACCAGTACCCTATGTTTGAGGAGTTCAGTAAGCACCCAGCATCTATCCCTTTTTGAGTGATGGTGTTTCATAAAGTATGTGTTTCTTTCTATTTGCAGAACTCTCTTCTCCAGGAAACAGTGCGTAGAGAGTGTGAGGAACGCTATGAGCTAACTGAAGCTTTGACTCAAGCTAGAGAACAAGTATTGGAACTGAAGAGGCTTAGTGGAAACTTCCCACTGTCACAATGTTCACTCAGTCAGGGCAGCCTAATCTCCTGTGCTGCACTGGTCAGTAATCGCGGACAGAAGAACCTTACGAGCCCAAACTCTGGGAAAGGAATCACACACTCAGGCCTGTGTAGTATTTCAAGAGCTGCTAATGCACCAGCCTTCAATAAACACAAAAGCAGTGGTAAAGTGGGTTTGCCAGCTCTAACTCCACCACACCTTCCCAGGGGAAGAGCGTCTTCTGTGAATGAATCCAAGAACAGAATAACCACAGTTATAAGAAGACAACTGAGTCAGCTCTGATGCATAAAAATGTCAAGGACAGTACATTGATAAACCATGAAAACCATTTCAGTGCATTATATGGTCACTTAATTGTGGACCATAGGGGCAAAATGGTACCAGAAAGTTAACCTTTCCTGGCAATTAGCATATTTCTATTTTTTTTTTTTACAATTTAAAATTAAGCTAATATCTGTTATGTAGTTATATTTTACAAGGCAATCATGGTTGCTTATTTTTGTTCAACAATATAATGGAGTTAAAATGCTATATGTATTTCAAGATGAGAAATATAAAAAGAAAAACACAGTACCCCTCCAAGAGGTGTTTTCAGCAAATCTGGCACAACTGTAATTAAGATATTTGAAAAGTTCCAGAATTATTTCACCAAACCATCACCATGTCCTGGTTTTCATATTTCAAATTGTATCCAGTTTAACTCCAGTGCCAGTTAGTGCTGTACAAATGTAGCTCATTCATTAAGGGACAGATTTTGTCCTCCTTTCATTGAATAGTAACATACTTGCAAGTAGTTCCATTTCAGCCAATGGGATTGACTGTTTTTGCAATAATTTACTACTCACCATGAGAGAAAATGGCAGAATCAAACCCCAAATAATAGACAAAATATTGCAGGGAATCAGCATTGCTGTATAATTCCTGTACCCACTCCAGTAAAGGAACCAGAACCCATAGGTAAATTGACATAGCTACACTGAGGTCATTGAAACTATGACAATTTAGGCATATGAAGTGCTAAAAGTCTTATGGGGATCTTTTAAAATTCTTCCTTTAAGAGAAATGACTTACTATGTATCAAAATTAAAACCCAGTGTCCCTAGGATATACACTGTTCCAGTTACTTTTTCCATAACTTAGGACCCCAAGTGATGTGACAGCTTCAGTAATGCATTGTATCTAAAAGCCAGCAGATTTGGTACTGCCTCAGTCTGAAAGATGTGGCCTTTTGATTTTCATCAAACCAACATCATCATATTGAGCTACCTCTTTTTAGTTTGAGGTGATCCTTCTGCTTGTACATAGGGGCATACGCTTAGTTGTTACACAACAGAGTTAACATTTTCATTTTACTACCATGAACTTGGGGCTGTGCTTTTTTCTGGAACATGCCACAGGGATACTCATTTAAAATAAATAAATAAACCTAGCAGTCTGTGTTAGTTTGATGTGATTGGATAGTGCTCTATGGTAGCCTCAGATTTCACTCCCTGGACCACCAAATCCTTGGAGTGTTCTGGGACAGTCACTCACACTTATCTTTGTGTGTTCCCAGGAGAGTTCTGTTCAGGCTCAGATTCAGGTTGGTGGCTGTAACATGAACTAAAACCTCATGGGAAGGAGATTAAACTTGGAAACTTTGGAGATTCTCAGAATGGTAATCAGCAACTAGAGGACTGAGAGGTTGCACGATCCTTTTGAAAGCTTCAGAACTGGACACACTGTTCTCTAGTCATATTGTTGTTCTTCACAGGACACTTTAAGTACTAGCCATGAGACACTTTTGTAATCACACACTGGATCTTGACCTCTAAATTTCTTGGTTCTGAAATGATCACAGTGTCCTAAAATGACTTTAGTATTCCATGAGAGACAAGGTGGGTGGGGTGATATCTTTTATTGGACCAACTTCAGTTGGTGGAAGGGATAAGTTTTTGAGCTTAACAGAGCTTTTCTTCAGGCCTGGAGGAGAAAAGTAGAGCTAGAATTAGGCCAATGCTGAGCACTTCTATAAATTCCACCTCTATTTTCTAGCTCTATATGCAATATATATATACACACACATACACTGTTTTATTGGAATGATTTAGTTACTCATATATGGACCAGATCCTTCAGTCTTTTATGCAGGCAAAACTCCCATTGACCTCAGGGAGAGTTTTGCTTGCCAAGGAGCAGTATGATTAGTTCACCTCTCAGTTATAAACAGAAAGGGTCAGATCTCCATGGCCAACTGAGTTCTGCTTGGTCCAGGGCCGGAGGAGTGGCAGGAGAAGCCTTTCCACTTCCCTGAATGTGGGACTAAACAGGGAGACTCAGGGCTGCTGTAAAATATGCCAGTTTATTTTCCCATATGGACTACTTCACCAACCAGAGATCACCAGAGCGCAGTGAGAGGAAAGGGAAGTGGAGGCTATGTAAGGCGCCACCTATGCTAGTTTTATGCTGCTTGGAGATTCCCCTACATCAGGGGAATCCTTATCTCCCATACTAAGGCAGTAGTCCATTCCCTTTGTGCTGCTGGAGCAGTGCAAAAGAATCATAGAATCATAGAATATCAGGGTTGGAAGGGACCCCAGAAGGTCATCTAGTCCAACCCCCTGCTCAAAGCAGGACCAAGTCCCAGTTAAATCATCCTAGCCAGGGCTTTGTCAAGCCTGACCTTAAAAACCTCTAAGGAAGGAGATTCTACCACCTCCCTAGGTAACGCATTCCAGTGTTTCACCACCCTCTTAGTGAAAAAGTTTTTCCTAATATCCAATCTAAACCTCCCCCATTGCAACTTGAGACCATTACTCCTCGTTCTGTCATCTGCTACCATTGAGAACAGTCTAGAGCCATCCTCTTTGAAACCCCCTTTCAGGTAGTTGAAAGCAGCTATCAAATCCCCCCTCATTCTTCTCTTCTGCAGACTAAACAATCCCAGCTCCCTCAGCCTCTCCTCATAAGTCATGTGCTCTAGACCCCTAATCATTTTTGTTGCCCTTCGCTGTACTCTTTCCAATTTATCCACATCCTTCTTGTAGTGTGGGGCCCAAAACTGGACACAGTACTCCAGATGAGGCCTCACCAGTGTCGAATAGAGGGGAACGATCACGTCCCTCGATCTGCTCGCTATGCCCCTACTTATACATCCCAAAATGCCATTGGCCTTCTTGGCAACAAGAGCACACTGCTGACTCATATCCAGCTTCTCGTCCACTGTCACCCCTAGGTCCTTTTCCGCAGAAACAAAAGAGACAGAGTCATAGACTGGGATCTGGTCCCCTGGTCTGCTGTAAAGTAGATGTAGCATCATAGACTATGAACAGCAGAGTCATAAAATGTAAAGTAAGAAATACCAACATAGAATGAGAACAATCATTGGAATAAGATAATTAGCACCGAGAAAACATATAAATCACAGATCAAGGAGCTGGTCAAGAACAGAGTTCCTGGCTTCCTTTTCTGTCCTTTCCTCACAGATATCCAGAACTCTCTGCTAAGCAATGAAACACGTCAGGAAATCCTGCTCAGTGATGCTGAGGTTTAAAGACAACATGACAGGATCGAAATTAATTTCACAGAGCAGAACAATGGGAGTCAAAAATGTAATAGCTAATACATTTCTTTTACTTGGCTGAAACTTACCAACGGGGGGTAGCACTAAAAATATATTGTAAAGTCCCTGATTACATCAGTGAGCCATGGTGTCGGCTGGAGGTAATACTTCTGTTAAAAATGATGGCATTTATGAAGTAGATTTGTCCAAAGAATGTGGCTTATACTATTATGTATCAGACATAATGGAATACTGAAAAAAATAAGTGTGCTTTGGAAGGGCTGTCTAGTTCCTCATGCTTCAGGGCATAAACCAATCTTTCACCAGTATGGGTTAGGGAAAAAAACTTTCCTGTGTGCAGATTATCCCATAACTGCCTACTGCACAGTTTTGTGTGTCTGCCTCTGAAGCAGCTGGTACTGGCTGCTGTCAATGACAGCATAATGTACCTTAGAGCAGAGGCCCAACCTCACCCACCACCCCATCAGCAGCCTCATGAGTCAGGGAGCACAAAGTTGGCATACAGCTTCTCCCTCCCCCAGGTCCTATACCAAGCATAGTTCAGCTGGACCTGATGATCAGGGCCAGTAAATGGCTGCTTTGCATGTAATTTTTATATACGTGTAGATCTTGGTATGAATTAAGAAATGCTTCATTTGTCCTTCTAGGCCATGTTTTTGATTTTTGGCCAAGCCAAGTGAGGTCTTACAGACAGAGAAATGCTGTCAAGTTAAGTGTAACATGATACCTTTGAACACTGCATCCCGTGCATTTCAGCCATTTGGGGAATGAGCTAGGCCTCAACAGGTAGAACACTGTTGATTTTGGTTAAGAGGGAATGGGGGACACATGGAGCCCCTGACAGAGTCATCAGCTTCAACTACCTCTGTAATTGTCTGTAGCTCAGTGAACCAGTTGATAAGAATGGTAGGGGAAAAGGATTGTGTGCAGCTGAAATGGGGGTGGGTGTCAACACAGAGCCCCTGACATGGGGGAGAAAATGGGGGAACACTGGTATGGGGAGAGGGGACATGGGGGTACATAGGACCCCTGGCATACAGGGAAGTGGGGGGGCACACAGGGCCCCTGATATAAGGGAGGGGAGGCAGGCTACAGGGGGTTCCTGCAATGGATGGGGATGAGAGGGTGGAACATAGGGCACTTGGGGGGGGGGAAATGAAGGGTTACAAGGAGCTCCTGGGGTACAATATGCTCAGCCTATAGAAGCAACAAAGTGTGCAAAACCCTCTTGTTTATTAGTGCCTTGGGATTCTCAGTACATTTTTGGGAGCACTCTAGTGACGTTTTTTAACTCCTGTAAACTCAGCCCATTTTCACCCCTCCAACCAGCTGTGTTGCCTACTTCATAAAAAGCTAGCCCCCTCTAGCTGTTAATGGCAGGGGAAATCATGCCATTGACATTAATAGGAGCTGAAGCAGGCCCAAAGCATCCGCGGTATTTATCAAAGACATCGTCTTCCAGTCCTATTAGGGGGTCACATTTTTTTAATTTAAAATCCTTTGCAGCAGATTTTACAAGATAAATGTTGATTTGCCTCATATATGAGAGATGACAACTGAGCTTTTCATATTGTGACTGGTTATGATGTGGGATCCCAGTCCACTTCTAGTTTTTTCCATGAAGGAAGAAAGTTGACTTCAGAAAAAGTGGTCTTTGTATCTTAGCAGCATTAAAAATACATAGAAATAGAAACTGGAGCCAGGGCAACTATGATATATTGTTAAAGGGTATGAATTAGGAAACAAATGGTAGACGTCTTTCTTTTCATTCAAAAAGAGCTGTGCTCTGCAGTAGAGTGTGGTCTAAAATCTAGATCTGGCCCTTAGCAATATTTTATAAGCCTTGTCCTTTAAAGCATGTATAATGATCTGGAACGGTACTGTGTATTTGTAATACAAGGAAGAGAACAGGGTTAGATAAGGATGAAATTGGGGAGATTTCCTTTCTTTATCAAAAACCCTAATCTTTGAGTATAATTATTTAAAATTGGGTTTAACCACATTAGGCCTAGTTGTTGTTAGCATTATGTTTCTAATTGCTGCAGGTAGTTTAGGTTTCAGCCTTCCACTATAGCCACAATAAACCCCATAAGCACTGATATTGACACAAACTAACAGAGTCTAATAATGCTTAGCACTTATGTGGTTTTTCATCCTCAAAGCATGGTACAAAATTAATTTTAATACTGTAGTAAAAAGGGCTCTGAAAGTGACTTGTTGAGCAGATTCTAACACTGGAAATATAATTTGTATGATGGAAAATCTGAACAGCTGGCATTGCATTGCAAATTATTCCCAGATAATGAAAAAAAAAATCATCTTCCAAACAAGTGTGGAGCGTTCCAGCATATTATTTTTTGCCTGCCTCATGAGATGCCCTTCTATCCCCTAAAAACAAATAAGCAACAGCCATTCCGTAGTTGCAGTTTTCCACCTGCAGCCTTGTATTACTGGTGAATGAAGGGCCGTGCCAGGATGTGACTGACTACTTCTTCCCAATGAGCTCAGGGACCATTTTTTAGTGTTCCACAACAGCAAAGATTCTGTTATGTATAACACAGGTCCCATTACACGGTAATATTCTTCCTGCCCTGCAAACGGTGTACATGTGTTTTTGACATTATGTATGTACAGAAGCATTTTGGCTGTATTAGCATTACACTAATGTTGTGGACAATCAGTGATTCATTTGGTATTTAATGCAGTACAAATAGACACAAGCAGCTAAAAGTATATATAAGGATCTTTTATAGTGCTTTCCTTAAAACAAAAGTCTCCCTGTGAAATGTGCCCCCCAAATTAAAATCCAGTGTTCCTACAATATATACTTTACTCTGACAGGACAGAAAGTTCTTATTGTGGGCTTCATAACTCATGACCCCAACTGGTGTGAAGGCTTCAGTGATGCATCTGGTATAAAAGACAAGAGGTTTGGAACTGCCTCAGTCTAAAGAGGACCACACAGTGTCTTATCAATGCGAATTATTTCATACAAGATGAAAACAGTGATTCCTGGCAGCCTGAAAAGTCATATGATGAGTCAGTAAGTTTTGTTTGCTTGTTTACCTCCTGAGAGGTCAGCTATCCTGAGGTCTGAAACAATGCTAACCAATTAGATTGGCTTAACAGAGGTCAGTATTTACCTCTTAGATCAATAAATACTGACATCACTAAGCTAATATCAACTTAATACAACATGACACAAAAATGACTGATAATGTCAAAATAGTGTCATGATCATGATCTATTGATTGTAGTCATGTATCACTACAGTACTGATTGTCCTGTACTCATATAATTCTTTATTCTTTTAGAATACTAATGTATAGTACTACCACATAAGAGACACTACTTATAGTACAATTACACAATTAATTTATCACACCACTAAAAAGTAGTATATTCACTTAACACATTGTACCATAATGCATAGTTAATTACATTTTGGAATATCAGTGCTGATCAATGTGCAGGTCCACTCTGAAATATGTGTTTGAGAGTCAGCTAAAAGAGACTTGCCTTTCATCCCTGTGCAAGTTTTCTTCTGCATTTGGAATTATAATGTACTGACATTTTCATCATTCATGAACAAAACAGATTTTCTTTCAGAGGTTTTCAAATGTAGCCCAGATTCACTGGCAGTACATTACAAAAAATACAAAACAAGGCCCACGAATTCTGAAGATGCTTCCATTGTGAAGATTGTCTAGTTTTATTGACACATTTCTATGCCTTCTCTCTAAGCACCACACCAGTCCTCTTCAATAAAACCAGGTAACTATTATATTTTTGTGTGAGTCATAGTCCAGCACCTGTTACAGTATTACAGGATTACAGTATTAAAGGATTACATTATTTCCACAAGTTACACAGCAGCTGCCATCTCTAGCTTAGTCTTCTGGTTACCTGCACGCATTCATTTAGTACAACTACACTGAATGCTTTAAAAGCTATGAAGATATTTATATCTTCTAATGGAAAACGATGACTTAGTGGGGACTTTTCCAAAGTCAAGTTACTGGAAATATACACAAAGCACAACTTGGAGCCATAAACTTGTCCAAACCAATCTTTATGCACCTATATAGGCCATACATCAAGAAAGGAGCCAGTAAATTATGGCACAGCAGATGCACACACCTACATATTGTTTATTTCCAATACATGCATTGATTATTTACACACTAAGGTGTGGTGCAGGATCAAAGTTTCTGGCTGGAAACATTTCAAAGCCTTTGAACTACGCCATCAATGTAAAAGTTGAAGACCAATTTTGTGTAAATAGGGATTTGATTACTTTACCCTCACAGAAGGCCAGCTGCAATGAGCAGCATGTTAAAAGGCTTTTTTAACGATGTAATAGTTTTTGGACAAAGTGCTAGAGGGTAAGATTGGGCATATAGGTCAGAAGACATAAAGGGCATGATTTTTAAGAGACTTCCACCTGTCATATGTTGAGGGCATATATTTGTACCTGCAGTTAACAGTAGGCACCAGTGCTGCCATGGAGACAAATTTAGAGCCTGATTCTCCATCACACCTGTCCACGTCAGGAGTAACTGCTGATGTTGGAGTGAAAGCAGCGTAAAACCAGAATAATGATAGCAGAATCAGATCACAGTTGGTAAGAATTGTGCCAACAAGAAAGTAGACAGCTATTAATGCTGCTTGGCACACATTGAATGGATTAAAAACTGGTTGACAGTTCTCAAAATGTAACTTTAAATAGAGGACTCATCACTGAGTGGCTGTGTTTCTAGACTGGTTCTTGTCTCTCACTATTGAACATTTTTGTCAAAGGCCTGGAAGAAAATATAAAATCATGACTGATGAAGTTTGCAGATGACACAAAGATTAGGGGAGTGGTAAATAATGAAGGGGACAAGTCATTGATAAGGAGCAATCTGGTTTAATATGGCCAGATGGAAAGTTATATATTTAGGAACAAAGCATGTAGGCCATGCTTCCAGGATGGGGGCACTCTAGCCTGGGAAACAGTGACTCTGAAAAAGGCTTTGGGGTCATGGTGTATGACCAGTTGAACGTGACCTCCTTGTGCAACTCTGTGGCCAAAAGGTCTAATGTGATCCTTGGCTGTATGAACGGGAATAGGCAGGTTATAGGTACATGTATATTTGGTACTGATGTTCTTGCACTTCAAGAAGTATGTTGATAAATTTGAGAGGGTTCAGAGAAGAGGCACCAGGATAATTAAAGAATTGATAAACATGCCTTATAGTGATTAAACTATCAGACTCTCTCTGTTTAGCTTAACACAGAGAAGGTTAAGGGGTGACTTGATCACAGTCTGTAAATACCTACATGGGGAACAAAAAATGGATCGTGGGCTCTTCAATTTAGTTGAAAAAGGTTTCACATGATGCAATGGCTGGAAGCTCAAGCCAGACAAATTTGGATGGTAAATAAGTCAGACATTTGTAAAAGTGAGAGTAATTAGTCATTGGACCAGCTTCCCAAGAGTTGTGGTTAATTCTCCATTGCTGGGAATTTGAAAATTAATATGGCAGTTTTTCTAAAAGACATGCTCTAACTCATACAGGAATTCATTTGGGGACAATGTGAAGCAGAACAGGACTAACTACTTCCTTCCAGTTTATCCAGAAGAGCTGGCAGAGTGTTCAGAGACCCCCATCCCAGAAGGATGAACAGGCTAGGCTGGAGTTCCAGTGGGTCTCCAAAGTTTATGATCAAAGCCAGAACCTGAACTTCTCCCGGGTTAGACAACTCCAGGAACTACAATGTGCACTCAAACAGAGCAGGCTCAAGATTTGGATTGTAATCTTGCTCTTCCAATTGGAGTGGCAAGGCAATAGGTGTGTGACTTGCAATCTGGTGTGCTCTGCTCCATGATTAACATTATTCGGGGAAATTTAATTTTTTTTTTTAACAGCAGAGGAAAGGTTGTGCATAGATGTCTCAATATTCTCTGTAATGAGGAATTGAGGATATGTCTGTCTAGCACCTTGGCCTCCACACAACATTCTGAAGGACCCATTACAGCCTACCAGGTCAATAGCTCTATATTAAAGGCATTTCTTTAAAAGAGCACATCTATGCTCAGTGTTGTTAGAGTGCCCCTGAGCAGTCATTATCAGGCAATGCCTCAGACATTACCACTGAGTTGAATCTTTTACAATCTCAACTGGGCAGAATATTTAATGTAACAGCTCCTTCAGACATTCAGGGGTGTATTTATCAAGGCCTCTTGGCAGTTTCTGGAGATGATAGAGTGGAACTGTTACCAAGAGAAATAAAGCGCTCATTGTGATTTTGGTTTGCTTTTACAGTTTTTCTTTGGCAGAGTTACACTGTGTCTTGTCACTGCTCATTAGTGATGGTTTAGTGCAGTGGGAACAGGCAGATTGTGTCAGTCTCTCCTAAACTCAGTTTGCACAGTATAAATTCTCAGGGCCTGATTTTAAAGCATTGGGTGTCTATATTGTACCTGCCAAATTTGTACCCAGACCTACTGCTTGCACACTCAGCATTTGTGCACTCTAACAGGTTCATCACAGATAGCCCTCGTTCCTCATTTTGCCCATACAATGCCTGTATTTATCATCCTCCTCCAAATTACTGTTTTGAGGTAGGTCAAAAGATGCACCCATGCCATTTTACACTTGCTTTCTGCCAATAGCTCAGCCAGAGTTGGAGGTCAGCGTAACTGAAGGGGGAGTAGGGAGAAAACTGATTAAAACAAATAAGCTTGCCTTTCTGCCCTATCAACTGACCTGGAAAGTGATGCCTGCATCATATGTTCTATTTATGTGGGTGAAGCTGGGGTTGTCATGCTGGGGATTGGCTGAAATCTCCTTGAAGCTGATGGGTATAACAGCCACTCTTTGTTCAGGATAAAAGTAAAGAACAAATAGGCTCCTTTGTGGAATAGATAGTGGAAACAATAGGCACCAGGCCCCCAAAATAAAGGCCACATACAAGACTGTTCAGAAATCTGAACTAAGTGGGCAGAGGGGTTTGACTGGGGGCTGAGTGCAAGTGCAGGGTGCTGGGTATTGTTTAATGGAAGGGTGTGTGTGTATGAGAGAGAAGCAGCAGAAACAGCACTGAAGCACACACATAAGACAGCAAAGAAGTCCCAGAGACAGCCAGAGAAACACTTGTAGCATGACATAGAGAAAAAGCTGAGAGAAAGAGAGTGTGCTTTTGGGTAGAGTGCTGGCTGGAAAGAGGCTTGGGACTGTGAGCAAAGAAACTGTCCCCTGTTGTTTGATTCCTATTGTGTTCAGGGAAACAGGACTTTGTGCTTCTTTGTAAATAAACTGGATTGTATCAGAGAAATATCTGACTCCAACATCAATTTCTTCTCCTAACTGACAACCCACAAGACCCTGAATATTGGCTAAACTCTTGAAAAAACGCAGTATCAATATCAATATTAAAATACTTTAACGTGTATAAAAGCCATTGCTTTATTATGAAATAATTAACATTGGATTAGGTTTTAGAATATATCCAGGGTGGGATGGCTCAATAAATGGTTTCATGTGGGAAAGGCAATTGGCCCTGCGGTAAATTCAGACAGATGTGTCATAGATTCACATTGTAAGGTAACAAAAGCCCTTTAAGAACTCTGGATCTGCTGCTAATTCCTATTTCCTTTCATTACTGCAGCCTGATACTCGGTGTAGCAACTGGCTTGGAAGGAGAGCTAAGAAGGTCCGTGTTTAAACCTCTTGTGCGTGCAGTGAGCAAGCACAAGGTTAGCTGGCAGGGGTGTTTCAGTATGTGTGGGTACTTTCAGCATGTGCAGATGGGTGGCTTCATGTTAGCACTGGGCCCTGTGACTCAGAGGTCAAATTCAATATGGCCTAGCTTAAAATCTGCTAATGGCATTTTTTCTCCCCGGGTTGTCTTTGTCTGCAGTAGGATTTGACATATTTCCCATGCTGCAGGGAAGCACCTGGCTAACCAGACACACCTTTGTGTCCATCCACAAACCTGAGCTTTTTATGAATATCGCTGTGGAACAGCACGGGACAGCAGTAGAGAGGCCACCCACAGCAACACTGGGCCAGTCATTCAATGCAAATTAGCTATGGGGCACTGTTGCAATGTTTGGATCTGGATTTCAACCACCCCACAGTTAGGCTGTGTCCAGAACTAGGTTTTCAGTCAACGTGCTGTAACGATAGGGAGGTGCAGTGTTTGGTTGTTCAGACCTGGAGGGTTGTTTCAGGCTCCTCTCTGATAAGAACACAAGCAAGTTGTATTTTGTTGTGGTCTCAGCAGTGTTGGCTGCCTGCCCGCAGAACATGAGGAGCAATGCTTGGGGGGTGGAGGGCCGCCCAGTGAGCGTAACACGTTCACTAGCCACACCTGGGCACCCCAAAAATGCCCTGTTCATATTAATGGGGTGTTAATGCTATTAACCATGTAACCCAGGGGTGGGCAAATTTTTGGCCCAAGGTCCACATCTGGGTGGGGAAATTGCATGCAGGGCCATGAATGTAGGGCTGGGGCAGGAGGTTGGGATGCAGGAGGGAGTGCAGGGTGTGGGAGGGGGTGTGGTGTGCAGGAAGGGGCTCAGAGAAAGGGGTTGGGGTGGAAGAGGGGTACGGGGTGTATGAGGGGGCTCAGGGAAGGGAGTTGGGGTGCGAGGTTCAGGAGGGGTTCAGGGTGCAGGCTCTGGCCCGGCGCTGCTTACCTGGAGTGGCTTGGGGGGTGGCAGCAGCGCCGTGCCGCTAAAGCAGGCTCCCTGCCTGCCGAGGCCCCACATCACTCCCAGAAGCGGCCGGCACCACGTCCCTGTGGTCCCTCGGGTGTGGGGGGGAAGCAGAAGACTGCACACACTGCCCTCACCTGTGGGTTCCATACCCAAAGCTCCCATTGGCCAGAACTTCAGGTGTGGAACCCACAGGTGAGGGCAGCGTGTGGAGCCCTCTGCCCCCCTCTCCTCCAGGTGCCACCGGGATGTGGTGCCAGCTGCTTCCGGGAGCAGCGCGGGGCCTGTGGTGCCACCAGTGTGGCAATCCTGCAGGCCGGATCCAAAGCCCTGGGGGGCCGGATCCAGCCCGC
The DNA here is from genome assembly GCF_009764565.3 of Dermochelys coriacea. NCBI lineage: Eukaryota > Metazoa > Chordata > Testudines > Dermochelyidae > Dermochelys > Dermochelys coriacea. Next base: position 24,504,788 of record NC_050076.1, on the reverse strand, counting down.
GGGCCGTAGTTTGCCCACCCCTGATGTAACCAGAACATATCCACCCAGCTGAAATCATTGAACTGGAATATTAAGGGACAGTTTGGATCTAAGGACAGTTTTAAAAAAACACACATACCTAACCCAAAAGAAAGCCAGAGCCACTTGCCCATGCCTGTGCCCTTTTGCGGCCTCCCTTAAACAACCTTAATATCCCCCATCCTTTTTTAACAACAGGCCTCTGTACCAGAGGGAGTCTCCAAAGATGGGACAAGATCGCTTTTGCAGCACTGCTAGCTTTTGGCATTGCTAGCAGACAGGGATGGAAGGGAGAGGCTTATAACCGCTGAGTGAATAGATGATACGAGTATTACAATTGCTGTTTGGCAGTGGGGCATGGGACACAACAGTCTAGGAAATGTACCCAAAAGCCATCGCTGCCTGCTACCATCCTCAGTTCTTGTTCTGGCCAAACTCCCACTGAGTAAGGACTCAGTAAAAACTCAGTCAGGACTTCAGAATGTGACCCCCTAGCACACAGCATAGATCTGTCTGGATTTCTTGGGGAAGGTTGGTGGCTCTCCCCCCCCCACCCCGTTTTGTCCTTCAGCATCCTCAGCCTACAATGTCCTCACCAACATATTTTTAATGCCGGAGTCACCCGGTTTATTGTTGCTGTTGTAAAAAGATTAATGGGAAATGGAGTTCCTGAAGTACCACTGGGTTTTTCTGGTGCCGTCACGCTCAGCAAACATGGCCCCTCCCTGCCCCCACTTACCACAGCAGCATCAGCACTGGCTGTTCTGCCTGTGAGCAGGGCATCTCAGGTTTATAGCTACATAGCAGAGCTTTGTTTTATCAGCCATGTTATAGTCAGTTGTTAACATTTTACCGCATCATTCCCAGGCAGCAGAAACAACTAGCCAACAAAACCTGCCCACTTCCCAGAATTAGGAGGATTATTTTTATTATTGTTCATCTGTACGAGGAGTTGGCTGGGGGCTGACAGTGCGTGGGGGGGGCGCTTGCTTCTGGGATTGCTCTGTCTGCCTATGCCTCAGCCACTCTCTGCACTAGCAGGGATAGCACGGATGCAATTTTCTATTCACCGCATCATGATGATGTAGAAAGGCAATTTTGTGGTTTAAAGCTGGGGTCTCAGAGTCAGGACGTCTGGACTCTGTTCTTAGACCTGCTGCAATCTCACTGGGGGCGTGATCCAAGCTCATTAAAATCAGCTGAAAGAACTCAAGCCTCAACGTGAGGATCTGGATTGGAACTTTTCAGAAGTCTGGGAGATATTCAGAACTGGTGGTTTGGGTCTGTCCCTGATGGACCCAGGGACTGTATCGATAGCAGTACAGTCAGTAGGTACTGACCCCAGCCATGGGACCTTTCTCTCCCTTGCCCAGGTCATGTGATGGCCCAGGAAATAAAGTCTGGTTTCTGGCCAGCATTCTGGAGACTCAGATCCTTTTATAGGAGTAGCTAGGAATATTTGTGGCTCCTCATAAATGCAGGATTGGCTCAATCTCATCCCTAATCAGGGGACGGCATAGGTGGTTTAGCCAGGAATGACATCATTGCCTGGTGGAAACATTGGCATTTTAATACTGCCCTGTCACCACTGTCCTCCTGATTAAAACTCTGCTGCATTTAGCCGCCAACGTTTGCAGCTCTGCAGGCGTGCTGAGCTGCAAAACAACCCAGCTTCCTTACAGTGCTCCGGTTTATTCCATCAGTGCTGTATCTATAGCATCGGGCCGCCCCACTCCTTTCATTGTGCTAGCCTAGCGAGTCAGTGCTCTAGCCAGAGCAGCTCAATGACGCAGCACACTGGGTGGGGCTGGGTACCGCACGGACTGGAGGCTGTGACAAGCGATTGTGTTGGAGGGCACAATACGCAGGAGGAGCAGGGCTGCAGCACGTACTTATGGCGTTCCTTTTTCAAGCTCTGTGTGGGTGGCTGGGGTTTGGTCATGAAGGTCTGTGCCTTGGTTACTGAGAGGGACAAGGGGCTTGTTTGCCACTGAATGGAAAACATAGAAAAGAAGGTTTCGTAGGATATAAAAGGCCAGATCCTGAGATCCTTCCACAGGCAAACTCAATGTTTGTGTTTGCATGAGAATGAAGGGAAATGATGACGAGCTCAGCAGAGGGCCCAGATTATTGCAATCCAAAGTTCTATTTCAGACTTGCCAAGGGACACTAGAGGGAGATTTTTCAGGTTTTGGTTTCAAATGGTGAGTGTGAGGGCTTGTGCCAAGCCCAGGACAAATGATGTTTGCGGGTGCATCTAGCAACGCTAGTAACAGCTTTAAAACAGCCCTTAACTGGGTAGGGAGCCGAAGCTCCCTGTGAACAGGAGGGCAGAGGGGTTGGATAGGGTTGCCAGGCGTCCAGTTTTCAACCAGAACATCCAGTTGAAAAGGCGCCCTGGCATCTCCAGCCGGCACCACTGACTGGGCCATTAAAAGGCCAGTTGGCAGCACAGCGGGGGCCCAGAGTATAGCAGGCTCCTGCCTGCCCTAGCTCCACACTGCTCCCAGGCGCGGACACCAGGTCTTTGCGGCCCCTAGGTGTATGGGTGGCCAGGGAGGCTCCACATGCTGCCCTTGCGCCTGCAGGAACCACCCTCATAGCTCCCATTGATTGCGGTTCCCAGCCAATGGGAGCTGCGGAGGCAGAGCCTGCAGGTGCGAGAGCAGCGCACGGCACCTCCCTGGACACCCATGTGACTAGGAGCTGCGGGGACCTGGTGGCTGCTTCCTGGGAGCTGTGGTAAGCACCGCCAGGACCCCACATCCCCAACCCCCTTTCACCCCAAGCTCCTGCCCCAGCCCAGCGTTCCCGTCCACACCCAAACTCCCTCCTGGAGCCTGCACCCTGCACCCCTCCCAACACCCCAATACCCTGCCCCAGCCCTGAGCCTCCTCCTGCATCTCAAACCCCTCATCCCTGGCCCCACCCCCAGAGCCCGCATCCCCAGCCAGAGCCTGCACCCCCTTCCACACTCTGAACCCCTTGGCCCCAGCCCAGAGCCCCCTCCTGTACACCAAATCCCTCATCCCCGCCCTATCCCAGAGCTCACACCCCCCAGCCGGAGCCCTCACTCCCCTCCCACACCCCAACTCCTGCCCCAGACCAGTGAAAGTGAGAGAGGGTGAGGGAGAGTGAGCAACGGAGGGAGGGGGGATGGAGTGAACGGGGCGGGGCCTCAGAGAAGGGGCGAGGCAGGGGTTTTGGTTTTGTGCCATTAGAAAGTTGGCAACCCTAGGATCAGAGGAGGAGTGAAGGGAGCTAATGAGACTCAGTGGGGTGGGAGGAGCCCGTTCCGGGGAAGAGGGTTGGGGGGATTCCTACCTGCTCCTGGGCTCTTTCCAACCTCCTCCATGTCCCACTCCCTGCTCCCTAGCCTGATGCTGGGCCACATGGTGGCTGCTCCTGTCCCTCTTGGTCCCGTTCTCTTCTCTGCACCCCTCAGGAGTGTGTAGGCTTATGTGGGGACAAAGCCCGCACCCAACATTGCCATTGCGAAGGTGCCAGTCCTCCCTGCTGCCCCCAGTTCTGTCCCCCCCCCCCGCTTAATGTTTGCACTTGTAGCACCTTGTATCAAAGGCTCTCAAAGCACCTGACAAAGATGCGTAAGTATGCTCTCTGTTTGCCAACCAGGACACCGAGGCACAGAATGCTGAAGTGGCTTATCCAAGATTTCTCTTTGAGGCAATGGCAGCACAGGGAATAGGGCCTTCATTACTTCTCTAACCACTAGACATACTGCCTCGCTTTATCTATGGAGGGGTCACAGTGTGACAGGCCTGTATAACTGAAGCAGGTCCAGCTCCCATGTGCCAGAATAGGTGCTCTCAGTCAGGCCAGTTAAGGGGGCAGAGCTGCACTTGGGGCTACAAAGGGTCAGCGAGAGACACACTGGTTACTGAGGGGAAAGAAAGAACAAGCTAGGAAGCACCAGCACAGTCCCCTGGGAAGCAAGGCAGGACAGTAAAAGTCTAAAATATAAAGATTGAACTGAGGAACTGGTTTATTTATGTTTGGACAATTACCTTGCCTAAAAGAGACTGAAGGTGTGGTAGTGAGTCCCTAGCAGGCTGGGAAGAACCCCTGCCTGGCTGCTTTGTGATGGGGAAAGGTATATGAAGTTCACGAGCACTGGTGAACATCACAGTATAAAAACCTAGAGAAAGAAACATCACAGAGGAAGCAGAATACCATAAGACAGCTCCCGGTGTGAGTGGAACTAATAGGATGACATTTAACAAAGGAAAGTTTAGGCAGAACATGAAGGAAAATGTCCTAATAGTGAGATTGATTAACTGTGGAATAGTCTCCTCAGGAGAGGCGGGGACCCCATTGAGTCACTTCAAACTGGATAGGAAAAAGCCATGGAAATGTACGATTAGTGACTGTCCTCCATTGGCAGGGGCTGACCAGGATGACCTTAAAGCTCTTCTTCCATCTCCCAATTTCTATGGCAAGGAAAATGATTTATTTCTGTTTATCACCAGTTTACTATAATGAAAAATAACCAGCTGGCAGTTGTATGTTTTGAGCCTTGGACGTAAGTGGGTAAAGATTGCTGGGTTTATTAACCCAGAGGGACTGAGGCTGGACTCTTAAGGTCCCACTGATGAAAGTACAGCAGATTTTCCTTTGCAGTCACGTGTGGTTTAGGGTCATTTTTCTAGCTTGCTCAAACATTCTTTCTGGTGATATTTTCTCCATCTACTTTTAACCTCCCTGAGAGACAAAACAAGGAACATCATTAATAACATGTGGATTACCCTCTCCTGACATATGAGATCACTATTGTTCCATGTCCTGGTCAGCTAAGAAGCATTTAATTGGCAGCAGAAAACTCAGATGAAATATACCCCCTCTTCACCGCCTTGCATTTTGTAAAGTCTGCATGTCTCCACTAACACAGCATGTAGGAGTCAGGGCTGACCTTGGGGCTATGCGCACAGAGTACTGTTCTGGTGCAGGATTTCTCAGGTGCATGGACTCCCATGTATAACAACATGCAGGGTATGTGTGCGGGGGGGTGTTATAATTAAGTCTGGCTTCAGGCACTGAAAGCTTTAACAGAGTTTTAAGGCTGGCCCTGTTGATGTGAACACTAGTTTGCACGGATCACTGGCTTTTATGAAAGTCCATTGAAACATGGTTTATTATCCAGCTGTTTCCTGAGCATGTGAAGTATTGTATTTGCTGCACTATTTGTAGTAAAGTTACCAGTCTGAAGGGCCATTTTCATCATCATGAAGATTTGAACAAAGAGCCACATGTGCTTTTTGGAAAACTACCCAAAAAAAGGATCATCAACAAGGACTAAACAATTTCTAGCAAGAAGTCAGATGTTGAATGTGATTTACTGATGACTTGAGTGTAACTAAGTAGGAAAACTACCCTGCTGCTTTCATATACTGCCAGTTGCCAACTTCATCTTGTTTGTCACCATCCTTTTTTAAGTTCCTCCGTAGGGAACACTTGAATCAGTTACTAGAGCTAGAATGTGACTGTAATTAATGTGCTAAAATTGGCTACAAGGGGCATCTCAGTTTCTTATTCCTGAATGATAAAGGGGAAAAAAACTGCTTCTGAAGATCATACTTCTCTAGGAAATAGCATTATTGATTTGCATAGGCAGTAATGCCTTCATGTCCCAGCCCCTGTGCTAGGCCCTATGCACGTATACAACAAGGACAGCCCCTTCCCCAAAGAGCTTCCATCTAAGTAAAGCTATTGCATTTTAAAGGCCCAATACTCATTCAAGTTCCCCCCACTTGTGCACACAGTTTTGCATGTGCATGGATCTGTGTGTGCACAATCTGGGTTGGGCTTGTTTTGAAAGGCAGTACTACTTTTTTTCTCATGAGCTGTGGCAACACATATTAGAACCCCTAAATAAAGGGCATGATTTTCAGAATTACCTGCAGCCTCCTCTGACTTCAAAGTTAAATGTTCGCATCTCAGTTGCTGAAATATGGATTTAAGTGCCTAACTTCATACACACAAGTTTGAAAAATGTGATTTATCTTTTTCAGTGCTATGTAATTCATTTTAAAAAGAAATTAACTAAGAAAGGACATTATTGTTTTTCATTATTTTCAAACAGAACATATTTTTAAATGTGCATAATGTGGTTTTCGTGATATTTTTATCTGCCAGGTTTACATAGGACAGTCACTAAATTGCACCTAACAGGAACTGAGCATTGTTGGAATCAGGCATTTGATGAGACTTACTGCATTTTAATTAGATGTTTACAAACTATTTCATGCTAACTGCTCAGAAATTGTGTGATCGGAAGGTGATGTTCTGAGGCACTCCACAGGGCAGCTTCTGCTACAATCAGCATTTCCTGGCTGGAATGCTTGTTCCCCTTTTTTTCTTGAGCTACCTCCTCTAAGCAGCTCACTCACGCTGAAAAGAATGGGGACGCGGATCCAGAAGTCTAAAGGGCGACTAAGCTTCTGTTGCAGCACTGCTCTTCCTTATCAGAGACTAAAGGAGGCACGCACACTTGTCAGTCACTGAAATGACTCTGTCAATACTCTCACTTCCTCTGCTGTAGCTTAGTAAAAGTGGAGATGCAGGAAAGTAAAAACGAGAAAAGAATGGAATGGGTATGGTCCTTGGGGTGTCTTTTATTGAACAGTAGGGTGCTCAACCCAATGAGATAGATCTATTTGTTACAAGTAATACAGTAGCTGATGTGAAGCGAGCTCCGTTCTCAGTTGGAGAATTGTTTATAGACTGATCCCAATTGTCCAAGGATAGATTTGCTGTTCTTAAGCATTTGCCAAACATTTAAACAAATCATTTTTAGACTAAAGGTTGTTTGCAAATTATTAGCTTGGTCTCTTCTCTAGTTGTTGTTTCTGTCAGATAGGTTGTCACATACGGCCTATGACGTTGTTTCTAAATATTTTCATGAATACCCAGCAGGTATCCAAATACTCAGGAATAACAAACAATCTCCCCACCCCATTATTCATAATCAAATGAACTTAGCACCTGAATGCCTGAATCAGGGTTAATTGATTATGTAACAGGTATGAAGTATACCACTGCTGCTTTTGCTGTAGCTACTGCAGTACCCCAGGTCCAGGATGAGCCTCTGCCTTAAGAATTTCTCCAGTGCGGCTACAAGTTAAGATACAGGATCCCTGCCTATTACTCAGAAGTGCGTTCTGAATACAAAGTCAATATATATCGTGGCTTTGGAAGACTTGAGATTCCAGTTATGACTTAACAGGTGCTAATTGTTTTAGTGTTTGTGCCTGAAGATACTGAAATCCTTAATACTGGACTGAGTTACAGAGAGAAATTCAGTGAAGCTAGTGAAGACATGAGTTATCTGTGGGGGACAATAACATGGGGCAATGAAGAGAGGGAAGGATGTGAAAGTTGCAAAAGACAAACCTTCAGAGAGGCTGAGCTGCACACCACGCCTTCCAGCCCCAGTCTGCGTCCACTGGACCTACATTGGCCAAAGACCCACACACAGGAATATCAGAACCCAGTCAGGTAAAAGAGACCAGATTCTGTCATGCTGATGTTGCACTGCAGTCAGGTGCTACGCCATGTCACTAAGAGGTTCACAATACAGCCTGAAATGACCTATTCAGACCCAGTGGTATGTAGGATGTAGATGCCCACTCACTGGGATAAAATCAACTCATTTGCTATAGACCCTTATGCAGCCATCAGTTGGGGACAACTTTTGGTTACGACTAGCTTTCCCATTAGTTTCCTTTTGTGTTTATTTTTGCTTCTGCCATTCCATGTCTGTTGTTTGTTCCTGAGGCGTTAGACAGTCTTACATTACCCAAGGACACTATTGGTATCCTGACCACCTCTTACAGACAACAATAAAAAGGATTACTTTAAAAATGTAATATAAATAATGCATCAAATGAGAGCAACAGTGGAACACACCTTTCCCATCTCACAGAAACGCTCCATCTTCAGAATATCAGCATCACCCACAAACTCACCCGTAGCAATGCTGGACAAACATACAAGAGCAACTCACCTGCATCGCCTTCTACTGTAGGTGTAGTTCTGACATGTGCTGTACAGAGGGATTGGAGATGGTAGGAATCTTGCAGTAGTCATTTGGAAAGTTTTGAGGTACCATTTGAAAGTGAAGAGATTGTTAGAAGTTTAAGGGAAGGCATAGATAAGCTGCTTGGATAGGTGGGATAAACCTACTTGTAGTGAGGTGTGGTTTTTTTCCAAAAAGAAAAGGAGTACTTGTGGCACCTTAGAGACTAACAAATTTATTTGAGCATAAGCTTTCGTGAGCTACAGTTCACTTCATCGGATGCATTTGGTGGAAAATACAGTGCGGAGATTTATATACACACACAGAGAACATGAAACAATGGGTTTTATCATACACACTGTAAGGAGAGTGATCACTTAAGATGAGCCATCACCAGCAGCGGCGGGGGAAAGGATGAAAACCTTTCATGGTGACAAGCAAGGTGACAAAACCTTGCTTGTCACCATGAAAGGTTTTCCTCCATCTCCCCGCCCCACCGCTGCTGGTGATGGCTCATCTTAAGTGATCACTCTCCTTACAGTGTGTATGATAAAACCCATTGTTTCATGTTCTCTGTGTGTGTATATAAATCTCCGCACTGTATTTTCCACCAAATGCATCCGATGAAGTGAGCTGTAGCTCACGAAAGCTTATGCTCAAATAAATTTGTTAGTCTCTAAGGTGCCACAAGTACTCCTTTTCTTTTTGCGAAAACAGACTAACACGCCTGCTACTCTGAAACCTGGTTTTTTTCCCTCTCTCTTGCTCACTTGAACATATCCCCGTGACTAATGAATGAGTCTCTGATATGATCATGAAAGGAAGGTCCTAATCTTACTCAAATACGTTGACGGTATTTACCTACCTGTTGGCGTGACCTAGCTCAGACCACACAGGGACATTTAGTGAGATGCCATACCACGTGGATGACAATCTGAGTGGTAACTTGTGATCTGAATCATGCAGGTTAATAATGATGTATCTTTTTGGAACCTTTCTTATTGGCACCCAAATGAACTCCTAAAGCTCTCGTGCTGAGCCCCCACCCTCCTGTTCACATCAGTAGGAAGGTGAACCCATTCAGACCTTGCAGGGTTGGGCTCTGAAATAGTTTGTTTCCTGCAATAATGTAATGGAGAGCTGGGGCCAAACGGGAAGAAAAGCTCCGCAAATAATCAGCGTGGTTGTATGTGGGGTTTTTTAGGTATCGCCTGGAGGGGCTGGAATCCTCTAAAATGGATGGGGCTGTTCTGAAGGCTCATGTGCCACTAGACTGCCCTGGGGGCCGCACTTAATTTATGGTGTGTCCTATTATGATAATATCTTCCACACACAGGTAAAGAATAGAACGCTCGCTTTAAAGGGAAATGTTTGGAACTCCCGCAAGTTCCATGCTTAGCAGGATACACCAGTTACTCGTCCCCCTTCAGCTCCTTTACAATCAAGCTCGTTCCCTCGCCCACCCCACCCCCACCTCACCTAGCAACTGGGGTGTTCTTTGTAATTGTTGACTCCCAGGCTGACGTAAGGCCAAGTAGGTGTTGGCAGCTGGAATGCAGCCCTTTGGCAGGAGTACAACTGCAGCTCTCATATAGCAGACCAGCCCCCTTCCCCCCCGAATTCAGTCACACTGCTCTGATGCGGAGATTAGAAGGCTCATCAACTTTGCTGAGGTCATTGATTTTTGAGGCGCTTCTGGCGTTCATAGTTAGCTACGTAAAAAAATCTTTAGTTTTAGTTGTTGGGGTTTTTTGTTCTCTTCAGGTTTAACACTCTCAGTAATTTCAACTGTCATTAATACTGAGCCATGGGGACCATTGGCTGATTTGGCACTTAGCAGCTAGAGCTAGTGTGTATAAATAATGTTGTCATCATGTATACTTCTTCCTTGCATTGCCTGCCGGGCTCCCATTACTACTGATGGGCACTAGGAGGGCAGAGTGATGTTTCTAAAAGCTGCATTTCTGTGCCGGCAAAGCTGATGGGAGCTGCTAGTGCCCAGTCACAGGCTGGCAGTGGCACTTGTTATGCCATTGGGGAGGGGATTACTGCCTTGCAACCAGGCTGCATGTGTCACTAGAGTTAAGGGGCAGCCTCCTTTCCAAAACAAACCCTTCTTCAGGCCAGAAAAGAGGCTTACACACATCTGCTCTAGGGTGAGAAATGGCAGGTGTGGTTCTCCAGGATGTTACGCTGATTTCACACGACCATAATTCCACCAAGTTGCTCCTCATTTACACCAACATACCTAGCCGCATAGTCAGGCCCTTCAAGTCTTCAAGGCTTGAGGCAGAGGTCTGAGGGGGAACAATTTGAAAACAATCTACAGTAGGTAGACCCTCAGAGTTATGAACCCCAAAGTTATGAGATGACCTGTCAACCACACACCTATTTGGAACTGGACATACACAGTCAAGCAGCAGCAGAGACAAAAAAAAAGAAGAAAAAGCAAAAGCAATTACAGTATAGTCCTGTGTTACACTATTAAGAAAAGGGGGGACATTTTTTAAAAAAAGACTTGACATGGTAAGGAAACTAAAAGAAAAGGAGTACTTGTGGCATCTTAGAGACTAACAAATTTATTAGAGCATAAGCTTTCGTGAGCTACAGCTCACTTCATCGGATGCATTTGGTGGAAAAAACAGAGGGGAGATTTATATACACACACAGAGAACATGAAACAATGGGTTTATCATACACACTGTAAGGAGACTGATCACTTAAGATAAGCCATCACCAGCAGCGGGGGGGGGGGGAAACCTTTTATGGTGACAAGCAAGGTAGGCTATTTCCAGCAGTTAACAAGAATATCTGAAAAAAGAAAAGCAGTACTTGTGGCACCTTAGAGACTAACAAATTTATTAGAGCATAAGCTTTCGTGAGCTACAGCTCACTTCATCGAATGCATCCGATGAAGTGAGCTGTAGCTCACGAAAGCTTATGCTCTAATAAATTTGTTAGTCTCTAAGGTGCCACAAGTACTCCTTTTCTTTTTGCGAATACAGACTAGGCTGCTTCTCTGAAACCTGTCATTAGGTAAGGAAACTGTTTCTGTGCTTGGTTCATTGAATTGAAGATGGTTAAAAGCAGCATTTTTCTTCTGCATAGTAAAGTTTCAAAGCTGTACTAAGTCAATGTTCAGTTGTGAACTTACGAAAGAACAACCATGGCGTTTTGTTCAGATTACGAATGTGTCAGAGTTATGAACAGCCTCCATTCCCGAGGTGTTTGTAACTCTGAGGTTCTATTGTATATTGCGCCCTCCACCTGCTGCTTCCCCAAATCTGGTTTGTTTGGCCACTCTGCAGTGATGTCTGAACACAGCCTGCTTTTATACCACTCAACGCACCATGCCCACACCTGGCTGGCAGGAAAGTATTGATCTACAGATGTTAATGGATAACAAAGAGCAGATGGTCAAAACACAAGCACTGCCCATGTTTTGCTTTGGAATATCCCCTGGTTTTCTGAGCATCACAAGCTGGCTGCCCAGGTCCGCTGCAGAGTGCCTGGCAGTGGGGCCTTCTTCAAATTCCCCAAAATCACTTCCAAGGGCATATGACTAGTCAGTGGCAGAGCTGGGCATAATCTCCAGAACTGTATACATTGCAATAATTGAAGCTACCATAAATTGTGCACAGAGGGCCTGATCCAAAGCCTATTGAAGTCAATGGGAGTCTTTTCATTGGCTTCAGTGGTTTTGGATCAGGACAGTCAGGCCTAGTTCTGCTCTCACCTATATCTCTATGAATCAGGTGTGATTCCACCGAAGTCAGTGCAAGAGCAGTGTAAATGGGATCAGAATCAGACCCACACCCTGCAAGAGGAATTAATGCACACCAGATCTAAGCAGTTCAGTTGGCCTGAATCCTGGCACTGGACATACGTTCTGTGTTTTTCAGCGCCTTCCTGAGGATGGGGGGGGGGGTGTCTTCTTTCCATCAGCCTTTTTGCACTGATGAATAAGTACATTTGACACAGAGGGGGCTGCATTTTTATTTCTAATTTACACATTAGGCAGGAGAGTGAATAGCATCTCCCTCTATGCCTTGTAAACAGTGAAAATCCCAAGTGATGAGCTTGGGTTTTCGACATAACTCCAGAAACGAAGCACCTCTTGCATGCATCTCGCATGTCCAGTGAGTCATTGGCTTTCAAGACAGGCAAGTATTTTAATACTCCTCTCCCAAGCCTGAATCCCATTGACTTGTTGTCATGGTGTTGGGCATATCATTTCCAGTTAGACTCTCACTCAGCTGCTATTTCTGCCACACATTTTTCTACATGGGAATGACACTTTTGCCACCCCCACCCCCCCGCCCACCAATACCCATTCATCCTGCAGCTACACTTGGCACACCTCAGCTTCCTTACTGCATGTTGTGGGGAGGGGAATCACAACCCGCTTTGCCCTTCGTGTGGGTGGAATGTCTCACTATGAGGGAAGCATGAGTCTACAGGCTCCATGCAAGTGGAGTGCAAAGAAGTGAAATCCACCATGCCACAACCCGGGATGTGGGTCTGCTGCACAAACCACCTGTGGCTGCTATTCCAGCCTGTATACTAGAACAGCAGCCACCCACTCTCCAGGCCACTTTTCTGGGGTACCAAGGCCAAGGAGGATCTTTGGCTCCTCTCCCAAATGAATTTTCCCCAGCTAAGCCAACATGGAGACCAGCGGCAAGCAGAGATTGCCCAGGCACCTTGTCTGGCTGCATAGGGAGCTGGCTCCCAGGGCAGTCCCTGGGTGAGGCTTACGTGGAGCACAGGGCCTTGAATTTCATCCTCAGTCATCAAACTACTGATATGCACCTGACTCTGCCTTCTCTGAGGTGAGGGTTCAGAGGTGCTGAGGTCCTCTTCCGTAAGAGCCAGCTGGGTACTCATCACCTCTGAAAATCAGCCACATATTTAGATGCCCAATTTAGACATTTACTCGTGACTTACAAGCTTCCTCAAGGCCACCCAGGAAGTCCGTGGCAGAGGTAGGAATAAAATCTGGGTGCCCTGACTCTCAGATCCAGCCGTTAACCACAAGACCGGCCTTTCACACTGCACTGCCGTATAGAAAAATACAACACAGGAGAGAATTCAGAGCAGCTGAAACAGGCTGGCTTGATGGTCTTGGATACCAGAGTTCTGTGTCTATCCACAGAAGAGAGGGGTGACATGTAGAGACCGTGCAAGCTTCTCCACAGTGTCTGAACCCCAAAGTGAAGCGGAGAGAATGTATTTCAGTCTGCAGGTCCAAATAAGTCTTGATTTCTCTGCTGAGACTGCCAGCAAGGAAAGGAATCAACATGCCCCTGCTGAGTCTCAAACTGCAGCTCTAAGTACCGGAAAGTGAAACTGACTACAGATGGAAGAGAAAGTGACTTTCATTTTTCAAGCTCAGAGAAATGAAAAAAAGAATGAAAGACTCTACAGAGGATTTTAAAATATTCTTCCCCTTATTATAATACAAGCAGTTATTAGTAACCATTTCTTCATTTACAACACATAGAGTAAAATTTTCAAACCTGGTTGTCTAAAGTTTAGGTTTCTTAATCATTTTGTAGGAACGTAAGTGTAACCTAATGTTCATAAATGCCTCCCTCCCCCCACCCAATACACACTGAACTCAGAAGGTACCAGCTGCTCAGCATTTCTGAAAATAAGGCCACTTAATTTAAGTGCCTAAATATGGATCAAGGAGCCAAACTTTAGGCAGCCAAATTTGAAAGCTTCCCCATGTTATTTAAGTTTATCGTGTCTCTTTCAAGTACTAAACTGCTAAGTCAGGGGTGGGCAAACGTTTTGGCCGGAGGGCCACATCGAGGTGTGAAACTGTATGGAGGGCCAGGTAAGGAAGGCTGTGCCCCCCAAACAGCCTAGCTCCCGCCCCCTATCCGCCCCCTCACACTGCCCCTAACCACCTCCTGCTCCCTGTCCCTGACTGCCCCCCAGGGCCCCCTACCCAACTCCCCCACCACCGTGCGTGCCGCCACCACCTGCTTACCATGCCATTTGGAGCAGCAGGAGCTCGCAGCCCCGCTACCTGTGTGGCTGCGGGGGAGGGGGGACAGCAGGGGAGGGGCAGGGGGTTGCCTCCCCAGCGGGGAGCTCAGGGGCCAGGCAGGACAGTCCCGTGGGCTGGATGTGGCCCACAAGCAGTAGTTTGCCCACCTCTGTGCTAAGGGTAGGATACATGTCTGAGTAGAACTAATTGTTGCCAGGTGATGCATTCTCTTGTGTATTTATTTTAAGGCTATGACTGTCTTCAGGGTAGTTCCTGTGAGTGGTTATGCATGAACATGTGCAGCAGCTGCAAGGCTGAGCTCTGCTGCCATGGTTGTCAGGCACATGGCTGCAGATTTTCAAAGGCGTTTAGTCACCTAAAATTGCAGATTGGCGCCTAGTGGGAAATCAATAGGAGTTAGGTGCCTAAGCTGCTTAGGTGCTTCTGAAAATCCCACCAGGCCCCAATCCGCATCTTTCGGTACCTAAATGCTTCGTAAAATCTGGCCCATGTTGTCTGCCCTCCTGCATGTTACAAGCACAGTATGAACACCAGTGAAGTTGCACCTGTTTATATCAGCTCTGAATTTAGTCCAAAGGGCCAAATTGTCCTTGCTGGGACAGTCCAGTGTGCTGTCCTGATACATACAACATGTAAAGGCAACTGGCAACTGACTCGATGTCATAAACTACTCGGCTGTGAAGGGCTTCCAGCACAGTAGTTTGCCCCTGTGTAACTCAAATAGAAGGGCATTGATTGAGCAGCATGCGTGGTGGGACCCGCAGGAGAATACCTTGGCAACTTCAGGGTGCAGCACAATTACTCTTGCCTTCAGAATCCATCAGTTACCATATGTACCGCTATCCGCAGTTCATGGACACAACTTTCCATCCATCCAGCTCATGTTTAGTAACCTTTGCTAGAAAAGAAAAACAGATGTGTAAAATTTGCACAGCATGGACAGTAGCTTTCCTGACACCGTTCTCCATCCCGAGGAACAGTGGTACACTACAGTTGTAAGCTCAAGGTCTCTTTTCATGTGAGGCCAACATAGTTAATGAGAAGAAATAATTTGTTTTAGGGGTGCGGTGGGTGTCATTTTTGTTTGTTTAGCTCCGGTCCCAGTACCACTAGTTTTACTGTTGCTAAGGTAACTATGAGCAATTGCAAAACAAAAGCAACCCAGCGTCTTAATGTCAATTAATGTAACCAGACATATTTCCTCAAATAAGAACCATATGTTGGAGTTAACATCCTTTATTTGTTGCTTGTGGTTTCCTAGATGGCAAACTACTGTGCTGTACTCCTTTACTATCTAAGCAGTTTATGAAACATACATATTTAAAAATATTAATGAACAAAGACTGCTCATTTGGGATTCAGGCTCACCCACAGAGCACAGAATTCCTGAGAAATGCTCCTATGAGCCATGATATAGAGACAAGTTAAAGGGGACACTGTCAAATTAAAAATTACACTGCTCGCTAAATAGTTTAGCTAAGATGACTGTAACACTTCTCTCTTGTCCAACTTGTTTACACTGGGCATTCAAACCCTCGAGCATCTTGTCAGTTTCCCTGTCTCCCCTGTATAGTCAGTTCAAGGCCTAGGGGAAAATATTCAGAAATGCCTAAATGACTTTGACTTTCAATGAGACTTCGGCTCACAAGTGGCTACAGTCCAGTCCTCAGAGCCATTTAGGTACCTAACTTTCAGTAGAACCAATGGGAGTTTGATACCTAAATATTTTTGAGGATCTGGGATTTGTCACTTTTGAAAATGGGATTTCGGCTCCTAAATTATCTAGGTGCTTTTGAAAATGTTACCCCTTCTCTAAATACAAAAGTTGACTGGATGTAACTGAGCTGATGTAGTTAAATTGGTGCACGCCACTTGTGTAGATATTCTTGGTTTGCGTAGTGCCTTATATTGATTTAGTTTATGTCAGTTCCTTATCAACTTCAGCCAAATCAGTGTGTGATGGGTTTGGTCACAGAAACCCCCTGGCGACTGTCACCTGACATGCTGAAGCTACCTCTGAGCCTGTTTTCCCTGTTGGCTTGGGACTCCAGAACCCTGTCTTGCTGAGCCAGGCATGCAAGCCTACTGTAACACAGAGCCGGGATCTGAACCATGTCCACAAAGCTGCCGGCTTTAACTGAAAACCACTAAGCAAGTATTCCTGTCTCCAGCACCCAAACACCCAGTTCCCAATGGTATCCAATCCCCAAATAAGTCCGTTTTACTCAGTATAAAGCTTATACAGGGTAAACTCATAAACTGTCTGCACTCTATAACACTGATAGAGAGATATGCACAGCTGCTTGTTCCCCAAGGTATTAATCACTTATTCTGGTTTTAATAATAAACAAAAGTGATTTTATTAAGAATAAAAAGTATGATTTAAGTGGTTCCAAGTAATAACAGACAGAACAAAGTAAGTCACCAAGTAAAATAAAGCAAAAACACCAAGTCTAAGCCTAATACATTAAGAAACTGAATACAGGTAAATCTGACCCTCAGAGATGTTCCAATAAGCTTCTTTCACAGACTAGACTCCTTCTTAGTCTGGGCCCAATCCTTTCTCCTGGTACAATATTTGTTAGTTCCAGCTGAGGTGATAACTAGGGGTTTTCTCATGACTGCAGCCCCCTTTGTTCTGTTCCACCCCCTTTTATAGCTTTGGTCCAAGGCAGGAATCCTTTGTCTCGCCCTCTGGGTTCCCACCCTTCCTTCTAAATGGAAAAGCACCAGGTTTAAGATGGATTCCAGTACCATCATCCAGTATGATTACATGTCACTGTAAGACCTCATTCTCCATTCCTTCAGGGTTGGCCTGCACATACCCAGGAAGGTTTGTGAGAAAACAGAGCCATTTACAACCAGTTGTCCTGGTTAATGGGAGCCATCAAGATTCCAAGCCATTATTAATGGCCAACACATTGCATAATTACAATAGGACCTCAGAGTAATACTTCATATTTCTAGTTTCAGATACAAGAATGATATATACATACAAATAGGATGAACTCACTCAGTAGATTATAAGCTTTGTAATGATACCTTACAGGAGGTACCTTTTGCATAAAGCATATTCCAGTTACATTATAGTCACACTCATAAGCATATTTCCATAAACATATGGAGTGCAACGTCACACAGTGTATGGCACTTTTTAGAAGTGTTCACACAAAAGGGCTGAAATGATCTAACTAAACTGGTTTCTAGACTTTGTGTGTAGACAGGGAGTTAATCTGTTTCCTAGCTTGCTTGTCTGGGTCTTTGATACAGCAACAGGGGAGAAATGTTTTGCTTTTTTTAAAATAAGAAAATGGGTTTGCAAAGTCACAAAAATGAGTAGAGGAATTTAGAAGCAGGTGTCGTGTCTGAAACTACTTTTAAGAAATTTTTTGAAACTGACTAGTTTTGAAGTTGGCAATATCCCTTTAAAGAGAGAATGACAACAGTCATTCTAAGCCTGGGTATGATTGCACTAGAGCGGGAAGGTGTAAATTCCAGCTCAAGGAAACATACCCATGCTAAGTGTGACTGAGCTAGTGCGCTAAAAGTAGAAGTGTAGCCAGAGTGGCAAGTTACCCCAAGTACGTACCCATTCAAAGGGCTGAGTATGTACTCTGGGCAGCTAGATTTTCCTACCACTTGCACCACTATGCCTATATTTCTATTACAGGAATTTAAATCTTCCAGCTCCAGTTTAGACATACCAAAAAGCCATAACATTTAGGGTAAGTCCCTTAACATTATGTGATCCTTCTTACACAGAGCCAATGCAGTAGATAATGGTTAAACAGTACTTCTTTGATCAATGCTGTCTTGCAGACTTACTTTTCCTGGGCGTGTCTCGTTTCACCAGTATGTGGCCAGGCACACGGATTTTTATGCTTAGCATTTCATAACGGTTGGGCAAGATTTTCATATCCTGACCTCCCTATTGGTGAGTGCAATTAGGTTATTTCGATACCTTCAAATTGTAGGACTGAGATATCTTGAATCCCCAAATAAATGCTAGCTTATATGCACTGTGTCTTATTTATGTCTCCAACGGAGTGGTCCATTTAAAGCCAGTCACTGTTAGACAGCACAATCTGTAGTGCAGACACAGCTTTCATGCGAAAGCTGGCTGCTCAGGTGGAATTTTTCTTCAAATTATCTGACAAGTTGAGCCCTTTTTCCATTCACTAGCAATTTCTGCCCTGATCTGGTTCCGGCCAATGAATTCAGCAAATAGTTTATATGCATCTTTTAAAAGTCAAGGCAAACAAATGGGTTCTCTAACATCCTCTCCACCATCCCTTTCCATGCTCTGTTGCCATCAGCTCATGTCCTCTGCTGCCTGCAGTCTAGTTTGTCACAGGGGCAAAGTGAAAAGGGCAGCACTGCTCACACTGTACCCTGCATCTGTAAGAAATGTATTGTCTCTCGCAGTACAATACATGAACGCAAGCTGCAGGTAAAGCAGTTTGGTGGCAGGCCTGGGGATTCTCCGCCGTGGAATCCAGCCTTCCTGCAATACAAATGCTCTGCCTTTGAGGAGACCTGAGGCCCATGTGTAAAGCTCTGTGAAAAAGGCCAACAAGGCTCTCCCCCAGTAAATGCAATCCACTGCCTGATCTGCAACTCTGGCGCAGGGAGCACCGAGTAAGCCAACAATGGGAACAACCTACCTCTGTTACTACAGCCATGGGCTTGTTAGTAATGCTTAATATGGACAAGGTGGAGGGAATGGAATGATTTACATGGAGTGGAATACACCATGAAATCCTCTCATGCTGGACCTGAACCTGCAAGATGCTGAGGACCTGCCCTCAGCTCACACTGATGTCAATGGGAATGGAGAAGTCTTGGCAGCTTGCCCAGTCAGGCCCACTGAGAGGCAAACTTCGCTCACCTACTCACTCACAGCAGGTAAACCTTTGATGCAGTATGGGTATGAACCTACCTCTGAGGTCAGTGAGATTGTGAAATTGATTCCAGTGGTTGCAGGGAGAGACAGTGAGGTCCCAAACATACCATGCGTACTTGAGCGAAACTTTCATTGATGTTAATGGCAGATTTGTGTATGTAAGTCCTGCATAATTGACTTCAAGGGCCTGATTGACAGATGGGCTGAATACCCAGAGTTCCAGGTGAAGTCCATGGAAGTAACAGTTGCTCAGCATCTCTGCAGCTTACTATATGTTGCTTCAACTGATCTAAATAAATACAATTCAATAATCAAAAGGCATGTGTCTTAACTCAAAAATCTGTATTTTCCTTAGATACTTGACACAGAAACGTTAGCATAATTTCACAGGAAATATCTCATTAAAATGCCTCTCTTTATTTGTGTAGTAATAGACATTGACTGCAGCAACTTGATTTAGCTATCGGCATTACAAAGTATATGCCTGAACTTGCCAATTTTTAAAGGGAGGCTGCACTAAATAACAATGTTTGCTTTCTGATTTTGAGGCAATACTTGGTGATAAAGTGATTGGCCTTGAAATAGAATCATCAAGTTGGGTGTGGTAGAATCTGCATAAAATCAGAATGTTTCTGCAGTCTGAACATCAGATTATTCATGAAAGCACTTGTGACTTGGTCCAAAGCCTACTGAAGTCACAGGCAGTCCTCCTATTTATTGCCTTTAGTGAGCTCGTGGCTTAGGCCCTTGGCCAGCAAAAAGATTTATACAATCACACTGAAGATTATTCCTATGGAATTCACTACAAAAGATCATAGACAAATTCTGATTTCAATGGGGTTGTACCAGGCATGAACCAAGCCAGAATTTAATACTGCAGTTTAATGTTAAAGGAAGCAGACTATGTTATGACCCATTATAATAGCTTAGATGCTATAGTGATGCTTTTACTAGATACCATGAATAGATGGATTTTATAAATGTTCATGCTAAAAGAGAGGCAATCAAATCACTTGCTACAGAATTAAATCTGATTACTGAGGAAAGAACGACTTCTGCTACATGTACAGTATTGCACAATTGACGGGGTGCATTATGGGTAGGGAGTAGGGAAGGATGCTTTCCTGGAAGTATTTCATATTGGCCATCAGTGTGCCAGATACAAGAGTTTGGAGCTCATGGATCCATAGTGTGATGTTGCATGGGAAATCCTAAATTTCTTCCATTAGGGGTGTGCAGGCTGTTTTGATGCCTATGTGCAATTCCCATCAGACTCAATCCACATTTGCACATACACTGAGCGCAAACTGTGCTTTGTAATGTAAACTAGTATGAAATTCAAATATTCACTGAATGTAAATAGGTTAAAAATGTGTGAGGACAGTGTGAATACTATTCTATGCTTCCATCTGTAGGTCAATATGGTTTTGAATGTGTTTGATCTGATGCACATGAAGAGTTAACATTCCAACAGGCGTAGCTGCTGTGCACTTGTCTGAATAACGTCTTGGATTAAGAGAATGCTTCACTTAACTCTAGCTTCCCAAACCATCTCCCCGTATATTAATAAATGCCACTGACATAAATAGAGACAGCACAGAATGCAACTGCATGGGCTAGAAGGCGACAATTAGGCATCATGATGCACCCCATGCTATTTGCAGCTTTGCTTAAATAACTTTATCTGAAAAATAACATCAAGAGCTAGACATACCCTATGGTTTCATGGGATATTTTTTTTGAGCCTGGGGGATTCCAGGACTTGTAGTCAGCCCCAGCTTTGAACATTGACAAGGAACACCCACAATGTTGGATTGAGTTGCCAAACTCTGGGAGTTTAGAAGCTTGAAAATCAAATGTGTGAAATCCTGCTGCAATAGCTTGAAGATTAAAAACAATTTCTTACTAGCAGTAAATAGTTTCCATTCATATCAGCCTGAAGAGATGCTGACATCTCCTGGAAAACATTCTAGTTCAAACAATTCCGATGATTCGAGACTTTCTTTCCTCCTTTGTGTGGAATTCAAAAGAAAAGCAAGATTTTGAAAAGCTTGTAAAACAGGATCTTGTTTTCCTTGGGATTTCCATAGTGCCTGCTTCTTATTCCTCATGGGAGTCATCACCCTCCCTTTTTGGCATTATAATTGTTTTGACACTGTGTCACTAACAGAGAATTATAATGGGAAGGGAGGAAGAAACCGCAGGGGCAGATAAAGATCTATGGGGAAAACAATCTTGTTTTCATGCAAATTTCCCTAGTAGTAAAACAGGTGGAGACAGGTTCCGAAAATAGCTTCTGTATCATCCAAATGGCTTTTAAATTGAAAGTTTGTTCTCCAGCCCCTGATACATCCCATATGTGAAGGGGAGGGAGTGAGAAGTTGTGCTACATCAGCTTTGCACCACTGGGGGGAATTCCCTTACACCCAGGGAATCCCTAATTGCCCCCTTTGGGGGGGCTTTCTGGCTGCTTTGTGCTGCCTGAGCAATGCAAATAGGCCAGAATGCCTGGGCAAGGTTCTAGCTAATTTCCTTTGACTTTGTGTGTGGCACCCAGATACATCATGTTACGTGCTAAGTAAAGCGACGCACAGGACAGACACAGATAGACTACCATCCTCCTTCATTCCTCTAATAAAGGAGAAACACTCCGGATTTGTATAGCCAGATGCGTGCGCTAAGCAGGGAAGGTAAAGCTCTGACTTAGCTTTGTTAACTTGCCAAACACACATGGTTGGCCCCTGCTCTAAATCTCTGGGTGGCATTTATCTCTCTATCAAGCTCCAGTTCATACAGTTCAAACGGGGGATAAATAGGTGAGGAGTTAGGCAATTGGAGAATGGGACACAGTAAAGTCATGGCATTTCTGTCTCACCAAGGCATGCTGTGAGCTCACTGCAGTGGGAGGAAGTGGGTCTATACAAGCAGCAGCAAGAGGCACCAGTCAGATAAATTCAGCCTGACAGGTTTGAGGCCCCTCACCCAATTACTTACTGTCCCGCTAAAACAACAACCCCCCCAGGCAGTCACTGAGTTTAGTTCCCAAACGAGTCCCATTACTGTACTGAGGCAATGTGGGCTAGTGCATGGAGTGAGGGGCTGGTAAAAAGGAATACTGATTTATAATCCTGGCTCTGCTACTGACTCAGTGTAAGACTCTAGGCAAGTCACACACCTTCTCTGCCTCAGTTTCTCTACCTGTACAATGGGGAGAGTAATCCTTCCTTACCCCCGTTCTTCACAGAGCTGGTACATGGACTTGCTTTGTTAAAGTCTCATTGAAAACAAAGGCCTGACTGTATTTACTCTAGTTTTACGTTGGTGTAAATCAATGGAGTAACGGCAATACAAAATGGAAGAATGCAGTGTAAGTCAATAGAGTTACCCGATGTTAAATGGAAGTGAGGCAGTGGGGAATCAGGCCCCTGTGATACTTAAAGCACTAAGTATGACTTATTTAAATATTTTTATTTAAATTTCCTTTGCTCCTTTTCCTAGCTAACAGGGGCAGGAACAGAAGCATGGTTAAACAACAAACCAGTGACATTGCAATGAGCTTTTCAGTTAGATTATACAAGAGCTGAACAAGGAGATGCCTCTATGCAATGAAGCACTCAGTGTTGCAGCAGGCACAGCAGTATCTCCCTTACAGAGCCTAATAACCCTTTATGCATACAGGGCTTGTTCCTGAGCCAAGATGTGCTCAGCACAACTCAGAGTGGGAGGACCAAAGCTAGTCCAAAGCTGCCTTTGTTGACTCCTGAGCCTGGAGCTGATAGGTGAAGGGCTGGTGCCTGAAGATGCTTATGTTCAGGTGCCCATAGCCCACAAGCCCTACTGGCAGCCAGAGACCAGCTGGATGCTGAAGCCCCATGCCCTTGTTTCTTCCTGACCACACCTATCTCCAAAGGGATGATACAGGAACCACTATTTCAGCTATATGCCACTCAAAGATCCTCAGGGGACTGGATCTGCCA
The DNA here is from genome assembly GCF_009764565.3 of Dermochelys coriacea. Lineage (NCBI taxonomy): Eukaryota > Metazoa > Chordata > Testudines > Dermochelyidae > Dermochelys > Dermochelys coriacea. The sequence goes on along the minus strand of NC_050076.1, from coordinate 24,481,839 downwards.
GAAAGTCACAAAGCAGCTTTAGCATGTCCAGGGATCTGGTCCATATTAGTCGCTTCATGTAGAACCTAAGAAATCTCCACGTATGCCTGCATGTCCTCTAATTATCTGTGATCTCTTCCAGCAGTGTGGGGCTATCCATCCTTTTTTTCCATTCTGTGATGGCTGCTACTGTGACATTGACCCAATCCATTGCTATGCACCTTTGTGCCTCCAGAAGAGTGACTCCTAAAACCTAACTAGTGTAGCTAGTCCAGTGTCCTAGGAGTCACATGAGCTGCCTCTGTGGTCCCTGCATGTAAGTAAGGAAACCCATCACTAGAAGAGGCTCTTTGTGACAGACACAGGACAGGCATTTTCTGTTGATGTCATTTGTACTGTTACTACAAGTGTCAAAAAAACCCAAAAGGATTATTCTCTATCCCCTACAAGGATGGACTGAATAGAATAGGGATTCAAGGGACGCCTGAACAAGGTCTAAGCTAGTTGCCTTTATTTTTTGAACAGATTTGCTACTCTTCTCCCATTGAAGCATTGGGACAGGCTGCTCCTCAACCCTCCTCAAGATCTGGATGAAAGCCCTGTTTGGCAAAGTCATCTCTGTAGGTTTCAGCAACAGGTACAACTGAATCAACTTAGCTAAAATGTAGTTGAGAACCAGTTATGTTCCATAATATTTCAGAGACTGTGGTTTAAATCTGCTGAAACTTCAGTGAGGTGGATGGTAGCAGAGAAGGAAGCAGAGCTGTAGACAGGGATGGAGTAAGCCAAAAGAAAGAAGCTGGTTTGGTACAATTCATCCTAATTACTCTGACATAAGCAAGCAGTAGGTCATATATTACTTAAATATCTTCCTCTAGTCATTTAGACAGCAGCATGACTATGATATGGAACAGCAAAACCAGGGAATGCAAAGTCAGTAGTGACACTGCCCTTAATTGTTCTCTTAGCAGCTGGGTACAACAGCTGAAGAGACGCCTCAGCTTTGAATCTTCTGGTGTTTGCACGTTTTTTTGCCAGCTGTAGGGCCAGTTCCTCAGCTGGTGCAAACTGGCTCAGCTCCACTGAAGTCATTTGAGTGATTAAAGTCAATGGAGTGATGCCAATTGCCATTGGCTGAGGATTTGGCTCTATTGTCCTTTAAATGCACTGTACAATGTTGGGTTTTTTACAATGTGACCTTCATGCAAAACAGCCCAGAAGTAAATGAGAAACTAAAGCAAAAGGCTTTATCTGGGGATAAGGTTTGAAGCATGACTCTGACTGATGGCTCAGACAGAGGCAGGGTGTTCCAGATAGGTGGGGCAGTATATGGGAGAAAGCAATCCCTCCACCCCCTCAGTAGCCCCCCAAGGAGCTATTTTTGTTAATCCTTCTGTTCAGTTTGAAAAAAATAAATCTGCAACTAGGGTTTTTGATTTCAAAAGGTCTGACTTTAAAAAATTAAGGAAATTAGTTAGGGAAGTGGATTGGACTGAAGAACTTATGGACCTAAAGGTAGAGGAGGCCTGGGATTACTTTAAATCAAAGCTGCAGAGGCTATCGGAAGCCTGTATCCCAAGAAAGGGGAAAAAATGAGTGAATGGTTTTGACAGGCATAATAGACATCTACATTGGACACTTCTTTTGATTTTTGTTTGTTAATAGACCCCAGCTCTTTGCAAGGGAGGCAAAGATTTATAGGCTTTGTGATGTATCACATATAGACCCATCTGAAATGAATTAATATGACTAGTCCAGTTCCTAGTGAATAAGAGGCCATGTTAGCAAAACCACCCCACAATAGGTGACAGTCCAGCAGAGAGGCCAAGGACTCAATGGGCCTAGGTACTAAGTTATCCTCTCATCTTTATAGGGTGGTTCCTCTAGGGCAGGGCTGAGGTAGAGAAATGAGGGGTAGGGTGGGGGAATAAACCTCAGTATTGATGCAAAATGGTTAACACAATTATAATTTATTTTATTTTGGGCTGTCACAAATTTGCCTTTCCCTTTATGGAATTGTAGAAGATATTGAGGACTACTTTCATACACATGGTGCTTAGAGGATATTAGCTCAAATGCTTACATCTTTGGTTATTTATTTTATTATATGAAACATTCAAGCAAATTAAAGAAACTCCTAGGAAAACTCTGCTTTCTCCCAATAAGTGAGAGGCATGAAAAGCTTCAAGGAGAATACCTCTTTCTTGGCCATCAAACTGTACTTATCACCCCAGGTCCAATTGCACAGATGTTGGATTGCAGCTTTGTAACTTTAATTTTGCTTTAATATTTTATATTGTTTCATTTTATATTATGTTAGAAAGAGCTAGCTAAATGTTAATGTGGTGATTTTGTCGTACATGCTCAGTAGGAGTTTTAACTGCCAGTTGTGAAGCAAGCTACGACAGATTGGGAGGTGCTTGGTTAAATGGCAACCAATGAACAGGACTGTCTTCTTAAAGAGCAGGGCACCTCCCCCTTGCTCCCCTCCTTGTGGAAATACTTTTTTTCTCAGAACTTACGGTGTTGCATAGCACTAGATTGATCAAGACCACAAGAGCTGGGCAAGGAACCTCTTGTCACCCCTTCTCTCCGACTCCTCTGTTCATAAGAAAAACCTCAGTTTTAAAACCACACAAAGAAGTCTAGAAATAGTCTTCTTAGAAGCAATTTAGTGTGCTTATAAACTAAAGCCCTCATTTAAGGAAAATATGCATAGTTGGGAAACCTTTTGCTTACATCTAATCTCATGTTTCACAAAAGTGAAAATGTTGTTTATTCCTTAACAGTTTAAGGTGATCTAAGCTCCTTTTATAATGTTCATTTGCAAATGTTTTGTATCTAAATGCAAACATCTAATCTACTAACTTCCTTATGCCACTGGTGTGTGACTAGTGGGATGTTTTATGTACCAATATGGAATCGAATGACCTTGCTATAATTGGTTACTAGTATAATAAGTCATTTGAGTATAAAATATTTATATCAATTGAGGAATTAATCAGGTATCTGGCAATGCATAAGCAACTTCCTTACCAAGCTTGAAGACAAGAACTACCTCTGCTAGGATCATTAAGAAAAACAGACATATTCTTCTTTTGAGGACTACTTAAGTTTAAAGACTCTCTTTAAGAATCATTTTAAGATTAAAAAGACTATTTTAAAGCTGAAAGACTTAGAATGTTTGGACTCATTTGAAACAGAACCCTGTTGAACCCTGATGGACCTTAAAGGGGTTTATCAGAAAATGAACCCAGTAAAAGAAAGAGTAAAGATTTTAACTTTAAAAATGCTCTGAGAATTTCCCACCACAAAGACAAAAGCAATATGACTCTGAAGCTGAAGAAGAATTACAGCCCTGCTGTATATGTATTGTGGATTGCACATTCATGCTACTGAGAACAACCCGTGAAGGCTTAGAGCCAAAGAATGGGTGACAGCAGCTGATATGTGGATCCTGCCAAGCCTCTGAAAGAGGTATGCCTTCCACCTTCAGCGAGACTATGGAAGCAGAAGAGTATAAATCTCTGAGCTCAGACACTGTCACCTCATCCAAACACATATACAGCAGCTGTTTCATTTGAGTAACTCTTGAATGATTTAAGTAGCTAAGTTAAATACTTCCTTCAGGCATGTACACAGTTATTACTTCCCTCTGCCCATTTGTAAACGATTTGTTATCCATGATAAACCAAACAGGATTCACCAAAGACTTAAATGAAATTCCTTTACCCATCTATAAATCTGTGTGTTATCTATGATACTAAAAGACAGGACTCGCTACTGACTGGGGGGACAATATACTTTGGTCTTAACTTACCTAGAGAAGAGTATCCCCACTAGGGAGACTTCTAGAAGAGTTTTGGCTGAAGTAACCATTGTTTACTGCTTGCTTCCGTTTTAGTTTTGGGGGGGTGTCTCTTTTTTTGTTCTTTGTTAATAAATATTCATAATTGTGTAATTTGCTGGTCTTTGATCATGAATAGGCAGGACAAGAACCTCATGTGACTAAACTAGTGGGGGGGTCACATGATTGGACTGGCATGGAGAGAGACAATTACTAAGAATTGGCACCTACCATTTCTCATTTCTCAAGTCTAAGCTATACATTTGTAGTATGTTTGGGGATAAAATTACTGGGCACTTGACACCTTATTACACTCTTTCTATCCCAGACGGGGAAACTTTCACTATATCTGCCAATGCTGCACCTAATGCTCTGCTGCCCTGCCCCTTTTGCAGCCATTGACACTCCTGTAAAGTGTGTCCTAAGTGGGTGTAAATGTCTACGAAATCAGAAAGGTAGGCCATAAGCTCTCCAGAATAGGGGCAGCTCTTGATGTTTGTTTGTGCAGAGCCTAGCACAATGGAGCAGCAATTCTGACTGCAGCCTCTGCATACTGCTGTAATACAAATAAACAAAAGCATTGCAAGATGGTGGAGGATCTGGTCCACAGAATATTACTGACCTCTATAATGGCTCCTTCCTGATGGTCTGACTCAGCTTTCTCTCTGCAAGAGTTGGATTTGAACTTCTCCAGAGATCAGGCCAGTCTCTGCTTTAGCATCAGATTGGCTGATGCAGAGGAACCTGCAAACAAACAAGACCTGAATTATTTACACTGTTACTCTTCACCCCTCCCCCAAATCTGATTGATGTAGCTGTGGGACAAAGTGCATATGCACTTGATTTACTTCCAGAGCATGAAGAGAGTGTGAAATGGGTTCCTGAAATCTCTCCTTCCCCTAATGATATTTGATAATGGTTGGGAGTCAAAGGTTCCCTGCAATAACATAGGTTTCAGCGTAGCAGCCGTGTTAGTCTGTATTCGCAAAAAGAAAAGGAGTACTTGTGGCACCTTAGAGACTAACAAATTTATTAGAGCACAAGCTTTCGTGAGCTACAGCTCACTTCATCGGATGCATTTGGTGGAAAATGCATCCGATGAAGTGAGCTGTAGCTCACGAAAGCTTATGCTCTAATAAATTTGTTAGTCTCTAAGGTGCCACAAGTACTCCTTTTCTTTTTGCAATAACATAGTATCAGCCCAGACACCTGAATGGGAGACATGAGCCTTCTTGGAATTTTGTCCGGGGGATGAGAAATTGCTCTCCTCAGTTCTGAGCTCAGAAATGGAAGTCTTTGAATAGTGTGGTCTGACTGTCATCTGCTTTGTGTTACAGTCTGTAATTATCACAGAACTCAAACCACTTTTGAAAACACTGTTAGGTTTGGGTCTGTATGTACCATTTGTGTTAGTACATTTTGCTTACCATGTCACGTTCCAGCTTTTGGTCTAGCCAACTCAACGCAGTAGTATTTCAGTCTGTTAATCTAATCAGAGTTTACGTATTTGATGGGCAGTGTGTGCTAATCCCATTCGGTCCCTTTAGAGGCCATGGTTCATTTCACATTTACCTGTACATGCCTTTATCCTTTTGGTTTTATAGGAGATATTTTTCAGCCCTGAGGCTAAGCTGCCCTACTTCTGGATGCTGTTTTTGTCTGTTATCTGTGCCTCAAGACTGAATTAGCACGTACATCTGAGCACTCCTACCTCCAACAAACTCAATCAGGTTCTTAGAGGTGACAGCAATCAGATAGGCAAGCATGAAAATAGGGAGACAACTGTCCCTGCCTAAGGACAAGGGCTGGGTGGAAGCATTGCTTGCAAAGCATGGTACCTACTGCAAAAATAGATCTAATAAGTGTGTCCTCACTGTTCCTGGTCCCTTCAGGGGAGTCTTTTCTCCTGACCAGCTGGTCCAGGGACCCCAGTGAAGTGGCAAAAATCAAAGCAAAGAGTGAGGTCTGCTACCCTATGCCCCTAGCTGGGGTGGGGGCAGAAGACAAAGAGTTGATGACCTTTGCTCTCCTGTATGGCATGGAAATTCATCCCCTAAAATAATCACCAACGCTCACTGGGGACCATGCCATGAAAGGAAGCCCACCATGATGAGGTTACACTGGATGAGACAACAGGCTAGGGAGCAGTGTTTGCCCTCACAAACCCTCGGGAAGAGTGATTCTATTCTCCTAGCTAATAACTCTAAAGCCAGCATTCCTGGTCACATTCTGCGTTCACACACACTCATGTGAATGCAGTGTCACTCCACTGAAGCCAAAACCTTGATAGTGTAAGGCAGAGCTACGCTGTGCTGCACATAGTTGCTGGGCAGCTGTGAATCAGGGAGCTGTACGTGGCTCCTTCTGCCCCCCCACACGCACTCTGCCTGACAGGAACTTGGCTGGAACACAGGATCAAGCCCAGTGCAAGCAGGAATGGCAGAAACTGGCCCACTGAGGCAATATTGAGCGCTAAAAGGATCTTGTCCCTGGTACTGAGAATCATTGGCAGTGGGGTCTGTTCAGTGCTTTCCCTACTTCTAGTCTATTTCAGAAATGTTGCCAGAAGTTAAGATAAAATTATTCTTAGTATACCAGTGATTCATAGGCACCGCTAGTTCCCTACTCCCCCAGTTTCCCTCCAGCCCCTGCAGGGACCTGAGTCTATTCTTATCCACACTCTCATTCTGGAGACATTTTTGTCAACCCAGTGAGACTCTGTTACCAGGCTCTGTTATTTTAGTTGGTTTTGTTGATTTGGTAGCAAAAATTAAATGTTCCTGAGTGATAGGGGAAATACCATTTATATTTGCAGAGAGGCTGTGGTGAACCTAACGAGCACTCTCCACAGGGTCCTCGTCCTAAGAATGGTGAGTAATGTTACACTAATTGCCATGCTGGCAGCTTGCCTGCCTGGCACAGCTAAAACATACTCTGTCATGCTCCCTACGTGGTCAGTAGCATTCTGTACTTCTCTCTGAGTCTCCCGCATGGAACAGGTTCTACCAAGATCGCTTGGAGGCACATTCAGTCCTAGCAACAAAGCTGATATGTCTCTGTCCTTGATGGCCTACAGGAAGCAGCAAACAGGGACATTTGTTTAGAACAAATATTACGAAAGGCTACCTCTGGGAAGGGTCCTTCATGCTGGGAGGCTGCCCAGTTCCCTGAGGAATTCTGCACAAATGCTACATGTAGTAGGACAGCTGAGAAAGGGAGATCCACAGATCACAGAGTTGGCACTCTGAGCTTCAGAATTGCCATAAATGGCACACCCTGCTTAGCTGTTAACTCAGCTTTTATCCCAAGCCCCCTAAGCCCTGTTCTACTCCCTGAAGGTCATCTGTAACTCCCACAAAAGTCCGAGCCCCTGAGGTCACGTCCAGTTTTAAAGTTTGGTCTAAATTTTTGCCTAGTAATTCATAATGGGGTTTTAAGTCAGTGAGAAAATCTGCTTGGTTTTAGAACAAAGCTCTCTGTTGAGGTAGCTCTGAGGCAGGACGTCTTAGCAGGCACACAAATTATCTCATTCCTGTGGAAATGACTGTCACAGATCCAGGCATCAGGTGTGGTGCCACAGACAGGCTGACCTAAGGGCTATCGCTACTATATGCTTGCATAAGACCCTAGGCCATCAGGGACTGATTGTTCCAATAACAGAGCTTCTGTTCTCTCAGCACCCAAATCTGCTCTAGTCATTAACCCTTTTACCCGTGGTCTCATGCCACAGGACAGCCAAAGAGCTTTTCCTCCCAATTCCCATGCCTACTACTAGCCTTGCGCTCCTTGCACGTTACCTGGTTTAGATACAGCCTAGCAGCTTCAACACACTTGGTACCCTGTGAGGGAAGGAGGCTGGTGTAATAAGTAGGTGGGTGCTAGACGGGTCTGGTCACAGATGGGGGAGGAGCCCTACATTTCTTATTTCTTAAAGGACTCTGCAAAAATTAGAGCTGATGCTGGTCAGAACATAAAAGCTGGATGAAATTCCTTTCTTTCCCCACTCTTTTCCACACCCCACTGCCACAATACCCAAGAGACAGGGCTGTCCATTTCTAATTGGACTTTTCATTAAGCATTGGCACAGGGCTATTATTTTCTTTGTCTCTCTTTCCACCATCCTCCTTCCCTCTCTTACACCAACTCTTTTGCCAGAGGAAGGATTTGTAGCTCACCAAAACAAACAGGGAAAGGCATTGGGAGCTGCCTAGCTTGAGAGACGACTCCGTACTGCACTGAACAGCCTTTATTTGTGCAGTGGGTCACGCCCAGAAAAGCGAAGATGAGTTTGCATGATGTGAGAGCGCAGCTACAGAACTTTATTCTTCCAACTGTGTAAAAGAGCCTGTGTGTGTCTGATTGCTTAGCAATACTTCCATCTACAGAAGAAAACACAGAATGACAAGGGTGAGCCATATGCAGTGTCAGCGTAGCTGTGTGGATCCCAGGACATTAGAGACACAAGGTGAATAAGGTAATATCTTTTATTGGACGACTTCTGTTGGTGAGAGAGACAAGCTTTCCAGCTTACTCAGAGCTCTTTTTCAGGTGAGGTAAACACAGGACTGTAGGGTGGGGAAATCTTGTAAGACATAGAAGTTGTTGTTCTTTCATTATTGTGGTTCCTTATTCAATCACTTTTCGAGCAAACCCATTTCTGCCAGTGTAAAGAGTTTGAGTTTTCATGGACTCCCCTTCATCATTTTCAGAAAAATCATCAAAAAGGCATCTCTTTACAGATACAAAAATAACATCTTACTTGACCTCTCTTCTTGCTGGAACATAAAAGCACATTTTAAGACATTTTTCCTACCATTTAAGGGTGTTTTTTTAACCCACTGTTGGTTAATTGCCAGTTAAGAGCTTGATATGGAATCTATTTTCTTTACCCAACTGCTTTTCCTCCATTGTGTTTACTCTTCATTGACAAAAACAGACGGTCAGCACAGTTAAGATACATAGTCACAAAAATGGAGACCTTGGAGAGTCTAATTCCTTAAATGCAAACAGCAGAATATAAATCCAGTCGGTGGTGAATAGTCGACCTATATTGACACAGCACCTTTCACACAAGGCACTTCTACAAGCTTTACAAACTGTGATAAAATTAATATGTTGCACTTCTCATCCCAAAGTCCGTAGTCACACATTTTACAGAAAGGAACACTAAAGTAGAGACCTTAGTGGCTTATCTCAGGTCACACAAGAAGGCCATGGCAGAGCAAAGGAGAAAAGCAAAACTGATTCCCAGGCTTGTGCCTTACCCCCAGTAATGTCCTTCTTCCATTGGAGGGTTTCCCCTGAGGCCTGGGATCATGGCATATATAGATATAAAGAGTCAGGGGGATATGTCACATGGAAAAAATACCAAACTTCAGTTCCTGTTCCCCAAACCACACCCACCTGCAAGCCAGCATCTGGAGGAGGAGAAGCCCATTACTGTAGTGACATATAAATAGCTTATCAACAGTTATAGCAATTGCTTTTTTCCCACTAAGTTGTTATGCGTTACACTGCAGCCTGCCGAAACAGATGTGAAAGGCTGGAAGCAGGAGAGGATACAATAACCTTGAAAGGAACCATGGTCTGATGACCTGTATGCAAAAAGAGGCTTTAGTAACTCCTGTGTTCTAACCTGGCTCTGCCACTAATTTTCATACAAGTCTCTTAACCTACCCCTTCTCTGTGCAATGGTGCTGTGAAGCTAGATTAGCCATCATTTGTACATTGTTTGCTATTTATTAGCCCACCGTCTCCTGTCAAAGTATTTTACATCATTTACACCAGTCTCAACAGCTTATAATAATAGATTTTTGTAATAAATGAATGTGTTATTTCTTATGGTAGCACCACAATGCCCTACTCAGGGTCAGGTCCCTACTGAACTAGGTGCACGCTGTCTAACTGCAGGCAAACAGCAGTAATCTAGGAACAAGAAAAGGGAGGACAAGGGTTAAACAATGGGAAAATGCAGTTTCTTTGATAGGTTCTATGTGCTTCTTAAAGGACCATAAAGTCTTCTTGTTTTACTGCAAGTTAGTCATGAGACCTTCTATTAATGCACAGGACTTGGTGTCAGGAGAGTAGTGCGCTTGGTCCCCACTCGCTGAGATCTTTGGCAAGTTGCTTAACCTCCTAAACCTCGGTTTTCCCCTTCCGTAAAATGGGGTCAATGGTTCTTGCCTCACACAGATGTTGCAAGGCGGAAGGTGCTATAGGCTGCGATTGTTGCTGATGGAGTCACATGTTACTGTAATGCCAACTGTTACCCTTTTAAAAAACACCCCAGCAACAGTACAATTGTTTGGCCAAGAGCAAAGCTGCTGTCGTGCCCTCCATCCGGCAGGAAAACGCTTCGATTTCCTCAGGCTCCTTTTATTGTTCTCTTGAGCTCTGACCACTGCCAGCAGCTTGCTTGATGGAAGGTTTGAAAGCCAAAACCCGGGCAACGCTGCCAGCAAATTCAAAAGGGTAATAAAAACATCATCAGGCAATGTGAGTGACTGGAATTGTCTTGCTGCCAATTGGAGCATGACGGCTGTGGCAATGTGGCTTCCATGGCATGGTTACAGAAGGCAGGCGCTTCTCGAAAGGCCCAGTGGTTCCAAACAAGGCCTCTGAAAAACCTCTAAGCCTTCCTCCCATCCCACCAAAAAACTAGGGTGAATACGAACAGGAAACTCCTCTGTGCAACAAAGAGGAGGCAGAGCCAAGCTGATCTAGAACAAGAGCGACAAAAACAGTCAAGGGATTTTCTTTTTGAAACAACCACCCCCAAATGCACAGAATTAGATGGCCTTAGAACACATGTGGCAGGGAAGGAGTTCACGCTCTGGGCCAACCAGTCTTGGCAATGTCCCTTTAAATTTTTCAATCCTAATGGCATTGTGGTGCTTCAGCTCAGCACCCCCTGTACCCATTTTATAAGTACACTGTGTGATCAACACTGGATGTATCACACATTGCTCATAACAGCCTTATATGGCAATGACACAGTGGTTTATAGCATGTTCTTGCTCTGATGCATATAGAATCATTTGTTTCCCTAGCTGAAGTTGCACAAAAGGGGGAAAGGATTTAGGGATTTTTCCCCCCCTCCCACAAGAACTTCCCGAACTCTTTCCTGCTCTGTGTGTTGCTGCACATTTCCATGTGACAGACATTTCCTTTCTGTATTCTTTTCTCCAGGGTTCATTAGTTTAGTGTTATCTGCCCTGAACTGCATTTGCTGTTTGTTTAGCCTTTAGTGAATGGTCTGTCTCTTTCTGTACGTGGCTGGTTTATTGCTCTTCCTTTTGTAGTTCTTTCACATTAGGTATTAGCTGCAAACATGCAAAACTTTCCAGCCATATAAAAATCTGGGGGAATCTACAGCTCTGTGATCCCTGTGGCACTTCACCGGAAACAGCTCTCCAGAGTCCCTCGAAAATGCTCTTTATTGGGCTGCTTATGTTTTCCTGTCCTAGAGGTGGTTAGTTAAATAAACTACTTTATGACTCTGAGCCTGGGTTAGTAATGATTGATTTTCAGCTTTGGCTAATTCTGTCTGAATATATATCTAACTAACTAACTAACTATATATATATATATAAATTATTTGTATTCTGGTAGAAGTCACATAAAGATAGGATTCCTGCCCCCAAGGACCTGCATTACAAATGATGTATAGAGGTTGGAACATTCTGATAATATAGACAATTGCCAACTTTTTATACTTTAAATAATTATCTCTCACTAATATAGTAGAGGGACTGTTGTTGTCGGGTAGGTCTCCTGGTAGGAGTGGGCCAGGAGAAGGACTTGAAGGAGTAGTGGAGCAGCCTTAGAGATCAGTTCAAAAAGGGTGATCCATGTGTGGGAGAAGGTGTGCTGTGAGCTGTGACAGAAGAGAACAAAAGGATGATGAGGGCTGGCATCACGGGCAGAGTGGCTGGAGCACGTGCAATGTGATAACAGCAGGTAAGTGCAGAGTTCCAAAGGACCTTGTCAGTGAGGACAAGAACCATGAACATGATGTAGTAGAAACAAGGAAGCCAGTGCAGAGATTCAGAGTGCAGGGATGTAACATGGTGTCCATTTCCTGAAGCATGCTTTTTCTCTCTCTCTCTCCTTAGCCCCGTCTAGTCTGGCTATATACTTCTCCTGTCAGAATAATACAATACAAATCTGTTGTATTTGTACGGGAATCCCAGCTACTGCTGCTGTCAGAGAGCTAAAGAGCTGAAAAAATCCTTTTACCGTGAGATTAGACAGTCTGTGACATTCGATATTCATGTTTGTCTCTCCTGTTCTCTTTGAAGCTGGAGGACTTTGCTTAGGGATCTAACATTATGCCTGAGCTACTTAAGGCTCCCTGGAACTGCAGGGTCAACTCAGCCCTTCATCCTTCTGAGATAGATAAACTAAGCTACAGGTAGTTTCATATGTCTGTGCATCTTCTGGTTTAAAAACCGAGACCTTGTCTACTCTGTGTGGACATTAAAGTTCTTCTGTCACATTTTAGAAGTCTGGGGAGGGGGTTGCCCCAGTGTCCTTTTTGGCCTCAGTTTTCCCTCCTCCCACTGGGGAGCTGTTGATTGGTCGCTCTCTTCTAGCAAAGGGCAGGTTGGGTTTCAGTGTTGCTCTAGGTGTGTAGCTGTAAAGGGCTTTCTAGACCCTGCAGGTTGAGAAACACTATTTCAGTATAAGGGACTTTTAATTTTGCTTTGGTTTCTTATTTGCAGGATTTTCATTACAGAGCCCATAAAGGACCAGATAGCGTTACCCTTACTCATGTTAAATAGCATCAAAATAAATGGGACTATCCATGGAGTTACTGTGAGTAAGGGTGGCAAGATCTAGCCCTTCAAGTCAGACCCTTGTGGTATCAGTGTAATACTTTCTGCCTTCCTTTGACACTATTCCACACTTTCAGATTTAAGAACAGCAGGGTAGGTTGTGGCCTGAGAGATTTTACAAAAAGGAAGGCTGCACCTAAATAGAACTTTCTGGACACTTACTGATTTCAACCAATTTTCTTCAACTCATTTATTTCCTTTTTTGACATTTAAACCACACACCAACCATTCCTTTAGGCATGACAATAAAATCCTGCACCAAAAAGCAACAGCAGCAGTCAAGAAACATGACATAAAAATGTTCAAATAGCTAAATGCCATTGGGTTGAACACTCACCCTTGATGTCACCCTCATCCTAGTTTCTTTTTATCATCTTCTGTATTTTCACACTCATTTACATCCTGGAAACATCCATTCCTTTCTTCATGACCCCTCTGTTATTGTTTTCATCAGTATCTAGGGCCCTCAGGATCCTCCCTTTATCAACAGCTTCTTCTTGTTATTGTCTTCACTGTTGGCTGTTGGCCAGATGTTCTCACCCATGGGCTCATGTTCTCTTCTATTTGTCCTAGGAAATTCTTGGAGAAGCCAAGATGTTAGTAGAACTGGTCTTTCCAGTTTAGTTTAGTACAAATTATTTTGTTTAGTACAAATTACTGTCTCTACTTGGATAAAACAAATTCACCTGCTGTGTCATCATTTTAATAGCATGCAGGTCCCATAGGCACTAGAAATCATTGAAAGGCACACTAGCCATTCAGGTAGCAGCTTTTCATTACAAGGATTGTTTCTTAACTTGGGGTTTCCATGCATAAATTGAACAGCTAAAGGAGGATTATACCTTTTTGTTTTTCTTTAACAAAAGTGAACACAGTAAGGAGTTGTAACTGTGCACAGACATAATGTTTAGGATTTAGGGCTGGGATTTTTCCTGTGGTTGAGTTCTGATTGGTGGAAGAGAGGCAGGAGGTGGAGCCAGGGATCCTATTATGCTTTCTTGATTCTGAAATCCAGTCTGTGTTAACCCCGGCTGTGGTGGTAGTTAGAGCAGCTATGGGATTACTTTACATTACACCACTGATGGATAAATGTAGCTCCACTCTGCCACATACCCTTTCTGCCAGGTCATGCCCTTTAGTCCCAAGGTAGTGGAGGGGGCTGGCATAGAAGCTGATGAGACAGCTTGACATAGCAAGGAGTATTCCAAGGTGTGCCTCTGTGTCCCCGTGTGTACAATGGGGAGAATAATACTCGACCACAGTACCTTTACAAAGCACTTCCAGTTCTAGGGATAAAGAGGTGCACTCTAGGATTTAATAATGTATTTTTTTAAAAAATTCAGATTAGACATGTAAACTGGTAAGGGAGAGTATTTTTCAGGTTGCACTTTTGCTTTAAATCAGGTGTCATAATGCCAAAGGCCCAGATCTTCAAAAGTAAGTTGGTACCCAATTCCCAATGATTTCAATGAGAGCTAGGTGCCTAAATACCTTTGAGGCTCTAGGCCAAAGCAATTTCAGGTGTTTATTTTCTTGACAAAGTGTTGTTGCGATGAGCACAGCCAAATCACGCGTAGTCATTTCATTTGTCTTTTTTTTCCTTTTTCTGAAAAAAAAAAAGTCTGCGAAACAAAGCCAAACTCTCACAGTGAGTTTTTGTTTTGAATGACTCTGCTATCTGTTTCAGAGTAGCAACCGTGTTAGTCTGTATTCTCAAAAGGAAAAGGAGTACTTGTGACACCTTAGAGACTAACAAATTTATTTGAGCGTAAGCTTTTGTGAGCTACAGCTCACTTCATCGGATGCATTCAGTATTTTCCACTGAATGCATCTGATGAAGTGAGCTGTAGCTCACAAAAGCTTATGCTCAAATAAATTTGTTAGTCTCTAAGGTGCCACAAGTGCTCCTTTTCTTTCTGCTATCTGTGACAAAGCTCTGTCCTTGCCTCCATGGGTCCTGTGTTTCCTGGCAGATTTCGCTAGCCTCAGAGGCTCACTGTGACCCTCCATGTAACCCTTCTTTCTCTAGAGACAAGGGTCACAGTCTACTGAGCCATTTTCATCATAAGCCAGCGAGGGAGATGAGGAGAAGTTATCCTTCCTTGCACAGTCTCTGTTGTCTCCCAGCCTCAGTGATTAATCAGGGGGCAAAGGTGGAGGGGTGGGGGAGCCCAGGCCCACCCTCTACTCCGGGCTCCAGTCCAGGGACCCTATTAGTATCAGCTATGGTAGCTGACCTTTTAGAAACATGACATGTACAATTCTCTGGGCTACTTCCCCCACAGCAGCCCTCACTTCCTCAAGCTCCACTTCACCCTTACCTCAGGGCCTCCTTCCTTGTGCCTGATATGGTGTGTACTACTCAGCCTCTCCAACAGCGCAACTTCCTCCCACAGCTCCTGACATGCCCATCCACCTGACTAACTGGGAGGCTTTTAACTAGTTTCAGCCAGCCCCTGATTGGCTTCAGGTGTCCCAATCAACCTAGCATTCTCCCTGCCTTCTGGAAAGTTCTTAATTGGCCCCAGGTGTCTTAATTGACCTGGAGCAGCTGCCATTTCACTTATCCTGGTACCAGGGATTTGTTTAGCCTGGAGCTAATATATCTATTTCCCACTACTCTTCCATAGCCATCTGGCCTTACCCCGTCACATATCAAACTGAAATACATCTCTGTGCTCTGAAACTTTCCTCAGTTATTGCAGTTGAGAGTACTAAAAATACCTCGTTGTTGAGGGCTGGGCTAATAAACTGCAGCCTACCCTGTGATGGAACTCATGACTCCTGACAACTCATGACTTCAATAGATGGTTCTCATTTCTTGAAGCTTATCTCACCCTCTCATCCACCCATCCCTCAGAGAGCAAATGCCAACACAATTAAGGCATGAAGGTGTGGAGTCTCAGATCCAATCTCACAGTGCTAAACAAGAACAGTGCTGGCATCATAAGTGCTTTTCAACAGCTTCATGTCAGCCACAAACGTTTGGATTTGGTCTTGTCAGTGTCAGAAGTCCTTCTATAGGTAAATTTTCTAAACACTGTCATCTAGTGGTGAAAAAGATGTACCAAACTGTTTTGAATTGAATATTCATGTATAATTATGCAGGGTTGTTGTAGCTATGTCAGTCAGTGCCTGTGTAGCTGTATTATTTTCCCAACAGATGCTGTGGGGACTTCAACTACCCATCACGACCAAGTCCTGTGCTTTGGTTGATTTTGTTAGTAGTTTTTTTTTAAAAAGCGTCATCCACCTTTTCTTCCTGGTTAGGTTGTCTATAGTAGACCCTTACCATGATGTCACCCTTGGTTTTTTACCCCTTTTATCTTTACCCAGAGATTTTAAACAGATCTGCCTCCCACTTCTGTATCAAACTCATTGCAAGTGTATACATCCTTGATATACAAGGCTACATCTCCTCCCTTTTTTCCCTGTCTGGCCTTTCTGAACAAGCTGTATCATTCTATACCAACATTCAAGTCATGTGAATTATCTCACCAAGTCTCTGTGATGGGTTGTGATTGTGCATATTTACTAGTGTTTCTAGTTCATTCTTCATATTTCTTGCATGAATATATAGACATCTAAGAAGTTCATTAGATTTCTCTCTATATTCCCTCTTGTCTCTCTTTTGTCCCTGTTATAATGGCTGATGTTCCCCCCAGATTCCAACCCTTAACCCAGGTCTGCATGTTCTGGATTTACCTTTGGGCCTTGGTCCCCAATTGAACCTACTTTAAAGTCCGCCTCACTAGGTTTGCCAGTCTGCATTTGAAGATACTCTTCCCCTTCCTTGACAGGTGGACCCCATCTCTGCTCAGCAGTCCTTTTCAGAACAGCATCCCACAGTCGAGGAAGCAGAAGCCCTCCTGGTGACACTAACTTCTCAGCCATGCTTCCACCACCGGGATGTGTCTGTCTCTGCCTGGGACCTTACTCTTGACAAGCCACCTGCACCTTCAACTCATTCCCCCTAAGTCCCAGAGCTCAGGGATATCTCGCATACCTCGCAATATCATTAGTGCCCACATGGATGGGCAGCATGGAGTAGTAGGCCAGATGATCCTTGGCAATACCTCTGTAATGTTTCAAGATACAGGCACCTGGCAGGCAGCACACCTCCTGGAATACCAGCTCAAGCTGGCAGGTGGATGCCTTTACCCCCTTAGAAGGGAGTCACCGACCAACACCACCTTTTTTAAAAATCTCTGTGGATGGTGGGCTGGGAGCAGGGGTTCTACCCTGTGAAGGAGCTGTTTCCTCTTCTACTGGTGCTGCTGCTGCAGTCTTCTTCTGTAAGGGATCAGGGCACAGACAGTCTAGCTTAGCAGTCACAGCTGGGCTGGATCTACTCATCAAGGATGGTAGTCAGTGAGCCAGTGTTGGAGGAATTGTGAGAGCCGGGTTCAATACGCAAGATCACACTGGGATTGAAGACTGGAGATCAGAGATAGTTACCAGTCTGGAATCAGGAGGCAAGAGTCAGTATCAGAGTCAGGCTGGGATTGGAAACTGAAGTCAGAAGACAAAGTGAGATCTGGAGTCAGAGTAGGCTGGAAGTCTGTGTGGGTTAAATAGTGCACTTGGCCAATCAGAGGGCTGCAGGGTACTGTAAGTCTAGGACCTTTGGGTGGTACTTCCTGTGATGCCAAATCTCCACAGTGCTCCCTGAAGGTGGCTCTGCATTCCTCCCAGTGGCACTGTGGGAGCATCAACCCTCCCAGGGACTACAGACCAGGGTTCTAGTCATGGATCCTTATGTTTCCAGCTGGATTGCTTCCTCAACCTTAGAGGTCTCAATATGCATATTTTTGATGAATTCTTCAGGGGCATTGTTGCTGTCAGCCTAGCCACTCCTCCTGTAATTCTCCCACCTCCTTCCTGAGAGTTTCTACCAGTAGGCACTTCTCACACTGGATGGTCTCCCAAGCCTGGCTTCCTATGAAGGAAAAATGCAGGCCAGTCTTGGCAAAGCCATACCAGGACCAGGATAGAAGTATCCATGGTCGGGTTCTCTGTCTGGACAAAGGTGCAGGTGGAGGAGCTCAGGAGTAGTGTTGGCATTGGCAGTGCAGCCTTTCTGAACCGTGGCAATTTTATTCTTGCTCCTTCTCAAACTTCCTTCCTCACTAGCTCGCCTTGGTCACTTAGTGTCTGGCTCTTAAGTCCTTCTCTCTTAGGTCAACCCTGCACCTTCATTAACATATAGGGGAAGAATGCTCAAAGGCCAGGAGGTGAGAGCCTTGCTAGAGCACACTCAGCTAGTAAGCCGCTGATCCCCACTCCCAGGCAGTCCCCAAACATACAACCCTCAACAGACCACATTGTGAACTTTAGGCAAGCCAAAAGACAAACCAAATAGGCAAATAAGCTCATTCACTCCCAAGAATTAGTGCTCATGTTCATTACAGGATTATTGCTTAGTTATTATTATATCCTTCGGAAAAATGTCCAAACTACAGTACGTTATCCAAGAGATAGGAGCTCAGGGCTCACCATGCCGACTCAGGAAAGTCAAGTCTGCATTGCAGTTTGGCTCTGTGCAAGCTAGTAGGTATTTAATACTAAAATCCCTACTCAACATTTTAAAGAAGAATTGTGTATTGAATGGAAGTTGATGTTTGCCAATTCAAACCTAATGTTGCAGATGATAGCAATTTAAAATTAGCATGAGTAGGTGGGTGCCTTTCCTAGCATGGTCTAAAACAAAATAACTGTAGAGTTAAAAACTCATCTTCCTGAGCTTTGACTTTATTAAAAAAGAAACTAACAATAATATAGAAGTTCCACTCAGACCTTCTCCCTGCAGTATGGGTAATCAATCACTGGAACAACTTACCAAGGGTTAGGTGGATTCTCTGTCATCAGCAATTTTTAAATCAAGATCAAGATAGTTAAAGGTCTGGATTTCATTCATTCCAGCATTAAAGCTTGGCTATTATTGCTTCAGCTCAAGACTGCAGACCAAGTGATACGTCAAAATCCTGAAGTCTCAACAGGTGCGATTGCAAGAATGCAACTTACAAACTCAGAAGCAACAGGGGATAAATCTACTAAACACAAAGTATGCCAAGAGCTCCGACAAATAGCTCACTACCTGCCTCATCCTCCCATCATTGCCCTCCACCGTTGAGGAAGTAAACAAGGACCCCTCACTCACAAAAGAAGTGAAAGGACCTGATAGATTCTTTCCAGAATATCTTAAAAACCTCAGAGCCAAGGGAAGGCAATGGCTGGCAGCACTGTTCTCTGATATCCATTCTGCAGTGCTTGTTCTGAGGATCTGGGGTGAGGCTATGGACTCTGCAATTGCCAAACCCAGGAAGCTAACCAATAATCCCTCATTATATCATCCCACATCTGTCCTCTGCATGTGGTACAAGATCATGGAGAGAATATTACTGGCAAGGATTGTGCTGCATATAGGAGCAATTATACCAAATGAATAAGTGGGTTTCTGATCAGACCACAGCTGTGCCAACTAAGTATTAGCCTTAATAACACACACTGAGGAGAGAGTCCAATGAAAACTCAATCAATACTCAGGCAGCTTTCTGAGACTTTGAAGGGATGGCCTCCTTCTGAAAGACAGCAAAATTCTCCCATGCAATGCAACAATAAAATTCTTCCGAGACATTCTGATCAGTCGTTGCATTTGCAATTTCCTTGATGACCAGCTTAGAACGCCACAAACTCTCAATGATGGCCTACCACAGGGATTAATCCTTGCGTTGATCCTGTTTAATATTTACACAAGCGATCTTTCCCAACATTATTATGGAAATTTGTCTATGTTGATGATGTTTCTCTGACTACACAGACACAGGATGTACCTACCATAGAACTAATGCTAACCAAGGACCTTAACACCATGGAAGAATATTTCTTATATTGGCAGCTAAAACCAAGACCCACCAAGACTTTTGTGTCAGCATTCCAAATAAACAATCAAATGGCTAAGACAGAACTGTAGATAAGACAGGCTTCGATATAATGTTACACCAATGTATCTTGTGGTGGAATCATAACATACCACCAGTACCTGAAATATATCCATGATAAAATAAAGATGCATGTCAATCTCACCCAGAATCTGGCAGGAATGACCTAGGGAGCCAATGCAAAAACTCTACAGATCTCTTCACTGGCCTTTGTCTACTCAACCAAAGAATACTTCTCACCCATCTGGACACACATAGCTCCCACATATCACTTGTCGACTCTCAACTTTACACTGCCATACGGATAATTATGGGCAGAGTAAAATCAATGTCACCACTGTGGCTTCCTCTACTGGTGCACGTCCACCCCTCCAAATCTGTCGTGACATGAGAATACTTCAGAAATCCCACTGTATTTGAGGGAACAAGGATCTTCCAATAGAAGAAGACCTAAATAACTTACTGAGATTCTGACTCAGATCTAGAAAACCTTTTTTGGCTTGCAGTGGAAGAGCTCAAAGATTCAGGATTCTTCTTGACAATGGGAGCAAGGTGAAAGGTTGCCAATGCCCGAACAAACACCTCATCAAGGATCCAGCTGAAGAACCCAGTGGTTTTTCACTCCGATGGAAAATATGGTCACTTTGAATCACATCTTCACATCACATGGCAGATGCACTAACTTTCTCCATAAATTGGGACTGAAACTTGAACCTATTTGTGACTGGTGAATCCAACTTCAACCTATCAATGTCCCAAATAATCATATCCATGGTATCTCTGCCGTATACTCTGCATCATCTGAAGCAATTAATTGGATTGCCAACTGACATTTGGATATCTAACATGGCAGTTTCTAAGCCACATGAAAAAAGAAAGAATAATCAAGACTGCATTTTTTTTCTAAAAGATATATGCTAAGTGCTATGGCCTGTGTTATACAGGAGGTCAGACTAGATGATCACAGTGGTCCCTTCTAGCTTTATAATCTGTGAATCCGCGAACTCTGAATGAAAAGCCTTGCTAGTGCTTCAGATTTCCCTTCAAAAATTAGTAAGGTTTGGAGCATTCCCAGCAGCTGTTTTGGCTGAGAAGGGATTTGAATCTGATTCACTGACATCCCAACTGAGTTAGGCTTTAAAAAAATAAAAAGGTAAGCAACACCTCCCAATGGTGGGAGAGGCATGTCTTTAAAAAGCAGGGCTTTAGTCAGACTTTATTAAGCCAGTAGGCGCCCACAACACAATGAAATTCATCCGCACATAGTTATGTTTTATAAACTTTCTGGCCCCATCTATAGCATTGCTGACATTCTCAAAACCAGATCAGCTGCTGCCTAACTCTGAGGGTGCCCAGCAGCTGTTTCATCTAGAGAAAAGGAGTAAGAAACATGCTTTTACCTTGCAAACTTTTTCCCTCCCCCCGTTCTGCCATCTGTTGGCCATATGCATTCCTATGGCATTCCACCAAGACATGCAGCTTTTTTGAAGGAGGGCAGTGATTTCTGTGCAGTTTAATAAATCACAATCACCAGTTTCAAAAAAGATATTTGAACAACTATTCTTCATTTTTTTAAAAAAAGTCATTATTTCTTTCTGACAAGCGAACTGGTTTCAAAACCTGTTTTGTAAACACTGTCAGTGACAATTTTTGTTTTAATCAAGGCAGGCCCATGAAATCCCATCCTACTGAGTTGTCTGGGAACTTTCTTGTAACAGCTAATGTTATGGTTTTGCAGCAGAGTTGGGTGTTAAACTGATTTCTTAAAACAAGTTTAACAAACTGGAAAAAGTAGACTCAATCCAATGTGTACTGCAGTTGGCATTTCAGTTTCATTGTGGCTGCCATCTGCCACTCTGTAGCAACTGCATTTTGATTTCTGCAATATAAAACAAATTTTCAATGGCTGACCATATGGTTTTAATATAACAGATTGGGTAACCTTGCCTGCTGTGCCTTCAGCAGAAGCAGAAATCCATGTGCTGAAGTTAATGATTACTAAAAATATCTGCCATATAAAAAGAACACAGTATATCCTTCACTGCATTCTGCTATACGAGTATTCCTTAGCCTTTCATGGATTTCTTTAATGTCATGGCAGAAGGTTATATTAAAACATGTAATCAGCCATGTATGTCACTGTTGATGAACGTACAAGTACAGTTGTATAAAAATACATAAAAGTGATGAGTACTACCGCAGAGGAGACAGAAAATCTGACAGCCCCTGCATACTAGAAGCCAGGATTTAACACAAATATTATGGACAGCCACCCGCTCCCAGAACTTAGCTATTTAATACTCAGTATGAGGCAGCACTATGGTAGGATTTACTTGGTGTATCTGTTCAAATTGCCACTCACCTGGTGGAAGGAGCCTGATGATCACCTGGAATCAGCAGCGCCGCAATTACTGACAATGAGCATCTGACAGCAGAGTAAGCTAGAACCCCATCACCATTCTTGTGTTGCAACACTATTATACCTGAGTTCACCTTGCACTTGATGGCCTTATTTAGTGTCTCAGTCAGGTTCTAAAGTTGCAGCAGTTCAGATTAGGGTGTTAAAATTCATGAGAGCTGCACCAGCACCCAAGGCAGAGAAAGAGTGGGAGGGAGAGGGAGATATTGTACTGCTCTCCAGGATACTCCTGTGAAGAGGCTGAGCAGTGAAGGAGAGGAGGTAGTGTAACTAGTATTAATGCTCAGAGATAGAGTACAGATGTCAAGATAGAGGCTTATTTTGTTGCCAGTAAATTTTATTGCCGTAGATTAGTAAATTGTCTGAGTTTTCTTTACAGTGTGATTCCACTCTGAAAAGTGACCATGTAAAACCACCTTCTGACTCACCAGGTCTGTTCCCTGGGTATAGCCAATTATAAACTGTGGTGCTCAGTTTGGTATAAAAACATATAGATTAGAATCAGAGAGAGATTAGCTGTTTACTTTAGTGCCTGAAGTGTTACTTTTTTTTACTCCAGTTAGCACGGCACGGCCAACGCAGCTAAGAGAGCGAACTTGATTCTGTTCCTTCCTGTGTAGCAGCAGAATTGTTTACTAAGATCAGTTACAAATCCAGGGATGGCAGTTGAGTTGTGCTATGTTGTGCTATTCAAAAACACTGGACACAATTTTCAAAAGTGACTAAGGGCTAGATCCACAAAGGTACTTAGGTGCTGCAGACATTCGCAGGTCAGCTGCTGCCTCATTCTGAAGGTGCCTAAGTTTCCATTGGTGGGCCTGTGTAAAGCCACCTAAATCCTGGTGTCTCTCTATAGCTAATGAGCTGCTCAGGGCCCTTGCTCAAGCCAGAGCCGCAAAGCATTCCCCTGCCTATCTCTCAGCAGAGCCTGATCCCCACATGTGTGCTCCGAACATGTTTATGGGATTGGGCCCTGCACAAAGGAATGGGATTTTAAAAAGGGATGTCCCTTCAATACCCACTATCCCAGTGATCAGGCTGTGTAGCTGGGATGTCAGTGATCAGGTTCAAATCCCTTCTCAGACTGATTTAGAGCAGGGATTTGAATGGAGGGGCTACCATATCCCACGAGGGTGCGCTAAACACAAGGCTATTAGGAATGATTGGGAGGGTATCTCAGTCTCTCTTCCTGGAGCTGTTCCACTTTGTGTTGATAATGATTAGACAACGGACTTGAACCTCAGTCTCCAACATTCCAGGGGAGTGCCTCAACCACCACACTATAGTCTCATCCTCTCTATTGTGTAATCAATATGTTATTAGTTATACAAAGTAGAACTTCAACAGGAGAGATTGAGGGTCCCAGCCCAGAATAGCCTGATGGGTAGGGTGCTGACCTTAAATGTAAGAGATCTAGGATGAAGTCCCTACTCTAAATCACATGGAGCAGGGATTTGAATCCAGGACAGTACCCTTAAAAATGGGTTATTGGCTCTAACGGTGGGTTTCTTTTTTGTGAGAAAGGTCCAGGTTTCATCTACTAGCACATGGGCTGACCTGGCTTAGGTGCCTAACTCCAGGGGGAGGGTTCAGGGCTGAGAGTTCAAAGCAGAGATAGAAGCCTCCCTTTGGCAGCCAGAAATTGTGTGGGAAAACAGGGAATTCTGTGAAATTCTGCATTGCACAGTGGCGCAGAATTCCCCCAGGAGTAATTATATAAAATACATATTGTTATAAGAAAAATGCATAAATTAGGCTCTGCTTATGCTTCATTCTATTTCAAAAAAGATTGATAAGGCAATTAACTTCCTTACTATGCATATTTGTTACATACTAAGTATAAGATAATGAGGTAGGACAGAATAAGGTCCTGAATGCACTGTAACTTTTATCCTATATGGTTTGTGCTGACATACAGCATTAATATTAATAGTTAGCTGGGATTTTCAAAGAGGCCTAAGGGTGACAGAAACCATTGGCTGCTACCCCATGTCACAGTTGTCCACGGCTGATGTGTTCTTGTTTTCATGTTGCTTATTTTGCTGTGTAGAATGCACACTATGCTGGTTGACCCAGGTTGACTGGTTCTCCTTCCTCTCATTGGCACATGCTGGTATGTCCTCTTTGGACGGTCCCTGTATGGCAGAGGTGAATGAAACTGCCCCATACTCCCCCCACAAAAAGCGTTACTGTTCCAAACAGAAGAATTTAGATCCTGCCCAGTGTGACTGACTAAATGGAAAATACGAATGGTAAGTTTGGCCTATGATAATGATGCACACTGGTGTGCAGTAGCAAAGAGAAAGGCATTTTTATTATGGTGCAATGAGATGTGTTACAAAATAGCCACATTTTTGTTTTAGTCCTAAAAGGTTAAGGGAGAAATGTTATGTAACCTGAATTTGTTGATATTATGGCTGAGTTTACACCAGATCACCAAGAATTGGTAACATAGTTTACTCCAATCTCAAAGAGTACTCAAACATTACTGGGACACAAGATTTGCTAACTAGCTAGGATAGCCCTTTAATTGCAATAGGTAATGAAGTTTTAAATAAAATGTTTGATGGAGAAGGTGAAATGTTGGTATTTCCTAAGAGTAGAGGAGTATGAGAAATTGAAGTTGCTAGTCTGAGAAAAGTGGAAGATAAGTAGGAGACAATGTTATGGGAAAGTAAGATTTAACAAGGCCATGATCCAAGCTCATGCTACCATTGTGTTTTGAGCCAGGTTTTTACTGATTTACAATTCTCAGAAACAATGTTTAGTAAAATGCTATCTATATTGAGAATATGGGAAAGCTATTGGTGCAGCTATGAATTTAAAATGTGTATTGTAAAGAGCCCATAAGGAGGTAGAAATATTATTGTAAAGGGCTGTTTTATGTTAATTAGTATTATAATAGAATATAAAAGACATAGATTTCTTAGGTTATGGAAAGAGCTTCAATTGACATCAAAACAGGACTGTTTGGGTCCAGGATCTGTCAGTGGACTGATCACCCATTGCTACATCATTTCATCTGTGAGCGAGTACAATAGTAGCATATGTGTAAGTAGTAATTGGATACCTGTTTTGCTAAACTACTTTTTTTTTAAATAAAGTATGGATGTATCATTGAAAGTATAGCCTGGTGTGGCCTCTAAATTTTCTGTAATTGACCTAAAGGCTTGAACTTGAAAAGTAAGATGGGTTTTACTGCATCCTAAAGAACTGTAATATTGAGAACATTTCAACATAAAATACAGTAGTGATGGGATTTTTGTAGTACACCCGCCCATCACCCCTCACTCTCAGTTGTTGGGGAGGGTGGCGGGAGGGAGAGGGGGGAGGAAAAGGTGCGCTCCGGCTTGTAGAAACCTCCTTTAGAAGGCTGCGTTGCCCAGTTCAAGTCTATCAATCATCTAGCATTTAGTGAACGTATGCAGGGATACACAAGATCGATGCACCACAAAACTTTCACTGGTTCACAAAGCTGCCATTGCCTTTGCAGAATGGGCTTTAATCTTGAATGGAGTTTTGCCCTTGACTTGATATGCCGTAGAAAAATCTCCTCCCCCAAAATATATCTTGCTATGGGGGCCTTGGAAGCTTTCTGTCTCCTAACCTTGTGGTGTATAAGGATGAACAAAGCAGAGGTTTGTTGAGAGCTTGTCCTTTCAATACAGATCTTAATTGCAGTCTAGGTATCTTTCTGAGGGGTTGGGTTTGGCCAAAAAGGAAAAAAAGCTCCTGGGATGAGTGGAAGAAAGAAATTTATTTTAGGGATGAATGAAGAGTTTGAGTATTACCACCCTTTCATTATGGGAAAAAAGATCAAGGGCAGAGTTCCTACCTCTGATACTTTTCATACACAGATTATGGACACAAGGAAGCTGACCTTAATTGTCAGGAAATGTAGTTGTAGCCATGTCAGTCCCAGGCTATTAGAAAGAGAAGATGAGTGAAGGAATATTTTTTTTAATTGGACCAACTTCTATTAATGAGAGAGAGAAGTTTTGAGTCACACAGAGACCTGAAGAAGAGCTCTATGTGGCTCAAAAGTTTGTCTCTCTCACCACCCGAAGTCGGTCCAATAAAAGGAAATATAGTGACAGTTGAGACAGGGGTTTGAAAAGGGAACCCAACAGCAGATTTAAAATTAGGAAAGGTCGCCTGTAGCTACTTTGCAAATAAGAAGTCTGATTAGGCTGGACAATTTTTGTTTTAATGTGCAGGGGCAACTAGGTTGACCCCCTGCTACCAGAATTGAGGATACCAGAGCTGACGGGTGAGATCTGAGTGAAATGCACTGCAATTCCAAACACAAGCCCGTTCATAAGAATCTTAAGAGCAATTCACCTAACGCCATGTCCACTGTGTATCCTTTTGATGTTAACCAGGAATCCGGTGGTCTCCCTATTGTATCTGAGAATCAGGAGAAAGGTTGCTGAACTTCAGCAGGATTAAGAACAGGTCAGTAGCATATCCTAGCAGTTTTTTTTTTATTAATTAACATTAATTAATAATAACCAGGCACTCAGGTTTACAGATGCTGGGACATGATGGAACAGCCAGGTCTGCAATTGAAGATCCAGAGTGGACATAATGGTGGAGAAGCCAGCTCTCTCTCTCTCTCCAAGAGATCTGAAAACCAGGGATGTCTGGCCAGGGCAGTGCAATCAGAATCACTACAGCCTGTTGTCTCTCTTCTTGTTAGGTGGTGCATGCTTTCCTGGGAAAAGGAGGGAATACCTGCAGCAGAGCTGTTGGCCATACCTGGGAGAAAGCATCAAGTCCCCAGGCCCACCCTTTCTGCTCCTGACCTAGAAGTTGTTCCTCTTGGAATTGGAGCTAGATGAGATCACATGTTGGTTTCCCAGAAGTCTGGGTTATGCCCTTGAGCTCCCTCTGCTGAAGACATGATTGCTAAAGGCGGCTTTGGTGCTGAGCAATGCTGCAGTGAATCAGCTTAAGTGATTTTAAACCTAGGACAGCCCTGTATTCCCGATTTCTTTGGCACCAAGAACAGTATGGAGTGTAAGTCCAGATAGAGCCTACCCTAGACATGGTATCACCCCAAAGATTTGCTGGACCATAGCCTCCCTCTTGGGCAGGCAGATTTGGGTGGGTGGTGGGAGGGGGGAAAGGAGTCCTTTTGAATTTTGACAACCATTGGTGGGGGGGGAGGGGGAGGAGGAGAGTGCACAGGCAGGAGTGTCTTAATCATTTGTGCACATGGGTGGCAAAATAGATGTGAAAAAAGGGGGGACAGCATGCACACACCCACCCCCAGAAATAGGCTGGTACTCATTGATTTCACTTGGGAGCATTCCTGGAGAATGAATCACCTCTAGGATCTCCCCAACCTAGGGTAGGGGAGAAAATAGATTCTCTAAGCATACATATTTGAAGCTCCAATACCTCACAAAGGCTGCCTACAGAGGAAAAACAGCTTACAATCTCCTACCTAAAACATTAAGAAGGGAAAACTTTTTTTGTCCTGTGCTTCAGATGTAGCTTTTTCTATTGGCTCCCCAACTCCCCCTAGTATAGGTTTCTGACCAAAAACCTGCCTTGCAGAAGCATCTGCTTCCATAGCCATAGATGCCTTCTTGAGCATCGAGTGAGGCATCTGAAACTAAAGCAGATGTTATGGAAATTTCTTTTTAAGTTGGATCCCAACCCCAGTCTGTTTTGGGAATGAGAGAGCAGGGACTCTGTATAGCAAGGACTGCTCTGGCGGTGGGGGGAACCAAGAGGCTCTAATCACTTCGTAGTCTCTGCAGAGAGCTCATTTGACCCATCTGTCAGGGAAAACTTGAGGGTTTTTTAAAGCACAAGTTTACCAAGCTACCTTTACACCCTTAAACAAGATAGCCAGCGTGGGAATGCAAGGGTCAGTTTTACAGATCACTGGAAAATATTTTTGGGTGTTTTCTATCTTAGGCCTTCTCCTGATCTGTGTCCCCTTTCTGGCTGACTGCTGTGGGAAGATACCCAAGAACAGTAGAGGCAAAAAGCTGGGCAGAGAAGAATAATTCCTGATGCTCTTCTAGGATTTCTTTGCTCTATGTCTGTGACCCTTACACTGCTTAGAGAGGACTTCCAGAAGAGGGGGCCAAGGCCTTCGGAGTAAGGAGTCTGGAAAGAAAAACTTATGCTTCCCCACCCAGTGGACTCTAAGATGGCTGCTGAGAAGTTAGGACAGGAGCCTATTCTAAAATGGCTGCCTGTGGTACAAGCGCTCCCTACTTAAAAAAAAAAAAAAAATGGACACCAAGACTCCACTCCAAAGCAAAGAGGGAGCAGAGGCAGGAAACTGATTTCACTGTGCTGCCAGTTTTCAAGAAGCCTACAGCATTGAGTGGTATCCTGACCACTGCATGTCCATTGGCATGGGGGGGGAAGAGTGTCCAGGCAATCTGTTAGTCCCCTGCTGCCCCCATCATGATGCTTTAGAAGATGACTGGGGCCTATGGTGTCCAGATAGCAAGAGTGAAATATCAGGACATACTGGGCGAGCGGGGGGAGAGAAGAGAAAGGGGGAGAGCCCTGACCGGAGCTAGGAGAGGGGGTGCACAGCCCCAGGAAGCTGCAATAGGGGTGTATGGCCCCTGCTGCAGCCTGCACCACAAGCTATGGGGGAAGGACTCAAGGCCCCAGCTCCAGCCCCCAGCAGAAGCCATGGGGCCAGGGGCACAGGGCTCCAGCAGAAGCTGCAGGACAGGGCCACAGGATCCTGGTTACAAAGTCAGACCCAGTTGAAGGGCAGGGAAGGGTCCCAGTTCTAGCCCTGGCTCCAGCCCCAGCTGCAGTCAGTTGAGGTGAGCAGTAGGAAGGGCAGGGCTGGCCAAGGGCAATGGGGTACACTGGTCTGCCTGGCCCTGTGCTACCAGCATGCCCCTTCCTGTTGGGGGTGGGCCCATGCTGTGCCACACAGCTCCCCTACCCTGCACCCCTATGCCCAGAGCCCCATTTCCACCACAAATGCACACTGCTGTGCACACCACCCCCCCTACCATAGCTGCCCAGCACCCCACACAGAACCCCCCACTCGCTAGTTTCCCAATACACACAGCTTTCTCCTCCCTCCTTCCAAGTGCCTTTCCCTACAGCCCCACCACGACTGAACAATGCCCCACACAGACCCCCGGTACCCTGAAACGCACAGATCTCCCCCACTGCCCAGCACCACCCAACAGGCCCCCACTGCCTAGCACCCCAACACACACAAACCTCCCCCACTGCCCTTCAGACCAGTACCCCACACACCTCCAGACACTCACTCCACCACACTCTGCCCCCTTCCCTGGCCACACTCACCAGCCCTGCTGGGAGGTCTCTGGTTCTTAAGGTTGGAGTGGCAAGGGGGGGGGGTCCTCCAGACTCTCCACGTGCTGCGCCTGCCACAAGCGTTAGCTCCATGGCTCCCATTGGCCGGGAAAAACGCCAATGGGAGCTGCCGGAGCCGTGGAGTGGGGCTTGCAGGTGGGAGCAGCCCGCAGAGCCCCCCCATCCTAAGAGCCAGAGGGACCTGCCGGGGATGAGTCCCAGCGGTGCTTACCTGGGGTGGCTCCCAGGTCGGTGGGGGGCTCTCTGCCTGCTGCCAGCAAGTCCTGCCCCCGCATCTCTGATTGGGCGGGAGGGAGCTGTGCAGCCTGCAGAGACCCTCCTCCACCTCTCTGCCTAGGGGCCGCCTACAGTGCAGGCTCCTACCAGCGGGCGGGCACCAGGAGCTACCCCAGGAAGTGCCGCCAGCCCTGGTACGCACAGTGACTCATAGTGAGCAGTCCCCGATATCGCGACAAAGGGCGTCCTGACCGACGTGGGGTCAGGACGTGGGACAAATGTCTTAAAATCGGGACTCTCCTGATAAAATCGGGATGTCTGGTCACCCTACTGGGACCCTGGAGTTTTACCATGCTGACCGGAGCTGCTGAGATGGGATACCTGCTGATAAAAGGCCCAGTCCACATTAGTGGCAGCAAAGTGGGCCTGTTTCCTGGGCACTTTCTTCAGTGCCTTGTCTTACTGGGCCCCTCACTTAGCAGCAGTCACCACTGCACTCTCCTATGCCAGGGACATATGCTGCTTGCTATCTAACTGCAGTAGCCCTGAGCTGAGGTTGGGGGAGCAAAAGGAACACTTTTCCCCTCAGTACACTATGCCAAAGGGGGGTAAGCAGAGCACAGAGATGCCCTTTTCTCTTTATGCTTTCTTCCTACCACTACCAGGGCTAATTTGAAGGGAAAGCATGGTCAAAGTCCCCACAATTGCCTGAGCTCCACGAGGTAAATCTGAACAGCTCTTAAACACAAAAAAAAACCAACCCTACACTAACAAAGTGGACAGCTAAGGGGAAATAAAAGAAGGGGGGGGAGAAGAATAGATTAACAAACATTGACTTAGCCTGCTAGCTAGAGAGTTAGCTCAGCCACTCAAGACAGCTGACTGCCTCCTTTAGGAGGGACTGAATTTATGGAGCCATCCCCTGAAATGAGAATGCACCATATCCACACAAATGATGTTTATACTTGAACACTAAAAATGTGGTCTCTAGAATTTGCAAGAACATGAACAGTTAAACTACAGCTAAAAGGTGAAAAATGAGTGTGACATGATTCTTAAAGATTAACTGTCCCAAACTCAAATTTTGAAATTCTAAAAGTTGGATTCCCTCTGCTCCCAAAATGATTGTGCAAATGTCCTTTTTCTCCTTAGGTGATAATTCAGTCTAACAAAGCAGTTTGCTCTGAATTAGCTTCGGTAATAATTAGAACAATTCAACTCAACAGAGCAGTAAAAAAAAAAAAAAAAAAAAAAAAAAAAAACAACCAGCGCTATATTTTATTTCTTGTAAAAATCTTTATACACATGCAGACTAAAACCAGTGTAAGAAAGTATCCACCATTGTTTAGACAAATAACTATACTTAAATATAAGCGTCTGCAATTGGCCTGTATAAAAATAAGATACTTTTTTTTTAAACAGAAATATGTTCTCCAGTTCTGATATTGATAAACAATACACAACTCTAATACGTACAATTTAACCTGATCATTATTTTCAATCGTTTGATACTGCTAAGGTATTTTATGTGCAAAAATTTAACATAGTTCTTCTAAAGAAAAATGTCCTACAGGTTTTAGAAAGTTAGCTGTTGGGCTTTAAATAAATCAATTCCTAATCAGTTTCTTCTCCAATCTCAGTCCATACACTGTATTATATACAGGTTTAACTAAAATCAGGAGCAGAACCAAAACTTAGCGTCTGTGTCTGCTATGTCCTGAACGACTGCTGCTATGGTGCTTGCCTTTATGAGATCTCTCAAAAGAGCGGGATCTTTCACGCCTGTCCCTGTGATGACCCCGTTCATGCCTATGTTTCTTGGCAGCCTCGGAGTGATCCCTGGACTTACTCTGAGAACGCGAGCGAGATTTTTTCCTTTTGTGACCATGTCTATTTGCACTCTTCAACTCATCCCTGCTGTGCTTGGCTTTTAAGTGTGGAGATCCATGATTATGATGTCTGTGAGGACTGCCACTATGACTGCGGGACCTGCTTCTTGACCTTGAGCTGTATGTTCCGGATAGACTCCTCCTATTATTGTAACTTACAAAAAAAAACATTAAAATTAGGATGTTTACATCTTTTTTCACTGTGAAAATACAACTGCCTCAATTTTAAACAGTCTGGTTTTGTCCATGCTGTGGGCAGTGAAGTGTTAATAGTGACATGTCAAATAAGTATGTTCACATCCCTGAGTTATCATTTAAGGCTCTTTATAAACTCCAGCAGACACTGCATTGGTTAAAAACCACCGATAACAGGGTTTTCTTTGCAACAACAGCTTAAGACTCGTACACGTGTTCAACTCCTAGCAAGATAAATGGGTATCCACAGAACAAGATTTGGTCTCTAAAGCTATACATTTAAATGGCTAACAAAATTTCCACACATTCCTTAATATGGATCTTACATACACTTCAGATATTTGGGGAGGAGGTTACAGCATGCAAAATTTGGATGCATAAGAGACTCAATTTCTTATAGCACTTTCAGTACATACAACTATTCTCATAGCTTTAAGGTAAGAGCTTAATTCTCATATTTAAAATGGAAAACTTAGGTGCAAGTGATGGTTTTCAAATAAATATCATAAGAGGACCTTACTCTCTGGTACAGTTGGGTTTTGGTATTATATTTTATTTATCTTTAGACTGTATGGATATTCTTAAACCCCGGATTTTCATCCGCTACCACGTGCACGTCAGTATCTACTGGATACCAGTACAACTGTGTGATACTGTACTTTAGTGGAGAGATTTTCTGTTAGGAAACTAACTATTGTAAGACCATTTACTATATGGAATGGCATTTTAAAATGCCTCTTAAAACAGAGTCATTTAGCAATCAAAAAGTACTATTTTACTTACTGTCTCCTAGGAGTATGAGATCTAGACCGTGACTTTGTTCTTGACCTTGATCTACTAGCACTTCTGCTGCTTCTACTTCTCTTGCTTTCTTTTCTCATGCTTAAATTTAAAAATAAAAAAAATGAAGATTACACTTAGCAAAAAAAATTATTTTCAAAAAACTAGATGGCAAAGTTTAACTTGAAAGTGCCAGACTTAAAATTGGCTGGCTTAAAAAGACAGATTTTTCCTACCCATTGTAAGGACTCTCTGAAGCTAGTTGCCTTTCTTCTGGTTCTTTTTTAATAGTTTTGGCATTCACAGATACTGGTGTTTTCTCCTCAGTTTTCATTTCTCTTGGAGAAGCTAAGAATGAGAGCAAATAATTCAAGGTTAAGATGTTATACACTAGCAGTAGAATTTGCCATCAAGGAACAGGATTTTTTGGTACATTTTATGCAAGTGCTAACTTTATATCAGTGCTAACTAGAAACTTGTAATGCTGACTGCTTCTCTTCCTTTCCATTTAGTAGCTGCTCCTGTAAGTGAAATTAC
Source organism: Dermochelys coriacea (assembly GCF_009764565.3). Taxonomy (NCBI): domain Eukaryota; kingdom Metazoa; phylum Chordata; order Testudines; family Dermochelyidae; genus Dermochelys; species Dermochelys coriacea. The sequence continues at coordinate 24,448,864 of NC_050076.1, read as the reverse complement.
TACATTAAAGACACCAGTAAAATCCTTTATTTAAGTAGTCTGTAAATCATATGATAAGTACACTAATATGTTTCTTTAAAGATGCATTTATCCTTTCGCCCAAGGCACATGTAATAGGCACAAATTATGAAACAAGATGAAGTATGTCTCTCCATCAAGAGTAAATACCCTGCTCTAACCTGCTCCCTTTACATATACTTCTTAGAACCCTGGGAAAATAGATGGCCCTTGCACCTTGTCCTGAAGTCAGAATTAGGCTGTTGGAACAAAACTGAGAACAGAAGCCAGTTCTAATTGGCCTCACTGAGAGTTGCAGACAAGGTGTTCTTGCTTAGTTAAGATATGAAACTTATCTTACTACAGTAAAAGCTTTGTTTGGCATGGGTTTAGTCAAAAATTCTGGTTAACTAGGAGTTATACTTACCAATGGAGGGAGGGAGGGAGGTGGAGGGGGAGCAGCCCTCAAGGCACAGGCTCTGGGAGGAAGTGCGGGAGGGGTTTTGGGGTGCTGAATCCGGGCAGTGCTCACCACAGATGGCTCCCCACAATTGGCATCATGTCCCTGCAGCTCGTAGGTGGAAGTGCGGCCAGGCAGATCTGCATGCTGCCTCCGCCTACAGGTGCCGCCCCCAGCAGCTCCACTGGCCATGGTTCCTGGCCAATGGGAGCTGCGGAGCTGGTGCTCAGGGAGGTGGCAGTGCACGGAGCCCCCGTGGCCATTCCTCCACCTAGGAGCAGCCAGGACATGTTGCCGCTTCCGGGGAGCCCCACAGAGCCAGGCAAGGAGCCTGCCAGTCCTGCGCCAACCATACTTTTAATTTGTATTTGGAGATATCAGAAATGTCAGTTTCTAGAGCTTTCTGGTTAGTAAAGTGCTGGATAACACAGCTTCTACTGTATTAGCTTGAGCACATAAGCTCATGGAACCACACAATCAGCTCATCTAACCAAGAACAAAACATTTTGGGTCAGGGCTTTGGAGCTGGGCTCCGGCCATGCTCCAGCTCCAGGCAAAAACCTTTAGGCTCCGCTGCTCCAGAGTTGCTCCATGCTCCAGCTCCAAAGCCCTGTTGAGGGTTTCATTTCAAAAGCAATGCCATGAATTGCACCACATACTGGATGTAATTTGAGAAGGTTTAATCTTATGCCTCAAATAGCCAACAGTAGAATTACCATTAAAAATTGAGCTGCTGACTTGTTCTGAATGCCCTCAAATCCCAATTTCACTCAGTTAGCCATAAATAAAATTATCCCTTCACCCTCCCTTTAGGAGTCCATAAGGGAATTTTACATGCACTACTTCAAAGAAGTTTCAGAGTTCAACCATATTGCTAGTTCTCAAGGAATAGCTGTTACTTTGAAAGATAGATACAAAACAAAATAAAGATTTAATTTCTGTACATTTGCTCCAGTCTTCAGATAATGTACTGTAATCATTTATTGTGTGTGTGTGTATACATTGCCTAGTATAATTATGCTCAACCTAGCTGTGGCCTGTAAGTGTTACTGGAATTTAAATGTTAAAAATATCATTGAAAGATCTACTGGCGAAAAGTTAAGACTTGTATGTTCTAAACTGACAGGATCCCTTTGAAGTTCTTTACAGCATAATTTTAAATATTGGCTGGTCTGTTAAATGTACAACTAAAGCTATGTTCTATGCACCTATTCTACATTATTGTCAAGACAACACTGCTACTGGAACTTCCATTTCTAGATTTTGAATTTTTCACATTCAGAGCTTTGAACTGCAGTGGTCCTATTGTACCTTGATAGATCAACACAAATTGAAAAAAAGATGTTTTAAAACAATTGTTAGAAATACCTAGCACAAGGAAGATAATGAGCAGGCACATCAGTTAAAAAAAAAGAGTTGAGTTATGCCATGTGACTAGATTTCAAGTTAACAGCGCCACTTTAAATATTCCATTGCATTTCAGAAACACTGGCATATGAAAATCCCACTTACTCACACAAGCCATAATTACAAGCTTTCAATATTTATTGTATACTTCCACAGTAAAGATTCAGCATATGCATCACTGTATGTGTACCATTAAGTGGCATTAACCAAGTAGTATTACAGAATGAGCATCTAATCGGTATTGCAATTTTTCCTTCAATATCACGTTATTGCAGATTCCCAATAATGGGTATCAATGAAAATCCAGTAACCAAAAGTAATTAAAATGTTATCCTCTAGCTTTAACCATATGAGAAGTTTTACATAACTTCACAACTCTCAGTGGAGAATGAGAAATTTTACATCTCATTCCTTCTACTGCATCAAGGTATAGAATCAGAAGAGATTCATGATATATATAGACATCTTCTTACAGCACTGTTCCTTGCATTGTAACTTACATGGTTTGGAAGCAGGAGAAAAGCCACCCAGTGTTGAAAGAGCTGGAGTACCATCTGGGTTTAATCCTTTTGCTTTAAGTTTAGCTTCCTGTAATGCCATTTTTCTCTTTTCTACTTCTTTATCCAGCAATTCATAATTAGGCTGTTTAAGAGAGGAATATGCATGGTCAAGATTTTGGACCAAGATTACTCTAGTCAATATACCACACCTATTATGGTATCTGACACCCATACATTAAACAACATGACTAACGTCTGTCATACGTGATTCGCTCTCTCATGCTCTTCCTCAAGGAGGGAATGGTGAATATAGGGGAGCTTTTGTCTGGTAGATTTTTAATCGTACATGTTATATGTGTTTGAACTCCATCACCGCCCCCCCCCAGCAATGCTAGCTTTATCTTCATTTAAGTTAGTCAATTCTAAAAACAAAGTTACCTTTTTCCTAGTATAAAGCTTCAGAGTGGTTATACATATCTCCTGAATCTCATCTTCTGTGGTGCCAAAGAGTAGAAACCAATGAGGACGGGTAGGCAGTGGAATCTAAAAGACAGAATTAAACCTTAATATCTAAAGATCAAAGAAATCTGTCCTTTAGTATCACTGCAGATGTTTTCCAGGAACAAAAACAAAAAAGTTACTAATAATGAATATACCAATCCCAAGCGATTTAACAACACAGATATGCTTACCTGAAGAGCTCTAGCAGCAAGATAAATACAAGCACACGCTATTGTCTCTGGTTGAAAACGAACGAACACATTAGTTCGAAGACTGTCATTCATGTAATTCCTAAAAAAAAGTTAATTACAAGTTTGTCTCATGTTCACTTATCACTTTCAGTTTAAAGAAACAAAACTGGAGACTCAATCTACTTTATTATTTTTTCTTTAACTTACATATGCTTATTGCCTTTTTTTAGACTGTAGTACTACCACCACTGTAGTTTTAAAGGGTTTAACATTTTGAATTTGTTGCTTCACTTTTGTAACATCAAAATATGCACCATTGTCATTGCTCTGAAGTCCCAATGCAAGAACTACTTCTCACTTAGAAACAGAACTCTGAATGTCACCAAATGAGGGATTTTTGCAAATGTTATGGTTAAAATTGATTTTTTCCCCAAAAACTTTAGGATATTCTATGAAGTGTCCATCAAGCTAAACTTTACAAATCTATAAAGTCCAAAGAATAGTTTGTCCAGTTATATGATGGGCCAAGCGTGTTTTTCTATTTTCACTTAAACAATGAAAGCCCTCTACCCAAGAGGTAAATCCTTTTTTGTCTGAAACTCAATTGTGTAAGAACTGCTGTACTTTTATATCCACTACCATTATGAGGTAGCTAAAGATATGAACAATAAAGTCTTAAATTTTACACAATACACCCAGTTCTGCTTCAACTTTATTTATTCTATTTTGGAAGCAGATAACCATCTTAGTTGCTTGCCCTGTGTCAACCATTTAACCTTGTGTTGAATAAAGTTAAAAATAACTACATCTTTCAAAATCATTGGGACTGGTTACTACAAATTGCATAGTTAACTTCACCAAATTATAGTACTTTTCCTATCCACGCTGGCATTGCCAAGTATAGTTATGCCAATAATGACTTTTGAACTTCAGGGACAGCTCTACAAATTTATAACAAGTAAATTACAGAAGTTAACAGCACAACCAATCACCAGTGACTTACATAAAATGGTGCCCAACGTTCAATTTCTAAATACTATGATAAGAAAGTATGAGCATGCTGTATTCACTTTAAGTAACTCTGTAATCCAAATTTAATTAAGCCAACTGAATCCATATTGGTTGAAAGTAATCAATCCAAAATGTGTCCATGGGTCCTTTAGATACACTAAAGTACAGTAGGTAGGCAACAAATATACATTTAGAAACATGTTGAACAGTTACTTCTAGAAGCAAATATACAAATCCTTTTGAACCCGGACAGAACTAGAAGATGCTGCAAGATGGATATGGACCACTTCAGTGAATCTCGGGATGAGAGCTTGCACTGGATTGACTGGAGAGAAGGGCAGCCAATCAGGCCATCCCCAGGTGAGCTGTGGTGCAGAGGGCAGAGTTCTATGACTTACCATCATGGACTACCCTTTAATTAAAGAGTAGAAAAAAGAACAAAGTTAAATTGAGTTCTCCATTAAAGTAAGTTAATCAAACCATGAAAATAGTAAGCAGAAACAAGCATTAAATGCATTGTGAAATATGTATATTTTAATCTAGTAACTTACAGCTCAATGCTTTGCATATGGGACATCAAGCTTGTTATTTCTGCTACTATTTTCCTGGCTAGGAAAAATGGAAAAGAATAAACTTACCAGGCTGTCTGAACGAGGGTTTGATTACGTTCACATTCTAAGACTTGTAAATACATAACAATGATCTGAGGGATAAGAGAAAAACTCAACTTTAACACAGGTGGAAAAGTGATACATGCATGTTTTTAAACAAACAATTTTCTTATATTTTTACATGGTTGTGTTCTACTTCAATCCCACAGCAAAGGCTGTAAACCCATACACATCTAGTTCTTGTTGTCCATTGAAACATATCCCCAATTTTACAACTTTTACATATAACTGTCACCTCTGCCATAGTGTAGGCAAGTGACTGCTACCAAGACAAACAGCAAGCTACTAATCAGCCAAATGTTTCAGCTGTGTGGACAATTAACTTCAGTTACCTATAGAGGGGTGTGGGAGAGAGACTTCGAGTCAATTCCAAACCTGCATTTCTTCTATTACAGCTCACAAAGATGCTGTCAAGGTAGTTCAATACTTGCAAGTATGTATTTCATTTGACAACTCACCTTATGTGGATGCTTGACATGAACACAAAATCCCAACTCCTTCAGTACCCTCCTTTCTGCTTTGATTACTTGATTTTTGGTGTTTATGTAGTTCTGATCAAGTATCAAGGGGCTTGGAGTCCTATAGTTTGTAAGAAATAAAATCAAAACTGTTTTGCATATCCAGAATAGTTGCATCTCTGTTTTCCCTTCCAACCAACTAATGGCAACAGAAACCTGTTTTAAACTCCTGCAAGCAAGTTTAAGCATTAATCTTGTGCTGTCCAAGTTTAAACTAGTTTAGTTTCAACCTGTAATTCCTGTAGCTGAGCTCTGACTCTAGCTAAACTAAGACTGCCATCTTGCTAATTACTCCTGTGTTACTGATTGTGCAAAGTGCCTTCCAGTATCAAAACTAAAATAATGTGATTTACAATTTATAATGCAAATTTCAGACACCTACAGTACCAACATTTGAAAGTGATCAATGAAAATAATCTGAATACACTAATCATTACCTCTAGCAAAAGGCTTGTTTAAGTGCTGTATCAGTTAACACTAAGTTTAATTTAAGCAAGTTCATGTTTTATTGTATTGGAATTGCCTATGCATAGGATGAAAGGAAAGAGTCCATATCAAAATTTGAAAGAAAGCAAGTGTGCCAAGATCAGATTTAAAGGGAGTAAAGAGAATTTCCAAGGGAGTTTCAAGAGACAACCAGAGACCTCTGAGCAAAGAGGACTCCCAAAATTAAACACTGTGGAGCATCTTACTGCACAAAGCAGGACACCAAAAAAAAAGGAACAACCCACCTGAATACTGAGCTATTAGAAAAACTAATGGGTGCAGTTCAGTACATCAAACGTTTGAAAGGTCAGAACTCTTCACACAGAAAGATACACAAACCTGGTATGTCATGCAATTTCCAATCTCTCCACCCACAATCCTCCAATATATTGTATTCAAGTAATTAAAAAAGTCTTTAAACAAAAAAGCCCACCACACAGGCACCAATTACTGCATAGTAGAGCACCCAAGCAACATATCCTATTTTGTTTATTTCTCCCTTTGCCTAGGCTTTTTGCTCCCTAACTCATTTTCTTCTACATTTTTTCTTTATACTGTTGATTTAGCTTACAAGGTCTTAGAGCAGGGACCTGTGTTATATGCCTGTAAAGTGCACAGCATATTTTGGGTGCTATACAAGTCAAAGGATAACAGTTTATCTCCTCAGTAAATAATTATACTGCAAAAAAGTGAATCAAATTGCATCATCTAATTTATCTCCAGCATTCCCAGCAAAACCTTTCTACAATATTATGATTTGACTGCAAAGATGCAATATCTAACAATACAGAAAGACTGCAGATGCAACTCAGCATAATAAATATAATATAACATGCGATTCTTGTAACACCTCTTTCAGAGATCACGCATATTTGGCAAGACACACTTCTTCCAGCTGGACTGAGGGAAGCAATTCACGGTCTAGTTCCCCCTTGCTGCCAGGATGGGACCAAATATATGGCAAGATCAATTTTGGAATGCCATTGACATTTGGATTACTGTATGACCTGGAAGCACACTGAATTACTAATTCCATGACAGCTCAACATTTGTCATTAAACTGCATTCTACTGATATAGATAACTACAAGAATCTCAAAGAATGTCTATTCAAAAGCTACTGTATCCTTCAAACTGACAGTCTATTTTGCTAAGACATTACATTGTTTAAAGACGAGCAGGGTTAGTCTATTTTTTGTCTAGTCCAGACTCCAGAGAAAATTTAAAAAATGTGCACACACACTATAAATAGTAAATGAATAATAAGTAAGATTTGGGGTCCATTCAAAAGTCTGGATTTGGCCCGCAGTCCACCTATTGACTACCCCTGCTGCACTAAAGCATAATCATCCATGTTTTAAGCAAGAGTAACTAATTTATGAACTATTGTTATACTGAGGAAAAGTCAAAAAAAATTTTTTTAAGTGAAGCTGAATCAGTAGTATCTCAATTCTGTATAGTTGTCACATGTTTAAGATCATCATCATGTATGTAAGGTAAAAAGCAGCAAGTTACCAAGTCTGAAAACAAACTCATTTGAATCTTCTATAGGGACAGAAATACCTGGGGATGAGTGATTATGCTATCTTATTAAATCTGTTTCCCACAGACAAGTAATATTTGACAATGACTTGTGTAATAAGGACAAACTACATGCAGTTTATTCCACTTCAGATACTGCAAAGATTACAACCCAGTTATCAAAATATCTCCTCTTACTTTTAGGAGGGGATCTTTGCTAAAGGAGGAATTTTTGAAGAACTATTAGGTCATCAGGGAGTCAATACTTTTAGCGACTCCTGATGAGTTTTAAGATACGCCGAGACTTATCTTAAATGCTTAGGGTGGGATTTTAGATAAACTGCTTAGGTTAGTTAGAAAGGTAGGTTTATTCTGAAGCCTAGTTAGAGAATTTCAGAGACAGTAATAACTTGGATACATTATATTTTGTTTATGAGTCTAACAACCAAAATAATATCAAAGCCTCTATGTTTCATGGCAAAAACCTGTTAGTTTAGCTGCACCTACTCAACTCCTCTTGTTAGAAGTATGCTACTTTGTGGTAAGTGACAGAAAAACATCTCACTCAACACTTAAGTCCACAAAAAAGTCAAGACCCAGTCTGAACATTTTTATATGCGTACTATACATGTTTGTGACAGCAGTTCATGAACAATGGTTATTTCCTATCTTCCATTAATATAGGCTTCACAAAGATGAATTGTCAAACTACATAAAAAACTCAAGCATATTATGAAGACCTACAATGCTATCCAGACCTATTACCACCAGAAAAATTAGAAAGTAGTTATAAAGTACTCCATATTTGAATTCCGATTTTCCGAGGTGCTGAGTACTTATAGCACCTAGTTGAGCAGTAGGCCCTCAGCACCAAAGCAACAGGGAAGGGATGATAATCAAGCCATTAAAGGATGTCTGTTTTACTCAGTTGCTCAGACATGCACCATGCTCATCAAGGACATCAGTTTTATGGTACTACAAACCAAATAGAGTCCAGAGAAAACTTATGGTCATAGCATCTACACGAAGAAATGAAAAACTTATGATGTGCCATTTAGGATTTATCTACTTCATCACAAATCAGATTCTGCATAAAAGGCGGTCAATGGTGCCCTACCGGTGGCAGAAATTAAGTCTTAAATTTTTAAACAAAGAATAATTGGGAATTTACACCATTCATTAAAATGGCATGTTCGTTCTAAAGCTTCCTAATTTGCACCCATCTCCTGGTAAGAGGAAAGAAAAAGTTGCCACTGCTTCTGCCTGCAAATGTCCTCAGTCATAAGGATTTTCATTTTGCTGCTGGTCTGAAGGGGCGGGAAGGGAAGAAGATCAAGAGCTGCTAGGACAATTGAGATGCCCACCCTCCCTACACCTCAGAAGGGCTCCCCAGATCAGCTTTTGGATTCTCTCCCTGAACACTGCACACAACAGTCTACCTTGCAATATCATCAGCATCACAGTTAAAGTGCCAAGTTTCACTAGAAAAATAAATATGTACACAGAACATGGAGCTAGTGGCCATAACCTAGATAGCCTGTCTAACATTAAAGGTTAGTCATAAAACAATCAAACTACGACTAGTGAATCAGGCCATAAAACGAGGATGTTTTGTAATAGTAATCATTAAATGAACTGTCAAAAATGAAGTGTTTTCCATCTTCTACCACTCCTAATTGGTATCACCTCTTTAATACTGACCTTAGAACATTTTTTCTGTTTCCATTAGAAAGCAGATGGATAAAGAGGATAAAGCAGAGGATGAAAGAAAAAAAAAAAAAAAAACTACCTTTCTACCATTTGTAAACATTAAAAATACCTCACACCACAGATGTGATCCACTCAGACCACTCACTGCCACCGAAAGAGCCTGAAATGTCACATTATTTAATGTGACAAAAGAAACGAGAGTTCTATTTGTGATATTCTAACTGAAACACTGCAGGCGTCAAGATTTGCCTATATTACAAACCAATGTCAGTTATTTCACTGATGTGAAAATAAGAGCAGCTTCCTAAATGCTTCCCTTAAATCAGTTCATAAGACTATAAAACTGATGTCAGAGAAGAAGTGGGTGTTTATAATATAGTTAGCAAAAACCAAGGGCTATAACCCACATCAAGTGCAACTTATGTTCTACATGCTAAACATGGCTCAACATATGCAGTCAAGTATCTTTTCAGATATTCCAAAAAGAACAAGTTCTTAGCATGCTGATATGAAAAACAAGCTTTCAATTTAATACCACAAAGACTTATTCATGCACACAAAAATTTTATGTACAATACTCCATGGCATATTGTCACAGTGAGAATACAACAGAAGCATTTATTTGTCAAAAAATTATCTTTTGCCCTGTGCCTACTACCTAGAAGTTGACCAAAGGCTTTGTATGAGCTTCTGGCTTGAGAATTTAGACATCTGAGCCCCAATCATGCAAACACATGCACAGGAGGGGGGAGTTAAAAAAAATCTTTAAGCACAAGACTGTGCGTATGCTGGGTCAGGGCCTTTTTTGTATTCTTGAACAAAAAGGTTTATATATCAAATCTCAATCTTAAGAAACGAAAGTTGGAACTAGGAACCAGTAAGTGTCTAAAGTATATAAAGAATGCCTATTTAATGCTTCAATATGCTTTTAGAAATCAGAGTTTTAGTACTTTACAGATAAAGTTAACAGAAATTAGACTAAGGCAATATGAAAACTAAGTAACATAACTAGAACTAGATCAATTCTTCTTGTGTCACGATGTCAGTAAAAATTCTAAATAGAGCCTGAGTGTTAGCTTCAAATAATAAAAAAAAAAACAAACAAAAAAAAAAGTAAACTAATATACTAAAAACCTGGACAGCAAAGAAAAAAGCTTATAACAAGATACAGGAGTTCTTCCAAATGGTTCACCAGCGGCCAACCTGTTAGTCCCCCGATTCCAGTGACCTATTCTCAGAGCACTGGCTTCTCCTTGGGGATTTTCGATACTTCACTCACTGTTGCCATGACGACAGCTTCATCTCTATGAACCACTCCACATCACCCAGGCTTTGGTAAATGTAGCTGGTCGCTGTATAGTCGGTTGCAAGGGAAAAAAGAGCTGAAGTTAATAACGTGTACAGTTTACGTATTAGTAAGCTTGTAAAAAGTACAGAAAAATGTTTATATCCAGCTTGTTTTAGAAAAGCAAGCCTGAGTGTCACACTTAGACATTAAGATTAATTTCATGCAGATTCATTTCTCAGAATCTTAAGGCAATGATACCCATTTTGCTATAAGTGAATTAACAAATGGGTCAAGAAGTGATCTTTGTCTCTTTGGGTATGATGCATTGTAGACACCACTTAACATATGTAATTGATATTCTGAATTGGAACAGGCTGTCTGGAAAAAAAAATTTATCAGTAAATTTAAGTTTCTCTGATCCTTCCAATACTATATAAAAGTTAACTCGTTCTTATTCTCAGAGCACAGAAAAGCATTTTTACATCCCCAATTAACCTTTAGTCTCTGGTTCAAAGCTGACACATTAAGAAGTGAACCAGTTTTAGTAATCAAATAAGAAGCTTCCTTTGTCGTAATTATGGTAAACAGTAATCTTCAACAGATTCCATGGAATCAAAAACTCTGTAAAATTTACAGAATTCTCCCAGTACCAACAAGTACAAGAAATTAGTTCCTCATTTTAAAAACTAGGTTCCATTCAAATCAGACACAGATAGTCAATTTTTCTATTACTAAAACTGACTTTAAAGAGGTGAGAATGTGGCAATAAAAGAAGAAGGTTTAACATAAACTGGCTATATTTGCGCACTGCAAGTACTGAATATGTAAAACAAATTCACCATAAATACAACTAATTTCCCTAAAATTTTTCTATTCTATTTCTTCAAAAACAGAAGTTGTGGAATTTTTTTTTTTAAATTCCCCTTTCACCTGGCAAGACAGAACACAGAAAAAAATAGTTCTATTTTTAACTAGTAGAAAAGAAAGTCCTTCAGAGCTTTAATTTACTGTATTCTGTATCTTTCAACATAGTCAATACAACTAGATATGTTTACTAGAGATAAGAGGTGAGGTAACTGAAATGACTTCATAAACATCTACAGAAAGTCTGCATTACTGTTTAAAAGCCACATTTAAGCACTGCCTTGTTGTAAAATATTTATTGGGCATTACTCCCCTTCAAACACATTCCTTACACCTTCTTTAACCTAGTAATGTAACCTTGCTTTACACTTAAAAAGCCAAAAATTACGCACTCAACTGAAAATGGCTCTACAAACTAAAAGCAGAATCACCACAGAACCACATACAGATCAGATAAATGATTATAAGGTTCAATTTTACGGATCTGAAAGTTCTCACTGTACCATTAAAGTACCACTCAGGTTCTGCAATCACAAGTGCACTCAGCTTCCAAGATTCAATCCTACATTCCTTGCTGATGATGTGTCATTAAAGCTCCATACGCCGTAGATCAAGTCATACTTTCCACTATCACTTTATTATACTGCTTTCTCACCACAAATACTGTTATGCTTATATACTTCAGTCTATTTTACGGTCTATGGTAGCCAAATACAGAATATTCTAACAAGATACATCACTAAAATATACTACAGAATTATTTAATTTGCACAAAGAACTTATAGCAAAGTAGACCTACACTAAAGATTAAAAAAATCAAGAAGAATACAAAACAGTCCGCCAGCTAACCAAACTTACACCTAAGACTTCCTTTCAGAAGCACAAAGACCCCCAATTCAATTAGGGACAGACTTTACATTGTAACCAATACTCAGACTTGCAGCTATACGAATCATGCTTTCAGAACAATGTATTTCTGTTTTTGCCAAATCACCGAAGTCACACTGATGGAAACCAGCTGCAGAAACGTTAATGTGTATGTAACAACCAATGATCACACCCTTCTCAATTTTAGAGTGATGGATTTAGCCTGGAAGATCAAACTGGGTTGATAAATCTGGCATATATTACAGTGATAGTGGGTGGATATACTGAAAATGGAGCTAGTCTTACCTTTTTGCTCTTAACTGGCGCAAATGATGAAAGACATTTATCACATCTCTTATACGACGAGGTGCTTCTTCAATTTTGGAAGCGAGATTGATGCAGGCCATAGCAACAATCTGAAAAGAAGCCCATTTCCGTGAGACGGAGATTTGTACGTCCCATTGGGCACGTCACACAATCAGATGGAGAAACCACCCCCTAAAGGCTGAAAAACGCAGCTGTACCCCACACTTCCCCACGGAAGTGTAGGGAGGGCCCGGGGCAGGGCTAGTGCCCTCCCGCAGTTCCCATGCGGATCGGAGCAAGGAACCCCACAAAGCTGGGACTAGGCGGCAGCCTCAAGCAGCCCGCGCCCCACCCCGGGCCCAGCGGGTCCGCCGGCCGCAACTCACCTCGAAATTGTGTTTGACGAAGGACTTGGAGTAGAAGAAGCGGTGGAACAGCACCTGCCCCGTCGCCATCGCCACCTGCGAACACAACCCCCCGGCGAGAGGGAGACGAGCCGGCTCAGTCAGCGGGACGGGGCGGGAGCGGCGCCGGCTCTCCTGGGGAGATGGCTGAGCCGGCTCCGGCCCTAGGCCGCCGCCATTTTGTATCAAGCACCCGGCTGCGCCCTCGCTCTCCCCCTCCCCCGCTCCGACCTCCACACACACGCGCGCCCGCCCTGCAGCGCCTCCTCGCCACAATGGCGGCGCCACCCCTCGCCCTGCGGCCCAAGCGGCGCGGTGACCTTCCGAGGACAAGGCCTCCTCACAACCCGAGCCCCGGCCTAAGGCCAACGGGGCGGGCGCGCGGGGGGGGGGCCCCCTCCCGCCGCCCAGCCCCGGAGGAGCGAGCGCTCCAGGCCCAACGCTTACCTGCGGCAGGCGGAGGAGGATCCCGGCGGCCTGGATGAGCTCGCAGCCCAGGATGCGCAGGTCGGTCTCGCTGTGCAGGTCCAGGCCGTCCTGCATGGAGGGGGTGGGCGAGAGCCGCTCCTCGGGGATGAGCGAGTGGTCGATGGTGAGCGACACCTCCGAGTACAGCCGGTCCCCAATGAGGATGCCGGGGGCCGGAGGGGGCGCGGCGGGAGCGGCAGCCGGAGAAGCGTGGGTCGCAGCAGAGGCCATGATCGCTGAGCACAGAACCTACCGCGCCCGGAGCCGGCCACGCAGAGACTAACCCGGCTTCCAGTGACGCAGCACACGGCGGCGCCTCCGCGCGGTGCGCACTGGATAAAAAAAAAAAAAAAAAAAAAGTCCCGCTTCGCTTGCGCAGCTGGGCCGCACGTACCGCCTCAGCGCCGTGGTGACGTCTTCGGGAACGTACTAGGTGGGCGGGGCCACGCGACGGACCCATGTCGCTGCTGGCCTGGGAGAAGCGGGCGAGGAAGATGAAGGCGGGGCCCCTAAGCAGAGCAGAGCGGAGCACAGCGCTGGGAGCCAGGACTCCGGGTTCCATACCCAGCTCTGCCACAGACCCAGTGCCCCGGACGAGGGGAGGATGCGTGCCTCAGGCTCCTCATTCTGTAAAATAGCTGTAATCACACACCGCTTTGTGAAGGGCTTTAGGACCATCAGGCGGAAGGTGCTTACACATTAAATGTGGTACCTTGTAACGTGGGATAAGCAGCCACCCGTGCACACCTGCTCAGTCATTGGGGAACAAACGGGGGGCACAGGCAGAGCTGGGATGCTGTAGTAATGACGCTACGCACCTACTGGTAAAGCCTCGAGGAGGTTTACAGTCCAGCGCCCTTGGTAAAAATAATGCATTAGGAATCGAGAAGGTCAGAATCAGGCGCACGCGTCATATGTGCTGTAATTTTCCTAGAGAATGCTGCCGCGTAACTTGTGTGATCTCTGTTCCAAGCCTATTTATTTGTAATGGTTCTCGAAAAATCTTACTGGGTGAAACTGATATTTTGAAATAATGGACCTTCTTTTACATTCAGGAGGCCCCAACTTTTATGATAAGACCAAGCCTCGTCCAAATGATAGTGCCATCATAATGAGCACAGACAATATATTACAGTTAGGATTCTGTCAGTATTTTAATTACAGCCTTTTTGTAGGGAGGGAATAGGGGAAAAATAAAATTAGCTCATGTATGTATTAAAACAATCCTTTGTAAAATCCACTGTTTGAAAAATAATACGTATAGCTATCTTTTATTAATAAAAATACCAACTTTAACAAATTTGCTAAATGCTGTGTAAGTACTGAGGTCTGAATCATAGATTCAGAATTTATTAAGATGCTCACCTTAGGGCTTGTGGATTTTTATGTCCTCTTCTCATCTTTGTGGGGAAAGGTCTCCTCTCTCTCTCTTCCCCAGTATTCCAGTTCCTCAAAATAACCATAACAAATCCCCATAAAACATAAACACATAGAAGAGTCTTGAGGACTGGCCAGGACGAACAACAATACAGATGATATTTATCCTGTTCCTCTGTGTCTGATATGGGGTTGATCTCAGAACTGGAGAAGAAATTATGGTCCTCTTGGCAGTCTTCACTGATTTATTTAAGCCTTATCCTATTCACTAATAACCAAACAAGAAATACTTAACTATAATCCACGGCAGTGTTTTATTGCAGAGTCTCCTAATCCAAATTCATTCCTTTCGTGTTGTCAGCATTTCTACATTTATTTTAACCTCTCTAATTTAGATTTATTGGACAAAACTCATCCTAGTGAAATCTGTGGAGTTACAGCAGGGGTGGATTTGACCTCATCGCACTACCATTCCTCTGTTTTTCATTTTTGTGTAGGGATTTTTGAGGGGCAGCGCATGTATTTGACAGCTCTTGCACTTTAGCAGAGGGGGCTGAACCTCACTGAGTGTTGTGCCTGACAAGGGGTGGCGGCAGTGTTAGTAGCTGCCCACTCCTCTTGCAAAGGTCATTAATCAACCTCCTCAAAAATGCTAACAGTCCTCTTGCCATCTGTGAGGCCCCACTGGCTGAAGTATTTTGTCATGCCTCTTTTTCCCATCAGCCTTCCCAAGCTAGGGCTGGGCTCCAGGATTCCAGCTGCCAAACTCCAAGTGAACCTGCTGCTCCCAACATTCTATGCTCCTGATTGGGGCTTACTTCTGCCAGTCCAGTATACTCATGGAGCAGGACTCTGACAAATCCCCATTCACAGCCCACTCTTCTTTCAAGCTTCTCTTCTCTAATGCAGTGGTATAACCAGTCACAATTTTGGTACTACTGTCAGCCTGTGGCGTAGGAAAGCTGTCATTACTGTGCAATGAGACTGAGGCAGACCTGCCTCATGGGGAAGGAAAGTATTAAAAGCCACATACAAACCTGCCTGGTAGATGAAGGGAACATTCACATCACACCCACATATAGTCTAGCCTGATCACTTTTAAGATGGAAAAGGAACACCCAGACCTTCCTAATTACTCTCTGGGGTTGGTAGGAAACACTTACACACACATAAAGACCTGCCAGCTCACTCTGCTAGAAAGGAAGGAAACTCACAACAATACACAGTCCTGCCTGTTCGCTCTCATGATGGGGGAGAGGAAACTATCACACCCACAGCTACATACAGGCCTGTCATAGTGGAAAGTGAGCTCATAATAATAACTTGAATTTATTACAGCAATTTTCATCCTAAAGTGAGTTGTAAACTATCATTTGTAAGGTTTCAGAGTAGCAGCCGTGTTAGTCTGTATTCGCAAAAAGAAAAGGAGTACTGGTGGCACCTTAGAGACTAACTCTATGCTCTAATAAATTTGTTAGTCTCTAAGGTGCCACAAGTACTCCGTATCATTTGTAAATTATTCAAAATTGGGGGTTTTGGTGTAAAGTCTTTGTTTTTAATAGCACAAGCTTGCAAAACTCAACACTTTAATGGAGAAGTAAAAGATACATTTTAACCCCAGAGACCCAATTGACTCTCATATAAACATTCATTTAATTCTGGTGAACAGGACTAGTTAAATACATATTTAAACATTTAAAACATTGCTATTCAACTAATTAAATAAGCATTTGTAGCATGAATGGACTAGAATATTCTTACAGAAAATGGGCTCCTGCTGCAACATAAATGTAGCACTAAAACAAAGAGATTTATTTTTAAAGCAAGAAAACATCAATAATATAACAGTGTATGTTACGATTTTATTTCTTTTATACTAGGTGACTGATATAGATGTAAACAGTTTACTGATAGATGTTGGTTCAGTAGAGTGACAGTTGCTTAGTGCACTAACATTCATCTGCTGCATTCTGGCTGGCTTAGAAACCTATCAGGTGCTTCAGCCAATAAGATGCCAGCTTATTCGTAAACTCTTTAAAAACCACTGTATTTTGTATGATTAAACTGGTCTTTGGCTAAATCTAATAAGCTCAGCTATCCAATAATGTGACTGATCATCAGAGGTTCCATTTGGTATACTTCAGTGATTGACTGCAGCAATTTAAATGTAGAGGTCATTAGAACATCTTCTCGTTTATAAATGTACATCCATATCTTTCTCTGGTGAAAGCTCTTAATCATTCTAGTGGCTTATGGTAAAGGTCCCTCAGAGAGGGAAAACTTATGGGATGTAACAACATAGAAGACATGCAAAGAGTGGTCCTGGATAAACAGGGATAGTAGAGCTTTGTTTGTACCTTAGGACATCTGAGAGCGTGGGAAGGATTTGGATTCAGATAGTAAAGGACTCTTTAAAAAAAAACCCGATTTCCCCCCCACCCCCTCCCAACATTTGGATTGAATTATACAGTATAAGATAAATTTTACAGCTGAACTGTAGTTCTTTTCATCCCTATGCCAACCAACCAACCGACCAAATATACCCTTTAATGAAAATAGTGACCATCTTAACATTGGTCCACATATTGTAACTACAATATAATTATTTGTTTGTGCTGGTCCTATTCTGTGTAACAACTTGGTTTTGTTTTTAAATGTGAGGCCTTCTGGATTTAAATGTAGTTTCATCATTGGAATAAAAGAGACTTGGTGGGATAACTAACATGACTGGAGTACTATCATGGATGGATATAAACTGTTCAGGAAGGACAGGCAGAGCAGAAAAGGTGGGGGAGTTGCATTGTATGTAAGAGAGCAGTATGACTGCTCAGAGCTCCAGTATGAAACTGCAGAAAAAATCTGAGAGTCTCTGGATTAAGATTAGAAGTGTGAGCAACAAGGGTGATGTCGTGGTGGGAATCTGCTATAGACCACCGGACCAGGGGGATGAGGTGGACGAGTCTTTTTTCTGGCAACTAACAGAAGTTATTAGATCGCAGGCCCTGGTTCTCATGGGAGACTTCATTCACCCTGATATCTGGTGGGAGAGCAATACAGCGTGCACAGACAATCCAGGAAGTTTTTGGGAAGTGTAGGGGACAATTTCCTGGTGAAAGTGCTTGAGGAACCAACTAGGGGCAGAGCTCTTGACCTGCTGCTCACAAACCGGGAAGAATTAGTAGGGGAAGCAAAAGTGGATAGGAACCTGGGAGGCAGTGACCATGAGATGGTTGAGTTCAGAATCCTGACACAAGGAAGAAAGGAGAGCAGCAGAAAACGGACCCTCGACTTCAGAAAAGCAGACTTTGACTCCCTCAGGGAACTAATGAGCAGATTCCCCTGGGAGAATAATATGAGGGGGAAAGGAGTCCAGGAGAGCTGGCTGTATTTTAAAGAATCCTTATTGAGGTTACAGGGACAAATCATCCCAATATGTAGAAAGAATAGTAAATATGGCAGGTGACCAGCTTGGCTTCACAGTGAAATCCTTGCTGATCTTAAACACAAAAAAGAAGCTTACAAGAAGTGGAAGATTGGACAAATGACCAGGGAAGAGTATAAAAATATTGCTCAGGCATGCAGGAGTGAAATCAGGAAGGCCAAATCACACTTGGAGTTGCAGCTAACAAGAGATGTTAAGAGTAACAAGAAGGGTTTCTTCAGGTATGTTAGCAACAAGAAGGAAGTCAAGGAAAGTATGGGCCCCGTACTGAATGAGGGAGGCAAACTAGTGACAGAGGATGTGGAAAAAGCTAATGTACTCATTGCTTTTTTTGCCTCTGTCTTCACGAACAAGGTCAGCTCCCAGACTACTGCACTGGGCAGCACAGCATCGGGAGGAGGTGACCAGCCCTCTGTGGAGAGAGAAGTGGTTCGGGACTATTTAGAAAAGCTGGAGAAGCACAAGTCCATGGGGCCAGATGCGCTGCATCCGAGAGTGCTAAAAGAGTTGGCAGATGTGACTGCAGAGCCATTGGCCATTATCTTTGAAAACTCATGGCGATCGGGGGAGGTCCTGGATGACTGGAAAAAGGCTAATCTTTAAAAAAGGGAAGGAGGAGGATCCGGGGAACTACAGGCCAGTCAGCCTCACCTCAGTCCCTGGAAAAATCATGGAGTAGGTCCTCAAGGAATCAATTCTGAAACACTTAGAGGAGAGAAAAGTGATCAGGAACAGTCAGCATGGATTCACCAAGGGCAAGTTATGCCTGACTAGTCTAATTGCCTTCTACAACGAGATAACTGTCTCTGTGGATGAGGGGAAAGCAGTGGACGTGTTATTCCTTGACTTTAGTAAAGCTTTTGACATGGTCTCCCACAGTATTCTTGCCAGCAAGTTAAAGAAGTATGGGCTGAATGAATGGACTATAAGGTGAATAGAAAGCTGGCTAGATTGTCGGGCTCAATGGGTAGTGATCAATGGCTCCATGTCTAATTGGCAGCCGGTATCAAGTGGAGTGCCCCAAGGGTCGGTCCTGGGACCGGTTTTGTTCAGTATCTTCATTAATGATCTGGAGGATAGCGTGGACTGCACCCTCAGCAAGTTTGCAGATGACACTAAACTGAGAGGAGAGGTAGATACGCTGGAGGGTAGAGATAGGATACAGAGGGACCTAGACAAATTAGAGGATTGGGCCAAAAGAAATCTGATGAGGTTCAACCAGGACAAGTGCAGAGTCCTGCACTTAGGACGGAAGAATCCCATGCACCGCTACTGACTAGGGACCAAATGGCTAAGCAGCAGTTCTGCAGAAAAGGACCTAGAGGTTACAGTGGACGAGAAGCTGGATATGAGTCAACAGTGTGCTCGTTGCCAAGAAGGCCAATGGCATTTTGGGCTGTATAAGTAGGGGCATTGCTAGCAGATAGAGGGATGTGATCATTCCCCTCTATTCAACATTGGTGAGGCCTCATCTGGAGTACTGTGTCCAGTTTTGGGCCCTGCACTACAAGAAGGATGTGAAAAAATTGGAAAACATCAAGCGGAGGGCAACAAAAATGATTAGGGGACTGGAACACATGACTAATGAGAGGCTGAGGGAACTGGGATTGTTTAGTCTGCGGAAGAGAAGAATGAGGGGGGATTTGATAGCTGCTTTCAACTACCTGAAACGGGGTTCCCAAAGAGGATGGATCTAGACTGTTCTCAGTGGCAGCAGATGACAGAACGAGGAGTAATGGTCTCAAGTTGCAGTGGGGGAGGTTTAGGTTGGATATTAGAAAAAACTTTTTCACTAGTAGGGTGGTGAAGCACTGGAATGCGTTACCTAGGGTGGTGGTGGAATCTCCTTCCTTTGAAGTTTTTAAGGTCAGGCTTGACAAAGCCCTGGCTGCGATGATTTAGTTGGGGATTGGTCCTGCTTTGAGCAGGGGGTTGGACTAGATGACCTCCTGAGGTCCCTTCCAACCCTGATATTCTATGATTCTATGAAAAGAGTAACAATTCAATCAAAAATAAACTTCCAAGAATTATTAATAAATAAGTAGTCTTGAAAAAGAGATCACATGCCATCAGTGAATATTCTGTTCCCCCCTTATAAGCAATTGAGTAGTGCCTTCCTCTGCAAGTAGCCACATTGAAATAAATGGAACTGCTCAAACAGTGAGGTACTACTCAGCATGGGAGAGCGTAACTGAATCTGGATTCATCTGTGCAAATAGCAGGAGACAGAACACAATTCTCTGTTTTTAACTGCTACGATGAAAGGGAAACTATGGAGGAAAATGCAAAGGAAGGTAAATTCTGAAATTTGACCTACTTTTTTAACTTACCTATCTTTGGGAAGGCTTTATCATTTTTTAAATGGCCAGAAAGCCAAGGAAAGAAGAGTTTTCTTATATTTGTAATGTTATTTGGTGGTACCTGAACTCTTTTTTAGGGCAGGATTTGTGATGACTTCCAGCTTGCTAGAAGGAAGTAATCCTAGGGCCATGACATTCATTCCAAGAGCCAGGTGGGATAAACCTGAGCTTTGCAATGTAAATCTTTCTAGGTATGACTATTGATCTCCTAAAGACTGCTGAGAGGATTGCATTACTGTTTGATAAATCACTTCAGAAGAGAGATTTTTTGAGATGAGACCTCATTACAATGTGTCGGAAGTCATGTAGTTACATTTCTGTGTATTGGGCTGACTACTACAGCAGCACTTCAGTGGGGCAAAATGGGCATCCTGTAAACAGAGGTTGGCCACAGCTTGCTCTCCTTTCCCTGGAGGCAGTTTATTCAGTTTCCTCCACTACTCATTCACATTTATGTTGTTTATTCCTGAGATAAAGGTTATAAATGGAATACACACCATTCTATTCACAACATATTTTCATTACCTTTCCTTCATCTCATGGGGCCCACCGAAGTGCATGAAACATACACTTATGAGCATGCAGGGGCATGTACAAAATTATCCCATGTGCTCACTCTGACATGTGTGTGAAGGAAAGCATGCTCATCATGATCATGCACTGATGTAATAAAATCATTCCCCCACGCACTTGCGCTGTCACGCGTGATGAAAAGCATGCTCACAAGCACGTGCTGACATGAATATCAGCCCTCCAAGAGCTTTCACTGACATGTATGAGGGAACTGCATGCGCTGACACACGTGTTAGAAAACATGCTTAGAAACATCCACTGACGTGTGAATGAAATCATTCCCCATGCGCTCACCCTGACACATGTGCGATGAGATGCACTCACTTGTGAATGGTATCTTCTCCCTTGTGCTTGCACTGACACGCAGGCCAAGGAGCGAGCGAGCACTGGCCCGAGCGACCAGACGTACATCTCCACCCATGAGCCTGCCAACAGCCGCGGGCAGCCGAAGTTGACCGGCGCACGCGCGCACTAACAGCTCCCCAGGCGCCGGCGGAGGGCTGGTTCCGAGCGCCCGCCTCCGGCAGGCCATGAGCAGAAAACCGCTAAGCCCACCCTGCCTTCCCGTCACGCAGTGACGCAGATCTCGCTGCCCTTTCACATTTTAACCTGGCCATGCGGGAGGTTCCCCTCTGACGAGTCACTTATCAGAATGAGACCGTCTCACTCAACCTATATGCCTCCGCTTCTTGCGCGACCGATCCGGTACTAGCTGCCCCCCTCCCGTCTTGGCAGCCGCGGCAGCTGTTTGTGAGGGCGATAGCAGATCCCGCCCCTTGGGACGGATTTGAGTTCTGATTGGCTTACTCCATTTGATTGGCATTTGGCCTATTGCTCTATGGTCCTTGATGCTTTCCTTGCCCAGCCCGCACAGGCTTGGCCTTGGGCTTGGGCTCCCTGCGATAGCCTGGCCCTGTGGGGCAAGCTGCCCCTCGCACAGGTCTGTCTGCAGTGCACTGAGATCAGCAGTCCCAGGGGTACTGGCTGTGTGGCTGGGCCTTCGCCCCCTAACCAGCAGCAGGCACAGCAGGGGATGAAGCTGGGGTGACCGTGTTGGACCCAGGCAGATGCCTCCCACCACTTGTGGAGGGTCTCCCATTGCCACAGTGCAGGTGGGTTCCAGCACTGGAGGTCTCTCTCTCCCCTCACTGCAGGACAAAGACTAGCCTGAGCCATGCAGAGCTTGACTGGGGCATGGATGGGGTCAGCAAAAATGCAGGGGTTGCCTGTGAGCAGATCTTGTCTGAACCTGGATGGGGACAGAGCCCCTACAGGGTGGCTTCTCCTGTACCCACCACCAGAGTGAGG
Source organism: Dermochelys coriacea (assembly GCF_009764565.3). NCBI lineage: Eukaryota > Metazoa > Chordata > Testudines > Dermochelyidae > Dermochelys > Dermochelys coriacea. The sequence continues at coordinate 24,426,635 of NC_050076.1, read as the reverse complement.
AATGAAGGATGATAGGAGACTGCCACCAAAGACTTCTTCCTCTCACTGCACAGAAGCAGGCAGAGGAGATTGGACTGGTGTATGAGTTGCAGAGTTTGTCTGGAGCATACAGGCCTTCACGAATATGGGGAGGTCTATCTCTCTGGTCCATTGCCTGAAAAGGAGGAGAAGGAGGTGGTGAACAGGGCTGGATTAACCTTTTGTGGGCCTGGTGCCAAACATTTATGGGCCCCCATGTAGTCATTATGGGCCCCTCCCAATGTGGGCCCAGCACAACAGTGCTATTGACGGCATTGTAAACCTAAAAAGAAAAGGAGTACTTGTGGCACCTTAGAGACTAACTAATTTATTTGAGCATAAGCTTTCGAAAGCTTATGCTCAAGTAAATTAGTTAGTCTCTAAGGTGCCACGAGTACTCCTTTTCTTTTTGCGAATACAGACTAACACGGCTGCTACTCTGAAACCTGTCATTGTAAACCTAGTACTCGTGACTATGTCTATGCTACTGCCGGATCAACACTGCAGTGATTAATGCATCGGGGGTCGATTTAGCTGGTTTAGTGAAGACCCACCAGATTGACTGCAGATCGCTCTCCGGTGGACCCTGATACTCCACCCTGAACGAGAAGAGTAAAGTAAGTTGAAGGGAGACATCACAGTAAGTCGACCTAAGCTACATCGACTCCAGCGGCATTATTCACGTAGCTGGAGTTCCGTAACATAGGTTGACTTACCGCGGTAATGTAGACATAGGCTGTATCCTAGTATGTCACATGTGGACATTGAGTGATGCCTAAAAGCTAAGCCTAACAAGCTGTATACTTACAATACTGAAAGCTTCTTCTTGTGTTCTCAGTAAAAGTAAGTCAGTCAGTAGCTGTTTCATTCTATTTTGCCCTCACAAACAGATCTGATCCAGCTTCCTTCAGACACTTTGTTTTGAACTTTCTCTGCAGCAAAAGGAAACAGTGTCTTTCCAGGCCCCTCTGTGATGTTGATATCAGGCCTGTACTGAGAAAACATTAGAAGTTCCAGCCTGACCCCTGAAGGCAGAATGATGTGATGGACTCATCTGTAGCTTTGATATGGACTGAGGCTCCATGTTACAGCAGCACTTGCTCTGATACCCCAGAACCACTTTCTTCTCTTGGGAACTATTATCTCATGTACTTCCTTCTAACAGCAGCTGCAGAATCTGGAAAACAGTGTGAGGAGAGATAATGAAGAAATTTACCAGGTGTTTCCCTTACATACAAATAAGCAGCTTCTATAGAAATACTTCATTTGCTGTGGGTAGCAAGCAAAGCTTTCAGTACTTAATCCATTTGTGAAGTAGTATTAATAGACCTAGCTGATCAATACTGAAAGAGTAAGTAGTCAGTTCAGCTATATCTGACTATATCTCAGGACTGGCTATATCTCAGGCCCTGTGTACATATAAAAGTTGCATCAGTTTAAATAAACAGGCAAGGAATAGATGTAAGCTAAATTGATATAAGGTACTCTTGTCTTAAGCTGATTGAAGAATGTTCATACAAGAGGGCTTTACTGATGTAACTAAATTAGCATAGAGTAGATGCTCTCAAATGAGGTGGCTGCTGCTCCTGGCTCATTTTGTGTAGACATGGCCTCAGCCTTGCAAAATTTTACTCATCTACTATCCCAGGGTAGTATTTTTTGTATTACATTTTATTAAAGATAAACAGAATTGTTGATAGTACCAGCTATTTTCTTAAGTATTAAAAGAGAGGGTTATGGACATACAAGGTAAGAGAATACTGAAGAGTGGAAGCAGTATAAATGAGGAGTCAAAGTACATGTTGATTTGGGGAGTAAATCATTGTTAAGTTTTTCATTGCAAGAATGATAATGACAGTGGGAGTCTAGATTTTGTGCCCGGGTTGGCCAATTTTCATGAAGATTTTTCAAGTCTGGTCTATTTTAGAAATGCTGAAAAAAATGAAGAGATGTATTTTATTAATTTCTTGTTTCATTCTCTGAAGAAGGTGAAAGAATCAGTCTGGAGGAAAGGAAAGGCGCTCTATTTTTCATTACAAATACTTAACAAGAAATTCACCTACACACATCTGCCAACATTTGAGGGGAAAACCTGGCCCCATTGGAATCAATGGCAAAATTCCCATTGCCTTCACTAGGGCCAGGATTTCACCTTTTGTACTGATCAATAGGGGTATCTGGGAATAGTAAATGCTACATCTACATGGTAATGTGCTATATAAATAATAATGTTAAGTATTTGCTGAGGGTATCAGCTAATTAAGTAGGAACATACTTTAATCCCAATTGAAATATCCGGCAGGGACAAAATGAGAAAATGTTGTGCTAATAATTGGGGCTGTTGATCCTACTTAGGATGCAGTTGTTGTAACTAGAGAGTGTTGGCACATGTACAGTATACTTAGTGGTAACATGAAATAAATGTTTCAGAGTAGCAGCCATGTTAGTCTGTATTCGCAAAAGAAAAGGAGTACTTGTGTCACCTTAGAGACTAACAAATTTATTTGTAACAAATAAATAAATGTGATATTGTAACCATCATTATTATCCACAAATTAACGAAGTATAAACACTATCATCATCATTGAAAAATAGTTATGTGTATGTATACGAAAGCCATGTCTATTTTATGAAAAAGAACACTGTACTCCTGAACTTTGCGTTGTAAATGATTGTATGCCATCTAGTGGGATAATCTGAATTTGCACAATAATCCTAACAAATGTCATTGATTAGTGATTGATTGACATGTAGCGAAATCAAGATATTGAGAACAAATTAGAGTGAGGAAAAAAGAAAGGAGTACTTGTGGCACCTTAGAGACTAACAAAAGTATTTGAGCATAAGCTTTCCTGAGCTACAGCTCAGTTCATGGGATGCATTCAGTGGAAAAGAGTGAGGAAAGTGACAGCCGGGGTGCCTTCGTTTGCATATGTGGCCATGTGATAAATTCTAAACATGCAGGAGAAGTTGTCAATACACTCTCATGCAGTATCATTTCCTTTTACAAACACTGTGCTCATTGCCAATTTATTTTCTTATAGACTATTCATTTTTATATGAGTCTATTTTTAATTATTAATATGTAACAATTGTTTTGGAATATCATTTTCAAGACTACAAATGAAAGATGTTATGTTGCTTTTCATCCAGCAGGAGGCAGCATTTTACTATAAAAATTATCAAGATATTTTTACCACTAACAAGTTTTTAAAAAGAAAAAAACATGCAAAAAAGAAACATGCAAAAAACGAAAACAAAAATCAGTTAGGATACTTATGCATAATTTGTTACTCTCTACAGTAATATTATTAGATAAAAGCTTGTGATATACTGTAGTTACAGATAAATCCCTACAACTTAATCAACAGCTATAAGTATGGATGATGTTTTAAGCCAGCCTGCATCAACTAACTTCAGAAAAATTGATAACTAACCAGAAAAATCTTTAAATATAGAAGGATCCTGCATTTTCCTTGCATATAATTAGGTGCAAAATTTCAATATATTGTAAAAATGGAAAAATTTACAAGGTTAATTTAAATTCTGTGACCCTCTTGGAGACATCTCTCTCTGGGGGTCCTGACCCACATGTTGAGGGATCCTATTCTAAGGAGGCATCCCAAGGTGATGACACTGCAATGCAAAAATCAACACATCACTATGTTACAAACAAAATGACACAAATACATTATCACTAAAATAATACGAGTTGTCCCCATGAAATCAGAAACCATGAACAACTTAATTACATGCAGGTTCAAGCATGCAAGTCTAGCTGGCTGAGTTATAAGTGAAACTTTGTGACCCATGACACTTTACTGAAACTGAGCAAACATATGTGCAGTCTCTAGATACTTAAACATTTTTCAAAACTGTGTGTGGATTTTGCTTTGGCTTTATAGTGAAACTTATGACAACTGTTGATATGGGTCAGACGAACCCTCCTAAGCCCATATGCAAAGAGCATAACAAAACACACTAGATTTGTTCTGAATTTTGCCTTCACCATATTGGATTTTAGTTGCAAACTCAAACGATGTTAAACCGCATGAAAAGAAGCAAAACAAAACCTTCGCTGAAATCCATCTGAACCCAAAATAACGTGGTTTGGACAGTTCTAATTTCAGTTTGACATCCCAACATTGAGACTGCTGCTATTTGATGTTGGCTTGGAGACTGCTAACTACTTCAGAGAGGTTCCAATTCTGTCACTCCCAAATAGTTTTGTCACTGAGCAGAACCAGTTTATTTGCAGGGCCTCTTCTACAGTCATACAACTCATAGTGAATACAGGTTTCAGAGTAGCAGCCGTGTTAGTCTGTATTCGCAAAAAGAAAAGGAGTACTTGTAGCACCTTAGAGACTAACAAATTTATTTGAGCATAAGCTTTCGTGAGCTACAGCTCACTTCATCGGATGCAGTGAGCTGTAGCTCATGAAAGCTTATGCTCAAATAAATTAGTCTCTAAGGTGCCACAAGTACTCCTTTTCTTTTTATAGTGAATACAGAAAACTACTAATCTAGGCTTAAAGAATTGCTAGAAGTGTGACTGACACTTTCTCGCTCACCAGAGCTGCTCCCATAGTAGATATGGCTCTGAATACACAAACTTCAGTAACAAAAATAGTGGGGGTTTTTAAACTACATTTCATCCCTATTAGCATAGCAAAAGCGATATAGCTCTGAGAGAAGAAGGTAGAGTCAATTCTGGCTCATGCATTGCCCACAGAATTATTAACTAAGTTCTAGATGCAGAATCTTTACTACTGGTGCTGATGTATGAACCAGCAAGAATCCAGTTTGATGCTCAGATCTCAAGCTGAGATGGCAGCACTGGCAGCTAGAAAAACATCATTTTGCTTGAAAACCCAAGCAGAATTGCCAAGGAGTCTTTGAGCAATGACAAACAGGAAACTAAAGAATGCCATATTTACAGAGTCACTTTTCAGAGCATAACCACATTTCAAAGTGGGTTTGTAGACCTGCCAACTAAATAAAAGGAGAGAGCTCTCAGATGGATCATTTACTGGTGAAAGGCCATTAAATAGCTGTGTTTAAACAATCTGTTCAAGCATTGGTTTCAGAGTAGCAGCCCTGTTAGTCTGTATTCGCAAAAAGAAAAGGAGTACTTGTGGCACCTTAGAGACTAACAAATTCAAGCACTAACATTTTGTAACAACTTGATGAAATTCCATTGATGGACAACAGCAGTCCTGGTTAGAACCAGTCAGGAATTTTTCACTGAAATGATTTTTCGTCTGAAAATACTAATTCATAACAACAAAATCTTTTCTCAGGAATGTATCTGTTTTGATGAAATTTTCATCAGGAAGTTTTCTCAGGTCCAGGATGGAATTTCTGATCACAGCAAGAGCAAGCTCAGGCAATAGTCAGGGCACTCATGGGATGTGGGAAACCTAGGTTCAAGTCCCTGCTTAGCCTAGTTTGCAGACTAGTGTGTGTTCTGGAGTGGGGTGCTCAGTCTCGGCTATTGGAGCTTTTCCACTGTGAACAAATAATTAAATATTCATTGGAACTAGGATTTGAATCTGAGTCTCCCACACATTCCAGCTGAATACCGTACCCACTACAGAGCCAATCTCTCTGGCCCGATAAATATTTAGTTAGTTAGTTATATGAAGCGGAACAGCTCCAAAAGGAGAGATTGAGAGACAGACACTCACTCTTTACCCTGGCTTTTCTGGGTTTGCACTCGCCCTCGACTTTTTTTGTGAAAATCATCAAAATCATCATTCCAATGCAGCAGGTGAAAAATGTCTGAAATCTCAAAAATTTTCACAGGGTGGGCAAGCAACTTCCCATGTAACTCTAGACCTGATGTTTTGGGAGCCCCTGCCACGTCTGGCAGATAATCCTAATCCTGATATCAAAACAGTGCATACAGGGAAGACCTTTCCTAAATTTAACAGACGTTTGGGACACAATGGGAAGTTTGGTGTGTCCAGTTTGTTTAGTTACATTCTCTGCGGGAGGCACCAGGTTACAATGAGAGCCTCGTGTGCATAGTAAATTTCTCTTGCTATTGACTTAAGTTTCCTCTGCTGCTTTACAGCATGTACAAGAAAGACACATTCCATCCATTCATCCACTTGGGCCCCAATGAGGACTTTGCACAACAACTCCGTCTCTTATGCAGAACAATGGGGAAGTTCATTACAATGAAAAGTGAGCTAAAAGAAGGAAGGAAATGGCAGCTGATGCATCTTGCTTCATCTTTCCCAGACAGTCAATGGAGAAAAAAAGTGTCTTTCAAATGACTTGGCATTTGTACCCTGTGACACAATGGCATGTGGAAGAGCAGAAGTTATATCAGATGTTGCTTGCTAAGATATGGTGCACCTGATCCCATGAACGCTACTCACAGTAGTTGTCTGAGTGGCTTCACATGAATTACTCCTCTGAGTAATAATTATGATTATTCATGTGAGTAAAAGATGCAGGATTGGGCTCATCACTGTTTGTGATCTGTGAATATTTGGATGACTGCAGGGTGTTTATGAAACTGAACATCAGATTTTTAATGAATTCACTTCCTGGTTACTCCCTATTCAATATTGGCCATTAATTATTTTCCTGTTACAAAGTTTCAGCCGTTCTTTTGGGGCGCAGAAACAATACCAAATCGTGCAAAGGAAAAGTGAACAGTTTTCAAACAACTCATGGTCTAAAGGTTATATAGAATAAATCTTCAGGTGCTTTATGCTGTACCTTGTTATAACCTGCTCATTAACTCATTTTAATGGTGGCTCAAGAGGCGTCACTCCAGTATAAGGATGAACCTCTAGTGGCACTGAGCTCCTATGTCATATCTGCTTACTGTTCGCACAAGCAGGAAAAAAGGATTTCTTAGGCCTATGCCTCAGTGTCATGCGTGCTCATGAAGTGGTCTTTAATTCAAACAACAATAACCTGGACATGATTAATAAACTTAAGTTACACGACTCAACTGACCATACTCAGAGAACACTGCTGACAAAAGAGCAGTGAGGTTGAGTTTACAGGCCTACAGACAATTATATGTTAAAGAAGTCCTAAAATAGTTTCAGTGTGGGATTTTCATAAGCACTCAGCATTGATCTAACACTGCTCTCATTGAGGTCAATGTGAGTTTTATCATTTACTTCAATGGGTATGTCTACATGGCAAGCAGAAACCTGCATCAGCAAGTCTCAGAGTGCGAGTCTACAGATTCAAGCTTGTAGGGCTTGAGCTATGGCACTCATAATAGCTGTGTAGATATTCAGGATCAGGCTCTGAAGCCCAGGGAGCAGGAGCACTATATCACAACCCGTGAGCCCGAGTCTGTAGACCCAGCCTCCGAGACTCACTCCTGCAGGTTTCTGCTTGCCATATAAACGTACCGAGTGTGAGCAGAGTTAGCTTAGCACTTCAGACATGCTTACCCTGAAAGTTTAAAAGTGTGAGGGAAAGAGAGTGTCTGCATGGTGGCTGAAGAGAGTCACTAGAAGCAAGTCCCTACCCTTGTTTTGCTTTGTGTGGAAGACATTAGCAAACCAAGTGAAAGACAAAAAGTAACATTCTGCAGCCTGCCCAGTTTCTGCAAATCCACTCACTTACTGGAGGCATAACCAGCGCAGCGTGCCATGTCATTGAGTGTAAGTTACAGGGAACTGGAGATGTGATGGTTCAGCGGCACAAGGGTTTGGTATATCCAAATGAAAATTAACTACATTTTTATCACATGCACTGCACTACAAAACTGACTGCCAATGCTGTAAGATGCAGTATAGCCCATTAAATTGCCAGAGACAAAACCGGGAGGTAAACAAAGGCTTAATCAAATGAATATGCCTCATTCTCTGATGGATGCCAAACAAGGGCTCTGCTGGACTGTGCCAAGGAGAGGGAAATCCACAGGCAGAGCACTCTGCTGAGAGAACTCTGCCATTACTCCTGGAGAGTTCAATGCCAGGAACTGATCATATTCCAGCAAAGTTTAACTGTCATGATATGGTGATGTAAGGTGGAAAGGAGTCTTCCTAAGTAGCCATGTCCTAGGCCTTACAGTCAGCGATATGGATTAACTTGGCAGGCTTTCTGAGCTCTGCAGCCATGGAAGCTGGAAATTGGAATCCAGCGCAACTCCCCTGAAGTCCTCTTTATCTCACTGAAAGAAGACTGGGATCAGTGAATTAAAGTTTTGTATGAGGCTCTGATCAAGTGTGAAACAAATCTGGGCGACATATGGAGAAAATACACTAACAAAACTGATACCCTTGGAATTCTGCCTGAGAATGTATCAGACACAATCTCATATGCATGGTGTGTATTTAAAAGTTGCCTTTGATTCTTTATAGTTTAAGTTTTTGCGTCCATTTTAAAGCAATATCTCCAGCGTGTTCGGAGACTATACTTCTGCTGTCTATTTAACATAAAACCCAGATCCTGATCACTTGTTATTAGAGACTTGCTGGAAGTTTTTGAAAGAATAGGTGTATTAACCTTGGGATTCTGGCCAAACTTCCTCTCAAATAGTTGCCCTCAGCCTACCTGAATTTCCCTTTCAGCCTCAGCTGGATGTAGTATTCTTCTTCACTTAACGTCTGAGACTACTGTGCGCTGTTGAACAGCAAATGTGGTCCATGCTAGAGACAGTTGCATTCCTTTGGTAGGTGTACTGAACCTTGTTTGTCCTTTACCTATCTCACAAGTGTGTTGTGAATCTCAGTTAATTAATGAGTTCTTCAGATGAAAAGCAATGTAGAAATGCAAAGAATACAATGATAAATACTGCAATATTTCAGCAACAGTTCACTCCACATAGAACTTTTGATTAATTAGTATAGATCTTCCTGAAGTGTAGTATAGGATGTAATTGATGATCTAAAGCAGTGATCTAAGGGCTATCTGAAAGTATCTTCCAGTGAAATCATACCAGTTTGTCTGATTAAAATAAGGATCATAAGCAGGTTATTAGGACCAGTTTTGGTTACACTGGAAAGCATTCATAATTAGTCAAATCGAAAAGCATAGGTTGGTCGTAGGCACTACCACAGTACAAATAAATAAAATAATAGTAATTCTATTGAATTGGCATTTCTTGGGTTCATTCCTCCACTGACAAATGTATTATCAATTAATTTAAAGTTCGTATAATTTATAAAAGAAAATAAAATCAAATAAGTCTGTTCTTACCTGGATTCACAAGGAGTTTACATGCATAATTCCCATTAGTGTGAATGGGGATTTTTTCCTATCATCATTGTGACAACAGATGTCCTTGTGTTTACATCCTTTTAATGGCTTATAACTGCTAGCTGAGAGGTGTTGAGTATCTAAAATTCCCACTGATGTCAGTGGGAGCTGCAGGTTCTCAGCATCTCCCAGGTAATGATTATGAAGCTACAGGGAGTCCTGGGGTAAGCAGGCCCAATTGTCATTGGCTTCAATTAGGGGTGTACCTGCCTAGGTTAGGAATTAATTTAGGTCCGGATCCACAAAGGTACGTTGGTGCTTAAATCTTGGGTTTTATGTGCCACTGTGGTCCACAGCACTCACGTTTAGCTGCTGCCTCACCATGTAGGCACGTAAACTCACTTGGAACTTAAGCTTTTGCAGCAAAGTTCCTTACACATCTACATTTCTGCCCCTGGACATGCGCACTGCTGCCTCACTATTGGCACCCAGACATCTATTTCCTGCCTAAGCCCCAGAGTAGTCCATGAACTGGGGGAAGTAGGTGAGTTCCTTAACCACTGGGCTACAGAGTGATTCACTCTCCTTCCCTGGTCTAACTTCAGTGGGAGAGATTGAAGATGATCCCATCAGAATGTCCCATTGCTCAGTGGTTAGAGCACTCTCCTAGGAAGTAGCAGATTCCTGTTCAAATCCCTTCTGACCAGGCAGCAGGGAGGCTTGAACCAGTGGTCTTCCAGATCCTGGGGGAGTGCTTTAATCAGTGACCTAAAGGTTATAAGGGATGTCCTTCTCCCCCTGGCTACTTTGTGTGGAGTTATGTGGCCTCTGAGCAAATCTATCAGACTGGGCCCTGCCTGTGAGTCAGGTAGAGAAGCATTTATCATCCCGATTTGCAAATCAACAGCATCAATAGGTGCCTCCCTGCAGCCTGGATTTAGGTGCCTATTTTAGGACACACCCCTTTCGCCCACATCTCTCATTGGCTAGCTTACGTGGCTCCACACCCAGTGAGCTGGGTTTTGTGAATTACATCCTAAGGTACCTATCTCTCCCCATTCATTGCATAGGAGCCCTCACTACCTTGTTCAGACTTTGTGGATCACAGTGTTGTTCCTGTGATTTTCTAGGTGCCTAAAAGTTAGACAGCGTGATGGTGATTTGTTTGTTTGTTTCATTTTGAAATAAAGGTGAAAATGGCTATTATTTGAGAATAAATAGAAACCAATGGTATCATCTGATTTTAAAGGTCATCCATAACTGCTTTAATGTCTTGACAAATATCATGAAGATGTGTAGAAATTGTATGTCCCAGCTGATTTCCCAGCTGAGAAAGACTCAGGAGAAGCCAGTGAGAGCAGTGTACACATCAATGTGCCGAACCTAGCTCATAGACAACAGTTACAATTAATTGTATATATATATACAATTAATTGTAACTGTTGATGTATTTGTTGATGCAAATATATATAAACTATATTTACTTCTATCAGTGTTGTTACTCTAAAAACCTCAATGTGAATACTCTAGTGTAAATATCTGCTAATATTTTTAACATTCAAATGTTATCCTGACATTTAATTAATTTCCCCCTTTACCCTGAGGTTTGTTTATATATATATATAAACTGATAGAAGTAAATATAGTTAATCTAAGTCTTTTGATGTCCCTTGGTTCTAAGAAGCCCAACATTAATAACATCAATTTAGAAAGTTCCAAGTTATCTTAATGAATGAGTTGTATGAATCAAGCCTGATTTGACTTCTTTCTTCAGCTAATCAGACACTGGAGATTTATGCCATAGCTGAGTCGACTAAACGTTTCTGTAATCTGACATCTAATACAGTAATGTCCAGTGTCTCTGCAGTTGTAATCTAAACATTCCTTAATTGATGCACTGAATGTTTTTAATCAAAGGAATCTGAAAATGTATTTATTTCCTTTGTCCCACCTGCATTTTTCATTTCAAAACCAGTTTAAGTATCATGGTTGTTCTGAAACCTGAAGAGCAATGTAAAGTGGAAGGGATATGACCTGCTCCCTTGGGGCGAGAGGATAAGGAGCATGAGTCTGTCTGGACAGCTGGGGTGGGAAGACAACAGAATTTTGATGGATCTAGTTCCCATATGGTCTTAATCCACTCTTGGCTACTAGAGGTTGCTGTTGCTGTTCAATATTAATTAGTGGATTGAGAATCCCTTCCCATCCCTCTGCATAGACATCACAGTGATGAATCCAATTACTATGGTGTTCTCAGGTAGCTTTGTAAGCAAGATGCAAACAAGAACAAGATCAGGGTGACATCCTGGCCCTATTAAAGTCAATAGGAGTTTTACCATTGACCTGAATGGGGCCAGGTTTCATCCCAGGAGTTTTAGTCATCCATACCAAGATGTCAACAGTAGGTAGGTTGAGTTACTGCAATCCTGAGTTTAGTAGGCCATGGGGAGTGAAAAATAATGCCTTGTTTATTCCATTTATGCACAAGTTACATGTTGTGCTCAAATGTAAAACCTTTGCATTTATGGTCTATTTTATTTTCTGCTATTCAAATGTTTTCAGGAGGTCTGTTGTTCGGAGAGGTTGGGAAGCGAATCTTAGGGTAAAATTCCTTTGGATAACTTCCCAGAACTGTGTTCAGTTCCCATAAACAATCCCTGTGAAAGGATTTCACTGGGCAATCAATGGTTCCTGATTCTAGGAAATACTGTCAAGTGAGACTACTTAGAACTCAAAACTTGGATATCTTGTAACATACTCCTACCTATGCATGGTTGCAAACCTTGCCTGAAGGACAGAAACCTCATTTAAAATATTGCTTAATGGATTTTGAAAATGTGACCTAATCAGAGCTGGATGAACACTGAGAACAATGTATCACCAGCAGGGCTGTCGATTAATCGCAGTTAACTCATGAGATTAACTCAAAAAATTAATCACAGTTAAAAAAAATTAATAGCAATTAATCACAGTTTTAATCACCCTGTTAAACAATAGAATACCAATAGAAATTTATTAAATATTTTGGATGTTTTTCTACATTTTCATATATTTTGTATTGTGTTGTAATTGAAATCAAAGTGTATATTTTTTATTACAAATATTTTCACTGTAAAAATGATAAACAAAAGAAATAGTATTTTTCAATTCACCTTAAACAAATAGTGTAATGCAGTCTCTTTGCCATGAAAGAGCAATTTACAAATGTTGATTTTTTTGGTTACATAAATGCACTCAAAACCAAAATAATGTGAAATTTCAGAGCCTACAAGTCCACTCAGTCCTACTTCTTGTTCAGCCAATCGCTAAGACAAACAAAAGTTTGTTTACATTTACAGGAGATAATGCTGCCCTCTTCTATTTACAATGTCACCAGAAAGTGAGAACAGGCATTTGCATGGCATTTTTGTAGCTGGCAATTGAAAGTATTTACGTGCCAGATATGCTAAACATTCATATGCCCCTTCATGCTTCAGCCACCATTCCAGAGGACATGCTTCCATGCTGATGACACTCATTAAAAAAATAATGTGTTAATTAAATTTGTGACTGAACTCCTTGGTGGAGAATTGTATATCCCTTGCTCTGTTTTACTCGCATTCTGCCATATATTTCATGTTATAGCAGTCTTGGATGATGACTCAGCACATGTTGTTCATTTCAAGAACACTTTCACTGCCGATTTCACAAAACACAAGGTACCAGTGTGAGATTTCTAAATATAGCTACAGCACTTGACCCCAAGGTTTAGGAATCTGAAGTGTCTTCCAAAATCTGAGAGGGAAGAGGTGTGGAGCATGCTTTCAGAAGTCTTAAAAGAGCAACACTGTGATGCGGAAACTACAGAACCCAAACAACCAAAAAAGAAAATCAACCTTCTGCTGGTGGCATCTGACTCAGATGATGAAAATGAACATATGTCGGTCCACACTGTTTTGGATTGTTATCGAGCAGAACCCATCATCTGCATGGACACATGTCCCCTGGAATGGTGGTTGAAGCATGAAGGGACATATGAATCTTTAGCGCATCTGGCACATAAATATCTTGAGACACCAGCTACAACAGTGCCATGAAAACACCCGTTCTCACTTTCATTGTAAACAAGACATTGTAAACAAGAAGCAGGCAGCATTATCTCCCCCAAATGTAAACAAACTTGTTTGAGCAATTGGCTTAACAAGAAGTAGGACTGAGTAGACTTGTAGGCTCTAAAGTTTTACATTGTTTGATTTTTGAATGCAGTTTTTTTGGTACATAATTCTACATTTTTAAGTTCAACTTTGATGATAAAGAGCTTACACTCCAGTACTTGTATTAGTTGAATTGAAATACTATTTCTTTTGTTTGTTTTTACACAGTGTAAATATTTGTAATAAAAAATAAATATAAAGTGAGCCCTGTACACTTCGTATTCTGTGTTGTAATTCAAATCAATATATTTGAAAATTGTAGAAAACATCAAAAATATATAATAAATGGTATTCTATTATTGTTTAATAGCACGATTAATCCTGTGTGATTAATTGCGATTAATTTTGATTAATCACGATTAATTTTTAATTGCTTGACAGTCCTCCTTGCAACTCCTGGCTACATATAAATCTGCTTTGTTTACTCTTTACTTTGAAACATTCATGAGAGGGAGTTAAATATATATATAATGTCAGGCTGCTACTGTGCTGAGACAACCGCCTATCTCATTGTTTTGTCTCATTGTTCTGTGTACTTCCCCATCTGTCTGCATCCATCTGCTGTCTCTTGTGTTATACTTAAATCAGTGGTCCCCAAACTTTTTCGGTCATGCCCCTCTTACCTGTAATGGAATCTGTCCATGACCCCCAGGAGCCATGGTTGGGAGATGGGCTGGGAGTCGCCATGGGGCTGCAGTCAGGAGCTACGGCTAGGAGCAGGACCACAGCCTGGAGCAGAGCCAGGGCTGGAGGCCAGAAGCTGGGGGCCAAAGCTGGGGCTGGAACTGCAGCTGGGTCTGGAGGACACTTCCTCCTCGTGCCCCTGAGTGCTGGTCTGGGCCCCGCCATGCCCCTCCCCCCGAATGTTCCTCTGTGCCCCCTGAGCGGGGCATGCCCCACAGTTTGGGGACCACTGACTTAGAGTGTATATTCCTTGGAGCAGGGACTATGTTTTTTGTTCTGTGTCTGTACAGAGTCTAGTACAATGGAGTACTGGTCCATGACTAGGGCTTGGAGACACTGCAGTAAAATATTACTACTAATACAATCATCAGATCCATAGTTTCTTAGACACTTTAGTTCATCTAAGACACTCTGTTTTTAAGCAAGAGGCAGTGATTCTACAGTGCAATAGTAGAAAGCAATGCTGCTCTGCTTCAAGGTATATTTTGTATAGGTTTATGGCGTAAGATACTGTCTTTCTGGCAAAGTTTTTCCACTGCTGTGGATCCACTATATCAGATATTCATTGGAACTCTAAACAACTGCAGATGTTTGATGTAATGGGTACCATGACCAACTATAGGTCAGAACGTTTACTACAAGCAGCACACATGGCTTTATCTGCTCAGATAGTCTGGTTTGTACTGATTCTGCTCCTGCTCCAGCTCCTACTCTTCTTCTTCAAGAAACATTCCTGATATTTATCTTCTAGTAATTCTTGGAGGAAGGTAAGCACTTTATTCATTCCATACAGTGGTCATTTGCCAATATTGGTTTACACATTAAGTTTGCATTAAGAGGTACGAGCCAGCTTGGTTATGCCAAGGTCATCTTATTGTTCCACTTTGTCCTTAGAGGAAGCCAAACAGATCAGAAATTACTTTTACCATCACTCGTTGTTAATATGATATTATGGTTCACAGCATCATAGATCTTGAGATCTTTGTGTGACATAGCAGAACAAACATGTTAGATACCAGCTATACAATGAAAAGGCTGATTATTTTCCTTGTAAGGAATATTTCAAATATACTTTGTGCCTGTAGTAGGTTGGAGGCCATCCCTCCCCGTCTGGCTCAGAGGAAGGCCACTCTGCATCACTGTGGGTCAGCCCAGTCACAAAGGGGGAATTAGCGAAGCAAAGGGCTACGATCTTTGGGGCTCTGGCCCGCAAGCGGGACAGAGCAACGAACAGTCTAGAAAGCTCTGGCCCTCAAGCAGAGTGGAGCAACAAACAGACTAGGAATCTCTGGCCCTCAGGCAGGGCAAAGCACCAAAAATGGTCTGTTGGGCCTATGGTGGGGAGGCTGCCATCACAGGGTTGTGGTTGGCAGAAGTGGGGTAAGGGGACCCCAAGCCCACCCTAATCCACAAGGTCCCAGCCAGGAGCCCTGACAGGGGTGGAGGGCCCTGCCACTGGGTCAGTGGGAATCCTACTGAAACACGGCGACTTGAGCACTGACAGCCAAACCAGACTAGAGTCTGGTTTCCCTGGGCTACTTCCTACCACAGCCCGGGGAGGGAGCTCTGTCATGCAGGGGTCGTTGGGGTATTCGGGTGCCAGCAGTCTCAGCAGCTCCTTTCCAGACTCGGTCTCTTCTGGAGTCAGGGCACTACCCCATTCAGTAGCAGGGCCAGAGTTCTGCAGCAAGTGAGAGGCATCTGTCTCCTTCCCTGGCTCTGGCCTAACTTAGCTGGAGGCCCCACCTCTTATACTTACTGTCCCACCTCTCAAATTCTGGTGCAAGGGGTGGGACTGGCCTGGCTCCGCCCACCCAGACCCAGAAAGTGGCCCTTCCCCCTCTGGCTTGGAGGGAGGCCACTCCGCCTCAGTACAGTGCCATAGTATTCTTTGCGCCTGTCAGTAAGATTGAGAAACTGAGAGGATTGGCAATCGGGGATGTAAAACCCAGTTATTAGATAGTTGGACCCAATGCCCCACTCCTTTACTCCTATCTATATAGCAGTGTGGGTTTAGGGCACGAGCAGTACTTGGTTTTGGTATCCCATAAAGTCTCAGCTGCAGGCCCCAGACAACAGTCCATATACTTCTCATCTCTGGTTTTTCAGGAGAAAATCTCATTCAAACAAATAACTTGGGTTTTAAAGTACTTCAGCAAAAATTCAATTATGCGGTGTTACACTCCCCAGAGAAAATGACATCTTTTGTATTGGGAGTTGTGTAAGACAGAAGATAAATTGTTTCCTGGAAGAGAGGAACATAGGTTCTGTAGAGTCCAACCTCAGAAAGCAATGGGGCCATTTGAATCTATTTTCTAGCACTGCTGCCACATACGCATTTACATGCCAAAGTAACACGATGAGCCCAATCTTCCGCCCCCTGAAGTCAATGGGAGTTTTGCCATTGTCTTCTTTGGGAGCAGGGATGGGCCCATTAAAGGAAAAAAACAAATTAAACCAGAAAATATACTACAATGTCTGACACCAAACATTAACTGTTTTAAGGACAACAGTGAACCCAGTTTAGCATGTGTCAACCTGGGCATAATCCAGGGGTGGGCAAACTTTAGGGTTACAAAACTGTATGGAGGGCTGGGTATGGAAAGCTTTGCCTCCCCAAACAGCCTGGCCCCTGCCCCCTATCTGCCCACTCCCACTTCCCATCCCCTGACTGCACCCCTCAGAACCCCCAACCCATCCATCCAATCCCTGTGCTCCTTGTCCCCTGACTGTCCCCTCCCGGGACCCCCTGCTCCTAACTGTCCCCCCAGGATCCCACCTGCTCCCTGTCCTCTGACTGCCCCAGCCCCTATCTACACCCCCACCCTCTGACAGGCCCCCTGGGACTCCCACGCCCTATCCAACTTCCCCCATTCCCCATCCCCTGACCACCCCCTCCCGAACCTCTGCCCCATCCAACCGCCCCCTGCTCTCTGTCCCCTGATTGCCCCCCGGGGCTCTCTGCCCCTTATCCAGCCCTCCTGCTCCCTTCCCCCTTACCATGCCACTCAGAGCAGCAGGAGCTCATAGCTGTGTGGCCGGCAGGAAACAGCCACGCTGCCAAGAGCTCTGGCAGCATGGCTAGCTGATGCTGCATGGGACAGGGGACAGCAAGGGTCGGGCCAGGGTCTAGCCTCCCCACGCAGGAACTCAAGGGCCGGCAGGATGGTCCCGTGGGCCGGATGTGACCCACGGCCTATAGTTTGCCCACCTCTGGCATAAACATTACTTAAAATATTGAAATTTAAAATCAAAACCCTTATAAAACATTTTATATGCCTGTTCAAGTAAGAAATTTGCAGCAGTGAGGGGGTTGTGGGTTTTTTTTTTTTTTGACATTTTCCTGTTCCCATCATAACTTGATGATTTCTGTGTGTCCCCTTCTAGAAGGACAAATAGGACAGGATGTCAGCTGTATTTCCCTTTAATTTTATTCCAAGGTTGAATCTAATACAGGATAACTAAAGTTAGGCTTCTTATTTTATGTAATTATTTTTGGAACGGAAACAGGAGTCTCTAACTACATATTGTTTCAATCTCCTTGACATTGAAGGGATGGATTTAAACGATTGATAGCTTTAGAACAAAGGTGGATTGCAAAACCACTGTAGAGTAGGTGCAGCAAAGACATAATTGCCATGTTGTACAATTTCACACAAAGTTTGCTGAAACCACCTAACGATAAAAATGAATTTTCCATCCTGGTTTGCACATCCACATGGTTTATTTAATATAAATCAATCAGAAACACCAAATTAGGGATGAAACAGACATGGATGGCAGACCGAAAAAATAGCATCAAAATGATACTTTATAAAGCCCTGAAAAAGCAAGAAAAATAGACTGTTTTCAGAAGTAGTTTCTGTAAAAATAGATTTTTTTAAAAAAAATATCCAGCCCTGCCAAATTTCAGTTGGGTTCGTTGGATGAATGAATGTAAGCTTTAATGCAAAACACAATTCAGAAACTAAAATCCTACTTCTGCATTCCCATATACATGTGCTAAACTTTACAAACATGGACTTGGAATCACATGGACTTTAAAGTCACTTGGCCTCAATGGGACTTCTCAGTGAGTAAAGTTAAGCATATGCTTGCGAGATTGGTATTTTAGTATGGTAGCACATAAATCCTTTAAAGATTTAGGCCTGTGACATTGAGTGACTAACTTACCTTGTTCCCTTCTTCTTCTCAGACAATTGAGGTTTCCCAGATTGTCTTTGCTTTCCACTTTGAGGTTCTTTCTGAAGTGAACAGAGTCTTCTCAGTCCAGAGACCCTGGTACACGTTCACAGCTGATATAAGTGGTACTGTAAATTCCATGTAAGTAAATGGGTGTAAATTACATGATAGGCAGGAAAAGTACAACCAACAGGATGGAATGAAAGGTACAAGAAGATAAAGTCAGATGGCCCTATTTATCTCAACCCTTCTTACATTTTCCTCTTGGTTGTTTTTTCCTGCTACTGTCATTTTGCTTCTTCCAACATATAAATTGTATCAATTTACACATTTGGGGCCACATTCATCCTGCCATCTCCCCCTGAACCAAGATCAAATTCAGCCATAGCAATGGATAGAGTGTGGGGCAATTGAGTATCGCTTGTGCATACTGTATATTGAAATATAAATGGAAGAAGGCAATGGGCCTGTTCTTCAGCTGGTATACATGGGCATAGCTACATAGGCTTCAAATTATTTGTATTCTAATTGTACCCAGAATGTCCTAGATGCTGAGATTAATGTAGCTACACAAATTTACATCAGATGAGGATACAGCCCAATGTATATAACAATGTGTATAACATACCCCTTATATGAAAATTGTATACATTTTATTGTATCCTTTCCCACCCTTTGTGTTTTGCTTGACTTCTTAGATTATGAGTATTCAGATCAGAAACTGTGTCATCCTCTATGTATGGAATAGCACCTAGTATCAGGGGTTTATTTTCAGAAAAATTAAGAGTCGGGCAGGGGGAAGTTGTATCAACCTATAGAACACTATATGTATTATAGGATATCCTGCACAATGTTGGGCAGAGGGAGGGCAACAAATGGAAGACATAAAGGAGCAGATAGACTATGGACAGTCATGGGGGGAGGTGCATGCCAAGGTCTTGGGGGACAATTGCCCCCCTTGTCCTAGCAAATGATGCCCCTCCTTAGCACATTGCAGGCATTACTGAAATACAATCAATAAATACTTAATAGTGATACAAATGGGTGTGTAACCTTTCTGCCAGTCAGAGTTGGCAGTAACAAGGGCTGGGTTCAATATCTAGGGGGTTCTTTTTCAACAATACAACACAAAATCATCTTGAGCCTCCACCCAGTGACCTGGGACAATTACACCACACCCTCAGGGTGCCTCTAAGAGGCAATACTTCCTCTCTCGCAAGCACAGAGTCTAAGTGTAGCAAAAACTTTTAATAAAAGGAGGGAAGTAACTTAGCATTAATTTGGGAAAACACTGCAACTGGGGTTCATAAACATAAACCATGAGCAAAAGACCCACCCCCAAATAAGTTGGGCAGTGTCCTTTTCCCCTCAGGTTCTTAAGTCCAGCAACCCAAAAATCCTTTAACATGCCCATCCCTTCTCTGCACCCCACTCACAGTCACTATCCTTGGCCAGTGCAGCCCCAGAGTTCAGAAATTAATCCGCAGAGTTCACCTCCCATTGTGGGTGGAAGGGAGGGGTAAGGAGTTACCTTACATGCTCTGCTGCTCGGGCACTCTCTCATTGCCCCTACGGCCGATTGCTGCGCCTCTCTGCGTGGCTTTGCTCTGGCCCCCTCTGGCAGTTGCCCTGCTGGCCACTTGCCACCCCTCTTCTCCAGCTGCCCTGCTGGCCACGCATCTCCACCAGCCTCCCCTCTCTGCCTGCCTCTCCTGCTGGCCTCGCCTCTCCACCAGGCACCTGGCTGGCCACTCGCCAAGATGTCTTCAGGCTCCCCCTGCACTTAACTGCTGGCAATGTGAGTGGCCGGGACACAAACGTCAGGACTGCCCGGAAATGGAATGTGGGTTAGCAAAATTTTGTGGCTGGGTGAATGGTTGTGGGAAGAAGTGGGGGTGAGGACTGGCCACCATTCCCGTGGAGGTGGGGAGGAAGCCTCAGAGGGCCTTAGTAGACACGGCCTCGGCCCACACTCTCATTCAAAGAGGATTGGTGGAGCCACAGTGGTTTATCCCTGGGGTGTGAATGATGCTTGAGTGCATCCACAGGGCTTTGTGGCCCCTCCAGGTGCCCCTGGAGGTTGGGGTCTGGTTTGCCTGGCAACAGGTGAGGGTGGTAGAGGGGTCGCTGTACCCTGTGGTCCTAGGGACAGACGGTGGCCCCATCCCAAAGGGGAAAGGAGGCTGTGGGAGGGGACCCTCCAGCAGGAAGAGGAGGGAGAACCCATTGAATGGAGGGGAAATCCCCACATCCCTCAGACTCAGCAAGGGGGAGGACCCAGGTCCCCTGAGGACAGAGCAAAATCCTAGACAACAAACCCCAATTGAAGACAGGAGAGAGTGAGGGATCGAAGGGATGCCACTATCGAAACCCCTGGGAAGGAGGTCCGAGGACAAGGGGGGGGACAGGCCCCAGGGAATGCCTGGAGGTGGAACCTCCAGGAGGAGAGAGCCAGACTCCCCTGGACTGGACAACTGCACCTGAGGCCCCGGGTGGCCGGATCGAGGTCCAGACCCACCCGGCTTCCCTGCCAGACAACAAGAGGGAGCAGCCAGTGGAGCGACCGAAAGGCTGCGATTGGTGCGAGGACCCCCTTCCCAGTACCCCTTTTGTGGCTGGGGGATGGACAAACTCCATGAGGAAGACCCTGGGGACCTCCCCGTGGGTGGCAGTGGGCCTCCCTAAAGCAACCTCCGGTGCAGGGGGAGAAGGGGCCAAGCCAGGTTGCCCCCTCTCCTCCCTCCACCAGCCATCACTTAAGGGACAAAAGGGGCTAGAGCTGGTGGAATCTGTGAAAGGTGGATTCCCCAACCATGTGGGTTGAGGATGCTGAGAACTGAGGCCAGGATTTATAATCTGTTAAATTTTAAACACCAGCAAGCATGTTTATTTGTTATGATTTTCTGTTTCTAGTATCTCTGCTTAGTATCACTTAAATCTCTGGTCTTTATTAATACAATTAGTCTTGTTTCATTATAAATTCATCTCAGTGCTATTATACTAAAGCAAGGTATAAACCCCCCTCAGATGAGCCACCAGACTAGTGTGTGTTCTGACTCTTTGGAGACAGCAGATTTGGTAATTTCTATGAGTGTCCTGTGATAGGAGCTGGATATTGCAGAGGAACGCACTTCCAGAAGGTTCGGGAACTGGGGTTCACTGAATGTAACCTGAAACTGAAGGTTAAGACTGGCAGAGTTTCAAGGACTTTGGTGGTAAGGCTGACTGACTGGTGTGCGAGGGAGCTAACACACCATTCAAGCTCCAGTAAAGCTCTCTCTTGCTGACACAAAGGGCTAACAAAGCGGCTTTTGGTTCCGGCCTCCATGAGAAAGCGTCACACAGCCCCAGCAATAAAAGGAAATACAGAGTGTTAGTGAACTTACAAATCAAAACACCACCAGTTAGCACTTGTATAGCACTTGAATTTACAGTGTGCTATATAAACATTTACTAATAGGTGATAATATCAATGGAAATACTCCTGAATGAAGAGCCACGGCTATTGCTCCCACTAAATGTTTGTGCACAAAAGAGAACTTGCACATGCAAATAGGCAGCTGTCTGCACAATTACCTGGTTTTGCATGCAAATTGTAATTTGCATTCGCATATATATTTGTATTTGTAAATATAGGCAGATTTTGCAAAGCAGTTTTAGAGGCTGCTTTGCAAATCTGGCCCAGAAATCCTGGTAAATAAATGCTGTGGCAGTAACATTTAGGAAACAGATATTAAGAAAAATAAAATGCCCTACGTGGCTAAAATCCCCAATGAATCTCTCATATCCTTTGATGAGATACAGACAGCCTTCTTATCCTCCAACACATTGCAGCAAGATGATGGGATAAGAAAAAAATAATCATCTTGGCCTCGAGAGAGAGGTCTAAGGCTAAAGCAGTTTGTGTTCCAGGTTCATACTTTTATCCTCACTCCAACTATCAAAGCACATTTCTTCCAAGATGTGAGAGGACTTAAATCCAGACAGAATAACATTTTTAAGCTCTAGCTAGGGACTCATGTTCAGAGGTGCTGATTGCCTACAACTCCAACGGAAATCAAAAGAGCTGTTAGTACTTGGTATCTCTGAAAATCAGCCTCTAGGTTCAGATTTCTGTGCTAATTTCAACTTTATCACCCATTGCAAGAAAAGTCACTTATGCAAGTATTAGACTCAATGGTGACAGCTGAAAATAGGTTTATGAAACTCATACGTAATGGTGTGTTCAGTGCTAGTTTACAGCTGCAGGTAAAGAACATAGTACCTGACTCAGAGCAGGTTACATACAGCCTATGTCCACAAAACCTTCAGTATTGGTCTTTAACACTGTTGTTGAACTGGGCTTTCTAGGGATGCCAACCTTCAGGATACACTGAAGAAGGAATTATAGTAATCCATCTTCAACACCTTTATAAACTACTGGAAAGAAAGTATTTAATCTTGTCCTATCTCTACACCTTTGGGGACTATCATGAAGCCAGTAGGCCATCCTGGGAGCAACTCCATTGACTTCCGTGAAAATGCACCAGAGATAAATTAGGCCCAATATATTTTAATCTAAATTTATTTTCCAGCTCATTGGTTTGATCCTTTAGGGCCTTATAGTTCTTCATATTCTCAATTGACACAGCAGTGTATTCATAGACTGTTTTCACCTTATCTGCAGTTTTTCTCTTAGCATATTGAGCTCTGAAATCACTCAAGTCCTACTCTATCAAAATAGCCTGAATTGCACCTTAGCATTTACCCATTTCTCCTCAGGCCATGCCTATGATTTGAAACCTAAGCAAACTGGCCAAATATTGACCTATTAGAAGCCACATAAAATAAAGGATCCTTGGCAAAGCTGAATGTATTTCTGGCTGTGTAGTATCTTTGCATTTGCAAGAAACATTCAAAAATATACTATGGACCCTTTCTCTCATCAAACCAAAGACACAAATCTTTTAAGAGAATAACGATTAAAGCAGACCAAAATGTTTTATTTGAAACTTTTTTCCCCATGAAAATGGTCTTTTTGGAAATGACTGGGCTTTGAAATCTCTCTGCAAATGTTACTGTCTGGAAGAGATTTTTGTTTGTTGCTTTTACCAAAAGGGTAAAATGAGATACCACCACCATGACGATATAATCACATATATACACTTCAGCCTGTATCAAGTCACCTTAAAAGGATATGCAAAAATAGCTTGGAATGCTGAATTTTATTACATAAACTGCTTTATTTTGGAGGGGTTAACATTCTAGCTTAGCTACTTATGTAACAATGTGAAGAAAATGTAAATATATACACATGCTAAAAATAGTGATACAGGCCAGTTTTTGTGTACCAGTTGTTAGGATATAGATATTCAGGCCTGTCTGTAAAGGCCTATACTCTAAGAATTTAGGTGTATTCTTATCACTTAGCTAGTTCTAGAGGTATAAAAGAAAGAATCAAAATCACTGTCTGCCGGAGTAAGGTCCTTCTCTTACTGTGAGAGTCTGAGGCCCTGTGCTTAGGCTAAAGATCTCTGGCTAAGCAGCAGAGGCAGCCATAAGCTGGGAAGTGAATGGTCAGATCCTCACATTCCAAAACTAGTCACACATTGAAATAAGGTGCTATTGGGCTGTTAGGATACAATCCTGTCCTGATAGTGCCTATTGCCTCCAGAAAAAGGGAAGTGCCTAGAAGATGTAAAAGGAAACTTAGTTTGATAGCATCCTGTCTGGCAATAACTCACTTATCAATAGCTGAGATGTGAAATCCTCATTTCTTTGTTGTTTTATCACTGTAGTCCCCCATTTCCCTATTGTTTGTCTGTATAATCTCTGTCTGGTTCTGTGATTGTTTCTGTCTGCTGTATAATTAATTTTGCTGGGTGTAAACTAATTAAGGTGGTGGGATATAATTGGTTAAATAATCATGTTACAATATGTTAGGATTGGTTAGTTAAATTTCAGGAAAATGATTGGTTAGGGATAGCTAAGCAGTACTCAAGTTTTACTAGATAGTCTGCAGTCAATCAGGAAGCGTGGGTGTGTGTGTGGGTATAGGAAAATGGGAACAGGGAATGGCGCTGGGGAAATTGGAATCATGTTTAGCTCAGGGCAGGAACGGGAACAGGGACACAGGAAAGGCTCTGTAGTGTCAGAGCTGGGAAGGGGGACACTAAGGAAGGAAACTGGAATCATGCTTGCTGGAAGTTCACCCCAATAAACATCAAATTGTTTGCACCTTTGGACTTCGGGTATTGTTGCTCTCTGTTCATGGAGAAGGACCAGGGAAGTAAGTGGGTGAAGGAATAAGCCCCCTAACACCAGTGTCTGTCAGATTAGTTTCTCAATATCATTTGCTACCAATATCATCTAACAATAAAACATGCTGCAAAATATAGAATTTGTAAATTCCATGTATGTTCAAAAGGAGCCTCTTTCACCATATTAGCTATAAACTAAAGTCATCTTTGGAAAGATATTCACTTTATAGCAATTAGATGAGTTGCTCTGAGCTACTTTGTTGCCAATGGTAATTGTCGAGAGGCCTGATCTTGCAGCCATTACTCACTTGAGCATTCCCAGCAGTAGCCAAAAACCACTGAATCCACAGGGACTACTCCCACTAATAAGGTTTGTTTCTTATCACTTTGTTTGGTTCTGTGATAAACAGGCTGAAGTATCTTTGCATTTCAAAGCCAGATGCAAGAGCTCAGGGTTAGACAAGCTGACAGTTTTACAGATACGTGGTTGCCTCTCGGCTTTCCCTTTCTTTAGCTTGTGCTACGGCTACATTGATGCACTGAAGCCACTCTTCAGCATTCTTCTCATCTTTGGCCTTGAAAACATAGGTCTTATTGTTGGTGAAGATTTCAAAGGCCCGAGGAAGGCTGCGGTCCCTGCGCTTCTTGGCCACAACTTTTACACTCTGTACCTTACTGAGTTCAATGGGGCAGTCGTCTGGATCATCTTTCTGAAACACAGGAGGTGGGGGATGGAGCACAACTGTCAGTTCAGAGGGAAAACTTTTGTTGATCCTACAAAGTAGCTACATCCATAGCTTTAGACTGTGCAACCCTTACTTTGTGGAGCACGGAGGCTGGGATTTGCAAAGGAGCCTAAAG
Organism: Dermochelys coriacea; assembly: GCF_009764565.3. Lineage (NCBI taxonomy): Eukaryota > Metazoa > Chordata > Testudines > Dermochelyidae > Dermochelys > Dermochelys coriacea. The sequence goes on along the minus strand of NC_050076.1, from coordinate 24,401,278 downwards.
GAGTTCGGTTCCTAACTCCCATTGAATTTCAACAGGATTTTAGGTGCCACATTCCCTTAGAAAATCATGTAACTAATCCAATTAGGGCTACTTGTGCAAGAATTGCACAGTAACCCATGAGCTTTCCTACCTTAGCATTGGCATGTGTTACTCCCATCCTTTTGCAAAGGGTTGACATCCGCCACCAATATAGGATTGTGATAATGCCCCCCCCCAATGTTAATGGTTGTGAAAGGTGCCTGAATGACACACCGGGAAACTGAAGTGCTCCATGAATTCACAGCCCAGACAGCAACAGTGCACGCTTCCCTACACTGCCCTGTGGATGTGCCTCACTGTGCCCTGGAGGAGCAAAGGCTCTATGCATATTCAATTGCTAAGCTCTCTATTCAGCCATTCTCTCTGCTGAAACTGCCAATGGTTCTTTATACACTGAATGCATTTTGCAAACATTAATTGGTTCAGAAGCAGAGTGTCCTGTGGCATCTTATAGACTAACAGACATATTGGAGCATAAGCTTTCGTGGGTGAATACCCACTTCATCGGATGCATGTACCTTAATTGGTTCATCTCTCAATCATGCCTGCGAGGTTGGGTGTTGGAAATAAATTTCCCCACTAAGTTTATTAAGGTTGACCATGACTGTTTCCACACAGAGGGGCAGATTTATATGAATATGTTTAAGGATTGTACAGTTCACAAAGCCCTGAATATGTTCATTGTATACATATAAGTCAATGAAATAGTAGCACCATTTTATAAGTGGGGAAAATAAGGTAGGGAGGGATAAGTTATCTTAACTGATGGAAAAGCCTGCAGGAGGGCATGGAGATTCCTAGCTAGCATCCTTTTAGGGATGAGGGATTTGTGAGCGCAGGGATTGTGGCATTCTACCAAGGAATCTAGTCCCCAATCCAAGAGATATGGCATCAGCACGGAGTGCCTGTTCCTCATCCACCAAAGCATGGCTTGCTGCGGAGCTGTGTTGTCACTGCCTGAACTTCATCCCTTCTTCTAGCCGGGTAGAGGCTAGTGCACAGGGGTTAATGTTGCAATGAGCACCATTAATTCTTACCGAATGGCCAGCAGGCAGTGATAGGCAGAATGGCTTTACCCTCGCTATAGACCCTTTAAAGGGTGTGGAATCAGACCAGGAGGTATCCATTGTGGTGAGGATAAAGAAGGTGTTGGGAGGAGGCCATGGGGAAGTAGCCCAGGGAGTTGTAGCTGTCACACAGCTGTTCCAGGAGGCACTCTAGACAGTTGCATTCCACAGGGCCCTGGGCTGGAACCCAGTGTAAAGGGCGGGCCTGGGTTCCCCCCAAATCCTCCCAACTCCTGGTCAGACACAGGAGGAGGAGTCGACCTGGACTGTGGGTTCAGAAAAAGCAGCCAAACTGAGGGCTGCTGTGAAGCTCCAAGGCGAGCAAATCCGCCAATAAGCGCAAGACCCACGAAGGTAGAGCAGGAACTTTGTCACACCCTAGAATTTACTCAGGCACCACACTGGGACTAAAGACTGAATGATTCATCATCTCCACATTTTTCCATGGGGTCCCAGGCAAGGCACACCAGTGATAGACCTGAAACGAAAGCCTGGATCTGAACACCCATGAACTTTGTGGGAGTTCAAATCCAAACTTGGATGTTCAAGTCCTTATCTATACAAGCTAGCTTTTGTTCTCATAAGCTACACATTAACACTAGATGTGACCTCACGTTGCTAAGGAGAGTTGGGGTTTAGTACCTCAGGCAGATTTTTGTATCTAGGACCCACTGTAGTTTTCATGGACATGGAGAGCACTGCATCTGTGCTTCTCAGATTTTGGCTTTCCTTTGCCTCCCTTTCACCCACTGGCCACATAATTGCTTGCACAGAGCAAATATTGTTAGCATGGTTAATTTTAAAAGGGGAAAGGGTAGTGACAGGCCTACAGGAATATCCAGGCACAGCCAGCTGGCCATTTCACAATACTTCTGTGTTTGGTTTATATTTTCAAATCCGCAGTGAGGTAAATGGAGAACATCCACATAATACTATTCCTTGTTTAACAACTCAAGAGAAAGCGGGGGTGGGGTAGGATTTTAGTACTAAACCAGATACAAATACTTTCCAGTTCAAATAGCTAGAATAAATACCACATACAGCTGGACATGGATACCTAAACTGACTTAACTAGCCATTACCTATAACGGTGCAGCTTAATAGTATATACTCTATTGTAAACTGATCCATAGATCACCTTGATGATCTGATCTAGGAAGGCCCATTGACTCCATGGACACACAGGCGTGGAGGGTTTGCAGGACTGGAACCCTCACTGTGTGGGGTGATAAAAATCCCAGCAAAATCTTTATTTTCTCCTATTTTAAAATTTTGATTTGGAATGATTTTGTATTCAAAATGTAAAAGATTCCTAAAATGAAAGAGACTAAAGCTAGGTATTGGTAGCATGTCAAGTCATGTAGTTGGGCACATCTGCAGTTGTGAGGACTGGCCTATCAGCTCATTAGCTATTTCACCAGTGCTGATGTTCATTTCTGTTTAAAAAAAAAAGTCTCAGGCCCAGCACTACAGTTTGATGGGTGCTACGTAGTGTGCATTCTCCATGAGCAGACCATCTACGCAAACATGCATTACTAAAACAGCACCTTTTCTGTGCATTTCTCCCATATCTCTGAGCAGTGGGAACGAAACTGGCGTTTTCCACAAAATGCACAGTGCTAAGTAACAGGATAAGACTGTTCACATCTGTTGGTTGTTCCCATTGTGGGAACAACATACAAAACAGTGTCATACACTGCCAGATCTAGCTTTGGGGCATAAGATCTCTTACATCTTAGGGTTTGGGTGACCAGATGTCCCAATTTTATAGGGACAGTCCCAATTTTGGGGTCTTTCTTACATAGGCTCCTCTTACCCCCCCCACCCCATCCTGATTTTTCACACTTGATGTCTGGTCACCCTACTGAGGGTGGACACCAACAGCACAGCCAGACCGCCCCCTTCCTAATCCTTTGGTTCATGATGCATCCAGCACCAGCTGGCTTTGAGAGTCTTAACTCAGACATCAGTTACCTGAAACACTCATGAAACTTGTATATCCTTGTAACCTCTGTCTCTATCTCCAACCCCACTTTCAGGTGCATGCAGTCAAATACTTTGACATTCCAAAATATCCAGCTCCCCAACACTCATGCTAGTCAGCCAATTATATTCTATTTGCCCAACACTATTATAGATACCCTTGCAGTCAGGGGACAACTATAAAAGTCTGCAATACCTATTCTCTTTAGAGATAGCCTTTCCAGAACTGAGTTGAGCCACACTGGTGAGGCTGCGCAGGGAAGCTTTCAATGCCATTCCTCATGCTGTACCCATGCTGAGGTTAAAGACAGGCCTTGAGTCTCTAGGGATATCAATCCAGTACCTTTGGCTAGCTCTAATTTCAGCAACAATGTAAAAGTAACAGGATATAACACAAAAATACTTGAAAAAATACACTTGCCTGAATGCAACTACTGTACCGTAAACCTGTCTAGTACTGTGCATTACAATTACAAACAGTTAAAACAGCTCAAAATTCTTAATTTTACCAGTTAAAAAAGAAGTACATTAATCTGTATGAAATATATAGCTGAGAAGAAACTGACATTCAACAACCTGATCTGCCACCTTCCTCTGCCGGACAAAATATACATTTCTTGCATTAACAAAAAGAGCAGCAGTAAAACAATCTTAGGGGCTTGATTTTCATCCAATAATCACATCCCATGGGAATTAGAGGCATTCTGATGTGCCTGTTGCTTTATTAGTGTAGGATATCTAATTAACTCCCATTACATCGAATAGATTTTTCATAGGCCAATCAACTTGTGAAGAAGTTGACAATTATTCTGGCAAATTTTAAAAAGTAAACATCAACCAATAGTAAAATAGACTGGTCATAAAAGTACATTAAATTTGTCTTTAAAAACCCAACCAACACATTAGGAAATCACTAGAAGTGCAGGGAGATGTTCTTTTATGAATAAGCCCCTTTCTGATGGACTGCATTTGCCCAAGAAAGGTGCAAGTGCATCATGGACAACTTTGTACTAACTCCATGAAAGGAAGGGACTAAGCAGTCATTTTAGTGTGCTTGATTTGGTTTATAGATGGTAATAAAAGTTCTTTAGAAGCAAAATTAAGCTTTAGGATCAAAATTTCAGCCAGGCTCTGATAAGAGGCTGCTGTTATCTCTCTAGAAGTGTTCCTAACACTAAACAAAAAAAAAAAAAAAAAAACGACCATTTTGCATAGTATTTGGTAATGCCAATTGCTAAGGGCTGAAGAAAGTAATTTTCCACTCAGTGTCTAATAAATAAGAAGCACTGAAATTAATTTTGCAGTGTTAGATACACTAGGCCAAATTTCCTCTCACTTCTTCTGGTATAAATCCACTGAAATTTCAGAATAGATATTCTGGATTTATACACTGGGACAAGTGAGAGCAGAATTTAGCCCTTTATTGGGAGAACAGAGAACTCTTACATTAGTATCCTACTTTCAGCAATACTTTGCATTTCCTTTCTGGTGATGATTTGAATGCTATAATGTCAGTATGGATTATTCAGTTAAACAAGAGAAGTAGCCCAAGATTTTTTATTTATTTAAAAACAATAAGAGTGATTTTGTTTTGGGTACCCAGCTTGAAATATTTCGAGGGCCCTGATTTTCAGAAAATACTGAGCACCTGTCCTGTGAAAAAATCAAACCCCTCTAAAGTCTGTCAAATTTGGCATGCAAAAATCACTGATCGCTTTTGAGAATCTAAGATGTAATTAATAACTTTCCTTGCTGTTGTGCTCCAGATTTTTTGCAAATGGTTGCTTTTTAACCTGTGCAGAATTCAGTTTCACTGTTGCTTATCCATACATTTACTTGAACAAAATTAAGAATTGCTACCCAGGACTGAAAGGCATTTAGGTTTGGGGTTTTTTCGTCTTTTTTTTTTTTTTTTTTTTAAAAATAACTCAGTGCAATTTCTTAAGGCATAGGTGGATTAGTAACACAATAGCCTGGTACTAAATTAAACCTTCACCTTTGGAGGCACTTTTAGCCATAGATCACCAACTAAGGGAATCTGAAAAGATTAAAAGCTGGTGGGTGCAATCTACCTGAGTCACATGGGTGCAGCTTCCATTGAAGCCAATGGGAGCTGCATCTTTTTATCTGAAACCCTAAGTATGCAGGGTGGGATTTTAAAAAGTGCTCAGCCTTTGCCTAACTCTGTTGCCAATGACTTCAGAAAGAAGAGCATTATGCCAAAGCTGAGGATCTTTGAATATCCCACCGTTTGTCATCACAGGAAGAGGTATAAGCCCTTCAACAGCTTAGACAAGCTTAGCCAGCAAACCGTTGGCTGAAGTTAGCAATGTAGTGTGAGGAGAAGATAGAATAATCATAGTCTTGAAAAGCCCAAGGGAGAGGGTAATGCTGGGGAGGGAAATGAGCAAACCAAACTGATGTTCTTCTAACTTACAGATTTTCCTTTGCGAAACAGAAGCTGATTGCCAGCAAGAGTGAAATAGCGAGTTTTCCACCTTTTGATAAACTTCCATCTAACTTGCTTTTCTTTCAGCTTGCCTTCAATCAGAGGTTGTCCATCTTGATTTACAACTAGTGAGGAAAGATATGAGGAAGTTATTCATTTCCTCTCTTATCTCAGAAGGAAGCACAATTTTTTCTCCAAACCAAAAATCAGTTTTGCAATATTGCTGTATAAACCACAAGACCACATTTCCCCTCTGCCTCAAAATATTCAGCCATCATTGAAGAAAGGTGTTGCAGTCCCCTACTCATGAAGGATCCATTTTGTGTAGTAGGTCTCATAGCATGGACGATCTATATAGTTCTCTTCCCTTCATCTTTTCTTCTCTTAACTCTTACTACTGTATATTCATCCCCCCACTTCCCATTTCTACCCAACTTATTATCCAACCTCACAATACTTATTCATAATATTGTACAACGAAGCATGTGCTTAACAGAATAACCAAAAAATAATCCACCAAGATGCACCCAGAATGACAAAAGCAAACTCATGACCCTGTATGATTGATCTTTGCTCTCTTCTCCCTCAAATGACACCTATACTCTATGTTTTCTCCTACTAAAACACTCATTGTACCACCAACAGTATTTAACTCCCCCCAAATTACATCTTCACATAATATGTATTTAAAAGATCAGTTTAAAAATGCTTGGAGTCTGAAGTGAGACATGCTACCTGCACTGGCCCACTCCACTTTATGGAAAAGTCCCATGGAATCTGTTGGAAGATAACTTTCTAGGGTTATATTCCTGCTATAGAATTCTATAGGATGAATTGAAAACCCACACAAAGGATAACATTCACTAATAAATTCAAATCTTTTATTTTTAGAGTCATTTCCACAGAGCCAATGAAAAGCCAGGACTAGGATTTTCAAAGGGACCTAAGGGAGCTAGGTACCTAAACCCATTGGACATTAGCTCCTATCTTCCTTAGGTCCCTTAGAAAATCCCAATCCAAAAATATATTGGGCACAATCCTGATGAAAGGGTGGTACATGAGCTAGAAGCCAGGGGACTGAGTCAGACACATCTGAAACACAGGTTTCAGAGTAGCAGCCGTGTTAGTCTGTATTTGCAAAAAGAAAAGGAGTACTTGTGGCACCTTAGAGACTAACATTTATTTGAACATTTTTTAGTCTCTAAGGTGCCACAAGTACTCCTTCTCTTTTATCTGAAACAGTTCTTTCCCTGCTGCCTTCTTGCTTTGTTGGGGGAGAGGGGGAAAGAGTTGTTTGCTACTCACTTCCTCTACTGCTTATGTAGTTCAAGTCACTGCCTAGCCTTACATTTTTAGGAGAGCCCTATAATGTTTAATCATCATTAACTGCTTTAGGTCCTTCCATAAGGGAGGCCACAAAGTCATTTAATATTAACATAAAATGCTGTGAAAAATAATCCTCACATTTTGGACAAACCAAGAATTACCTAGATCCTGTTCCAGCTTATGTGCAGCAAAATCTCATGGCACCAATGTTGGTAATGTGATATTTTCAATCACTTACATCTGCCTAAATAATAAAATTATTCCAACACATAGAACACAACTGCAGGAGCAGTGCAACACAAGACAGATGCTGGACACCCAATGTTTACCTTTCTCCCTCCGTAACAGTTCAGCACTTAACTACTTCCAACCCCATTGCTAAGTGTGGACTTCTGATCTCATGACCAAGGATTTAGAGTTTCAGAAAGGTGGTTTGTATAGTTTTTTTTTTTTTTTTTTTTTTAAAAACTAACATTCTTGCCTCTCAAGTGGAACTCATTAAGGGGAAGTAAATAAAGCTGGATATTAAGATACAGCGTATGAAGTCTTTTATAGATGCATAGATTTTAAGGCCAGAGAGGAGCAGTATAATCACCTGTGTGATATAAATATAGCATTATATGAGTAAAGTGCAATAAGACAGTGTATATTCACTAAAAAGAGGGTGCCCTTGGCTGCTCCATCTTCAACTCAGCTGGTTTCCAGACCAGTGCATCCCCTATAGTGAACCATGGTGTGCACAAAAGGCTACTTGTTATGGTTGTCAATCCAGATTACTTTTAAGGGAAACACCCAAAGAAAGAACATATATAAAGTTTCCATTGAGGGAAATATTGTTCCCTCTCCATCACACAATGATTTCATTATCTAGGTTTAAAAAAAAATCACTTTGATTATTTAAAGCATTGGATGAGTGTTAAAGATTATTATTTGCTTCAACGTGCCTCAGATTCTCATTTATATATGTGCCTATATTTATAATTTATAAGGCCATATATATCCTTCAACCTCTGCCCACAATGTCCATTGAGGTTATATGTCCATTGACTGTGACAGGCTGAATATCAGTGGGAGGTGTGCAGAATTTCAGGATTTGACATGGCTTTCAGACAGTAGACGCATAAAGAGGAACGTTCTAACACAAAAACCAAATGAATGAACAATCCACCCTGACATAAAAAACAGCTAGCCCAGTTATGAGTTACTGCTTGTCATTGTAAAGCACACCAGGCTACATTAGGACTCTAGGTACAGCCCTGAGCAAAGGGTGGTGTTTCAACAGCATCACCTCAGGAACAACCCCAGTAGGGCCTATGCAGCACACCTCAGAGTCACAGTTCCTTCCAATGCCACTCTTGCTCTGGGTAGAGAAGTGGGGAAATGGCAATAATTTGCTGCTGTCTTATACCAGTGGCAAGTTATGACTGCCACACAGGTTTAGCTGACCACTGGCCAGTGTTTACAGAGAAAAAGAGACTATGTTCAACCCATTCCTCACCCCTTCCTGCCCACCTACTCCAGGAGGTGTTTGCGTGTTTGGAGGGGAAATCAGTGGGTGTAGACTCCCTTATTACTTGTATGTATAAGGGCCCATTGTTTAGGTAGCCCATGTTAGTCTGTCATGGGAGTTCTTTCTCCCCTACATGCCTTTGCATGGGTGCATAGTCAGAGTCACCATGTAGCCCACAGAAAACAGACATGGCAACTCTGAGGACATCCTTTGGAGTTTCTGAGAAGGCTTAACGCTATATCTATACAATTATTTACTGTCTGGTTCCTGAAAGAAACAAAAAAAACATTAAAAATGTAATTCTTTAGAGTTAACCCAAGAATGGATATTTTTCTCCAGCACTGCTAATGTTGTCTGAGGGGGCTCCCACCCCTTGCACTCCAGCTGCTGTGAAATGGGGTTTTCTTGTTGTATTATTGTAATTACTTTATGAAAGCCTCTAAAGGAAGTGAATAGCAAAACAACTCTTTCCCCAAACTCTTCCCCCATTCTCAGTTTAAACTGAAGATAAATGTTAGGCTTCCTTTCATCAGTGAAAAAAAAATGATTCATTCCAGATTATCCTATTTAGTATGTAAAGAGGCAAAGTGTTTTAGGACACAAATAATAAAAATCTGGGTGCCAAATTTCTACTCACGCATGAAGAGCTAACTGTATGTCTCTGGTTAAAACTGTTTCTCATTGCTCACCCCAGTGCTCCACATTCCTCAACTGTACTTTGCATCTCTGTGTCAGGTCATGTTATGTTGAATTCTTTCATGTCACATTTGATTGTTGTGAGACATGACCCGACAAGACAAAGTGAAACAAAGCCATTCCTCCCTGCTGCCTAACCTTCAGTGGTTACAAATATATGCAAATGTTCATGCAGAATAACTTTGTTTGCTTCTGCACTCAGGTCATCTGAAGTTCTCTAGATTAATGGTGTCATTTTTTAATTTACACCTTTGTAATAGCTCTTAACTTTACTACAGATGCGCACACGCATGCACTTTTGTACTGCAAATCTCTTGAGACAATGAAAAAGTGAGCTATTACTCCTAATTTTTCAATAGAACTAAATGCATTTTAGCAGCTGAGAGAAATAAATGCAGCCCAACCATGACTTACGTGAACTCAGCTGTCATTTGCTTGGGTAGAGCTATAAAACTGCAGTACTTCCAGGAGATTGGCTTTTACTAGTGTGGGTAATTTTGGAAAGAATCTGCAATTTATGTATGGAAGCCAATACAAGGTGGGATGGGAATAAAGGAAATGCATAATACTATCAAGAGTTGAAGTGATTAAAGCCGGGGTGGCGAGATCTTTACAATATGTAGGCATAGTGGGTTATTACAAATGGGTAGCTCTAAATAGTTTTTCCTATACATCTTCCCTGTTTCCCACTGATGCTAGCTGCTTTCAGCCTTCCCTCTGTTTTCATGTTCACTTTCCATCCAAATGCAGTTCAGTTTTACTGGCCTGAACATTCACGAAAGCAATGTCAGATTTGCAGGTGTAAATACTGGTGGAACCTGAATTTTAAATGCAAAGGTGTGAGTTCTTGCTGTAAGAGAACATGCACACTTCTTCACCAAACATATTTGTGAAGACTTATGCGGACACTGGCCACACATTTGATTCAGGCTCCAAGTGTTTGGTTTTTACCCTGATGATCACTAAATCCATATTCACCCTTACAAACTTGCCGTTTGTTGAGTTAATTAGCTATTAACTCAAGGTAAAAAGTTCTAGGGAAATGAAGGAACATCCATGCAACTCATCTGACCAATCAGAACTAACCAACCCTTAAATAGTGATGCAAGAACTGCCCATGTTCACATTTTTCAAACTCTGTATACAAATATTGTCAAAAATTGCTGAGTAAATACATTGGCGTAAATTGCAATCCACTCCTGGATTTTCTCCAGCAGGGGGAAATTTGTCACAAATCATGCACTGCGAATTTTTTCACCTGGAACCCTTCAAATTCTGATGGCACAGTCTTTCATCAGAACCAGACAGTATGGTAATTTCAGCCTGAGTCTGTGGCTCAGATGAGAACTAGTACATTGAAGCTGGATCTGGGGATGCTGGTTGGGTGGGGGAAAACAACCAGGGGACTTTGTAGTCCATGAAGTCTGCTTTATGTCCATCCCCCAGTACAATGCACAACCAGACCCCTTGATGTGCCTGGCGGAAGATTTGTGTTACATGTGGGAGTCTTTCCATGGCTTAGGGCAATGGTGCCTGCCCCTTCCCAACCCCTCCTCCTGGCTCCCAGCATAGGAGACATGGCCAGAGGAAAGGGTTATGCACCCTCAGTTTCCCCTTGATACCTAGATAACAGCAATGGTCTTGAGTGCTCTTTCATCTTTGCTTGGCAAGAAGGTTTCATAGATATTATGGTCAGAAGGGACCATTATGATCTAGTCTGACCTCCTGCACAATTGCAAGCCACAGAATCTCAACCACCCACTCCTGCAAATAAACCTCTCACCTATGTCTGAGCTATTGAAGTCCTCAAATCATGCTTTAAAGACTTCAAAGTGCAGAGAATCCTCCAGCAAGTGACCCGTGCCCCATGCTACAGCGGAAGGCGAAAAACCTCCAGGGTCTCTTCCAATCAGTCCTGGAGGAAAATTTCTTCGTGACCCCAAATATGATGATCAGCTGAACCCTGAGTATGTGGGCAAGATTCACCAGCCAGATATCCAGGAAAGAATTCTCTGTAATAACTCAGATCCCACCCCGTCTAACATCCCATCACAGGCCATTGGGCCTGTCAAGGTTCCTTCCCCACTCTGAAGTCTAGGGTACAGATATGGGGACCTGCATGAAAACCTCCTAAGCTTACTTTTACCAGCTTAGGTTAAAGCTTCTCCAAGGTACAAACTATTTTACCCTTTGCCCTTGGACTTCCACTGCCACCAAACGTCCGGGTTTATTTTTTTGAGAAAGTTATTTGAAACATCTTTTCCCCCAAAATCCTCACCAAAACCTTGCACCCCCCTGCCTGGGGAAGGCTTGATAAAAATCCTCACCAATTTGCATAGGTGACCACAGACCCATACCCTTGGATCTTAAGAACAATGAAAAAAGCATTCCATTTCTTACAAGAAGAATTTTAATATAAGAGAAGGTAAAAAGAATCACCTCTGTAAAATCAGGATGGTAAATACCTTAAAGGGTAATTAGATTCAAAACAGAGAATCCCTCTAGGCAAAACCTTAAGTTACAAGACAGACACAAAGACAAGAATATTCATTCTATTCAGCACAATCTAATTTCTCAGCCATTTAAAGAAATCATATTCTAACACATATCTAGCTAGATTACTTACTAAATTCTAAGACTCCATTCCTGTTCTGTCCCTGGCAAAGGCATCACACAGACAGACCCTTTGTTTCTCCTTCCCTCCAGCTTTGAAAGTATCTTGTCTCCTCATTCGTCATTGTGGTCAGGTGCCAGCAAGGTTATCCTAGCTTCTTAACCCTTTACAGATGAAAGGATTTTTCCTCTGGCCAGGAGGGATTTTAAAGGTGTTTACCCTTCCCTTTATATTTATGACAGGGCCTATTTACCATGAATAGTTAAAGATCAATTAATTGCCAAAATCATGTTATCCCATCATACCATCACCTCCATAAACTTAGAGTTTAATCTTGAAGCCAGATAAGTCTTTCCCCCCCCCACTGCTTCCCTTGGAAGGCTGTTCCAGAACTTCATTCTTCTGAGGGTTAGAAACCTTAGTCTAATTTCAAGTTTAAAACTTCCCAATGGCTAGTTTATATCCATTTGTTAGTGTCCACATTGATACTGAGCTTAAATAATTCCTCTCCCTCTCCAGAATTTATCCCTCTGATATATTTAGAGAGAGCCATATCTCCCCTCAGCCTTCTTTTGGTCAAGCTAAACAAGCCAAGCTCCTTGAGTTTCCTTTCACAAGACAGGTTTTCCATTTCTCAGATCACCTAGTAGCCCTTCTCTATACCTGTTCCAGTTTGAATTCATCCTTCTTAAACATGGGAAACCAGAACTGCACATATTATTCCAGATGAGGTCTCACCAGTGCCTTGTATAATGGTACTAACACCTCCTTATCTCTACTGGAAATACCTCTCCTGATGCATCCCAAGACCGCATTAGCTTTTTTCACGGCCATATCACATTGGCGGGTCATAGTCATCCTGTGGTCAACCAATACTCCAAGGTCCTTCTCCTCTTCTGTTACTTCTAACTGATGGTCCCCAGTTTATAACTAAAATTCTTGTTATTAATCGCTAAATGCATGACCTTACACTTCTCAGTATTAAATTTCATCCTATTACTATTACTCCAGTTTACAAGGTCATCCAGATCCTCCTGTATGATATCACGGTCCATCTCTAAATTGGCAATACCTCTCAGCTTTGTATCATCCGCAAACTATTAACGCACTCCCACTTTTTGTGCCAAGGTCAATAATAGAAATATTAAATAAGATAGGGATCAGTTTTGGAGCCAGAGGAACTCCACTGGTAACCTCCCTCCAGCCTGACATTTCCACCTTTTAGTATGACCTGTTGTAGTCTCCCCTTTAACCAATTCCTAATCTACCTTTCAATTTTCATATTGATCCCATCTTTTCCAATTTAACTAATAATTCCCCATGTGGCACAGTATCAAAACGCCTTACTGAAATCTAGGTAAATTAGATCCACTGCGTTTCCTTTGTCTAAAAAAAAAAAAAAATCTGTTACTTTCTCAAAGGAGGAGATCAGGTTGGTTTGGCACAATCTACCTTTTGTAAAACCATGTTGTATTTTGTCCCATTTACCATTGACCTCAATGTCCTTAACGACTTTCTCCTTCAAAATTTTTTCCAAGACCTTGCATACTACAGATGTCAAATAGGCCTGTAGTTACTTGGATCACTTTTTCTTCCTTTTTTAAAAATAGAAACTATGTTAGCAATTCTCCAGTCATACGGTACAACCCCTGAGTTTACAGATTCATTAAAAATTATTTCTAATGGGCTTGTGTCATAAATAAAAGGAAAGGTAAACATTTTTAAAATCCCTCCTGGCCAGAGGAAAAACCCTTTCACCTGTAAAGGGTTAAGAAGCTAGGATAACCTCGCTGGCACCTGACCAAAATGACCAATGAGGAAACAAGATACTTGCAAAGCTAGAGTGGGGGAGAAACAAAGGGCTCTGTCTGTGTGATGCTTTTGCTGGGAACAGAAGAGAAATGGAGTCTTAGAACTTAGTAAGTAATCTAGCTAGATGTATTAGATTCTGTTTTCTTTAAATGGATGAGAAAATAATCTGTGCTGAATGGAATGTAGATTTCTGTTTGCGTCTTTTTGTAACTTAAGGTTTTCCCTAGAGGGATTCTCTAGGTTTTGAATCTGATTACCCTGCAAGGTATTTACCATCCTGATTTTACAGAGGTGATTCTTTTATTTTTTCTTCAATTAAAATTCTTCTAAGAACTTGATTGTTTTTTCATTGTTCTTAAGATCCAAGGGTTTGGGTCTGTGTTCACCTATGCAAATTGGTGAGGATTTTTATCAAACCTTCCCCAGGAAAGGGGGTGTAGGGTTTGGGGGGGGGGGGAAGGCATTTCCAAGCGGGCTCTTTCCTGGTTATATCTAATCTGCTAGATGCTTGGTAGTGGCAGCAATAAAGTACAAGGGCAAAAGGTAAAATAGTTTGTACCTTGGGGAAGTTTTAATCTAAGCTGGTAAAAATAAGCTTAGGGGGTTTTCATGCAGGTCCCCCACATCTGTATCCTAGAGTTCAGAGTGGGGAAGGAACCTTGACAGCTTGCAATTTCAGGTGCCAATTCCTTTAATATTCTTGGATGAAGATTATCTCCCCCCCGCCAATTTAGTTCCATTAAGCTGTTCGAGTTTTGCTTCTACCTCAGATATGGTAATAACTACCACCATATCCTCATTCCCATTTGTCATGCTACCATTATCCCCAAGATCCTCATTAAAGACTGAGGCAAAGTATTTGTTTAGATATTGGGCCATGCCTAGATTATCCTTAACCTCCACTCCATCCTCACTTCTTTGTTTTCTTATTCATATGGCTATAGAACCTTTTACTATTGATTTTAATTCCCTTTGCAAGGTCCAACTCTACTTGACTTTTAGCCTGTCTCACTTTATCCTTATATGTTTGAGCTCAATAAGGTAGCTTTCCTTGCTGATCCCTCCCATCTTCCACTCCCTGTATGCTTTCTGCTTCTTCTTAATCACCTCTCTAAGATGCTTGCTCATCCAACTTAGTCTACAACTCCTGCCTATGAAGTTTTTCCCCTTTCTTAGGATGCAGGCTTCCGATAGCTTCTGAAGCTTTGACTTGAAGTAACCCCAGGCCTCCTTGGCTTTAAATCCACGAGTTCTTCAGTCCAATCCACTTCCCTAACTAATTTCCTTAATTTTTGAAGGTCAGCCCTTTTGAAATCTAAAACCCTAGTTGCAGATTTATTTTTGTTTATCCTTCCATTCAGTTTGAACTGAATTAGGGATCACTTGAACCAAGGTTGTCCTCTACAACCATTTCTTCTAGGAGGTCCTCACTACTCACCAAAACCAAATCTAAAATGGCATCCCCTCTAGTCAGTTCAGCAACTACTTGATGAAGGAATCCATGAGCTATCGCATCTAGGAAAGTCTGAGCCCTATTATTACTAGCACTTGTCCTCCAGTCTATATCTGGGAAGTTAAAGTCTCCCACGATCATGCAGGTTTCAGAGTAGCAGCCGTGTTAGTCTGTATTCGCAAAAAGAAAAAGGAGTACTTGTGGCACCTTAGAGACTAACAAATTTATTTGAGCATAAGCTTTCGTGAGCTATAGCTCACTTCATTTCCACCAAATGCATCCGATGAAGTGAGCTGTAGCTTACGGAAGCTTATACTCTAATAAATTTGTTAGTCTCTAAGGTGCCACAAGTACTCCTTTTCTTTTTATGATCATGCAGTTTCTATTAGTATTTACTTCATTAAACACACTAAAGAGGGCTCTATACATATCCAACTTAGATCCTGGCGGTCTATTGCACACCCCAAGCACTATCGCAGGGGAGACTCTAGTAGTTTTCTTCCCCAATGTGATTTTTGCCCAGACTGACCCTTATCCATTCTATTGCTTCTCATCTCTTTACATTCTACCTCATTGATATACAATGCTACTCCACCATCTTTACCTTTGTCTTTCCTAAACAGCACATACCCTTCAATATCTGTAGGCCAATCATGACTACTATTCCACCATGTTTCTGTTATCCCTGTAATATCTGGTTTCACTTCCTGTACCAGTAGCTCTAGTTCCTCCATTGTTACCTAGGTTCCTCGCATTGGTATACAAACATCTTAATTTTTGCTGTTTGGCCTTGCTGACATTCTTTACACGATTAGGCATGGACATTCTACAGCCAGTATGACCCATTAGACTGGTATCCACACTGCCCTTCCTCCTTATGTCCATTCTCCTACCCACGGCTGTATCCTTTCTTACTTTGTTTTCTTCCCTCTCAGTGCTAAAATCCAGCGTGGAGATTACCTGAACATCTCCCATCCATCTCCCCCACATTCCTAGTTTAAAGCTCTTAATCAATTGTGCCAGCCTCCATCCTAGAAGTTTATTTCCTTCCCTATTCAGATGAAGTCCATCCCGAGAGATCTGTCCTCTGTCCATGAATGCCTCCCAGTGGCCATACATCCCAAAGCCCTCCTTATAGCACCACTGCCTGAGGCATCTGTTGGTCATAATCTTGACACACCTTTGTTACCCTTCTCTAGGAAGAGGCAGAATCCCACTAAAGATCTGAGCCTCGATTTCCTTAAGCATCTTCCCTAGCCTGGCATAGTCTCCCTAGATACGTTCCAGTGAGAATCTACCTGTATCATTTGTTCCCACATGAAGGAACATCAGTGGATTCTTTCCCGCTCCCTTTAGGATCCTCTTCAACCTCAGGTCTACATCCTGTATCTTAGCACCTGGAAGACAGCACACCCTTCTATTCTCTGGATCAGCTCTGGTTACAGGCCTGTCCATTCTCAGTAAGGAGTCCCCGATCACGTCGACCTGCCTTTTCCTGGTGACAGTGCAATTCTCTAGTCTATCCCCTGTTCCCTCTGGCTGCAAGTTTTTCCATTCCTATTCTACCTTGTAATCCTCTTCAACCCATCCTGTATCCTCCAGGGGCTCATATTTGGTGTAGTCTCTATTGACCCTTCCCCTTTTCCTATAGGACTAGTCACTCTTTTCTTCCTTGCCCTTCCACCTTCAGTGACCAGCTCCTGAGCCCCTTCTTCATTTTCCAACTCTGCAAACCTGTTCTTGAGCTCTATTTCTCTGTCACTAGCCCATCTTTTCCTCTGCCTGGTTCTCTTAGTCACATGCTTCCACAGTCCATTTTCTTCATCCAGCAGTCTCCCCTCAGAGTTCTTTGGTCCTGCTTCCACCTGCAAGTCTGAGCTTTTCCCTTCAGCTACCTCAGGTCTTTGCTCCATAATCTGCTCGAACCCCCTTCTAAACTCAACCAGACTTTCCACCTGCATCTCCAATCCTCGGATCTTTTCTTCCATCAGCTCTATCAGACAGCATTTCATGCAGACAAAATTCTTTCCAGCTCCCCCCTCCAGGATCATGTACATACTGCAGCTTCCACATCCAGTCATCTTCATTGTGTCATCCACTACTTGGGTCACTCCCACTGCTGCCTCTGTATCTATCTGTCACAGCCTTCCCACCTAAATCCTGTTAATCTGGGAAAACAAACAAGCCCTGCAATACAAACTCCCCTTACAAACTCCCGTTTACAGCTCTGTTTGCTGGCTCCTGTGCCGCTGCAGCTGTCTTGTTACGAGTTTTCTTTTTGAACCCACCATCGTTATCTATATCCTTGTCATCCAGAATGGATGAATGCAAGGCTACTCTTGGAAACGTCATCCAGCCCAGAACGTGACTGTCTACTACCTTACCAGTGGTTCCAGTTAGGCACATGCCGCACTAATACTCCATTGACTGCACTGGGGTCCACTGGGTGTCTGGGTGCCATTCAAAATACTAGTTTTGAGCTATAACTCTTTATGGCTTGAGCCCTATATATCTTAGAGCCCTGAATATTGTCTCTTTATACTACAAACCAGCAGTTGAAATTAGCTGGGATGTTCAAGATGAGTCCTTCGATTTATTCTTCTTTAGGGGCTGACAGGAAAGATGGTTTTGTGGTAAAGGCACTGGATTGGAATCAGATCGAAGTTCAATCTTTCCTCAACCACAGACATCCTGTATCTTCGGGAAAGTTACTTAATCTGTCAGTGCCTTATCTGTTTTTCCCCAATTTTTGTCTGTCTTTTCTATTTTGGCTGTCTATGTTCAGTATCAAGCACAATGGGTCCCCGATCTTAGCTGAGGTCTCCCAGAACTACTACTATAATAGTTCTCCATGGGAAGACCCTTGAATTTACTTCCTCTGAGATTCAAGAGGACATGTTGCAAAGCCCATCTATTCTTTCAGGCTTTTCCAGAGGAGACAGGTTGGGGTTGGAGGTACTGAGAGGAGGTGGAGAGTTTTTAATTACTGTTAGTAGATATGTTAGTAATATGTTTGTGATTTATTGTTTTTTGTACAACTAGGTGAACTTTTCTAAATTGCAGGGCCACCTTGCCCCATCTTGTTTCTGGCTAGCTGCTGCCTCAGTTTCCCTTCAGTTCCAGGGGCTGATTGCCTGCCGGCACATTCCACCACATGTAGGCTGCTGGCCTGTGCCTCCCAAACCCATGAAGGACTCAGTGCCAGGCTCAGAGTCTGCATCAGGCCCAGTTTTATTCTCCAAATGCAACATCTAGCAAAACATCAAACACAAAACCAGCTCCTCTGCCCACCTTGGGCTACAGCTCCCAGAGGCTTTTCCCCTTTGCTTCTCTGTCCCTCCCACTTCAGGGTTCACTGCAGGAGCCAGTCTCCCTCCTGCAGCTCCTTCTAACTGAGCTTTTTCAGCTCTTTATGGAAAAGACTTGATCCCTTCCCAGCTGATAAACGTACAGGGCTGGCAGGCCTGCAAGCTTCCCAGCCCTTGAAAAGGTAGGGTAACCTGCGACATGATAAAATAAAGGAATATATGTCATTGCCATTGATGTCTCATTGTAGAGATTTTATTGCAGATAACTACACATGTAAATATGGGGTCAAAAGTTAACCTTCTAGTTTATGAATAGATCATTTTGAGACTCAAATTGCTGTGATATACGTTTTGCTGGAGGACACTGTGTCCCCATTAGAATGTGAAGTTTGGTATCTAGAAAAGAATAATCTCCATGGCATGCTTAATAAGGGGGGGAGAATAGGTTACCTGACCAGACGAAATGTCAGAAATGCTATGATGAAGTGTCCACATTGGGCCATGTGTTTTTCAATTATATGGATCAGAAACTTACCTGCAGCATCAAGTAGCCAAGTTTAGTGGATAAGTATTAAACAAAAAGAATTTCAGCCTTAGTATAAAAATGAACAAACAAGTTTAAGAAAGAAAAACAAATTGTTTCTATAGTTATATAGTAATAGAGTGTCATACAGCTACACACAGTGATTTACAGAGCACGATGAGCACAGTATAAATACCTAGCCAGATAGATTTCTAGAGCATCTTACAAGCCTGTCCACTCCTGATGCCATTCAGATCAATGGTAGTTCTGACATTGATTTCAGTGGTAGCAGGGACAGGTCCTAACTCAAACTCAGGGTATGTCTACACGAGAGCTGCTATGATGGCAGAGCTACAGTTCTGCATCTGTGCCACTGCATTGTTGATGCTTCCTGCATTGACAGAAGAGGTTTTCCTGTCAATGCAGTTAATCCACCTCTGAGAGGCAATAGCTAAGTTGACAGAAGAATTCTTCCATTGACCTAGCCACATCTACTGTGGGTTAGGTTGACCTAACTATGGTGCTCTGGGTGCAAAGTTTTTCACAACCCTGAGCAACATAACTAGGTCAATCTAATTTTTAAGTGTAGACCAGTCCTAAGAGGAGACAAAGGGCAATATATTCAGGCACAAGATGATGTTGGTGGGGAGATCAACAGTAAGTAGACAGTTGATATGCAGTTTCAGATCAAAGAGGATATTTATGGATAAATTATAAAGTCTCTCAATAGCAGGTTTACACTGGAAATGCAGATACATTTTCAAGAATTGTGGTAGTTGGAACCAATCCTACAATCACAGTCCTCATATGCATCTAGAGACAAATCCATTGGCTACACTGGTGCCAGCTTCAGCAGACACCATAATGAAGTAGATGCCAGTATGTCTGAGGCCCTGATTGAAAGAGAAGAGTTCATAAAGGATAACAATGAAGCATTATTCCAAAGATTTTTAAAGTCCTTTCTCTTATTTTCTTAGCAATTAAGTTTCCTAAATATCTATAGGACATAAGGACCTTCCATAACCTGCTTGTTGCTACAGTTTGTTCATTTAATGAACTAAATCTCCTTTTTATGGTGTCACTGTCACTTTAGAAAAAAATCCCGATTTTGTTTTTACTCAGTCTTTACTCCAGCAGACTGCCCAACGAATGTCAATCTCCTTTTGTTTACACTGGTGCAAATCAGGACTGACTGTTGAAGTCCATGGAATGACACCAGTGGTGCAAGGGAGCTCAAACTGAGTGCATAATCTACTGTGTAAAGTCTTCAGGACTTGACCCATCAGTAGAAGAATTTATTTAGTTGATCCAAGAGCAGGTTAACAAAAAAAAACTTGATCACATTTTACACAAACCTATGTGATGAAGCAATTTCTGATAGTAGAGGACTTACTCTGGCAGAAAAAAGCCTAACAAAATCCAGTGGCTGGAAGCTGAAACTAGAGAAATTCAGACTAAAAATAAGGCACAATTTTTTAACCATGAGGGTAATTAACCATTTGAACAACTTGGTTAGACATGTGGTGGATTATCCATCACTTGAACTCTTTAAATCAGGACTGGTTTCTTTATAAAATATGCTATAGCTCAAACAGAAGTCAAGGGCTTGATGCAGAAATTATGGGGTGAGGATGTATGGCCTGTGTTAGGCAGGAGATTGAACCAGATCATTATTCTTCTGGCCCTTTTGGCCCTAAAAATCTGTATTTATGGTAATATGATGTGAAAAGTTTAATATATGTGACCCTTTGTCCTAAAAGCTAGTGTTTACACACAATGGATTCAAGATTAATAAATGTTTAAACATTTATTAAACGTTTTTTCCACAGCCTCTGACTTCCTGGAAAGCCCATAACAATGCTGAAAATGTTTCCCAAATGGAAACTTTTGCCTAGAACATCAGTTGCCTCCAGAGTACCTGAATATTATAGAAAACTTCTCCAAGTCAATTTAAGCCTGACTGCTATTCCTGAATGTATCTCCACCAGAATTCCTTCCCTTCCCCCACCCAGTAACTGCATTAAACATCTTTTGTGTTACAGAACTGCAGTTCATTGTGCTTTCAGGAGTTTTGGGGACTGAGTGAAAATAATAAATATCAAGTTATATTAATATATAGAGATTATATATAGCAATCAAAAGAGATGAAAAACAAAGTAATAAAACTCAAATTTTGTAACCGTAAGATATGAAGGTGCTTACAAAAATTCTACCCCATTATGACCAATAATAAATTCCACTAAATTTGAGAGCTCTGGAATGTGTTGGTGGTAAGTGGAAGATGATAAATGCAACTAATCCATGGGATTATGTATTCACACTATCATTGCTCATGCTTTTGTTGAAAACCTGGAAAAGACATTACTGAATGCCACTTTCTATAGCTTTCAGACAAGCATTATAGCTTGGCTATTTCAATTTTTAGATAATCTTCACTGCTAGCTAAAGATAAATGCATTCAAGAGACTTAATATGCTGAGTGAATTGCTTTAATGGGAATTGATCAAATGCCCCAGTTTTACCCGAATCATTGCCCATGGGCACTGTCTTTTGAAGCCCACATGGATTACTATGATTTTTGTAAGCTTCCAGAATCTGGAATGTACTTCAATTCCCTCCTAGGCTATCAAGTGGTTTTTACTGAATGTTTTTTTGTGCAAGATCTTGAAGCCAACTGTTAATACAGAGGGCTATGTTGAAAAGGGGCTGTTCAGAGCCAGCTTTTCATAAGAACAGGCATATATTGTATTTACTAACACTTTAATGACTCATAATTGGGACTGTACAAACATTTCTAAGAATTTAACTTTGTTTTTTCAGTTATGAGACCAACTGCATACTGAACATTGAAACAAGCACAGATTTTTGCTGTGAATATCAGGACTGTGGGAATCCTCCTCCCCCTGGCAGAGGGGGAAATTGTAGGGACAGTTTCTGGTTATTTAATAGTACCCTGCAAAAGCCTGGTTGCCTAATAAAAACTTTCCAGTGAAAAGAATGCATGTGAAATATACAAGCTTCCTCAGACATTCACCATTTGGGGCCATCCTCTGTATTGACTAAGAACTGTTGCCTCTCCTCATAATCTTAAATATGAAAGATTATGATGCCTCTGAAAACCATGGGGCTGCCTCTGAAGAGCGTCACTGATCTGGTGGCCTAAAACAGGATCCAGGCTTTAAGGCATACTCCTTTTTAAATCTTGAGGATAAGCAGCATCTTGCAATATGGTATCCAATGTAGAACATAGAAAAATTGTAGCAAAACAGAGTATTAATATTAAAAAATGTAAATAAGTTACAATGAACTTGCTATTGAACTCAGAGGTGGCCAGTTCCAGACCAATGTAATTACTTTTGGGAATAAGGTAGGGTTGTGAATATTAGGAGACCATCATACGGGGCCTCATCCAAAACAACGGGAAGTCAAGGGAAGACTCCCTTAACTTCCAGACCTTGGACCATGCTGTGGGGTTTTTTTGGGACAATGGTGTGGCATGGTATGAAGGCCTCAGTGACATATATGACCATGTTATGCACATGTGACAAGTCACAGGTTAGGCAGCACATCCCAAATGAGTCCTTTACACCACACCACATCATTTCTTCTGTATAGGCTGCCAATTTTACAGAAAATATAGTTTAGAAGTTTTAAAGAGGGTGAGGTTTTTTTGAAGCTTGTTACTTCTTTATGTCCTTCCTTGTAAAACCAAGATCTTCTAGCACCATGAATTCAATGGTATAAGTCTCAGAGGCAGAGCAAAATTATAGCTACTATATATTTTATAAGCCTCTAGAATTCTTAACATAGCTTTTCCATAAAACAATCTCAGTTTAAAGTTCAATATCTCGTGATCTACCAGAGCCCACAAGGGGAGAGGCAATTCTTGATTTGGTCCAAAGCAGACAGGATCTGGTTGGTAACAGCGACCATAATGTAATTAAATTTAACATCCTTGTAGGAGGGGGAGGGGAAATACCAAAGAAACCCAACACAGTAGCATTTAAGTACAAAAAGAGGATCAGCACAAAAATGAGGAAGCTAGTTAAATGGAAATTAAAAGGAACAGTCACAAGTGAAATGCCTGCAAGCTGCATGGAAACTTCTTTAAAACACTATAATAGAGAGACACTATATGAATACTCTAAATTTAAGGGGAGGGGAAGAAAAAAAAACAAACAAGGACCAAAAATGTCACCATGGCTAAACTGTGTAAAAGGCAGTTAGAGATAAAGACATCTTTTAAAAATTGGAAGTCAAATCCTCCTGAGGAAAATAGAAAAAAAAAACTCTGGCAAGACAACGCATAATTCGGCAGGCATAAAAAGAATCTGAAGAGCAACTAGCAAAAGACTCAAACTAATAGCAAACAATCAGTGTTGCTGCTGGAAGATTGAGGTGCTAAATGAGCACTCATGGAAGACAAGGCCATTGCAGAGAAGCTAAATGAATTCTTTGCATTGGTCTTCACTGGAGAGGAAGTGAGGGAGATTCTCACACCTGACCCATTCTTTTTAGGTGTCAGATCTGAGGAACTGCCCAAGACTGAGGTGTAGTATAAAGCTTTTGGAACAAATTGATAAATTTAACAGTAATAAATCACCAGGACCACATGGTCTTCACCCAAGAGTTCTGGAGGTACTCAAATATGAAATTTCTGAATTACTAACTGTGGTATGTAACCTATCGCTTAAATCAGCCTCTGTACCACGTGACTGGCAGATTGCCTCTGGAGCCTTTAAAAAAAAATCAGCGTTATATGAGCAATCACAGGATCATAACCCTAACTTCAGTACCATGCAAGATAGTTGAAATTATAGTAAAGAACAGAATTATCAGACACAGATGAACACAATATGTTGGGGAAAGAGTTGACAGCTTTTATGAAAGGAAATTATGCCTCACCAATCTGTTAGAATATTAAGAGGGTCAGCAAACATGTGGACAAGGGTGATGCACTTGACATAATGTATTTGGACTTTCAGAAAGTCATTGACAAGGTCTCTCACCAAAGGCTCTTAAACAAAGTAGGCAGTAATGGGATAGAGGGAAGGTCCTTGCATAGATATGTAACTGGTTAAAAGACAGGAAACAAAGGGTAGGAATAAATAATCAGTTTTCAGAATGGGGAAGAGGTAAATAGTGGTGTTCCCCAGGGATCTATAATGTGATCAGTGGTGTTCAACATGTTCATAAATGGAAAAGGGGGGAAACAGGGGGCAAAGTTTGCACTCTATACTAAATTAGTCAAGATAGTTAAGTCCAAAGCAGATTGTGAAGAGTTACAAGGGGATTTCACAAAACTGGGTGCCTGGACAAAGCAGATGAAATTCAGTTGATAAATGCAAAGCAATCCACACTGGAAAACATAATCCCAACTATACATACAAAATGATGAGATCTAAATTAGCTGTTATCACTCAAGAAAGCAGTTATCACTTGGAGTCCCTGTGGAGAGTTCTCTGAAAACATCTGCTCAATTTGCAGCAGCAGTCAAAATAACACCCCCCCCCCCGAACCAAAAAACACCTAACAATGTTAGAAATTATTAGGAAAGGGATAGATAATAAAATAGAAAATATCAGTGTGCCACTATATAAACCCATGATATGCCAACATCTTAAATACTGCATGCAGTTTTGGTTGCCTCATTTCAAAAGAGATACATTAGAACTGGAAAAAAATTACAGAGAAGGGCAACAAAGATGATCGGGGGATAGAATGGCTTCCATGTGAGGAAGGACGAAGAAGATTGGGACTTTTCAGCTTAGAGAAGAGATGACTAAGGGGGAGGTGATAGAGGTCAATAAAGTCACGACTGGTGCAGAGAAGGTAACAAGGAAATGTTATTTACCCTTTCACATAACACACGAACTAGGGGTCACCCAATGAAGTTAATAGGAAGCAGGTTTAAAACGATAAGGAAGCATTTCGTCACACAATGCACAGTCAACCAGTGGAACTCATCAGGGGATGCTGTGAAGGTCAAAAGTGTATCTGGGTTCAAAAAAAAAAAAATATAGATAGATTCATTAAGGATAGATCTGTCAATAGCTATTAGCCAAGATGGTCAGGGATGCAACTCCATGCTCTGGATGTCCCAAATCTTGGGCTGCCAGAAGCTGGGACTGGATGACAGAGAATGGATCACTGAATAGTTGCCTTGTTCTGTGAATTTCCTCTGAAGCATTTGGCACAGGCCACTGTTGAAAGAGGATACTGGGCTAAATGGACCATTGGTCTCATTCAATATGGCCATTCTTATGCTATGAGAAACAAGAGAAATTAAAGCAGGAACAAAAATAAAGTCCAACAGTTTTACGTTAGAACCGCCACCCTGAATCTGGGGATTCAGTCTCTGCTCCCTGGTCCTTTGGGGGTCCCAGGCCTGCCCTCTCCTCTAAGTGCCAGCCCAGGGACCCTGGGCTAGGCAGTCAAAGATTGTTTGTGTATGTATGTCTCTTGCTACCTCCCACCTCTACCCCTTGCAGGTATCTTCTGTATGGCAACCTTCCCAGACCTTTCTGCCAGCAAAGTGGTCCCTCTAGGCAACTTTCCTGCATCTGATACTGTAGTGCTTCTCCTCTGTGGTGTTCAGCCTCTGACAGTCACCCTGCTCTGGCTGTTTGCAGCTTTTTGTTGCAGTTGCCACTAACCAACCATTTAGCCACAGCTGAGAGTGAGTGCACTCTTCATTAACTCTTTAGGTGCCACTCCCTTGTGGGATCTATACACCCCAGCAGAGATGCAGTCTGAGAGGGAGACCATCAGGTAGAAACCTCCCATAGATTCTTTACAATCAGTAGTTTGGCACGATCTAACTAAGGCCTTCCTGCCCTAGGGAACTTCTTTTCTGCACAAGTAGAGACGGGATCCTGATATTTGCCTGACAAGTGAAGAGTTAAATTTGTCCAGGGTACCCGCAGTTCACATCTTCAGCTGGGAGAGTAAGATAGTGGCAATGATCCAGATATTTTTCAAAGGGACAGCTGACTAGTGTCCTAACAGAAAAAGTGGCCAGATCCAATGGAGTCCTGTGATATCAATTATTGTGTCTTTGATCCTGGACTAGGAATGAAGGCTAAAAGTTAACAGGAGTTAAGAGAGGCATCTTAAAGGTCATGAGGTTGGGGGGAAAAGGAAGGGAATGAGTGGAAGAAAAAAAAAGTTAATGGAGGAGGATAGGAGCAAGGGAGGGAGGGAGTGGACAAATGTGGGTGGCAAAAATGCAAGAGTGGAAAAGGAAATGGCAAAAAAAAGTGTAGACCTTTGAGCCAAAATTTCCAGAAGTGGCCACTGATTTTAGCCAACTTGAAACACCCTAGACATAATTTGCAGAAGTGCTGAGCATCTGTAACACTAACAGGCCTTAAGAGGATGCGAGTGCTCAGCACCTCTGAAAAGTCATGCCCCAGGTGTCCAAGTTAGGTACCCCAGAACAGTGGGCATATTTTAAAGTTTGGAGGGACAAGGAGGTGTGCGTGCAATGGCAGGAAAATGATGTTCTTCCCTGTAACCTCATCTCAAAGGCCAATGCCTCTCCCTGTCTCATTGCGGGTGGCTGCATCTCATCCTGTGGAGCTGGGAGGTTATGCTGTTAATTCCAGTTTCCCAATCACTGTTTTTGTCTTCATAAAGTAATAAAGCCTATAATAAGCAGTGCAAGGGCATGTTCCCTCAGGACATTTTAGTACTTTCACAGGCTCTCATCTATCCTGAGAAAAATCAGTTGTTCATTTGAATGTGGTTAATAAGGAAATGGATTTGCTCTCTCAGGACTGGAAGTCTCCAAAGCAATTGTTTTCCACTCGCCACATGGCAAGAAGAGCTGCAATTTACAAGGCAAAGTGAACATTTGAGAACGAGGATTACACTGCTAGGCAGTTTGGAATAGCTGCTCCTCCTTGAGAGTATAGAAGGGATCGAGGAAAGGGTTTGGGTTTCCATGGTTGCCAGATGAGATGAGTGTATTGAATATGGAATGTCTTGAATCTTCTCTCAATCATTCCTTTTATTCCTGTTCTCTTTCCCCATCAACTCCAGAATCCAGCTCCTGAATGTCCTTAGACTTAAGACTTCTGATTTTACACTGGTATAAGCGAGAAGCAACTCTACTGATCTCAGTGGAGTTACACCAAGGGAAAAACCAGTGCAAGTGGGAACAATATCAGGCCTGGGTGTTATCAGCTTTTGAGAATACAAGGAAGAAGCAGCTAAATACATCAGGTACTCTCCACATACAAAGCAGCTGTAGGACAGGTACATTTTCTGCATAATTTTATCATTAAACTATTTTAAAACCTTCTTAGAAAGAAATTTCTTTTGTAAAAAGCCAATTGCGTGGCCTGTCCCTGCTGGACCAAACTAGCAAGGAGAGGTATAAAAGGAAGAAGAGGTGATGCTAAAAACACTGACACTCTCCATCTAAAGAAGCATGTTTATTCTGAAGGTGTGCCAATCTGTTTTTTTATTTTACAAAAGAAACAAGGAATTGAGATGCAAAGATGTGTTAATGCAATACATCTCAGGGCTTTTAAATTCCCAACAGTCAATGAATGCTTCCTACAGTAACCACAGCTTGGACACATACATTCATATGGGAGAACGCACAGTCTAGTGGTTGAGACATGGACCAAGTGACAAAAGATCTGAGTTCTGTTCCCTGTTCTGAGACTTTGAACAAGTTGCTTCATCTCTCTGGGGCTTGGCTTCTCTTTCTTCCCTCCCCCTTCTGTAAAATAGAGAATACCACCTACATCAGAAGGGTGTTGCAAGACTTAAATATCTAATGTCCATCAGTACTGTGAAATCCTCAGAAGAAAGATACTATAGAAGTGAAAACTATTGTTATAAACCATGTATTAGGGCATTAAAGTTAATACCATCTACACACACACACACACACACACACACACACACACACACACACACACACAAATAAAAAAACTACATGTGTACAAGGGGGCTGTGCTATAATTGTTGCGGGTATCATTATTTTAAAATCCTTGAGTGTTGTATATTTAAAGTCTCAAGATGCATGAAATTCAAATTCTATGTATGTTGTGCATGTAAAATGTCATTTAAATCATAATGTTATTAGCTGGTTTGTATGTAATGTTGTATTTAGCATTTGGGGGTTAATAGTTTAGAACAGCTCCATTTCTAGGACTGAGATCCCAGAAATCTATAAAATACTTTTGAGTCCTATAGCCAATGCCTTTGCATGTTGTATTTATGGCAGCAGGAAATGAGCAAAGAAAATCCTGAATGCAGTGAGGATTCTAATGTCACACATTTTGATTTACCATGTTCAAACCTACGTCTGGTCGTGTTTGAATTTTTACCAGTCTATTTCCTCTGCTTGAGGATTATCTACTTTTAAACAACAAAAAGAGAAGCCAAATATGCCAACCTATTTGCTTCAAATGTTCTAAAGAAAACACTGTGTGCTTACTTTCAGGCATTTCTTCCTAAAGACTCTCAGAGCCAGGCACAATGTTAATGATCTGTTCAAGTACTCTGAATTCAGAATCTGAAGTGCCTCTTATTGTTGACAAAATATGGTCCTTATTTTGTCATATTATCAGTTTATTAATCCAAGTACAAGTCCTAAAAGCCTTACTGATTTCAATGCAAATTCCTGGTGCTCAGCACCTCTCAGTATCAGGCCCCAAGAAAGAAAAAAAAAAATGTATCAGAGATTCACTCTTCTCATTACTATTTGTTTAGGCCTTATTTTGTTTAGACACATTTTATACATATTGGGTCTGGGTTGCTTGGTCAGGCATAGGCTCAATCTGGATTTTATAAGAAATCTGCACTATGAAGTAGGCCAGAATCTCTAACTGTCAGCTTCTCACCACTCTTGCTAAAATTTTCTTCACAAGGCAAGGCACTTTAAATCTGTTTTTTCTCTTACATCCCCCTCTGGACAAGTATGTGAAATGTCCACAATATGGAGATATTTAGATAAATTCATTATTGCTATAGCTCAATTCAATGGTGCAACACTCGGGATAAATTTGTTTCACTGTCTGGGAGTTAGTATACCAGGTCCACCACACCCTGTAACATTGTAGATGTCAATGAAACGCTGAAAGTAAAGAAACAAATCCAGGTGATCCAATCAATGGCTTGTTGTACCAGGAAGCCTAATTATTCTGCCCTTATTGGGCATGGCTCTGATCTCAAGTATGAAGAAAGAATAGCTGAGTCAGGGCAAGTCAGACATGAATCCAATCTGTTTCATCTAAGAGTTTGTGTGCACACACACAGTTGCACTGGTTTAAACTAAAGATGTTATTTTAAACTGATTTAGTTAAATCAGTATAAGAGGTCGAGATGACACTGATTTTAAACTAGGCTTATTTTCAGTGACACTGGACTCTTTGGTTCTATTCTAGGGTCTGCTGTAGTAGGCACAGACTCTCTGCTCAAACTTGTGCCCTTCTGTCTAGTCCACTCCAACCTGTCTCAGTCCTGGGTCAATATAGCAGCAGTCAATGGAGCAGGCTCTGTCACTTTGTGGTGATGGCGCATACGCAGTTAGGTCAGTCATAGGAGCTGTGCGAGGCTCAAACTTGCTCAGTGAGGCGAGAAGATTTGGAAATTTTACCTGCTACAACTGAAGAAGTCTCTACTGAGCATGTGTTAACTGATTTTTCAAAGGCTTATAACTTGGCCAAATTTGGGCAGATGTTCACAGTGATTGCAAAGTGGTGTTATCATGGGAAATATCAGGCAACCTTAGTAACAGGCTGTGCTACCAGCTCTACTTACAATGATACCAAATATAGTAGGCAATTTGACACCTATATCTTTATCTGTACAAACATTTTCATCACTGAATTGTTAAACAGCCTGTTCCCAGAAAAACTGTGCCTGTAATTTGATCACATTAAAACTAATAATTCAGAGTCAAATTTAAGCTTCCTCTTCCAGGGATGTGCACTCAGACAAAGATGTCAATTAAAGGGCAATTGTTGCATCCATTCTAGGCTCCCTAGACACCTGCAGCAAGGACATTCTCAGCTGGAACCTGTGGCCTGGGCCAGCATGGACTTTTACATTCGTGTTCCCCATGGCCACTCCACATCTGCAGATTACTCCTGCTGCACAGGGTGACTGTAGGGCTTTGGTCAGGTTAGTATACGTGTCCACATTCACTCTGGGTTTACACCACCCCTTCCAACACACAGCTAATAAGGTTTGAATTTAATCCTGTGTCTCTTCAGAAATATTAGGAAGAGTCAAGGGAAGAACTTTGCTGATGAGCACCAGTTATAGGGAGAATTTGTTTGCCCTTTTCTTCAAAGTTTGCTGCAGTATTTCCCCTCCTAACGGCCTCCCTCTCATAGGCCATGTCTACACAGGGACACCCAGAAAAGTTAAGGTGAATCAACCAAGAGTGTGAAGTTGATGCACATAAATTACGTTATGCCCACCCCCATTGGTTTCATTCAGGAGTAAGGTGGTCTTTAGGTAACTAGCTTCATCATCCAAGGATCTGACTGAACTTTCCTGAGTGTCCCTGTGTGGAAAAGCTCAAGAATGCCATGGCTAGATCTTCTCCTCTGTTACTACTACAAAAGGTGTAGGAATCCTGTTGCTTTTGGAGATTTGAAGTCTACACTGCATCCTCGAGCCAGATAAGGTAGTCTGCCAGAACCAGAACCCTGCTATTTGTTGCATGGAAGTAGTGAATGAAGATACCTTACCTGTTGCCTTTTCAGGATTATTGCACATGAAACACTGCCATGTTCCTGCTTCCTCACTGTATCCAAATAAATCAAAGAACCTCACTTCTTCCAGATGCATCCGTACATGGTCCAGATCCTAGGGCAGTAAAAAAATTCACAGCATGAATGATCCGATTGCCCCACAATTTATTACTTGTAAAATGAAGTCATATGGGTGAGTGCTGGGAGTTTATAAATAGCATCTGGTGAGCATTGAGCTTTTGGGGGGTTAAGGTCTAATAGAGTCCCTTCTCTCATGTTTTGTGGCAGCAAACACCCTGTCTGGGTGGATCTATTAAAAACAGGGTGTCTCTTTTCTCTTAACAGAAGCAGCTGAAGTTGCAACTCTTCAGAAGGTAGGGTTTGGGGAGTTTGATACTCTTCTGTTCTCGCCAGCTTTGCTCTGGCCACGCCTGCCTGCAAGCTTTTGCTCGCCACTCCCTCCAGCTGCAACTTCTTTACTACTTTCAGCTTCTCTCTACGACTTTTTTTTTTTGGACCCATTAGGCTCACAATGGTTTCTAGTGACATTATACTGCTGGGAATTTCCTCCCTTTTAAATGGATATGAGGCCACAACAGTGTTAATCACTGAATGGTAGGTTGGAGCCCACTCTTTTTTAAAAAGACAGACTAGAGGGTTTTGGTGGCCAGAACTCAAACCTCTGGTGAACAGCACTGATATTATGAGGTTTAGTTCCAAAACTGCAGTAACAGGTTAAATTAATCTCAACTGTTAAATGACTACAAACTGTTTTCTTAACAAACCTTAAAGGAGCCACTATCCCAGCTGTGGCTTGCTGGACTACAGCAGCGTTCTAGTCTTGCCTTATCTCCTGGCCGTGCCACTAGAGCCAAGGGGAAAAGAGGAGCCCGCTACAACAGATCTATGCCATTCAGGGACGCCCCCAGTCAGAGGAATCTCCAGCTGGCTAGAGTCCTTGACTCTAAAGGTTCTTTGTGCTGGCAGACAGAGGAAAAGGGCTGTATTGCAGGGGGAAATTTGGCCCATTGTTTTCACAACTAGGGACTCCCCGGTACTTCTAAGATGGGGATAGAAATGTTTGACTACCCTCTTCCTCCATAAAAGACCTCATTTCAATCAACTGCTGAGTTTGAAACAGACACATGCACAAATACCAGATACAGGGACATCTGCAAAAACACATTTATTGTCCCAAGGAGAGATGGCAGTCAAAGAAGCACATCAGAAAAGCCTGCTAATTACATTTAATTTCCATCAGCAGAAACAGGACAAAAAGATTCTCTGTCCAAAAGGAGCTGAAACATAAATGTGTTTCCCAGCACACCAAGAACTAAGGATTGAAAAGCTGAATCTTAAAAAAGTTTTAAAATCATTTTGTCTAATGGAGGAGAAATATCTATACAAGGCCTATAGAAGCAAGAGGGTCTTCCGGTCTTCTACTGATTTCTGGCCTGGCCTAACATGCCAGCTCCCACTGGACTACACGAGGGACACATTCCTCCTCTCCCAGTTTGGAATCCTTTTGGTTCTGAAATAGTTTCTTTGATATGGAGACTGTACTCAAGCATACCTCATGTTTGGTGTAACCAGGCTATCTGTGTCTAGGGCGCTTTCTTTCCTGGCGCTAGAGCACCGATTCACTGAAAATGGCAAGTAAAACTTGACTCCTTTGCTCACTGACTGCCCTTCCCATACCAGTGGGACTAACTTTCCTCCTACAAGGGAACCCTCTCCATTCATGGCACTCAGCAGGCTGCTTTTCTCTGAACTCGAAGAGCTTTCTCTACACTGACCATACTTGTTCAGCTGACTTGTCAATGGCAGGATAGATGGTAGCTACTTAGGCAGGAACCACCGCAGGTTTTTCAGAGGGAGACTCAGGCACAATGATCCAAGGTAACAGAGTAAGCAAGATGTGCCCAGATAGCTTCTGGAAGTTTCCCTGTTCCCTTGTATCAGTGAAGGAATAGCTTCCAAGAAGGGGACCTGAGCAAAGTAATGGGCAGTGAAGTGCCCTGGGATGTGTTGTCCTCTCTGCCCTGGTGTGGTGTGGCTTCTCTGCCATTAGACTATCACTGAAAAGCTGGGCACAAGGGTGGTGATGCTGCCTCCAGTGTGTCCCCAGGGTCTTCCATGAATGACACATTGTGGAGAGATGAGTTGATAGCATCAGGGTTGAAAGGAAAAAAAAAAAAATCCAGAGAGCGTGTCCCTTCTCTATGCTGTCAAAATCACTTCTTGGGTGGCTAGGGTGCATTGGCTATGGTGCCAGGGGATGGGGAAAAGGCTCAAGAAAAGTCTGTGTGGCAATCAGCAGTTGCTTGAAATATGCCATCTTGTGAGGTGGGAAACTTTTGGGGCAAGAGATTTCCTTGTCCCTCATCTGCATCATCTGGAAGGTGCAAGATGATTACTCAGCTGTGAAAATGAGGTATTTCTTGATGGATAAAGTGATTTATCAAGTGAAGAAATGGAATAAATGGAAATGACAATTGCTTAAAAATATTATTTTCTTGCAAAACTACTTAAAGAAATCTGAAGGAAAAATAGCTGCTCCATCACTTGACAAATGATGGCATGAGTCAACAACGGATTTTGGACTGAGTATAAAACTGGTTCTGTTTTTTATAATGTAGCCTATGTTCTCTGATAAAGAGCTGTGAAGCAACTGACCGGAAATCTATGAGGGTATACATCTGGAAATACTTTATTTCTGGCGAATTTTAAACTGTGCTGTATAAATATTTGTGGCATGATCATACAGTACATTGCTACACAAGATTCTTTGTGTAATGCTAGGTATTTATGATAGTGAGTTGACTGCACATATTGGCCCAAAATCTGCAGTCAATCACCATGATGCAAATCTGAAGCAATTCTATTGGAATCAATATTCTGCTTTCAAGTATACCAGCATTAATCTGGAGTAATGCCTTCACTAGAAGAGGACTATTCCTACCTATTAATATTTTTTCAAATTATTCACGTTTTTAATTTTTCAGTGACATTGTAAACAGGAAACTTACTGAGGATAAGTACATTTAAGAATGAGAAACAGTTACCGAAATCTGAGCATCTCCTTCATTCCTAATATCTTGATATTAGATAATCTACATTCACAACAGCTATTTAGGCCTTGTCAAAGGTATTCTGTTAATCTGGTTATTTTAAAATGTTAAAATAAACAATCTCAAAAAACAAAAGTAGTTCAAACGCATAACAAAACAGAAAATAAATTAATACATTGGTATCAACAACAATGACATTTATTTCTATTTAGATTTAATAGAAAACACCCCTACCTAGGCTTCAGGCTCCCTAAGACTTCATTAATATCACAATAAAATGCCAGTAACATTAACCATTTCAACAGGAATTTAAAGGCCTTCTGAATTGCTTCCAGCAAGTTGCTCAACCAAGATGATGTTTTCCTGGTTTTAGTGGGCAAATGTTATCAGCCAAACCAAACAAGTGAGCAAGCTGGCTGAGCACCCCTGAAGAGCCCAGGGCAGAGAGTAGGCCAACTGGCTGTTCTTAAAGATGTAGATTGTGAAATAAAAGGCAAATGGATCTCTCATCCACCTCTAAAACACAATGCAAGATATTTGCTATTCATATCCTATGAATTGGTGGGTATTGTTATTTATAGAGAATTACTCACATTTTGCAGGTGATATCTGTGATTTGTGAAACAGAATACCACCTAGCACTATGCAAAGATCTCAGAGCACTTCACAATCAAGCCTTAATACCCTTTTTGCAGATGGGGAAACTGAGGCACAGTGTTTCAGTCACTTGCCCCAGGTCACATAAATAAGCCATTCAGAGCCAAGATTAGAAAAACCCAGGTCTTGTGGCTCCCCATCCTATGCTTTAACACTAGTGCTAGATAATTATTTTTCCAAACCATATTTATTTTAGTGTGTAAGAAAGGAGCATGTTATCAAAAACCTAAAATTGTTCACTGCAACCAGTAAACTAATCACAAAGGATTAGTTTGCCAATAAAGAGAATAACTGGATCTCTTTAGCATTCTTGTATCACAATGAAAGATTGCAATGCATGCATACATAGCAAAACAGATACTTAGAGCATTAATGCCTGCTGACTGCATTCTCAACTGTTCCTATAAAGCAACCCCTTATTAAATACAGCTACTCTCCTAATCTCTTTTATAGCTAGACATATATTCTGAATGATTCTGCAGAGATTGCCATGCCTCCAGACTTCAGTAGGTAGGTGGATAAGACCTTCATCCTGTCCCTCAGTGACTTGCCATTATTTCTGATTACTTGCAAAAATATTTCAAAATGCTACTGGAATTTGTTAGACAGTGCAGCTTGCTTTCTCCCAGGAAGAGAGGTGGTTTCTTTAACCATTTTCAGAAACCCAGAGTTTCTGAATTTCCTAAGCTGATGTAGAACATGTGTCTGTTTGTGATGGAATGTACAGTATGGAGTTGGTATTGCCATGTTTTATTACATTTTGATAGACCCTTAAACAGAAAAGAAAAAGGTAAGGACACTTTTCTGAAATGTTTGATGAAAAACTGCAAGGGTGTCTGTATGTGGTGGGGGGGGAAAAAAGGGTATTTTGTTTTTAAGTCTACTTTTCCACATTAGTATTTCTTTTAAGTGTCTTTCTACCTGCAGAAATTGGATGGGCCAGATCCCCAACTGGTATAAACTGCCAGAACTCCATTCATTTACACCATCATTTGAAAATCTGGCCTAATATGCTGATCTGTTACCAGATTATTCAAAGGTAGACTGTGCTAGAAAGTTTACATGACTAAGCACTTCATCCTGTCCCTTGGTACACCGAAGTGTCTAAGAGGTTAGTTAGTTAAGAGTTCTAACCCACAATTGCTTTTCAGAAAAGTTATGGAGTCCTTCTGCACAAGGTGCATTCTCAGCTTCCACTATAGTCACTGGGGGGTTGAGAGTAGGTTGTGTCTTGCACGGTTGGACCTATACACAGTATAAGAAAAGTTTTCCAACTAAAGCAAACTTTTCTGAAAAAGCAAAAGCTTTCAGGAGAGTATGTGTAGTCACACTTGCACTTCTTATAGCCACTTCTGGTCATGTTTGAGAGACATTGAAAAAACTGCATTGGGCCAACAGCTTTACACCGGACTCTAGCTAGTCTTAATCTCTGAATTTCACAAGCAATAAAAAGAAATCTACTACACAATAGGTCCAGAACCTGCTCTCAGAAAAGTCAGCGGGAATTTTGCCAATGAAATCAATTAGAG
Source organism: Dermochelys coriacea (assembly GCF_009764565.3). Classification (NCBI taxonomy): domain Eukaryota; kingdom Metazoa; phylum Chordata; order Testudines; family Dermochelyidae; genus Dermochelys; species Dermochelys coriacea. Next base: position 24,365,521 of record NC_050076.1, on the reverse strand, counting down.
TTTTGATAGGAGCAATAGCAGGCCCTATATTATTAAGCAAACCAAAAACAAAGAACGTGAAACCAGCCAAATGCTGCACAGCACGAGACTGTTTTAAAATCTCAAGAAAGTCTTTAATGTGTTTCATCTACTTGATTGTTATCCAGTGTGTAATTCTACAACTTGATGAGTTTCCAAAGTTCCATTTTCTAGTTGGTTGGGATCAGTGTTTTAATTTTACAGTTTGATGTATTGTCCCATTAGTTTGGGAACACTGTTACCCAAGAATGTACTCTTACAAAAAAGGAACAATGAAATAACCCCCAAAGGACTAAAAGTAATAGAATTATGCAATGAATACTCTGCAGACTAACAGTTTGCTGGATGTGATTGGTAAAGCCCCAGTGTGGCCCACTGGCCCTATTTAAGGCAGCAGCAGGAACAGGAAGCTGTCTAAACTGGGCTCTGGCTCCAGCTCTGGCTCCTGGATTTCCTGGTATCCCACCCCAGCTTGACACTTGGCATTTGTCTTGCTGTTCCATACCTCCAACGTGTTTCCCGCTTCTTACCCCCTGGTATCCTGACCTGGCCTGACTTTGGTTCCTGACTCATGGTTCTGATCTCCAGTTTGTCTCTTGGTTCCGATCTCCCAATATCCTGTCTCGTGACTGCAAACTCTGGCTTGGACTACTAGGTCGGCCGCCATTGACCTTGGTGTGACACACTGAGCATCGTGGGCTCATTGTATACAAGTGTGGACAGGGATTTGGGGAAGGGGACAATATGGAGCTAGGGGCCAGTCCCCATATGGAAAGGAGATGCACCAGCCCTGAGGGCTACTGCAACTGACCATGAAGTGGTTCTACTGTAAACACCACTAGACTATGAATCTGCCCAGTACACAGCCCAGTTCTTCAGATTGCATGCTGGGGTTCAATTTGTTCCTAAATATGCAGTCGGAAGTACCTTCACATCACTTCATTTGTCAGATCTCCTAGTTCAGAGTACTGTGCCCGTTACTCCATTCTTGGCAAATGAGCTATTACAAGCTTTAGTCTAAGTTAAATCATAAAGCTGTTATTTCTTTTGGAAGAAAAAGCTTGGATCTAGTTTAATTTAATTTGGAATATAAAGAATCTGTATGTGCATGATATGCACGTACTGGTATATGTTGCATCTGAATATGGCATGCAACACGATCACCTTATATTTCAGATGTTTCCATTAACAACTCCTATTTTCAACAATCACTTTAGTAAAAATAATACTTTCAGCAGACGTTTTCCATACTTAGTCTCAGCCTGAGAAAGATTTTAAAGCCACATCTGACAATTTAGTTCATCCAATTTTAGCTGAGATGTAAACAAAAAAAATTGTACATGTTCAAGAATATTTCTGTACTTAGCACAAATATGTCTGTTTTATAATCCTCTACTGGTCTTTTCCATGACATCTGATTAATAGCTTTGAAACAGTTTCCCCTACAATTCCTGAAACAGTAAATAGCTTTTTAACTGACAGATGGTAAGAATGGAGTGTGTAAAAATCATTTTCTTAGCACCAAAGGCATTGTGCAGAATTGTGTGAATTTCCACAGGGCAGCTAACCAGTCCATCATGGCAGCTATTCAGACTCTAGCCTGTAAAATGTATGTATGTAAATAGGAAAAAAATACCTACATGTACCCATCACCTGTTTTCATTCACTTCACTAAACTCCCATGAAGCATGTATGAGGGCTTTGAAATGTCTCCAGGTTTCTCTTAGTAAAATACAAAAATGACATTTATGGATCCACCACAGAGCTCAGAAATAAAATTCCTGCTGAGCACTAGTCAAAGCCCTTGCAAGCTGGGTGTGGTTTATATAAGAGAGGCCCCTCCCTCATGAACAAGCCATAGACTGCCATACGAATAAACTGGCTGAAGAGGACTTGGCAAGGTAAAGAGTGAAGAAAATACCTAGAAGAAACCAGAGCTATACAGCACTGAAGGCAAAAGAAATTTAGTGACATAAAAGTTACTCTGTGCATAAAGCAGCTTCCTTTTGACACAAACCTACACAGAGCAAAAAAGAGGGTAGAAACAGGTTATAATTTACCAATGATAAAAGCAGTAGTTCTCAAACTTTTTCCTAATTCAGATCACCTCGTAATAGAGAGATAGGAACAGAAGTCCCATTCACTTTCCAAGGAACTCTTGAAAATCCCACCAGTTGTCCACAGACCCACTTCCCCTGTTCTCAGTGTCATTGGCCACCTCCTCTCCCAAGTACAAATGCTTAGCATATTTTTGGCAAAACAGCAATTGCTCACATGGAAAAATAATATAAAAAAATTCATGTCATTTTAATGTGATTCAGTAGCTGGAAATAAGGAGCAGATGCCACCTGGACTTGATCCTGCTTTGACTTAAGTCAGCCTCAAAAATTCCATCAGCTTCTTTGGAAGCAGGATTGGGCCCCATGTTTAATTGTTAAAATATTTATGATGCAGATGTGTACACACCCATGTGCATGTGTGCAAGAGGTTTGCTTTCCAGTAGTTAAACACAGGATGGAGCCATCACATCTATTGCAAAGATCCATGTAGACAGGTTCTAAAGGTTGGTATAAAAATCACTCCCCCCCCCCCCAAAGAATAAATGTTTACCTTCTGGTGTGGAAATGTAGATTGAATCATCACAGTTTCAAAATCATGTGTTCCCTTCAGCTGTGTCTTCTCCCACAGGGTTTTAAGGACTTGCACAGTGTTACTTTGTATGGACAAGGGTTCTGGAAACAAGTTCTGGAGAAAATTTCAATCTGAGTCTTAAATCATATTGTTATTTCAGAATGCTACAACTACACAAAGTAATTGCTGTCCTTGTTGCATCTTATATCAAGAGCAGAATATCCAACACTGACATTTAAAAACAACTCAGTGCAGTTAAGATTGATATGAATCAATGCAAAGTATATAAATCTGTGAAACTAAATAATTCCTGTAAACTCCATTAGTTCTTCTGAGACCATTTCTCTGCACAATACCTGATTTCACAGGTACTTGATTCATTACATACAAGCTAGTACTACTATATACATATAACATACAACTACCCTATGTGTGCACACATACAACACGAGTATATAGCAGTGCTGGTAGTGTAGAGAGCACTGGACTCGGAAGACCTGGATTCTATTGCTGGCGCTATTACTAACCCATAAGTGACCCATGGGCAAGTCACTTCACCTCTCTGTGCCTCAGTAAAGCGCTGTTAATGATGCTGACCAATTCTGTAAAGTGCTATGAGATCTAATGTTGAAAGGGATATATATGAACTAGCTATTAGTAGCAGTACTAGCACTCATTATATACTAGTATTATGTCTCTTTCGGCAAAGGACCTGGGATGCATACATTGAAAGCCCAGTGCAGAGAGAAAATTAACTTATCCCAGTCTTTCTTAGCAAGACCTAGTCTTACCCCTGCAGATTTCCCATCCCAATCTCACAGCCCCATCATGCCCATTTCTCCGCCTCCACTCCCAACTCCTTGTCCAGCCTTCTTGTCACCCTGTCCCAATTCCCTCCTTCCAGGCTCCTAGTCTTATTGGTCTCTTCCTCCCCCTGGCTTCCAGTCACCCCTCCCCCCATCTGCATTCTCTGTCCCCACTGGCTTGCAGTCCGTTTCCCTGCCAGGTCTCATTGTCCCAGTCTCCTTGCCCTGCCAGTCCCAGTCTCCCCCATCTCCTCATCCAATCTCAGTCTCCCACCCTCCCCCATCTCCTCCCTGGTTCCCCAGCTCAATCTCCTTTTCCAGCCAGTCTCTGTCTGCCCCATCTCCCAATCCCTGTCTTCTTGCCCACCAAGTCCAAGTCTCCCTCCCCAGCTCCCAGTTTCAATTTCCCTCCCAACCCCAGCAGCCTCCAAGTCCTGCACTTTTCCTTCCACAGGCTCCTTGTTCCAGTGTAATCCCCCAGCACACAAACCCCCAAGTCTGGCTCATGTTTCTTCAGCATTTGAATCATGTAGCTTGCCTCCTCCATGCTGCCTGGGACCAGCAGGTGGGGGGTGGGGTGTCACTGAGCACCCAAAAGACAAAGGCTCCCTGCTCTGAGTTCTGGTGCTTGATCCCATCCTGACCCACAGCAGGCTAGAGATGCAATTGCAGGGAAAGCCTGCTCAGCTCTGGGCTGAAGCATGCCCAATGTGGATGCAAGTTTCAGGCAATTAAGCTGCTAAAAATCTAAGACATTTCTACTGGGCATATGTGAACTGATTTTTCAGAGACTTAGAACTTGGCCAAATTCAGGCATATTTTCACAGGAGTGGCAAAAAGGCACGTCCCTGACATAAAGGCACCCTTTGCCAAATTTCTAGTCTAGTATAGGGGTACCAGAGTGATTCAAAGAAAGTATCACCCTAATTTTTTTTAATATAGGCAAAAAGATAGATACTCTCCTAGACACATTCTTAGACATGGCTAAACCATTTTAGCTTATATTTTCCAGAACAATTTCTGCTTAAGGGACACCTTTCCATGGAAAATTTCAACCCAAACAGTTAAAGTTTGGCAAAAGTCACAAGCAACTGAAAACAGGGTCTTATGTGAAATATTGGACAACCTTAAAAATAGGGGGCACTACCAACACTGCCTATTATACAGTTTCGAGCCTTAAGAGACCAATTAAGCCAGAGGCTGTAGAGTTGATCTGATGCAAAATTTGCTGTAGGAAAAAGTTTAATAAAATCAAACTTGAAAAATTGAACTAGATTTGTTCCTCTTCAGCTGGTCATTATGGTCTTGCATTTTCAGAAAATTTCAGTACTACTTTAATACCATGCTTTCTTCCTCCAAGACCATCCATTATTCTACCTTCATTTCTGTTCTTAATCATTTAATTGGAAAAATAGTCTTTCATATCTACAAAACAGCTCTGAAGTCAAATATTCTGCTCCTCCTATGAGCATAAAATCCACCCATCTTGAAATAATACATAATAATAATTTGCAGTTCCTCAACTTTCAGCCAAGGATTTCAAAGCATATTACAATTATTAACCAAGACTTTCACAATTATAGTGAGAACAGAAGACAGAAGTCAGGATCTGTTATGGAGATACGAGAGGAAAACTATTCCTTTGCACTCAACAAAAAGGACAATAAATGGCAAAACATAGCATTTATTCACAAAAATAAGGTAACTTATGGAATTCCTTGGATCTGGGACAAAAATGATTTTATAGTTAGCATTTACCGAATTTAGTTAATTATTAACACGTTATAAATACACTTTCTACCAAATTCATGCCTTGTGCAATTCCGCTGCCGTCAATGGAGTTACACCAGGGATGAACGTAGCATGATATTTAATTTAAAAATGGTTATATATATATATATATATATATATATATATATATATATATATACACACAGTATGTAAAAGCTTTTAGAGTTTCAAACAAGTGTAAATTACGATACATCAAACTTCATGTTACTGCACAATGGGGTTGAACAGTGAATACAACATAATAAGAACCATCATTTTTTCCACAGAAGGGCATATACACTGCTATGCGTACAATGTATTTGCAAGGACACAAAACCAAACATTACTGACTTGATCCTGCACATCTGAAGCCCATGGGAGTATTGTTGTGGACTCACTGGCACCAGAATCAGGCTCTAGATGTTCAGCAGTAATTTTTACTACAATTACTTCAAAAGCAATAGAAGAATAAAGCTGCAAGAACCCCTATATTAACCAGTAATTCAGAATAGAAAGAAAGCCATAGACATAAAAGATGGTAAAAAACAAATTCCTAGGGAAATAAGGACTAGATCGTGATGTTAACACAAGCCTGCAGGAAGGGGCAATGTGGCATTTCATTGCCCCAGGAGCACACCAGGGACAGAATGAGACTCTTAAGTGTGTTTACACTAGAGCTGGAAGGTGTTATTTCCATCTCAAGGAGACATACTTGTACTAGTTCTAATTGCACTGGCATGTTAAAAATAGAACATAGCCCTGGTAGTGCAAGCAGCAGAAGGGACTAGCCTCCCCAAGTTTGATCCTGTCCAAGATCATGGGTTTATGCTCATGGCAGCTAGCCTGTCCTTCTGTTTGTGCTGCCACAGCTACACTCCTTTTCAGCACACTAGCTCAATCACAGGTATTTCTCCTCATACTGGGAATTACACCTCCCGCTCCAATGCGGAGTCACTGTTCAGTCCCTGCTGCCCCCTTGCTCCAAAAAGGGAAATATTCTGGTCTTAGAGTTTACACCCCCTTCTAGCCTGGCTCAGCTCTGCCAGGCAGTGCCTTGGAGAGGCAGAGCCAAGACTCCACTTATTGTTGCAGTCCTGCCTGCCCACTACCTGTGTGCTTGCATGGGAGGGTGAGCAGCTGCTCTCACACACATGCACAGAGACCAGATGGAGATGGCCCATGCAGGGGAGTGCTTTATGCCCCTTTCTCCCCAGAACGGATATGAAAGGTGACTCATGATGAGCCCTATACATTCAGGGATCTATTTTCTTCTGGATACATAGTGGGTTACACATGGGACTTCCTGTACATAGATAGAAGAATGTAGTCGTGAGTTTCTAGTATAGTGTAGATGGGGTATATTCCAGATTTAAAAAAAAAAAAACCACAGATAAGGAACAGCATCAGTATATGAGCTGCCATGGTTAAGATGAGCCAAAATTTAAGGGTGTCAGCTTGGCAACAGCACTTTGAAATTTAACAAATGCAATTACCCAAGACAGGAAAGTGAAAAAACACATTAAAGCCGAAGTGTAACTGGAGCAGTCATGGTCCAGGAGTTCTAAATGAGATGAGGCTCCAAAGGGGAATGAGGAGGTATTTAAAAAAAAAAAAAAAAAACCAGGAGGAGAGGAGAGAGAGAGATGAGGAAAGGAATGCAGACAGAAGCAGCAGGGGGTAGGGGAAGAGGGATGGGAAATCTTGCAAAGCTTATTGTCCCAGCTCAATAGAAGACTGAAAGGGTTACGCCAAAGTGCAATGTAATCTTGGTGAAAGGGTTAAAGTGAGAGGTTTTTAAAAAGAAAAAATATGAGGAAAAACGTTAAGCAGGAGAAAAAGATGGAATCAAAGATGAAATCACTACAATTGATTCAAAATAGAGAAAGAGAGAAGGACTGAAGTCCTTTTGTTAACATCCAGCAAGATGGTATGTTTTTGGCATCAGACTATATATAAGTTCATAAAGAAATAGACTGTTTATTCTCGTAGTATGTGTCTCCCTTATTTCTGCTCTTCCTTCTCTGCTCATTCTCATGCATTTCAATATATCTTTTCCATCAGCTGTTTCCCTTGCTCTCATTTTTCTATCATGCAGGTTATTTCTCCCTGAGGCCACTTTCACCTTTCTTTTTCCTTAAAAAAAACAAACAAAAACACACTTTTCAAATTCAGTCTCTTCAACTTCTTGTTTACCTCCCTTTATTTTTAACTTGTTTTATCTTTTCTTATTTCTTTGTCCTCCTTCTCCCCTTTTACCTTCCCTCTTTCCCTGAATTCTCTGCCCCTCAAATGCTAGTGTCTTTCCCTTCCCTACTTCCAGGAAAGAACCAGACCCTTAAAAGCCAGCAGATGACATTTCTTCTTTTCTCCTCCTGGGCTCTACATAGTCCAGCTGGGGCAAACAGCTTGCCTCTTGCTCAGTGGCTTAGTTGCTCCCAGATCTTTGCAGGGCGAGTACTTAAGCCACAATCCAGCCAAGAATTCTTCCCCCTCCTGCCTAACAACCAGCATCACTTGGCTCAGACCCTCCCCTCCCCAAAACCCCACCAAATCAGAACACCTACCCATCCACACCCTCCCGCCAGCATCCTCTAGGTGTGGAAAAGCAGGAACAGAGGCAGCAAAAGGAATATGATTGTGATTTGAAATAGCAGCTTTATGTGCAGCTATCCCCACTCTGTAGCTTCCACCCTACTATTGAACCCATGTGCTGAAGGAAGCATGTGCAAACAGTCATGTACTCTGCTGTGCAAAACTGAAGAAATCTGTGTTCCTTGCTCTGTGCCTCCCCCCTCAGCCACCTGTGGTCTATGTCCTGCAGGGTGGCAATTCCTCAGTGGCATCCAGCTCTACCCCTTTAGGGGCTGAAGCAGCTCCAAATCCTAGGGGCAGTGAGTGGTATTGTACTTTGTCATACCCTGCTAAACTACACAGCTGTGACAGTGGTGGGTTTACCCCATTAGGCCCTAATGACCGGCTGGCTGTCACTTCTCAGGGTCAGGTTCAAGATGAATGGGCTCAGCTCCAGAACCAGCTGCTGCAGTGCTGAAATTAGACTGGAGCTGGCAGGGAGGGCTCAGCTCACTAGTAGTACAGTTATCTGCTTGCTGGTATATCTACTTGAAATGAAAGAGTTGAATCAAAATGGTTCTTACTTCTCATTTGCATTTTTCTGATCTTTTTTGTGTACTTATTTCTAGGACATCAAACATGTCGGAGTATATTGATCTGTTAAATCAACCAAATGTCCATATACAAGTACCACATTTGTTTGAACATTCATGTGGTAAACAGTTAGCCAAGATCAAGGGTAGCATTAGTTTAATATCTGATCTATCCTCTATGTCACTACGCCTTGCACTTGCAGATAGATTGACCCAATGATCTAACAGGTCTTTTCCATCTCTAATTACTAAGACTGCAATAACATTGGGCATGCTGCATCTTTAAAACTACTATATATAGTTTGAGAAGCTGATTTTTTTTTTATTACGAATAAAAGAAAAACTTCATGATTCATCTTGAACGGGGAATGCAGATTTGTTTTTCCTTTATATTATTTAAAATACCGCTCATGTATATATTTTCCAGATAAGCATGATTAATGGTCTCTCTTTGGAAATATATTTAACATAATAATCAAAAGTATTTTAATCAATAGGTGAACAACACTGATCAAATCCTGATGACCTTACTCAGAATTTTGCTCTCTGGGAGTTTTGAGTAAGGGATGCTGAGCACCATCAAGGCCTACTGAAGTCTAAAGACCAGACTCCACTTCCGCAGAAAAATCAGCTGAAGTTTTCCTATTCATTTCTATGGAAACAGAATGGGGTCTTGACTTTAATGGGAGTTTTGCCTGAATAAAAATGACCAGTTTTGGTCCAATGTTTGTACTTCAGATTTCTTAATTTCATATGGGCATCTTAAATTTGTTATATTTAACAGAAATCACATATTCTGTCATACAACATTATGACACTCTACTGCAAAGCACTAGAGAATAAAGAGCTTATAAGTAACTGTCCACTTCTGAGAAATCAGAAGGGGAAATTCAAAGGATATACGCACATACAGTAACATTGATGGAGATGATAAACATCAAAATGGGTTACCATTAAAACATTGTTTTTTCATGTACAGTTTGAGGTGCCACTACTTATATGTATTGCACACACCTGCTGAAAGAGAAACATGATATGGATCCATAGCTGAGGCTGTCGGCTGATGAGTGTAAAACTGGATTTACTGTATAGGCAGTAATGACCCTTCAGGGGGCAGCTGAAGAACAGCTTTGCTACACAACTTCTAACAGTATCTAGAAACAAATATACACAATATTAATATTAACTACTTAAGAGATCTAACTACCTGATATTACTTTACACTTAAACATGCAATGCTTCTGGCTATAGGAAACCACTATTTTCATATCTGAAATATACCAATTATGTCTTTTTTTTTTTACTCTCACATTTCAATGTTTATCGAGATAAGAATAGATATTCATTTAGTTAGTATCATTAGTTGTCCGTAAAACTCAAAATGGGTGAAATTCAGCCCTGCTGAGAGGGCCAGCACACAGGCAATGTACCACTTAAATTGAATACAAGCTGTAATAAGAGGTGCATAGGCCCTGTACTGATCTGTGCCCAGGACTATATTTCACCCACAGCACATATAAAACTCCACTGTTTTGCATATTATGTAGCCATTTATTGCTGACTCCACAGGGCAGAGTTAGGCCTTTAGTGTGTATCACTTCCTTTTTGTTAAAGGATGAATTGAAGCTTGTATTTTACACTCACAGTCTTGCTTATTAAAACAGACATTAAAACTGTTCACAACTCATTCTTATTTAAGAAAAAAAAAAAAAAGGAGTTGGTTGAAAGAGCATCCCATGTTAGGTAGCAACCAAGTGAGACTTCACTTCTGGCCCATGTTTATGCAGTTCTCAACCAGGCCTTATTCAGGCAAAAACTGGTTTCAATATGGCTTATGCGCAAAATGATGAATTTCAGGACTTCACCCTTCAAAAACAAAAGCTGAGCCATTAGTCATTGGTTAGAGCAGTGTTACTCAACCCACTCTGTCACTGACTAGATTAACTTTTTTTTTTCTGGTTTTTAGTCAAATATATTTACAAATTCCAGTATGCATGCCACACGTTTATTATTCAGCAGTACTTAATACAGTCATCCTAAAAGTTACAATAAGAGCAGTATTATTCAGGGTTCAATGAGCAATTTGGCATTCCGAGTGTCATTAGTTTAAACGGCTTTGGGTTCTATAAATGTCACTTCTCATCAAGTATACAAAATAATCTTCATAATACATTGCTCCTAAATATCACCTTCCAACCCAGGATCTCAAAAGCACTTTGCAAATATTCACAAAGTAAGAATGACAACACCCAAGTGAGGTAGGGAATTGATACCATCATTTTACAAAAAAAAAAAAAACAAAACAAAAAACAAACAAAAAAAACCCCCACACACCTGAGGAGTACTTTTGGCACCTTAGACCTAAAAGTTGCAATTCCCCCACAAAAAACCTTCAAAAACAGACTCCAACAAGAAACTGCAGACCTGGAGTTAACTTGCAAACTGGACGCCATTAAATTAGGCTTGAATAAAGACTGGGAGTGGGTGGGTCATTATACAAAGTAAAAACTATTTCCCCATGCTAATTCCCCCCCCCCCCCCCCGTTTCTCATACCTTCTTGTCAACTGTTTGACATGGACCATCCTGATTATCACAAAAGGTTTTTTTTCCTCCTGCTGATATTAGCCCACCTTACTTAATTGGTTTTGTTGCAGTTGGTATGGCAACACCCATTTTTTCATTGTGTATGTGTGTGTGTGCGCATCTTCCTACTGTAATTTCCACTGCATGCATTGGATGAAGTGGGTTTTAGCCCACAAAAAGCTTATGCCCAAATAAATGTGTTAGTCTCTAAGGTACCACAAATACTTCTCTTTTTTTTTTTTTTTTGCTGATACAGACTAACACAGCTACCACTCTGAAATCCATTGTTTTACAGCGAGACTTGCTGTAAGACAGTGGTAGAGGTAGTCCCTTGCTCTGACCTCTAGACATCACTGACACTAGTGCAAATATAAATATTTTCATAGAAAAAATGGAAAGTTTTAGTTTTGGGGTGGTTTTGCATTTAAAGGTTAATAAATTAAATGACATGGGGAAGTTTGCAGAAACATCTATATATTCATAGGTGTAAAAACATCAAACCAACACTTGGAATGGAGATTAGATCGTCTCACTGGACCAGAAAGACTCTCCAAAGGTCACAGCTTGACTACGTGGTTGCAAGGTTAAGTACAATCAAGACAGAGAGGCTGTTTCTATTTTTCCCCCACAGATCCTCATGCTCACTCATGTTTTTCTGTTGAAATCAGTATTGGCTTTATTTTTCTCAACTACATTCATATTAGTTCTCTCTGAACAAACCATGGAGGTGACATGCAACCTGAAAGCACCCTCAGTGTGACATTCTTAATACAGAAGGCTGTATGCACCACATATTATAGCATGATTCCAATCATATTTAAGCTAGGTTTAACTGGAATGGCAGTACAGATAGCCCTTTAGATGCTGATTTTGCAAAATGTTGACTTGGAGGCCCTAATTCTCTGTCCTGGCTGTGCTAAGCTCAATGCAAAAATGCAGCCCATAACTGTGACTTTCCACCACCTTTGCACTTCACCCACTGATAGAATGGCTGGCGGGACCAGCCAGGCCCCCAGCGTAAATAAGAACAACTCTGATGTTGCTCTAACTTATGCCCAGTTGTGCATCATCCCAAGAGGCCATTTCAGCAGCTGGGAATAGCCAGATCAAACATGCTCATTCTACTCCTCCCCATCTATAACCTCTCATGCCCTTGCTCTGGAGATGGCAAAAGGGGGAATGATTCTACACCACCTGGAGATTTCCTCTATGTTGGTGGAATTCCCAGAGGCCAGACCTAAAAGCCTTATGGCCCCTTCATACTGGAGTATCACAAAGGAGCCATAATGTAATGGGGAATCTGGCCCTGAGATTTATTATTCAGTCAGTGAACCCATCCAGCAATCATTCTGTGTATGCAATGCCCATTGATGCTACTGATATAACTAACTGAGTAAAGATTGGCAAAACAAGGGATGATTTTGGTTTTGCACAATTTAAATCCCATCTATATGGACCCTCTCTCTAAGATTAAGCAGTATTCAAACAAAGACATTTTTAATAGAGTAGGTCTTAGAGGGTCTAATTCTCCATGGCACTGCACCGTGATTACACTCAGTCTGCACAGACATAACTAAAGTACAATCAAATCAGACTCCTCCACTCATTTACAATGATGGTAGCATTTGATATGCACCTTGCACAAGTGCCAATGACTTTACAGGGTGCAAGGCCATGAAGAATCAGGCCTAGAGGGCCTTGTATCTGTTTTCCTCCATGAGGAAGATAGATGACATCCACTCTGTCTTCATAAGGCCTGAGTATGTGTGTGTGTGCGCACGCGCGACTACTGTGCCACTTTCCTCACAGCTGCTATCCATAGGGTAGAATAGCAGACAGCCCTCCTTGCTGGTTGATGGGGCCAATGGCTCCATATATATGCAAACATGCTATTCCTGACATGCTCAAGTGACCTTCTTATGCCAGCTTTAGCAGGGCCAGTTCAGAAACCTTTTTGGGGGCTGAGCAGGGGTGTGCAGATACCCCTATATAACTGCTCACCCAGTGGGCTTCATATGCAGCCTTTCTGAAATCATATGGCAGTTTTGCCAAGTCCTTTGCACACAGGGGAATATCGTCCTTAGTGACTTACTTTAGCAGAAGACAACCTTTCTAAACTCCCCAAGCTTCACTGCAAACAGAAGGAGCATAGAGCCTTTCTATACCTTTGTCCATTGGCACATTTTACAGCTAGGACCATGCATTTAGGCCTTGACCCAACAAAGTGTGTAAGCATATGCATAATCCCATTTAAGTCACTGGGACCACTCACATGTGCAGTTATGCACATGCTTAAGCACATCCTTTGATAGATTAGAGCTTTTACCTATTTCCAATGGGGTTATTAGTATTACACACAAAAGCACACGTTTTAGTGTGAAATGTTAGATTTTAATACAAAATCTAACATGAGAGTCAGTTGAGAGAACTTGTGGCATATGACACTCAGTAGTACAGCATAATTCATTAATACTATTTAGTAGATTACTCTTTTTGGCACAAAATATTCCTGCAAATTGCCAAGCTACCCACAGCAGGCATTTTTTCAAATGCCCAGCTACTTCAATACTGATTCTTACATGCTACATTTTCATATTTAAGCAGCTTATTGAAACATTTTTAGGAACAGTTATATTACCCCACACAAAGATTTTCCTTCTCATCTACTGCCAGCAGTATCGCATCAAATAGATGTCATTAATTGCTATTTCCTATTGTAACACCTCATCATATAGCTGCATATTTTTAATATAATGATGCATTTCTATAATCTCTTATCTGGGGCTCCCAAACACACATTACTTAAACCTCACAATGTCCCTGTGAGGTCAATAACTGTTACTGTGCCCTTTCCACAAGTGGATGAAAGCTAAGGGATTTGTCCATACTCTCACACTTAGTGACATAGCCTGGGACAGAACCAGTGTGTGTTCATACTCCTGCCCTAACCAACAGACAACCTATTCCATCTCATAACGATAGTTACTTTTTACCTCTGTATTATAGATAAATATTTATAAATATTTGTGTGACATTCATGTTAGACAATTTATTACCAAAATACACTTTTCCTTGTAAAGCACCTGCACAATGAATACAGATGAACAAATTTGGGTTAAAGTTTCCACATCCAGAGACTAGGACTTTACTATCCAGATGTCTAATGTCCCACATAATTCATCTCAGGATCTGGAGTTTGCTGCAACTTCAGCTCTGTCCTCTATTAGTTTTAGACCTATGTAGCTATCAGATTGCTTACGACTTCCATATTTGGCTATGCTTCTGAAAAAGATTAGTTGAGGAATTCTGTGACTTCCCAACTGAGCTGTACATATACTATATAGAATACTTAACCCAGTCCTATCACTGTGATGCTTTGAAAAGCACAATTAATCAAAAGGTATCTAGGGTATAATTCCTACTGACGTCAGTGGCATTACTGCAGAGATACGTTTGATCAAAATCTGTTCTCACTCACAGCTCTTCAATTTAAGTTTAGTCATGATCATCCAGATCAAGTCAGTGTATTTGCATCTGTGTACATGGTAGTAACTGAGGGTAGGCTCTGGCTGCTTAATAGGATATTTTACTCTAAATGTACCTATTAGGTTAGGCAGCAGGTGATGCTTATAAGATAATGTAGAAGGGTCTAAAATAAATCAGTTGCAGATATGCATAGCACAGCGACAAAGTTTTGCATTCCCATTTTAATAAGATACATACACACCTGAGCAAAAGCTTCTTTTATCACCAATATAAAGTAGGTGAACTGAAGCACTGGGAGAAATGTGTTTCTGTTCTGTATTCATTTACAGAAAGTACATCCAAGGATATCATGCGCACAACACAGAGGAATCACTGATTGTGCTGTGAGGGGCAGTGGGAGCAGGAAGCAGGGATATTCCATGCTCATGGCAGAAGTGATCTTCATGGCAGAACTGCCTAGTCCAACATGTAGGACGTAAGAGAGTGAGTCAGGGGATGGATGGCTGTCTATTACTATGAGGTTCCTACAAACATGTGCAGTGAGTGTGCAGAAGACTCAGCCTCTCTTCCAGTGCCTGGACTGGAAAAGAATCTGTGGAGAAGATGAAGGGCTGCCTCTGCCCTGCCCCTGGAGGTGGAGGTGAATACCGTTTTCTCAGTTCTTAGGTTGTTCCAAACAATTCACTCTGGCTTTGCACAGATGAGTTTGTCCCTAAACTGCATGTTATTAGTGAGATACAACAATACATATGTAATCCTCATCAACAAAAGGTAATTGTTTTGAAGCAATTTGCCTAACCTTTAACAAATCAGTCACGCCAAATGCTGTAATTCAGGATCGGCATAACTTTCTTCTGATGTTATTTAAAGCAATGAAGTGTTAATACAGCAAGGATGGCTCTGCATCTCTTTAAGATAATTGGCCAAAAATGTGTAATGGAAAAAAGGGAAAAAGTAATGAATTTCCTTGATATTATATCTTAGGTTTTAAAACCCCTGAAACTGGTTTATACTAGAACTAGTTTAACACTATAAAACTAATTGTCACTTCTAAAAATACAAAGGAAGTTTTTAGCAATTTGAACTAACTTCCATCTCTCTTAATAACCTACCCCAGCTGACCTAAATCAAAGTTTATGGAAACACCAACTCAACCTTTAGATTAGTGACTCTACAGACACCTCTATACTAAATGGATTCTTAAAAGCTGTTACTGTGAAAAAACCCAGATGATTCAAAGCAGAGACTGACTTATCTTATGGCTATTTTAAGAACACTGGCTCAAGGCATTGGAGGATAGATAAGTTAATATATACTTGAGACAAGATTGTTTAAGATTCCATGTACTTGCTATTAGGCCAAAAGACACTGCATTGGGAGGGAGGGGAAAGGTCAGGGACAAGACAACATGACATAGGGTATGTCCTCACTGCAGAATTAGTTTGGTGATCCGCACTGGGGTGTAAGTGCCCAGGTTGGTCTAACATGGTTATGAGCCACCACCCTGCAAACTCACTCCACTACTGCTACTGCACTGCTGCACTCACTGATGTAAGGTGCTCGGACATCTGGGGTGATGTCTGGGGGACTTCTGGTGTTCATAGAATCATAGAATATCAGGGTTGGAAGGGACCCCAGAAGGTCATCTAGTCCAACCCCCTGCTCAAAGCAGGACCAAGTCCCAGTTAAATCATCCCAGCCAGGGCTTTGTCAAGCCTGACCTTAAAAACCTCTAAGGAAGGAGATTCTACCACCTCCCTAGGTAACGCATTCCAGTGTTTCACCACCCTCTTAGTGAAAAAGTTTTTCCTAATATCCAATCTAAACCTCCCCCATTGCAACTTGAGACCATTACTCCTCGTTCTGTCATCTGCTACCATTGAGAACAGTCTAGAGCCATCCTCTTTGAAACCCCCTTTCAGGTAGTTGAAAGCAGCTATCAAATCCCCCCTCATTCTTCTCTTCTGCAGACTAAACAATCCCAGCTCCCTCAGCCTCTCCTCATAAGTCATGTGCTCTAGACCCCTAATCATTTTCGTTGCCCTTCGTTGTACTCTTTCCAATTTATCCACATCCTTCCTGTAGTGTGGGGCCCAAAACTGGACACAGTACTCCAGATGAGGCCTCACCAGTGTCGAATAGAGGGGAACGATCACGTCCCTCGATCTGCTCGCTATGCCCCTACTTATACAACCCAAAATGCCATTGGCCTTCTTGGCAACAAGGGCACACTGCTGACTCATATCCAGCTTCTCGTCCACTGTCACCCCTAGGTCCTTTTCCGCAGAACTGCTGCCGAGCCATTCGGTCCCTAGTCTGTAGCGGTGCATTGGATTCTTCCATCCTAAGTGCAGGACCCTGCATTTATCCTTATTGAACCTCATTAGATTTCTTTTGGCCCAATCCTCCAATTTGTCTAGGTCCTTCTGTATCCTATCCCTCCCCTCCAGCGTATCTACCACTCCTCCCAGTTTAGTATCATCCGCAAATTTGCTGAGAGTGCAATCCACACCATCCTCCAGATCATTTATGAAGATATTGAACAAAACGGGCCCCAGGACCGACCCCTGGGGCACTCCACTTGACACCGGCTGCCAACTAGACATGGAGCCATTGATCACTACCCGTTGAGCCCGACAATCTAGCCAGCTTTCTACCCACCTTATAGTGCATTCATCCAGCCCATACTTCCTTAACTTGCTGACAAGAATGCTGTGGGAGACCGTGTCAAAAGCTTTGCTAAAGTCAAGAAACAATACATCCACTGCTTTCCCTTCATCCACAGAACCAGTAATCTCATCATAAAAGGCGATTAGATTAGTCAGGCATGACCTTCCCTTGGTGAATCCATGCTGACTGTTCCTGATCACTTTCCTCTCCTCTAAGTGCTTCAGGATTGATTCTTTGAGGACCTGCTCCATGATTTTTCCAGGGACTGAGGTGAGGCTGACCGGCCTGTAGTTCCCAGGATCCTCCTTCTTCCCTTTTTTAAAGATGGGCACTACATTAGCCTTTTTCCAGTCATCCGGGACTTCCCCCGTTCGCCACGAGTTTTCAAAGATAATGGCCAAGGGCTCTGCAATCACAGCCGCCAATTCCTTCAGCACTCTCGGATGCAATTCGTCCGGCCCCATGGACTTGTGCACGTCCAGCTTTTCTAAATAGTCCCTAACCACCTCTATCTCTACAGAGGGCTGGCCATCTCTTCCCCATTTTGTGTTGCCCAGCACAGCAGTCTGGGAGCTGACCTTGTTAGTGAAAACAGAGGCAAAAAAAGCATTGAGTACATTAGCTTTTTCCACATCCTCTGTCACTAGCTTGCCTCCCTCATTCAGTAAGGGGCCCACACTTTCCTTGGCTTTCTTCTTGTTGCCAACATACCTGAAGAAACCCTTCTTGTTACTCTTGACATCTCTTGCTAGCTGCAGCTCCAGGTGCGATTTGGCCCTCCTGATATCTTTCCTACATGCCCGTGTTCTTAGTGCTACAGTAAGATGAGCCTGCTCGGTGATTCTTTCCCCATGAATTGAGAACTTGTCTGCCTTTGGGGCACATAGGAATTGTGGGAAGGTTTTAGAGGACAGCACTCAAGGGATTTAGCCTGCATCCACACAGCAACATGAGCAGGTTACCAGCCCAAGTGTAAGCAGCACTCAGACTTAACCTATATGCCAGACTGGACAGGTAGTTCCAGTGTAAGCAGCACCACACTTAGGTGAGAGGTTGTGTGTGTGGATGGAAGCTGGAGTGAGGGGCAACACCCAAATAAAAGCCTGAGTGAACCCTGCAGTGAGGACAATCCCATAATTCCTATTCATTTTACAAGGAGCTTATACATATATAATTTTACTGGTGAGTATTTTATGCATTAGACTGAACAGCTGGATGGCTGTCAGTTATGTCACGTTCATATTAATAACCTCCCCCTCAAATTTAAGAGTATGGGACCCTTTCTTCTGCATAGAGGCATAGTCATATACGTAAAGGATTTTGGGTCAAACAGCTACACCAAAAAAAGGTAGGAATAATGGATTTAACACCATGCAAAACACGTATGCAGAGACAATGGAAAATACAAATAATTGATGAACCACAACTACAACAAAGGATATCAAAGGGAATAATTAAAGACCTAACCCAAGTCCCACTGAAGCAAATGGGGAAACTCTCCATTGACTTTAATAGGGATCAGGTTGTAAATATATCTCATAACTCAGTGCAACAGGAAAGCTACATTAAGCCAGGCCCACTAACCCCAGTGAAAAAAATATTTCACCACATCTGTCTGAAGTTCTCAAACTGTTAGCAAAGCAATAACCATCATTGTGTTTTTGCAAGACACAGGAGCAGATATATTAGAGTTAACATAATTAATCATTCAGTGACTGGGCTAGGGGGAAAAAAAAGCAAAATAAAAGTTAGCAATGTAAGGTAATTAGAGTCACTGCTTGATATTTAGCTCAGTTTAACTGATCATTGGATTAGGGAGAATATTAGACCCTGATCTTGCAAACACCTATGTATGTGCATAACTTTGTGTTACTAGTCCCACTAGTTTAACTTTACTGTGATGAGTAAATTTCATTTATGCACATACATAAGTGTTTGCAGGATCAAGTCTTTAACAAGGAAACAGAAGCAACCATAAGTAGTGAAATTTTCCAAAACTTCAGTTTTAAACCATTTTCCCCTTCACTGCTTTCCTTTACCCATCTCATTTTTGTTTTGAAGATGGAAACAATAGAATATATTTTTCAAAAAGAATAAAGGGAAAAGGGCATTTTTAAATGTCATTCTCAAGAGAAACCCTTTGTTCTTCAACTTGATTCTGAGCACTAGCAGTTTCAGTTTGGCAGATTATTGTGTGTTGTCACAACTGAGGCAGAGATTTTCACCTCCAGTATACTCACCTGAAATGTTCCTGGATAAGATATGGTTATATTGGTATGCAGAAGGGCAAACTCAGCTTTTAGTGTAGTAAACTTGGTTCTCTGAATATGAATGGCAAAAGCCACATTTGGAAACATATGGATCTGTTTAGCCTTATAATGCTTTTTCCTCCTCCCCTGCCCCCAAACCTCGTTATATTGAAAAGTCTGTCAGTTGCATACCAAGTGGAAACAGGCAGTGATAAGGCATCTTTGTTGCAGGGTCACATCTTCAAAGCTGAAGAATGTTTATCTGATTTCTATTTATAATGATGAACCAGGTCAAAAGAGCATCTACCCAAAGCCAGTGAGGACTCATTGCTGATGGGGAGAGAGAGAGAAGCAGGGCTCTGGATCCAGAGGCCTAGGGTTGGTTTGCATCCTAGACTGGGAGAGTCTACTGTTCTTTGTTGTTGCTGCTTACAGTAACTTGTTTGGACTCCCTTTGAAGAACATCCTTGCTGACTGTGTTTTCTTTCTTCTGATTACAGTCCGATTCCCTTCCTGTCCCTCTCCTAAAGGAAGCAAGAGCTCTCAAAATTCCATAGCCTCTCCACACTCCCCTTTGCCCTGCAACAGACACCCTCCCCATCCTCCAAAGGGCTGCTGGACCCACCTTCCCTACTTTAAGCCCCAGGCCCTCTCCACTCTGGAATTGATGCCAATTCCTCCCTAACTCCTGTCTTACCTTTCAGTGAAGCCTGCTTTACCCTATCTGGTCCATGAGCCAAGGGAGGGGTCAAGAACAAGCAGCAGGAGCAAGCCGGTTATCCCAGCCATGCTGGCTGGGGGAGAAATATAGTTCCAGTCAGTGGAGAGGCTGGTTGCATCAGTACTGGCTCCTCCTAAGAGTCCAGATCTAACTCACCTCCCATCAGCCAGAATTCCTGTTTCCTTTGCAGCACAGTGCCCCAAACCCCTCACAGGGAATTAGCCCTTTGCCAGGCAAGATCCACCTAGAGATTAGTTAATTTCCTATGCTTAAATTAATGCTTCCAATTACTGTACTAGAATGAAAATACACTTGATTTGCTAGTTTTCACTATGATCACACATCTGTGCAGGCTGCAGGCAGGAGTGTGTTAATGCTCCTATTACAATCCTTGCAGAGCTGGGATTCCACTAGAAACCTGACAACCACAATCAATGCCCACAACAAAGCCATTCTGTATATTAACACTTCAATTTTTACAATGCATACATTTTTAGATTTTGGATGAGTCTGGGACTTAATACTAGTCCCAAATAATATGATGCCAACTAATACATTTTGGCATAGCCAGAAATATGTCTAGAAACATTGGCCTGTGTCTCTCTAACTTTGTGGTCATAGTGAATTAGCAGAGGCCCCCCATGTGTTCTAAATCAATGTTTGGCTTATGGCATGTTTAAAATTTATCAAAAAAGAGTGCAGAGGCAAACACTGCAGGGGAACTGTGATCTTTTCCATCTAGTCTGTCATATGGTACCAATTATCTCTCAATTCAGCATAAAACATAACCCTCAGATTTAGGTTCAGAGCACTGCAAACTAGATTTCCCCCCCACACACACACTAAGGAATTTCTGTCATAAATCCTATACAATTTTTGCTGTTTATATTTTATCCTGTAGAACTACCAAGAATCAGAAATGACTTACAACTGGTACAGCATATACAGAATGTTATAATATTTTCATATTTTTGTTGAATAGCATTATATTTCCAATCTGATTTTGAAGTTAAGTCAATACCAAGCTTGCCTTTAAATGATACATTAGAACTCCAAGCTCTGACTGTGGAAAAAAAAAATTTAACCGCTGGCCAGAGATGTGCAGATTCTAAAATGTTCTCCATATACAGGCACTCAAATGTTTTCTTTCTGATGGGTCACCTGCCACACAAATTACCTGTAATAATTTGGGATGTGGGTATTAGAGGTAGTATTATATCAATTATCTGAAATGGCAGTAATGCAAGAGAGGAAACTTTGTCCTTCCTTCACCAATTGCAAACACACAACTGCAGGTGTATGGGTATAGCAAGGAGTTGTTAGGCACAGCAGAGAGAGCATGAGGAGAAAAAAAAAAAAAAGATGGCTTGGAATGTGGAGCATCTGGTACTGGCCAATTTCAAAGACAGGGCATGCACTAGATGGATTGCTAGTCTGATCTACTAAGGCAATTCCTATGTTCCTATGACACAAAGGTATAGAATAAGGGTGATGGTAATGGCATAAATAAGGGGACTAATATCAGAGATGCAATCATCCTAAGTGGTAACCTGTGAGACTAACCAATAAGCCCCATCGATGGCTGAGAGTCTTGCACTGGGACTGGAGGAACAGTCAATGCTAAATTCTCTAAAAAGAAATAAAGGTAGTTTCAACTCTAAGCTAATTTGCTGTAGTCCTCATTGAATTTCCTCTGAAAGTCCATGACACTGAAGACAATGATAACATTTCCTGCTGGTATAGCACCTTTAACCTAGGGATCTCAAAGTGCTTTACTACACTCATTACCCCAATTTTTCCTAGATGGGTAAATGGAGACACAGAGTGTTAGAGTGGTTAAGTGATCTTTCAAAGGGTACACAGTAGGGTCAGTGAATAGTCTGTGAACCATACACAGGAGTCAATGTTGAGTATCCTGTTCTTAATCGCTCGACTTACAGAGAAACTGAGGTGGCTGGAAATTCTAGCTAACATAAACTTAAACTTAATAAAGGGACTGGGGAGTACTCAGGAAGTTATAGACCAGGGAATCTGGCCTTTGAGGTAAGCAAGATCCTTGAACACTGATAATATACAAGATCACAAAGCATCTGGAGAAGTACGAGCTGCTGAAAACTACTTTGCTTTGTTTAATAAAGGGTAAAATGGTGTGATAAATATGGTGAAAATTTTCAAAGAAAAATTCAGAGGGTTAAATAAGGGTGAAGTGATGGACACAATATACAGGAATGTCTAAAAGGCATATAAGGTATGGAAAAGAAAAACATGGGTAAACTGGTTCAACTTAAACAACAACTGAACCAAATATTCAACCCCAAATGGAAGCAAACCCAAATCAATTAATTTTGTAGGTTTCAGATGACTTCCTTCTGACACTACACCAAAATATGAAGCTTAGCTTCAAATATTCACTCATGCCAACACATCAACGTTGTTCTATTTTGACCTTAGGCACTTGCAACCATACCCTGAACTTGACCATGGTCTCTGGGCCTCTCCACAATCAATGCAGCCATCCATCTTCATTTCACATCAAAGTTCCCCTCAATGAAATTTCAGGCTGATGTAGTTAAGGCACATCCATTTCATAACCTACAGTACACAAGGTTACTGAAGTGGCCAGCCTCATGTCCAGCTACCTTTGACTGCCCTAACCTGATGGATCAGGTACCTATTTTGCAGCTATGTGAATTGGAGGCGGCCTTTCAGTGTGAGATCAAGCAAGATGCAAACCCATGACCTTCTGGAGTGTAGTCAAGCACCTTAACCATTAGCCACCATACCTCCTATCCCTAGGATGTAAATCATTTGAACAGTTCAAAATCTGAACATTCTTTGGGTCTGAACACCTCAGAATGTACTGCACTCTACAAAACGTGATAACACAGCTGAGGAAAATGGTGATTGTTGTTTGTTTAATATATAGGAGCAGCTCCTCAGCTAGTGTAAACTGACAATATATAACAGCTGAGGATATGACCCCACAGTTTTAAACCTGAGTGTCCTTTTAAGACTGTGAAGTCCAATGTACAAATCATTACAGGGATTTTGAAATACCATATAAAGAAATATTACAATCCATAGAGACAGAGTACTACTACTAGCTGAGTGTATAAATCAATAAGGAGTCTGCAAAACACATGCTGTAAAGCACAAATACTGCTATGCAAAGACTAAAATACACACAGAGTATGTAAGCCAATTGTAAAGAAACTTGGTCAAAACACAAAACAGTGTAACAGAACAGAGAGAAATACATAATGTCAAGGGGTAGCCGTATTACTACTACTATTATAATGTCAAGTATCAGGGGGTAGCCGGGATCTATAAAAGCAGCAAAGAGTCCCATGGCACCTTATAGGCATCCAACAAGGTCGGTATTCACCCACGAAAGCTTACGCTCCTATAAGTCTGTTAGTCTATAAGGTGCCAAGGGACTCTTTGCCACGTGTATTGTGGCAGAGGTCTGACCTTGTCCCCAGGGGTCCTGCACTTCTAGGCAGTTAATGTTAGCCTCAGAGACTCACTGTGACCCTCCGTGTAGCTCTTCTCTCTATGGCCAGGATTACAGTCTACTGAGCCCTTTTCATCATAAGCCAGCAAAGAGGATGGTGATACAACTCCCCCAGTCTCTGTTGTCCCTATGGGCATATTCCTAAACAGTTTAGCTACCTGTTTTCCCCTCCCAGAAAGTGTTTTTCCAGTGGCAGGTTGGGGGGAAACCCAGGCCCACCCTCTACCCTGGGTTCTGGCCCAGGGACCCTAATGGTAGCAGCTGTTGGCAGCCAACCTTTCACTGCCAGAGTTACTACATTTCCCTAGGCCATTTCCCCACAGCTCTCCTGCTTCTCTCTCCTTCACCCTTACCTTAGAGCTCCCTTATTGATGGCTTGAGGATGTCTTCATTAACCAACTCTTCAACCTCACTTTCTCTCCCTTACTCTCCTAAGACTAACTAGAGTGAGCCCCTTTACAGTATCAGAAGGGCCTTAATTAGAGTCAGGTGTTCAAATTACCTTAATGGCCTCACCTGACTCTTTGTAGGTTAATTGGAGTCAGGTGTTCTCATTAGCCTGGAACAGCCCCTGCTCTGGTCACTCAGGGAACAAAAAGCTGCTTACCAGTGGCTAGGAGAGTTGCCTCTGATTTCTCTGCTGAACCCAACTGGCCTGGGTCTATCACAGTATATATAGTAAGTCAATCTATGTATTTATTTATGTCAGGATACAAAGAGAATGAATGATCAGCCACTTTCCATTATCCACATCCTTGCTAGGAAGAGTAACATAAAGTTAGAAACATGGGCCTGATTCTTTTCACACTAGTTTTAGACTGGTATAACACCACTAACTTCAATGGAGTTATTCCCATTTGACTGGCTTGAATAGAGTTAGACCCGCTGTTAAACTCACTAGAAGAAAGGTAGTTCAGAGAGGGGTTGATTGACATTTTCAAGGTGCTGAAAGGGGTAAAGAAGGTAGACATTTCCACAAACCCTTTAAACTGCTAAATACTAGAATATAAATTCTGCATTTGGATCCTCATATGGAATTCCCACTGACGTCAAGGTTATGCCATGCCTCTATACAGGAAAAGTATTTAGTGTTAGGACTTAAAGACACCAATTTTTTAAAAAAATAAGGAAAATGGCAGATGAAATGAAAATTGTGGCAAAGCTTTTTCATACAGATGATGAACTTCTAGGACACTTTACCTACAGCATCAGCAGAGGCAACTAGATTATTTACAAGCATGTGAGGTAGTGATGGCCAGCCAGGCCCTCACTTCTATAATTCAAAACTACAGCCTAGATAAAGAGAGTTTGCTAAGTGGTGATCTTCACCACTGCTTCTCTAAGACCTTCCCAAGAAGTTACTTCTGGACCCCCAGGAAGCTCTGTGCTCTACCAGGGAAATCTGATTTGTTGGGGTTGGGGAGAAATCATGTCAGCTCATGTCGAATGTGTTAAGGGATATACAGGAATAAAGCACTGTTGGAACAAATCCTTATGGGTTATGGGCACCTGCTGTCATTGTTGCTTCTGATACTTTTGAATGATGTGTTTCCAGCTTAAGTGAAAATTCAGGTGATCAGGTTTTGAAAGTACCAGACTGAGATTCCTGCCTTAAGATTTTGTAAGGGAAGGGAGTACACACTGGAGGGTTTAAGCAGCTGTGGAACGTCCAGTTAAGAGACCACTTGAAAGGATTTTGACCGCTGGGAAGTTGCAAAGTTGTAGGAGCTATGTGGTGGCAGGTATTGGTAAAGGTCACGGGTCACTAAATGGAGGGGATGGGATAGAGGAATATGTCCATTTCTCCTTCCCCCTGCTCTGAAAGACCTTGTCACTTTTGCTCATCCTGACTTTCTTCCTCCTTTCCCCTTCATCCTATTCTCCTGGCTTCCCACATGACTATGCCACTAATGTTCTTGCAGTGACCTCCAATATCCTCTTGACCACCCTACTGTTCATTTTGGGGCACAGCTGTTCTTGTGTCGACCTCAATGCACTACCTAAGGTATTTATGTGGCATCCATTACCATTCTTTCAGAGCACCTCCACAATCTCTAATGTACTTATCCTCACAACAATCCTGGGAAATAGGGAAGTACTATTTATCCCCATTTTACATATGGGAAACTGAGGCACAGAGAGGCCCACGATTTTACAGAAAGTCTGTGGCAGATTAAGATCTTGAACCCAGGTCTCAGGCTAGAGCCTTCACCACAACGCTAACTTTCCTCTGTCTAGCTGTCTGTCAGTATGCAAAGTGAATCTGGACACTACTGCATGAGGGATTCTGGGATTTTTCCAATCCAGAAAACAGCCTATATTCATACTGTGGTAGCACAGAAATTCACTGTTCATGAAGAGAGAAAGGTGTGCACAGCACAGAGACAGCTGATCTTTGAAGTCACCATTGCTGCAGTTGTGGTAAGAGAGGTGCAGTGGAGCTTGTTGAAAGGGGAGGGAAAATAGGTGGGCAGCTGCAAAGGGAAGGATGTAGCACTTCCATCTCTTCTCCCATGGGAGTGGCTGAAGGGTTTCCAAGGGTATCTGAAATGGATGGCTATCAGTAGCCAGATTTCCAGTCACCCAATCCTAGACAAAACCCATGGTTTCAGTAGAACAATCCAAGACACCAAGATATGGTCATCCTAGTGAAAAAACATCCCATTGACGAGCCTATCAGCCTTATGTGGCACAGAAGCAAGACAGCTCGCTTATACTCTATGCTCCTCCTTTTATTATAGTGTAATCAGAATCATTCATTCCTGGGTTATCCATATGCAGGGGTATCTACACACTGTGCGCATATCCATGTTCTTCAAGAAAGTACCATATGGGATATATTTTGCCCTAAGAAGTTTACACACATTTTATGTTGTGGTCAACAAAAACATAATTTAAATTCTGTATAACTGGAGTATTGTAGAGCCAGATGTTTCCACCCTCACAAACATCAAATAGTACCTTACTCCAGAAACAGCCACACTGAAATCAATGGGACTGTTCACAGCATATGGTATTATTATTTAGAGATTTTTAAGACCAGAAGGGACCATTAAATCATCTAATCTGACCTCCTGTCTAACAAAGGCCATAGAATTTAATCCAGTTACTCTGTTGAACCCAATAACTTGTTTTTGGCTAAAGCATATCTTCCAGAAAGGCATCCTGTCTTGATCTGAAGACATGAAGGAATGGAAAATCCTCCACCACCCTTAGTAGTTTGTTTCAATAGTTAATTACCTTCATTGTTAAAAATGTATGCCTTCTTTCTAATTCATCTTGAGTAAGGGTGACAGAATCCAGCCCATAATCTACTGTGTGCTACTTACATCTAATGATGTTCTTTGTTAATTTGTGTGTATAATATACATTAAAAGTTATATTTAAAAAGCTCAGGAAAGGACAAGACCCAAATCAAGTGTTGTTTTTTGGGAATTTGTTGTACTTTCCGTTATTTGTAACTTGTACTGCTTTGTTGAAATATCCTCCTCAGTGTTTCTTTCCCATTTTACATATTTAACACACCCCCACCCCAAATTCAACAAATTCCTGTTTTACTGACACAAAATCAACCAAAGATATGTTTTTAAAAAAAATCTGACTAATGCTCAAATAGCTTTATAGAGAGTAAAACACAGATGAATTTGAATGATCTCTTGTTATGACATGCAGAAATAATATAGGTCAAATAACTGCCAGATTTTGAACTGAGCAGTTTATGGAATATCTGAAATATTAAAAAGTTGTCCCCTGTGTAATGTGCATGAGTGAGTTTCTGTGAATGTATTTCGAATGAGTCACATAAGTCATCTATCTTATACATATGTCCTTACTCAACAAGTTTCTTCAAGAACTTTAGTTGATGATTTCCCAGGAAATTACAATAGTCTGAATGAATTGTGAAATAATGACTTGCTTAAAACATCACTATATAGGGCTTTTAATTAGTATGGCACTAAGAGGAAACTGAACAAAATGTTTTAAAAATATTCACTCTATTCAAAGAAGACATAGACTCGCATTTAATTCTGTAGGCAAACATACAAGTCAGATTGTTCACTCTCAAACTCCCATTGTCATTTACTGAAACAGTAAGACATACGAATAACTTTGACAATGAGAAGTGTTTCAAACAGCAAAGCTGGACTTTGGAGTATTTTTTCTCAAATTTCTGCAAAAAGACAAACTTGGCAAAAAGTGTCGTTCGCAGGTCAATACTGCTTTTCAACTCCGTGGCCACAGAATAAATAAAGACAGCTGGAAAGGCATCTGATGCACAAATGTCAGCGCACGAGACCTGCTTTGTGTCTTACTATGCAATGATATTTTAAGTGATCAGAAATGAAAGCTTATCAGATTTATTGACTGAACTGAGTCATTCAGCTATTTTTTACAATCTTTTAGCCTGACTATGACGCCTTACTTCAATAGGTGTATTGATCACCAGTGGGAGTAAGTGGGACTATTTACATGAGTAACTGCTCATCAATGGGAGTAAGAGGCTCACAATTAGAGCTGTAAACTCATGCAAAAAAAACAAACAAAAAAAACCCAATATTTTTCAGGGCACTAAAATTATTCAGTGAATTTGAACTTAATCCAGCTAATAGTTTTGGCAAACAAACAAACAAAAACTGAATTTTTTTTGAAGTCTTGAAATATTTTCAAAATGAGTTCTGTTGATATTTTGTTTAGATACAGTTGTTTTAACATGAAATTTCAATTCAAATTGACATTTGAAACATTTCATTCAGCCTGAATAAGGGGTTGGGGTTTTTTTGCAGCAAGAAAAAGGGAAGAAAAAAATCAGTTTGGGTCTGAAATGAACTGTTTGTTAGGGTCCCCCTCCCGCTCCAGGTTTGGCCACTGAACCGAAAAAATCAATTGTTCACTCAGCTCTATTCACAATCTGGCCTTTAAGAATTTTAATTTGAAAAGGAGTAATTCACCGAGACCAATCCTGCAGGGTAGGGAGCTTCCACCAGAACCTCACAGGATCAGGCCCTATATCATTATTGGCTATCAAGTGCTTGTAAACAATTATCTGTAGACCTGGCTTGACATGAATAATTGGACATAGCAAAGGCCTCACTTCTTGGAAGACAGGATTAGGGACGTAAATGATGAGAACACAATGTCCGTGCTAACTAAGATAGGCAAATGGGTCAATAAGCTGAGTGACAGAATGTCTGAACTAGTTAAGATAAGGGGAGGGAACATCCAGGGAACCATTTACAAAGAAAAAAATAATAATGGACAAGGTAAGTCCAGAATTCAAAGATGAGCTAAAGAGTAAGTCATGCATGGAAAGTCTGTGGACAGAACATGCAGTACAGGGATTGGTTCCTACAAAGTAACCAAATCAATCCAAAACGTGTGATGCAATGTATACTAAATGCAGTGGTATGTGTAAACATATATAAATGAAGAGTAACTATGCTGTGTAACTTTGGCTGTGTGATGTATTCTGCATTCACCCCCTATGTCTGAGTCATAAGAATATAAGAACAGCCATACTGAGTCACACCAAAGGTTCATCTAGCCCAGTAACCTGTCTTCTGACAGTGGCCAGTGCCAGGTGCTTCAGAGGGAATGAACAGAACAGGACAGGTAATCAAGTGATACATCCTCTGTCTCCCGTTCCCAGCTAGGGACACCATCCCTGCCCATCCCAACTAATTGCCATTGATGGACCTATCCTCCATGAATTTATCTAGTTCTCTGGTCCACTCACTGTTGCTTTGCTGTATGCCAAATAAAAATACCTGAGTGATAAAATGTGGAGTTGAACTGAGTATTTGGGAAGCCAAGTAGAAAGAGAACTTGGGGCGGAGGCTGGGGGAGGGGCATCCCAACACTATCCCAGTGACTCTGCATGATGAAACTGAGAATCATTATAGAGTTCTGAGGCAATGGTAAATAGGAACCCAATTCACATCCACTTTCCACTGACTTCTAGTGGGCTTTGAATCAGAGCATAGTGGAACAGAACATCTTTATTTGAGATTCTGGATCTGATTCTTTTCTGACCTACCCTGATGTAACTCTATAGCTACACTGGTTTACCCTGATGTAAGAAGAGAATCAAACCCTTAACATGAGCCCAATCCATCATTCTTTGCACAATATTACATTAACTTCAAAGGGAGTTTTGGGTGTGCGAGGACTGCCAGCTTGGGGCCTCTGAAGGATGCACAATGTTCCTGAAGGAAAGGACAAAACCTATGAAAGAGGGTTCAAAATGCTGTAGTTTATAACAACGTTGTTGTGTAAAAGCATTTCATCCAACATAAGAGCTCCTTCTTAGAGAACTTACCTAAAAGTTTGCATGAGTACTGACGGGTTTTGTTCTTGTTTTAAACTGTTCCTTTAAGATTCCCTTAATTTGAAAGGTTCAGAGCTCTTACCTTCAATAATACACTGATCTGGGCTAGGAATTTTCTTCCCAATCTCCATGCCATATGCTTTCACTTTACTAAGATTTTCCTTTAAGTGCAAGTAGAGCTTATCCTGATATTCCACCAGATTTTTTATTGTCTCTGTACTTCCTTCATGGCAGTTTTCTTCAACAAATTCTGGCAAATTTTCTAATTCTGTACATTTGATACTTGGGTGTGAAACTGAAGAATTTTCCAGCTGCGATTCTTCAGTGTGTGGACTAAGAGGTAATTTGTCATTTTCTTGGCTAGGATACATTTCTGTGAAAGAAATGCCAGCTGCTATGTCTCCATTGTCCATGTCTTGTCCATTGTCTGAATTCATCCCCTTTGTACGGCTTGCGTGCAAAGCTAGACTTTTGGACCTGCAATGCAAATAAAGGGACAGACAAATGGTTTGTGATAGAGGTAAGATGGGCTGCACCATGCTGAAGAATCAGATAACAAGATTTCTGGCCAAATTCTGCTCTCAGTTACATCTGTGCAGCTGCTTTGGTGCAATTCAGAGCAGAATTTGGGCCTAAATATCCTGTTGGTGGGAAAATACGAATAGCTTTTAATAAACCTGTATTTCAAAAACAGGTACTCAGAACCCAAATCAAACCACAACTGTAGTAAGTGAAAGAAGTCAGACAACAATATCTATATATCAAAACATATGCACATTAGAGAATGCACCAGTATATCTCAGTATCCAGTCTATCAATCACATTATAAAATTATACCATCCAGCAGTGGTTCAAGCAAATCTGGAGTTCTCTCCAAAATCCTTCAGCTGGGCCACCTTTGCCACAAGCCCCAACATTCAGGAACTGGTTCTCCACTCTCTTGTGTAGTCATTTGCACCAGAGTAAATGAGGTATAAAATTCTACTACTGATGTGAGTGAAGAATTCTGATTTGGCAGCATTTTACACTCTGAACAGTTGTATGAGTGCAAAGGTGGAAGGCAATGGAGAATCAAGCCCTCAATGGGCATCTTTCTACACCACTCCTTCCCCAACACGGGAAACTTTAGTCCTCAAAGGGGAACAGGGATACAGGAAATGCGCACACAACTGGTATATGTGTCTCCAGAAAGAATTAGGAGAAAAGTGGACATAGGTTCCCTGTTAAACAGGAGGAGGATGGAACCTATGACAGAGCCCAGAAGAGGAGATGTCCAAATTCCCCAAAGGCTCAAGTTATAATCACAGAACTCTAAGTCAGTATGAAATGGGTCATGCTCCACCCATGCAACATTGCAGCATGAGCAATAAACATCCCACTAGAACTGGTGGGGCCTGCATGTCCTAGACATACATCCTATTTGCAAGTTCTTTGGGCTGTGCTTGGTCCCAACACGCAAAGGGTCTAGTCAGAATCAAGCTTAACTTGTCACAAAGTATCAGTCCAGAGTAATTGAGGGCATAATCTGACCCCAAATATTGATACAAATATATTATCTAAACTAGTTAGAGTTGCTACTATTAGTATTCAAGGGAGTTCTTTGATTATTCATTTTTAGAGCAGTAGTTCTCAGCCTTTCCAGACTACTGTACCCTTTT
Source organism: Dermochelys coriacea (assembly GCF_009764565.3). Lineage (NCBI taxonomy): Eukaryota > Metazoa > Chordata > Testudines > Dermochelyidae > Dermochelys > Dermochelys coriacea. The sequence goes on along the minus strand of NC_050076.1, from coordinate 24,333,925 downwards.
CAAGAAGTGGATTTGTCTTGTGTACCCCAAGTTTCACCTCACTTGCTTAAAAGTCAGACATAAAAATAGTGTCACAGCACACTAATACTGAAAAATGGCTTACTTTCTCACTTTTACCATGTAATTATAAAATAAATTGCAACCCCCCAGATTGAGAAACACTAATATAGTATATAGAGCAGTATAAACAAGTCATTGTCTGTATGAAATTTTAGTTTGTACTGACTTTGCAAGTCTTTTCATGTAGCCTTTTGTAAAACTAGACAAATATCTAGATGAGTTGATGTACCCCCCTGGAATACCTCTGCATACCCTCAGGGATATGCATACCCCTGGTGGAGAACCACTGCTCTAGAGTGTTCTGTAAACAAACATGTTCCTCTTCCTTCTCTCTTGTCATGTTAGGGCTCGTTAAATACGTAGTTAGAAAGATCTTATCCAACTCTGAGACAACCTGACAAGAGATCTGGTTAGAATTAGACTCATGGTGCCCACAGGTATACTATAATTGAACTATTCCCTTAATATTTGGATAAACCTTTATTGAAAGACTGATATGCATGAAAGTCACTCATGCATTTTACAGAATCATACCTGTTAAATCTCATATCCTTCCTTTCTTCTTTAGAAATCTGGCCTAAACTATATCTACGCACAGAGCCAGGAGTATTGTTGTCAACATTTATTTTTTCTTCAAAAGCCTGTATTTTAACTTGAAGCTTTTCATCCTCTTCATTTTCATTCATAACAGATTTTAAATCATCCAACTGTACAGGAGATTCTGTTTCAGCATCATTTTCTGTCCTTAAGAAGAAAAAATCAGGGGTTTAACACAGTCATACTTTGCCCAAGATGACACTGACAGCGTCCCTCTTACTTTGAGCCACATACTGTATCTGGTAAAATAATTGTGAATTTCTTAGAACTTGATTAATTGTTTTCGGAAACAGCTTTCAGCTCAATATCTATGTCAAAAGGATTAGAAACATTAAATATCTATGACAACACTAGATTAGAAATAGCATGCAATATATCTGCAAAGGTAAAAACAACGCTTCCTCTTGATATGGCCTCAACCACATTCCCATCAGCAAACCTCTCAGGGAAATGTTTTTCAGTTGAATTTAGGCCAGTCCTACAAAGCTATTAAACAACCATTTATTACAGCATACTTATAAACCAACAGTAGAGCTCACAGTGGAGCCTGTGAATGTTTGTGGTTTTACAAAATTGTACATATACTTTCTCCTGAATAATTGTAGTCTGAATAAGAAAAGCATATTTCAAAACTCAGCACTTGGGAAGAAACTGATTTAGAGAAAGTTTTAAGTAATCTGACTCGCGTTCAGCAAAAGAAACCCCAGAATACTTAAAATGGTCTTATTTAGAACTCTGTGCAGCTCAAGTTTCTATTTAATAGAACAAAATGGTTAGAAATTTACCTCATCATTAAAATTTTCAAGCACAGAGTTTGGTAAACTCATGTGCAATAATAAATTTGGATTTAAAGCACCAGTTAACAGGAATTTATCACTCTTAAAAATATAGGACCTAATTCTGCCCTCAAACACACCTGTGAACCTCATTGATTTCACAGCACTGATGAAAATGATTGTCTCAATGATGACACTATCGTATCATTAGTGATGAATTCTGTCTGCAGTTGATTTCAGTGCAGTTACATAGTGGTAGCTAACGGTAGAATAATCTGCACCTGCCAAATTGCCCTGGTATGGAGGGAGCCCCTTGAAAGCAGGTCATGGTATCCAGTCCTAAATGGATCTACTTTCTAACCCCCTATCAATGAGGGTCACAGAGGAGCTGCAGCTGTTATTCCAGCTCCTAGGCTAGTGTAGCAGCAGTGGACAGGTGATAATGCAGCTATGCAGCCCTTCCAGCAGCTGTGGGGAAGGATTTCATTCATCCAAACAGGAGATTCTTGCCTAAAGTCTGATTTCTTAGACCAAAATTTTCAAACCTCAGTGCTAGGCACTTGGATCCATACTGAAGCCCCTAAAAGAAGGGGCCTGATCTTCAAAGATACTGTTCACCTGCAGCTCTCATTGCCTGTGATAAGAGCTGAGGGCACAGAACCTCTGAATATCAGGCCACTTTTTACAAAAGCCAAAATATGGAATTAGGCGCCTACCTACAGCCACTGTAGTTTGAACATTTTGAGCTTTTGTTTTTATGCAGCAGCGAGGAAACTGAATTTATTATAATCAATCATGTTTACTCCAGCAGTGCCTAATGGCCAGCCAAGAATGGGGGCCGATTGTGCTAGGCTCTGCACAAACCCAGAGTAGTAGATGGTCCTTGCCCTGAAGATCTTACAATCTGAATAGACCAGACAGACATCGGGTGGGGGAAGAGGTAGACCACACGAGCAAAGCGAACAGTGTGATGGCAGCAAGTGGTATATTAGTTGCATAGTTGTGTGTGTGTGTGTGTGTGTGTGTTCATTCTTAGGTGGGGATAAACTGGAAAGGGAGGTGAAGGGGACAGGGCAGGGAAGAAGAGGGTAAGAGAGACAGGTGTGCAGTGAAGCAGAGGTAAAAAGACTGTGAGGGAAGGGGTGGATTGGAGCAAACAGCCAATCAGCACAGGATGAAGAAAGTCCAGTTAACTTTATAGGAAGTTCTCTGAATGCCCAGTGGTCCCTTCCTTGACCGCTCCTGTTCCTACCAGCTGGAGTCTGTGGCTGGCTCATCTATGCAGTTTTTTCCCCAAAGCCTGATGGGAGGGGGAGGTCATAGCAGTCCTAGAGAGAGAGAGTGTAAGGTGGGGAATGAGACAACAAAACCATGGGAGTAGTATGTACAGTAATTCATAGAGGGATGAGTTACCACCTTTTACAAGCTCAGAACATACCTATGCCATACTTTAGCCTCTTATGTGTAATATTTAAAGATTTCTTAATATCAGAACCCTCTCACAGGGTTAAAGAGTGGAATGTCAGTATTTTTAACTCTATTCACACATTTAAACATATCATACTTTGAATTTTTTTTGTGATCTCTTTTTTCTTTTTTAAAAAATGAGTGTCCAAGTGGATAAATTTTTAAATATAAAATAGATAGGTGTCTGGAATGTCACGGATGAGAGTTAAAATGCAATGTTGACAAATATAGCAGAATCTTGCAAATTCACATTCAAGACTGGAAGGCCTATTGAGAATTTCCAAATATTGCAAATTATTTAACAGAAGCAACCAAGTATACTGAATCACAAAATTTAATTTTTCATTTGTTTTGATATAGGCAGTTTAGTTTTTTTTTTTATGTAGGCAATAGGTCCTGATATAGTAATAAATGTTCTGGAGACCATTTTGTAAATGTAATGAAGTCTTAGCAATAAGGAACCTTACTACAGATTTGACTATAAAATCTTTGCAGAGATGTAGGACAAGACTTAATCTCAGCTATTGTTATCTCTCTAATATATGTATCAATGGTATGCCCATTACCATGTGAACTATGTTCTAATAAAATTATATATAGCAAACCCCAGTTCACTGGGATTTTGGAGTGGGGTATTTGATGGAGCGATCAGGTTTGTGGATTAGAGGAATGTGAACGAGCAAGGCTCTACAGAATTCTGAAATAAGACCAGATTCTGAATAAACTGAGTTTGGTTTGTTTTCACCCCTCCCCACTTGGGACGTAATCCAAAACCCACTGAACTCAATGGGAGTCTTTCCATTGACTTGAATGGACATTGGATCACTCTCTCAGAGGAAATGTTATCATAGTGTTTCTTTCATGAAAACATTTGGTTCCATTTGTCAGATGTAAACCAACAGTGACTTTGTTAAAAACATGGTTCATTATAACTCAGAAGTCCACAAATCAACAGCTTGGCTCAAACTCAACTAGCCCGCCAATACCAGGCTCCTGGAACTTTCAGGATAGCTGATTCTATTCTTAATGAACAAAACAAAATACTCATCTCTTGGGATATCCTTGGGGGGTAGGCCTCATTATCTCTCTTATGTAAGCCCAAGCTCACTGCAGTAACAATGTCACCTTTTGACATGAAGCCATTCTTAACAAGCAGAAAAGATGTAACCAACATGAAATACTTCACTGAGCCTACATACTGTGCATGGCTGAAAGACAGGCAGGCTGTTCTCCTGGCTCCTCCAGTCAAACAACAATAAAATTAACAATTGTGTAAAATCTTGGCAAAATGATTGAATACATTACTGACACTGCTGGAGTTGGCCCCACTTACCCCAAAGCTGAATTTGGCCCAGACTGTTTTCAGGAGACAAGAGACGTAGAAATATCCAAGGAAGTATATAGAACATGTTTGCAGGTGGCACCATATTCCATATTACTGAATTACTTTTCAACCTTCTATGATGAGGTGTCAAAATATTATACAGGTAACCAGATGATCATAAGAATATTTTTATTTCTATACAACCTCCCCAACCAGCTGCTGAGAATGTGATGCAGCACAATCCAAATACCTTTCTGAAATCACACAAAGGGTGGGATTTTCAAAAGTGTGCCATGCTGGCCTACCTCTACTCCCGCTGCAGTCGTATGGGAGGATCAGGTTTCACTACCAAGGCTCCCCAAGCAAAGACATAATCGCCTCCTGAACTAAGAAGCAATGGTAGAATCTCTATAAGACAGGTCAAATGTAAGCATAGGTAAGTAGCAGAGCAATGTTCAAAGATATTGAATAGAGTCAGGATCTACAGCCTTAAAGGCTTCAAAAATACAGTATCACCTTACTATCACTTTCCACCTTAGAGGTAGCTAAAGTAAAGACATTCTGTAAGTAGGCAGGCACAATCTGTTAATGATTTCTCAAATCATTATGAACAAGCTGTGTGTGAGCAATGGAAATGCCCTGCTATAAGTGCTGCTTCATGTCTTGCTAAGGGAGAATTATTAGAATCAAACTTTACTGTCACTAGAACATGAGTTTTATCCAGTCAAACTTCATGACCCATATTGTTTCCAAAGCAGATAGCAATGTCACCCTACTATACCATATCATCATATGAATTTCTTAAATACAGCTACAATCCTCTACACCATAACAAATGTTGCTTTTAAGATGGATAAATGGAAGAGAAAATGAAAGGCATATGGATTGTAAATGACACCATATGCCAGACTTTGCTTCTCCAATAAAAAGAAGGAATAATTTCATCCAGCCACTATATAAAAATAAACAACAAAGAGCAGTCTGGCTTGCATGCTTACTTTGTTGTTCCCAGGAATGGTGGTTGGGAAGCTTCATTAGATTCTGTATTTTCTCTTTTTTAAATTGACCATGACAGACTTCTAAGTTGGATCAGCACACATTAACATTCTACATTCACTTTTAAAAGTTATCTCTGGGGGTAAATGACTTGCCTCTCTGTGATAGTAGGTGGCAATGCTAATAGACCATCATATGATTTTAATGATACTCTCCATCAAATGCATGTAAAATTCCTCATGTCAAATGATTCCAAGCCAACAATTACTTAGAAATTTGTCTTTCCTTATGGAAACATACGATTCCAAAAGGAATGGGTTATTGTTCATGCACACAGATAAAAAGTCTATTTTTCTTTCACAGCACAAATACTCTGAATTGTTACTCTTGTTTAAGAAAAACTTTCTGCAATTAAGTAGTTACAGTAGTTCTGGAGCTACTGGTATATTTCAACATTCAGGGCCTGATTCTGATCTCACTTACACTAGTACAAATCAGTGCTAAATCCAATGAAGTCAGTGGAGTTACACCGTGTAAAGTACTTTAACTTTGTTCCTAATTTTTGGTCTACTTTTCTTCTTCCCCCTCATCTATCTGATGTTGTTGTCCTTGGATAAGCCTCTGAAATATAAAACCACGGAGTAACGTAAGTTTTTTAAAGTTCTGCATTCGATTAAGATCTTTGTTTTATTCTATGATATCTTATAGCTATGTTTTTAAAGGGGTATCAACTCCGCCTCTAATTTGGCACCTATAATTGTGTAAGGCATAGCACAAAGAACTGCAGGTGCATATGGCAACATTTACAACCTGATCCACAGCCCAGTGAAGTCAAGGGGACTTCAATGGAAAGTGCACCAAGCCCTGGGACAGCTAATTGTGATTCAGTGTGCATTCAGTCAAGGAGCTAGATGTTTACGTACTTTCAGAAATAGAAGCTCTTTTATTCTAAAATGAGGCCCTTGCTGAGCATTTACAAAGTGCAGCCTGATGCTTTATTATCCTTTTATTCCTTTATTTATTATTATCCTATTCCTTTATCGTTATTTATTCTCTACATTGTGGACTGAAGGCCAAATTCTGCCCTATATTGAAAAGGATTAAATCCTGAACAACTCTACTGAAGCCCTATGGCAACTTCGTGATTTGCCCTGGGTCTGCATTGGTGTAACATAATATTTGGCACTGAGTCCACGTGGTCACTTTTGAAATGTTAAAACTTTGTTTTTTCAATTTTTTATATGCTCTGGTGAGGGTCAAACACACATACACAAGCAAATATTAGAAAAGCAATATATGTGTCTCTCTCTCACTCTCCCCAGGGGTTTCTTCCACTCAGCAAAGTGCGTTCTTTCAGTTTAGAATTTTGTGGGAAAAGATTGGAAAATATTTCATTGACATTTTAATGAAAAATGTCTCCTGCTTTTCAACCAATTGTACCAGACATGGAATAGGGTAGGAATATCATAACATTTCAGTGAGTGGAATACTTTTGAGCCTTCCTGGTATTACTAACTTATCAAGTAAACAAGCATGATCTAGATCAATAATTATTAAACTCTGCTATCAGACAGTTTGTGAAGCCTCCCCTCCTTCTACTGCTTCATTATAATTCCCATAATACAAATGACAACGGGCATTATTATTCCCCTTTAGTTATTCTTGGATTACTTTCCAACACATGCATGTTATTTCACATGGACTTACTTTCTATTCCCAGTTGTATTCTCCAGTGACTTTAATAAACTCTTTGCAAGAGCGAGCGCCAAGACTTTTAAAGGTGTTTAGGCGTTGCTGAACTCAGCACTGCAATGCCTGAGGATTCTAAAACCCATTTTCAAAAGCGATTTAGGCACTTAGGAGCCTCTATCCCATCAATGTCAATGAGATTTAGGCTCCTAAATGCCTAAATCGCTTTTGAAAATGAGCTTTAGGATCCTCAATCAGTTAGGCATTGCAATACTGAGCACAGCAGCAACCCCTAAATACCTTTACAAATCTGGGCCTCAGATCTATTTTTTGACCAAGCATTTATCACCAGGTGAGTTGCATAAATTTCTCACAGCTTTCCTTAAAAATGATTCAGTTCCATGGGGCTCCTCTCTTTTTTTCACTATTTAACTCTCTCCAGAATGCCAATTAATTGCTTCTTGAATGACCCCAACATTTTGGTTTCCACTCATCATCATGCCTCCGAGGCCATTCCTCACATTTATGAGCTTGATGACATCTGTGTTGAATTTTATCATAGAAGTAGTTTCCCCTTCTGTCCTCTTGACCTGTCACATTCCACATAATGGTATTTATACAGCTCTCAGTAAAAATAGCAGCTAGTACCTTCGCTGTAAACTACACTAAATATCATTTGAACTCTCCTCAGTGGGACAAATACTGGAACAGTCAAAGTACTTTGTTACGAGGTGTATTAGAAAGAGGTTAGTGGAGCCGGTAGTGGAGAGTTAGAAAAACTTATTTAGACATTTGAAAATACTTTCTCCCTATTTATTTTGTCCATTTGGCAGATACTAACTTGTGGGGAAAGGGGCAATTTCAGTAACTGTTCCTGTAGGCTTTTCTGGTTATCTTTTGGACTAAACTCAGTTGATAAAACATACCACCTCACTTTTAACCAGAACTTTTGGTTAAATGAAGCTTAGTTACATCCCCTGGCAGGGCCAGATTAAGGCAGCCCCAGCTCAGGTGTCACCAATACAGCGATGTCTGCCTCAGTCTGAAGCAATAGCTCTAAGAGGTGTAAACTTCCCCAGGCATCTCAATTGGATATTTACTCTAAGACCCACTACTCTGGGGTACCACTCAAGCAGAGGGCTCTATGAGGTAGGAAGGCAAGGGGTCCCAAAACCCAAGCTGATAAAGATAAACTGCTGGGGTAAATGCTAGAAGAACCCCTTGTTGCCACCACCATCTCTTTAGGGAAAAGAATGAACTTCTACTGCCACTCCTGGTGTGTGCGTGGGGGGGGGGGTGAGGGACCCCACATCACTATCTCAGTCTGTTTGGAGAGAAGAGAGCTCCTGTGCCACCACCTCTTCAAAAGAGGGCAGGGCTAAGACACAGAGCCCCGTACCATGTCTGTGCCTCTGGCCCCAGCTTGCCTTAATCTGGCCCTGTCTCCTGGACTTGCACTGTCCCTCTTCACAGTGTTCTGGGTTCCCCAACCCCAGTAGATCAATAAGAAACTACAAGCAACTTCTCCAGAGCTAACCAGCAGGCTTCACAGGCCCTACTCCAGATTCTCCAAAGTCAGCTGGCTTCAAAGGCTTCACTCTGAGCCCCCAGAACCAGAGCATAGTGAAAATAAGGCAAACTGGCTTCAGAGACTGGCTGGCTTTAAAGGGTCTGTGCCACATTCACCCTGCCCTGTCCCTGGAAGATTCCAGCCAGCAGGTCATGAAGAAACAGACCACTGATGGTTATTCGTTACTGTGTTCTAGGTTTGGGGGACCCAAAGAACAGACTTAGGATCTAGGGGTGAAATCCTGGCTCCATTGAAGTCACTGGCAAAATGCCCCATTAATTTCAGTGAAGGCAGGATTTCACTCCTAGATGTCAGGAGTGAGATCCCTTAAAATCAGGAGAGGTGGTAAGCAGGTTTTGAGGATTGCACATGAGGTTGATGGGACCCAGACTACAGACTTCAGAACCTGCTGAGGCAGCTCCCCCAGTGTTCTGGAGGCTTGAGACCTCCCCGGAGACAGGGCTGCCCCCTAGTGCTTTTTGCGGTATTATTGTAGCTACGTTTGTCCCATTTAAACCCAAGAAAACAAAAAAAATCCAGTTCTTTAACTTTGAGAGGGAACCCGACCGGAAGATTGGTCAGCAATGCTGTTGGAAGCATATGGTAAGAATTTTACCTTAAACCAAGCATAGTTTGTAAAGTTTTAGCAGTAGAAAGCATTTTATCTTTATTTTTCTTGTAACCATTTCTGATTTTAATGCCTTAATACTTGTACTCACTTAAAACCTATTTTTTGTAGTTAAATACACTTTTTTTGTTCTTTAATCAAAATTAATCCAGTGTCATGAACTGTGTGAGTAACTCCATTTAAGAAGGCAAGTTGTTGTATATTATTCTCTTACAGGGACAATGGACCTTTGTTATCTGAACTGTTCAGGAGAGGGTTGGACAGTGTAATACAGAATACACATTTCTGGAGGGAAAGTCCAGGTCTGGGAGTGTGTTGGGGTTGCCCTGCATGTGGTAACTGAGGCTGGTAGAAGCCAGAATGTGATTGAGTGTCTGTGTACAGCTGCAGCCTGCCAGCATGCTCCAGAGTGTGATGTACATGGTGGAAGGCTGTTTGTGAGCAGCCCAGGTGGGAGCTACAGCAGCAAGGCATTGTAAGGCACCCAAGGTTCAGGGCAGAGGTGACACAGACCTTCTCTGGTGTGGATTGCACCCCAAAAGGTCATAGGGAGCTAATATCTTTTACTGGACCAACTTCTGTTGGTGAAAGAGACACACTTTTGAGCTACACGAGTGCTTTTGTTTATCATCTTAGACCAAAAGGGCTAGATTGTGACTAGCCCTGCGAGACCTCATTTTGTCCCTCAGATGCCGTGATAAGATGGGAGATGTTATAAGAGAACTCTGTCTGTACAGATGTGAAGAGTTACTAGCTAAGGTGCCAATAGAAGGCATTCATGAATATGTAGCATAGTTTCTAGGTTTTGTAGGATAGATCAAACTTGTTGGTTTCCACTGCAAATGTCTTCCTTTGTGGTGCTCTTTACATCAGCTCTTCATATGGTGCAGGGGTTGATCCCATTACACACTCTCTGAATCCAGGGCTGTGAGGCAAGGGCTAACATCAGTAGAGATGTATTTATTAATCAGGTGATCTTGTTAGCTAGTCTACCTAAGAAAGGGTGAGGAGGAATGAGGGAAGGGTCATGGAGTCCCCCCCACCCCCTCTCCAGTGACCAGTGATGCTAAGATGGCATTGGAAGAGCACAGGTTGCCCGCTTGCAAATCCTGCATCCTGGCCTGTGCTCCCTCAGCACTCATGGTGATGCATCTGCAAGCTAAGGTCAAAGAGTCACAGTTCAGCCCTTTCAGCCAACCAGCCTCAGCATGCATCAGCCTCCCTGACTGATTTCAGCCAAGCTCTGGAAATGGAGTTACTTCTGGTAACTGCTTTGCCTAGAGAAAACAAAGCACCTTTTTTTGTGACCCGCAGAAATAGCAGTAGCTGTTTCTGATTTGATTTCTCTATGATGGAAAGGTGAGGGACAGTACTGTAGGTCATGTTTTGTGCATTAAATCCTTCCTAGTGTCCCTTTCATCAAAGTATACGAAATGGGGAGCACTGCTCTCAGTCTGTGAGCAACAAGTGAAGAGAAGGTGTGTAGCTGGTTTGTTTTTTGTTTTAAAAGCTGGACATATTGAATCATGTAAAACAGTCCAACAACTGTGCAGAGCTAATCACTGGGCCATTTAAAAAAATTGCTGGATGCATCAAATTATGTAAAATAAGAATGGTCACATTGGGTCAGACCAATGATCCATCTAGCCCAATATCCTGTCTTCTGACAGTGGCAAACACCAGGAGCTTGAGAAGGAATGAACAGAACAGGGCAGTTATTGAGTGATACATCTCCTGTTGTCCACTCCCAGCTTCTGGCAGTCAGCGATTAGGGACAACCAGAGCATGGGGTTGCATCCCTGACCATCTTGGCTATTAGCCATTGATGGACCTATCCTCCATGAACTTATCTAATTCTTTCTTGAACCCTGTTATAGTTTTGGCCTTCACAGTGTCCCCTGGCAATGAGTTCCACAGGTTGACTCTCTGTTGTGGGAAGAACTACTTCATTTCTTTGTTTTAAACCTGCTGCCTGTTAATTTCACTGGGTGAATCCTGGGTCTCGTGTTATGTGAAGGAGTAAATAACACTTCCTTATTCCGATTCTCCACACCAGTCATGATTTTATAGACCTCTATCATATCCTGAGATGTTTCCTGGGATGACCATTTTAGTATGAGATACTATGACCTGTGGCACTATATTCAGAATGCAAACTTCAGTAGACACGTCCAAGACAGTTAGACGCCAAAAATCCAGCTACAGGTAACGTTAACTTAGTTTCTCAGGAAGAAGAGTTTTTTTTAAACTTTTGCATTATCCAATTACAGCACCCAATGAGTGTAACTACATTTTCTAGGTCCTTCTCAACCTTCTCCCTTAGTCTCTTCTCCTAGACTTGGATACAATATAGGGTGACCAGATGTCCCAATTTTATCGGGACAGTCCTGATATTTGGGGCTTTTTTTTATATAGGCTCCTATTACCTCCCACCCCCTGTTCCGATTATTCACACTTGCTGTCTGGTCACCTTAATACCATACCATTTCCACATAACTCCTGAAATCTAGAATAACCCTCTCTTCTCAGGTGCCAAGCAACCTCTTGCTAGTCTATTCAGATTATTATACTGAGCCCAGCACCTTGGTATCCAAACACTTTCCAGCAGTGCACTAAGTAATATGATTAGCTACAAATCACACCTAAAACACACTTTCATCTTTCAACACTGATCTCTGCTTTGGTGCTGTCCATCTCTATTTCTGCATTTGATCTTGTAAGCTGCACATTGTTAGATTGTAAGCTTCTATGGGTAGGGATATTGTCTATTATATTACATGTTTGTCAAACATTCTGTACACCTGTAAGGCTCTTGAAATGAAATAATCCAGTGGCCAATTCATGTGTGTTGATACAAACCTTATGCCTTTCTCTTCTGTTGATGTCCCCACATGAAGAACTATTCACATACTTAGAAGCACAGTGACAAATTCAAGTCTGGGGTAATTCCACTGAAGTTAGGTCCATACTTTTTATTTTATTTCAAGCAAAGGCTTTTCAAGCTCTCAAGTGAAAGTCACAGGGATTATTTTCGCTCCACACTAGAAAATCTGAGCAATGCCTTCTGTCAACTGAGCTAATACACATGTTATCTGGAGGAAGGTATGGTGAAGCCTCTTCTTGAGATATGAAAAGTTAAAATAAATACTTGAAAATCTGTGTATTAACTAACTTCTGATAGGAGAAGGGACAAAAGTCTTAGAAAACAGGAGTGCCCCAAACACTGAGCAACGTTTAAGTGTATGAGCAGAATCACTTCTAGAATTCAAAACTACAGCCTAGATAAAGAGAGTTTGCTAAGTGGTGATCTTCACCACTGCTTCTCTAAGACCTTCCCAAGAAGTTACTTCTGGACCCACAGGAAGCTCTGTGCTCTACCAGGGAAATCTGATTTGTTGGGGTTGGGGAGAAATCATGTCAGCTCATGTCGAATGTGTTAAGGGATATACAGGAATAAAGCACTGTTGGAACAAATCCTTATGGGTTATGGGCACCTGCTGTCATTGTTGCTTCTGATACTTTTGAATGATGTGTTTCCAGCTTAAGTGAAAATTCAGGTGATCAGGTTTTGAAAGTACCAGACTGAGATTCCTGCCTTAAGATTTTGTAAGGGAAGGGAGTACACACTGGAGGGTTTAAGCAGCTGTGGAACGTCCAGTTAAGAGACCACTTGAAAGGATTTTGACCGCTGGGAAGTTGCAAAGTTGTAGGAGCTATGTGGTGGCAGGTATTGGTAAAGGTCACGGGTCACTAAATGGAGGGGATGGGATAGAGGAATATGTCCATTTCTCCTTCCCCCTGCTCTGAAAGACCTTGTCACTTTTGCTCATCCTGACTTTCTTCCTCCTTTCCCCTTCATCCTATTCTCCTGGCTTCCCACATGACTATGCCACTAATGTTCTTGCAGTGACCTCCAATATCCTCTTGACCACCCTACTGTTCATTTTGGGGCACAGCTGTTCTTGTGTCGACCTCAATGCACTACCTAAGGTATTTATGTGGCATCCATTACCATTCTTTCAGAGCACCTCCACAATCTCTAATGTACTTATCCTCACAACAATCCTGGGAAATAGGGAAGTACTATTTATCCCCATTTTACATATGGGAAACTGAGGCACAGAGAGGCCCACGATTTTACAGAAAGTCTGTGGCAGATTAAGATCTTGAACCCAGGTCTCAGGCTAGAGCCTTCACCACAACGCTAACTTTCCTCTGTCTAGCTGCCTGTCAGTATGCAAAGTGAATCTGGACACTACTGCATGAGGGATTCTGGGATTTTTCCAATCCAGAAAACAGCCTATATTCATACTGTGGTAGCACAGAAATTCACTGTTCATGAAGAGAGAAAGGTGTGCACAGCACAGAGACAGCTGATCTTTGAAGTCACCATTGCTGCAGTTGTGGTAAGAGAGGTGCAGTGGAGCTTGTTGAAAGGGGAGGGAAAATAGGTGGGCAGCTGCAAAGGGAAGGATGTAGCACTTCCATCTCTTCTCCCATGGGAGTGGCTGAAGGGTTTCCAAGGGTATCTGAAATGGATGGCTATCAGTAGCCAGATTTCCAGTCACCCAATCCTAGACAAAACCCATGGTTTCAGTAGAACAATCCAAGACACCAAGATATGGTCATCCTAGTGAAAAAACATCCCATTGACGAGCCTATCAGCCTTATGTGGCACAGAAGCAAGACAGCTCGCTTATACTCTATGCTCCTCCTTTTATTATAGTGTAATCAGAATCATTCATTCCTGGGTTATCCATATGCAGGGGTATCTACACACTGTGCGCATATCCATGTTCTTCAAGAAAGTACCATATGGGATATATTTTGCCCTAAGAAGTTTACACACATTTTATGTTGTGGTCAACAAAAACATAATTTAAATTCTGTATAACTGGAGTATTGTAGAGCCAGATGTTTCCACCCTCACAAACATCAAATAGTACCTTACTCCAGAAACAGCCACACTGAAATCAATGGGACTGTTCACAGCATATGGTATTATTATTTAGAGATTTTTAAGACCAGAAGGGACCATTAAATCATCTAATCTGACCTCCTGTCTAACAAAGGCCATAGAATTTAATCCAGTTACTCTGTTGAACCCAATAACTTGTTTTTGGCTAAAGCATATCTTCCAGAAAGACATCCTGTCTTGATCTGAAGACATGAAGGAATGGAAAATCCTCCACCACCCTTAGTAGTTTGTTTCAATAGTTAATTACCTTCATTGTTAAAAATGTATGCCTTCTTTCTAATTCATCTTGAGTAAGGGTGACAGAATCCAGCCCATAATCTACTGTGTGCTACTTACATCTAATGATGTTCTTTGTTAATTTGTGTGTATAATATACATTAAAAGTTATATTTAAAAAGCTCAGGAAAGGACAAGACCCAAATCAAGTGTTGTTTTTTGGGAATTTGTTGTACTTTCCGTTATTTGTAACTTGTACTGCTTTGTTGAAATATCCTCCTCAGTGTTTCTTTCCCATTTTACATATTTAACACACCCCCACCCCAAATTCAACAAATTCCTGTTTTACTGACACAAAATCAACCAAAGATATGTTTTTTAAAAAAATCTGACTAATGCTCAAATAGCTTTATAGAGAGTAAAACACAGATGAATTTGAATGATCTCTTGTTATGACATGCAGAAATAATATAGGTCAAATAACTGCCAGATTTTGAACTGAGCAGTTTATGGAATATCTGAAATATTAAAAAGTTGTCCCCTGTGTAATGTGCATGAGTGAGTTTCTGTGAATGTATTTCGAATGAGTCACATAAGTCATCTATCTTATACATATGTCCTTACTCAACAAGTTTCTTCAAGAACTTTAGTTGATGATTTCCCAGGAAATTACAATAGTCTGAATGAATTGTGAAATAATGACTTGCTTAAAACATCACTATATAGGGCTTTTCATTAGTATGGCACTAAGAGGAAACTGAACAAAATGTTTTAAAAATATTCACTCTATTCAAAGAAGACATAGACTCGCATTTAATTCTGTAGGCAAACATACAAGTCAGATTGTTCACTCTCAAACTCCCATTGTCATTTACTGAAACAGTAAGACATACGAATAACTTTGACAATGAGAAGTGTTTCAAACAGCAAAGCTGGACTTTGGAGTATTTTTTCTCAAATTTCTGCAAAAAGACAAACTTGGCAAAAAGTGTCGTTCGCAGGTCAATACTGCTTTTCAACTCCGTGGCCACAGAATAAATAAAGACAGCTGGAAAGGCATCTGATGCACAAATGTCAGCGCACGAGACCTGCTTTGTGTCTTACTATGCAATGATATTTTAAGTGATCAGAAATGAAAGCTTATCAGATTTATTGACTGAACTGAGTCATTCAGCTATTTTTTACAATCTTTTAGCCTGACTATGACGCCTTACTCCCACTGGTGATCAATACACCTATTGAAGTAAGTGGGGTTCAGCTATATTTTACAATCTTTTAGCCTGACTATGACGCCTTACTCCAACTGGTGATCAATACACCTATTGAAGTAAGTGGGACTATTTACATGAGTAACTGCTCATCAATGGGAGTAAGAGGCTCACAATTAGAGCTGTAAACTCATGCAAAAAAAAACAAACAAAAAAAACCCAATATTTTTCAGGGCACTAAAATTATTCAGTGAATTTGAACTTAATCCAGCTAATAGTTTTGGCAAACAAACAAACAAAAACTGAATTTTTTTTGAAGTCTTGAAATATTTTCAAAATGAGTTCTGTTGATGTTTTGTTTAGATACAGTTGTTTTAACATGAAATTTCAATTCAAATTGACATTTGAAACATTTCATTCAGCCTGAATAAGGGGTTGGGGTTTTTTTGCAGCAAGAAAAAGGGAAGAAAAAAATCAGTTTGGGTCTGAAATGAACTGTTTGTTAGGGTCCCCCTCCCGCTCCAGGTTTGGCCACTGAACCGAAAAAATCAATTGTTCACTCAGCTCTATTCACAATCTGGCCTTTAAGAATTTTAATTTGAAAAGGAGTAATTCACCGAGACCAATCCTGCAGGGTAGGGAGCTTCCACCAGAACCTCACAGGATCAGACCCTATATCATTATTGGCTATCAAATGCTTGAAAACAATTATCTGTAGACCTGGCTTGACATGAATAATTGGACATAGCAAAGGCCTCACTTCTTGGAAGACAGGATTAGGGACGTAAATGATGAGAACTCAATGTCCGTGCTAACTAAGATAGGCAAATGGGTCAATAAGCTGAGTGACAGAATGTCTGAACTAGTTAAGATAAGGGGAGGGAACATCCAGGGAACCATTTACAAAGAAAAAAATAATAATGGACAAGGTAAGTCCAGAATTCAAAGATGAGCTAAAGAGTAAGCCATGCATGGAAAGTCTGTGGACAGAACATGCAGTACAGGGATTGGTTCCTACAAAGTAACCAAATCAATCCAAAACGTGTGATGCAATATATACTAAATGCAATGATATGTGTAAACATATATAAATGAAGAGTAATTGAGCAACGTATAGTGTATGAGCAGAATCATTATTTGATATTGCTGCAATGGTCTTAAAAATAATTTTCGTTACTTCCTCCCTTAAGTACCACCACATTTCCCTTATCACTGCCAGCTATAACTCCTCCCAAAGTGGTACACTTCCTATGTTGTGAAATTCTTTGTAGCAATTCCTCTCTCATTAGAGATAATGTCCTTTGCCAGGATTTTCAAAAATTGACTTCTAAAGTTAGACTCCTAAATCCACACGGCTCCTGAATAAGTGACCTGATTTTAAAAAGTCCTAAGCATACAGTAGAACCACAGACTTCACTGGGAGTTGGAGCATGCTCAGGACTTTTGAAAATCAGATCACTTATTCTGCTGCCTATATACGGAGTTAGAAGTCTGTCTTGGACTCCTGTTTTGAAAATCTTGGCACTTGTCTTCAGGATTCCCTTAACCCTTCCAGATGCCTCCTTGACTCTCCCTTCTGATGTTTCCCAGCTCTCTCCAAGACTACTGCTGTACTTTCTGATCTTCCTCACTATTGCTGAATGGTTGTCTGGTTCTTCATGTTTGATTAGGGAATCACAAAGTAGAGTGGGGAAAGCCCTACCAAATCTACTCCAGTCCCTTGCCAACTCCAGATTGTTCATATTCTTCAGTGTTTTGCTCAATGCAATATAAATGACTCAAATGACTGGGCTTCCAGCACTTCCCTAGCAAAATTTTTCCACCTTTTAAAAGGCCTTGATGTCTCCTACTCTGCAATTTGTTATTTAGTCCTTTAACCATTTAACTGCTTTACAGCCCTTCTGAATGGTGGCAATCCTCCTCTCATCATATTGGTGTATTTTGGAGGTGCAAAATGGAATAGATACTGGTACCATCCCTCCTTCCTAGATTCATAGGTTTTAAGGCCAGAAGGGACCATTCTGATCATCTAGTCAGACCTCCTGCATAACACAGGCTATAGAATTTTGCCAAGTGCTTTCTGCATTAAGTCCTGTTTGAACTAGAGCAGGCCTTCTAGAATGGCATCCAATTTTGATATAAAATTGATTGAAAGTAAGTTTAGCGGTGGCAGCCTACAGTGACGGTAGAGGACTTCTGATATCCTGATTTTACTGAAGTTCCCTGCAGGTACTTGTATATTAGCTCATTACTAATTGAGTATATTTAGCATAATTGTATACTCCCGTCACTCATCACACCGTGACACATGTCTCCACTTATCCAGATATAAGATTAATACAGAAACTAGTTTTACCTGCTTCCTAATGTGGTGTAGTTTTCCAGTTGTCGGATCAGAAGCTTGGCTATGGCAGTGAAACTGTTACTCATACGGTAGATATCTTTGCTCTGGTTGCCCAGAATATTTGAGAAGGTATCGGTGATGTTCTTAATCTCCAGCAGAAGAATATGGTGAAACGAGTGTTCCATGTTGGCCAGCTGATTTACCAAATAGATCAGACACATCCTGGCTCTCTCCTATCCATTAAGAGAAGATAAATCCATTTTAAAATGAATGCCGTTAATATTTGTTTAAAACTAAAGCCAATTATGTGTATGTTCCTGAGAAAAGCACAAAGGAAACGTGCAGTGGTTGTTTCCTGGATTACTGAGAAAAGGACAATTGCATCAACTGATGACATTATTCTTACATACAATTCCTTTTATTCTATATTATCTATGGTGGCCTGACACCAATACACCTGACTTACAATTTACAGCTGTAGAGAAAGACGTGAAGGACAAACTCCTGAAACATTGTCTTCAGAGTGGCAGCCTGGCCCAGTGGGTGGGGCACAGGAATAAGAATCAGGAGACATGGGCTCTATCACTGACTTTGTCACTGGACTGCTGTGTGAACTTGGGAAGATCTGTTTACCTTTCTGTCCTGTGTTTCCCCTCCCCCCTGTTGTTCGTTATGCTGTAACATCTTCAGGGCAGGAATTATTTCTCATGATGGGCCTGGTTCTCATTTACACTAAAGCCCCTCTGGCAGCATAAAGATTTATACCTACTTTAAGGCCCCTTTACACTACCAGAGTGCTGTAAACGGCTTTAGAGAATGAGGGCCAAAAAGACATTCACTTAAAAAATCTTCCCATAAATAACTTTAAGGAAATGCACAATTTAGGTGAAAAAGTCCTATATACAGTTAAACAGCTGGTAGTTCATTTGCATAACTGTAGAACAACATTTAAAACGATTGTAGAGTGCAACCAGCAGCTTAACAGCATAAAGAGCATTATCACTTTAGTTATGCATTTCCTTAAAGTTTTTCCATGTGAATGTCTGTTTGTTTTTTAGTTGTTGTTTTTTTTTTTAAAGGATTATTAAAGTGTCTCCCACCTAATTTTACTGGGCTCAGAGCTGATCGGGGCTATTGCATTTGTACACTTTAGCAGTGTCTAAACTAACCAGTCTCACCCTGTATGAGGGTTCTATCAATCACTGCTATCATCTTGAGCCTGCTCTTGCTTCCACTAAGCCAGTGCGAGTTTGGGCATTCAATTCAGTAGACACTGTTGCAGATTCTAATGTAATTCCTCCGGTAATGCCGATATTATAGGTTTTTTTTCTGAAAGATATTCTGGGATCTCCTCCTTGCAATTGGTAATATCTCCAAGTGTAATAAAAACTACCTATATAAATGTTGTTCTTAGAGAGATATATGTTAGGATCTTCTATATATCTATAGATATAGATATAGATATAGATGTATGTATTAGTTCTGAAAGTGTGTGTGTGTATGTCTATTTATATCAGATCCTAAAGTATATCTCCATGAGATGTACCAAGATTTCTCTGTTTTGTTAGGATTGCTCCATTAACTGTAATACATTCAAACTCCACATTCATCAAAACATTAGAAGGACAGGTATTGAGAAGAGTGCACTGGAGCCACAAATTGCATAAGTACTAGCCAGGTCCAATGAAACAGACTCAAGACCAGAGATTCAGTTGGTATAAATGGGTGTAGTTCCATTGAAATCACAGTCTATTCTGTACACACTTTATAAGTTGTTATAAAACCAGGAAGAAATTTTGCTTTCAGGATCTATAGTAAATAAAAATAAAAACATTGTACAGAATCCAAAACTTCTTTTTTTGTTTCCTAAAAATTAGCAGGACAATACTCCGTGTGTACTTCAGTGAAATGACATTCTCATGTCTGTTCTTCTTGGGTTATTTAAGAAGGGAAGAAAATAATAATTTCCAATGCAGCTGGAACATGAAAATACTGCATGAAAAATATTTATAAAAGAAAAAGTAGTGGACTCATTTCAAACGGAGCAGTAGCACATATACTGCACAGTGACTACAGATAGGATGAGTTGTTTCTTCTCTTCAAACATCTATTAAAAGCTAACCATAGCAAATCTATCTGTTGAAAAGCTATGGTCTGAGTCGGTGCCTTTTTCCCTTTACTTTATGGGTCTGAGAGATCTTAACTTTTTGGTATATATTCACTAATTTATTTAGAAGACATTCCTCCCTTCAGGAGATAAACAAGGGCTCAATTAACATCTAACACACATTTTTGGTTTCCTAAACAATATTTGCAGCAGACGTAACTGGAATGGAGGTTTCCACCATTTTAATGATATTTTGATCCAGCTGGAATGATTCCAGCAATACTAAAATGCTGCTGTTTGCCCAGAAAGGGGTAGAACAATAAACTGTAGCTAGTAGTATAATACATAATTATTATACAAAGCAAAACTACAGTGGAAAAACTCAGCATGAAAGCAGCCATTATCTTTGCCACAATTTTTAGATTAAAAACTCCCCATAAAATGTATTTAGATGTAAATAACCATTGTTATTTTAAGCTTGATTATTTTGTATATTTATATGCTTTATCAAAAGCATCTCTTGCATTTTATGGTATTACATTACCTGTTGTGGGGGAAGATTGTAAATAAGGAAATCAAGATAGGCAACATTTTAAAAATATTTGTTGTGTGGAATCAAGCAGGATCAGGAGACTAGAAAAGAAACCCTGAGTAACTCCAGATTTACATTGGTGAGCTGAAAACTGTATTGGCTCAAAACACTCAGTATTTGTAGTATTCCTAAAAATGTCCAATTGACTATCCTGCCCAAACTGGAGATGCTTTACTTTTGAAAAATTGCCAATTAAGGGTCAAGTTCTGCCTTCAGATTCATACATGAGCCTCCCACTAACATCAGTGGAATCTGTGGGTGTGAAAGGAGGACAGACTTTAATCTAAGGGGATGTATTAGGCTTTTCTAGCAAGATCTCATTTCTTTAGGGGTTCTACCTAAACTATCTGGGTACTGAATACATTTTAGTACAAGAAGTTATACATACAGCACAAGAAGTTGCTTCAAGAAGCTAGACAGCATTACAGTACTTTCTATCTACCTTTACAGTCTATACCCAAAAAGGGCCAAATCCTGAAATCCTTGTGCACTCATTCAAATAAACCTCGCAGAGGAAGGAACTAGGAGTAAATAAATAAAGACTTCAGGATTTGGATCAGGACAACTAATAGTAAAAATACCTTAAGCAAGCTGCCTTAAACTCCCAATAAACTGTAAACAAATAGCAAAATGCCAACAATACCTTTGTTATTCCAGTTCTCACCTATTTTCTTCATGTGATATTTCTGTGGTTGACCCTCCTCTAAGTTTAACTGACCTATGCAAATGGCATATCTGTAACAAAGCTCCAACTCAAGCTATTTTACATAAAAAAAGATGAAAAATCAGAAAAGAGACATATTTAGAATGACTCTCAGGACACACAATATTTGCATCACCAAGGTGAGCTGCAAGATAAGAAGGGGTCATTAGTATATGTGCATGGGTAGTAGTTTTATTGCTGATACATCTCTGTTGCAAACCATCAAAATAAATTAGGCTATTTCCTTTGGTCAGTTGCTGCAATGCTTATGGCTAAACAGCTATGCTTGCACGAGATTATTACTTCTTTATTTTTATTGGGTGCACTAATTATTCATTTTCTAAATAGTTGACATCTGTTCAGCTTGTATGTTGCCAGCTGTGTGTCTGCTTATTTTATCTTTAGTTGATTTGCTGCACTGTCATAAATAACATCCAAAGGTTATAGATGAGTGGAATTTTTGAAGGATTCAAAGAAATGAATTTTTTTCTTCAAAAAGTCTACCTCCAGCTGAGAGTCAGGCAGCTTCAGGGGCTCTGCAGATACCAAAACAGCGCCACTGCCTCTGCCTGCTCAATGTCAGAACCTCTGAAGAGAGCTAATGCACTATTTTAACAAAACCTTGGGAAGAAAACTGGAGCATGAGTTGAGGACCACCGTGTTATTATGGGAGACCAAAAAAGGTCTCCCTATGAACAACACAAAATATCTCCCCAAAGCTTTCAAAACCTGCTTAACCCCCTAAGAGGGACCTTGTATACAGACCCCAACTCACCCTACATGGCAACATATTACACTGTTACTAAAATACCATTCTAGCCCACTTTTTTTCCTTTTTAAAAATCAGAGCTAAATATTGCATATTAGGTTGCATGCACAAATTATACCAGGCAGAATGATACTACTACGATGCTGTGCCTAACCAGTACTGATGCCCAACACCAAAACTTTCAGGAACAACATTAGTAATTGTATATTTTACTCCCCACTCCCAGAATTCAGGAATGCCCAAACTTCCACTAACAACATGCAATGCACCGTTTGGGAAAAGACCAAGGATTAGATTCTGTACAGTACAGAACTTACATGTCAGGAGGTGAAGGTAGCTTTAAATCACCCTTGCAGCCTCCTGAGTCTAGGCTACTCTCCCTGCTGCAGGCCCCAGACATAATTTAGATAGACTCGGGGGCCTATCTAAGTTAGAGTAACCTCCCTAGGCTGTGAAGCATCTCCATAGTGCTCTGTGCTGCAGCCTCATCTCCAACGCACCTCTCCTGCCCCCAAACCACCCTGGACATGCTGCTTCCAAGCCAGACACACCAGTGGTTGTAGGGGAGTCCTTGAAGGACAGCCTGTAGCTATCCTCCTTACTTCCTGCACCAAGGAATTCTTCCCTAACCAGAAGCTGGGTGTGTAGGACCCCATATGACACTCTGGCCCCTCTTCCCAGCGAAAAGTAGCCAGAGCAGGAATGAGAGTCTGACTCTAAGCATGGACAATTTCAGGCCAAAAAACTGAAGCTGGATGTTTCAGAAGGTTATAAGTGTGTGTAACCAGGCGGAAGATACTGGCAAATTGTTTGGGAGCCTTAACAATGCATCATTTGACCTGAGTACAATATGAAATACATCAGTCTTACCTGAACCTATCGAACAATGTGGTTCAGAGAAGAGTCAGTAAGTAAAGGCAAATAAGCAGGACACACAGCCAGGTCCAAAGAACATTCCTCTTCCTGTCTATACTGTTCCTAACCCAGTTGGCCATTTGGATCAGGACAGACAATTTCCATTACCCAGGACAGCGGCTCTCAAACTTTACCAACCCGAAGACCCCCATTTTGATTTAATTTCTTCACAGACCCCCAAGATCCCTGCTTAGCCCCAGGCCCTGCCCCCATTCTCCCCTTTCCCCCAAGGCCCCACCCCTGCCCCTCCTTTTTTCTTGACTCTTCTCTCCCACGAGCGCGCCCCATTCCCACTCCTCCCATTCCCTCCCAGTGTCTCCTGCATGCCGCTGAACAGCTGTTCCCCAATGTGCAGGAGGCACATGGGAGGGAGGGGGAGGAGGAGGAGGAGGAGTTGATCAGTGGGGCCAAGTTTGAGAAACGCTGATCTAGGACATTTTTTAGAAAGCAAAAAAAGAAGGGAAAAGGAGTTGCTTGACCATGTGGAAAGTTCACCTTTGCTTGTTGCTTCTATAAATGTTTTTCAATATCTAGTGAAAGGTCTGCCAGATGTCACTGGAACAGGACAAACAAGTCAAATGTATGTCATCCCTTCAAATACTCAATGTTCATGGCTACATAGCCAGACTGTAACTAAACACTACACTAAATCAGCATGTTACAGCTAGTTAGAAAACAAGATATATGACACAGGAAATAACTTCAGTTACTAAACACTTACAGAAGATAGGTTCAGAGGAAATACACCGCAGGTATATATGCCCCAGTCTGAGACAGAAGAGAGTTTGGTAGCTATACCTCTACATATAATGACAGATGAAATATATAGGAAAAATACTCAGCAAATTGTTTCTTTGTAAATTGATTTATTACTGTTTAATATTTCAGTCTCTGTATGAGATGTAAAATCCATCTAGACCATTAATCCCTTATACTTGGTATTGGTATAAATCAACTGAAGTGCCAAAGTACTGATTAAATGTTGTCACTTATAAGGAGGTTATTACGAACCACTGCAGCAAAGAGGCTGTAGCAGAATGCCTCAGAAAAGTGGTTAAAGCAATATACATCTACTGGGATCTGTGATGCTCTCAAATGGGAGAAAAATGGTCTAATGGACTAAATACAGAACCTGAATCAAATGCCTCAGTTCTAATTGCAGCTCAGCCAGTTTTAGGTTTAATTAGTTAGAGATTGTAAAGCTTTTGTGTGATGTGAGCTGCTAAGAATTGTTTGTAGAAATGAACAAATGCTGCATGGGATTGCTCAATATCAATTGCTGGGGAAGGTTAATTTTACTAGGTTCCCTAACCATGCTAAAAGGCAGCAACAAGCTAATTTTGGCTCACTCTGCCCTGCTAGCCTGGGTTTTTTACATTAATGGCAGATATACTTGCTGAGCTGAAACAGAGGTCTGATTTAATTCTCATAAGATTTATTTAATTCGATCTAATTCAAAATGACCCAAGCTCTATTAGAAATAGTAAACATGATTTCTTCTTGTGCTCTTTCCACCATTGTGGGCAGAAAGCTATCGCCTGTCTGTTATGGCACTATATACTGCAAATCAA
The DNA here is from genome assembly GCF_009764565.3 of Dermochelys coriacea. NCBI lineage: Eukaryota > Metazoa > Chordata > Testudines > Dermochelyidae > Dermochelys > Dermochelys coriacea. Next base: position 24,309,415 of record NC_050076.1, on the reverse strand, counting down.
GAGCCAAAAGACAGAATTTTCCCTATTGCAACTAGTGAAATCAAACCAAAAAAATGGCTTTTGCTAGTATATTTCACTGTCTATTATTAAACAAAAGTGACATTCTTAGACTAGAAATGCTCATAGAGATGGTATATACACCATTTGCTGCCCCTCTCCCCACCACCACCACGTGCATTCTAAAAAAGTCATCAATTGATTTTCAAATACAGCTGATTATATTGACACTTAAGCAAGGTACAAACAATTACATGGAGCCTTGATTTTTGGGTCCCTGCAGTCTGCACTGATTTATCAACCCTTGCATGCTTAATCTCCCCATCAACCAACTGGACTGTAGAGGCAGAATTACACCTTCAATCCCTGATCTCATCCCCTGAACCAGAATCTAAATGGTCACAGCCCAATTTCCCCCTTCTCTCCATCAGACTCTCACCTTCAATAAAAGCAACTACCTAACCTAAGTTTATGGGAATGACAATTCCCCATCCATGAAAACAGTTGCATGAAGGAGCATTTTCCCATAAACTTCACTATATTCCTGGTGTGTTCTTATCACATCAATTTATCCTTTGCAACACTAGTGATGGACAAAACATAGCTAGATATAACTTGAGTCTGTCTGAAGTACACCAGGGCAGGCAACGTACAGTATTACAGAGTCTCTGTTGGGTTAAGCCAGCTGAACTGCACCTTCATCTTGATGGCAGATCATTTATCAGAGCTTGCAGTCTTCCCTGCTAGTTCCGCCTATGGTTCCTTCCTCATCAAACATATTTATTACTTCTGTGTGCTGATGTCTGTCAGTGAGCTGTGTGACAATCTGCAGAACACAGAGGCACAGTGATGCCTCACGGTACAAAAGAAATATTTTGGGATGAAGGAAGATGGGTGGTAGGAGAAAGAGTATTTACTCCAGAGTTTCTTTGTAGGTCAATGTCACTATTTAGGACCCTGGAACCATCTGTAGCTAAGCAAATGAAGATAATGATAACAATAATCCAAATGTCATGTTTCAAGGCATAACCTAAGTACCTGCATGGGATCAGGAAGTTTGTTTGTTTGTTTGGGGGGTGGGTGAGCACACGGTTTCAGTACTTTATGATATCTCTTTTCACCTTTCTCGGACATATTCACTATTAGCCTCTACTGGTTGCAAGGTAGAGGACAAGATGAACCAAAGGACTGGAAGTTAGGAGCCTAAATACTTTTGTGGATCTGGGCCCAAGGTCTGATGCAGGAAGGCAAATCTTATGGTAAATTCCTAATGTAAGAATTTGGAAAGCACCTGCATGCAGGATATTTGTATTCTGTCTCCTGCAGTCTAGTGGCTGACTAGTCTAACTGCATCTTTTATTTAGATCAGGTAGTCACTGAAGAACATGGTGGGAGCAGCGGTCACATTAGGAAGCTCTGCGTGTATGTGTGCGTGTGCGCACCTGCACTTGGTGCTCATATGTGATACAATAGCAAAAGTTCTGTTTGTGCAACCTGTTTCCATATGTTCCTTTCCCTGACTCATCTGCATTTATGCGCCCTATACAGTCTGCATTATGTTTCAATTCCTGAGACGGAACACACTATAGTGGAGTTACTTTAGTGTCTTTCCATATATTTGACCCCAGGAAATCACTTCCAACATAGAAATTATTCAGAAATATGAGTTTCTGTTAATATAATTTGTATGTTATACTTTTTCGACCCTGCAACCCGCTTGCAAGAAAACCTTATAGGAGGCGCTGAAGTACTGGGCCTAAGCTTAAGATGAATCACTGAAATAAACAATGATCTTTTAGCTGAAGAAAGAAACCTAAATGTCGAGTTACATTTTCAGAAAAATGAATGCTGTTGTCTCAGGAGCAAAATACCATTATGCTGACATTTTAATGGACAATTTGAAAATAAACTTCAATAAAGGATTTCAAAACATTTAAGTTGTTTCTTGATATTCCAAAGTTATTCTACCTCAGATCTATACAGAGAGGGTCAGCTCCTATAGCCCTTACTCAGACAAAGCCCAGTTGACTTCAGTGGGAGTTCTGCATGAGTGATCTCTGCGTAGGACGTGAGAGGAGACTGTAGGATTTATCTCTTACTGGAATAAACTAATCAGATTATTGTAACACAGGCACCACTACTATGTTTCTGAAAATGTTTACATTTACTATATTCCACGCATGTTCTGTCTATAATCAAATTCTGTCACAAATCTAAAAATCTGAATAATTTAGCATAAGTTGTTTGAATTTAACACAACATTAATTTTAATTTTACAGGCTATTGATTTGAAATTGAAGGAAAATGTCTATTAATAACTGTGAATGACACATAAAGCACATATGCAGAGGAATGAATATAAAACCTCATGAGAATTTATGACATGCCATGTTTCTACCTAATGGCTCAGTGTCCTCAGAACACACCATGTCTTCTGAGTAGAGAGTACTTTGCAGGTTTCCGGTGTTAATCTCAGCAAGGGTTATATTTCTTAGTACTTGCAGATATCAGCAAAGTAGAAGAGCTTGTGCAGCATATGGGATTGACAATCACTCCACTATAAATCTAAAGATGGACTATGACAGAGATATTACAAAGTGATTGAACATACTATAGTGCTCTCTTCAACAAAACCCTATATAGTTAGTGATTTAGGGCATTTAAAATAGACCAAAATGTCTTTGTGTGTGTGTGTGAGTAATGTTACCCTCTATTGGTTGAACCACCAAGAAGATACAGGATCTACTACTATTGTTAATAAGATAACTGTCATTTAGGAGTGGAAAGACAGGGGTTCAGTCTCCATCCTCAAAGAGGGTATATATGAAAGAGGTTTATGTACTATAGTTATGTCTGTAGTATACGGATTAGTTACACATGCACTATTTGCTAATTGTGGTCTCCATTTAGAATGACATCAAGATTTCATATTAGTGAGTAAAGCACTAAAATGGGTAGTCTTAATGGTGCAAGTTATTAGCATGATATGCAAATTTATTATTCAGCCATGCACCTCCCAGTAGCATTGTTAGCCTAGATGCTACAAGATTACTCAAAGGAGTGGGGCCCTGTAAAAAAAAAAAATCATCCATGCTCACTCAGGCTGCCAGGAGAGAGGTGACAAGTACTGAATTAAAGTCCACAGCATTAAAAAGTCAACTTTTACCCCCCCCCCAAACCTCCCGACAGTATTGGAGATACTGACACTTTTGTCTGTACTTGAAAAAGGAAATGAGCTGGCAACTACAGCTAATGAATGACATTTGATGGCAGCCACTGTACCTTGTGCTATATCACATGATGGTCACAAAAGAACTCCTTTAGATCTGCAAGCACACCATACAATACAACTCTCCCATCCAAACTTTTGTGGACCTTCCTATTATACAGAGTTAAAAGACAGTGTACAGAGTTCCAGAATGTGTTCCCACTAATTGACTTTTTATATATAATAATCCCATTGGTCCAGATTCTGATCCCAGTTACATCAGTGTAAATCCAGAGTAACTCCATAATGTCCATGTAGTCATTCCAGATTTACACTGGTGTTCCTGAGACGAGACTCTGATCCATCATCCCCAGGGAACAGTTTCAGTTTAAGGACATGTGCATAGAATATCCAATTAACTATGGACACACGCCAAATATTTAGATTATGGTATCCAAATCAGTTCATATTTTACTGCCTTATTAAAACAACATTGTGGACTGTTTATTTGTTTCTTAAATTTAACAACATACAAAGGCTGTAGATTCTCCCCGCCCCCCCAAATGCTCTGCCTTTAATTTAAACACTAGATACTGCAGTCTCACTTGGCTTTGCTATCTAAATAATGATCTTTTTGTGTTATGTAAAAGTTTTAAAATATGTCTTAAGAAGAGAACAACTCCAGAACCCATAAACAGAAAAGGAGACATACTGCATCTGATGCACGGTCCTAATTCTTCTTTAGACCTTTATCTTTCCCTGCCCCCATCCAGTAATCTTTTGTGGAAGATTGTCCACTTCCACATCAATTCATGTCTCCCTTCTTCAGGACTTAGTACTGTATCTATATTCCTTCGGATGGCTGGACACGACTGCAGTCAGCAATTACAACACCCTGACTGATCTCTTTTGTTATCGGCTTGCCTATCCACCCTAATGTTACACTTGTGACTTAGTGTCTTATATGTACTTGGCAGTAATATTGTGAGTGTGTACAAATTGGGAGGCTTGGTTGCAAGTCCAGAAGGTACTGAATGGGGCCTCTCATCTTTTACTTAGGGCCCAGCAAACAAAGGGAGGAAAACATGTTTTTAAAAAATTAGTTATTTACCTCATCAACATGCCCAACAGCTCCATAAATCTTTGCGGTTTGTCCAATGAGGCTTGGAAAAGTCTCACCAATCTCTTTCAGCATTGGAAGAAAACTGGTCAACGTTACCGGTTCATAGCCTGATATTTCTATCAGTATATTTAGGATAATATCATTATGGTTAGGGTCTCTTAAGTGACCAATTAGAAAAGGAATGCATTCTTTTAGCACCTATAAAATAAAAAGGGAAAATGAATCACAAATATATTTGTAATGGAGCCAAGACAAATACTGCATATGGCAGTGATAAAAGAGCAATTAGATTTTGATTTCGAACTATGCCAATCCATTTTTGTAATATTAAAGATTTTCTACCTGTGACAATCTTCACATAGTGCTCCCACTGAGGTAAAGGGGAGTTCAGTTCCACACATGGAACAAGTGTGGACTGTTGCCTTAACTTCTACATGCATAACTGCGACATTTCATAATTAAGGAAATGCTTAACTGGTGAAAACCAAAACTTTCTCCTTTTGCTAATGCTATGTTTTATTGATTAAAACAATTTGTGAATCTTCCCCGTGATGCAGTAAATTAAGGATTTATAGAAATTCTTGCTTTTCCCAAGAGACCGACTAAAACTAGTGGCTGAAACAAAGACAGGAATAAGGGACAAGATCCTCATCTGGTGTGAAATGATGTAGCTCCATTGACCTCAGTGTAGCTACAGCAATTTACAGCAGCTGAGGATCTGGTCCTTAAAACTGTAAAAGATCCAGTAAGCAGTACACAGTATGGTCAGCTACAGCAGCATCAATATTCCAATATGTGCATGTTACTGTATGACTATTAAGTGTCTATCAATATATATCCAAGTCAGAGTGACTTGTCATATATTTCAGAGTAGCAGCCATGTTAGTCTGTATTCGCAAAAGAAAAGGAGTACTTGTGGCACCTTAGAGATTAACAAATTTATTTGAGCATAAGCTTTCGTGAGCTACAGCTCACTTCATCGGATGCATTCAGTTTATGTGATCACACACTACTATTGTAATGCATGTATGTGATGAGAAGTAAATGTTGAATGTGATTGTTTCACTGGTGCATGAACTCTGGAGAGTTACTGCTCATAATAAGGAAAAATAAATACTCTGTCAACATAATGAAGATGTGCTGACAGTATAAGCTGTTAGTAATAATAAATAATACTTAGCACTTATGTAATGTGACATAGCTTCAAAGCACTGTAGAAACATGCAGTAGTTTAAAGATGGCCACAGTCGAGCATAGATACTTGCATGGATCTGGATTGGGTAATAAGGGCATGATCCTAAGTCCGCTGAATTTATTGGGAGTCTTTCCACCATCTTCAGTGAACGTTGGATCAGGTTTTTAAAGCATATTTGTATATCCTTGGTTTAGGCATCATCTTTTCACAATGGCTCATCCCATTTTTACTAGGAAGTGCATGACATACAAAGCAATGTAGCACAAGCAATGACAGTATGAATCATGTGAGGAAAGTGTTTTGACTCACAAGCAATGGTAAAATGGGACCCATCTGACTGAAAAATATCATGTTCTCAAAGGGAGTTACATTTCCTCTTTAACTGTATATTTATTATATGGTTTCGTTGGCTATTGTGGGGGCAGTATTAAACTACTGTTGATTTTTATGAAGATTTATTAAATGTGTGCTCTGTAAAGTAGCCAGCATTGTACCCAGTTCTAATGTTCTGTGCCTTATAAGTGTCATGCTTGTGTAAATAGGTGTATCATTTTCAAAGCACGTTTTGCTCTAGTTATACTCTTGCTCACTCATATTCTGACACTAGTTCATTTTAACTTGACTTTAAACATTTTAAGCTTTTTTAGTACATCCTTATCTTCAAAAAAGAAATGTAATTATGAGAAACAACATATAACTGCCAAAGGAATAACCAAAAGTGGCAGGAAATTTTAAGCTAAAATGAGTTGAGTCAGGGTGAATAGTCTCCCATTTTAAATTCTTCATCCCTGGCCAGATAACAGTGCCAGCTTTAAAGACCCCCAATAAATCTTTTCTGACTGCCTAAGGCAGCCTGTACAGATTCCATTAAATTTCCATGGACTTAAATTATAGTAATTAAAGTACATTTGCAAAAATCTTGCTCTTCGAAGGTTTTTTGAAAATATGTAGTATATTATAGCAGCGTATCTTATGTAAAATAGTTTACATTCCCTAACTCAGTAAAAATGTCAGCACTCTGAACATTTTCCTGGCGATTTGACCATCTCTTTAGCTGAGCTGAGCAAATAATTGGCAAAAAGTAATTTATTTGACAAATTCAGTGTCCTTTTCTTCTTGCAGAATATCCATGGGAAGGTAGTAATATCCTTGCATTTTTTCAACCAGTGTCTCGTAAATTTACTATATGGATTGATCATAAATATTCAAAATTTAAGCTGTGTTGCTTAGTTGTAATTGGTTGAATAAGCTGCATGGTGGGGTTCCTTGCATGTCTGACTGAGTGAACAATCACATCCAGCACACACTTATCCATTTGAATTTAAAGTTCAGTTTCCACAAATATTCATCCAAATCACTAAAGTGAGCTTTCCAGCACCATTTTTGTAGGTAAACTTCTACTGCTCAAATGTTTGCAGAGAGCAAACACAAAAGAGAGTGTGGCTGAATCAAATTCATTTATCAAATCAAACAAATAGTTGGACAAAATGTTTGCTGCATTGTTTGAGCTTTAGTCCTGTCTAATAGATTTTCAGTGTGGGGGTCACGAACAGGTCCAACAGGGTCAGGATCACCTTCTCTTTCTTTATGGCTACTTGCAGGTAGTCCCAAAACCCTTTCTGTTGTAACATGGGAGCCTCCTGGTATGGGAAAGGTTGAGAACCACTGACCTGGTACATGCAGTACGTGGGACATTTTACTGTACTGTCAGGATGTTCTGAACAACATAAACTCTCCAGAGAGTGAATAACCTTATTCCACTGGCAATGTCTGGTATTATACATTTACCTCAGGTTGCTTTCTCCTTGCCACTATCTGAAATAGCCTTAGAAGGTGTTGTTGTTCTGCTTGCTCTAGCTGAGACATCAGTGCCACCAGCTCTATCAGATGGTTGTTAATTGGCTGTGGCCGCTTTTCATACACAGAGGGCAACACGCGCAGCAACATGGAATTTCCTGTTAACAGAATGAAAATAGAGAAATATGTTTCAAAGCTTTATCTGCCATCTTGGCCTTTCTGATACCAATATCCCTATAGCTAGATACCGCCATACCGGTGTGGCATGTTAACAACTTTGAATTTCTGAGCATCGTGGGGAATATAGAAAAACAAAACTGAGTCCACAGTTGTACAACATGTATATTGGACCAAGAAACCAAAGAACAAATTACTGAAGGAGGAATTTCACAAAGTGAAGCAATATGGGGAAAATAGAAAACATTTCCTATTAATCATTATTTTCAGCCTTGAGTACGAGCCCATGTAAATGAAGACCGGCTGATGAGATCTCAGATTTGGGTGATATTTAACTGAGCCCTAAAAGACAGACAGAGTAAGTGTAGTTTTAAATGAATCTGAAACAGAATGCACAGTAACTATTTTTCTCTTTTGCTGAGAATAAAACATTAAAATGAAACAACCAACATATGGGAACAATATTTGGTTATTTAAAGAAGTAAACAAGCATGAAGGTGAATTTGAACATAAGTGGTTAGGGTGCCATTTCCAAATGTCAAAGGGAAGAGATGAGAGAGTCAATCAGAGAGAGACATGCAAAATACTCTCACACATTTTCTAGTGTTTGAAGATGTGCCTGCACAATTTAATTTGAAACCAAGTCTCATATAGAAATGTATAACATAACAAGCTATACATGCCGGTCTTGGAATGTTTAAGTTGCATTTACATGACATATGGAAAACATCTGCCTATCGCTATATAGTATGGATCCACTCTCTAAATCCTTTAAAGTATTTAAAGTCTCTGTGGATTTGGTTTCCAATAGGAACTGGCATATTGGCCTCCTGCTTTTTCTCCCATTTTAATTTGTGCTTTGTAGCTATGGAAGATAAACAGGCCACTCACTGGATAGTTGAAATGGTTCATATGTGTTAGCTGAAAAGCCAGCAGTTAATACACTTTTACAATATCAAACTCATGAAAGACACAGTAAAAGCATAATCAAAAATTGACTATGAACTAAAAAACTAAAATGCAACTTTGAACAGCCTCAGGGTTATTTTTCATTATGCCAGCTTGCAACCACCCGCAGAGGCCATTACACCCACAGGGAATAGCTCAATGCAGCACCTCCAGCCATGCCCCCATCTGCCCCCCTACTCTGGAAAGGAGGTAACATAGAGCTAGTTACATCTGTCAGGAATTCTTGGTTTCCCATATAGGGCAGTTTTAAGAGAGCAGAACAAAGGGGACTTGGCAGGATCTAGGATATTACCCTATAATTATTCATCTGTGGTTACTGAATATTTCTCAACCATCATCAGAAGTGATGTGTTTTATATCCATCATATACACTAGGAAAATGTAAATCCCAGCTTGGTATTTCCTGTTCTTCCACTCTTGTGCAGCTGGAGGGCCACCCAACTTTCACTTTCTGCACCAAAGTTTGTTTCATGTGGGCCATGCTGTAAATATAATGTTTGTTAAGCAATTTGGAATCCTTCAGGATGAAAGGTTATAAGAGACAGTCATAAGAGAAAGGTATTTGCTAATGAATTATCCCAAAGGAATCAGCAGACAGAGGGACTAGTTCAGTTTTGGGTCATATTCTATCCACATTCTTTGTGCAAAACTCCCACAAATATTACTGCATGAGATTTCAAAAGCACCTAACTCATTTAGAAGCCCAAATCCCATTGTAAATTAATGGAAGTTGTGCTCCTAAAACAGTTAGGTGCTTTTGAAAATTCCACCCAGTTAGACTTGCACTGCAGATTAAGGGCTGCATATGGCCTCTTTATTCTGTGACAGTCATGCAGCGAAATACCAGACAATAAGGGTTATCTTTAAAAGTGATGTATAACATTGAGGAAATTGACCAGTATAGCTACAGCGGAATAGCTGGTATAACTAGGCTGGTCAGTTTCCCTGTGTAGAAAAGTCCTTACATGTTGGTAAATGGGGCTAGCAGAGTTTCAATTTACATAATGATGGGCCAGAAGATGACAAATTATGCTGACTTAAACTTCCCTAGATTTACCCTTGAGTTTGAATATGAACCTCCATTTTTAATGATTAGTGTAAAGGAGTGTGCCAGCCCTGTGCTCACTTTTGTGGCTAGGGTTGGCACTGCAGCTTACTTTCTCCCAGGTGAGCCTCAAATTTTCCCTCTAAAGGGAGCTGGGTGGTGAGAACCAAAAGTGACACACTGATAAAAAAAGTAAGTGTGTTCCCTTTAATCAAGTGTAATAGCAGTTCAAGTGGCCCTTAACTCACAACTCCTGGTGTGCAAGCTCCTCAAGCAATGTCTCTGAAACTGTTCAGGTTAGTCTTTTGGAGCCTGGGAGAGCAATCACCACCCTTGGCAAGCCGGGTGACTTCTGCTCCTGTTTAAACACATCAGTACTAAGACGGACCAGGGAGACTCCTTGATTACGCCTAGGCTGTCCCCATTGTAAGCCCCGGGCTGACCCTTAGAGGGGTAGTACCCTCCTTCACAAGTAAGTTAAATAGATTATATTTTCTCCTCTGGACTATTTAGTTCTTACAGAAATAGATCCTGCATTCTTTCCACATGCACAATTCCTATTTACTTCAAGGGGAGTTTTTCCATGTCCAGGGAATGCAGTATTAGACCCTTAAACCCTACTAACTGGTCAAATTCATTGATGGTTACCTTAGGGAAGGATGAGCTTCTCATGCTCCTGGACAAAGAAAATTCATCCCAGTTGTGAAAAAGGGGGAGTGGAAGGAATTCAGTGGAGAAAAGACAAAGAACAACAGTGCTTGAACAAAAGGCTAGATAGCTGTCACAAATGAGGCCTGGTCTACATTTAAAAGTTTTGCTGGCATAGTTATGGCACTTAGGAGTGTGAAGAAAATCACACGTCCAATCAATATAACTGTAGTTTATTTTGTTCAGAGAACTTGTATAAGCTATATCAGGAAGAAAGTGTTTTTGCAACTAAGTTGAGTTTCCTAATATAGCTAAACCAGCATACCCCGTCTAGCCTAGACCAAGGCTGAGATGTCGTGGGTGTGCCATCTTAAATCACAACTTATTAGTTGTTGATGATGTAATATCAGTTATCTAAATTAATAGTAAGTATGCAGTCTGGGGAAACAAACATTTTAAAATTCAGTGCATTACAGTTAGTAACACTAAGAGGTAGCAACTCTACCTGCTGTACACAGAGTCGAATTTTTCCCTGGATTCTATACATCTGTCTTAGTTATTTATATGGCCCTCATCACTGCAGTATCTGACTGCCCCTCAATCTTCATGTACTTAACTTCACAACACCCCTGTGAGGAAGGAAAGTGTTATCTTCATTTTACATACAGGGAAACTTTACAGTTAAATGACTTTCTCAAGGTCACACAGGAAGTCTATGCAGAGTACGGAGTTCAGCTTGGGTCTCCCAAGTCCTCGTCTAGTGCTCTACTCCTGGAACTTCCTGCCTTTCACTCATGAAACCACTCTGAACTCAAAGCTATTGCCAGGTGAATCTGAGGGTAGAATTTGGTCCAGTGATCTAAAATCATATTGAGAAATTGTCTGAGTATGTCCCTGATTAAGACAAATATAAAGGAAGAGAAAAGTTAAACTAGAATTGTCTAGATTATTTCAGAATAACATTTAAATGATCTCACTGCCTAGGTGTATGGAATTGCTTTCTAAATTACATTTACAAAACAATTGAATAAACTGAAAGTACAAACTAGCAAACAATAGACACAGACAGGACAGTTTGTCCTTGCTCAATTTATAGTTTAAAAAGTAAATTAATCCATTGTTTTCTATTATCCTGACCTGAAAATGGTGCATTTAGCTCTGAATTTGTGATGTCTTTTGTGTGCGTGTGTGTGTGAGTGAGGGGTGTAAAATACAGCAACCTTTTTTTCCCCTCGAGCTCAGTACAGACCAGCAGAGGAAGCGGGCACTTGCCCAAGGACTTTACTTTTGTTCTTGCTTGTTTTGGTGGTCTCAGTCTAAAATAAAAGTCTGAACATATTGGTCTGCTCTCTGTGAATGGAAAAACATGACACTGGATATCATCATTATCCTTTTCTTCAAATGCGTACTCCCACTTCAGTGTCATGTAAGATTTTCCAAGCGGACGACACATTGTGAATTGCACAATCCAGTCAAAAACCACCATGCAATTAGGGATATTTTATGGCTACAGTTAGGCACAGAGAGGCTCATGAAGCAGCAGGAGCCCCCAGAGCAATGCAGCACATGCCCCATCCCACTGCGCTAGCCTAACTCCGCTGGCTGGCCTGGAGCCATGACTGCATGAGAGTTCACCTTATCCCTTCTTCACTGGGGAGGCTAAGGCTAGCAACAGCATTCGTGTAGCCCCTTGCCTGCTCCCTGTAACATATCGTGTTTGGTTCCTGTGCCATGCAGCCCATGCACTCATCCAGCAGTGTACAGGGCTTGTAAAAAATACACAATACAGCAGTTCGCTGTAAGTAAAATAGTGATTAAAAAAAGAGTGCTTGGAAGCTGCACTATAGTGTTTTAAAACTATGAGTTCTGTATGAGACTATTATTTTAATGTATATGTATGAACTGAAGGCAAAATTGTCATATGTGGGTGCTTTAAATTTGGCACCTTAATTCTTATGTAGGCATGCAAATTCAAATACATGGCCTGTCCGATATGTTATTCACTTGGGTTTTTTATTATTTTGACAGGCATTTGTTAGTTGCATCAAGGTTAAGGTTAAGATTCTGTCATGGGTATTTTTAGTAGAAATCAGGGACAGGTTGTGGGCAATAAACAAAAATTCATGGAAGCCCGTGACCTGTCCCTGACTTTTACTAAAAATACCTGGGAGGGGAGGACAAGCAGTTCTGCCAGGACTTATAGCTACTCTGGTCTCGCCACTGCTCTTGGGCAGGGGCTGACTGCTGCTGCTCCAGCCCCAGGGGGGCTGACCCAACCCCAATCGCTGCTTCAGTGGCCAGGGACTGCTCCTTCAGCAGGTCCAGGGCTGGCCCCCAGTCAGCTGTTCAGTGGCCTCAGCGCTGACCGCCAGTCAGCTGTTCTGGGGGCTGCTGCTCCAGGGTTGGCCACTGCTCTGACGGCCCCAGGGCTGACTGGTGGCCACTTGTTCTGGAGGTCCTAGAACTGACCATTGGCCACAAGTCAGTTGTTCTGGCAGCTGCTGCTGTTCTGGCCCTGCCCCAGAAGAAATCATGGAGGTCTGTGACCTCCATGACAGATCATATCCTTAATGATGGTTGCTCCCAAAGGTGCCAACTGAGATCAGGGCCCTGTTTTGTTAGGCATTGCACATACTCACAGTGAGAGATGGGGAGAGAGACACAAAATCTTGATGTTGACACAGCATAGAATTAAGCAGCAAGCTGCAACATTTATTAAACTTTAACACAAGGGAGGGGAGCTACCCGCCCCATTCATACTCTCCTATACCAGGCATTTAATTGGTTCCAGTGGGGAGGGGGGTGGTTTACAGAGCTCCTCACAATATAACCCCGGAACCAAATTACAAGGTTCCTTACCATAGAACCCAGAATGTGGGGTAGACTCTCCTTAGCCTATTCCCTAAGACTCAGTTCTCCGAGCCCTCCCCTCCACGATGGGGACAGAGGGTGCAGCAGGGTGGGGACCTGGGCCGACAACAGCCACAAGGTCTGATCTCGGCCTGCAAAATGCACAAGGTCTCACCCTACTAACACAAGCCCAAGGCCCATCACCAAAATCCCAGGTCTTTTACCTCTGGGAACGCTTCATTTTATTCTGCTAAACGCACTGGTAACTGGCCATAGGTTGCAACAAATCAATACCACCATCCCAATCTCTAAATTAGGAACCCTGCACATTCTTACTTAATCTACTGTGGCTTGCATGTTCTGTGAGAAGGCAAAAAGCTCCCTGGTCCTCTGCCAATTGGCCCATGGAAGTAAAAATTCCTTCCTGACCCTCTGAACAGGTGATTGGCTAGACCATAGAATCTGTCAGGCTGGGTTCCCATTCCTAGTTCAAATGGGTATGGTAGGCTGCTGGAACAAAGCTGAAAGAGGCTCCACATGGTTCTTGCACTGAGCTAAATCCTGGGAGGAAGAGAATGGTGACCAATCAGCACCCATCACCCCAGCTGGACTCCTAGGGGAGAAGCTTCTTTGCCTCTTGGTGAAAGTCTCCTGCACTTGCTGCTGGGACTGTCCCCTGTTCACTGCTGGACCCATCAATTTTCACTGTCCATTGATGTGGGTGAGTTGCATTTCTGGTACTTATGAAAAGTGTAATGTAATGACAAAGAATGCCCAGCCATTTGCTTACAGGTACAGGGTTACATATTGCCTTTGTTCCACATGCAGAATTCCCACTGATGTCAATGGACACTGTTATCAGAGACTCATTGCAGAACAGGACCCACAGAGTGCTGAGCTGCCACATAGTTCTCTCTCTCTTGCTACAAAATCAAGTTTTAGTGAAGAGCAGCATTTCACTCAGTGCCTGGTCAAGAATAAATACCTTCATTATATAGTAGGGACTGCCCAATGTATTCTCTTTAGCTAAGATGGATCTTTTTTCTTATGATTGCTGAAGATTACCAAAAGGGTCACAGAAATAATAACCAATAGCCAGACACCAGTGGATAGTAATACTTAACTTCACACAGTACATAAACAGACAGATATCACAGTCATTGGTTAACCATATGAATAAGGCAATGGAAACAAAACTTATGTCCTTCCATTCCATAAAACACAGGCCTCTCACATAAGATACTTTCCATTAACTCTCACTATTAGCACATAGCTCTTCTTCTGAGGCCTCTGGCTGCTAGTGGGATAGACCATTCGAAACTGAGAAATGTTTAGGCAGGACTGACTTTCCATGCAGCCAGTGCTATTAAAGGATCAAACTGAATGTGAATTTAACAGTTTCGGTATATATAGATAGTGGTGTTGCTTTGTCAAAAATAGACTCCTTCAAGGTAAGAAGAGGATGTTAAAATAAAATAGGTTGGAAGCTAGGCTAGGAACAATGATTACTTTATCTTGCATCCTTCTGTTGCTTTTTCTACTACCCTTCTGTAACCCATGGGCATGAAAATGACACCCATTTTGCATAACCATGGAACGCCAAATTGATGCAAGTTATGCTCTTTTACCACTTATGTTCATTTATACCCATTCTCTATGTAATTTATACCCAATGTGTCACTTACACCATCATTATGTTGCCATTGAACTTGACTTGAAGGGAGGACACTGAAACAATAAATGGTTCAAACACTTTGCAAAGTGTAACTGAGTAGTTTTAGACAGATGAAGGTAACCTATCTACCAAAAGTTTCATGTAGCATCTAATACTAAGCAATAATAATATCTAAGCACTGGATGAATAGCTAATCCAAGAGTAATCCATTTGGGGTTTTTCAAGTTAATGGAAAAATGTTGGTATTGTATTTTTGCATAAATAGTCCAATCATGCAGCTACTAAGCTAAAGTTACTTCTGAAATAAAATACTTGTTGTGACGTTACCATACATTTCTATCTAAAACAATTCCAGCTATTTTAATTTTTCTTCTAATCCTTCCATGACCACAGACAGAGCTTAACCGTAAAAGGAATTTGTAAATAGGTAGGGTACAGAACTCCTTCTATTACAAAAGGGATGTAAAATAGCACAAGATAGTAAAATGCTTATCCTGCTTGTATCCATCAAATTCACAGTGATTTAGTTCCCCTTGTTCTCTTCTGTCAGTGCTACCACTTCATGTTACAGAAGTCTGGTCTCAAAGGAAAAGTCACAGTTGCAAGAGCAGTTTTCCCCATTCTTTCCCCTCCTCTAGTTAATCCACCCACATTGTGAACTTTTAAGGCTCAAGATTGTGCAACTTGCATGCCTCCCACTACTCCCATCCAAAAAAAAATAAAAGTCAGAAGCACTCTTATTACAGCTGTGGCACTAGCATTACTCATTCATTCAAGATCAGGAACTCCAGGAGTATTTATTAAGGGCTTTCTGTATCAGATTCAGATATTCTTGTCTCTGCTCAATTCTGAGAGACCTTTAACTCCAGAGGACTCAGAGACTTTTAGAAAACAGCTGGAGTATGCTGTTTCAAGAAATGCTTTCTTTGACAATTCTACTTTGTGCTTTCTGGTCTTTCTCCTCTGCTCTGAACAATGAGGACTATGATCTCATGTACCTGAATTTCGAGAATGAAATAGAAAGTATAGTTCCTGCTACTGAAGAAAGTAAGTGTATTTAAACTATTTTTATGTTGTTAAACACAGGATAGCAGTTTCTATAAAAAACAAAGAGAAGCTATTTAAATCACGTTCTTTGTTACTTCGTTCTTGTAACAGTTATTGCTAACATGCCATTTTTCAAACAAAAGGAAAGTGCTTTGTAAAAGCAGATTATTTAACACAGACAAATGATGCAAATACTTTAGCATGTTCCTGCAAAATCTCTCTATACTCCATATTTTCCAGTTCTCCCTTCTAAAAGAAATGTTGGAAATGTTGCTTTGATTCTTAGAACAGCTAAATTACACATTACCTTGTCTTCTGTTTTAATTCATAGGGAAAGCACTGGTGGTTCAGAGAGCACAGGCAATAAATGAAGAGAGATTTTATTAAATAACTCCTTTGTTTGAAAAAAAATGAGTGAAGAGAAATATTAACATCTGTGTCTTGTACTTCAGCTATTTCATATGAATGTCAGCGAGAGCACACGGAATGGGACAAACTCTTCATCATGCTTGAGAACTCACAGATGAAAGAGAACATGTTGCTTCAGTCCATTGATGAAATCCTTAAGGTGGAACTGCAAACTCTACGAGCAGAAATGATCCAGTTTGTGGCTAATTTTGCTGGCACATGCACCACCACCATTGAGAAAGTCACCTCCCAAGTCTTGTCACAGGTGGACCAAACACTGATGAGGAACAGAGATCATATTCAGGAGTCCAAGACGCTTCATGAATCTGAGCAAAGAAAGATTCTTGAAGAGCTTCTGCAGCTGAGCCTCAATGTGTCTAACAGACTCACCCAGCTGGAGAGTGTTTGGCAGAGGATAGCTAAAGTGAAGACAGGTTTTCAGCCGCAAGATAAATCCAGTTATATGGGCAGAGGGGACAATTTCATTCTGAACTCTCTGAGGGAAGAACTACAGAAAACAAGAGCTGAACTGAAAGGATCGCAAAAGTGGGCAGCTCAGCACTTACTGCCAGCTGGTAAGTCTATGCCAGGTAGCATTTCTCAGAATTCTCTCTTTTAATACCCTGTCCAGAACAGCAATATTCAATACCTCAGCTAAACAATCCTACATCAGGGCATGACCGTAAAGAAACAGTTGGAAACAAGATGTCTGTGCAGTGGGAAAACCCACTAAGCTCTCCATAAAAAAAAGCTGGCCGGCTTTTCAAATTTGGGGACCAAAGAAGAATCTAGTCAAAGTTATTATTAGAGTAAGTCAACTGTGATGCTGAGGCTAGGAGAGGCTTCCAGACTAAGGATGTGACCAATGAGCAGTGGACATATTTTAATAGATTAACTTGCGAAATCTTGATGTTTTCTTGCCCTTCACCTTCCCAGCTCCAGATTTCCACCTTAGTTCACAGAAAGCTTACATTCGCTCCATATACTGTCAATCTTTACTTTTTCTAACTCAGCTGCTGCATCCTTCTCACCAATTCTAGCTGTGAATCGGAGCAGATGTAGACCTGAAAGCACACGGACAGTATCAATGGGCAACATCTAATCAAATGTAATGCTTCTGGACAAACAACTGATCACCCATGGTGGGTCAGGAAGGAATAGCTTTCCCCATGTATCTTCTATATAGGGTTTTTTCCTTCTTTTGAAGTATGATGTAGTGATGGCAGTTAAGGTCTGGATACCATGCTAGATGGACCATGTGGACTGATCTAGTATTTCAAATCCTGTGTTCCAGGCTTTCCATACACCATTGTATGGTACCTGACTGAAATAATTAGAGAAATTTAGGGATGGAAGAATAGACCCCTATATATTAATAACTAAAGAGGTGTTTGAAAAATTATTACCAACATACCACAAGTCTTTCAAATATAAAGCTCAATCTATTGAATAGCTATAATTCCACCTGTTATAAATATTACCAATATAATGATTTTATGGGCCAAATTTTTCAACAAGGACAAAAGGAGCATGGTACAAAAATGAATGCACATTGGAATCACAAAACCACATATTTGTGTGTGCATGTGGGAAGTGTGATGTGCAATTACACAGTTTGTGCTAGTGAATATACAGTGATGCTGCAATGTGAGTTCTTACAAAAGTAAGTATCTTTTGTAGGCACACCTCTTACAGCTTTGAAAATGTAGCCATAAATGCAAAGAGTAATTCACACCTGAACCTATTAAAATAATATTAAGGCATTTTATAACCTTGAACAAAATGTATGCTATAATGGTGGACCACGAATTCAGCTTTAATTTAGAATAGCTTTGTAAGCAGAAGCAGGAAAAAAAATAGTATATAGTGTCATATTAATATATGTGGGGGAGGGGAGGATGACAGAGGCAAGGATTACACTGAAAGAATGCAACCAGCAATATTTTCCTCTTGCTAGCAAAAAAATGTTGTCTTTTTCAGAATTAACATGATGGTTACATCATTATTCAAGTCTATCCCACAATATGCCAAACTCATACTATGAAACAAAAGTGAAACCTCTCAATCAGTTTTCATTTTTGCATATTTGTACCAACCACAGAGCAATATGTATTCTGACTAGCATTTAACAATCACATTCCAAACTCAGTTCCACTGGTGTAAATCCATAATAACTCCATTGACTTCATTGGAATTAATCCTGAATTACATCTGTGTAATTGAGGCTGACTCTGCTCTATATGTTTTTACAGAAAAAATCCTAATATGATATAAAATAGTAATAAAATTATATATAGGTCTCTCTGGAGATCTTTTCCAAGAGACTTTTCAGCAACTGGTTTTGATTTCTCACATCTTGAATTATTGCCAGACCTACTCTTAAGGGATTTTCTAATCACACTTTTGTTGTTCTTCTATGAAGCTGGTTTTAATTTTGTTTAGCCCTCGATAATAAAGCCAGAAAGTCTGCTAATTAAAAAGCTGTTTCAAGATAGTATTCCTAATATTTTTAAGTAGTGTCTATCCACAGTTGCCTCCCCACCATATGCCCCCCAAAAAAAAGTCAATGAAAAAAAATTATTGTGCTGAAAGTTCAAAGAAACGAGCATATGAAATAATGCAGCAGTCTAATCCTGGAAGGCAGAAAGATTCCTTCATTCATTAAAGCAAAGATTTTAAGACATATTTTAGACATTTTAGCTTCTATCGCTTCTTTAAACAGGAAATGAGTCAGCTTAATTGTTGAAGGGGCCTCTTTTACCCTAAATCAACTGGAATATTAATGTATCATATATTAACTAGACAACAGTATCAAGAATGTCAAATATGCCTTTATTATCATTAGTTACTGGCCATCACTAATCTAATTTTTGTTATCAACATACTGATCATCATTGATTGGAGATGGGAGAAGAGCTTCTTAAAAATGGATCTTTTCAGTTTATTTTATATTAATTGATTTTGGGGGCCCAATTTAGTGCAGTTGAAAGTTAATGACTAAAAGAATTAAAGCAAAGTTCAGAGCAGGCAGGCAGTTTTGAAAGTTTCTCTGCATGCCTCTGCCAATGCTCCCCACACACGCCTGCCTTTCAACACCTATTGCTCCAGTCCACTCCAGCAGAGAACACCACCTGTGACAAATTGTGTGAAAATATTATGGTGTGGATAGAAACTCACAAGGGACTAGGATGAGCACACTGAGCTTGGGAACTAATTAGGATTTGAATCTAGTCTGAGTAGGTGAAATGTTGTTCTTGTAATGTACTGTGTGCCAGATTCTGTTCACAATTACATCAGTGTAAATCTAGAATAACTCCTCTGGTGTCAGTGGAGTTGCTCTGGATTTACACTGATATAACTGTGTTCAAAATCTGCATGGTAGGCCTCTTTGTTTCCACTCCTTTCAGTATACACTTTTATGCAAAAATATTAAGTAATAAACTACAGTATTTTTTCACTTATAATTGTGTTTATCTGACTCATAATGTCTTCATAGTGTATCATGTTCAGAACGTGGGAAAATTTTCAAAAGCATCTAAGTGATATAGGAGCGCAGGTCCAATTTTCAGAAGTGACTTAGGCACTTATAAGCCTAAATCTCTTGAAAGTCAATGGGGCATAGGCTAGTATGTCACTTAAGTACTTCCCAAAATTGTAGCCATTATCTAATATGCTTATAGACTGTATTGCTCTTTATAATGCATATAGTATGTGATCATGACTATCTAATGCCTGGGTTTCACAAACTATGGAAGAAATTTCCAGCCATTCTAACTTTAAGATGAACCTGTAAAGGCCACTGAGTTCCTCCCATGCCAACAGCATTGCTGTTTCCATGACAATGTATTCCTAAGGAGAAAAGAACACTGAGGCACTGGAATCAATTGCCTTGGGAAGCTGTGGAATCTCTATCATTGGAGATTTTTAAGAGCAGGTTAGACAAACACCTGTCAGGAATGGTCTAGATAATACTTGTTCCTGTCATGAGTGCAGGGGATTGGACTAGATGACCTCTCAATGTCCCTTCCAGTCCTATGATTCTAAGGAGAAAAGAATACTGAGACTAAAAAAGGACACACATGAAACAAAACGTGTCATAAACAAAGCACGTCATGGTTCAGGGATACTGTACATTTTTTATAGCCACTTCTTTTGGAAAACCTGTCTAATCCAAGCAACCCCATGGCAATAAAATGTTGAATCCATTCATTCTATCATCTATTCCTACAACATACTGTATGGTATGGGGATTTTCAAAGGAGCCCTACTCCCTTTGGAAATCCCAGCCTAAAGAGGTAAGTTTATGTCAAGAATCCAAACTGTGAGTGTACAAATACTTCACCTTTTACATAAATTAACTGCGGTAGAATTCTTCTAATTCTGTTTTTTTTCCCCCAGGGTGTGAAACTGCAATTTTATTCCCAATGCGTTCCAAAAAGATCTTTGGGAGTGTTCACCCAACTGTTGACATGATGCTCCAATCCTTTACTGCCTGCATTTGGGTCAAAGTGACTGAGGTGCTGGACAAAACTATCATATTCTCCTATGGCACAAAGAGAAATCCATATGAAATTCAATTCTATCTCAGCCATGAGTCTGCAGTACTTGCTGTAGGTAGTGACCAGAACAAGTTAATTGCCCCAAACACAATTTCTCCTGGACAATGGGCTCACTTTTGTGGCACTTGGAGCTCAGACAATGGGACCATATCATTGTGGGCAAATGGGGAGCTTGTCGCTACCAGCTCAGAAACAGCAGAGGCTCATATAATTCCAGATGGAGGAATTTTGCAGGTAGGCCAAGAAAAGAATGGTTGCTGTGTTGGAGGTGGTTTTGATGAAACTTTAGCCTTTTCGGGAAAACTGACTGGCTTTAATATCTGGGATAGAGTTCTCAGCAATGAAGAGATAACAGCGCGGCCTAGAGCAGAAGATTCATGTAATATCCGGGGCAATGTTGTTGGGTGGGGAGTTACAGAGATTCTGCCACATGGAGGAGCTCAATATGTTTCCTAAATACTGAGAAACTAGATCCTGAACCAAAGAATGAACCAGTAGGTACAAACACACAGAGCCCTACAGCCCTGAGTGTCTAAATTCTTAAATAAACCTCAAGAAAAAATTGTATTTTAACTTACAGATGAGGTATTGTAGAGATTGGATTTGATCTCTGTCTGCTGTCTTGGCCAAACATTGAAAAAACATGTCAGAGAATGATATTGGAAACGCTGTTCTTAAATATAGATAAACTGCTGTCACTCCAGCTGTGTTTTCAGATTCATAGCCAATGAGAGCTATTTGTAGACAATTGAGAGCAGAATTTGGCTCTTGCATTCATTGCTAAACTAAACACATGCAAACAAATGACTGGAACTCCTTTTATAGAACTAACATAAGAAGGTTGCATTTTCTGGGGTTCCCCATTTGTTGCTTTCATATTGCTAATGCCACTCTTACAGATGAACCATCTGAGACTTATAAAGTAATGTTTGTTGTTTATTACTCTTTGTTACTGGTATGTACACTATCATAAAGTAGTGCCTTGTTCGAAACATTACTATGCTATGGATTGATCTAACGTATGCCTAGACATAGTATTCCCCATAATAATCCAGTGTTACCCTTTGAGAAGATGCAGCTGTATTATATTGTAAATGAATTTTGTAGTAATTTTATTGAAATTATTTTTGTAAAGTTGTCTTGTAAATAAAATACTTTATCAAACTGATGCTGCCTACAATTTCTCACAAAGATGAACGCTGACAGTAATACAACATTGTATTCTGGTTTTCTCATCAAAAGATTTGTTTTTATTCACTATGTAAAAGAGCATACAAATATCAGCCTCTCAGACAAAGAGCCTGATCCTGAGGGGCCTGAGGGGTGATGAGTACCAGGGACTTGATGATAAACATTTGCCCAGGCTAGTTATCCCTTCCCTGAAGGCAACCAAGGGGATGGACAACCAAGTTGCCCTTCACAGGAGACCGAGGTGTCCTTAAAGGGGCAGATCCCCACAAAATCTGTGTCCAGATGAAGTTGTCCTTGTATAGCTTCCCCCAGAAAAGAGGGTGTCTAGTCTGGAGAAATCCCTAAAAAAGACGACCACCATATGCCCAATGCTGCCATTAACACCCAACATTCACACTGAAGTCAAGGCACCTATTCCTGAAATGTTTACACAAGGTCAAAATTCAGTTAGAAATCCAAAGTAACTGACTCCACTGAAACCAACAGAAGTTTTGCATTAGTGAGGATTGACTAATAGCTTCATAAGGACCTCAGGATTAGATCCAATGGGAACAGAAAGTGCTTGGCCCATCTCAGGATCAAACCATAATTTATTACTCAATTTACATATTACTGTGGGAAATAAGGCAGTTTGGGTTCACAGAGAAACTTGTCTTTGGTTTCAGAGTAGCAGCCATGTTAGTCTGTATTCGCAAAAAGAAAAGGAGTACTTGTGGCACCTTAGAGACTAACAAATTTATTAGAGCATAAGCTTTCGTGAGCTACAGCTCACTTCATCGGATGCGATGAAGTGAGCTGTAGCTCACGAAAACTTATGCTCTAATAAATTTGTTAGTCTCTAAGGTGCCACAAGTACTCCTTTTCTTTTTGTCTTTGGTTGTGATCCACCTGGGTTTTCTCCCTAAGTTTCGCTTTGAGAACCACATGTGAATGTACCCAAAACTCAAAGCAAAACTCAGTGTGAACAATGAAATCGCACCCAGTTTTTTGATGGAACAATGGGAAAGAGTAGGAGTTTCTCATGGTTTCAAGGTAAATACAAACTGACCCAAGTCTATATGAAACTGGCTAGGTTTGTTCAAAAAGTCGTGAACTGAGGGTGTTACAAGTTCGTACCTGAACCCATGAAACGTACATGAGAATGACCATACTGGGCCAGACCAATGGTCCATAGACCCATATCCTGTTTTTCAAAACTGGCCAGTGCCAGATGCTTCAAAGGGAATGAAGAGAATGGGGCAATCATCAGGTGATCCATGCTATCGTCCAGTCCCAACATCTGGCAGTCAGAGACTTATGGACACCCAGAGCATGGGGTTGCATCACTAACCATCTTAGCTAATAGCTATTCCTGGACCTATCCTCTAATTCTTTTTGTAATCCAATTATAGTTTTGGCCTTCGCAAAATCCCCTGGCAGAGTTCCACAGATTGACTGTATATTGTGTGATGAAATTCTTTCTTTTGCTTGTTTTAAACTTGCTGCCTATTAACTTCATTGGGTGACCCCTGGTTCTTATGTTATGTGAAGGGATAGATAACGCTTCCTTATTAACTTTCTTCACACCATTTATGATTTTAAAGACCTCTATCAAATTCCCCCTTGGTCATCTCTTTTCCAGCCTGAATCATCCTAGTCTTTTCAATCTCTCCTCAGATGGAAGCTGTTCCATACCTTTACATCATTTTTATTGCCTTTCTCTTGTACCTTTTCCATTTCTAATATATCTTTTTAGACTTGGGTCAACCTGAACTGAACATATTATTCAAGATGTAGGTATACCATGGATATATATAGTGGCATTATGATATCTACTGTCTTATTATCTATCCCTTTCCTAATGGCTCCTAACATTCTGTTAGCTTTTTTGACTGCTGCTACACATTGAACAAATGTTTTCAGAGAACTACCCATGATGACTCCAAGACTTCTTTCTGGAGTGACAGCAGGTAATTTAGACCCCATCATTTTGTATGTATAGTTGGGATTATGTTTTCAATATGCATTACTTTGCATTTATCAACATTGAATTTCATCTGCCACTTTCTCGCCCAGTTTTTTGACATCTCTTTGTTACTCTTCGCAGTCAACTTTGGATTTAACTACCTTGAGTAATTCAGTATAGTCTGAAAATTTTGCCTCCTCACTGTTTACCCCTTTTTCCAGATCATTTATGAATATGTTGAACAGCACCAGTCACATTACAGATCCCTGGGGGACAACGCTATTTACTGCTCTCAATTTTGGAAAAAGACTATTTATTCCTTCCCTTTTCCCCTGTCTTTTAACCAGTTACTGATCCATGAAAGGACCTTCCCTCTTATCCCATGATTGCTTACTTTGCTTAAGAGCTTTGGTGATGGACCTTGTCAAAGGCTTTCTGAAAATCTAAGTACACTATATCCACAGGCCCCTTGTCCACATGCTTGTTGACCCCCTCAAAGAATTCTAGTAGATTGGTGAGGCATGATTTCCCTTTACAAAAGCCATGTTGACTCTGCCCCAACAAATTATTTTCATCTATGTGTCTGACAATTTTGTTCTTTACTATCGTTTCAATCAGTTTTCCCAGTACTGAAGTCAGGCTTACCAGTCTGTAATTGCCGGGATCACCTCTGGAGCCCTTTTTAAAAATTGGCATCATATTAGCTATCCTCCAGTCATTTGGTACAGAAGCTGATTTAAATGATAGGTTACAGACTACAGATAGTAGTTCTGCAACTTCACATTTAAGTTCCTTCAGAACTCTTGAGTGAATACCATCTGCTCCTGGTGACTTATTACTCTTTAGTTTATCACTTTGTTCCAAAACCTCCTCTAATGACACCTTAGTCTGGGACAGTTCCTCAGATCTGTCACCTAAAAAGAATGGCTCAGGTTTGGGAAATCTCCCTCACATCCTCAGCCATGAAGACCGATGCAAAGAATTCATTTAGTTTCTCTGCAATGGTTTTGTCGTCTTCGAGTGCTCCTTTAGCATCTTGATCGTCCAGCGGCCCAACTGGTTGTTTAGCAGGCTTCCTGTTTCTGATGTACTTTAAAAAAATTGTGCTATTACTTTTTGAGTTTTTGGCTAGCTGTTTTTCAAAATCTTTTTTGGCCTTCCTAATTATATTTTTACATTTCATTTGTTAGAGTTCATGCTCCTTTCTATTTTCCTCACTAGGATTTAACTTCCACTTTTTAAAGGATGCCTTTTTGCCTCTCACTGCTTCTTTTACTTTGTTGTTTAGCTACGGTGGCACTTTTTTGGTTCTCTTTGTTTTTTAATTTGGGGTATACATTTAAGTTGACCCTCTATTATGGTGTCTTTAAAAACTTTCCATGCAGCTTGCAGAGATTTCACTTTTGGCGCTGTACCTTTTAATTTCTATTTCACTAACCTCCTCATTTTTATGTAGTTGCCCTTTCTGAAATTAAATGCTACAGTGTTGGGCTGCTGTGGTGTTTCCCCCACCATAGGGATGTTAAATTAAATTACATTATGGTCACTATTACCAAGCAGTCCAGCTATATTCACCTCTTGGACCAGATCCTGTGCTCCACTTAGGACTAAATCAAAAATTGCCTCTCCTCTTGTGGGTTCCGGGACTAGCTGCTCCAAGAAGTAGTCATTTAAGATGTCAAGAAACTTTATCTCTGCATCCTGTTCTGAGGTGAAATGTACCCAGTCTATATAGGAATAGTTGAAATTCCACATTATTATAGAGTTTTTTATTTTAATAGCCTCTCTAATCTCCCTGAGCATTTCAGAGTCACTATCACCATCCTGGTCATGTGGTTGGTAATATATCCCTACTGCTATATTCTTATGATTGGAGCATGGAATTACTATCCATAGAGATTCTATGGTACAGTTTGGTTCATTTAAGATTTTTACTTCATTTGATTCTATGCTTTCTTTCACATATAGTGCCACTCCCCCACCAGCATGACCTATTCTGTCCCTCTGATATATTTTGTACCCTGGTATTAATGTGTCCCATTGATTACCCTCATTCCACCAAGTTTCTGTGATGCCTATTATATCAATATCCTCATTTAAAATGAGGCACTAGAGTTCACCCATCTTATTATTTAGACTTCTAGCCTTGGTATATAAGCACTTTAAAAACTTGTCACTTTTTTGCTGTCTGCAATTACATGATGTAATTGAATGGGACTTCTTTTTCAATTGACTGTTTCTCATCAGACCCTACCAGTATTTTATCATCTTCAATCCTCTCCTCCTTACTAGGACACAGAGAATCTCCATTAATAGATCCTCCCCTAAGGGATGTCTCTGTCTGAACCACGTGCTCCTCAGCACCTGTCAGCTTTCCCCCAGCCCTTAGTTTAAAAACTGCCCTACAACATTTTTAATATTAAGTGCCAGCAATCTGGTCCCATTTTGGTTTAGGTGAAGCCCATTCTTCCTGTATAGGCTCCCCCTTTACCATGATTCTTAACCCTTGATAGTGTGACTAAGCATATAATTATTATTCGCATAAAGTTCAAAATCCTTTTTGAATCCAACTAAGCTCATTGTTGCAATAATATTTTGTGGCAATGACTTTCACGAATGGACTCGGCACAACCACTGAAACCTATGAGCCCCATGAGAGTGGAATGAAGGTAGAGGTTGGATACAGTGGGAGGGAAGCAGACTCATGACTCAAGGAAGGGAGAGAGCTAAGAAAGGCTTCTGACAGTGGCAGAGAAGCAGGTGAAGGACACAGAGCAGAAGTGGAGGGTGATGGAAGAGCGATGCTAGGTAATTAGCTGAATTTGTCAAGGAAGCTTCTATATTAAATGTTGGTATCAATGAAAAGTAAGATTAGAATTACGGTGAACCTTGGAGAAAGCCTCCTTCAAAGCAATTATTATTTGTCACTGGAGACATGCACACCTTCCTTGCCCTGAACTGATTTTTCTATCTATTTCTCATACTCTTTAGATCACATGATGAAAAAAGGCTCTGGTATCCATTTCTGCATATTACTGCAACACTAATTCCTGAACACTATACAACTGCCAGATCCTTTCTCCTTTCTCCTAGCAGTAACACAAAAGCAATAAGATGGATTTCAGACAAGGTAATTTTCATTTTATCTTGGAGTTTTGTGCCTCCTAGCACACTCACACATACACTGTGGTATCTATTGCAGTGGTTCTCAACCTTTTTCTTTTGAAATCCCACCCAACATGCTATAAAAACTCCATGACCGGTGGGCATCTCTGGGCTTCAGCTGCAGGGGGAAGTGAAAGGCTTTTGCCCTGCAGGGTGCAGCTCAGGAGCCCCATTGGATGGGGAGCTCAAAGATTTTGCTCTGCAGGGCAGGAGGCTCGGTGCTTCTGCCCCTTGGATCAATGGGATGGCTCAGTGCTTTAGCCCTGCGAGGCTGGAGGTGTCACCCCTGCAGAATGGCTTCTGCCGGGGCTTGGGGCTTCTGCCCCACAGAGTGCTGGTGCTTGGGACTCCAAGCTTCAGGCACCAGGGCTCAGGGCTCTGAGGGGCCCAGCTTGGTGGACCCCTGAAATGACTCTCAGACCCCAAGTGGGCCACGGACCCCTGGCTGAGAACTGCTGCTCTAGTGAACAGATGTTCTGCTCACATGGTTTATTCTATCTACAATCTAATTGCTTTGAGATCAACTTCTACCACCACAACAATGTATCTGCATTAAAAATGTTCAGTCAGTTGCACTACAGACATTGATTAAATAAAATTCACAAACAATCTTTGCTGTGGAGCAAACTGAGATTCCTGGGTCAAATGTCATCCCAAATAATCTGCTCTGGACCTGAGAACGCACCTCCACGTTGAAGAGATCTCCAGACCTTCCAGTAAGCTTTGCAAAGCCAACAACTCTGTCAAATCCCATCTCTGTATACTTTATTCCATTAAATATACATTATACATTAATATAGTAGAACAATTAAAAATAATTTGCAAGAAAATCTCTTCCCCAATGCCCTGTTCCTAACTAAGTCTGACATGTCATGGTTCCTTTCACCTGCTACCACACCAGATTTAATCTTGGAAATGCTATTGCTGCAGATGAATCCTGTATGCTCATTTTCAGACCTGAGATTTTCCCCACCTCCAACTGGAAACCCATCTGCCTCCCAGCTGCTGCTCTCTTCCTCTTCCTCCCCTGAGTAAAATGGAACCTTCCTCACTGCCCCAACCTCCTCCTTTTGAGAGCCAGAAATCCCTCTACTAAGCCTGAAGTAGAATGCCTCATAGTCCCTGCATACACGGTGCAGCCCCGTCTCATTCACCATACAATCTGTGCACTGAATGAGGCAGACTCCTGCAGAAAATATAGTATGTGATCCTGTAACCCAAGGCTGTATTGTAATTCATCACACAAGAGGCAGAGCTAAGGCTCTGTGGGTAACTTTGTTGTTTCCCAGCTTTCGGTGCTTCCCTTTGCAACTTTAACATTCTTTAATGTCTTCTTCGTATGGAACATGAGGTATGATGCTGGCTAGTAAACATCAATATCCCATACAGCAAATACTCTATGGATGTTCGCAAAAAGAAAAGGAGTACTTGTGGCACCTTAGAGACTAACAAATTTATTAGAGCATAAGCTTTCGTGAGCTACAGCTCACTTCATCGGATGCATTTGGTGGAAAAAACAGAGGAGAGATTTATATACACACAAAGAGAACATGAAACAATGGGTTTATCATACACTCTGTAAGGAGAGTGATCACTTAAGATAAGCCATCACCAGCAGCGGGGGGGGGGGGGGGGGAAAGGAGGAAAACCTTTCATGGTGACAAGCAAGGTAGGCTAATACCAGCAGTTAACAAGAATATCAGAGGAACAGTGGGGGGGGGGGGGAGAAATACCATGGGGAAATAGTTTTACTTTGTGTAATGACTCATCCATTCCCAGTCTCTATTCAAGCCTAAATTAATTGTATCCAGTTTGCAAATTAATTCCAATTCAGCAGACTCTCGTTGGAGTCTGTTTTTGAAGCTTTTTTGTTGAAGGATAGCCACTCTTAGGTCTGTAATCGAGTGACCAGAGAGATTGAAGTGTTCTCCAACTGGTTTTTGAATGTTATAATTCTTGACGTCTGATTTGTGTCCATTCATTCTTTTACGTAGAGACTGTCCAGTTTGGCTAATGTACATGGCAGAGGGGCATTGCTGGCACACGATGGCATATCACATTGGTAGATGCGCAGGTGAACGAGTCTCTGATAGTGTGGCTGATGTGATTAGGCCCTATGATGGTATCCCCTGAATAGATATGTGGACAGAGTTGGCAACGGGCTTTGTTGCAAGGATAGGTTCCTGGGTTAGTGGTTCTGTTGTGTGGTGTGTGGTTGCTGGTGAGTATTTGCTTCAGATTGGGGGGCTGTCTGTAAGCAAGGACTGGCCTGTCTCCCAAGATCTGTGAGAGCGATGGGTCGTCCTTCAGGATAGGTTGTAGATCCTTGATGATGCGTTGGAGAGGTTTTAGTTGGGGGCTGAAGGTGATGGCTAGTGGCGTTCTGTTATTTTCTTTGTTGGGCCTGTCCTGTAGTAGGTGACTTCTGGGTACTCTTCTGGCTCTGTCAATCTGTTTCTTCACTTCAGCAGGTGGGTATTGTAGTTGTAGGAATGCATGATAGAGATCTTGTAGGTGTTTGTCTCTGTCTGAGGGGTTGGAGCAAATGCGGTTATATCGTAGAGCTTGGCTGTAGACAATGGATCGAGTGGTATGATCTGGATGAAAGCTAGAGGCATGTAGGTAGGAATAGCGGTCAGTAGATTTCCGATATAGGGTGGTGTTTATGTGACCATCGCTTATTAGCACCGTAGTGTCCAGGAAGTGGATCTCTTGTGTGGACTGGTCCAGGCTGAGGTTGATGGTGGGATGGAATTGTTGAAATCATGGTGGAATTCCTCAAGAGCTTCTTTTCCATGGGTCCAGATGATGAAGATGTCATCAATGTAGCGCAAGTAGAGTAGGGGCATTAGGGGACGAGAGCTGAGGAAGCGTTGTTCTAAGTCAGCCATAAAAATGTTGGCATACTGTGGGGCCATGCGGGTACCCATCGCAGTGCCGCTGATTTGAAGGTATACATTGTCCCCAAATGTGAAATAGTTATGGGTGAGGACAAAGTCACAAAGTTCAGCCACCAGGTTAGCCGTGACAGTATCGGGGATAAATAAATACAGACTAACACGGCTGCTACTCTGAAACCTGTCGATGGATGTTGAAAACTCTGGGTTGGCAGACCCAGTGTGATTCTGCCATGTGCATGTGGGAGTATGGGATTTAGGGAGCCTGTAGCACACTCATGAACTGTGTCCTGTCACAGCTTTCTTTGCACTAGCATCCAAGAAGCTCTTGGGGGTGGAAGGGACAAGGTCAGGGCCCATGGATCTGCAACAACATGGATCATCTGACCAAACTGCCCCATAAGAAGCACCAGTAACGGGACTCTGCAGCTGCAGTAGTAACTGTGAGGCAGCTTTGCTGCTATTCCATGGAAGCAGGGAGGGTTCTGTCTCTCCCATCCCCGTCATGGAACTCCTTATCACACAGTCTATTTATCAGTGTTGAGTGCAGGTTGTGCACATTCATGTGTTGGAAATGGAATTAGTCTGTTAGAGTCATCTCTAAACATAATACTCTAGCTAAACATTCTTCCTAAATAGCTTTTCATGGCTAATAATATATAAATAAGTCATGCAGACTAACATTTTCCCCACTGTAGTTACTATGTCCATAAATCCATTAGCTCCCAAACTCTTTTAGGCATTGAGCCAAATTCTGTTCTCAGTTTCACTAGTGCAACTGCATTGATAGCTCTGGATTTACCTCAGTCCACCTGAGATCAGAATAGACCCTCTGTCTCCATTTATCTTTGCACATCCATATTTATTAGCCTTCCCCCGCCCTGCAATAAACTGTCTTAGTTTTAAATCATGGTTCTTAGCAACATTTTGAAATCCAGACCTTTTCTGATTGAAATACTATTGATGAAAACACAAATAACTAGGAAAAGTGTGCTAAATGCAAGAATTCAGAGTTCCCTTATTTAATTTGGAATTTTAATCTCTGATGACCATAGCAACATCTGCTGGTGGAATAATATAAATGCAAAACTAGAGCAGGTGTCAGCGTATTGCGGCATTAAATAAATGTCCTTTTAAAAATATCAACATTTTCCTATATCTATGATTATATCTTAAGGACCAATTCTTGTTCCACTTTGGTTCTTACTATTAATAACACTATGTATCCGATGAAGTGGGCTGTAGCCCACAAAAGCTTATGTTCTAATACATTTGTTAGTCTCTAAGGTGCCACAAGTACTCCTGTTCTTTTTGCAGATACAGACTAACATGGCTGCAACTCTAAACCTATTAATAACACTGTTTCCTCAAATGTTAGATACAAGCTAAAATCTTAATATATGATAATGACACTAGTCTTGGCTTTACTGATCCAGACAGACATTTCTTTTGTCAGTAATATTCAGTAATATTCTTCACCCTGGATTTTATTTTCTCAGCAATGTTACATGGCTTAAAGATATTAATCTCAACAGCCAATAAGCAGCAGCATGTTTAATTTAGTAGTAACTTTAAAATTCAGCGGCTGACTTTCCTCTGGACCATGTTACAAGCACCTTGGAATCCTGCACTGGCAACACTTGCTAATGCGTGTGCTAATTATGCCTGCTATGGCTTCTCAGAAATGCAATACATTACAAAGAAATAGCCATTGACACAACAGTAAATTCATTTCTTTTATCACATTTTGTCCTATTGTGAAATAATATCTTTTAAAGTCTTACTCCAACCACAACTGTAATGCCACAATGGGTGAACTTTCACCAGATCATTATGGGGAAGATGGCGGTGTTTGCCTTTCTGTAATATGAAATAGAGGGTTCGCCCCCACTAAACCCTTGATCTCTGAGATTTGTTAGAGGCCAGGACCATCCATATTGACTCTGAGATCTCCTGCTCACCCGCTTCGGCTCCCTGGCAGCCTGGTATGAATCCAATGGAGTAGTGCTGCTGACCGGAACTCCTTCACCAACCACTTCTCTAAAGAGAGGGGATTGGGAAACTTCCACTGCACAGATGGATTCCACAGAAGAGTTAAGACACTCTGAGGCCATTTTAATTTTTAAGTGGATTCCACACCAGGCTAGAAAGGGAGAGCAATAAATATAGTGTATGTGTCTGCCCAACCTACCAGCTCACACCCCTCTTAGGGTCCTGAGACAGAGAGAGGGCACCCATACTTCCACATGGAAAGGGGAAGACCAGTCCCCAAAGACCCTTTCTGCTCACAGATTTCTGTGGGATGATCTGGCCCATTGTTGTTTCATGAACATCACTGTAAAATGGGTGAAAGGCAGTACTGGTTACCAACTGCAGGCAGGAAAGAGCAAACTCTCACCACAATTTATAAGTATCTTAATGATTTGGTATCAAACTGTTTAAGGAATAATTACCATCCATCTTAGCTCTCTCTCCATATAATACCATAAAATAAATGGATCCCAAAGTTTTTTAATATATACAGAATGTACATGCTTGGGTTAAGACCTATCATCTTTAGAACAACATCACCACAGTAATTCGGCCAGCTATTGTAACTCACTGGCAGCGTCCTTATCTGGAAAATAAGGCCCTATTGTAAACAGAATTATTTCAGCTAAATTGCATTACCCTCTAAAAATATGGAATAATATTTTGCTTCTTTACCATAATAATTTAAACCCACAGAGTAAAATTTCAAAAATTCAGCCACAGAATTTTTATTAAAGACAATAGCACATATGGGAATAAAACTCCATTGCAATGCTTTAAAAAATTACCTGAGACTCTCTCAGAGAATGGGTCTGATCTCACTCCCACTGAAGTCAGTGGAATTTTGCCATTGGCATAAGCAAGAAGGATAAAGGTTTGATATGCACAATGTTGTCTCATATTACTGTTTATTATTTGCAGTCCATTTGCATGTGAATGGCCTAGGCCAGTGGTTCCCAAACTCATTCCGCCGCTTGTGCAGGGAAAGCCCCTGGCGGGCCAGGCCGGTTTATTTACCTGCCGCGTCCACAGGTTCGGGCGATCGCAGCTCCCAGTGGCCGCGGTTCGCTGCTCCAGGCCAATGGGAGCTGCAGGAAGCGGCACAAGCCGAGGGATGTACTGGCCGCAGCTTCCAGTAGCTCCCATTGGCCTGGAGCAGCGAACTGCAGCCACTGGGAGCTGCGATCGGCCGAACCTGCAGACGCGGCAGGTAAATAAACTGGCCCAGCCCGCCAGGGGCTTTCCCTGCACAAGCGGCTGAACAAGTTTGGGAACCACAGGCCTAGGCACTGTTGATACACATACATAGGATGACATAATCCCTGCCCCTAAAATCTTACAGTCTACCATAAAACTTTCTAATCAATAAGGCTTATCAAATACTGTAAGCCTTATATACTTACTTGAAATCTTTCTCTTCATATAATCTAGTATTAGCGCCTGATCCTGATAAATCCATGTGTGGGGGTTTTGCAGGATTGGGCCCTAAAGTCTCATAGCAGAATGATCAAAATATTCATACCTTGAAGGACACTTTTCACAATTGCATCTGTGTGATCAGCCAGCAGATCTGCTTTGGTAATTGCAGCCAGGGATAGGTAACTTGACATGTTTCTGCACAGTTCCTTGTTACCCCTTTGCAGAAATTTCACTGCCACTGGGACAGCTAAAGCCATTATTGGAGGTTGATTGTAATTCTGTGAAAAAAAGAGAGGGCACTGAAAAATAAGCAGCTGAAAAAATGGATTAAAATCAAGTTTAATGCTGACAAAATTTGAAAACCAGAAATCAGGTGATCAAGAAAACACTGTATAAAACTAGAGAAAGGTTACTCTTTTGGTAACACCTCTAAAGTCAGGCTTTAAAGAGGGAAATAATAGACAGGAAATGTCAAACTACTGCAGCTTTAGGTGCTAGTGTACCTATTTCCTACTTCAACAACTGGAGTAACAAACATACTACGTAACTGATAATAAAATGATACTAGAATGTTGACAGCTGTGACATACAGTATTTTATCCATTCTGGAATGAGTAATTTCATCCTGCAGAAGAAGAAGTAAATGGAGGGTAGAGTAATATGCTGTTGATAGGTGAATTATTTTGCTCATTGTACCAAAATGATATAGTCACTCGCATATCACCTCAGTTCTTTCATTGTACACTGTAGCCTTGTCTATACTGGGAATTAGCCCCAATTCATCAGTCAGTAGCCAGTAATCAGGCAGCTATACTCATGCAAACAAGGAAAGCTGCAATTTGTGGGGATGCAGATTACTCTGATTTCAACAGGGTAAATCTTCAAACAGTGCAAATCGTGACTTTTTCTTATCTGTATGAGAGGTGTTGCTCTGGTGCAACTGCACTAGATTCTGGGACACCAACTGCTAAATTCAAGGCTAATCCTCCATAAGACAAGTGACAAATCCCAAATTCCTCAAATATAAGCATCCATTGCTATAATGTCCAGTTGTGAAACAATGTACAATTTTTGTAATCTGGTCCAGTCCTGCTATCATTTATGCTGATATAAACCCAGAGTCACTTCACTGAGTCAAGTGGAACTGATTTACACTGGAATGATTGACTTGCAGTCTGGATCTCTTGTTTTGAAAGCACTCCAGAGGAAACACTGCTTTGGAGGACTTAGATTGTATTAAAACAACCACAGATGAGCTAAGAACATTATTGACACTGCAGTGCACTCATCAATAAGATGTCATGGTTAATATTCACCAACCAAAAGAATACAGAATTAGAGAGAAGACCTATTAGGCAGTCCCTCTCCTCCAACCCTCTGCCAATGCAGGATTGTTCTTACTGTACATATATTGTCTTGTTTTTTCCCAAGCAATGTGCTTCCATGTGTTCCTTTAGGTGCAGGCTTCTCAACCTGGCAAGCCAGAAATGTGGGCTGCAATATGTGGCAAAGCACAAAATCAGGGATAAACAAAATTATTCTTGCAGGAGACCAAAAATGCTGTGGGATTTATTCCTTCTGTGTAAATGACTCTTGCTGCAACCCGTTTTGAGTCTTTAGTTGTGAGGGATATTTCAAAATAAAAGTAAAGGGTACCAATTGCAGTGAGGAGGCGGCAGATAACTTTGGGATTGGAAACAGCTCTTGAAATGAAGACAAAGTAGCTTGAGAGACTGTCCAAGTTTAATTTAATCAGTGTTATCATCTGGAATTATTTCTGATAATCCGACTGGGAGGGTGTATTACACAAAGTAAAACATATTTCCCTTGTTATTTTCTCCCCCTACTGTTCTTGTCACTGCTGGAAATGGCCCCACTTGATAAGGACTACAGAAGGTCCCCCGTTACCCCCCCCACTCTCCGCTGATATACTCACTTTCCTAGCACTACTTGTCAGTCTGTATAGTAACACACAGGTCTCTTTCTCTGTGTATATAAAATCTCCCCATTGATTCCCTGTATGCATCCGATGGTGAGCTGTAGTTCATGAAAGCTTATGCTCTAATAAATTTGTAGTCTCTAAGGTACCACAAGGTACTCCCCTTCTGTTCCTTTATAATTCCATACAATTTCCGTATCTTGCAAAAATAACTCCTATCCATGATGTAAAAACACTACAAGTGGCATAAAGTTCCTAATAAGGCCAAACTCTGTCTTCCAAAAAGTGCCACAACTTCAAAGAAGTCACTGTGGGTTGCATGTGTACAATGAATTTGATCCTAACAAGAGATCTAGCAAGCTTAATGGTTGAAAACACCAAGGGACAGCCTATTTTAAATGTTAGCCAAGCTATACAACATTCTACTGTAAGATTATGTTTTCCATAGAGTAACAAAATAAACTCTCAATGAGGTCCATAGAATTGTGGCAAGTACTGAGGACTGAATTGGAGTCATACTTTCTTTACTCTTCCTGATTATTCTTCATCCTCTAATTTTGTGGCTT
The DNA here is from genome assembly GCF_009764565.3 of Dermochelys coriacea. NCBI lineage: Eukaryota > Metazoa > Chordata > Testudines > Dermochelyidae > Dermochelys > Dermochelys coriacea. The sequence goes on along the minus strand of NC_050076.1, from coordinate 24,273,564 downwards.
TTCTCTAAACTCCCTTCACATTTGAAATCTTCTGACACGTAGTGCATGACTGTCTTTGAAATTATATTTTATGTGTTATTAGTTTGCTAGCTAGGAACCACAACCAGTGATCAGGGCCCCTGTGCTAAACTCTTATACAAGCACAGTAACAAACCAAAAATAAATACACTCCAAAGAAATTTGAATATGATTCAGTCTGGAGCAGCTTTGAGTGAAAAAATATACATGTGAACAGATAAAAAAATATTGTGGTTCCATCTACATAATTCCATTTGGCCCATTTCTGCTTCAAGTGAAGTCAATTGGACCTTTACTGATAGCACCAATGGAAACAGGATTGGGCCCAATGAATCATATTCCCTAGTTTAAGACTGCTTTGTGTTGCTCAAGTGCTTCAAAACAGCCCTCAACCAGGCTTAACTGGCCACATGAGGATTCCCTATGGTAGGGGAGTCTTCAGGCAGTATAGAGTGTTGTAGCAACTCCTACACTACCCCTTTCTTGTAAGAGTTGTGGCCAGGAGAAAAAGACTGTGGTCAGGGTATCTATGTTGCTCCAGCATCCCCAGGTGCCGGGACAACCCTTTGGAACCATCAGCATTTGGCCAAAAGAGTGTGTATACTGAAAAAGGTCCTTAAAACGAATGGAGTTTTTACACAGCAACATGTTCACATAATTCCTTATTACTTATGACTGGGACAGGCTTTTGTCAAATTCTGCCTTCAGGTTATACACCCATCTCCATCCCCACATCACCATTCACTTCAGATATGATCTGGCTCTTTGGTTGGGATGTAGCTCTTTTATGAAAACAGAACAGAAGAGGAAGCTGTCTCTAATAAGGATGATAAAATACTTCGCTGCCAGAGAAAATGTATTAATTCAAATGGAACCACAGAGTAAGGTTTCAGCTGCTCCTAATAAATATCTGTACATGACTGTACACTTATGAAAATATGCATGTGACAATGAAAAACAGATTTCAATAATATAATGTAGCAAAGTTTGCAAACCTTGGGGACCTAACTGCTGCTAATATCAACAGAACATGTAACATTCAATCCAGGTGTGAGATATTCATTACTTTTCCAACTGTCCCTCATGGATTGTATAAAAACTCAAATTGTTCTTTCTTCTATAAAGTAACACATGGTGTAGCTGTGATTCTAAAAGCATCAAATGTGTTTGTAGAAGTTCTCAGCTTTGATTTCTTTTAAATTGATTCTGAGTGATTTTTTTATGTTAAAAAAATGAATACAGCAAACACATAGAAGGTGGATTGCATAATGCCCTATAATGGGTGGGCTAACTACAGCCCGTGGGCTGCATCCAGCCTGCCAGCCATTTTAATCCAGCCCTCGAGCTCCCACTGGAGAGCGGGGTCTGGGATTGGCCCGCTCCAGTGCGTCAGCTAGGGAGCAGGGTCGAAGGCTGCTCACACGGCTCCTGGAAGCCGCAGCATGTCCCCCCTCCAGCTGCTACACATGGACAGCCAGAGGGATCCACTCTGCATGCTGCCCCTGCCCCAAGTGCCACCCCCGCAGCTCCCATTGGCCAGAAACCACAGCCAATAGAAGCTGCAGGGGAGATGCCTGTGCAAGGGGCAGCGTGCAAAGCCACCTGGTCACACCTCTGCTTAGGATCCAGAAAAGGGACATGTTGCTGCTTCCAGGAGCTGCTTGAGGTAAGTGCCGCCTGTAGCCTGCACCCCTGAGCATCTCCCCACACCCCAACCCCAGCCCTAGCCCTGATCCCCCACCCTCCAAACCCCTCAGTCCCAGCCTGAAGCACCCTCCTACACCCCAAACTCCTCATCCCCAGCCCCACCCCAGAGCCTGCACCCCAACTGGAGCCCTCACCCCCCCCGCACCTCACCCTCCCACCCCAGCCTGAGCCCCCTCCCGCACCCTGAACTCCTCATTTCTGGCCCCAGCTCAGAGCTCACACCCCCAACCAGAGCCCTCACCCCCTCACCCCAACCTCAATTTTGTGAGCATTTCTGGCTTGCCATACAATTTCTATTCCCAGATGTGGCCCTCAGGCCAAAGAGTTTGCCCACCCCATGCCCTATGACCATGGTGAACTTTGGCACATCACAGACTTTCAAACATGCATTGTCATCTAACATAAATGTCTGAACTATCTACAGAAAGACCCATCCAGTTCTAAGAAAAATTGGATTTGATCATTTATTAGTGGGGAAGTGTCCCAGCCTCCTCTGCACTGACAGCCAGAGCTTAACCATTATTCATTACATACTGTAAAAGAGTAGCAAAGCTCTTGGTCCTGCCAATCAGAGCCTTAATCAGAGGCTCCAGAGAAAATCTGGCTGAGTCAGCCAGACGAACACCTCCCAGGGACTCCCACTGCTTAACAGCCTTTCCACATTCCCTCCCTCCACCCCCACTATTGGTTGTGACTAAAAAAACTACAGAACACTTTACCCTTATCTGTATAGCAAACTCTCGCTACATATTTTTCCAGTCTCAAAATATACTATCTGTACCTAACATGTAAATATATTAACATGTAACTAAAGGTCAAATCCAAAGCTCATTGAAGTCAATCGGTGTCTTCCCATTCACTTCAGTGGGTTTTTAGTCAGGCCCTTATGGTGTGTACTCTGAACTAATAGAATAAATTTAACGCTAACAAAGACAGTTCATCTAGGAAATAAGCAATGCTTTATTTTGACAATGTTATAATAATAAGCAGAGTTAAGACAATGGAGACTTGTTCTGCTGATCTCAGGAATTATATTCCTCAACAAGATCAACACCTATCTGAGCTTCAGGTAGATTTTTTTCTTTCCTCATTGTAAATTCATTTGGAACTGTTCCCAGAGTCTGAACTGAAAAGAACAGAACTGGGCATATGGAGGACTGTAAATTGCAATTTCATTGAAGTGAATTCACATTTGGGGTTCTTTTTTCTTTCACTTTCTTTGTTTCTTTTGAACTTTCAACACTTCCAACCACGAGCCAAACTAGATGACTAATCTCAAGAAGTTTTAAGGGCAATGTGTCATAATGGGGACCTTTTGGCAACTATATGAGCAGTAGTCTGGAGTAGACACTAACACACCAAGGCCTTTAGTACTGTTGCTTCAGCTACTACAGGGAAAGACTGAATCATAGAATATCAGGGTTGGAAGGGACCTCAGGAGATCATCTAGTCCAACCCCCTGCTCAAAGCAGGCACAATCCCCAATTTTTGCCCCAGATCCCTAAACGGCCCCCTCAAGGATTGAACTCACAAGCCTGGGTTTAGCAGGCCAATGCTCAAGCCACTGAGCTATCCCTCCCCCCATGACACACACTAGAAGATACCTCATTGCCAACAACCAGCATTTGCTGAGAAGATGTAGAGAAGTTTATTTAAAGAGCAAGTCTGAGTCAAACCTGGCACATTGCTGCCAGTCAGTCAGTGCAGAAGGCAAATTGGCAATAATAAGGGAACTGTATGAAGGGATCATATCAGAAACAGTATGTAGAGCTGACACATCAGTGCTGGGGTAAGCGGTGACTCAGAAGACTAACTGGCCAAAGAAACAATGGTGTCCTGGGAAGATTCTGCATGGGCCAGCCAGGATAACTACACATATAGGAGGTATCCTTATAACAATAAACTTCTCAGACAACTCCACTTCCCTCTCTTGTAACAGGATCTCGGTGAATTTTGGTTCCTTTCTTCCATTCCAGCCTGCTTCAGCTTCCTCATTTTTACTGCAATATCTCTCCCCAGAGAGGAACATACCTGGGCAGTACAGATTACGGTCATTGATGGGTCCCCATTAATAGTCTCCCATTTTAAATAAACCATTGAGGATTATTTTACCAGGGTTGACAGAAATAAAGGGTATAAATAATGGCTTCAACAGTTGGACGTCCAGGTCAGCCCAACAGTTCATAACTCAGCCCAAGGGGTCACAGAGAGGTAAAAAGGCAGCTGTTCCATAAGGTTCGTCAGGGCTAGTACCTAGGCTACTCTCTCCAGCCTATCCCTCCTAGGGGCAATTAAACCCTGGCTGCAGATTCTACCACCTGCCAGAGCTCACTCAGTTCTTCTGTCTTATTGGGGCCTCCTACACAGTGTCCTCTTGCCCTCCACATGTGCTGTACTCCTCTTGCAGGCAGCTGCTGTGCATGTACATTCCCTCTGCTGCTGGTCTCCTTTGACTAATAATCTGCTTCCTGCCTGGCTCTTAGCTTGTCAGTGCCAGCTCTCAGGCTGCCTGCTGCTGGGCCTTCTCTCCGTAGCCTGCTCCCAGGATGCTGCACCCGACCTGCTGCTCCGGCTCATACAAAGCCTCTGACTCTCTCCTGAACCTATACCCCGAACTCAGGATATTATGTCCTTTAGCACTTCTCTAAACATTATGGTGCCCTCTACTGATCCTTTCTCTCCAGGTCATCCAGGGATAGGGGTAGGTGTTGTAGCAGAGTTAGTATGGAGGCTGGATGAGTGTGTTCCTTAGGGACACTCACACAGCCCGCAAAGGATGTAACTTCTTCCATAAGTGAAGGCGGTTCAGAGGTGTGTCTGCCCATCCCCCCTCTGCACCTAGAGAGGAAAACATTTGGTAACAGTGTCATCAGCAGCAGGAGGGGAGGTTCATCTATACCCTTCTGTACTGGTAAACAGACTCAGCTGCTTTGCTTACTTTGAATTCATGCCTGCCTCATTATTCTGTAGCTTTTGCCTGCTTATGCTAGCTCAACAAAAGGCAGACAGTAACATAACGGTACCTAACACTAAGAACTCAGATTTATAACAATATGTAACGTTGGTTTCCTGAGAGTGGTAGCCCAGCGATATACAAATATGGGCCCAGTGTTCTGACTTTAACCCTATTTCTGACTGGAGAAACATTTCACACCATTGAACATAGCTAGGTGTTCTCATTGAAGCAGGCAACTGGACGTTGACAACCAGCCTGTTGCTTGTAATTTTTCCCATCATTGATACTGACCTTCCATACTGACCTTCCGTTTACACAGAAACTATTATGTAAATAAGTCCCACAGCCCTTTATATGCTCTACTGGAAAAGCAATCAGGAGCCTGCTTCAGTCAAAACATATGACTGTTCAAAAACAACTACTTATAGGACAAAGATTCTCCAAACAGATAAAGGATCAAAATCTGAGTTGTGTTCAAGGTCAGAATTTGGCCCATAGATTAGTTTCCAATATTGCACCTGGACTCCGCATCACAACTGAGCCTTTAAATGGGATCCTCACTCTTGAAAGGCAGCATTTCTATCAGCTAAAGGATCCTCTTCAACCTTTGCCCCAAATGATACTTTTCTTCCAAAGAGTCATAAGCCTTGAAAATAATGGGTTTTGAATAAATTGTCTTTCCCATCTGCTGCTGCTGCTGCTACAGTACTATCCTTCACACTTTAATTTTTATGTAAGATGCAAACGTCTAGTGTTCATGCAACATTAAGGTTGAGAAATTCACCACACACAAAATTTCAAAAGATAAGAATGCTGCCAAAACATTTACTTGGCCTCAATATACATCATATACATTTAATAATATAAATTAACATGAAGATCCAATTCTTGGCTTTTTCAATAAATGTAAGCACTCCAATACACCCCAAGAAAAACTAAGTACAGTTGCTATTAAACTATGACACTGTGAGTGATATGGCATTTCTTGTGATCCAGGCTTACCTGCAAAATGCAACTCATGATATCAGATGCAATTTTTGCATGTGGTGTGTCCTCATCTTTTCCTGAAGGTTTTAGATTGTGCTCTAAACATGACTCCCAGAGAGCCACAAGTGCCTTTCCATGTTTTTCTATGGATGCAGTCTCCCTGATAGCAGTGGTGATTCGAGTGATACAGATTTCCACCACTGCTTGGTCATTGTCGTTAGTCTGGTAGTCCTAGGTTTAAAGAAAATATGGGTTTTAAAATTGTATTATGCAAATGAAGTGTCATCCTTTAAAGAATGCCACAAAATGAACCAGAAGATATTAAATTAATTTAACTCTCCATTTTCTTCATGTCATCTATACAATAAATAAGTAGAATATTGAGAGCAAAACTCTAATCATGTCATAGGTCTTTAACTATTCCAAGCTGTAATTTAACACAAAGGAATAATTTGTGCTCCTACGAAAAAAATATGGATTAAATTATTAAGATTGTGAATTTTTGTAGTCCCCCATTTTGAAGTTATGGCTTCCCTGTTCAATAGATGTGAATGTATGTGCCTTGAAATCCCTGATTTATATTTTTTCTATTTGTATATTACTATAATATTAAAACATTTAAATGTCAACTGTAAAAAAATTACATCCAGGAGTCCAAATAACTTGTATTATGCAATTATTTAGACTCAGAGATGTAAATGGAGATATTTCAGATTCATAGTGTAACTAAGAACAGAAATTGATTCAGTAGGCCTGATTCTCTGTTTCCCTGCATGCTGTGTGGTTATTTTCATCTGTGCAAACTAGATACAAAATGCTACCAAAACATCCATTTTGCACTAGTGTAAATGACTACAATGGAGACTCAGACACAGTTTATACAACTAACCCTCATGCTAAACTATAATATTCTATCTCAAAGAAGCACAGAGGCCAAACACAAGCTAAGTATTCAAACACAAAAAATATGTTACTTTTACCTGCTAGCCATGGAAATATTTAAGAATTTGGGCTAAATTCAACATTCATTTACAAAGGGATAATTCTGGAGTACCTCTATTAAATCTAGTGGAGTAATTCCAGACTTAAACTGGTGTAAATGAGCACATTGGATGTACTTTTAAGCTGTTGGGGTGATCAGTTGACCTACCCTGCCAATGTATCTGATCCTGCAATTTGGTTTTTCCTCCTTGCAATTCCAGGAGATCTCTCCTCCTCTTGTTAAAAAGAGTTTGCTTTATTTTTTAAAATAAAATTTTGATTAAAACAGAAGTAGAATAATATGGAGATAGCCAGTAAGGTATTGGCTGGAAACAGAAACAAGCAAAAAGAAAAGGAGTACTTGTGGCACCTTAGAGACTAACCAATTTATTAGAGCATAAGCTTTCGTGAGCTACAGCTCACTTCTGTAGCTCACGAAAGCTTATTCTCTAATAAATTTGTTACTCTCTAAGGTGCCACAAGTACTCCTTTTCTTTTTGCGAATACAGACTAACACGGCTGCTACTCTGAAACCTGTCAGAAACAAGCAAGAGATCCATACTAAAGTTTTCATTTGTATTCACTAGCTGCCTTTTGGCCATAGAAGGTTGTACAGCAGAATATTCTGCAACTCTAGGAGTCTCCCCACATAAATACACCTTGGCAGCTCAAAATCTGAATTTAAAAATTGTGAGAAGCCTTGCTCCACAGCAATAATGAATTATATCATTGAGCACTGCTGCCCTCTAGTGGGCATTAGCCTTAGGGAATTTAGAAGCACAAGAAATCCTTTGTTCTTTAGGATGTCACATGGTTTAGCAGTTTAGCACAAAATATCAGTGGCAAATTCAGTCCTGTTGTCTCAGTGGACTATGATAGGAGGGATATCTGCAAATGCTGATAATTTTCCATTAGTGGAAATATACCAGGAATAAGTGGAGTCAAGAGCTAAACTAATTTGAATAATGTTCTGGAAAAATGTGCAACAGTAATTGCTGTCAAAGAAATGACCCAAGGAAAGAATTGTCTCTGCATAATGATTTCCCTAATTGATGATTTAGAGCATTTGTGGCCACAAGCAACAGTGTGTTCAAAAGTTCTGAAAGTTAGAGGTTTGTATATTGCCAAAATCCATTTAAAATCACTATGATATAGCATCTAGAAAAGTGCATGTACATTTCCTAGTTCAATATATTAGGGTCTTGTTACAGATGACAATTTCTCTTCTGCAAGCTGATGTATATTCCAATCAAAAGTGGTCACTATGGGGATTTAAGAATTTTTAAAATGGTTCAGGCTCAAGGCAGCTCTGAAATATAATTGAGGAATGGGTTGGGCTGACTCAAGCATTAACACAAGTTATGCTTTAGTCAAACGAGATATTGGACTCAATGAAGAGGTAACGAGGTGAAATTCAGTCACCCATGACATATAGGAGGTCAGACTAGATGATCTAATGGTCCCTTCTTGCCTTAAACTATATGAATCCATGGTACAGAAGAGTTACTGAGATCTAAACCAATAAACAAATAGTTTCTTAAAATGCTTTCAGAGTATCTTATCTTTGTCTGTCTCCTACCAACTCCTACAGTACTTAGCAGCTGAATTCAGCAACATCACAATGTGGCAGGGAGGGAGGGAAGTTTAACTCTATAATAAGATAACCAAAGCTATAAGTAACCAAATAATTAAAAGCTATTAATACGAGAGGAGGGGGTGGGTGAGAGAAGGAGTGGGAGAAAAATTAGAAGAAAAGGGCAGGAGGAAGAGAAAGAAAAAGAAAGAGGTGAAATTGAGAAAAGGTGAAAAGCTAAAAACAGAATGGATTCAGAGAAAAGAAAATCAAGGTTGACAGGGAGCGGGTGGGTGAAGAAAGTGTCCTGTCTTTGCGTGATAGCAACTTATAGCCCTGGAATGACTGTGTCTGTGAGCACTTCCCGTTCATTCTCAGGTCCTCCAATCAATATCCATCCTTCAGCCTGTGGATCCAACTCCCTTCAGTGTGCTGGGTTTCATACTCTCTTTTGGTCAGATTAGCAAAAGATCAGTACTGGACCATGCTGATAGGTTATCTGTCAGCCGCTCTGGGAGTCCCACACAAGGAGTCCTACACAAGAGCAGAAGATAAGCTGGCAAAGAGAGCACACTTGAAGGAGTGAACCGGTGTCTCAGAATATGGAGAATTTAAGCTACCCTCACAAAGAGTGACGAGTACCAGGTCAACCTATTATTTCTTATGCTGCTCTGTCTCCTTCATAAGCTTATTAAATGCTGTAATGGAGCTGAGAAAACAACCAATGCAGGGACTCCTCCTGTTAGGGGCAATTCCATTGGAACAAAATTTAGAAGGGCTGTGGATCTGGGTGCCATCCTCTCAGAAATGAAATGATGGTATTTATGTTCTTGCCCCAAGGTACATGCATTCTTTATTTTGTTCATAGCCATAGCATGACTGTAACATCTATTAATCATTTATTAACCCTCAATACACTATAAATGGACTCTTAAGATGAAGTGTGACTAAGATCAGTTTAAATTATTTTTCTTAAAATAAAATTCAAAAGAATGAGAACTGAATGCAAGAGCTGAAGTCTTTGAATCTGACATCTTGTTTAGGACTTTTGTGGTTTTTAAAAGGTTAGATTTATTATCTGTTTTTGGTGTTCTGCTTATGCTGTCATTGTTTTCTGACCTTTCTTTTCATGATACTTTATCTCATGCAGAAGGATTGGGGGAGCATGTCTTACTTACTGGAGATGAACTAATTATTTTTATTTGCTCAAGAGCTTCTGACAGGCTTCCTTCTATCTCAGCATCATCTAAGGAGAATAGATCCCCTGCACGTGAAAGGTCCTTTTGTCCCAAAACCAGCCCAAACAGATGATGCATGGCTTATGTGTTCTGCCAGTCAGGCAAATCTATGCTTGTACAATGTGCTTCAGTCAAACGAGGCTGGTGATGTAGCAACCCATAACCTAGTCAGCAGTTTACTAGGTACAGTAAACCTTTTGCACATTTTGACACCTCTTCTGCCAGGATCTGAAAAAAAAAAAAAAGCACATATTAGCAAAAGTCTGGGAGTGTCATCTTGTGATTCACCAAAGATTTTTCAATGAGTGCTTGTGAAAGATACTTAGCCTCTCATTCAGCAAAGTACTTAATAAGCACGTGCCTAATTTCAGGAATGTGAATAGTCAAAAAAGTTAGGCATCTGCTTAAGTACATTACTGAATCAGAGTCTACACAGATAGCTATAAAGAAAGAAGCCTTCTCTATTTCATTCTATTCAGGTTGTTATACTATCCTCATCACCATGATATCTGGGCACTTTCCAAAAGGGTATTAAGTGCCATGACATCTGACATATATGATTCTTTTTTTCCCCCTCTCCCCAGAGAGAAACTGTGTGAGCAGGATATATGTGTGTTGGGCGGGGGGGAGGGGGGGCACTGAACAGGTACAGCAGGCTAAGAACAGTGCCCCAGATCTGAACTGTAGGAGGGACTGAACCTGGAAAGCTAGGTTGTGCAACTGGGACTACACATGTGATTAAGGTTTTCACAACTGAAGCCTGATGTATGAAAAAACCCAGCAATTAGGATGAGCTAAGAATCCTTTTTCCACATACATCAGCTGTAGGCAAATCCTTATGTACATCAACTGTCCAAAATTCCACAAGGAATATTTTAAATATTGCATGCTTTGTGTATTTCTTGCCTACTTTAAATTATGCTGTTCTTTACTATTGATGATGGGATGATCTACTACCTGAATCTTGCAGGACATCACTATTAATGGGATAACCAAAAGATATCTGTGGTGTTCAGATACCATACTGAAGAACATGGTCTAAGAAATAGAATATAAAAGATATTACTAGTGCTGGTAACCTGCATAGTGCAGCAAGAACAATTCACTAAGAAGCCACAACAGATTTCCCTTGATCTGAGTACAAGGATCAGGTTTTAATACCCCTAAGCATGATGAGCAATACTTGCCTGACTCCATGAGTAATCCTATTGATTTCACTGTGGCCATTCAAGAGTTTGTAAATGGCTGATTTATCCCTTTAAAGGCAGTGGAGTCCTGAGACCAGCCAACCCTGTTCCAAAGCATGGTATCTTTAGGAACAGGTCACTCTGGGAAGGATCATCATGTGACTACCTGCTGAGAATTATAAGTGCTCTGAGCTTAAAGGAAGCCTACAGGCAAAAGAGAACTGCATGGAGGCTGTCCTTTGGCAAAGCTTGGATGATGATCAGCTGGGGCAGGATTCAAGCACAGCCCCATGAAGTAGGGCTGTGGAGACCTTGCTCCAAGGGAAGGAGGAGTTTGAGCATGTTCTGTTCATAGCATTCACACAGAGAATTCAATAAAAAAAATAATAATGGTGCTGGAGAGTTTCAACATAGCACTACTTTATTTCTTAAACTCCAGAACCCTAACGCATAAGAACCCAAAAACTGAGAGACAAAGCAAGCTGTTCCCTAAAACAGAGAAGCACAACCCACCTTACTCCAGACTAGCTAGTTGCAAACTGACAGCAGGTACGCCCAGATCACACACATCCCTACAGTGCTCCTTAATCTGCAATCAGGATCAAGAAAACACCCTAAAATTTAAAGTTACAGCTGGTAATTTTAACAGTTTTCAATGCATCGCAGAGCACAGGGACTGGGGGTAGGATAAAACTTGAGGGGAGGTCTTCAGGGGCCAGAGCGGGACCAGCAGAACTCCAAAGCTCAGAGGGAAGTGAGGAGCAGAGAGAGAGAGAGAGTCAGAGCCTGAACCCCTGAAACACAGGTAAATTGGAAGGCCTGAGGAAGGGCTAAAGGAAGAGTGTATTTGTTTTGTGAGGACTTAATAAATTACAGCCCCAAAGAGGGAACGTTATTTTAAAACTCTTGGTGCATGGGAGTTGATTAGATAACCAAGAGGGGAACAGAGGCAAGGTGACTGCAGTGATGTGTTCCAGGACAGCACCCTGCAACAGGCCTGAATATTGTAAGGATCTAGAGCAAGTGGAGCCAAAGTTCGCTCTCTGAACACTAAGAAGTGATAAAATCATAGTGAGCAGGAATACGGCAAGAGCCCTTCAAAGGCTACAATATCTCAGCCCTGCTCTACACTGGGGGGGCAGGGGAAGAATCGATCTAAGTTACACAACTTCAGCTACGTGAATAACCTAGCTGAAGTCGTACTTAGATCGACTTACCATGGTGTCTCCACTGCGGTGAGTCGACTGCTGCCGCTCCCCCGTCGACTCTGCCTGCGCCTCTCATGGCGCTGGAGTACAGGAGTCAATGGGAGAGCACTCGGGGGTCGATTTATTGCATCTGGACGAGACGCAATAAATCGATCCCCGCTGGATCGATCGCTGCCCGCCGATCCGATGGGTAGTGAAGACATACCCTCAGATACAGTTGGAGACAGGATCCGCAGTTCTACAATGATAGAAATCGTCTGCTTACTGAGCAGACATGCCAAACCTGCAAAAAAAATGCAGAAATTGGGCTTATTTTTGGCTTAATTGGCTTGTGAGTTGCTTGTTGGCTAGGTTTTGGCTTGTAGCTTGTTGCTTGTTGTAGCCTTTTTCTTCTTTTTTCTGATTGGCTCCCAACAGGCAAAGGCAAGGGCGGGGAGCAAGCAGGGGCAAGAGGGGGGCAAGCAGTGGCAATGGGGGGAGAGAGTCAGGGGTGCACAGTGGGCCCACCACAGTGCCAGACTGCATGCCGGGGGAATCTAGTCACATAGAGTGCTAGGGTTCCTTAGGGATTGGCTTGTTTTGGCCTTGTTTTGAAATGGGATTAGCTTGATTCTGGGGTTATTGTGAAAGTCAGGGTGCTTATTTACCCCATGAAAGTTGGCCGCTGTGTGACTGAGACCATACAGAGAAAAGAATGAACCACATGAGGAATAAAGTACATTTGCAAACACTCACAAATATATGCAAACAGCAGCTAACCTTCAAATTTCATCATAATCACAAGAAGAAACTAAAATACACATCACATGACCTCAGTAAATTAAACACAGACATTAGGAGAAAGGTTACATGCCCACTTAAAACAGTATTAAATCTTTTCTGAGAAGGCAAAGAATAAAAAAATATTTTTTCAGAATGTAATCAACTCTGTTACATAAAAAAATGATGGTTTGACAACCTAGAAGTAGTCCTAAGAACACAACCTAAAACACTCTTTTTTGTCACTGAAACAGAGTCTTCATTTTGTAAGACCTCTAAAATGTGTCAATCTACCCTATTTTGTCAAGGGCTAACTTACTTGGTGACTCTTTAACATATAGATCTTTGACACAACAGAACACAATAAGTTAGGTATGGAAATGAGCTATTAGATTATCTGTCATATCCCACAGCCAAAGGAGAATTGATCCTTATTTTTTATGTCCATTCCAGTTTTAAATGTTCCAAATGATAGGACTGCCACCATTTCCCTTGGAGAACAATTGTACAATTGTATAGATCTAATTGTCAAGAAATTTGCCTGATATTTTACTAAATATTCCCTTACTTTCATTGTATTAGTCCTTGTTATTCCCTACTACATAAATAATTATTCTCCCTTTTTCAAATATCTTAGACTTATATTTCACACTGCCAGCCACCACTTCCTGAAGCTATACAGACTTAGCTCTTTAAAGCATTTCACATGAGAAAATTCCTTCAGCCTCTTTATCAGTTCTACTGCTCTTCTCCGAAGTCCCTCCTGTTTGTCAATATCTTCTCGTAATGGGGTATCATGAAATGAACGCAATATTTCAAGTCACATCCAATGAAGTGAACTGTAGCTCACGAAAGCTTTGCTCAAATAAATTTGTTAGTCTCTAAGCTGCCACAATACTCCTTTTCTTTTAGCAGAGAAATTGTGACCTGCACTTCTTCCTCCTGCTTCATGCTATAAAGACTCCTCCAGAGCCCAAACAACATGAGTAAATATACCTAATGTTGATGATAGGTGTATCTATAAATGGAACAAATTCATAAAATAATCAGAGTGAGGCAACTTCAGCCTAATCACTAGTGGCTATCATTCTAGGAGTACTATATAAAATATCATATACTATATATATATATATAATGTACATAGATGCTTGATATAAACAACACAATTTATTGATATGAGAATATGTAGCATTGTTCATGAGTTAGTAGGTTCAATAATGTTGTTATTGTTGCTACACACTGAAAATGTCTTCCTGAGTCTAGCTCTTAACAGATACCAAGACTACTGGTGAGATCCTGCTCTCTTTGGCATTTGTATAAATTATTTCAGTGGCATACTCTAGATTTATACCAATGTAACTGAGCAGAATTTGCCCATAAGTGTGCAAACAGGGAAGAGTGAATATTCTGAATTTTGAAAGAAAATCATGTCTGAAAGTGTTTGGAGGTTTAAGGACAAATGTATGTACCATAATCATGGTAAATGCAGAATCTTGCAAAGAATGAATTATTTGTGGGATGGTTGGTTGTATGGTGGGGCTGGATTAGAAAGGTGGTGTAAGAGCAAAAAGAGGGAATCAAGTGTAACCATATTTGCCTGGAATTTCTGCATTAAATCAAGCTGCTGCATTACTGCTAGCAATCTGCTGTATAGAGCCTCTAGAAGTGACAGGGAATGTGCCTTAAATGAAACCTATGCATATGTATTTTCCACCGAATGCATCCGATGAAGTGAGCTGTAGCTCACGAAAGCTCATGCTCAAATAAATTTGTTAGTCTCTAAGGTGCCACAAGTACTCCTTTTCTATGCATACTAGTTATTGATTGTAAGGAGCATGGCTCAAAACAAGACTGGACTTAGGTTTTGCAGCTCCTGATCCCATCCAGATTCCTTCTTATGGATAAATCTCACTTATTCTGTGTACTTGCAATATCGAGGCTGTTTCCTATCTGCCCAAGACCTTCTCACCTCCATCTGTGGTGACCCCTCTCCATAATTTATTTGAGACACTCCATGTCCACTGGTGACCCTCTGTACATACATATTGACCAACAAGCCAGGAGATTAAACCAAAGTGCAACTCTCTAAGGGATATGGAGGGAACTCAATCTCTGCAGCAGCCTGCAGGCAATGGAACAGGTCAGGGATAGCATTTTGCCTGGAGGGTTCAGTGCATGCATGCAAGACTGAGACGAGCAAGGTCTTAATGAAGGCATGTATACTGTACAGGTTTGAGGCATTCTTCATATATAATTAGCATAGAGAATCCCATGCCTAAGCAATATGTATACTATATGGTCAAATATGAAACTTTACTGTATTTCTAATTCCCATGTATAGTTTCCACCCATACACTGATTGGTCATACCTGTGTGATACTACCACTTAGAACTGCTGTCAATCCTGGGTAAGAGGGCTCTGAAAATGTCTACTAATTGCATACACATTTCATTTATTTTTGACACACCATTAAATGGCATTTTAAAAAATGTGGAGAAGTTATATTATAGAAGATGCTTCAAGCTGTATGGATTTAAAAAAATACAAATGTAATATCAGTGGGCTATCTCTAAAGCAAAATATTATCAGTACACATAATAATTCTTGTCATAAAGAATCCTCGTTGATTCTAAAAGAAAGAGGTTCAGTCAGGTGTCTCTCACAACGCATCATACAGACTCAAGGCCACACAAACTCATCTCACCTGGGATCTTGATTTGAGCTCTACCTGCAGCATTGTAAGTAAACAGTTCACATATAACCACCTCTGACCAGTTCAGATCTCTTATATTTGTAATTCAATATACCGAGCTAATTTATAATCTCATTTACACTAGCGTTGTGCCTTTTTTCCTGAAACAACTGTAAAATGTCAAACAAAGGTCAAAACTGATGCAGAGTACTGACGTCTTCATAGGAAATAATTCAATGAAACAACAGTCTCTACTTAAATAACATGCCCAATACACTGCATTCATCTTGCGGTGAGCCTACTCTTTTAGGTTTTATAGGTTTGATACAAAGATTTGTATCAAAGCAGTGGATTTTACTTTTTCTGGACTATTCACAACAAAACAGAAAAAGAACTAGTAAAATGTGCAAATTAAATCATCCAAAATGAAAGCACAATGGACTAGATTCTCCTGTCAGCTACAGTGGAGTAATCAGAGTAACTACATAGAAGTCGATGAGATTACCTTGATATGAATGAGAAGAGAAGCAGGCCCACCATATTCATATTCAGTATTTCTTACATTTGAACATGAAAATCCACAGAACAACAAATACAAACTGGTGATGTTTTACCTGTGCGGGACTCCCCAATGACATTCTTTAGTGGCACTTACAACTGCGGAGTTGAAACTCGGAGTTGATATTCAGCTTTGCCTTTGTGCTACAACAGGCAGCATCCATGGGCATAACAAGTGGAAAGTTATGGAATTTACTGTTAAGCAGTGAACCTGAAGCTGTTAATTACAGTGCCAGGAGTAAGGAATTCAAGGAATGCAGAATAAAGCGGCCTAAAAGTTACCAATGGCTTGATCAGGTGATTAGAATGAATTTAAATGCAGAGTGGCCTTATCTGAATGAAATGCTCTGTTCCTAGGACAAAATACAAACCCTACTCAAAGTGAGTGCTGTGTGTTTCTATTAGAGAAAACAGAACTCTCTGTGTTAGTGAAAAGCTATCCTTCCCTGGGAAGAATGTAAAAAGACCCCAGTAAGCTTATGCTTTTTGAAAGAAAGAGAGCAAGTGAATAAAAAAAACAGAGAGAAGCTTTACTATCCCAAAGAATAAATGTGGCCATTTAGAAAAACAGCTCATGAATATAAAGGAAGGCCTGAACTTTATGTGAGCTTTTATCATCAATTTAATAAACAACATCACACAATCTCTGCACACGTCTTACAAAGATGCATGAGTCATGACAAGCCTGCTGTCCATGTCCACTCCTTGAACACGCACTTTGATCTTACAAGTTGAAATGCGAGCACCCTCCCTTTGGGCTTTTGGAAACGATATTTTACCTACAATGCTCCTTAATTTTAACTTCCCAGGACTGCCTTGTTGGGGTGGGAGCAGAACCAAATCTAAGCCAGCAACTATGTATTAAATGGTGATCAGCTCTTCAAAAGATATGTGGTGAAATAAATGGGGTTATAAGTGCCTTCAGGGGGAGAAAATACCAGGTACTGAAAGGCTGTTCAATCCCGCAGAGAAAGACATAATAAGAGCCAGTGGCAACAAGCTGAAGCCAGAAAAAATTCAAATTGGAAATTAGGCAGAAATTTTTAACAGTGAGGGGGATTAACCATTGGAACAAACTACCAAGGGAAGTGGTTCATTCGCCAACTCTTGATGTCTTTGAATCAAGAGTAGATGCCTTTTTGGAAAATGAAACACAAGTTATTGAGCTCAATACAGGGCTAACTGGGTTACATTTAAGGGCCTGTGATATACAGAAAGTCAGGATTTAATGGTACCTTCTGGTCTTAAACTATGAAATTCAGTCCCCAATGAAATCAATGGCAAAACTCCCATTGATTTCAGTAGGGCCAGGATTTCCTTCCAGTCACTGAGTCTACTGTTCTTCAGAGGTACTTGAATTTCAGAGGAGGAAGGTTACAAGCATTGTCTGTTTTAATTTAATTTAATACAATAATTAATAATAATACCATGTAGTCCTGTGTGATTGGTAAATATCATTATATCCACATTACAAATGGGTAAGTTGGTGCACAAAAACAGTAAGTGATTTGCCTAAAGTCACACACTCAGTCTGTGGTAAGATCCGCAACAGACACAGAGAGTCCTGATTCCTATTCCTCTTCACCAAATCACTAGACTACACTACTCCCCTAACCAGGAATATGGTTAAAAAACATAGTTTAAGACAACTATTTTATTGATATATAGGGCCAGATTCTCTGCTTGTGAAATTCTTTGAAGTCAATGGCAATTACGCCAACAGACAATTTGGCCCATAGTGTAAGACGCCAATACTGTTCCAAACAGTCTTTGGAAATCCTCCCACATTCACATCAGGTTGGTCTCAGTTTATATTCTAACTAATTAGAGACCAAACTGATATATGCGCACGGTTTAGTCCCCAAAGCACAGGATATTATTCAGCTCTGCTGTCACTGTTTCAAATGGAAGATTCTAAATCCCTTCCTCTCTCTGAGGAAAGTGATGTTTTGAGGCACACTCCAGAAACCTGTGAAGGTGTCTGCATCTGCTGTGGGCCAGATTTTCCCCAGAGCTCAGCTTCCATTTAGATACCCTCTTCATCTCCAGATTACAAAAAGGATTCCAGGCCTTATTCTCCTCTCATTTATACTGATTTTACACCAGTGTAACAGCAATGACTTTAGTGGATTTACTCCTGATTTATACCTCAGCAAAGGGAAAATCAGGCATCTCAATCTCTCATAATGGACTAGCTCCCTGCCTCAACCAGATTCCATTTTGCAGTTTTTATAGAACATATTAAGGACAATACCAGAAGATATTTCCTTACTGTATGCTCTCTGAAATTGAGACTACTCCTTCAATAAGCTACAGTGTCTTAACTCTAATTATCACAAACCTCTTTAAAAGTTTCATTATGTAACACTACTGAAAAGATGTACACATGCAGGACATTTCAGCTTTATAAGGATATCTTAAGCACTTCCTTGTTCATTATGAGTTTATGCAGTTTGCTTCGTATTACCAGATAATTTTTATTAATGTGAGCAAACCATAGAATATTCTTGTGATTAAATACAGCCTTTATTCTCTTTGCTTCTCTGTACAAGGAAACCAGTTTCATAGGCCACGAAAGTAACATTTCCTGTAGGGTCAGGGTGGTTGGTAATACTTCCTCAAAAGACAGTTCCTCAACCCCCCTCATGAGCATCTTGATGCTATTTCACCTAGCTCTCTTCTCTGTTATAAAACGAGTTAGCATCTAAGTAGTCCCACCTCCCTAAAATAAAACAAAAAATTGTGGAACAAGCATGCCATTTGCTACCATCTCACTCTTCACTCTGCTTGTGTGCGTTCTACCCTTCCCTCTGTCTTGTCTATTTAGATTGTAAACTCTTTGGGGCAAGGACCATCTACTTCTCTGTGTTTGAACAGTACTTGGCACAATGGGCCCTATTCTTGGTTGTTCCTTCAACTACCATAGTAAACATGATTAATAATAATTAAGCAGAAAAAATATCAGACACATTACATTAGATGCTCTGCTTCTTCCTCTGGTACCCTATGCATTTCCAGATCTAAATCAAAGTCCAACTCCTAACTTTAATGTCCATTTTAATGTATTTAAGGACCTGTTTCTCTTTCAATAACCCACTGAGATAGATGCATTCTAATTGGGGACCTTGTAGATATTACTGTCCAAGGTGATCTCTTAGTAGCTGGAGGCACAGCATTCTTATCAGAACTCCTTATTAGAGGCTATCAGAATGAAACCTAGCCTGACAGGTTTCAGAGTTTGTTGCAAAACTCAGCTCTATGCAAAATAATTGCTCTCATAATAGAAGAGAAACAATAAAAATTCCAAGTATAAAGGCAACTGGACTTAAGTGTGAGTCTTAATATTGCCTTAGATGCTTAGATTCTACAGAAATAGATAAATTAGAAATATAAGTGGGCTGGGCTGGAAAAAAACATTATACTTCAACAAAGCAAATTTTGCAAGAATTGCAGCCACAGTCTTTATTTTTAAAGGATTTATAATGAAAGTATTGTTGCTAATTTTTGCCCAGAAGGTGCCATGTCACTGAAAACAGTGAAAAAAAGGGGAAATCTTAAATTTGTGGACTAAGTTGTGCCCCAAGCAATTGAGCATGCAAAAAAAATGCAAAGAAAGGAAAAAAATTCCCAAGTGGTTTCTGATTTGGGGCACTTAGTTTCAGACATTCGGGGCCTAATTTTCTAATGTTCAGACTACCCTCAGTTGCCTTTAACTGAAGTTGTGAAAAATCAGACCCAAGGTTTCTTCAGGTTGAACATCCAAAAATGGAGGCACTCAATGGTGGCCACTTCAGCAAGTGCTGGGCTAGACCAGTGAATATCTTGTGAGGGAAGTTCTTAGCAATGCACACTAATATGTGCCCAGCTTCAAAAGTAGGTTGAGCACACCCATTACAGATAGCTCCTGTCTGCTCCTAAAGCTCTGGACCAGGTTGTGATCTAACACATCAACGTAAGACATCCGCTGAGTGCCAATCATCATTGGGCTAGGACATCCCTCATTTGAAAAAAAAAGATCTATCACAGTATGCTGGTTTAAAAGTGTATCCAACAGGAAACTTGTGGAATTCCTCAACTCCTTCCACCTTTCTCCAAACTCCACTCTTGTTTGTTATGTGTCAATTTGTTGTGGACATTATGCATGGTTAAGTTTTTAGGCTGCAGTGTGGCATAATGGTATACATGCTACAAAATCAGCCTATTTTGCTAAAGCTGGAGTATTTCCAGTAAATTTTAATGTTGTTTTTTACTCTGCCACCAACTAACAATGGGAGCCAATAGCTCTTCGCTTTCTATTTTTAGCATAGAGTAAAGATAATATTTATGTTCCAGGAACTAAAAGTTATCTAAAAGTTAGCATATAAGCAGTGGTCAAACAGATGGAGAATTATTGAGTGCCTACATCTAAATCAAATAATTTAGATTTAAAAATACACGTCAGGGACAGGGAGAGAATAGCAGAGAAGGAGAACTCTCTTTGTTTAAGGGATCTTGCAGTTAAAGAGCCAGGAGGCCAGAGATCTTGCTATGCCATGGACTTTCTCTCTGCTCTTAGGCAAGACACAACTTCTCAGTGCTTCAGTAATTCTATCTATTAAATGGAGAAAATCATTTTTGCTTTCCCCAGTGGTTTGGTAACAGATTTAATCTATTGAACTCTATGAAGTGCTTTGACATGCTTGGCTGGAAGAAACTACAGAAAGGCAAAATATTATCAATAAATGTTTACCTTTTAAGCATTGTATATGGACACGACAAGAAGATATTGTAGGCTACAGCCAGAGATGGGAGGGTGCACTTTGCCAAATTTAGGAGCCACTCCAAACTACAGGACTGAAGGTTCTACATTTAGGACCCAGTCCTGAGAAGCTTAAACATGTGAGTAATCCCATTAAACTCAATAGGATTATTCATGTATGTAAATTACATGTGCAAGGGTTTGCAGATTTAATGCCTTAGAACAGAGCTCAAAATTTCGTATATTTGCATCCCATGTAGGGAAATGCATGTTCTGGGCTGTTATGCGTTTGGTTTTATTTTACTCCTCTGCCAACACTAGAAGGATCAGAATTATTTTCAAACAAGAATGCTTATTCTGTGTATTACACAGCATTCCAATCACTTAGGATGTTTTTTCCTAATTAATTATCCCTTGACAGGAAAGGACAGTTCAGTTGAATGAGGAAAAGGGGGGATCCCAAAATTTAAGTAAAAACAAAAAATCTCAAAAGCTTTGTAATATCCCAACACCACTGCATCCTTCTTCTCATAGATACCTCTCGTGCATAGTAAAATCAGGCCTAGGTGCGTTTCCTAGCTATCTTTGATCTGAAAGTCTCCTCAGAATGTTCATATGCACAATGAATACACAACACACATTTTGACAAAATATTTGGGACAAAATATCCCCAAATGTTATTCTAATAATTTGATTTTAAAATTTTATTATTACAGATCGTTGGCTGATTAATCTAGAACACTTTGTCCTGCAACTTTTCAATAAAGTTCTCAGATTTTTCAGTGAAAGGAAAGGGTTAAAGATTATTTTGAAAGAGCATCTTTTTCACAAAGTCTGAATGGACTACAGCAGTTCCCATGGGATTAGCTGCATATATTTAAATTCTTCCCACAAGACAGCTATTGTTTTCTACATGCTTCTCACTTTCATTCTGTCATGACAGGTTTCCACACTTCATTTCGACCAAAAAGCCTGTCTGTGCTCTGTCAGATGAAGCAGCAAGCATTGACAAGTCGATTAATTTTAAGGTATTTTTTAAAAATTGATCAAATGTTTTATAAACACATTGCTTTGGTTATTGTGTGTTGGGACACTATTGACATCTGATTCTCACATTCAGTTTGGAAATTTTATTTTCAATAGACACATCTGTAAAATATATTTTCAAGAGTTATACACTGAATCTTCAGATTTGTCTCTCCGAAGGAAAGGAATTTCTACCAAAATCAAAATGATATACATTCTCCCTTATATACTTTGGAAAAAAACTTCAGAATTCTTTCCAGAAACAAAACTAGCATCTGAATTTCATAAACTATTATACCTTTATATTTCAGTGAATGTTTAGTTTTTAAGAGTCTGATTCTGCTTAAAACAATCCAAATTACAACTGACCTCTGTGGGAGTTTTGGCTACACAACCAAAGCAGGACATAACTGCTATAGTAAATACACAGGTATAAACTTCCACTTCCAAGGGCTGATTTCACAACCCTCTTATTTCTTGACAGAAAAATATCATATATAACTCAGACTCTTAGTATATACTTGACATTTTACATACCATAAAGATGGAGTTTTCTTGCAATAAGACATAAAGAATAAAAAATCATGGGGTTTAATGCACTATGCAACATACAGCCAACTTTAATTGTGTTTATGTGACAACACTTTATGAAACCTTATATTTTGTTAAATGTCAACAAATTATATCTTTAGGGTAAATATTTCTGAATATCTCTAATATATGAAAATATTATTAAATATAAATTAAATTATACTTACAAGCAAAAAAATTACATTGTTTCCTACCCTTAAAGGAACATTATTAAGTACATCATTGAACACATACCAATACGCTCATTGTCACTGTGATACTATATAATGCTGGTTTATAAAATGTTTCTTGAATGAGATCTCAATCCCTATGGTCATTTTTCTATAACATGGGAGTAGGATGGGGAGGGAACTCAATTTGAAACCTTACAAAAGCAAAAAAAAATAATTCATTTTGCCATTTATGAGTGAGAGTGGAGAGACTTACAGAATGAAGAATCCAGAGGGAGACTACGGGAATAGGCTTGTAAGAAGTCTACTAGCAAAGTGAAGGTTGAAATGTAGTAATAAAAATGAATTCAGAGTGGCTGTCCCATAGAGCCCTCTACAAGAATGATTATTGAACTAACCCTGAATTTCCTTCATGTGTCTGACAATCCAGTGGGCTTCTCTTTTAACAGAGCCAGTGCCTTCTCTAGTCTGAATTTTATTCAAAGTTGCCATGAAACTAAGGCAGTAACAGTGCATTACCTTATATAAAGTGCTTGGGGGTGGGGTTGGGATAGGGAATAAAACAAAATGCAATGAATCCCGGGGGGAGAATTAAGAACATTGTAGGATTCGTGCATATGCTGCAACATATCATGCTGGGGAAACATTGCTTTCCCTCTCTATGGCATTTGAAGTAAGTTTCCAACTTGCACTGTATGTATATTATTGTAATACACTTACACAAGCATAATAACTGTAGTACTTGAATCCACACAAACCAATCAACAATAACTATACAACTTCTGCTGTCTCAGAAAAACTATTTCATTATTTAATATTTGGAAATGCTATTGTACATTTGTATTGCCATAATTATTTATTCATTGTTGAAAAATCCGACACAAATGCATATTCATTTAAGTTAATTATTCATACCTCTCAGAAGGGAAACCTCTGAAAAATTAACAACTGAAGACAAAATAGTTGGTCTTTAGAGAAAGTCTGATAAAATCCATTACAATTGTCCGAGTCCCCATTTCAGCCCCCTCTCTCTGGTATGTGAAGTTGCTGGCTCAGTGCATAGCCTTGTAAAACCAACCATACAGTCTATTCAGTTACCCTGGAGTTGTCATGTGGAATCAAGCAAACAAATATCTTCTCTCCATTTCCCCCAACTCTAGCATTCAAAAACAAATCAGAACTAATTCTTTGCAAAGCTTAGCTTCAGCAGCAGCCTGAGTGAAAATTCTCTGAGCTTGATATGTAATTTGAATTAGTTAAAAGGATTTATCTAACAGCCAGTGGTTACATTCAGTTAATGAATAACCTGCTTAGAGTACGAGGAAGTTTTAGAAGTTAATATAAATTATGGGGCCTCTTGTCAGAAATCAGTGAGATATTGAACCTGTTCATTAGTTTGAGGGTAGGCAAGCCAAAAGGAAGAAAAAGAAAAAGTGGAGCCCATTAAAGGAAAGATAGTGTATCAACTGGCACTGGCTGTATCACACCAATTCATCAAACTGAGATAAGCCAATCTCACTTGCCCAATTTAGACCAAATGCTAGGGCAAGTCTAACTGACACAAACAGTAACATGAAAAGAGAAAAGGAGTACTTGTGGCACCTTAGAGACTAACAAATTTATTTGAGCATAAGCTTTCATGAGCTACAGCTCACTTCATCGGATGCATTCGGTGGAAATTCGGTTTTCCACCGAATGCATCCGATGAAGTGAGCTGTAGCTCACGAAAGCTTATGCTCAAATAAATGTGTTCATCTCTAAGGTGCCACAAGTACTCCTTTTCTTTTTGCGAATACAGACTAACACGGCTGCTACTCTGAAACTTGAATATTAAGCATGACTCACTACTTTTTCTACTTCTGCTTTCCTTGCACAAGTATGTTACAGCTTCTCAGTGAATTGGCCACAACTACTGCCAAAGGCAGCTATGCACCACCATATTCTCTCTTCCATGGTCTGAAACTGAGCTCTCTACTTAGTGTATGAAAGTCTATGGGTATAGCACCAATCAATAGCAGATTATGATCCTGAGGCTGAAGTTTTTCCAGTGACAGCAGAGGTGGCATCAAATGGAGCATCATCAAGAGAAGCAGACTATATTGGGAAACCTCTCTTCCGTGCAACCACAAAGCCAAACTTTCCGAGCCTGCCTTGGGAGAATGAAGGCTATGTCCCCACAGAGGGTGAAGGTGAAGTGTTTGTACCATCTTTGTTAGAAGATTTGTTTTTTCACAGCTACAAGAAGGACCTTTCACATGCTCTTTTTAAAAATTCATTTTATTGGACACATGCAGTTGTATATGTTCTCCATTTTTGATGGTGAGTGCTGTACAGACTACCTAGCTGCTGAGGCACCCAGAGAAACTCGTGCCAAAAAAACCTTTTTAATTAGAAATCATCTTGAGATAAAAGCCATCTACTCTGTTTACTTTATTCATAAACAACTATCACTGAAAGTGAACTGAAAAGGCTTTTGTTTTTTCCTGTCAAGACCTGAGGTCAGGCTTCTGTGTTTTCACTGCCATACCTGATCACTAATACTAATAGGTCAGTCTACTACATGGTTCTTCTTAAATCTTTGGGGGTTTGGCATGTGATACTAGAAAATACAAAATCCTTATGAAGGCAGACAACATCCAGAACTGAGTAGCTGTTAATGGCACTCAGAGAGCTGCAGCTGAAGATCATAACTTATCAGCAGGTAAGTAAAGGAAGAGTTGGTTTTCAACTCCTTTGTTTTAACTGTATTTAATAATCATTTTAAAGGCCATACATATGTTTTGATATTGGTTTGGGGACTTAATAAAATAGTTAGATTTATTTTCTCTCAGTCTGTTTTACCTTTAAGAGGACTTTTAAACAAATCAAATCATATTACTCATACAATACCTAATGACTTGTACACTGCTTTGACATTTTTAAATGAAAGGTGCTATGAAAGTGCCTATTACTATTAAACTGAGATTCAAGTCAGCTTCATTAACCCACTTACATGAGTAGTCTTGTTGCAATATATGGCCCCAATCCTGCAAAATTTTAAGCATGTGCTTAACTTTACTCACTGACAGCAGTCTCATGGACATCACTGGGACTATGGGTAAAGGTAAATATATATGGAAATCACTACAGGATTGGGACCCATAAGGCAGCGAGGGAAGATTTTCCAGTATCAATTCTTAAAAATAAGGTCCTAATTTCCCAAGATTTCATTTTAAGGGACATACTTAGGATGTGAAATGAAATAAAGTTGTCTTCAGAAGTGCAACTGAAAATATTAGTCTTTTTTTGTGCATGTCCTTCTGCAGACCTAAGGTAGTGTTCCCGAGCCAACGGCAAGGACATCATTTTCAAGACTGTGCTCATTATTGCCCACTGCTCAGAGTCCCCTTGCTCATTAACGCATATCCTCTCCAGTCTGTTCTCTCATTTGTATGGCATGTAAACAGCTCTGACAGCATGTTTTCCCTCTTCGTTCAAACAAGGCCTTTGTAACCAAACAGAAATTAACAAGTGAACATTTACTTTAATGATCCTGAGGAAAATTCCTATTTAATTTAAAAATAAAATATGGATCATGTATTTGCCAAGCCTCTCCTTTAATGCCTCACTACATCAATTATAGCTTGTTATCTTAATACCTCTGCAAAAGAGTTCAAAAATTAAAACCCAGAGGAAAAACACACAACAATTGTTTTCTAAATAAATTATGAAAAAATGTGAGGTCCCAGGAGGTAGTGTGGTCTAGCTATTGAAATAGAAGAGTGGGAGTCAGATCTCCTGGGTTCTATTCCGTGCTTTGCCATTGATTCACTGGGTCACCTTGGGCACTGAACCTCCGTGCACCTCAGCAGTATGTTTTTAAAATGGGGAACAATCATATTTGCCTGCCACACAGGCTGTTGTAAGAATTAGTTAATAGGCTCAATTCCTCTCCCTTTGTGAGTCTGCCTTTGACTGATATTATCAGCTTCAATCTAAGCGGCATTTCCCCAATATTTGTGACATTCTTTTCCCTCATCATCTGAAAGGAACTGTAGAAATGCAAAGTATCTTTATATTTATTTTTATATTATTCACACATAAAAGCTGTACAGGCAGAATGTAGCTAATCACAGTCCTCAAAATATGTACACAGGTACAAACCTTCTGCTTGACTGCTATGCTAACAAAACAAAAGACAAGCATTGACCACCTCCTTCCATCTATCTCCGTATGTTCTTGTCATGAGGTAGAGTGCAATAGGTGGTCCCAGTGTGAAGTGTACCTTTTGCTGCAATTAATGCAGGTGTCGTGTGTTACAGGAATGTCTGATAGACTAACAAGCAAAACATGAGCAATAGCAGGCAGGAGGGCAAAGCCAGGCAACAAAGAAAGGAACAGGGTTGTGGGGGGGAAAATAGAGAAGCATTTATGGGTGAGAGAGACAGCCATTGGAAAGAAAACTGGTGTGTACTTCTGGGAAAAGTGATAGAGTGGCCTTGGGACAATTCTGGCTAGAGGCTTCAATATCTAATCACTGTTCAGAATACCTGTCAAAAAAAGATTTGAAACCCTAGCTTTATACTTTATACCCTAGACACATTCAGATCTTAACCCTTTTGCTGCTGCTTTTCCATTGCATTTGATGCACTGACTGCTAACACAATCAGCAATGGAGAAGGTGCATTGTACCAGGCTGTATCTAGACAAAGATTCCAGTTCTGTCCTGCGCAGATCATTGTTGGTCACAAGCACAGAGATCTGGCTGATTATAGGGTTCTGCCTCTTCTCCTTGTTTCCAGCTGAGAGGAACAAAACAGATAAGGGAGGTGAAAGTATAGAGTGAAAGGAGACCCAATGTTAACTTTGTTTCAAAGGTGCTCAGTATGATCACAGATGTGAAGGTATGTGACTCACAAAACAATCTCTATTAAGATGTGGAAACCTGTGATATAAGCTATTTAGCAGCAGCCAAACAACTAAAATGATATCAGATCAGATTTTTTTTTAACTTTTTATTTACTCAGCAATTATTAGGGGATTGAATAGAGAAATAGGGACTTCTCCATGCTCAGTCCAACTGAGGATGCCAAATTAGACTCCATTCACAGTAGATTGTGGAGATGCTCAAAATATTATCATATGTGCACTGCGGGACTCCTCAAACTTCGCTTCCCCTTTGGCATGCTCCCCTATCTGTAGGCATCACAGCATTGGTTTTAGCGTGGAATATTCTCAAGTGCCTTAGGGTATGTCTACACTGTGTGCTTCTTTTGATGGCCGTGTAGCATACATAGTCACGTAGCCCCCTTAGCATGAGTATAAATAGCAGTGTAGGACTCTGCATCCGATGAAGTGAGCTGCAGCTCACGAAAGCTTATGCTCAAATAAATTTGTTAGTCTCTAAGGTGCCACAAGTACTCCCTTTTCTTTTTTGCGAATACAGACTAACATGGCTGCTACTCTGAAACCAGTGTAGACTCTGAGGCTTAGGTGTAGGATGTCTACACATCTCTCTATTTGTCCATCCTGTTCCTCCCTATCTACACTGCTATTTCAACCATGTAGTGTCCTGCTGCCTCCCTGCCTCTGGAGCCTTTCCCTGCTGCCGGAAAGACTCCATCAGCGACGAAAGGCACCAGCAGTGGGGAAGGTGGCAGGAAAAGGCAGCCTTTCCTCACGGCCTCCCCTCTTGCCCGAGCCTTTCACTGACATGTACCTACACACTGCAGTATAGACGCAGCCTGCTTTTCACTGTGACATGTAGCTACATGTACACTGTAAACCACCAACATAGTATGTGGTATTGATGTAGCATAAGTATCTTAGGAGCACAGCTGCCATTGAAAATCAACAGGATGTGCGCTCCTAAATTACTTAGCGTCTTTTGAAAAATCTCACCCTTTATTTCTGTTCACAGATTATCTTGTGAACATAGGAATCAGAGACTTAATTTTTCTTAAAATAAAGAAATCAGATTCTGAAACACCATGTAATAGCATTTTCTAGAAAGATCATTAGCAATTGAACCACCAAGACCCCATGTAAATATTATTCATCATAGTACATGCAACATAAAAATGAAGAGACCACAAAAGCCATCCGGTGTGTCCTTCCTTTTATTAGAGGCACACTCTCCGCTCCATATGCAGCAGGATTGACATTTCGTAAAGGGCAAGAAAGCTGTCAAATCTAATAGGATGCTTGTATCCTACTGGACTGCCATAGTCACTCACAAACAGGTAAGTTCCAGTCAAGCTCACCCTCTCTTCTTGTTAATGTTCAACTGACTTAACATTATTCATAATCTTTTGTTTGTTTTCTATGAACATTCATTGAGTAATTTTTTTGTTCTCATGAATGTTCATGTAAATGAATATTTGTAAGATGTATTCACATTGGCAGAGATATTTAGATGGCCATCTTTAATCTCTTTGATTTTCCCTCAGAACTGTTTATAAAAGTTTTAATCATCCAATCAGGGAGCCAGAAGCAAATACCATCTGACCTTGGGGACCAATCATATATCATGAATTAAAATAGAAACAAACGCAGAGGTGAGGCAAAAATGTTCTTGAGCACTTGTAAATTTAAATCTGTTCATGCAAAGAGCCTGTTGACTGGTTTCAAAGAATGAAAAAATCAAATGGCTTTTCCACATACAACTCACAACTAGAAAAAAAGGACTAAATTTATCAAATAAATGATTCACTGTAAATAGTTTGCCCCAATTTTAGAACATCCTCAGCTTTAACTTTTAATTAAATGCTTTGATCAGTTTGTCCTTTTTTTGAAAGAAACTAGTAAAACATTTGTTTGTTATGTTATTTATTAGATTTCTTGGAGTAAACATCTTGTTGGGGGAAACAATTACATGCTATTCTGCTGTATTCTGACTAACTGAACAATGATGGTGAAGAGAAATAGAGTATTCGCATTCATTTCATTTAGCCTAAATGAGTAATGTTATCTAGTACTCAGATAAAGCATTTTAATTTTAACATGACAATGCTGACAGCTACAGTACTGCTTAGCTCAGACTGGCTTGTAAATAATTAACCATATTATATAACAACTTGGTTTTTGATAGCTCTATTAATGTTCACAGTCAGAGTGATGCCATTTAAAGCATGATATTTGTTACATTAAACAAATAGCAATGATAAAAACATCAAGAATGGGGTTGCCTCCCCACAACCTAACTGGGTCCCAGAAACGTCTTGTATCACAAGAGTTAGCAAGCAAAAACAAGCAGAATACTTTAGCTTCTGTAATACAAAACACTGATGGAAATATTAAAGAAGTTGCAAATACTGTCTAATAATAATAATAATTTACAAGTTTGACTAATGATTAGCGAATCTCAAACAATTTTGCTTTCAGTTCAGGTAAGTAGCCGGAACCTCAAGGGGTCAAATTCTGTTCTCAGCTACCATGATATAAGGATTCAGCCCTGCAACTATTCCTTAAGCTACTTGTCATTACTACAGGTCCGATTCTGCTGTGTGCCATCAAAGACTCTCATTCAAGTCAATGGAACTGAGGACTTTAAGAACCTTGCAGCATCAGGCCCTTGGTGGGTATTCCCACTGAATCAAAGTGGATTAATTAACCCAGAAAAAGGTCCACTGACTCCAGTGTACACCTGGAGCAAGTGTGAGAACATTTCCTTTGTAAAGTAAGTATCTTCTATGTGCCAAACTATTATGTAGCTCATTAAAGTACTCAGTAAAGTATTCTGCACTGGTGGACCTGGTCCTTAATCAGACATATACCTAGTTCACCCGTTGGGAATTTTGCCTGAGTGAGGACTACAGGATTAGGCTCAATACCTGTACCTTCTACCTGACATAACAAGAGATATCCATCTTCTTTTAGCACTCAGCTCTGAGTCCTCCACATTTTTGGATGCCTCTTCCTGCTGCATTCTGTCTTGTGTGGGGAGAGAAGTCTGCACTCTGGGAGCCTATGGCTTGGTCCAAAGTGGGTTGAACACTAGTAGAAAAGACTCCCATTGACTTCGAGTAGGCTTTAGAATAGTCTCCTGCTCTCCCAACAGACATTCCCTCCAGCAATGTCTGGCCTAGATAAAGTAGGGTGAAATGAGGCACATAACGTGTATTAAAGTAATCCCTTGTTTCAATTTACCACAGGCATCGCTGGGCAAAAACGTTGACGAATGCAAACCGCCCCAATGATGGAGTACAGTTATAATTATTTCATAGATTTAAATAGATTTTGGTGCAGGGGTTTTGAAGGTGTCCTGACAGATAAAATGTTGTATTTGTTAGCTAATATTTTACCAAATTCCATATTAACTAATAAACCTCCTTTCTAACCAGCCTAATGATTATTTTTTTGCACAGTATGTGTTGCTTACATTCCACTTAAATTACTGTCATACTACATTAACTATTCTTGGACACTTTGAGAGTAGCTGCTTATTTCCAGGGGACAAATCCTGCAGTCCCAGACTCAGTCAACTCCTGATGATGTCAATGGAGATTTTCCCTGAGTGAAGACTAAAAGCTAACGGATTGGCCTGTAGCCTCCAGACACTGTCTCAGAGCAGTAAGCCATCCAATCATAGGGTGTGCATGTGGTGTTGTCTGGCAACCTTATTTTAGCAGCAATAAATAAAATCCACATTATTAGTCTGTCGTGTGGCTTGAAACAGCTCATCTGCGTCAACAAAAGAACATCTGCTATGTACCTAGGTTCCAGTACAGTTGATAAATTCAATCAGAAGTAGAAAAGTTTGGCACACAATCAATTTCTTTATGCCTGATTTCATTTTAGAGAGTGTTCGGGGGGGGGGGGGGGGGGGGGGGGGGGGATGGCTGCTCATCCTAACTGAACCAAAAGCCATTGTCAGTACATACAATGTAGTCCTTTAGGCTCAGGCAAATTTTCACCTATCATTAATGCACAAAGTGCGAATTTTAACTAGTCAGTTTTGTATATAGATTTTGGGGATGAGATTAACATATTTAATTATCCAGCTGCCTAGTTTGCTGATTGAGCTGCATATCTTAAGACACTTGGAATAATAGATTTCCACACACATTGTTACCTACATATAGCGCTTCACTAATTGAGCTGCATGCTTTATGAACTGTGCTAATTGAACTGTATAACTCAGTTGCTGGATTCTTATGTACTGTACTGAGCTGATCAAACTTCACTGAGTAGTTGGATTTGTGCCATTTAAGCTGTGTGCTTTACAAATTGAGTACTTTACTAGTTCAGCTGCATTCTTCACTTCTTGGATTGTTGCATACTTTTCCATCCTTAATGTACTCACATGGGTTTAAACCTGTACCAAAGACCACTGCCTTAAGCAAGGACCTTTGGACTGGTATCCGGCAAAAATTTATTCAACCTTTGCTGGCTCCTTGTGTGGAAGTTTAAGAGCAATTTCACTGTAATACTGTCATAACCATACAGCTAAGGGTAGCCTAGAATTCCTCCTTAACTGTAAGGAGCTAAGAAACTCAAATAACTTGGTTGGCACCTGACCAAAAGGACCAATGGGGAAAGAAGATACTTTCAAATCTTGGGGGGCTTTTGTGGTGTTCTCTTGGGAAGCAGAGAAGCATCAGGTCAGAAAATTCCTTCTCCTATAAACCATCCTAAAAGTCTCTCATTGTTTTGCTTGTGAATTTTTCCTTTGCTGGAGGGAAGTTTATTCCTGTTTTTTGTAATTTTGAAACTAAGCCTAGAGGAAGTTCTGCTGTGTTTTTGAATCTTTTGTTACCCTGTACAGCTATTTTCCATCCTGATTTTACAGAGGTGATTTTACTTTTTTTTTTTTAAATAAAATCCTTCTTTTAAGAACCAGACTGATTTCTCTATTGTCCTAAGACCAGGGGTTTGGGTCTGTCATCACTTTGTAGCCAGTTGGTTAGGATATTATTCTTAAGCCTCCCCAGGAAAGGGAGTGTAAGGCTTGGGGGGATATTTTGGGGGAATAGGAACTCCAAGTGCTCCTTTCCCTGATTCTTTGTTAAATCACTTGGTGGTGGCAGCGGACCCTCCAAGGGCAAAGAATTTGTGCCTTGGGGAAGTTTTAACCTAAGATGGTAGAAATAAGCTTAGGAGGGCTTTCATGCGGCTCCCCACATGTGTACCCTAGAGTTCAGAGGTGGAAGGGAACCCTGACAAATATGTAGGGCAGTTGTTCCCAAATTAAGGTCCATAGAGAACTATGTGCTCACATGGCACTGATTCCACCTCCTTGTTTCCAGCTGCTTCAACAGGTGCTTAGGCTTTTCTCTGTGAAGAAGAGCAAGAAGAAGCTTGTAAGAGCACCTGGAAACAAGGAGAAGGAGCCAGCCTAGATAGGTAACTAAGAAATCCTGATGCTCTCTGCTACACAGATGTAAAGGCTCAGTCTGTTGGGGGCTGTGGTTGTTACAGAGGAGGAATTCAGGAAATGGGGAAAAGATTGTCTCATCATCTGTTTTTGAACAGCACCCTGCACAATACTCGCATTCTGAATAGGGCCTTTAAATACTACCGTAATGTAAGTGATTAATGATAAGAATTGCCCTCCAGAACTGGTGGTACCAACCACACAGGATATTAAGGTACATGTATCAATATCAATATTACAGAAGTAACAATACAGTAATTTTGCTAACTTTTTCAAAAGATAAGGGGGGGAGAGAGAAAAGCAATAAGTGTCTATAACATGCTATGTGAGCATATGTGTCTTTCTCTCTGTCCTTCCACAGTCACCCTCTTCTGGATACAATGTCTAAAAGTGTGTGAAATAGTTGCTGTCTGCTGATTAAACAATTAAATATTTAATTTAAATATACATGCTATAGTAGTGGTGTCTAAAATGTGAGCCCACATTGCCCTGGAGTGGCAATCTATCCTGGCTATAGAGCCTAATTATTAAGCTGCAGCCACCAGAGAGCAAAATGATCTCACAATTTGGAGATGCCTCTGCAATACAGTAGATTTAGATCTCTAGCCCCTAGCGGGTGCAGTTACTAATATACTATGCAAATACAAATGTTTCACATAGGACTGCTGGCAGAAAGTAGTTTTCAAACAGACAGAACGATAATTTAGGGCAAAGTTCTTCTCAAAACTAGATATGTATCAGCACGCACTTAAGCCATGGAGTTCCACTGATCTCAGTAGGAATTGTGCATATGAAACAAACATGCATTACCAATTACTATTTATGTAGTTCTACAGGGGAGCATGGTGTTTTAAAGACAAATAAGAAGAAAATTTCTTCCCTGAAGAATTATAATTTAAATTGGAGCACCAAAAACAAATTATGGTAACATTTACTTAGTGGTTTGGGGAAGGCAGACATTAAAAAATAAAGGGAGAAGGAAAATATCTCTTGAGGAGAAATTATTTACATGAATTCAGATCAGATGCAATGTGGCTATGTAGCTTCCTTTCTGGTACAGATATTTGCTTGCTAGTTTTGCAGTAGAAGATTTCAGTACAGATAAAAGATCCTCAGAGTTTAGAGGATTGTGTCATTATTATTAATTATTATTATTATGGAGGTACAGTCATGATGTGCTAGCTAAGGGTACATTGATATTCTATTGTAAGCCTTATTTTGACATCACCCCATCTAACTTTTGATCTGAGTAAAAAAATTGTGAATGTAACTGTGTGGAATATAGGTTAGGAGAACAGGTTTTACAGTCAATTCCATAATCCTAGGCTACCTAGTTTTCACACACAATTTAATCATAAACTAGCACTTTTCAAAAGATTATTTTAGTATTTCATGAATTTTTGTCTCCATTTTCTCAGCCCAGAATACAGTGTTAATACTTGTGTTCCTTTCCAGCTTGATAAATGGTGCCACCATCCAATGTCACCGCATCTGCCAAATTGTTCTTGATCATATGGGTTAATAAAGTGTTAATACTTGTCTCCCTTCCCATTGGTATTTGCATAGCTTGGTGTAGACACTCCAGCAATAAGTTACTGAGCTTTAAAAAGAGAGAAATAACAAATTATCATAATTAAACAGGTCTCTTTCACATGAACTGTCACTGGCCTATAAAGAGATAATGCCAGTTAATAGTCTCTCCCATCTACTCAATTCTATCCAGCTTCACCAAGCATCCATGATTCCCAAACATCTCGGGTCTTTGTTGTTCCCTCTTTCCATTCCCTTTTTGCTGCATCCGGTCTAATCCTATCACCTCCATCCCACCAAAATGTCACACAGCTACTAGTGAACACTCCAATACAAATAAGACTCATTGAACTTTCACAATATATTGCAGAGAATCAATTTTTTTTCTTGTAAATTAAAAATGCAAACCAATAATCTCTATTATATAAACCAACATCTGGTCCTTTGTGTTCACAATATGATTCTGTAGTTCTTTCCACAAGGTTTGAATTTATCAAGTACTGAAGCATACATATTGCATAAAAATCAAGAAATAGCAAATTGAATGTTCACCTTTCATGCTCAGCTCTGCAGTAAAACGATTCAATTTCACGTCAAATACATTAGGGAGAAAAAGTACAAAATAGAGAGAAATCAGATTAACACTTTCAAAGATAAATGGTATTTCAACCAAATTTAATCTTACATTGGCAAGGTGCAAACTCATTTCAAAACATCTACTGTACATGGAATACTCAGCAGAGTACTGGTTATAATCATTTTCTAATTGCATTAGTGTGGCGAGG
Source organism: Dermochelys coriacea (assembly GCF_009764565.3). NCBI lineage: Eukaryota > Metazoa > Chordata > Testudines > Dermochelyidae > Dermochelys > Dermochelys coriacea. Next base: position 24,238,505 of record NC_050076.1, on the reverse strand, counting down.
TTTTCAGCTAGACCAGAGGTGGGCAAGCTACGGCCCACGGGCCACATCCAGCCCGAGGGACCATCCTGCCCGGCCCTTGAGCTCCTGGCTGGGGAGGCTAGCCCCTGGCCCCTCCCCTGCTGTCCCCCCTCCCCCGCAGCTACGCCACCACATGAGCAGTGGGGCTGTGAGCTCCTGCTGCTCTGAGCGGCATGGTAAGGGGGCGGTGGTGGTGCGTGCACGGCAGTGAGAGGGTTGGGTAAAGGGGTCTCAGAGGGCAGATAGGGGACAGGGAGCGGTTGGATGGGGCAGATGTTCTGGGGCAGTTGGGGACGGGGAATGGGGGGGTTGGATGTGAGTTCCGGGGGGCCTATCAGGGGGTAGGGGGGGTGGATAGGGGCCAGGGGGCAGTCAGGGGACAGGGAGTGGGGGCAGTTGGATAGGGGGTGGGATTGTGGAGGGGGGCGGTTTGGAGCAGGGGGTCCTGGGAGGGAGCAGTCAGGGGACAAGGAGCAGGTGGGGTTGGATGGATCGGGGGTTCTGAGGGGGACAGTCAGGGGGCGGGAAGTGGGAGGGGTGTGAAACAGGGGGCAGGGGCCAGGCTGTTTGGGGGGCACAGCCTTCCCTACCTGGCCCTCCATACAGTTTCACACTCTGATGTGGCCCTTGGGCCAAAAAGTTTGCCCACCCCTGAGCTAGACTCATGGGGCAATGGAGCAATTTAGATCTGAGGTTTGGAGCTGGAATTCCAGTATCCAGTCCAATTAAGTTTAACCATAAAAGTTGTTTATTCCTTTTGCTCAAGCTAGTTTACCCCTCTGCTCTTCACTTAATAGATAATGACTCTCCATGATTCTTGCTTGTCAAAAAGAACAAGAGTGAAGGAAGAGAGCTGGATAGGAGATAAAAATTATACAAACTAGAAGCCTGATACTAACCGTTTCCAGGTAACCTAGTCTGAGGTCCTGGATCCCAATCCAGCAAAGCACTTAAAAGTTTAACTATGTGAGTATTAATCCCACTGAATTCTATACTATGCACAAGCCTGATCCACTACCCATTGAAATGGATAGGAGTATGGCCATAGGCTGCAATGGGCTTCGGATTGAGACACATGTGCTTAAAGTTAAGCATATGTACACATGCTTCACTAGATCAGGACTCTCATGCTCAACACCCGTCAGGATAAGGCCTCATGACAGTATAAATAGGGATTATGAGTTAAATTCATTGCTGTCATAACTGAACACTGCCTCATTGAAGTCAAAGATATGCATTTAACCTACTTTTATTAATTCTTGCCAGTTGCTCTGCTTGGTCCAATGAGCTTTGCCAACTCTTGCAAATCTGGCAGCAGGTAGGCTAGGTAAAGATGGCACTGTCTTCTAAATAATTTCAAATATCAGTTCCATTTTCTCCTACCACATAAATTCAAAACATTTTAATTGTAAAAATATCACTGTCTTTTTCCCCAGGGTTGGAAAAAAGAACATATCAAAATTATGTTGGCATTATTTCACCTTTAAAAAGTGATAAGCCCCATTGTGTATATAATGTCTCTTTGAGGCTGGTAACTACAGCACCTCTGCTCTGTGCTACCTATACATAAGTTAACATGTCATGCAAACACAGACAATGAAGATGATTCTTTTTTAATATCAAGGCAACAAAGACATTCATAAATGTTAAATTCCTTGGACTAATGTATAATTCATTCTGTGATGTGACAGTTGAACAAAATTGTATCTATAAATATATAATGTTGTACAGTTCTTTTTTTAAAATGTAGTTTATAAAATAATTGGCTTTCATTCACCAGATCATCTTCTCCTTATACATTTTTTTTCAGTGGACATCAGGAATTGCAGTTCATGACTCGAGATACATACATTTTCAAGCCTGAGTAAACTGTCCCCTGGTAATGTTTTACCACACAAACAATGGGATAGCAAAAGAACTAAAAATCTACAATTACCAGTACACTTACCTCTGACTTGGGCTGTGAGACCTGGGTATTAGAGCTGTATGGATATTTCAACTAGAATCATCAAAATACTCTAAATATTCCTTGGATTGAGTGTGAACTGTTTCCAGAATCTGTCACTGGTTTGCTCAAATTTTGTTTGGGTTCATGAACTGCTTGTAGAGGTATATTGCTAAATGTTTTGCTCTCTCGTTGTCTGTATGTTTTATCAGGTTACTGTTTGCAATGTAGTTCAAGTTCAATCCTGGTTCTTTGAGGCTGGTCACATATGGAAATTCACATTCGCTAGAAGTGATAAGGGTCTTGATTTTCTGAAGTGCTGAGCACCTACAAATCAAACTGCAGTTAATACAAGCTGCAGGTACTCAGCACTTGTGAAAACAAGGCTTGTGGTTCCTATTGGTTAGGCCTTGTGCTCAGAAGGATCAGCCAGTTCTGCAGAGGACATTTTCAGCTGATTTCTCAGAAGAAAGTGGGAGGCTGACGAAAGCTTATGCTCAAATAAATTTGTTAGTCTCTAAGGTGCCACAAGTACTCCTTTTCTTTTTGCAGATACAGACTAACATGGCTGAAACCTGCATTTAAATTGTGTATAATGAATCAGCTGGAAAACTCAGAAGAACAAAATTTCCCCTGATATCTTTATCTGTCCAGCTGTCAATGGCCTATCATCTTCTCTAACTCCCCTCATTCCTGGGCATAATGTCATTATTATTTATACTTTGGCCCCTAGAACAATTTTAATCCAGTTTTACAAGGTGTGTTGTATTTTCCTGAGCTCCAAAGTCTGTAGCTGCATCACTGCTGAAACCCAACCCATTTCTGGTTTTGGCAAACCAGACTGAATCCATGCAAACCCAAACTTTGCCTATGGATTTACTATAGGATTTGATCGTTGGATAATTCAAACATCAAACCCTACAAATTGTATTTCACATACTAATTTGCAAACATCTTTTAAGTGGAATTTGAAAGGGTACGAAGACTGGCTGGGCAACACCAGGCATAATAGGCTCTCAGTGAGAATTCCATACAGACAGAGCTTACAGGACTCAAACCCTTTGTGAGGAATGACTGAAGTAAGGTCCAAATAGACAAGATATATTAAAAGCAGAGCTGGTAGCCCTGCCTACAGTTAAGGTTGTCCAACACTTTCCATTAAAAGGCCCTGCATTCATGTGCTTTTGATTGTGCCAAACTTAAACTGTTCAAGCTGAAATTTTCCATGCTGCATATCTACTTCAGGCTGATTTTTTCTGGAAAATTTCTCCAAAAATTATTCAACCATTTCCAAGAACAAGGGTAGGAAAAAACATATTGTTTGCCCATGTTAAAAATATTCTTACAACTGATTCACTGAGAAGCTCTAATAGCTCTATGTTTTGAAGCAGGGCCTTGAAATTTGGTGTGGGAGTCACTCTGGCATCAGGGACATGTCTTTTGTTACCCCCATAAAAATTCAAACACATTTGGTCAAATTATAAGTCTCTGAAAAAATGTGAATTTGCACACACTCATTTGAGACTTGTTAGAGTGGGCAGCTAAATTCTCTAAAAATTCCATCTGTACTGGACATGCTTCTGCACAAAGCTGCAGGGGCTGAGCAAGACTTTCCCAGCAATTGGTCCTCCTGGCCACTATAGCACCAAAACTGAGAGCAGGGAGAGAGTCTTTCCTATTCACTCAATGCTCACCATGCTGATGTCCAGGCAGCCACAGCGGAATACAGCAGGAAAAGGAGCAGGCGTAAGAAGGAAGACTGACAGGAGCTGGGGTTGAGGGGGTTGGATAGGAGCAGAAGGAGGGAGGGCAGGTGCTAGAATGAAGGGGGTTACATAGGAGCAGGTGGGGCAGAACCCAGCGGTGGGGTTGGATAGGAGGAAAGAGACAGGCTGGGGCACAGGGGCAGAAGGGTCTAACCACTAGAGAACACTCCTCTACAGAACCTGGAATTGAGTCCACAAACCCTCAATCTCCACATTCCTCTGCCACCAGCAAATACCTGTGAAATCCACTGGCAAAATGTTTCTCTCATTTCCCTTCTAGTCTCTGATCTATATACAGTATAAGAGCTTACTGGTGCTACCATTGACTTGATTTGTTCAAATGGTAGAGATCTATGCTGTGACTCTGAAGGTCTGAGTCCTGCTGATGACCTAATTTGAGAGGGGTTAATATAGTTCCATATGATGAAAAAAATGCAGTCTGTTTTTTTAAAAAAATTAAGAAATTACATCAAACAGCCTCCCACACACACACATTAAAATAACTTTAAGGCTGCAAAGTCAAGCACTCAAAATTAAGAAATACCAGAATTAAGATTGCCTGTGCAGTCTTAATGTGGTCATCTCAGGTGTATGCATTATTATACAGTTACATGATCTCACATTTTTTTCCACAAAACCCCCAACCTCATTCAGAGCATAGCATGCACAGTGCTTAGGGTGGTATAGTAAAGGAGGCTGTTGTCAGGAGGCACCTGCCTCATTTGTTCTAGAAGTTGGGAAGGTGTGTAATAAATGAGGCAAAGGATTGAAGGAAGAGAAAAGATGGCTTTATGGTTACGGTCGTTATTGGTTCCCTAAAGAATTGGATTCTATCCCTGCACTCTGTCACAGAATGTGTATGTGATGCTGACTTAACTACTTATGCCGAACCCTTCCCATATCTATTAAAACATTCATATCAAAATGGAAAAGGGTTATATTTCATTAATTATGTTTAATCAGATTAGTATAAAATAACTAGTTTCATATGGTAAAGAATCCCATGACTTTTTGTGAGAAAGGGCATATAAATATGTTAGTATTATAATACAAACTCAAGAGATTCAAGGCATATGAACATAGTGTCATATACATGTCATTTTGATAGTGAAATGTAGATCATTTTAGCTTGGAAAATGGTGTCCTATATCTTTAAAACTGCAATTAAAATAACGCCTCCCTTTTTAACTAACTATACTGACACTAGAGATGGCCAAAACATTTTAATTGAAACTTTTTTTGCTGGTATATGGCTTTTTGATTAAATGGAAATATTCACCAAAATATCCATTTAATCAAAAAGAACTCAGGTTTCTGTGGAAACTCGAAAATAGATTTTTTTTTGGTTGTTGAACACTTTAAAAATCCATTTTTTGTAGGGGGAAAATGATTTCCTGACCAGCTCTGACATAAGTAATCATCATATAGGAACTTAGGAAGGATGATACAGGGGCTAGGATGCTAGCCTAGAATTTAAGAAAGACCCATGTTCAATAGTGCACCACACAGTCACTTAGTTTCTTGTGCCCCATTTCCCCATCTTTAAAATCAGGATAATAGCATTTCCCTATATCAGAAGGGTGTTGTGAAGAAAAAGACAATAGGGCATTCAGCTACTATGGTAATGGATGCTATATTAGTGCTTTAGGTAGGTTGTTGTAAGGCACATAAACTATTCCTTCTACAAGTCTAACTCCTATTGTACATGTATAAGAAGCTGCCTGCTTTTGCCAGTCAGCAACAGATAAGTCTCATAGACATAAATTGGGGAAATTTACAGTGCCAGGCAAAGTCTGCTCAGCTGCCAAAAAAAACAGTGAATCATTGGTTGAGCAGCAATTAAACCAGAACAATAGACCCAAAAGCCTGTCTTTATGCATTTTCCCAACCGTATACTGATTATCCAAGCCTCAAATAATATAGGTATAAAGACTCAATAAAAATAGAAAGTACAAGTTTATTAAACATTCAGTATCTTATATAATACTCTTCCCTATTGAAATATTTTTTAAAATATTCATCTTTACAACACACCTCTTATGAAGATCACAGGATTGTACATTAGACTGTTTAGTATCTTGGCTCATAGTCTCTGTGCCATTATGAGAGAAATGCTAAGGTAGCATTTAAGAGTAGCCAGTAACATGTAAAGTATATCAGACACCACTAAGTCTCAGCAATATAAAGTACAGGCTCTAAAGACATCAGAAATGTCACCACAGTATTCAGAAGGCATAGCAACCATGAAAAATCCCAGGACCGTTTTATTTCTCTCGTTTAGTGGATTCACTGCTTGTGAAAGGTGTTAAGACTGACAGTCTTGGAAACTGAAGCCCTCTGTGTATCCTCAGGGAAGAGAAAGTACAGCCCAGATTTGGAAAGACCACACCAAGTTCATCCCTACAGTAAATAGGTGCAACTTCTTCCTTATACCAAGGCTGATCATCCACCTCTAGGAATGAGAAAGTAGTGCAGTCCCCTTTCCCATTCATTGTTTGGCCTCTCTACTGACACAGCCAGGAAGGGTGTCAATTAGTACCAGTTGTGGTGACGGTGTTAGGTATAGACATCTGTTCTCTGGGAACTGAACTCAGATCATCAAACTATCAAATGTTACAAATTTAATTTTAGTATCCATTGCTAGTCAAAAACATGCAATGAACTGTTATTTATGTGTGACAGTACTATTTACCAGATTAGGATAGATGGATGGTATGAAACTTCTCTCTCTCTCTCCTTCTACTAGTTGAGCTGTAACAACTACTCCTTCAGCTCACTTGTCCAGGGCAGAATAACCAAATGCAACTTAATTTGCCACATTTTGAGGCCAAATGTGTGAGGTTATTTTATGGGGTATTTGTATGCAGCCATTGCAGTACAACCAGTAATTTGCATGAAGTATCCAGCATTTCCTGTCCTGATTTAATAAAGCATCCCTATTCAGAAAAGCATGTGCTTCAGCACTGTTATTAATCAGAGCGTCAAACAGTTGTAAAAATCGCAGAGTACTTTACAGCTTCTCCAATAAGGCAAAGCACTTGTTTCTAAGACCTTTAGGTTCATGAGACATTGGACCTTAAACCTGTCAGTGGTTCAAGATTTGAAGTTATTTTTTAAAACTGGCAGCTGTTTGAACATGGCTCAGGGTTTTGCAATAAGTCACAGTGGAGATGGATTAAAGAGCAAAGTGCAAGTGAGGCAGTCAGTGGTGCATGATAAATGTGATTTATCACAAGGGTTTGCAGATTATCGCGTTGATATCACCCCATAAACAGGTTTCAAAGTAGCAGCCGTGTTAGTCTGTATTCGCAAAAAGAAAAGGAGTACTTGTGGCACCTTAGAGACTAACAAATTTATTTGAGCATAAGCTTTCGTGAGTTACAGCTCACTTCATCGGATGTATTCAGTGGAAAATACAGTGGGGAGATTTATATACACAGAGAACATGAAACAATGGGAGTTACCATACACACTGTAAGGAGAGGTTTCAGAATAGCAGACGTGTTTGTCTGTATTCGCAAAAAGAGTGATCACTTAAGATGAGCTATTACCAGCAGGAGAGCGGGGGATGGGGGGGAGGAAGAAAACCTTTTGTAGTGATAATCAAGGTGGGCCATTTCCAGCAGTTGACAAGAACATCTGAGGAACAGCGGGGGGGTGGGTGGGGGGAATAACATGGGGAAATAGTTTTACTTTGTGTAATGACCCATCTACTCCCAGCATCTATTCAAGCCTAAGTTAATTGTATCCAGTTTGCAAATTAATTCCAATTCAGCAGTCTCTTGTTGGAGTCTGTTTTTGAAGTTTTTTTTTTGAAGAATAGCCACTCTTAGGTCTGTAATCGAGTGACCAGAGAGATTGAAGTGTTCTCCAACTGGTTTTTGAATGTTACCATTCTTGACGTCTGATTTGTGTCCATTTATTGTTTTATGTAGAGACTGTCCAGTTGAACCAATGTACATGGCAGAGGGGCATTGCTGGCACATGATGGCATATATCACATTGGTAGATGCGCAGGTGAACGAGCCTCTGATAGGACCTAATCACATCAGCCACACTATGATGGTGTCCTCTGAATAGATATGTGGACAGAGTTGGCAACGGGCTTTGTTGCAAGGATAGGTTCCTGGGTTAGTGGTTCTGTTGTGTGGTGTGTGGTTGCTGGTGAGTATTTGCTTCACGTTGGGGGGCTGTCTGTAAGCAAGGACTGGCCTGTCTCCCAAGATCTGTGAGAGTGATGGGTCGTCCTTCAGGATAGGTTGTAGATCCTTGATGATGCGTTGGAGAGGTTTCAGTTGGGGGCTGAAGGTGATGGCTAATGGCGTTCTGTTGTGTTCTTTGTTGGGCCTGTCCTGTAGTAGGTGACTTCTGAGTACTCCTCTGGCTCTGTCAATCTGTTTCTTCACTTCAGCAGGTGGGTATTGTAGTTGTAAGAATGCATGATAGAGATCTTGTAGGTGTTTGTCTCTGTCTGAGGACAGTATCCCCGATACTGTCACGGCTAACCTGGTGGCTGAACTTTGTGACTTTGTCCTCACCCATAACTATTTCACATTTGGGGACAATGTATACCTTCAAATCAACGGCACTGCAATGGGTACCCGCATGGCCCCACAGTATGCCAACATTTTTATGGCTGACTTAGAACAACGCTTCCTCAGCTCTCGTCCCCTAATGCCCCTACTCTACTTGTGCTACATTGATGACATCTTCATCATCTGGACCCATGGAAAAGAAGCCCTTGAGGAATTCCACCATGATTTCAACAATTTCCATCCCACCATCAACCTCAGCCTGGACCAGTCCACACAAGAGATCCACTTCCTGGACACTACGGTGCTAATAAGCGATGGTCACATAAACACCACCCTATATCGGAAACCTACTGACCGCTATTCCTACCTACATGCCTCTAGCTTTCATCCAGATCATACCACTCGATCCATTGTCTACAGCCAAGCTCTGCGATATAACCGCATTTGCTCCAACCCCTCAGACAGAGACAAACACCTACAAGATCTCTATCATGCATTCCTACAACTACAATACCCACCTGCTGAAGTGAAGAAACAGATTGACAGAGCCAGAAGAGTACCCAGAAGTCACCTACTACAGGACAGGCCCAACAAAGAAAAGAACAGAACGCCACTAGCCATCACCTTCAGCCCCCAACTAAAACCTCTCCAACGCATCATCAAGGATCTACAACCTATCCTGAAGGACGACCCATCGCTCTCACAGATCTTGGGAGACAGGCCAGTACTTGCTTACAGACAGCCCCCCAGTCTGAAGCAAATACTCACCAGCAACCACACACCACACAACAGAACCACTAACCCAGGAACCTAGCCTTGCAACAAAGCCCGTTGCCAACTCTGTCCACATATCTATTCAGGGGATACCATCATAGGGCCTAATCACATCAGCCACACTATCAGAGGCTCCTTCACCTGCGCATCTACCAATGTGATATATGCCATCATGTGCCAGCAATGCCCCTCTGCCATGTACATTGGTCAAACTGGACAGTCTTTACGTAAAAGAATTAATGTTTAACCCAGAAGTTAAACATGTCAAGAATTATAACATTCAAAAACCAGTCAGAGAACACTTCAATCTCTCTGGTCACTCGATTACAGACCTAAGAGTGGCTATCCTTCAACAAAAAAGCTTCAAAAACAGACTCCAACAAGAGACTGCTGAATTGGAATTAATTTGCAAACTGGATACAATTAACTTAGGCTTGAATAGAGACTGGGAATGGATGAGTCATTACACAAAGTAAAACTATTTCCCCATGGTATTTCTCCCTCCCACCCCACCCCCCACTGTTCCTCTGATATTCTTGTTAACTGCTGGAATTAGCCTACCTTGCTTGTCACCATGAAAGGTTTTCCTCCCCCCCCCGCTGCTGGTGATGGCTTATCTTAAGTGATCACTCTCCTTACAGTGTGTATGATAAACCCATTGTTTCATGTTCTCTTTGTGTGTATATAAATCTCTCCTCTGTTTTTTCCACCAAATGCATCCGATGAAGTGAGCTGTAGCTCACGAAAGCTTATGCTCCAATAAATTTGTTAGTCTCTAAGGTGCCACAAGTCCTCCTTTTCTTTTTGAGTGGAAACCGTTAAGCACAAATCAGCTGGAGATGAAAATCCTTTCTCTTGTCCTCCACTACTAATGTAAGGGGGTAAGTGTGGAGATAGGAAATGAAATTACATAGTGTTCCACGTTACTGGTACACTTGTGTGTGCGGGTCTGTTGACTCAGGGTGCGCAGGGATACCTCTCTTGTGAGTGTATGCCACGTGTATATGGAATGTGTCCGTGGCAACTGGTGCATCAGAGCCGCCCGGGGGCTCTAGTAGTGTATGTGTATATTGTCGCTAGATGTGTATTATGAGTCAGTGCATATATGTATGCATCCGATGAAGTGAGCTGTAGCTCACGAAAGCTTATGCTCCAATAAATTTGTTAGTCTCTAAGGTGCCACAAGTCCTCCTTTTCTTTTTGCATATATGTATGTTTTCTATGGGTCTGTTTATGCTGGGTTATAACGTATGATGCCAGTGGGTTGGTGTGTGTGACAGAGTTCATGGCTGTGTGCTGTGGGTGCGTGCCAGTGAGGACAGCTGTGTGTGTACTGCCTGTATGCCCCGTGTGTGTGTTGTGTGGCTGCCTCAGCGAGTGTCTGCGTTGGGCGCCGAGTCGCTGTTTCCGCCGTGTGACGGGCAGACACCCCCCGCTGCCTGCAGAGGGCGCCCTGCCTCCGCTCCGGCCGCCGCCGCTCTCCGCTCCCCCGGCCCCCGACTGGGCGGGGCCGGGGGTGGGGCCTGGGGGCCGGGCCGGGCGCAGCCGCCGCGCTGGGGCGACGGAGGCAGGTTCGCGCGCCTGCGCTGCGGGCGGCGGCGAGGGGCTGGAGGGAGGCCGGGGACAGGGACCCCCCCCGTTCTTCTGGGGCTCGGCTGGAGGGAGCCGCGGGGGCTGGCGGGGTTGCGCTGGGGATTCGGCGGCAGGGGGACCCTCCCCGCGCTGGGCTGGGTGGTTACGGGGCCGGAGTCCCCGTCTCGGCAGTGGGGGTCAGTTCCGGGCCGGCCTTCCCGTGTAGGCGGGGACAGCCCCGGGGCTCCCTGCTCTTGTATTGTGCTTTTGGGGTTCACTTCCTCCCCTCCCCTTTCTGCCCCCGGAAGGGGCCTTCTGGTGAGCTAGGGAACAGGCAAAGGCCCGTGAGATTCAGCCTGGGACTGAGGCTTCTCCCTCTCTTTGCCTGAGGAAGCTGGGTAGCTATTGCCAGGTTGGTGCTTTGCTTTGCCCTGCTCTTGGCTTTGTTTTCCCTCCCTCAAACAGCTCCACTTTGATCTCTCCTTGGCCCTGGCCATTCATGACTGCCTCATACCTTTCTTTGGCCTCTGTGGTGTAAATTCAGCGGATCGCATTTACAGAGGGCACCGAATACATGCTGAAGGGAGGAGTAGCAAATACCCATGGGGGCAGAGCAAACTGAAGGGGAGTTCATGAACTAAATGTAAAGTTCTGGCCCTCCTCCCGCGCAGGAAATAGAGAGAGCTCTGGTGTGAAGTGTGCGTAACAGAATAACAGCAGCATCCAGATTAAAGTTAAATTATGTTCATTTGCTGGCTTTTAATACATCCTCATTATTTTTTTCTTCTTCTGACCCAGTACTATAGTTGCCTCGGGGAAGATATGGGCTCAGGATTAGGAGAATGATATTGTTTCTGAGTGGATCACAATACAAAAAAATTAACCACCTCCATACATTATTATGCCAGTTCCCCCTGTGGCACCTTCAAAGAATTCCAGTTCTTCGAAAGACTGAGAGAACCTGGGAAAGGGCCTCTAGGATGGCTTTTGGCAGCTTGTGTTTGACCTACACCCAGCGTTCTCAGTCTATCAATGTACCTGTGAGATGGCTATTTAGCTCACATGCTACTACTGCTCACCTTGCTCCTGGATAGCTTGTCCCCCTTTCTCCAGCTGAATTTTACCAGGATAAACTGGGAGCTCACTACTGAAAAAAATTAGGTTTTTCCCCCTCAAATGTGATACATAAATATTTGATTGTTGTTCTTAAAGAGACAATCATCCATGCTGAGAGCATGCAACCAGTAAAAGGATTATTTAAAGAAAATAGGAACATGAAAGAGTTGTAGGAATAAAATAGGAGGATCAAGTTAATGAAATAAGTTGATAGTCTTATCACATAGACTAGTTCCACTGATTTTGCTAGGAATATGTAAATACGAATACTGCACAACTGATTTTTCCCTTCCAAAGTCTCAAGCTGGATTTAGTCAATATTATTATTTGAAACTGAGGGGGGGGGGACCACTTTCAAACCCATAAATTCATAGTCAGGCACCTGTAAGGGAGTCGTATTGCTTGGCATCCAAGAAGAGAGGCACTCAAAACTCAGTGGCCACTTGTGAAAATTTGCCTTCCTGCAGCTTTCCCAAGGAGATACAGGAGGTTTATGTCAGATCTCCTGAGTCCTAATACAGCCACTTTACTACAAGGCCAGCCTTCCTCTCCTCAATATGATCTTAGAGCTTGTCTACCTAGGGAAATTTTCTGGGATAAGGTAGGGTGGGAATTTAAAGCACAATAGCTCTTCTGATCAATTTCCTCATATAGACCAGCCCTTATTACAAGTCTTTCTGAGATTTGAGTACTGTGTTCTAAGTCATTTATTATGGTAGAAACAGCATGTAATTGAGAATAATTTTTCCAAGGACTTAATGGCAGTAACTACAGTATGTATAGTAATCTTAAAAGAAAAGCCAGTAAAATATCTAGAGGAAAAACATTTTTAACCCTCTTACAGAAATACAGGGTTGTGCACCTAAAGAGTTGTGATGAAAGCAAAAGATAGATGCCTCCTAACATTTTCTTTTCCTTTTATTATCACTGGTGACTCTCAGACAATACATTTTTCTCTTTCTGTTGTACCTGTTGCCTTATCCTCTTGTCTCTCCTCAGGGAACGTAGTCAGTTTTGAGGAACCTAATGAAAAAAAGTAAACTCATGAGCTTTAAGGAGTTGTTGGGAAAAGTTTAAAATTTCTGTGCAGAAGGCACGAAAAGGTGTATTAGCATCCTCAAGTGGATTAAACTGGTCTGAGCCCAGGAAATCCTGCAATATTCCACCATCATAATAGATATGAGAATTTGTTCATTACAGTGCATTTCCCAATTCAACACTGAACTGAGTTAAAACAACCCCAGAAAGGAACAAAAGGACACTGACCCTGGCCTAGGAATAGCATGATCCCAGCAGCAACAGAAGAATGTGGGTTTTAAGCCTTCCCCAGAACTTTGTCAGAGGGAATAGGGCTGGGTGGATAGCATACAGAGATCCCAGCATCTAACAGAGCTGATGATTTTGTTATCATGACTTTTAAAGTTGCAAAGCACTGTGCAAAATTACTCCAATAGCTGGAGCTTTAAGAGAAACAAGCAATTATTGCAAGACTTGCAATGAATTCACAGGAGTTGCCAACACTGAAGGTAGGGTACCACATAAATGTTAAGTAAAAATAATCCCAGAATAACCACATGCCTTAAATGTGTTGTGTGGCAAGAGGCCAAAGACAAGGATTTCATTCACCTGGGAAGTGTTTGCAGCCCATGTAGTCCCCACCACCTTTTGAAGTGTTTGGTTTTCTGTAATGGCTGCAGGTTTGTTTGTTTGTTTGTTGGGGGTGGGGGGTAGAATCTCCCCTCTGTATTTTCCACCAAATGCATCCAATGAAGTGAGCTGTAGCTCACGAAAGCTTATGCTCAAATAAATTTGTTAGTCTCTAAGGTGCCACAAGAACTCCTTTTCATGGTGGAAGAGGGTAGGTTAACATACAATGAAGTCAGGTGACTGAGTCCTTATTAGCTTGCTTATACTGAATACCCACATAGATCTATAGCATTGGAACCATAGTTTGAACAGTGTTTAATCAAATTGCTCATTTATCTAACCCATTCTAGAGATCTGTGAAATAGGCATTGTGAGATGGAATCTGACAGCTAAGTGTTCAGATTATATGGGTGCCGTAGGTGCACAGATAATTACTTTCAGAGTAGCAGCCGTGTTAGTCTGTTAAAAGCTTATGCTCAAATAAATTTGTTAGTCTCTAAGGTGCCACAAGTACTCCTGTTCTTTTTTAGATAATTACTTGTTAACCAACCTTTACACAATGTAAGAATCTATCACAACAATAATGCTTTCTGAATGACTGAAGATACTTGCCCTTTGGCATCATGCCTAACAATTGGTGTGGTCCATGAATTCAGTGGTGCAAGATCAGGCAAAGGTGTATCTAAAACATGCCTGTCTCCCCTGTCACCATCCACACACAGTTGTTAAACTTTAAAAGTGACTTGCAGAAATGGCTACAAAGATCAGTGACTTCAGCAGTAAATGCTGAACAATTCACTAGCCAGGCTAAATGGGGGATTCAGTACAATGTCAACATTTTTTTTTAAGGTGCTGTGACATCAATTCCCCCCCCCCACCCCAAGGCCATCCAGCTCTATCTGCAATGTGATGCCCCAGCCTGCACCACATTATGACAATACAGCTACCAGAGGTTTCATGGAAGTATAGAACAGGCCCTGGGAGGGTAAAACTAATCCCAGTTTTATAATTTACAGTATTTATTTTATGCCAACCTGTAAGATTTCAAAAGATTTCAAAATAGCTTGTTGTATTGTAAAAACAGCTTCAGCCCTATCCCTTACAGACTGGCTACATAATCTAACATGGTTCTGTGTTACCTACCGTGGAACAGTGTGCCTCACACAGATATTAATCATTCCTGTTAAGCACTTGGAAGTGTGTGTATAAAATCTCTAGAAATCTAAATGATTTTCATGAAATTCTGTCATTAACCTAAGAGTAAGATTTATCAGTGTGGCATGTAATTGCCCTCCCAGCCCCCCCACACGTACGATATATGGAATTTAGACTCTGTATCTGTGGTATCTTCATGCAGGCTTCACTCTGGAGTTGCTACTGACACCTCCACAACACCCTTGGAAAGCTTGTTTTCTAGTTCATTCCATGATACTTGGTCAATGGCATATTGAAGATAAATTTGTACTTCCTGAAAGCTATTTGTTTTAATTTTACTCAGGGCAGAGGCATGCCTTATTTGTGTTTAGAAAAACTGATGTTTCTTGAGCCTTTCAAGTTAGAAATGTATCTTACCAGCTGAAGCAAACAACAAAAAACAAGTTTGAAATACTGGGTATTTTACTTGAAATACAGAAATATAAAACTTGCCAAACTTATCATAAAGGGAAAACAAATTTTAGAAATCCATTGTGAATATGATGTTTTGTGGCCTGATTCAAAGAAATATATTCTGGAGGACTTATTTGGAAAGTTACAAGAAATCAATATTTTGTGATTTAGACTCCGGACCAAGTTTAAACAGAATCCTATTCTTAATTATCTGACATCATGAACAAATTCTGTTGTAACAGATTTTTTTCTTAACTGCTTGGAGATATCAGAAAGCCAGAATCTGAAGCCCTTATTTGCACTGGTAAGCAATACTTACATGAGCAGTTACATTGAAGTCAGTGGGGGTATTCGTGTGAGTGAGTATTCACAAATGTGAATGAGTGGTTCACAATCTGACCTATTATCATTAAAAAGGGTATTTGGTAGCCCATTATTTCAGTGGGCTAATCTTACCCTAAGAGGCCTGGATTCAAAACCCGGCTTTGGTCTGAAGGGTAAGTGAGTTGCTTGATTTACATTACCCTGTAGTGTACAGTTTTTTCACATTACAGATATATTAAAGTTTGGTACCACTGCACAACTGTCAGTCTCTATCAAAGGTAGACCCAGGTACTCAAATGCCACAGGTGACGTAAATTAGGATTATGCATTTGTACATTGTGTGGAGTAACCTGTACGGTATTTGCTTGTGTAATACCTGGTTCTGGACAATGCCATTTTTCCTTTTTAATAAACAGTAAATATAAGCAAGTGCATTATGGATTAGAGTCTGTATTTGCCGTTTTATTCTGTTTGACTTTATGTTCCCAAACAATGTTTCCTGTGGCCAAATTACTGAAAACTTTGATTTGGTCTTTTAAATTGATATAGTCACACTGGCTGTATTTTGTGTCATTGAATTTGGCAGGTCCATTTATAAGATTGGAAATATCTGCTATACCAAGTCATCCGTCTGGATGTGGAGGTCTTTTGTGAGAGAGGATATTCAGCATTGATAAACGGATTTGTGGATTTGCATGGGGTAAAAACAGAGCCAAAAATAAACGTCTGAAATTGAATCTCAGCACTTGAATGATGGCTCCTCAGCTGTATACACATGCTTTCAATATCTCTCCAGTAGAGAATAGGAGATTGTGTATAAATGGAACACCATGGATTTGGCATCTCTTGGAAGAATGTGTGGAAAATGCGTGGGAGTACTGGAGCGTTGTCATAGGACTGATTTCCATTGTCTGTTTTCTGTTTGCTGCACTACCGTAAGTTTAAAATCTTAAGCAGTCTTCAGATTCACATAGTAATCTTGCCTGAAGCCTTTTTCAAAAGCTGCCTTTTTAAAGTTGATCTTGGATACATTTCTGTTTCCATCTGCATATTAGCATATGCCAAAGTAGTATGATGTTCATGTTTAGAACAATATTTCAGTACTTGGTGGTTGGCAAAAGAGCTTGATGTACTTATTTTATTGCACCAATCTGACACAAATCTCTGCCACTGAGAGCAAATGAGGATAGGGCTATGTCTACATTAGCGAGCTTATGGCGGCATCAGTGCAGCTGCGCCACTGTAAGATCGTTCCTATAGCCACTCTATGCTTATGGGAGAGAGCTCGCCCATCGACAAAAGAGCTACCGCCACTCATGGAGGTGGTTTTATGTCAGCAGG
Source organism: Dermochelys coriacea (assembly GCF_009764565.3). Classification (NCBI taxonomy): domain Eukaryota; kingdom Metazoa; phylum Chordata; order Testudines; family Dermochelyidae; genus Dermochelys; species Dermochelys coriacea. The sequence goes on along the minus strand of NC_050076.1, from coordinate 24,221,859 downwards.
AGAAGCTCTCCTACCAACATAGCACAGTGCACACTACCACTTATGCCAGCCAAACGTACGTCATTCAGGAGGGTAGTTTTTTTCCCCACAGGGCTGAGGGACATAAGTTTGGCCGACAGAAGTGGTAATGTACATGGCCTATGTCACCCTCACCTCATCTCCCCTACACTTACATGTGTGCACACACCTGCAGTCTTTAGTGGAGAGTGGATTAATATTATTTAAACCACATGTTATGTGTCACATACTATCCTGCTGCTCCTGGTCAATGGACACTGGGACCGAGAAAGGGTCCAAAACAGAGTGTCAGTCAGCATTTCTGCAGTGCTGTGTGAGGTGGTTATGCTGGGTTCATATTTCAAATATGCAGGTAGGGAACAGCAGGAGCTGAGTAGGTGAAAATGTCTCCACATAGGGAGAATATTAGTTACTGAACTAGTAAAGGGTGTCTGGAAATCATGAAGAATAAAACCATTTTTGAGCCACTGAGCCTCTGAAATATTATTTGAAAGGCATCTTTACATTAAAACTGTGACGTTGGTGAGCATTGCATTAAACTGCTAATAGACTCTGATACCCGCTGTCATAGAAGCTTTGTGTATCCCTTGCCATTTTATTGCGAAATGTGAATGTTTTTCCAGTTTCAGCATTACTAAAGATGGTTACTACAGCATGGTACATCAAACACTAATAGCTTGGTTCTGCTGTTCAACAAATGGTGTGTTTCACTCTCTGCAATGGAAAAATAGCACATGTAAGCAAGCAGTATTGGGGACAGTTAAGCCTGTTCTTTCTAGGCTTAAGAGAACCAGAAATAGTAAGCTGGACTTATTTTTTTAAAAATACTAGTTTTGTCGTTTAGTCCCTCTACAGGAAATTCCTTGTGACTGGTCTTTTTTAAAGTAAAATGTATTTAAAGAAGTTAAATGTTTCATGTTTGCATCTCTTGTGATTTTTTTTTTTATAGTCAACTTTATGTTGCTTATCAGAATGGAAAAGTGGACCAAGCACTCTCTCTGGGCTTTTTGTTATGTTGGATCGGTGGGGACCTTACAAATTTCATAGGCTGTTACTTAACAAATCAACTGCCAATTCAGGTAAATCAGCTTTTCTACGTGATGATTTATCATTTTAAAAATATATATTTTTAGCTGTTGCAGGGAGAGACAGATACTAGAAAAGCAAATTATTGCCAAGTTTGCTCTCTTCATCTACTCATCACCCTCATCACTCATCAAGTTTGTATTGTGTTGCTTTGTTAGTACAGTAGGAGTGATTCTGTATCACGAGCTAGTTCCCTTTATACTATTACTTCTATTGCGTAAACCATTTCACACAATTAAGCATTTAAGTAGACTAAATGGGCTTTATTTGATAAGAAGTTCAGTGGGAATTTTCCAATTTATTTTCAAAGTAAGTTTCCCTAATAAGTCGGGTTGAGTGTGAGTGGAGTCAATTAACTTTTTGTAGTCTAACAACAAAATCAAATTTTTCTAGAATAGTAGAAATGTAGGACTGAAAGGTACCTTGCGAGGTCATCTAGTCCATCCCCCAACCCAGGCAGGACCAACTATACCTAGATCTTCCCTGACAGGTGTTTGTTTAACTGGTACTTAAAAACCTTGATGAGAATTTCACGACCTCCCTTGGTTACCTATTCCAGTCCCTACAGTTAGAAAGCGTTTCCTAATATCTAACCTAAATCTCCCTTGCTGCAGATTAAGCTAATTATTTCTTTTTCTGCCTTCAGAGGACATGGAGAATAATTGATCACAGTCTTCTTTATAACAGCGCTTAATATATTTGAAGACTTACCAGGTTCCCCCCGAGACTTCTTCAAGATTAAACATATCCGGTGTTTTTTAACTTTTCCTTCTAGGTCAGCCTCTCTTTGAACATTTTTGTTCTCTTCTGAATTGTCTCCAATTTGTCCACATCTTTCCTAAAGTATGGACTCCAAAACTGGACACAGTACTCCAGTTGAGTCTTCAGCAGTGCAGAGAAGAGCAGAAAAATTACCTCCTATGTCATACATACAAGACTTCTGTTAATACACCCCAGAATATTAAGTTTTTCACAACTGCATCACATTGTTGGCTTATATTCAGTTGTGATCCACTATAACCCAAGATCTTTTTCTGAAGTACTACTGCCTAACCAGTTGTTCCCCATTTTGTATTTGTGCATTTGATTTTTCTGTCCTAAGTGAAGTACTTTGCGCTTTGCTTTATTAAATTGCATCTTGTTGATTTCAGAACAGTTCTCCAAGTTAGAATCATAGAACTGGAAGGGACCTTGAGAGGTCATCTAGTCCAGTCCCCTGCACTCAAGGCAGGACTAAGTATTATCTAGACCATCCCTGAGAGGTGTTTGTCCAACCTGCTCTTAAAAATCTCCAATGATGGAGATTCCACTGATATCCTTTTAAATTGAAGCTCTTGCCCCTTTTCCTTGGCCAGTTGTCTATTAGTAAAGGAAAGGAACTAGGTCAAAGATGGGTTTATCTGTGAATAACTTGAAAAGGGTACTTACTGTAGGAATAGGAAGATTTCTCTGTGAAAAATATGTGTGTAGCTAGGCATTGATACTTTAGCTGGATCTGCAACCTTTTCTGCCTTTACTGATCTCCCTTCCCCTCTTGCTTTAAAAAAAGTATGCTTCATAACCTGGAAGGCTGTCACAGGGCATAAGGGAGACAAGGACTGGGTGGAGACTAATTCCAGTTTGTAACACAGTTCTGCAGAAGATCCCTGTTCAGGCAGCATTACCCATTCTATCTCCCCAGCTGGGAAATGGCAGGAAAGCAAGCCACCCCCTTTTGGTATGGGGGAGGCAGTGAGCGTGCACAGTGTCTTCCTAAGTGAACTTCTGGTGCCCAGATGGGGCAGAGACACATCTCTGGGCAAGGGAAGGGATTAACACCTAGCCCAGATAGGGATTGTGCCACATTCCTTTAAAATCTGTTTAAACCTTTGCAGTTGTAACAGTAGTTAGACTGCGTAGCTCAAGCTCTATGTTGCCTCAGGTCTAAGGACCAGGAAATTGCCTTACTGTAAATATATACTGTACACTGTAGCAACCTAACTTGGTTTGTATCGTAAACAGCTTTTTTGCAAACTTTTGGCACTTATCATCTCTGTGTTCTCTACATCATGTAAATCATTTCCAAAAAGACCATCCTATTTTGTTGAATGTATAAGAAGGTGCATCTTATGATTTCTTTTAGATTGTCACTGCCATCTTTTATGTTAACATGGACATAATTGTGATCTCACAGTTTGCCTACTATAAGCTCAAGAATCAGAAGACGACAAAATGTAAGATTTTCAACAATTAATTCATTTCCCACAATATGAAGTGGAATACTTTGGTCTTTGATATTCTTTTCTTAAACTTTCAGGTATGAGTTTTCAGACGGGTCTAAAAGGAAGTGAGCACCCAAATCCCAGTTCAAGTGTTGTTAGGCCCCTGTGAAAATCCCATTCTTCCCCCTTAGGGCATGATTTACAATTTTTGCAGAGTAATTTATAGTTGTTCCTAAATTCAACTAGTCTGTTCAGAATTTGTTACATATTCCTAGTTGGCAAAATTCTGTAATAGCTGTGAGTATTTTCTATGCAAGACTGTCACTTTATATAGGTGTTTAAAAAAATGCAATAATTTGTGGACTCTGGTTGCTTGCTTTAGCTTATTCCTTAGTTTTACTATCTACTTTCAGCTATCTAAGCATATGTAAAAGAAGATTGAAAGCTTGCATTTCTTTCCATTAGGTTCTGTTAAATTAGTTTAACTGATTTTGATCAAAGTTGGACTTTTTATTTTGCATTTGCTAATTGCATAAAATATCTTGACATTTTCATGTGTTCTGTATCCATAACTATACATAGTCAAAAAGACCCAATGGAAAAGGAATGAAATTACTTGATTTGCTTCATAAAATCCTGACAATAATTATAGTGTTTAATCTTGGAAAATTTTCAGTCTTCCATTTGTATTGCAGTAGCAGTCAAAATTCTGTTCAAATTGTAAAAGCTCAGGAAAAACAGCAAACCTGACTAGATCCATAGAAACATTTTTAAGTCAAAATATAAATATTAAAATTAAAGGTCTAACAAAGGTAATAAAAAGCGGAGTTACAACTTGGACGTGCCCAGTTGAATAAAGAACCAAGGGCAGCAGCTATGGAACTGCTCTTAAATCCATGCAATATCTAACCACATCAAGATTAAGATTATGTGGTGTGTCCTTAACTCTGATTTTCCTTGTTTTTATTTCATAACCTTAAAAAAATAAAAGGAAATTCACAGTTCCGGCTGCTGTGCCCCTTTTCAGTCACACTCGTGCCTAACTAGAAGGCGAAGGATAGTTTTGAGGTTAAGATGGTGGAGTGGGATTCCAGAGATCTGGATTCAATTCCCAGCTCTATCTTAGACTCTTGTGTGACCTTGAGCAAGACGTTTAGGGCCAGATATTTAAAGGTATTTAGCTGGTGCTGCGCTCAATATTGCAAAGTCTAATTGATTTATGAGACTTGATTCATTTTCAAAAGGGATTTAGGAGTTTAGATGAGTGCAGCACCAGCTAAATATCTTTAAATATCTGGGCCTTAGTCTTTGTGCTTCAGATCCCCATCTGTTAAATAGCAACAGTAATATGTCCTTTGTCTTGGCTGTTTAGACTGCATACTCGAAGGGCAAGGACTTTCTCTTGCTATATATCAGTACAGCTTCTAGCACAGTGGAGTGCTGATATCATCTGGAGCCTGTAAGCACGACTGTATTATAATACAGGAGCTACCTTATCTACTGAATTATTTATAATATTTTCTGCTATTTTGAAATCCTTTGTAGGTGACTATAGCCCCAATCCAGTGCATAAGCGCATGCTTAACTTTAAGCATGGGTAATCCCACTGATTTGAGTAGGAACACTCATATGCTTAGTTAATCATGTACTTAAGTGCTTTGCTGGATGGGCCTGTATTAACAGCAAAGCCTTTGGGACAAATGGAATGAAATGTACATTCCAAATGTCTTTGTATTAGGGGTGTTTAATCAATACTTGTGAAAAAAAAGTGTTCTGTTCTATTGTATTTAGCAACTTTTTGATTATTGTACTAGCTAAACCTGAACGTGTTAGTAGGAGCTAGTTTAAAAAGTGGATTGAATGTGAAACTTGTCTTCACGTGAAGATGTTTAACTCTATACGCTAAATTACAAGCAAATAGCAATGTTACTAGCCAACAAGTTATTTGTCGGCTGACTTATTGTATTTTATTGTAGGCAGCATAAACCTGAAGAATTTCTGTGTAACCTGGGTCTTGATGTGTATATCATTGTGTGTAATTTTACCCAGTCAGCTACTGCTACGAAACCAAGACCAGAGCACTGTGCTGGAAGCTAGCAAGGTAGTTTGTTTTTTAGTTAACTTCCCGTCTTCACAAAAAGACTATAAATAAAATTTTGGTAAAGATTGTGGATATGCTTCTTAGGAATTTGCATGTTGATCCTAATTGCTTTAGAAATTGTGTGCGCGGTATTATGGGTATTTGTTTGAACGATACATGCCAAACCCCCACTCCAAAAAATATAGAAGTTGCCTAAAAACAGCCATGGAGCTTTCTTGCAGTTAAGTCTTCTTGTCTTGATGTTTGATATCAGGCTGTATTTCCAGCTGGTGTTATTAAAATGCAGCCAATTAGGCATTACACAGCTTTCCAGTTTCTATGAGTGGAAATTCTGAAATGATTATAATTATTTGTAATTAACTTGTTTAGCTACATATACTAATTAACTGAATTTTTCTGTAGTCATTTAAGGCAGTAGTAAAAATCACTATTGTTTTCTTTTAAATTTGTGGCCTGAAAATATTAATTGAGACATTAAAATCTGTCACAGTGAATTGAGTTCTTTTTTCTCCGAAAGAAATCTTGAGTGCACTCATGCAAGCTTTCAGCTCGCATTGTTTTCATAGTTTGCATCTAAAGAAATCTTTTTCCATTTTCTGAAAGACAGCAGGCTCCTTTCCTTGCCCTGAATCTCCCCTCTACCCAACCTGTTTAGATTTTCCTTCAAAAGAGTGAGGACCATAATCTCACTGTTCTTCCAAACTGAGAATATTTCTTGATGCATTCCTAGCTCTAGGCTACTGCTGCATTATTTCAGTTATTGTACCTGCCTATTGAGGAAAAAGATGTACATGAAGTAATGACTTAGTGCAAACAAATGGAGCATAGTTCATGTTATGCAATATCCCTTCTCCTGAATAGGGGCAGGAGTTTGGGAGGATATTGTCCCTCTTTTGAATTTTGCAAGCTATGAATTTACACTTTTTAAGATGCACTTTATCTTACTAATGGAGCCATATTAGGATGCATAACTCTGTAGATTAAATTAGAGTGACATATGAATGCACCTTCTCATCATTGATACTAGGTAACATAGGCAGTCATTTGGAGACTGGACACCCAGGTTTAGCCTCTGATGTGGGAAGAAATTACACTTGTATCTGCTGTTGCCTAATACGAGAGTTGAGGGCTTGATGTGTTTCCATTATATACGTGGTTTACAGTTTGGTTAAATGGCTCTCAGCACACCCGCCCCTCCCGACTATAAAAATTGTTCCAGCACCTCTGGAGGGGTATATTCCACCATTTTGCTGATCTTCAAAATAGTGCTGGTTTATTACCTATACAGTAATCCAAACTACATTGCTCAGCAGGAAAGCCTTATTTTCAAAATGTAGTAGAGTGGGGAAATTAACACAATTCATGTTGAACACACTGGAAAATTCATTAAGTGTCATGCTCTCTTGCCACAGTGTGCTTTGCTTTTCTCTGGCCATCGCTGTAGTTCTTAATTCTGACTTTAATCACCAAGTGTAGATCTTTCACTATTGAGAATAGATGCATTTTGCATTAATGTCTAGCATTAAATCCCAACTGTTGCATGTCACTAGCTTTGATTCTGATGTGCACCACTCTGAGGTAAAGATCAAACTCTTTCTAGCACTCGCCTCTTTGGCCATTTACAGCAGTATTGAAGTGCTTTGAAGGGAGTTCTGATCCAGTCCCTTTCCAGAAAGCCAGAGGCCATAATGCAGGCCTTGAGAGGAAGTTAAACTGTACGTTAAAACCTCTTGAAATGTTAAAAGGTATTGTTAAACAAAATCATCTTGTGCTTTTTTTGGTTTTTCAGAACACTCTTGGTATGATAGAAATGTCAGGCTTCATTTGTGGCTATGTATCTTGCATGTTTTACTTGGGATCTAGATTTCCCCAGCTGTATAAAAACGTAAGTATATTTGTGAGAGAGTTCACTTAAATTGCATAGTGCTTCCTATTGCTTGATACACTGGAATCTTCCTCTCACTGAACACAGACTTCCATTTCCATTTGAAATCTGAATTTTGCATTTGGAACTATCTGAAAGGGGAAAAAGCAAGGAAGGAAAACTGCATAGCTTTCAGAGAGGACAGGAGAAGTAGATCTGAATCTGAAGGTGGGGGCAGAGGCATGCATTGCACATGAAAAGCAAACATGCAGTTTATATCTCTAGATTGTTCTCTATTAAATAAGTAAGTAAACAATGTAGAGAGTTTTACAGAGTACAGTGAGTTAAAACATAATCCACTATGACTTCAAAAATCCCATTATTGATTTCATAATCTTCCTACTGTCAATGAATAAAGTTGCAATCCTTTCATGGAGGTCACAGAAGTCACGGATTCCGTGACTTTCCATGACCTCCGTGACTTCCGCAGGGGCTGGTGTGTCTGATTTCAGGGCCACCCAAGCAGCTGGCACCAGGGCCAGCTGCTCAGGCAGCCCACAGCCAGCAGCACCGGCTTAGGCTGGAGAGACCCATGACCAGCTGCTCCGGCGGTCCCCAGGGCCAGCCACACCGGCTCAGGAGGCCCAGGGTCAGAGGGTCTGGGGACCCCCCAAGCAGCAAATAGTTTGGCTGGTCCTGCGGACCGCCCGAGCAATGGTCCTGGGAGTGGCCCCCAGGGAGCTCCTGAGCAGCGGTCCTGGGGGCCACCCTGGAGCCAGCTACACCGGTCATTGCTCGAGAAGCCCCAGTCAGCTGGCTCCAGGGACTATGCAAGCAGCAGCCGTTGTGGCTGGTCCCAGGGACCACTGAAGCAGAGGTCCTTGGGGCGGCCCTGTGGAGCATCTGAGCAGCTGTCCTGTCCCAGGGCTAGCCGCACCAGCCACTGCTGCGAGCCCAGGCAGCAGAATAGCGACTGGTGTGGCTGGCTCTGGGGAGTACCTGAGTAGTGGTCCTGAGAGTGCCCTGGGAACTGCCTGAGCAGCATCGGTCCCCGGGCAGCCAGAGCAGTGGTCTTGGGGTGGCATCCTGAGAGCAGTCCCTGGCAGCAGCGGCCGGGGGGGCAGTCAAACTCCAGCACTAGAGCAGGTTGTCCCCTAGAGCAACAAGGCCCCAGAAGTAGAGATTTAGTCGGGTATTTTTGGTAAAAGTCATGGACAGGTCGCAGGCCGTGAATTTTTATTTATTGCCCAAAAAGAAAAGGAGTACTTGTGGCACCTTAGAGACTAACAAATTTACTTGAGCGTAAGCTTTCGTGAGCTACAGCTCCCTTCATCGGATGTATGCAGTGGAAAATACAGTCCCACTGTATTTTCCACTGCATGCATCCGATGAAGGGAGCTGTAGCTCACAAAAGCTTACGCTCAAATAAATTTGTTAGTCTCTAAGGTGCCACAAGTACTCCTTTTCTTTTTGCAGATACAGACTAACACGGCTGCTACTCTGAAACCTATTTATGGCCCGTGACCTGTCCATGACTTTTACCAAAAATACCCGTGACTAAATCTTAGCCTTATCAATGAGTGAAAGATTTTATATATGCAGAGAACAGGCATTGGAATGCGTTTTGATCTTACATTGAAAAAGACTTGGCACCGTGAAGTACAGTTTATTTCCAATCCAACAGGCCTCTCTGAAGTAAGCTATTAAAGCATTTTCAAAATGCTCCACCGAAGAAAGTGAAGGAGTAACAGATTTCTGAAGAAATAAACAGTAACATTTTGTTAGCGCTAGAGTCCCATTCTGCTCTGCAGCTGCAGGATTTAATGTTCATTATTCCCCAGAACTATGCACGTTACTACTGATTTAGATTATTCTGGTGCAGAAAGTAATAGATCTGATGGAGGCAGAAGCATTAGAAACATAGGTAAATGTTTTCTAGCTGGAAAAGAATAATTGTTTGAATTTGTGGGGGCATGTTAGAAAGTAAAATAACTGGAAAATATCCATAACTGGTCACTGTAATGTATGTGACAACTTTTATTTTCCTATCAAATTTTTTTTTTTAATATTTATTTGTAGTTCCAGAGAAGATCCACAGAAGGCACATCTTACCTGCTGTTTGCATTAGCCATGATGGGAAACTGTACTTATGGACTGAGCCTTGTTTTAAAGATGCCTGCAGCTGAGGCTCTCAGAAACCTCTACTTTTTGCACCATCTTCCATGGCTCATTGGGAGCTTTGGAGTTCTGTTTCTAGATATTTTTGTATCCTTTTCCAGTTAGAGCAAGAGTTTCTCAAAAGCGTGTTTGTAAATATTGGACAATAATTTGAGATTGAATTGGAATTTTGTACAGCTTTCGTTCTGCATCTAAACTGATTGTGAAACGTCGTCTTTTTTAAAATGATTTGCCCAGTTTTATAAGATGGCCTGTAAATTTGAATAAGATATCCAAATTAAAGCTACATTGGATAGCTTTACTTTTTATAGTCAGTACACAGTTGACCAAATTTTCAGTTTTAGGCGTGTGCAATGGCCCTCCCATTTGTGCATGACTAATGTGTGTTTAATACCCGAGAAACATACAAATTATTTCCAAGTGCACAAGGCAGATTATAACTGACACTGACCCATTTTTAAAGGTATCTTAAATCAGCTTCTTGCCAGATTCATCTAGAGGTAAAGGACAAACATGAAGCTTATTAAGATAATTTTGAAAACATAATATGTAGTGAACATATGCTGCAGTTGCCCATAAAACTAAGTGCATCACCCGGGGCATAAACATATGCACTCATGCATTTAAGTGTATCTTAAAGTAAGCTACTATGCTTGAAGAGTCATGCACAATAGCACATATTACAACATAGGTTAGCTTGCCAGGCTTCTGCAACTGGTAGAAGGAGTTTGGTCTTAAATGAACTTCTCTCTTAATTCAGATTTGTATTGTGTGCGTTTCCAGTGTGCTAGTTATTGCTATATATGTGCACTCATTCTAGGAAGATGATTGTTTTTGTTGATCGTAAATAAGAGCAAATTGTTGAACAATATGGAGCCTTTGTTTCATAAGTCTAGTGAATGGTAACATATTTGTTGGTCTTACCACCTGTATAACTATCTACCCCATTATCCTTGCCAGTTAAAATTCCATGTTTTGTCTATAAAGCCAGTCAAAGAACCAGCAGGGCCTTGATATGCATAAGGAAGGAGAATACAGCAAGTTGCAGGAAAACCAGCCCATTTTAAACTGAATTTGGGCTCCTGTTTAGTAGCCTTATGAATTTAAGTGCAACAGATCCATGGAGGAGCCTTGGGGCAAGTCTACACTACAGTCCAGATCGACACTCTGAGATTGATCCATTAGCGGTCGATTTAGGGGGTCTAGTGAAGACCCGCCAGATCGACAGCAGATCACTCTCCAGTCTCCCCTGTACCCTACCCCCGACGAGAAGAGTGAGGTAAGTTGACGGCAGATTTTCTCCCATCGACCCCCTGCAGTAATTCAACCTAAGCTACGTCAACTCCAGCTAAGTTATTCACACAACACAGAGTCATCCTGTGGAACTCCTTGCCAGAGGATGTTGTGAAAGCCAAAACCATAACAGGGTTTAAAAAGGAACTAGATAAATTCGTGGAGGTTAGGTCCATCAATGGCTATTAGCCAGGATGGGCAGGAATGGTGTCCCTAGCCTCTGTTGGTCAGAAGCTGGGAATGAGTGACAGGGGATGGATAACTTGATGATTACCTGTTCTGTTCATTCCTTCTGGGGCACATGGCACAGGCCACCGTCGGAAGATAGGGTACTGGGCTAGATGGACCTTTGGTCTTACCCAGTACGTACATTCTTATGTAGGTCGACTTAACGCGATAGTGTAGACATAGCCTTGGTTTTATCACGGCAGAGTAGTTTCATGTGAACTAACCTCTTCCATTACTGTACTACTTTAAGCAACTGCAAACAGTAGAACTGTAGTATGAGTTTTGGTACACCAAGGCCCTCCCTGTTTAATATTAGATGAAAGGTTCTGTGGATTATTGGCTACTACTGAGATCCCAACAATTGAGTTAATAAATACAGAATTCCAAACCATCTAATTGTATGGAATTCAGAACCTGGATTTTCCAGCTTTCAATTTCATTAAGCATTAGCATTTAAAGGAGGTTTCAGAGTAGCAGCCGTGTTAGTCTGTATTCGCAAAAAGAAAAGGAGTACTTGTGGCACCTTAGAGACTAACAAATTTATTAGAGCATAAGCTTTCGTGAGCTACAGCTCACTTCATCGGATGTATTTGGTGGAAAAAACAGAGGAGAGATTTAAATACACACACACAGAGAACATGAAACAATGGGTTTATCATACACACTGTAAGGAGAGTGATCACTTAAGATAAGCCATCACCAGCAGCAGCGGGGGGGGGGGGGAGGGAGGAGGAAAACCTTTCATGGTGACAAGCAAGGTAGGCTAATTCCAGCAGTTAACAAGAATATCAGAGGAACAGTGGGGGGTGGGGTGGGAGGGAGAAATACCATGGGGAAATAGTTTTACTTTGTGTAATGACTCATCCATTCCCAGTCTCTATTCAAGCCTAAGTTAATTGTATCCAGTTTGCAAATTAATTCCAATTCAGCAGTCTCTCGTTGGAGTCTGTTTTTGAAGCTTTTTTGTTGAAGTATAGCCACTCTTAGGTCTGTGATCGAGTGACCAGAGAGATTGAAGTGTTCTCCAACTGGTTTTTGAATGTTATAATTCTTGACGTCTGATTTGTGTCCATTCATTCTTTTACGTAGAGACTGTCCAGTTTGGCCAATGTACATGGCAGAGGGGCATTGCTGGCACATGATGGCATATCACATTGGTAGATGCTCAGGTGAACGAGTCTCTGATAGTGTGGCTGATGTGATTAAGCCCTATGATGGTATCCCCTGAATAGATATGTGGACAGAGTTGGCAACGGGCTTTGTTGCAAGGATAGGTTCCTGGGTTAGTGGTTCTGTTGTGTGGTGTGTGGTTGCTGGTGAGTATTTGCTTCAGATTGGGGGGCTGTCTGTAAGCAAGGACTGACCGCTATTCCTACCTACATGCCTCTAGCTTTCATCCAGATCATACCACTCGATCCATTGTCTACAGCCAAGCGCTACGATATAACCGCATTTGCTCCAACCCCTCAGACAGAGACAAACACCTACAAGATCTCTATCATGCATTCCTACAACTACAATACCCACCTGCTGAAGTGAAGAAACAGATTGACAGAGCCAGAAGAGTACCCAGAAGTCACCTACTACAGGCCCAACAAAGAAAACAACAGAACGCCACTAGCCATCACCTTCAGCCCCCAACTAAAACCTCTCCAACGCATCATCAAGGATCTACAACCTATCCTGAAGGACGACCCATCACTCTCACAGATCTTGGGAGACAGACCAGTCCTTGCTTACAGACAGCCCCCCAATCTGAAGCAAATACTCACCAGCAACCACACACCACACAACAGAACCACTAACCCAGGAACCTATCCTTGCAACAAAGCCCGTTGCCAACTCTGTCCACATATCTATTCAGGGGATACCATCATAGGGCCTAATCACATCAGCCACGCTATCAGAGGCTCGTTCACCTGCGCATCTACCAATGTGATATATGCCATCATGTGCCAGCAATGCCCCTCTGCCATGTACATTGGCCAAACTGGACAGTCTCTACGTAAAAGAATGAATGGACACAAATCAGACGTCAAGAATTATAACATTCAAAAACCAGTTGGAGAACACTTCAATCTCTCTGGTCACTCGATCACAGACCTAAGAGTGGCTATACTTCAACAAAAAAGCTTCAAAAACAGACTCCAAGAAAAGACTGCTGAATTGGAATTAATTTGCAAACTAACTTAGGCTTGAATAGAGACTGGGAATGGATGAGTCATTACACAAAGTAAAACTATTTCCCCATGTTTCAGAGTAGCAGCCGTGTTAGTCTGGATTCGGCTGCTACTCTGAAACCTGTGATTATGCAAGGCACTATACTCCTTTTCTATTTCCCCATGGTATTTCTCCCTCCCACCCCACCCCCCACTGTTCCTCTGATATTCTTGTTAACTGCTGGAATTAGCCTACCTTGCTTGTCACCATGAAAGGTTTTCCTCCTTTCCCCCCCCTGCTGCTGGTGATAGCTTATCTTAAGTGATCACTCTCTTACAGTGTGTATGATAAACCCATTGTTTCATGTTCTCTGTGTGTGTGTGTATATAAATCTCTCCTCTGTTTTTTCCACCAAATGCATCCGATGAAGTGAGCTGTAGCTCACGAAAGCTTATGCTCTAATAAATTTGTTAGTCTCTAAGGTGCCACAAGTACTCCTTTTCTTCATTTAAAGGAGGTATTCCTGACCTGTCTGGATTGAGAACTTCAAGTCAGTACCTCTAACAAGAGGAAGAGGGATACAATATTTAAAGTGCAAAGTTGGGATTCAGTGAAAAGAAGTCTCAGAACCAGCTTAAAGCATGTAACCAGTTCATTTGTTAAAACTTCAGATTGATTAACTCGCGTCTTCACTCAGGATAGCCAACCATACTCTGGGCATTCGAAGACATGAAGTTCTAGTAAAAAGGTCCTCCACTACACAAACACAGTACTTCACTACAGTGGTAATATACTACTGAGGATAACTGCCTCTTTTGAAATTAAAAGGTGTAGTTTTATCACTGATGAGATACTTCTCTAGCATGAGTAGACTGTTGCATTTCATGGCTTTTTGCCCTGGTTTGGACACACAAGGCTTTTGTTCCATAAACAAGCCCTGAAAATTTTGGCCTTAGCTGGAAACATAAAACTGCCTATACTTACAAAAAGGAAAATCAGAATTTGATGCTGATCACCATGACATTACACTACTTGCATATTTGTACATGCCCTTCCATCATGTATTCCTAAGAGGAACTCTGATATTGGCCACAAACTGCCCAGAATCGCAATGCTTGTGTACACATGACATTCATTTTTCAGTTCTGACTTGATTAGAGTCTGATTCCAATCCTACTAGTAGTCCTCCAGTTCAAATTATATTGAAAACAGATGCTTCCAACATGGCTTGTGGAATTTGAAGAAACTTTGTAATGAAGAGAGAAGGAGAAACAAAAGCAGACCTCCTGCCTTGAGAAGTCCTCAAGATATGGAAATAAGTGCTTTCCAAAGCGACCTTCATTACTGTTTGTTGCAGAAAATCCTAGCAAACTCACACACCACGTTAGACATTCATGAGTAATTCAGAAAGGGGCAAACAGGATCTTTCTTGATTGTTGGGAACAGAGGGTGTGGGAGCTCCCAATCTTCAGAAGAGAAGAGGTGTCTCATTTTTGGATAATCACTGCCTTTGCGTGATTAACTTTCTTTTCTGGTAGTTAATTTCTGAGAACATCCACAGTTATATTAGATGGGGTACAGCAAGGGCAAAACCAAACTCTGACTGACTGGGTTAGGAATATGCTTCCCCTGTCAGCCAGTTACTCCATAACTGTCTGCTATAGAATTTTTGCACATATGTCTGTTGCAGTGGCAGCTGAAGTTAGCCAAGAGACAAGTCCCTAGACTGAACTGGCTGCGGGAGGGCATTCTCAGTAGGTCAACTGGGATTCTGGAACTTTCTTCCCACTGGTCCAGGTTTGTTTCATCTTTAGGGACACTGAAAGAGTCATGACTTTTCACCAACTTTTGGTTGAGGTATAGGGTTAGGTTGGCATAAGAGTTTGGCTGAATGTGCAGTTGCTTTATGCTTCATCATAAAGTACTATAAAATGCCAAATATTAGAGTAGTTAATTCCCAGATCCACCCTCAAACACATGGATGATTTAATTGATTTTATAATTGATAATTAACTTTAATTGATTTCCCTGGAGATTTACTTCAGTGGGAGATCCACCTGTGTAGCTGAGGGACAGAATTGGGCCATTAAGTTTCCATCTTGAAACCTCCCAACCAGCCCCATTTGAACCTTTTTATGTCTTTATCTGTAAATTGAATCCCAAAAACAATGCCTTGTGCCTAGGTTAGACAGACCTCAGTACAGAGATTTTCCCCCCATCTCTGTTTTATTTGACATGCAGTACATTAGGTCCAGCCTCTGTCAGCAAACTACATTGAAATGCTGCATAGTTATTTGCAGATTACATTGTTACCTGAGGGCCAAAAATAAGTATAGTCAGCCAGAGCTAAGCAACAATAGCCAGAGTCTTATCAGTTTGGAATTCATTATATACTTTTACAAAACATCATTGTGTTGTAATTCAGTTACATCATGCAGAGAATCTAAGCCTGACCTGGCAATTCAGCAAGGGCAGTTTCCCAACTGAGCATACAGCTTTCTCCTCTCTCAGCATCCATTTTTCTCAGGACGGTTTCATATATATTTCACATTAATATTTTTATATACTTAGAAAACAAATTTTTGATCCATTAGTTCACAGTGACTGTCCAAGACTTGGTTCTATCTAGTTAGTATGGCTATGAGCCAACCAAACTGTCTACCTGCTCAGGCCTCTGTTTTCATTGAGATAGTTATGGACATGAACAATAAGCATGCTTCCATAGGAAAGAGCTTTAGCGGTCTTTAATTTTATTCCTTAAATCCCCAAATAACAAGTGCATCTAGTATAAAAATGTGTGGGAAATATTGATCTGAAATTATACATTGCAAGTTATTTGGAATTGATTCCTTCCCATGCTCTTAATCTCAATACATAAAACAGGCCACCAGGCTGGTAATGGTCATGGGCTAAGTATGATAGTCTGTGCTGGCATGCAGGAGATCCACACTTGTCCCAACTCCCAGATCTACGGTCTGATTTCAGTAGAGTAACTCCTTATTCACACTGGTGGAAGGACTCAGTCCCACAAGCGCTCTTAATGCTTCATCAGAAGATGAAAGCACTCAGCACCCTCAGAAGGTGCTCAGTTTCTTGCAGGATGAGGTCCTATCAATTCCTGGTCTCTTGGTTTCCTGACTTACAGTAGCTGGAAGTGCAGTGCAACTAACTTGCTCAGCTCTAAGCAGGGAGACAACCCCATGTTAACACAGCTGTGAATAAGAGTGCTTATCTATTGTCTCTGAAGGAAATCCTGACTAGTCTTTAGATGGAAGGGACCCCAGAGGTTGGATATTGTAAAGCTTTGGGAAAGCAGAGTAATTCATGGGGCTGTGCCCAGGATGTAGAGAATTGCCTCCCCACCTACCCGCACCTTCCAGAAAGCTTCTATGGGAATAACATTTTTTGAAATAGCAGCATGCCTTAGCTTCAAATGCCTCACTGCTACTGTCTACCAGACAACTTATTTTAACTTGTTTAAAGTGTTCCCCGTAGAGATCTGATGTACCAAGTTTCCTCCCAGGGCAACTCTTATTTCATTTGTAAAATGGGATTTGAAGTATAGTGGTAGTTTGACTGTCTTACCTAAAGCTGTGTGAATAAGAGCATGCATTGTATTGTGTGTGTGAAGATACCTGTAAACAGATGCCCCCTTGTATCCATTTTCTAGACCTTTAAGCCTTCTTTCATGTCGGTCCCTATGACTTAAGTTTCCTTCCTGACCCCATCCACTTCACCTCCTCCTCCAAAACCCCTTCAGGGTTGGATATAAACACTAATGATAGTTTGGTTTAATACAGTGATTCTCAACCTGTGGTTCGCAAACCCCTGGGTGTGTCCGCAGACTAAGATTTCCAAAGGAGTCCACACCTCCATTTGAAATTTTTTAGGGGTCCTCAAATGAAAAAAGGTTGAAAACCACTGGGATAGTAGATGAGACACTGGTCTGGGAATTGGACTTGGATTCTATTCCTAGCTCTGCCCTGACCTGCCATGTCACCTACAGCAAGTCACCTCTCAGTGCCTCTGTGGGTTTCTCCTCCCACCTTCTATCTTGTTTATTTGGCTTAGAAACAATTTTGGGGTATGGGCCATCTCTTACTGTGCATGTTTACGGTGCCTAGCACAGTGGGACCCTGATCTCCCAGGAGCCTTGATGCACTACTGTTATACAAATAAATGAAACTAAATATGCATTGTTTAATTGAACCTCTTGCACAAAGTGACTGGAAAGCCAGGTTCTCTCTTCATGGTTCTGCCTCTTTACCCTTTATTAAGAAAGGAGTGTTTTAAAGTGAGCAAATTTGCATATATTGGGTTAGAGTGCGGCCTCTGTGCCTCCCAGATACTGGGTATGGCTGGGGATCAGAGTAGCCCTACAGCAAGTTAGAGCAGGCCCCCAAGGGCTGCTCTCATGTATGGTAGACTCCCTTCATCTGCTTATGGGCTGCTTTGCAGCCCAAAATAGGCCAAGTGCAAAGCACTGTGGCCACTCTCCCTCGTGCCTCTGAAATGCTCTCTCTGGTTCCATCCCCAGCATGGTCTTTTGCCTGGGGTTACGGGTGGAGGGAGGTACAGTGTAGGGCAGTGTCAGTCATATACTGCTCCTGTGCTGGGGCTTTCACCTGGGGGTCATTGTGGCAGCTTTATACTCCTGCAAGTCACCGGAGGCATATATAGGGGCCAGAATCTGACCCAATATGCACTAATTTGATCATCATAACTGAGGATATCTGCATTTAATGTATTCTATCACTTAGAGTTAAAAAAAATTCTTAATACTGCCAACAAGATAGTAATCTTAAATTCCCAGAACACCATATTGGTAAAACTGACTAACTCATTGCCGTAAGATAGAATTGAGAACAAGTGAAGCAGAATTTGAAGAAGGATTACACACACATGGTTTAGAAATATCCACAGTTTAGATTAAAAATAAGGATATAAACCCTCATGCATCAGAGCATAAACTAGCCATTAACTAGATAGTAAGAAACATTATAGGCATAACTCTGTAGAGGGTTTTGAACCGTCATCTGAAGAATCTAAGTGATCACTGGTGGATTTGATGGATGGCTGGTTTTCATCCTGTCTGGCAATTTTTTTTGTTCTTAAAAGAGCAGAAAATGCTACCTTTATCTCATGTTGTTCATTTTCTTACCCAAAATATCTAGATGACTGCACAATTTATTATGTATCGCAAGCAGAACAAGAGAAGACCCAGTTTAGTGTCAATGGAAGTGGAACCGTTACTTGTGAACGAAGAGGATTCCTAACATCTCTATATACTGTTATTTTTTTCAATAAAGTTTACATTTGGAGGACTTGAAGATTTTTCACAGAGTAAAGATTAAAATTGCATAGGGACCAAGCTTATTGTCAGTGGCTTATTCTTTGTAATATTGTGAAGATACTACAAAGAAAATATTATTTAATGTTTACTGTATTGTAAGTGCTAAGATGGCACATGTAATCAACACATTTTCTTCTGAATTACCCCAGTTTAGTCTTTTGTCTCTTTCAGTGTGTTGTGTTCTACAGTGAGGAGTGCTTTAGAAATACCTAGAATATATAATCTCATGGTATATTCCATATTGTAAAATAATTCAGAAGTGTGCTGGATATACTGTTGTAATTTAATGCAGATATTTCTCAACACATTCATAGATATTAAGACCTAGCAAGCTGTTGCGGCAAAACGTAGTATAACTAAACTGTAAATGCTAAGGCCATCTGAACATTTTTAATCCTGTCACCATATGTAAACAGCAGGTCTGTATTTAGTAGATACACATATATAGCTCATTAATGATAACATGGAAATAGGAAGTCACCAGCTGAAATTCACCCATGTGCCACAAGTGCTCACAATGCATATATATCACTTAAGGACAGGTTTCAGAGTAACAGCCGTGTTAGTCTGTATCTGCAAAAAGAAAAGGAGTACTTGTGGCACCTTAGAAACTAACAAATTTATTTGAGCATAAGTTTTCGTGAGCTACAGCTCATTTCACCGTAGCTCATGAAAGCTTATGCTCAAATTTGTTAGTCTCTAAGATGCCACAAGTACTCCTTTTCTTTTTGTATATCAGTTAAGGTTTTTTTAAGCCTTCAGAATAGGGTGGTGCATAGGCCTTGTGTGGGCTCTCCATTCAGGGCTGAATTTCATCCACCTCAAGAGGAGAATGAAGCCTTTAAATGCCTTTAATTGAGTGATTTTAATCCCAAGGCCAAATTCTGAATGCATAAGCACATGTAATGGGTCTGTTCATGTAATTCCCATTAAAATAATTGGGAGCCTCACACACAGTCCAGTACAGAATTTTACTCTGTGCATTTGTTCTCTTCTTGGTGTGTGCACGTTATTTTCATTAAGATAATACCTGTTTAGTACATGTTATGTGGAATGTACTTATAAATTACTGTATATCTACATTTGTACAACCTTCCTCTCTTTTCAGCCTTCTGCATACATATGGTCTAATAATTAGAAATTAGAGATAAAAGACTGACTGCAGTTTTTTTTCCTAATGCAGTATTACTGGGAGGTACGTCTTTAATTTTATATACTTTGAGCAATATAGACAAGGAAAAAATAAATCATTTTGTCCAAAATGTGTATTGAAAAGTAACTAAACTTTTTGCTGACAAAAACTGCCATAAGATTGTCAACAAAAGAATTCTCATCATTTTAAAAGTCTAAATCTTGTGTCTCTTCATACGGATTATTCAGAATTTTCCTTTTGTATAAATTCTGATAATGTTAAAAGGGACACTTAATTTGAAACGTATCCAATTTACAAAATAATAGTTTCAGTTATTACATCTGCCCCTGCGTTCCCCTGCTAAATTTTGTGGTTTTACATTTTCTAAATTTTAAATCCTTTTCTGTCTTGTGACACCTGTATAAAACGAGAAAAAAAATTAACTGTGGGGATACAGTCTGTACAGTAAGTGTTGTCAAATGTACAGACTGAAAATAAAAAAATAATTGTTCACCTCTATAACCTTTCACTAGAGTTTAAGTATTACTTCTAAAACCATGTTAAGGATCAAATAATTTTTAAATTAAAATATAAAATAATCTCCCATTGAAGTTGGAATGATCTAATCACTGCAGCAGTATACTATGTGAACATTATCTAAATTCAGTGACCCCATTAGAGCAAGTTAAAATCAGTCATTAGTCCACAAAACCTAAGACTTTGCAGATAGTATTATAATGTTACACGTTGTAGGTAGCATCAAATAGCATTGTATGTACCGTAAATAGTTGCAACAGTTCTATATTGTGTAATACTGAATGTGATACAGTAAATATTGACTGGTCAATGTAATTAACATATCTTTCTTACTCAGCAATAATTCTAGGGTTTCTGTTTGTGGTTTTAAATTTGCCACAACAGCTAAGAAATGCTGAAGTAGTGAGCAAGTGGAATTATCCCACTGAGCATCTTGGAAGTATTCCTCCAAGTGCTTTTAAGACAACATACATAGGGAGAACCTATTTCCCCATGGTATTTCTCCCTCCCACCCCACCCCCAACTGTTCCTCTGATATTCTTGTTAACTGCTGGAATTAGCCTACCTGCTTGTCACCATGAAAGGTTTTCCTCCTTCCCGCCCCTGCTGTTGGTGATGGCTTATCTTAAGTGATCACTCTCCTTACAGTGTGTATGATAAACCATTGTTTCATGTTCTCTGTGTGTGTGTATATAAATCTCTCCTCTGTTTTTTCCACCAAATGCATCCGATGAAGTGAGCTGTAGCTCACGAAAGCTTATGCTCTAATAAATTTGTTAGTCTCTAAGGTGCCACAAGTACTCCTTTTCTTTTTGTCTACAACCACTTGTAGAAGCACTGAAGAAAGGTAACATGAGCTCCATGGCAATCCAGAATCCTCCAGAGGATAATTATTTTTGCTTCTGCAGCCCTCTTTTCCTTACAGATGCCATAAACCAGACAAAAAACACAAAAGTTTGAGATTATCTTCAATTTAAATGTCAGAGATTGAAATTTTATTTCTCCATTTGTTCTCCTTACTATGACTAAACACGACTAATTGTCCAACAGATCCTTGCTCACCTTTACCAATTCCAAAGGGACTCTCAAAAACATCAAAACACTAGATATCAGGCAATAGGTTCGTGAGGTCCAATTCTGCCCTCACATCCATAATTACAGTTCCTATTAACAATAATATGAGGAAGAATTGGGCCCTTGATGTCCAAATAAATAACAATTCTTAGTGGCTAACAGCCGTGGAAGCTTAGAAGTTTCTCAGTTCAGTAAACCTCTCTTGCTATCATACTGAAAGAATACCAGGACTCTTCCTCATCCCTTTGTTCAATAGCCATAATATTAAAAGATTAAGAATAGTTTGAAAGAATGGGAGAATGGTATGCTCTCTTACCTATCCGAAGCTTTGTTGGAGCGGTTCTCTTTCTCTAATAACCAGACAACTCAGTGGTTACATGGTAATTACTCCCTATTTACAGAATCATGTGTGTAGAATTTACAGTTTTTTCCCGCTATAAGGTAGTTATATACTTACCTATAGATTATTTTCTTCTGTACTTAACTGTTAAGGCATTTTTTCCCAGATGAAGGCAGTAATTTTTCAAACTTTTACTGTAGTAATTGCCTCTAGGGTAAAACTGGTGAGATTTAGTAGAGCTTCTATTATTATATAGGAAGCCTAAAGGTAGAAATGCTAATGTTAGAGAAATCGTTGTATTTATTCATAAGCAATGACCCTCACGAACTACCTTATAGATAGGTCTGTGGTATGTAATGTACAGCAAATCAACCTGGCTGCCCTTCCTACTTCTTAAGCAATTACTTAATTGCTATTTCCATTCCTCACTGCAGAGTTGCCTTGTTATAGGGGTGTTTCCCATCATGCTTTTCTGAAAGGCTGGCCTTTTAAATAGGGTGGAATCAAGCAGCTGCAATAGTGAAGTGGCTATTTTGTAACTACCTATGATATCTTCTCATCTTGCTGGTGAGTAACAGAATTCTCTCTAATTTGCCCTTCCTTATTTCTAACTAGCTGGTGTTTGCTGCCAGGTTGGGGGGACAAGATGAGGAACCACCCTCAAATTCCTCCTCTTCCTGCTTAAAATAAAAGATTGCTCCTTTTAATAAATTTAAGAGATAATACTCATTATGCTAATGACTACTACAGACAGCTGAGGTAACAACAGTCTCTCTCCCAACACTGAGGTGGGAAAGGAAGGTAAAACATTTGGGTATAATCAATTCCTTTTCTACTTGAGAAATCTGTGCTTCAGAGGGAGAAATGCCTTCACTTTTCTGGTTTCCCTGAGTCTCCACCATATTAGCAAGGTATGCAGGCTAGAGTCTATTATTTTGTCTGCCAAGTACCCCCCCCACCCTTCACAGAAGTTATAGACTATTTAGAGGACAGGGGTTGAAAAACATGCCTTATGTATTGTATAGCTATAAAGGAACTAGCATTATACTGAGAAGTGTGGGGGGTCCATTTAATTGAGGTAGCATAGACAGCAAATTTTATAGACAGCAAATTTGTCAATAACTACAATATTGGAAGGCTTTTTCTCTGTTCCCTGTCTATAGTTGATATTCCCCACCCCCACACCTTGGTTATTTCATGCTAAATTCATTTTATCCTGTACTTGAGGCCATACTAGATACTAGCTTTGAATCATGCTGGCTTGAAGATCTGAATTGTACCCTGGTCTTGTCTGGGTACATATAGAGCAGCATCCATACTGGAAAAATACATACTGCACTTTAGGTTACTTAGCTTCACTTATAGATGTACCCTCACGTCATTCCAAGATGCAGATATCTGTGCTGTGATTTTCTTAAGGGGCTGCAGTCTACTAGTTAAGGTTTCCACATTTAAATAAAAACACTTGAGCCCAGGATTTTGATGTTTTCAAACTGCACAGTTTATTAATAGGCAGTTAAAAAGCAAAAGATGATAAATACAATCTAGTAGGTGACAAAGAAAAGACACATAAGATGCTTAGGTCAACAGCAGCAGTTAGTCATTCTATCCCCCCTTTCTCCTAGTTAGTTACTCCATGCAGCAGACTTCCTGAGGAACTTCACCCTCAGTCTGGTCAGTACCTGCATTTCATCAGCCACTATATAATCTAGCCCTATAGTAGTACCTGCCAAAGTAAACAGACTAAAGTCCTTTCTCTAGTAAAAATATTTCTCCTGCTGGTTTCTTATGTCAGGAATTTTAGAAATTATTAATCTTCGCATAAAAGAATTCAGTTGTGTGGTTTGGTTAATGCTCCCAAGCGCTGTATTCCTTTTAAAGGGCACAGGTCAGTTTAAATTGTTAGGAAAGCAGCATTTGGTTCTGAAGCTTCTGCTGCAGCTCAGAATCTTGTCCAGGGAGAAAAGATTGTGGAGCCCTACCTACAAAGAAAGGAAAGAGGCGGGTTTTTTTTCATCAGCTGGGAAGCAATGGTTCTGTAACTGTTCCATTCATATCCTATTCATACTAATGCAGACAAAATGATGACAAGGTCCTCAGTTTGTATTCTAAGTTGTGCTTGAGGAAAGCTCTTCCTGTGCTGGTACTCTTTCTGACTGATTATTCCCAATGGGCAAACATAGCTTCCTTGAGAGACTAATGAGGGTTCCAGATGCCTATTCACAGCCTGCCAGAGATGTAGTTTTGCATAAAAAATATCTTGTGCATTATGTGCTTGTTTATTTCTGGTAGCATCCGTGTTTATCACTTTTG
Organism: Dermochelys coriacea; assembly: GCF_009764565.3. Classification (NCBI taxonomy): domain Eukaryota; kingdom Metazoa; phylum Chordata; order Testudines; family Dermochelyidae; genus Dermochelys; species Dermochelys coriacea. Next base: position 24,197,981 of record NC_050076.1, on the reverse strand, counting down.
AGTGAAATGAGGGCCTTCAATAACTTGTTTAAATGTTAACCCACTTTGGAAGCCTATTTTAGAGCCATAACACTAAGAAATACGGAATCTGATTGGTTTTCAGATTGCTGATAGCCTAGCAAATAGGATTCAGAGCGAGGCTGGAATGCTTTGGTTTTTCAAGATATTTTATACAGACTGTTTAATGTTGCTGGGGGTGAGGGGAAGTTTTCCTTTGACTCAGATGTTGACTTCTGTTCATGATATTTGGGCTGCCTTCTATGGACCAGAGCACTTCCCTCAACCCCACCCAGCTTTGCATCTGGGGGGGAGGGAGACCCTCTGAATGTGTCTTCCACTTCAGTAGAGAAAGGGGACTCCTCCATTATATGCATCATCTCATACTGACTGCCTCCTTTCTTCCTCTTCTTCCCCGCCCCCTACCCCTGTGGCCTCACTCCTGTAGAGGCCTCTCCATGCAATCTGGCCTCTGTGGATAAAGGGTTCTGGGGGGGAGCTATGGATGAGGGGGGATACACATAGCCCTTCCTCTGGAAATCAATGTCCAATTGCATTTATCTCCCTCTGGAGAACTTGGTGGGGCTTCTCACAAAAGTTTGGAGGATCAGGCCCAAGCTCTCTGAGTGAATTTATATGGTCCACGTATAATATAATCAGTTGAGAAAAGAGGGTTTAAACTGAAAACTCGGGCAGACTCCTAGCAATAACACTGTGAACAGGGATGCTATAATAATTGGTAAGTACTGTCTGATGCACTGTAACGATTCAGAGTAGCAGCCGTGTTAGTCTGTATCCGCAAAAAGAACAGGAGTACTTGTGGCACCTTAGAGACTAAAATATTTATTAGAGCATAAGCTTTCGTGGGCTACAGCCCACTTCATCGGATGCATAGAATGGAACATATAGTACGATTAAGATTAAATATATTCTTAATCTTACTATGTTCCATTCTATGCATCCGATGAAGTGGGCTGTAGCCCACGAAAGCTTATGCTCTAATAAATTTGTTAGTCTCTAAGGTGCCACAAGTACTCCTGTTCTTGTAATGATCCAGTAGATCACATTGTCGGGTCCTGTGTTTAATTTTCCCGGTCCACCAAATGTCATAGTACATTTGGGCTCCCTGCAGATTTAATTGTCTTTTGTATTTCTGTATAAGTGTAAAAATAACTGTCACTAAATGTGGCAGCTGGGCCCCGGGAATTTGTTTTCAGAGTAAATTTGTAGACAGAATTCCTAGAACTGACCATATTCCATTATTTGAAATGACTCTAAGCTGTGAGGCCTCATTACTGTGAAAATTTCTGTTGAATTTTTCCTTTGAATTCTGGTTCATGAGTAATTCCAGCCAATTCTTTTGACATTCAAAGTATTAATGGGTCTCTGTTTTACTAGGAAAGGTAAATCCAGCTGTTTGTGTTGTGCTTTTTTACAGAACAGGGATTTTTCAGTATTCATTTCTTGTAGTATTTGAGTACCAGTCAAAATGGTTACTTTCTAGATGTTGTCAAAATATGGCATGCATTTCTGAGGCATTTATCCCCCTACTGTTGAGGTGGGCATCATGTTAGATCCCAGACTGCTTATAAATTACCACGATAGTTGGAAGAAGGCCATTTTAATCCAAGTAGGAATTTCCCCTAATGATAAACCATTAAAATCAAGCAGTCTGATTTTTAGATCCTAACAGTTCCCATGAACAAAGTGATTAAATATCACTATTGGTAATCCAGTAAAATAGATTAAATTATTTACTGAGAAATCTGCAGTTGAGCTAGAGATCAAACTGGGGTCTCTATTCCTGAAGGGACAGAACTATTTCAACTTCATTGTTGTTCACCTCCCAGTCACTGAGGTGATTCATTTCAGAGCTAGCTGGGTCTTTAGTCATGCGCCACCCACTGTTGTTAATTAAGCCATATGACTCCTTAATAATTAGCATCTACTGTATATAGCACTTCAAAAGCACAGATTCCTAGATTAAAGCTAGAAAGAACCATTAAATTTATCTAATCTGACCTCCTCTCTATCCTGGTCATAGAATGTCACCAGTTATCCCTGCTTTGAGTCTAATGACTTGTGTTTGGTTAAAGCACATCTTGCAGAAAGGCATCCTGTTTTGATCTGAATACATCCAGAGTGGACAATATGCCCCTTCCTGTGGTAGCTTGTTCCACTGTCTGGTTCACCGCTCTTACTGGGAAAAAGCTGTGCTTTGTTTTGAATTTGAATTTCTCTTGCTATAACTTCCAGTTGTTGGGGTTGGTTGGTTGGTTTGTTTGTGGGGTGGGGGGGGGGGGTTGTTCTGCTTTTCTTCATTAGGTTAGAGCTCTTTAGAATCTGGTGTTTTCTCCCTATGAAGGTACTTGTACACTATAATATCTTCTTTTTGATAAACTAAAGAGATTGGGCTCTCTCACTGTAAGGCATTTTTGTAGCCCCCAAACCATTTTTGTGGCTCTTCTCTGCAACCTCTCCAATTTTTAAACATTCTCTTAAGAACATGGGCACCAGAACTCAATACAGTGTTCCAGTATCAATCACTTCCCTACCACTCCCCTGTTTATACATTCAAGGATCACATTAGCTCTTTTTTTTCCCCCATGGCATCGCAACCGGAGTGCAGAGTTGGTTTCTCCACTATGATCCCTAAATCATAGTTAGAGTAATTTCCAAGATTCAGACCCCCGTTTTGTAGGTATGGCCTGTATTCTTGGTTCCTAGATGTATGACCTTGTGTTTGGCTGTATCAGAATGCATTTTGTTCCTCCTTATTTACTACTCTGCCAGACTTTGTCATCCACAAATTTTCTTGGCAATGATTTTATATTTACTTCTAAAACATTTTCACAGCTGGTTTGAAAAACTAGTTTCACAAATTAAAAAGGACATTTTGAAGTTTTTGTTTGGAAGTGTTCAAAATGGACCATAATGCTGAATATTTATTTTTTTTAATTAAAATTTCAATTTCTAAAAAAAGGCCACTTTCATACCAATGTGCTATTCAGGATCAGAGGAGCCTCTTTGTATGGTGATAGGGAGAGGAAAAGTTGATATTTGCCATTTTGTTAGGAACAGGTCTGATTTGAGGAAGAAGGTGCTGCTCTTCCCTGCTCCGGTGCGCAGAGGACTGCTGGCAGTGGGAAGAGAGCACTGCCCTGTAAGCTATTGATGCTAGCAGCTGGGTTATGGTGTGTGAAGACCGAGGAAGATGAAGATACAGTGCCCACAGTAATCTGAAAAAAGTGTTTGGCAAAGAGGGCCTATCCTTTGTTTGGCAAAGGGGAGCAACAGCTAAAAGACTGTGCTTAAAGTGCCCCACTCAGTGACCTGGCTTGATTTAAAAGAGAATTTTTTGGCAGGGTTTGTGACCCTCCCACATTAAGCACCATGTACACAATGGGGAGTGGGTGTGAGCAGCAGAAAGAAGAAAAGTGACTAAATAATAGACAGTGATGATGCTTAAGCCTGACCTCCAAGTTTTGTTACTTCAGTATTCGAGAGTAGCACTGCAAATACTGAGGTAATGGCACATGTAGCAAAACAATAAAGATTGTAAAGGGAGTCAGCTTTGGGAGCAGAAATCTTGTGTGAGAGAGGGAAGAAGCCACCCTGCCAGAAGTAACACCCCTTGTCTGTGACTGATAGATTTTTCTGGTGGCATCATTGCCTAACTGGGGTGACTGACTGACTGGCCTGATGTGCACAAACATATTGAATATATATTTGTAAATGCAGCTTTTCTGTGCCTTTGCTAAGGAGCAGAATGGATGGGGCAGCCATGTTGTGGGGATATTTATTCATGAGGGTGACCAGATAGGGACAGTCCCAATATTCAGGGCTTTGTCTTATATAGGCACCGATTCTCCCCACCCTGTGTCCTGATTTTTCCCACTTGCTATCTGGTCACCCTATGCTCCATGTCCAAAAAGGCTTCTTGAAAATACAAAATAGAGTTTAATAACCACCCATGCAAACAAAGAAACATGCAATGCATTTTCAAAGCAGCCTCCTACCTGCCACTTAGGAAGCACCCTTTCTTTGATGCTATAATGCCGTTTATGTTTAAGTTGTTGTGGTGAAGTTTGGTTGGGAAGTATTTTGAATACTTTTCTCCCTGCAGTAGCTTAAAGTGCAAGGAGTGAATTTTTTTTAAATGTTTAATTATTTGGCTGCTTCTAAGTTACTGTGTCAACATACAACTATAGAGAAGCTGGACATTTTAAAATGCTTGTTTGATTTCCTATAATGTATAATTGCAGCAAATGGTAATGGAAACAAACAATGGGTTTTCATCTCCTTGCTCTTTTCAACAGTTGTCAGTAAATCAATATTCTAAGGTTTTATACATCCCATTAAAGCTGCAACAGGCAAATTCTTCATTTGCAATTTAAAAAAAAAAAGAAAATGACACTATTATGGTCCTTTACTATTTGAAGGAGTTTTCTAGCTTTCCAGATATTCAGCAGATTTTGGTACTAATATATTGAAAATGCCTCTCAATGGTCATTGCTCCTGATGCAGAACAGTGGAGACAGTGTTGAGAATTTTAGAGGATTACATTACCAGTGGTGAAATGTCAATATTTTAACTTTTCTTTTTTTAAATAAACACCTGCCTGCGCTAGGGCTCATAGTAGAGCCAATCTCCTAAGACGCAAAATATGACCAGCTTGGAAAGAGCACGTATTTCTTCACCATGCTTCCCGCATCTGCATTTGTTTGCTTGTTTCTATAAATAACTCCTGAGATGTTGTTTAAGTGCAGAAATGTGTTCTGACTTCTTAAGCATGTAACAAAGTGATAGAAACTTTCACTCTTGAACTATTGCAGCCTAGCTGGCTTTGGTTTCTGACCATTTACCTCATAGGTTCATGCTTCCTTGTCATCTTTCACTATTTCAGCCGATGCAGAGCAGATTTGTTGCTCTACTCTGGTAAACATTTTATATACATGAAAACTTACTTTCCTTGCTTGCTGCCTGGACTGGGGCTCTAATTAGTATTCCCTTACAAAATGTAATGATTTAGAGTGGCAGAGGAGAAAGGAGGTTTCTAACACTTGCCTAGTGTAAAATCTTAAGATACAAATCTTCTCATAAAAATGTTGCTGCCCTGAGAATTGATTCAGTGAAGTAGAGCACGATATTATTGTATTTGCCTGGGTTCTGCATGAGGGGATTGTATGAGGTGATTCAGTATTTGCTGGATTTAATTTTCACTTATTTTTCTTTGAGCCAGACTTGGACATAGATTTATTGAGTCAATGATGTTGAAGGGTATATATAATTACTTGATTGGCGAGTGGATTTTCATATACAGCATTCCCTCTTCCTATTCTTTCTTTGAGCTGTGGGCAAATGGAAGAGCATGAAGAGGGAACATGAGTGTTCTTTCCTGGTATATTTGTATGTCCACTTTTTAAAATACGGACCCATATTTAGTATAAAAGCTTTTGTCAAATCTTAGCATTTCACAGCCCAATATAAACAGTAGAATATCAGAGTTGTGGACATTGTGGGAATGGAGGTTATCGTAACTCTGAACAAAGCACAGTTCTGCTCCAGATCCAGCAGCTGATATCCAGGCCAGGATTCAGCAGCAGCTGAGCTCTCTGCTCAGCCTAGGCATGAGTTTGTGGGCTTGTCTACACTGGCACTTCACAGCACTGCAACTTTCTCGCTCAGGGGTGTTAAAAAATACCCCCCTGAATGCAGCAAGTTTCAGTGCTGTAAAGCGCCAGTGTAGACTTTATAGAGCTCTCTCCCAGCACTCTTCCAGGAGTACACAAGCCCCCTTAAAGCGCTGCCGTGGCAGCACTTTAACGTTGCCAGTGTAGACTAGCCGCCCCCCCACCCCGTGGTGTGGAGGTGTGTGAGAGAGCAAATAGCATGTCCATCCCCCTCCTAGCTGGTGTGTGGGGGGGTAAAAATGGCACATCCCTCCCTCCCCCCCCCCCCCGGCCAGGGGAGGGGTGAAAGCTGCGCAGACCCCAGCACTGCTCCTGTTCTGCTGGCTCCGGGTGCCTTGGGCTGGCAGCCCCAGTGTCTTGCTGTAAGTGGCTGTCCCATGAGGATGGGTGGCGTGGGGACAGGCAGGCCAGTTCTGCCTAACTTTAAGATGCAATACAGGTACAGAGCCGTACTTGCAGGGGATTTTGTTTTTATCTCTGCTGCTTCCTGATTTGATTACTTCCAGTCTCAAATGGTGTCCGGTTGACCAGTTAGTCTGTAACTCTGGTGTTTGTATCTTTGAGGTTCTACTGTAATTTTATCTGTGAAGAACCAAGAAATGATTGACAGATTTGGACAGATCAGATGTGGCATTCAAAAGTTAGCATGTTACAAGCAAACAGAAATGCTGTTGAATATATAAGAGCTCTCGTCATTTTGCTGCTTATGCTACCGATATAAGCATAGCTTGTTAAAAATGTAGTAATAGTAAAAAATACAATTATTTTCTTCGTTTCTTTTTCTTTGCAGTTCACTTTTCAAAACAATGAAGTTGTACTTCATATCAGAATTGAGCTGGGATTCAGGGCAAATGATTTTTAAACCTCATATAACTAATCTGTAGTTTCACAATATCTAACTATTTTTAGGTGATTACAGGGATTGGCATTGCTATGAACCCACAACAAAGACTGTTTGACCTTTCTTAAAAATTCTTATTGACTTTTGCAACCAAACCAGAAATGAAATATACTTATTTCTAAACACACAGACACACACTTTTCTGCATGTTAGTGACACCTATAACCTAAATGGCCCCACCTCCAGAAAATAAACACACACAAGCTTGGAAATGTACTTAATCTTTCACAATTTCTACATTTAGATTAATATTGCTTGATCATTTTTTGTGTGTTTAATTGTTTTAAATTGCCAATAATTGTGATTGTATTGTAGTGCTTTTACATTTTCTCTTATAGTTATCTCTGTTGCAGTAGTGGATGAAGCAAAGTGGCTGCCTCCAAAGAGCTTACAATATAAATAAAAACACTTTCATTGTAGCAAGAATTATTTGGTCAGACTTCAGTTTTTTGCCACTTTAAGGTCTGGCAGAGGTCCCTATGGCAGAGCCTCAATGACAGAACAAGATGCAATACAATGAAAAGGCTACAAACTCATGTATGCAAGGGTCCCTTAAAGAACCAGGCTTTACAGAGATTATCCAGGGGGCTATATTTATGCAGTCCTCTCCTTAGGAGTCCTCCTGACTGAGCAACTACAGAGCCTTGTTGGTAATTTAAGCTCTGTACCCTGTCTGTCCAATGGAAATGCAATAGAGGGCAGCAACAAAACACCACCCACCCTCTGAGCAGCATCTCCCTAGAGTAAAAGGGATTTAGCTGGTTCAGGAAGGTGATAGGCTGCCTGGCCCAGTTTTGCTCAGTTGGGCCAATCAAGTTCACTTACATATTTTTGTTGGTAGCTCAACTGCTTTCAGTTTCTTCTTATGCACTGGATAAAAGCAATTCAATATTGGTGATTCTTATAGAATTTTAATTTATTGAGGTTTTTTTTTATACCTCTGCTTCTGCCTCCTCTTCATAATGTATATGAAGAGCAACCACACTGTAAATATTTCCCCATTATCCTTTGTAGATTCTTGGCAGTCTCCTTTTCCTTGGCTTCCTTCATGCCCTAGTGATCTAGAAGACTCTCTCTCCTATTTAGGATACAGCTGTCATAATTTCAGGGTAACCACACCTGTATTCCCCCTCCATGGTCCCTTGAGGGAACCCACTTAGTTTTCAGCTCTCAGTTATCACCTCTTTTGGGTGGAAACATGCATCTCTCCCCCTCCTGACTGGGGTTTTAAGGCTACACAGCTCTCTGCCTTGCACTGCAATATCTCCAGCATGCCAGTTGGCCTAAAAGTCAGCCCCTATTCTTTGCTTTCTCCAAGAGCTATGAACAGTGTACTGCCAGCAGTTACAAGTTACCACACTGCTCTTTCTAAAAGAGCACACTTATTATTAAGACAAAAGTATTACAGAGAAAACACACACAAACAAGAGAAGTTCCTATACACATGCTAAAAGCTTCAGAGGCCACCCATCAGTCTTATGGAGCTCTAGTAGGCCAAAGTCTTTCCAACTGTTTCACAAGGGTTGGGGCCTTGAACGGAAGGGCCTATCCATTTGCTGGATCAGAAAGATGGCCCTGACTAAGTTTTTTTTTTTTAACACAGCCCTTTTAGGACAAAAGCTCTTTCTTTGTTTTTCCTGGTCTCTGGTAGGGTTGCCAACTTTCTACTCACACAAACCAAATACCCTGGCCCTGCCCCTCACTCACTTGCTCATTTTCACTGGCTGCCTCAGGGGGCTGGGGTGCACGAGGGGGGGGGGGGGTGAAGGCTGTAGATGGTGGTGCAAGTGTAATGCTGACAGCTGGCAGTATGCAACTGGGGACCTCTGGAGCATAGTGCATGAGCCTCTACTGCTTGAGCTAAAAGTCAACTGGCTGGTTCTTTGCTAAGACTGTAGAGCAGGCACGTGTGTCTGTGTCTGTCTCTCTTTCTCTGTGTGGTCTTGATGCTACTAAATGGGACAGAACACCACACTCAGAAGGTGTGGTGGGTTACACAGGTGCTGGGGACTGGGAATGAAGGGTTTGGGGTGTAGGAGGGTGCTTGGGGGTGTGTGAAACAAAGGCATTTGAAGTATGGGAGGGGACTCCAGCATGAGGCAGGGGGTTGGGGTGTGGGAGGGATACAGGCTTTGGGCTGGGGTTGTGTGTTCATAGATATTCATAGAATATCAGGGTTGGAAGGGACCTCAGGAGGTCATCTAGTCCAACCCCCTGCTCAAAGCAGTTGCGGGGTGGAGCCAGAAATGAGGGGTTCAGGATACAGGAGGGGGATCAGGCCTTGGTTGCAGTGTCTGTGACAACAGCTGGTACCTAATTAGCATGCTCATAAGATGATATGAGAGTTTAGCTGAACAAAAATTGATATATTCTAAAACTGCAATTCAGCAAAGCACTTAAGTGCATACTTATTGGGACTACTCGTATAAAAGTGAAGTACATGAGACTGGCTACTCATACTTTCAGTTAAGCGTATATTTAAGATGGATTGAGGCATAACACTTAAACAGAATGAATTTGTAAACTAGCTTTGTTCTTTTTAACAAAGAATAGTTAACTAGCCCACATGATAAACAAATATCCTTCTAATTCTATACAGAATACTAACAATGTTGGTATAATTACTTTAAGTGGAAGTTATCAAAGCAGGTACCACCACAGCTGTAAACTGAATTACAAGTAAATTGTTTATGGGGAAAATACAGAAGTAAGACAACCGTTAAATGTAAAACATTAAGTATTTCAATAATGACTGTGATAACTTTTTATCAAGAAATACTGACCAATAGCTATGATTTGGAGAAGATTTTGATCATTGACCACTAGATGGAGTAATTGCAATTCCAAAATGAAGTAACTTATAAAAATCTGTTTATACAGCCTCCATGTAGACTGACACGAGGGACCCTGCATCCCCTGAAGACAGTATTCCTCTTCTCCTCCTCTGCTTTGATATATTTCTCCAGCTCTTCTCAGGACAGAGTAACTCTCCCATAGCAAAATACATTTGTATGATTGCATCTAAACAAGATCTTTTTAACATGCCATCTATCACTGTTCTGTGTGTATCCTTTTGAACTTGGGGCTGGTGCTGTGCTTTACAAGATGCTTATCTGGGCTGTCTGCTGATATTATTTGCCTGATTAACAGGCCTCTCCTCCTTTGTGTTGCTGATCACTACATCACAAGGTGTTCTGTTAATCTGCAGTGCATGAGCTAGGGAAACTCCACCAGGCTGGTCTGAAGAGCATTCATTCCATCCCTTGAATCTGTTTCTTTTTTTTTTTTTTTTTTTTTTTGGTACTTTCTCTTTCCTCTTTAAAAGCTGCTTTGCACAAAGTAGCCATTTTTTACAGCTATAGTAACCTGCCCAAGTCATGCTAAGTCTCTCGTCTATGGTTTTCAAGTTCTCCATTCTTACTGGGGATTAGGAAATAATCACACAAATGGGAGACGGAGTTTAATAGAGTGCCTGTTTTCATCTATTACGGGCAAAATGCATCTGATCTATGCTTAAAAAACATGAAAGTAAAAATTGATCTTGCCATACAATCCAGCCATTCCCTGCATGGTCCTTGCTCACAGTGAGACTATATTTTAACTTGCATATGGCAGAAGTAATTATTCCTTGTCAATTAGACCCTCAGTCACAGACCTGCTGGAGTATAATTGACATTGAGGATTACCTTTTCACATGGTAAGGTGAAATGTGACTTAATTTTGTGGTACCCCTTTTGAAGTCACTTAGTCCAAAATAAATAGAAGGATCAGCTTGTATCTAATTGATCTACTGTACATATTTCATTTACCTACAGCAAATGGATGAGAAGAAATACTGGAACTATTTTTTTTTTTTGAGTTATGGGCAAGGGAGAGGAAGGGAAAAAATCTCTGGTGGCTGTGAACTCAGACACAGATTTTTCCTAAGAGTGTCCTTGTTGTTAAAGAAATTGAAAGAGTCTTACAAAAATACAGCATATTTTTATGATCAGTGTTTGCTAATTCACTCAAATTGTCCATAAGGGCCAGTCTCTCTGCAGTGATGCTTGTTTTGATGGGGGAGGAAAAGATACCAGCAAGAACAAGATCCTAACTATACTGTAATACTTTGAAGGGTAATCAAACAAATGGTTTACAGCTCTCTCCTGCTTCCTGATCCCACAGAAGTCATTGTAAGTTTTACCATAGATTTCAGTGGAAACAGGACTTGGTCCATACTGTGCTAGAGACCAGAAAAAATGTCAGAGTTCAGTTTACTTATGGAATCTGCACTTTGCCCTGAATCCTATCCAGCACAGTTCTTGCTCTTTGGCTTTTGACATCTTTGTTGTGTTCTTGGAATGTAAACGATTGCTCTTGTTTTACCACAGCATTTGTGGCTTTACCAGATAACTGGTTGCTCCCATACACAGGTCACAAAGCAGCTCCATTTGATGAGCTAGGAAACCTGTCTCAAATGTCTTTTGACAGAAGTAGTTAGTGACTAAATAGCGATGCTTCTGACATGTTTGTTCAGCACCTAGCACAGTGGGGCTCTGGTACTTGATTGATGACTCTGTATGTTGGTGTGATGTAAATGGTAGCAATCTTTAAAGTCCACTTACTGATCTGATTGTAGGCTCCTCTCCTCAGTCTGTCCGGCCCTTTTTTCAAAAACTACTGGCTCACAGTGCAATCTAGGATCCCTCTTCTACAGGAACAAAATTCTGACTTCTACCCTTCATGGCTCTTTAGTTTTGTTACGTAGGTAGTTTTACGTGAATTGGGCTCAAAAGATTTTTCTGTTAGTGCCATCAAAATGAAGCCTATACCAAAAACCTGGATTCAGAAATTTCCAAATGTTGGACTCCTGATCCAGATGTTGCCGTTCAGAACCATCCCTATATTTTTATAATGAAAAAAGTAAAGTATTCAAGCTTTATTATATTGTGTGTAATATTGTATAACATAGATCCACACTTGTTTCTGTTTACAGAATTGCCTCTGTTCAGATGGTGAATAGGTGGTGTGAATGATTCCTTTAGTGTTCTGATGGATAAAATGTGTTTAACTTGCCAGTCACTTAAAATCCATGACTTCTCACTCTTTTCATTTATCTGAAACACTTCTATGAATGAGATTCCTCATTACCTTTGGTAGAATGACCCTGGTTGATGAGGAGCTAATTATGTTGCCCTTGTACCACCAGAAATCGTATCGCATATTTGAGATGCACCAGAAAGCACCGCGTCGCACTCCATATGGTACAATTCTGTACCATCTTCACTTGAGACTAGCCTTGTTTTTTCTACTAGAACAGGATGTATACACACCAAATGGTAAACTAAATAGATTTTTTTTGTGCTACCCAGAGCACATTTTACACTAATAGTGATAGAATGCTTTAATAACAGCTCTGAACACAAGAGCAATAGAATTATTTACGGGGTTGAAGATTAAAATTATTGTCCCGCAACAACTGGTGCTGTTCAAGACCCAGACTATCTGTGATGTCTCTTCATGATGAGGATGCTGGGTATTAAATCAGTTTGCAGTATACATTGCCATTGGAGAAATCTCTTATTTACTCTATGCATTGTCCATTAAGTGTTTGGATGGAGAACTTTCCATCTTATTGCTCCCCACAGTGAACTTAATTTGCCCATTGGTGCTGTGGCCAAAGAGGGAGAGAAGTCTTTTTCCAGCACATCTGTATGGTTCCATTAAGTATCTGCTGTTCCCACATGACCCTCAAGAGTTTGTGGAGGGGGATAAGAGGCTCTAGTTGTGGGAATTGGGTAGCCCCAGTGGGAGATTTCAATAGTGGGGAGCAGGCTAAGGGATAGGATATGTGAAATGGCAGGATATTGTTTGATTTCTCTTGCACCTCTGAAGTTTCATTTTTTTTCTTTTCACAAAAATGGTAATTTTACTGCAAAACCATGCACAATTTTGCTTACTTTATTCAAAACAGGCCCATTGTGTTTTGCTTGAAAATGATAATTTAGCATGAAGTTTTCAAAAATGGGACCAATTTCTGTGCTTGTTATAAAATGCTTGGAATTTAAGCTATTTGAATGTTGTAAAGATTTCACACCCCTTACTGATGAACAATCTGTGGCTTTCATCCTTGGTGCCTCTCCTCATCTTCCTTCCAGCTCCACTGTATTATCCTACTGTGTTATGTCTGCTGTGATGGTACTGCTCTTCTGGGTGATTCCCAATGAACAACTTAATGTGTGGCCCTCTGGGCTGTGGCAGCAGCAGCCGGTAACCACAGAACATCTCCAAGAGTTATGTTAGCCCATTGCATCATAATGATGATTACTTTAGATTCTCGAGAGCCTATGTATGTCCTCAATCTCTCATGCATGTACCCTCCCAAACCCCATTTACTGACCACTCAGAGTGGATCTGGTATCATGGGAGTGCTATGGAAAGCAATGAATGAAGGCTCTGTCTATTTAGAGAGTGCTAATTGCTGTACTATTGAGGTGCCACAATACTGGATTTAAGGTACCATAAAAACCAAGCTCTTGTTGTTCTTTAGTTTAACTGCTTATACTCTTGAGATTTTAAAGTTATCCCTTCTAATCTCTTTCTCCACCCCACCCCTTCTCCCCTGTACTCCCTAGGAAACTGTATTTCTTTGGATTATGGTTGCTTGCCCCTGTCTGGAAAGTGTGCCGTCTTTTAGCCAGCCAGAGGGTGGAGGAAGATTTTCCTTATTACTGTCTCTGCCTGGTTCCAAAGAAGCAGTGATGAATCCTATGATGATCCTATTTTGACAGCCAAAGGGTTGATGCCTTCAGTGATGGGCCTGGTCAGGGTGGCAGTTAACTCTGAAGTGTCTCCCTGCCATTTTTCATCCAGGAGCTCCTCTCCCAGGTATTATGACATCTCATGGATACATTAGCTGAGCAGATGTAAAGCTGATTGGGCAAGTATGTTAGTAGTACTGGAGTCTAATCTCTCCTGGAGGCTTCATCTAGCAGAAAGGAGAGGAAGATTGATTCTTCCAGGACTCAGAATGAGCAGCAGCTGCCCATCAACGTTCTGTGGGATTTTTTGATTGTTCCCATTGCCTCCTGGTCAGCAGCCAGGTTCGTTTCCTCTGATAGGATAGAAGGTCTGAACAAAGCCAACTCTGGGCCTAACTGTGCAGGGCAGAAGGCTATGACCTGAAATTTAAAATTAGAAAATAATAAATATTGGACTTCTCCTGTTTTTCAACCAAAGGTCAGCAGTAACATTTTAAAGAAGGATTAGTAATACAGTATATCAACATAAATCAAAATACCTTTTGGGGGAATCCTATTGGGAAATATACCCTGCTGTTTTCCTGCACAGAATCTAGCAGCTCTTCTGTGTTCCCTAATCTTTTGGTGGTGGTAACTTCCCGCCTCTCTTGTCCACTGAGTTGTCTGCCTTAGCCACAAAATGACTTTCAATACCCATGGCCTCCTCTCTTTTTCTGAGGGTTTCATCATAACATTTACATCCCTGTTAGCACCAATAGGGACAGTGGACTATTGGAGCTCTGTGGACAAAAAAGAGGAGATAAGGTGTTTGTGGATATGACTCTCACAAACAGAAATCAAAGGAAGCATCTGCTGTGCTCAACTACTGCACTACCATTGCAGTAAGGCCCTTACTTTCCTTATATAAATTGTATTGGTCGCACTTTTACCACTAAACCATAAGGTCAATTGTGGGTTTGAGTCCCACACCAAGATTTGGGCATGTGCTCAATACTAACATTTGTCACATTTTTAAGCAAATATTTCCACTTGAGGAAAAACGGTGTTTCCAGGATCTATTTTCAATGAAATAATATATTAGAACATTATTACTTTCATATGGTGCTTTCCATTCCAAATGCTCCCATTTACAAATTGTGTGTGGATATACAGAAATCCCTTCACCCAAAACTGAAATGCAGCCAATAGAGGTTGCTGAAAACTGAGAGGTGAATATGACACATGCACACACAGGCAGTTTTCAGCAGTGGTTAAAAATCATCAAACTGTGCCTGACTCAACAGAGGGAGGTGAAGCCAGAGGAGACTCCACTGAATGCAGACACCACTGGGCTAGCAGCTGGCAGCACAGTAACACAACAGGTTCAGACCAGCCAGTTGTAGATTTGCCATGTTGAAGAGAAGTGTAACAGGGTTCATGACCCACCCCTCTTCCTGGGGCCCGCTTGCTCTCCCCAATAAGGCTGAGAGAGGCTTCAGGGTTGTGCAACACTGTCTTTTTCTTTCCTTAAGATTATCCCACCACCAGTGTCTGCCTATATGCAAGCTTTACAGGTTTAGTCACCTCCTCGACAGGCAGAGTCAGCATTCAGCTAGGCAGCCTCCAGCTCTCTCCCTGGCTGCCCCCTGCTTTCTATCTCCCTCCCAGCCTTTATCGTCCTTGGCTTGTCCGGCCAGCAGGTGTCACCAATCCTCAGGCCGGCATCAGGCCTTTTCCGTCAGCCCCAATCTGCTTCCCTTGATTGGAGCTGACTGGGCAGGGACTAATTAGGTGCTTTTGCACCAGCACCCTGCTACAAGAAGCCATAGGTAGAATTTAAGTAGGCAGATTGTAATTTCTTGGAATTTAACCAGAATGTTGGCCCTATTCTGGCACAAAGTGCCATGAGATCTCTTACCCAAGTGGTAAGATCTTGGTCTACACCACGTATTGAAGATGCAGCACTGTGATCTAGCATTATTGTGGGGACAATGGCTCCATGTTGACATCAAAGGAAAATGTTACCTACTGCTGCAGCCACCTGTTCTGCACTTTTGTAAGTTACAGACATCTTCCTGACCCAATGAATGTCAAGTTCATCAGTGCAAGTTACAGTACTCTACCAGCTATGCACTTCTTGACCAGTTTGCACCACTGCTAAATTTGGACCATAGGGTCTGGTTGAATTAGACATAGGACTGAACTGTAGGCATTTAGGTAGGGATCTGAACTACACTGAAGTCTGTGGGCCTTCAGTCCCATCTCTAGTTCAAATACATATTCAGAAGTAAGAGGAATGTTCTATATTACAATATTTCCTAAGATGTAATAACTTTATCGCATACTTCCTCTCTTACTCTGTGTCAGCCTATATCAATTCAACCTGTCTACTCCTAAAATGCACGTTATTTTACTTCTGAATCAGATCACAATGTGACTGACAATAGTTAGTAGGAATTATATTTTACTAACACTGTTTCATGAAGATGTTCCCAGCACAGATTTAAGGATGTATTTTATTTTAAGCACCTTTTCTTCAATGTACCATTTCATGGTTTAAAAAAACAAGTGTAGGATATAGACATATATTAAATGCTGTTCCACTAGCTCCTAATGTGATTTTTTTTTTTTTTGGTACTATCTAATAAAGGAAACTGATTTCTTTTATCTTAATGTAAAGAACTGTCACAAATCCAAGCAAGTTTTAGTGTGATGAATACTGTAGTCAAAGATTTTTGTGTGCTGCTGATGTTTTCAGAAAAGGATATCCTTTAAGATATAGAAATAGTATCTGAAGTAACCCGCCAGTTTTCTGAATTGCTTATGATGGTTATACTGTAAAGAAACTCTTGACAATGATGGATAAGCTCTGAAAAGTAGGTTTTGTTTATCTTGTCTTTGTATTTGTCAGGTTTTCCACTTGGGGCTACACTTATTCTTTGAGTCCTGAGCTGATTCTCTCATTTAACATTCTTCCCCCACCCTCCCACTCTCCTTTCTTATCTTGGGCATTAGATGCAAATGATGGTTAAAGATGCTGCAATTTCCAATGTTGCCTTGTTCTTTGATTATCTGCTGCTTTAAACAATCGGATAGAATGTCCACATCAGGGCTTTTCTCCAAATTGTTTGGAGTTAAAGGTGTTGCTCTGCACAGTATGTGTGCACAGACAGGATAGAGGGGGTGATTTTTATGTAATGTTGCAAGTAGAGAGGGCAAATAAAGAGCTATGCAATATGGACCATAGAAAGTAATACCAAGGAATCAAGAGAATGTCCAGTGACATAATTTAGCAAATATTAATTGACCTCAGTCACTGAAAAGGATTGGGTACAGGACAATTTAAAAAAAAAAAAAAGCTTTTGTACCTAGGTCACCTTGTTGTGTCCACAATCTACTCGCTTGACACTGTAGGCAAGGTAGAGAGCAATGTTCTGAGATTTTGAAGTGGATATCTTGGATCCTGAGCAAACTGAGACCTGCTAATTGGGTTGCTGGAGCTCCCTGTTCAGTAATGTCCCTTTACAATGGAGTGAGGACTTTCAGGCTCCCACACAATTCAGATCTATGTCCTGCCTCTCTGCCTCCCCCCCTCCAATACTCTAAAAATTCCACAGCTCATCTCTGCCACAATTGGTTTTCTGCATATAAAAGCTAGGGTCAGCGTTGGGGGATAGCAAGCTGGGCAACTGCCCAGGCCCCCTGCCACATGGGGCCCCGCAAACCTAAGTTGCTCAGGCTTCAGCCCTGGGTTGTGGGGCTCAGGGCCTCAGCCCCATGAAGTGGGCCTTCAGCTTTGTGCCCTGGTCCCCAGCAAATCTAATGCTGGCCCTGCTTGGTGGCCCCCCTGAGGCCTGCGTGTGGGCCCAAACCCCTGGTTGAGAACAACTGGCTGAGGGGGAATAGATGCTTTACAATCTCTGATGGGGTAGGGCTGTGGGGAAGGAAACATGAGACAAGACCCTCTTCCGAGTCCTCTCTCATCCACCCAGATCCATCATTCACAGAAGAGTCAAGAATTTGTCCTTAACAATGTTAAAGAATGAATAAACAAAAGGCCTACCTATGATTTTAATGAGGCCTTAGTTAAGGGCTTCTAAAAAGGCCATTTCATAGCTCATAAATTGGCAAAAGAGGAAAACAAACACTACAGTGCAAAGAACTAAAGATGCAGATTGAGCAGCTGGATTAAACATGCTGAAACACAAGACAGTCAGGGCTTTAAATCACTATAGGCTCTGAGGCAATAACTTTCACTCATCCATGCAGAACAAACAGAACACATGATGATGAGCTCTAGAGCCAAATTGTATGACCATGGGAATAAACCCAGAAGGCTAATGGCATGGCAACTTAAGCATGAGAAGAAAAAGATAATATTTGAGGTTCAGACTAAAAAGGTAAGAGCTGCTTCTGATACAAGTGTGATAGTAAACCACAAAGGTATTAATTATAATGACCTCTACTCTTGCCCTCCAGAATTAAAGGGTGCAAACAGTGACCCTCAGAGGTTTTTTGGAGCAATTTTGATTTGGGATGCCTGAGGGAGGGATGATCCCAGAACTATGGGAAAACAGACATTTCTACTGAAGGTAAATTGGACAATTGCCTTCACACAAGGAGATAAAGTTCCTAGCTAGGGTGAGTGCCTAATGGGAGTTTAGCTTTGAAAAAATATTCTTCCTGATATATCTCGGGATATAGTTATATTTGTCTTCAACTATTTGCCAAACATTATGCAACATATGATTCAAAGAAGAATAGGACACTTGTATGGATGAGATCAGAATCTGCCATTACCTTCGCTAATATAGAATAAGGGCTATCAATTCAGATCCCATGGGGAGCAAACTAATCACATGCTGTGATCAGGAAGATATTTTCCTTTATGTAATTGCATTGAACAATAGGCATATTAGTGCTCTTTGCCTTCCTCAACCAGATGGACCACTGACCTATTCAGCTATGCACTTCTCTTTCAATAATGATTTCATAGTCCTAACCCCAAAAGGAATGGACAGGACTTGTGCGCTCCCTGGCATAAAATCTCATTGTTTAACATTTACTTAAACATTATTTTACTGTACATTTTCCTGTCTCACAGCAAGAATTTATCAGGAAATAAATTTGCAAATCTAATGGGAGCTTCCAAAAAGCTGTGGGAACGTTTTTTATATTCTATAATTCTTATGGATAAAATATTAAGTTACAGCACTTCTTGTCATCTGTGTTTTTTAGAAATAGCCAAAGCTTCCAACAGGATGGAACTGAATAGCCAGCAAAGGAGTGACTGCTCCAAAATTTGTTGGCATGACCTAGCTATCACTTTAGAAAAAGCAATTTTCCCATGTAGTCTGGGTTGGGTTTTTAATCCTCTTTAAGTGTTTGTTTTTTACTGTGGCAAGAATTATTGTTTTGCAAAATGTTGAGACTTATTATAATGTAGAATTTATTATTTTTATATAGTGCCATAGATGCAGATGATGCATTAGCAGCCAAAAGACACTGTCGTTAGTGGCAAGCACAGCCCATTATCACTCTTGTTCTTGTCAATAATTTATATGGAGCTGCCATCACACAAGAAAAAGCAATAGAATTAGAATAGCTTTTAATAAATAAGACACACGACACTGAGTCCAGAGACTTGGATCCTATTCCCAGCTCTGCTACTGAGCTGCTATATCCTGCTGTATGACTTTGGGTAAGTCACTTATCTGCTCTGCTCCTCTCCTTTCTGATCTGTAAAAGGCAAGTAATACTTTGCCTCCCCTGTAAAGCACTTTTGACTACTAGGATAGAAAGCACTATCCTAAGGCAAAGGGTTTTTATTATTTGGGAATCAGGTGAAAAAGTCAACACTTAGTGAAGCATTTGGTCCAAACTTGAACACCATCCAATCCCATTAATGTTCAAAACGCAGCCACAATTTATATACTGGGAGCTCTTTATTCAGCCTAAATGGAATTGACTTTTCTGCCGCTATCCCAATTAAATATGCAAATAATTGTCAGACTGGAGTGTCTCTAATAAAGCCTTATTGCAAACTCTACAGCTGAAACTGGAAACCCTCTCAACCAAATCAGCTGGTAGGCCTACACTGGCTGCACCGTTACTGTAATACTTTCCTGAATGTTTCTGTGCCAAACTGCCCCATCACACGTGTCTCCAACTTGGCTTCCTTTGAGACAGCGACCCCTGCTCCCAGAAAATTTTCTGTGCTATATTCCCCATCCCTATAGTCAGTCCATTCCCCCTGAAGAAATGAGCAGGGAAGTCCTGACATCATAGGAAGAGAGACTCTGAGCTATGAGGGTGTGTGCTTAGAACTGTGCATTACCTACTGCGCACTACCTTTCACCCATGCACTACCTAAATCTTCAGAAATTGCTTCCTTCGGCTGAGGTGTTTTTCATTGATGGATGCAAATCTAACACTTCAATGAGGTTCCTTGAGGTCCCCTAAACAGAGGGGAAGTTTTTGACCCAAGCATAGACAGGAAAATATCTGATATGAGGGGTAGAGAAGAGTCCATTACACTCTTTCCCCCATCATGGCCTGCCTCAGAAGTATGACTCCTGACTGCAGCTGTAGTGCAGCTCCTTCTGACCTAATTCATCACTTTTATAACTTCTCCTTCTGAGCACCTGGAACTTCATGTACTGCTGCCTGGCCTCAGTGGGTTGTCTAAGAAACAGTGAGAGCCTGAAACATCACATTCAAAAAGGAAGAACTCGCTAAAACTTGGATCAGTTTAGAGCAAACTCTTTCTTTCACCGATCAGGAGACAGGAAACGTGCATTTCACATTAGTGTATTTTTTTTCTGTCTCTATCTGCTGGTCGGAGGCCATATTACCCCATGTCTAGAATACCTATCACATGGACATGAAAAATGCTTTCCTTCCCTCTATTTTATTTTAGGTATGAGCTATTCCCTACCTCCTTGCTGTCCTCTATCTCTGTTTTGTCTTATCTTTTGTAGGAAGAAGGAAGCTTCTTTCATACCAAGGTATATGCTGAATACTTTTAAAGCAATACTTGTTCTTGCGAGTAAAAGTTACTTTTAAGCTAGTTTCTTTGGCACAAAAGCACTTATTCCACCTCCTTTTAGTCCTTTTTCGATATTCTGATAGTGCTTGCAGGACCCCAGATGGACCAGGTATTCCTATTCAACCCCATCTCTAATTAATAGCAGTATTTATGTTTAAATAGATCAATATCTGTACTTGACCTCAGTATACAATTTAAGCTATTATTGAATCACTAAATATGAAATGAACTATAATACATTTGAGAGGCAAACCACTTACATTGAACCTAGTAATACAGATGAGAATTTTTTATTATATCAAATGAAAGCTGTGTGGTTATATTTAAACACTAAAAATATTGAAGGCTGCAATGAGAGATTTTTTTTTTCCACAGCTAATTTACTGAAGAGAATTGCAGAGGCTAACCTGTGACTCTGATACACATTATCCTTCCAAGGAGAACAATTATGTTTTGGAAAAAAGCTATGCTACTCGTGATGAAAATAGTTCACTAATGTATGCTGAAAATAGTGCTTACAGTAAATGTATGTAGGTATAATTTGTGGAAAAATAAGAGCAAAAGAAAATACAGTAAAAGTTTGCGATATTAGCATGGTATCCGGTATACAGGTCATAAGCATGTGAAGCATTATGCTAAATGCTTCCTAGATTAATAGGGTACCTTCATTCAAGGGTATGAGATGACCCTTTGACTTCCAGAAATCAAAGGGCTGACTTTTTTTTTTTTTTTCCTTCTCATTTACACTAGTATAAAACTGATTTAACTCCAGTGACTTTTCTGGTGATGCTCCTGATTTGAATACCTGTGACAAAAGAATGAAGCTGAACATGGGAATCCGATCTCACAATGGCATAAATCCAGATTTACCCCCATGGAATCTAGGGGAGTTATGATTTATCACTGGGGTAAGATCAGAATCAGGCTCTGAAAGTATGGTAATCTCCCCTTTTCTAAAAAATACCACAATCCTGTTAACATTACACATCTGCCAGACTTTTTACAATACTCTGGGTTTTATAAAGATTTTGGAGGAGATTCTATATTATTATTTTGATTATAAATGAAAGCTCTTGGGAACTTTAAAAATAGTGCAGTATCATGATTAACAGGATTTACCTATTTAGGTAATGGTGCCAGGATAGAGTAATGTGGGGATGTCAGACCACATAAGAGCTATTGTTCTTTCTGGTTTGGTCTTCGTGCCTGTGGCACCTTCACTTGTGGAGGAGAGATGGCTTGGATGATGGAGGGGGAGGACTTAGTCAGTATTCTTAGCATTGCTGCCCACCCCCCTACCCTTCCTGATTAAATTCTAGTGCAGGTTAATGCTGATGAGCTAGCTTTTAGCTTGGCAGGTTCCTGCTCCATAGGTTAGAATGTCCTCCTCCACCTCTGTTCCTGAGTGAAGTTTTGGGTGCCTAGTGGTGGGGAAACCCCTAGTTGTGATGCAGGGTTATTTCCAGAAGGAGAGGACCTAAAGTCAGAATGGATTCACAAGGCATGGATTTGCAGGCCTAATGATCACTGAACCATTCAGCCCCTCCTGCCCCTTCTCCAAAGTCCATGGGAGGAAGTCTGAAGACCAAAAACCAAGGTGCCTTCCTCAGCACCTAGTGGCTGAAGAGCATGATGCAGCCTGAAATAATTATGTATTAACATCAACAGTAGGAAATTCAACCATCCCATTAGAAGTCTTGATTGCTCTATTGCAATCTGGTTTTATTGACCAAGACCATTTGGAAAACAAAAATCATGGTGCCAACTCAGAGCTTATAAGAAACCAATTAAATCATCATTTTGAAATGATATTAAAGTATATAATGAACAAAGTCATTCCATCTGTTTGACTAAAGATTTGTCATCAATAATCTGCTTCTAATTAACTGTAAGCATAAACCTCTATCACATGGATAAACAGTCTCTTGGAGCAATTTAGAGGTTGTCAATGATTCTCTTATGTCAAAAAAAAAAAATTATATTGTACCGTAGGTCAATGAAAAGCTGTGAAAGGTGAGAATTGTTCAATACTCATGGCCTAAGGTCGACAGAAATTTCCATAATATAAAAATGGATTCTACAGGGACAAGAATGCTAAAATACAGCACTACTTCAGGCAACCGCTGTTATGTTGCTTCATACACCATAAACATTTCTAATGAAAATACTTTTTTCAGAAATACCTTGTTTTAAACCAACACAAGGATTAAAAGGAAAGCATTATCCATGTAATAAACATATCTGATTAGACAGCTGAAATTATATCAGTTATGAACATGGCTGGCATACATTACCTTCATGGGAATTGACTGTATCTAGTATATAGTCTCTCCAGTGTGTAGCACATATTACAAATTATTAAAGAGCTATTTATGTCAAATCATGAATGATAAAGCCCTGTTAAGTCAGCTAGTTCATCCCTATTGCAACCTGTGCAGATTGTTCCCTTCTGTGTTGTTAGTTGTTTCCTCTCTTTCTTTCCCCCCCCCCCCGCCCAAAGTATTTTTTGTCTGGTTTTGTTCTAAATGTGTCCAGCAATGGGGCTTCCACCACTTCCCCACAGAGATGTTTCTAAAGGCCAATATTGCTATCCTCAATTTTCCTGCTATTCTATCTTGACTTGCTTTAATTTCTTCCTCTTACTCCCAATTACAAATCTTTACCTTCCCACCATTTGGAATCTTCCCCTCTCTTAAGGGTGTTTACGGTGTCAATATTTTCTTCAGTTGGTCAATTTAGTGTATTATGTGGTGTTGAAAATTCCATTTTAATAAGATCTATTGGATCAATTTTATAAACTCAATATATATTGAAAACAAATTGGGGCAGTGGGATTATTTTTTCCTTCGATGCAACCCTTGTCTCCATAAGCACTTTCCTTGCTCTGGCTGAGGTATAAAATGAGGATTTTTCATTTACAGTCCCAAAGGAAAAGTTGTTAGTGAATACTGATCATTCGTCTTTAGTCTAAATTAATTAAATGACACAGAATCTATTGTATGAAATAAATAGGGATCATTTTACATGGTATACTGTATACAGTGATTATAATGTGTGATCTTTCAAGAGGAATATTGGGAAAACAATGTACTTTGCACCTGCTGGAACATGCAAAACATTCGTATGCACTGTAATATATCTCCTTGTTAGCAATAATGCAATGTAAAGAGTAGTGACTTAATAACAAACATGACAGATGTATAATTTCAAGTAATGTAAAACACTATAGGCACACAATGCATTTGATTCATACTTCATCCAAAACATGTGTAAATCGTCAGCATTCCTAAGCTCTGTGAACAGCAAACAAAAGCTGTATGGATGCCAAAGAAAACATGTATGAATTATCACACTAACGTAATTCTTCTAATGTGTTCAATCTGCACTAAATTAAATATACCATCAGCTCTCCAAATGATATGCATATGCCAAGTTACATCAGTTTCCTAAGACTTTCCTGCTTGCTTGCAAACCTTAACGTTTCTAATAAACATCCTTTGAATACCTCAAAGAAACTGGTCATAGATCCATCGAGCATTCCTAGGAACAGCTCTAGCGTTCTGAGAACTGCACAGAGTTTGTAGCAACGTATAATGAGCTTCAGAACTTGGGAGAAGAGAATCCTGATGGCTGCTTTTTATGCTTTGTGCATTGAGGACCCAATCCTGTAAGGTGGTGGGCACCTTCAATTCACGTATCAATCAGTGGGAGTTGGAGAGTGCTCAGCAAGCTTTGAGATTTGCTATTGAGTGCTATGTAACTTTTGGAGAGAACACTTCTGATTTAATTCTCTGGGCTGTCATCATAAAACTGAGATGTCTGTCTATGAAAAGATTTTTCAGTGGCAACAGCATGAGTATGATATGTATGTATTCTACATCCCTATGGAGATGGCACGTTTGTTCTGTATGACTAGCTTATTGTAAGTTAAATAACTTCTACTTATGAATCTGAATAGTTCCCTCTAATGGGCAAGAACTCTACAGAAGTCTCATACTCCTATGGGGGGGGGTGTAATATAAACATTTATGGGATTTATTTTGTGATTGGTGGAGTAGACAGTCCTCCTTGATAACATTATTTAGTGTTTGATATCAAATCAGAGCAAAGAAGCAGTTTTCACAACTAAAATTTGTGTTCTGAGTTATCTTTTTATCTAATACGCGGGACACAGTCTGCAGAATATTAATGTCCATGTTAAAAAGAAGAGTCATCTTTAGGGTGTTTTCCATTCAGAATGAAGAATATGGCTTTGGGATTGGACAAATACAAGAGAGTGTCCTGATGGTAATGGAGCAAAGAACAGTCTTTTTTGTATGCTTTCAGGGAGGCTAGTTTAAGGGCCCTTCTTCTGAATGGAATAAAACACTCCTAAATCTGGAGAACTTTGTAGCTATTCAGTTGCAAACTTTCCTTGGTAGATGAGACCATCATGAGAAGTTTCAATCAAGCTTGTACCGTTGATAGGATAGAACTGATGTCTTCTGACACGTTATTTATAACTGGTGTTTTGGGGAGTGTGCAATGCTGCTGTTGCTAAATATTTGTGGAGCTTTTGATGTGTAATGTGTGACGCTCTTCTTTGAATATGCAGAAGAGTTGGTGGTTTTATGTGGGAGCTGCTGAAGAATTTTAGACTCACTCATTTTTTAAATATTTAGTCCCTGCTACTCTGTGTAACTTCGGATGTGCTGTGGTAATCCTCAAAGTTTTCCTCTTAGTTTGTGTACAGTCCTTTGGGCAAATTTAATACATGTATTAAGTTTTTGATAATATCTGGATTTTAGATCTTTGTCCAGAGTGCCAGATGAGGAAATCTCAGTTTACTGTTAACTACTTTAAGATACTAGGATTTGTCATAGTGAGTCAGATCTGTGGCCCCTTTAATCTAGTATCCTGTTTCCAACAGTTGCCAGTACCAGCTGCTTCAGAGGAAGAAACGAGCTGTAGCTCACGAAAGCTTATGCTCTAATAAATTTGTTAGTCTCTAAGGTGCCACAAGTACTCCTTTTTCTTTTTGCAAGTAGGTAGTTTACTGGGTAAACTGCCTCCAAGGAAAGAGAGAGTGGTTCATCCCCAGAAGCTTGAGGGTTTCTATCTCTTTCAAGGCTTTTGTTTGTCAATATTTTTATTGTATTTCTAGACACTCTCTTTTTATCCATAGCAATATCTTATCATTTTTGGAATCTGGTTAAACTCTTGGCCTCAGTGCTAGCCTATGGAATTCTTTGCTACAAGATAACTATATATTGTATGAAAAAATACTTCTTTTAATCCTAATTACTTGTTTTAATGATGATGGAGCCCAGATTATCTGTACTTAGTCGGATACGATATGGTTATGAGCTGTTGTCTTTTATTGAAGTTCAATTCCTCTTACCATTAATACTGTTTAATATTAATATTGCAGTAGTGCCCCAAGGCCCCATGTGAATCGCAAAATTTCCATTGACTTCAATGGGAGCAGGAGTAGGCCATATGGCTTAGGTCTTTTATTATCCATTTCTGGAGAAGTTTACCCAGTGATGCTTTTCAGTGCTGAAGACCAAGGTATAAAGTAAACTTATCCATGTGACTGTCCCAGATGGCTTTAGACGCAGTCCCCTTTTAGAAGTCCTTTTAGGAAAATATTGTTTTCCCATGATGTGGGTGGTGTTTTGGCTCACAGGATCACAGATTTAGGATACAATTTCTTCATATAATTGACAAAAGCATAAAGTATCTGAAGTCAGCCTTTCATCATTCATGTCCACATATATTCTATATTTCTTTGAGTTCTGTCAATCTGTCTACTACCTAGCCATCTGCTCCACCTATTTGTAATTGGTGGGATGTAACAAGACACCTATGGTATTCTGCTTGAGAGTAATATTACAGTAGCTGTCATATTAAACTATCTCTGGTAATATGACCATATAGCTACCATTAGCTACACTTTTGAGCTAGTGTTAAGTGTCTTACTATTGGAGGGGAGGTCTCTCTCTCTCTCTCTCTTTTTTAAAAAAAAAAAAAAACACCTTGATCATTCATCTGGATCTACTAGTATGGACCTTTGCACTCCAATAGAATCCATTTGGGACTCAGGGCCCAGTTTAACTAGTTCCACGGAAGAACTGGTGGGGCCATAATTATTTTTTCTAAAAAGAAATCTCTTCCCAGAAAGTATGCCAAATTTCTAAGGGAAGTCCTGCCACAAACTGACTGGATCTCAGTCCTTCCCCTTTGCATCTCTTTTGTTGGAGTGGAATGAGGCTAAAGAGCAAAAAAATATATACATTTATTTTTGATTATGTATGTTCAAATGTATTTGAGTTCTTGGGTTATTTTTGTTTTAAGTGCATTTCTTTTGGAGACTTCAAGAGTTGTCTTATGGAAGCTGTTATTTAAAGTTGCACACTATTTGCGTTATTTAAAGAACATTAATATCAGAAATATTTTTGCACTTGCAAACCTTAATAAACTTGAGATTATCCTGATCCATCCCAGCTCTTTGCCTTTGCCCTGAAGGCAGAAAGATGGAAAAAGGAAACCCAAAGAGTACAAAGAGATGTAGAGTCATATTTGAGGGGAGACCAGTTTTTGCATGCAAAACTCATAGTACTGTATTCTCTATTTTTGTGTTCTTATATTTGGCTCATCATATAATTCTAGCGGTAGCAGAAGATTTTTAGGAAAGCAGTTTAGATACAGACTATCTTTAAAGTAGAAGAATCAACAGAATTATTCAGCCAGAATAGAAGCAGCCTTAATGAAACAACTCTGTGCAGTCTGTATTTTATATGTTGTACCAATCTATCAGCATTTTTAATGCTTTTAAATATAATGGCGTATGTGGAAAGCTGCACTATAGGTAAGTAATATAAAACATGTAATATATTTTTCCAGATAGAATTTTTCTATTTGTCAGTGCAATAATATTTGTTGCAATGTTCGTAAACATTTGGAAAGAAATGTTTAGGAGATGTATTTGCATGTTACGCTGACACAATATACTTCCTCTCATTGTAGATCTTGGTATAGGATTTCCTTCAAGTTCTAGGAGCCAGGCCTCCTAGTCCTTGGATGCTGTTTTCACCTCTGACTCTATATGTGGAAAGAGTGTTTGGTACATTGCCATCTTATGACCTTTTATTATGTAGTAATTTAATGCCACAAAGCACTGTACCGCTTATGCACGGCATTTCTGAGTGGCCTCTAAGCTGAACAATTGCTTCAGCAATGGCAAAGTGAAACCATGATCAAAAGATCTAAATGCATGTGGGGTAGGGGGGAGGGGCAGAGGGTATCAACATTTCAAATACATGTGTAAGCACTATCTATTTACCACAATACATTGGAAAGTCATCTTTTGCATGCACTAAAACGTGGATTTTCTGCTTTCAGTTAATAGTAGTAAATTTTAAAATTAATTCTTATAACTAATGCCCTGAACTGCACTCATTGAAATAATGGAAACATTCCCACTGGAGTGGGATCTGGCCCTAAATTATCATACAATACTATATTCATGCCTAGTGTTTAGCTGGATTACATGTGTTAATTAAAACATAACGTGAGAGAACATGTGAGAATATTCCTGCTTTACATTAAAATAACAGCCTGCTGAGTTCAGAAGAAGCAGTGATTTCCAGCAGGCAGCACCTGTTGTGAGTTAGCATGTAAACATGCCATCTAGGAAAACCACTCTGGTCCCCCATGTTAGCAAAATATATATTTATAGATGCTAGATCCATACCTGCCATTTTTGCTTCCCTCCCCCCCCCCCCCCCCCCGACTCCAGTATTTTGTGTACTACAGGTCTTGTTTTCATTAGTTCACACAGCAGTCTGAGTGGGTGTGGTGGGGTAAATAAAATTGGGCCAGATTTTGTCCCTGGGCGGGGATCCTCCTCATTCAGCTCTCTTTCGTCTTGCATGAAAGGTGAGTCAGCTCCATTTATAGCATCTTCCTTTCTACCCTCTTCTTCCTAGAATCTGCAGGGGGGAAATGGGCAGCCCCAGGATGGGGAAGGATAGGTTCAGAGGGAAGCACGCTATCCCCCAACTGGCCCTGCAGAGAGTATTTGTATTTCCTTTCCCTTAGAGACATGGTGGTGGTCAACTTTTATAGTGAGTCTCAGGGCAGTAAGGACTAGGGATCATCCCTGGCAATGTGACCCCATTGAGGGACACTGGGCACAGGGTATGGATAGTCTGGTATTCCGTGGATCACCCAGCATCCACAGGCTGTTGGGGAATCTCCAGGTTTGTAGATGGTCATCACAGCTCATTCCACCAGGAGGAGGCAGCAAACTCCACCCTACAACAATATCAGGATAAACTCCATTTAGGATTAGATTCATACAGACCACTGTAGTGGCACAGGAGCTAGCAAACAGAGCTGCAAACGGGAGCTTCAGGGGGAGTTTGTATTGTGGTGCTTGTTTGGGGTTTGTTTTTGCTATGGGTGGTGGTGTTTTGGTGAGGTTTGTGTTTCTCAGATTAACAGGATTTAGGTGGGAAGGCTATGACAGATGCGGAGGCAGCAGTGGGAGAGACCTATGTAGTGGAAGACGCAATGAGGATGACTGGATGTGGAAGCTGTGGTATGTACATGATCATGGAGGGGGTACTTGGAAAGAGTTTCGTCTGCATGAAATGCTGTCTCATAGAGCTGATGGAGGAAAAGATCCGAGGATTGGAGATGCAGGTGGAAAGTCTGGTTGAGTTTAGAAGGGGGTTCGAGCAGATTATGGAGCAAAGACCTGAGGTAGCTGAAGGGAAAAGCTCAGACTTGCAGATGGGAGCAGGACTGAGGAATTTTGAGGGGAGACAGCTGGGTGAGGAAAGTGGACAGTGGAAGCACGTGACTAAAAAAACCAGGCAGAGGAAAAGATGGGCTAGTGAAGGAGAAATAGAGCTCAAGAATAGGTTTGCAAAGTTGGAAAATGAAGAAGGGGCTCAGCAGGTGGTCACTGAAGGTGGAAGGGCAAGGAAGAAGAGAAGAGCGGCTAGTCCTATAGGAAAAGGAGAGGAGTCAATGGAAACTACACCAAATATGAGTCCCAGGAAGATGGAGGATGGGTTGAAGAGGATTACAAGGGAGAATAGGAGTAGAAAGAACTTGCACCCAGAGGGAACAGGGGATAGACTGGAGAATATCAGTCACTAGGAAAAGGCAGGTCTATATAATCGGGGACTCTTTACTGAGAAGACTAGATAGGCCTGTAACCAGAGCTGATCCAGAGAATAGAAGGGTGTGCTGTCTTCCAGGTGCTAAGATACAGGATGTAGACCTGAGGTTGAAAAGGATCCTAAAGGAAGCAGGAAAGAATCCCTTAATTATCCTTCATGTGGGAACAAATGATACCAGTAGATTCTCGCTGGAATATATCAAGGGAGACTATGCTAGGCTGGGGAAGACGCTTAAGGAAATCGAGGCTCAGGTGATCTTTAGTGGGATTCTGCCTATTCCTAGAGAAGGGCAACAAAGGTGTGACAAGATTATGACCAACAGATGCCTCAGGCAGTGGTGCTATAAGGAGGGCTTTGGGATGTATGGCCACTGGGAGGCATTCATGGACAGAGGACAGATCTCTCGGGATGGACTTCATCTGAATAGGGAAGGAAATAAACTTCTAGGATGGAGGCTGGCACAATTGATTAAGAGCTTTAAACTAGGAATGTGGGGGAGATGGATGGGAGATGTCCAGGTAATCTCCACGCCGGATTTTAGCACTGAGAGGGAAGAAAACAAAGTAAGAAAGGATACAGCCGTGGGTAGGAGAATGGACATAAGGAGGAAGGGCAGTGTGGATACCAGTCTAATAGGTCATACTGGCTATAGAATGACCATGCCTAACTGGGTACAGAATGTCAGCAAGGCCAAACATCAAAAATTAAGATGTTTATACACCAATGCGAGGAGTCTAGGTAACAAAATGGAGAAACTAGAGCTACTGGTGCAGGAAGTGAAACCAGATATTATAGGGATAACAGAAACATATTGGAACAGTAGTCATGACTACAGGTATTGAAGGATATGTGCTGTTTAGGAACAACAGAAATAAAGGTAAAGGTGGTGGAGTAGAATTGTATATCAATGATGAGGTAGAATGTAAAAAAATAAGAAGCGATGGAATGGATAAGAGTCTGTCTGGGCAAAAATCACATTGGGAAAGAAAACTACTAGAGCCTTCCCTGTGATAGTGCTTGGGGTGTGCTATCGACCGCCGGGATCTAATTTGGATATAGATAGAGCCCTCTTTAATGTTTTTAATAAAGTAAATACTAATAGAAACTGCATGATCATTGGAGACTTTAACTTCCCAGATACAGACTGGAGGATGAGTGCTAGTAATAATAACAGGGCTCAGATTTTCCTAGATGCGATAGCTCATGGATTTCTTCATCAAGTAGTTGCTGAACCGACTAGAGGGGATGCCATTTTAGATTTGGTTTTGGGGAGTAGTGAGGACCTCATAGAAGAAATGGTGGTAGGGGACAATCTTGGTTCAAGTGATCATGAGCTAATTCAATTCAAACTGAACCGAAGAATAAACAATAAATCTGACTAGGCCTTTTTATTTCAAAAAGGCTGACTTTCAAAAATTAAGGAAATTCATTAGGGAAGTGGATTGGACTGAAGAACTTATGGATTTAAAGACAGAGGTGGCCTGGGATTACTTCAAGTCAAAGCTGCAGAAGCTATTGGAAGCCTGCATCCCAAGAAAGGGGAAAAACTTCATAGGCATGAGTTGTAGACCAAGTTGGATGAGCAAGCATCTCAGAGAGGTGATTAAGAAAAAAGCAGAAAGCATACAGGGAGTGGAGGATGGGAGGGATCAGCAAGGAAAGCTACCTTATTGAGGTCAGAACATGTAGGGATCAAGTGAGACAGGCTAAAAGTCAAGTAGAGTTGCACCTTGCAAAGGGAATTAAAACCAATAGTAAAAGGTTATATAGCCTTCTAAAGAAGAAGTGGGACCACTAAACACTGAGGATGGAGTGGAGGTTCAGGATAATCTAGGCATGGCCCAATATCTAAACAAATACTTTGCCTCCGTCTTCAATAAAGCTAAAGAGGATCTTGGGGATAATGGTAGCATGACAAATGGGAATGAGGACATGGAGGCAGATATTACCATATCTGAGGTAGAAGCAACACTCAAACAGCTTAATGGGACCAAATCGGGGGGCCCAGATAATCTTTATCCAAGAATATTAAAGACATTGGCACATGAAATTGCAAGCCCATTAGCAAGAATTTGTAATGAATCTGTAAACTCAGGGGTTGTACCGTACGATTGGAGAATTGCTAACACAGTCCCTATTTTTTAAAAAAGGAAAAAAAGTGATCCGGGTAATTACAGGCCCGTTAGTTTGACATCTGTAGTATGCAAGGTCTTGGAAAAAATTTTGAAGGAGAAAGTCGTTAAGGACATTGAGGTCAATGGTAAATGGGACAAAAAACAACATGGTTTTACAAAAGGTAGATCGTGCCAAACCAACCTGATCTCCTTCTTTAAGAAAGTAACAGATTTTTTAGGCAAAGGAAATGCAGTGGCTCTAATTTACCTAGATTTCAGTAAGGCGTTTGATACGGTGCCACATGGGGAATTATTAGTTAAATTGGAAAAGATGGGGATCAATATGAAAATTCAAAGGTGGATAAGGAATTGATTAAAGTGGAGACTACAGTGGGTCATACTGAAAGGTCAACTGTCGGGCTGGAGTGAGGTTACCAGTGGAGTTCCTCAAGGATCAGTTTTGGAACCAATCTTATTTAATCTTTTTATTACTGACTTCGGCACAAAAAGTGGGAGTGTGCTAATAAAGTTAGCAGATGATACAAAGCTGGGAGATATTGCCAATTTAGAGAGAGAGAGAGAGAGAGAGAGACCAGGATATCATACAGGAAGATCTGGATGACTTTGTAAATTGGAGTAATAGTAATAGGATGAAATTTAATAGTGAGAAGTGTAAGGTCATGCATTTAGGGATTAATAACAAGAATTTTAGTTGTAAAATGGGGACGCATCAATTAGAAGTAATGGAGGAGGAGAAGGACCTTGGAGTATTGGTTGACCACAGGATGACTATGACCCGCCAATGTGATATGGCCGTAAAAAAAGCTAATGCGGTCTAGGGATGCATCAGGCGAGGTATTTCCAGTAGAGATAAGGAGGTTTTAGTACAGTTATACAAGGCACTGGTGAGACTTCATCTGGAATACTGTGTGCAGTTCTGGTCTCCCATGTTTAAGAAGGATGAAAAACAGGTACAGAGAAGGGCTACTAGGATGATCCGAGGAATGGAAAACCTGTCTTATGAAAGGAAACTCAAGGAGTTTGGCTTGTTTAGCCTAACCAAAAGAAGATTGAGGGGAGATATGATTGCTCTCTATAAATATATCAGAGGGATAAATACTGGAGAGGGAGAGGAATTATTTAAGCTCAGTACCAATGTGAACACAAGAACAAATGGATATAAACTGGTCATCAGGAAATTTAGATTTGAAATTAGACTAAGGTTTCTAACTATCAGAGGAGTGAAGTTTTGGAATAGCCTTCCAAAGGAAGCAGTGGGGGCAAAAGACTTATTTGGCTTCAAGATTAAACTTGATAAATTTGTGGAGGAGATGGTATGATGGGATAACATGATCTTTAACTATTTATGGTAAATAGGCCCAATGACCTGTGATGGGATGTTAGATGGGGTGGGATCTGAGTTACCCAGGAAAGAATTTTCTGTAGCATCTGGCTGGTGAATCTTGCCCATGTGCTCAGGGTTCAGCTGATCGCCATATTTGGGGTCGGGAAGGAATTTTCCTCCGGGGCAGATTGGAAGAGGCCATGGAGGTTTTTCGCCTTCCTCTGTAGCATGGAGCATGGGTCACTTGCTGGAGGATTCTCTGCTCCTTGAAGTCTTTAAACCATGGTTTTGAGGACTTCAATAGCTCAGACATAGGTGAGAGGTTTATCGCAGGAGTCGGTGGGTGAGATTCTGTGGCCAGGAGGTCAGACGAGATGATCATAATGGTCCCTTCTGACCTTAACATCTGTGGGGGGGGGAAATGTAGGACAGGAAGAGACCTTGAGAAGTCCAGTCCAGTCCAGTCCCATGCACCGAGGCAGGACTAAATAAACCTAGACCATCCCTGATAGGTGTTTGTCCAACCTATTCTTAAAAACCTCCAATGATGGGGATTCTACAACCTCCCTTGGAAACTACCCTAATAGTTTAAAAAAAATCCTAATATCTAACCTAAATCTCCCTTGCTGCAAATTAAGCCTATTACTACTTGTCCTACCTTTAGTGGGCAAGAAGAAAAATTGATTACTGTCCTCTTTATAACAGTTCTTAACATATTTGAAGACTGCAATCAGATTCCCTCTGTCGTCTTTTTTCTCAAGACTAAACATGCCCAGGTTTTTTTTTTTTTTTTGAACCTGTCTTCATAGGCCAGGTTTTCTAAACCTTTTTATTATTATTGTCCCTCTCTCTGGACTCGCTCCAATTTGTCCAAATCTTTCCTAATATGGTGCCCAGAATCAAACATTACACCAGCTGAGGCCTCATCAATGCTATGTAGAGTGGACAATTACCTCCTGCATATTACATACTTACATTCCTGTTAATACACCCCAGAATTATATTCACCTTTCTCAAACTGCATCACATCGACTCGTATTCAATTTGTGATACACTATTACCCCCAAATTCTTTTTACCACCTAGCCAGTTATTGCCCCTGTTTGTACTGGTGCATTTGATTTTTTTTCTTCCTAAGTGTAGTACTTTGCACTCCTCCTCTTTATTTCATCTTGTTGATTTCAGACCAGTTTTCCAGGTTATCAAGGTCCTGTTCTCCAAAGTGCTTGTAAACCCCCCAACTTGGTGTTAACTGCATATTTTATACATACTCTCCAATTCATAATGAAAATATTAAATAGTACTGGAACAAAGATTGACCTCTGCTGCACCCCACTAGATACACCTTCACTGTTTGACAGTGAATTTGTCTTGTCTTCCAACCAGTTGTGCCCCCACCTTGGAGTAACTTCATCTAGACCACGTTTTCCTGACTGGCTTATGTGAATGTCATGTGGAGCTGTATCAAAAAGCTTACTAAAATCCGGATACATCATATCTACCTCAGCACCTCACTACAAAAGTTGTCCCATTGTCTTCAGTTGAATTATTTGTGAAGTGAGGTACAATTCAGCAGGAGTAAGGGGATCAGAATCTGATCCTTACCCATCTGAACTAATAAGAGTCCTATCCTGAGTAAATTAATGCAGTAACTAAACTGTTGTCCTATTAACAAATCCATTTGCATCTGGGAAAACTGGTTATAGTTTTAGATCCCATTTCCAGCACAATCCCTTTCCAAATAACCAACCACAAATAATCAGTCATTCCATAATCAATGACAAGAAGGCTTATGGTATCAAAATTAAGTTCCTTCAACAACCTGCAAATTGACAACTTATTAATGCATAGCCAGAGAAGATCAAACGTTTCATTTATTTTTATTTCAAACAATACTAACTTTTGTATCCTGTCAGCTACAATCTCAAGCATGACCCAAGTATGTTTGTACATAGAATCCAATCGAAATAAACAGCAAAATGCAGATGTCATTCCAGTAACAACAACAGTATCCTGATTTGCGCTGTAGGAAGAATAGTTGGCTAAATATATATAACATCACTTATGGCCTTCAGCATTTATCTACTCAGAAATATCCCCTTAGAAAGTTTATTGTACATGGTCTGCAAGTTAAATGAATTTTCAAAAGGTATGTTGAAAAAAGCATAAGACTAAAACACTTTTTTTATTTTTTTTAAGCTTGCATTAACAATGAGCAGTAAACCTAGCAACAGCTAGATATTGACCATAGTAAGCAAAGCAGTGGATTCAGTCAATGTAAACGGGCCATGTGACATGTTTCAAATGAGTATCAGTTGATGAATTCTTTGCTGCTGACCTGTTATAAGGAGCACCAATCACAAATGAATGGACTGTTTCTCCTGGAGAGGTAGACACTAGTTGCAGCCTGGGGAAAGAGGAAAAACATAAAAGCAAATCTAGATTTGCCTTGCAATGACAGCCGCATATTAATCTAAAGAATTTCTGAAAAATCAAAAAGACACTTTTCAGCAAAATACACCCCTAGAGCCTCAATCATAAAGCAGGGGAATAAACTTGAAACAGGATTGATTTCATCTTAAAGGGAGTATTTCTTTGAAATGCTACCAACTGCAGTTGTCTTATTTGGTTTTCAATACTATAACAAAATTGTGCCATATTGTGTCAAATAAGGAGATAATATAACAGCTTTAAACAAATTTTGTAATTATGGGATCAATTAAAAATGAATTAAATTTGTGTGCACAAGGTAAGTCATGTCATTGAATACTGAGTAGTTCCAAATACCAATCTTCATTTTGCCTTCTGCTCTGAAGACCTGCAACCCTTTTTTCTTTTTTGGTATGATGCCAACTGCAAAATTATATATATAATATATATAGTGTGTGTGTGTGTGTGTGTGTGTGTGTGTGTGTGTGTGTGTGAATTTGAATAAATCCATATACTGGTATACAAAATTCTCCACCAAAAATATTACAATGGTTCCCTTTTTGTAATGAGATGAAAGGGAATTAACAAGTATGATTTGTGCAGAACATCAGAACAGCTCTAACATTTGTAAATCATTTAGCCCTGAATTTACAGTAGATAAAATCTTGATCAAACTCCATCACTTAATCCTAAAATGAAAGGAAGAAATGCACATCCAGTTTCTTATGAAATTTGTGGCCACATTTGTCGTCATCCTAAACCTCTTTCTTCCCCCCCCCCCCCCCCACAGAAGACATATCCGGGATCTTCCAAAGTGCACCAGACAAGAGCACCCAAGTATTCATCTGACCCAACTGCCTATGCATACTGACATGTACCTGGCTCAGCTCTCATGCTGAGAGTTTGGACCCTCCCAGTTGATTTATCCATAAAGCTCCATAACAGCTGGCATTTTGGAATTCCTAAGAGGAGTGATGCTCTCTGAGACTATGAATCCTACAAGCCTAAAAGTTGTACTCTGATTCTGCCATGACCAGCACAGAAATGCCAAGTATGTATAACATTGCCTAGCTGGTCATACGTCAATCAAAAAAGACCTCTGGTTGTCACAGGACAGCTGTCTCTTGGAGCACTTCAGCAGAGCAGAGATGTTTGCAGCCGTTCAGAATAGGAGTTGTATGCGTGCCTGACCTACTTGTTCATTCTCACTGATGGCCACATATGCGCTTTATTCATTTGGGGGCTGAGCCTTTCCCTGTGTGGATAGACATGCACTAGCTCTGCTAGTTTTATTTTGCCAGCTTGAGCAGAGTTACTATGGCAGCTCAGGAGGCAGCTTGGACTAGCCACTCAAGTACAAACCTGCCAGATCCCTTGGGTACAGATTCAGGTGGCTTGCCCAATCCACTACCCATGTTACCACCTCCACACTGCTATTTTTAGCATGTTAGCTCAAGCAAAGTTAGGAAGTGTCTAACTTGCACTGCAAAGTGCCCTCCTAGCCACTCAACAGATATCCTATGCCTACACTACCACGGTAAGTCAATCTAACTACGCAACTCGTAGCTTAGGTTGACTTACCGTGGGATCCACACTATGCTGGGTCGACAGGAGACACTCTTCCATCAACTTACCTTCTTCTCATTCGGGGTAAAGTACCAGGATCGAGTGGAGAGTGATCTGCAGTCAATTTGGTGGGTTTTCACTAGTTCCCCTAAATCAACCCCTGTGCATTGATCCCCAGAGCGTCAATGCAGGAGGTAGTGTATACATAGCCATGGTTACAATGAACCATACCCCAGTGGGATATAGTGTATTCCCTGGCTTGTTCCATTGGTGTAGCTGCCAGCACACTTGTACCATAGCAGGATTCTATCTGCCCCATGGCATCCACTGTGATACCTACATGCACCCTCTTACACTCCTGTTTGCAGACACAGCAAAGGGCAGAGGTTCACCATGAATGTCTTTCAAATTTGGATAGTGGAAAGTCTTTGACTTCATAACTTAAAAGCTCTGAATTGCATTTATTTCACTGTAATACCTTAGCTGTGTCCCCTGTGGGTACAGGGACTGAATAGGCCCACTGCTCCTCCTGCATGTCATAGGAGACAACTAAAAGGGGGCTGCCTGGAGCGGGATGGGCTCCACCAGGTTAGAAATTTTCCCAAGACACACCATATGATGAGCAAGTAAACTATGTCCATACCAGATTGATTGATTGTAGCCCAGGTTAATAATGACTGTACCATCCATTTCCCACCAGGGCACACATGACAAATGTATCTAAATATATAATATAAATATACACATTGGGAGTACATAAAGCATCCAGATGATCAACATGGCAAGCATCTAATGGTCTACATCATGGTGCAAAACCGATTTTGTTCTGGGAGCTAAAACAAGGAGCTTCCCTGGTGCTGATATTGGAAGTGATCACAACCTTGTAATGCTAAATTTTTTGGCTGCAGCTAAGGAAAATCATCGGGCAAAAGTTCACCAGAACCAAGTTTGATTTAGACTCAGACTGAAACATTGCAGAGTCATTCCAAGCAATGGTCGGTGGAAAATTTGCTCCGCTGCTTGCTCTAGAGGAAGACTTAGACACAATGATCAACAATTTCAATGCTGTAATGAATGAGGTAGCAATGGACATCCTTGGGAAACCTCATAAGAAGTCAAAACCATAAGTCACAAATGGAATACTACATATGTGTGACAGAAAAGAACAGCACCGAGGGAGCTGATAAATAGAGCAATTGGCAGAAAGGAATGAAGGTGGCCAAGGAGATATGGACTGAAAAACAATGCTCTAAAATTGATGCGTGTATCGATAATAGAAATAGCAAGTGAGACTTCCATGTTGTAAAAGATCTGACGAAGAAAAGATGGACCAAAGCTAACACAATTCAAGACAAAGAAGGGAACTGTCTTACTGAAGAAAAGGACATCCTCAATAGGTGGACAAATTACTGCTCTGATCTATACAGCCACCAGACAAATGCAGATCCTAGTGTCTTAGTCAGCCTAGATTCAACAAAGGAGGATGAATTTCCAGTACTACGTGAAGTGGAGACAGCTGTGAAATCACTCAAGAACAGAGAGGCTACAGGTATTGACATCACAGCCAAACTGACAAAATTCAGAGGAGAAATAAGTTTCAGAGTAGCAGCTGTGTTAGTCTGTATCCGCAAAAAGAAAAGTAGTACTTGTGGCACCTTAAAGACAAACAAAATTATTTGAGCATAAGCTTTTGTGAGCTACAGCTCACTTCATCAGATGCATGCAGTAGAAAATACAGTGGGGAGATTTTATATACACAGAACACGAAACAATGGGTGTTACCATACACACTGTAATGAGAGTGATCAGGAAAGGTGGAGGAGAAATAGTTGCAGATCCTGGTGAGTACATCTATTACAAGATCTGGCAGACCAATGAGTGGCCCTCCATGTGGACACAGTCACTAATCATCACTCTGCCAAAATAAGGCAACCTGCAATTGTCAGTTACTGGACCATATGCTTAATTAACCATCCCAGCAAAGTGATGTTGAAAGTCGCATTGAACAGATTGAAGCCACAAGCAGAGAATATCATTGGTGAACAAGCTGGCTTTCATGTTGGAAGAAGTACCACAGAACAGATTTTCAACCTTCATGTTCTATGTGAGAAGTACTTACAACACCAGCAGGACGTCTACCATGTCTTTAACTTCAAGAAGGCGTTTGATATAGTATGGCAAGAAGCTCTCTGGGCAACCATGAAGAAGTACAATGTTTGGACATAAGTTTTATTCTTATCATTAAACAACTGGTATGCCAAGGCCAGCAGTGCATTTCTCGTCAATGGCATAATAGAGCGGTTTTGCACCATTATTGGAGTCTGGCAAGGCTACTGTCTTTCACCCACACTGTTCAACATCTACTTGGAGCACATAATGACTGATGCCCTAGAAGATCACATATGCACAGTCAGCAGTAGGGGCAGAGAGGGAACAAATCTCAAATTTTCGGTTCGCTGATGACATTGGTAGCCTGGCAGGCAGCGAAGATGAACTTGCCAACCTTGTGAAATGATTAGGTGAAACCTCTGCAAAATATGGCATGGAAATCAGTGCAGAGAAAACCAAGCTGACAGACAAACGTGATGGGATCAGCTCTCATATCACTGTCAGTGGACAAGAGCTGGAGACAATGAAACAGCTCAAGTGTTTGGGGGCAATCATCACTGATTAAGGATCCAAGGCAGAAATCTGGGCAAGAATTGTGGAAGCAGCAGCAGCAGTGGCACAGCTAAAGCCAATTTGGAGGAATAAGAACATTTCCCTGGCATCCAAACTGAAACTGCTGCATGCATTTCTGTAAGTGAGAGAGACATGGACCCTTATGGCAGAACTTGAATGGAAAATATAGGCATCTCCTACTTCGACCACATCACTAATGAAGAGTTCTGCAACATCATCACCCAATGTGCTGGGTCATATGAAGACCTCCTGACAACCATGAAGAAGCACAAGCTGAAGTGGTACAGCCATGTAACAAGATCATCAGGCCTATCCAAGATCATCCTCCAAGGGACGGACAGTACAGTGGAAGAGGAGGTAGACAAAAGAAGAGATGGATTGACAACATAAAAGAATGGACTTTGTGGAGACTCAAGCACTGACACACCATCATGAGGGATGGAGATAATTTGTTTGTTCATCAATAATGGTGCCCCAATGACCATGTGATGGTCATGGGAGTGATGATGATGATAACCTTAGCTGTGTTTTTTTCCACCGTTTGTTTAAGCACTGAGAGGTTTATCTCTGAAATCTTTGGATAAAAAGTGGGGTTTGATATTTTTTCTCATTAGCAGTTATTTATGCATACATACACATCAAGGGTGAGATTTTCAAACCTCTTAGCATTGTCTAACTCTTCTCCCACTGAAGTTAAAGGTGAAACTACGATTGATTTCAATGGCAGCAGAGTTAAGCCAATGATAAGTTCTATTAAAAATACCACCCTAAATCTTCTAGAGCACCTTTCAGGGCCTTCTATGGCTCCAAGGGGGATAAAGTCCTCCTTTTGCACAGTGTGGGGGACCGCTTTTTCCCTGAGATTTCTTTCAGTAATATTGTATGAAAGGCAATGGGTTTCTTTCTTTCAGCTCCCCACAGTCACCTGAACTCCATTGATTTCAGTGGACTTACACTGGCAAAAACTGAAGTAACAGTGGCTAATCAGGCCTGATACCCTCCTTGATCAGGTAGGACTGCATAGACAGCAAAGCACTAGTTGTCATAGTACCAAATCCTCTGGAAAATCTGATCAGGTTGATGTTTTGGGGGTTTTTTTCCCTGTCATCTCTGAACTTTTACCTCTGTTTTCCGGGTCATTGTAGTCCTACTTCCCCCACCCCTTTTGGGGCTGGGTTTTTCCTTTAAATGTGTTTTTGCTGTTTTTCTGCCCAAGTCTCTAGACTGTTACTGCTCTGCTGTATATTGTTGAGTTTATTTTCTTAACTTGAAAGAAAAAAATTTAAATATTAGAGGATAAGTGCCAATTTTCAGGAAAAGGTTGCACCCTTAGTACAAGATTGAACTAGTATCCTCTTCTCCTATAGTAATACCCAGCAGCTTCACAAACATTTGGCATAAAGCCAATCTCAATCTTCATTTGTCCATTTGAATTTCTCTTGTCAACTTTGTTTTTTTTTTTTTTTTTTTTTTTTTTTTTTTTCTCCCCAACCTTCTCTCTCACTCCCCTCCCTTGTGGAAAGTTTCATGAATCTACATAATTTGATTGATTAAAAATAGTGAAAATTTTCTAATCTTTTATCCCCAATTCCTAGTCTGTTTCCAAAATTACTTGTTTCTGCTGCATCTGTTCCTCATAACTTCAACAGCTGATGCGTCATTAACCCTGAATGCCCATTGATTTCTATAATGTGTTAAGTATATCACATATATTAATACTTGAAATTAGTGTCTTGTTTCTTGTAAATGAAACATTTTAATTTGGAATTTGTCTAAACTTGTTTTTCCCTCTGTCTCAGTCTCAGATGATGGGATGCTCTTCAATAGGAAAAAAATTCCCTTCTGCTTCATGGCAATCAGAGGTTAATTTAGGTGGTACTTCAATCAGCAAGGCTTGAATCGGGAGAGTCCCCCTCATTCCCTTACATTGTGTAGATGTGCCATATGCCATCATTACCTAGTCAATTGCTCATGTTCAGTAGCTGGCTCTATTTGCTAAATGAGCTGCTTCTGTGAGTACCTAAGGGATACTGGTGCATCTAAAGAGTTGGCCACGTAAAAGCATAGTTTTTGCTAGAATGTTGAAATCTTAAAAGGAAAATCTCATTTTTTTGCAATACAGTAGAATAATCTTAGGTAGCACTGATCAGATGGAAACAAATATGCCAATCTTGATTATTAGCAGCTTGTAGGGATACATCAAGCTGGTACATATTCACTTTCATTTCAGTGCTTTAAATTTCAGCATAAAATTAATTGCCTTAAATTTAAGCACAGTTCAAAGCATTAAAATTTATGAGACTGACTCGTTTAGCAGCCATAGGAAGCTGCATGTGACACGAAGAAACTGCCACACAGCAGGAAGCTTAGACTAACAGGAACCAATTCCTTTTTGAAATTGTGTATAAGCTGTTAGACCACACCATTTGTACCATTTAATGTGAGCGGGCCTGAGTTTTGCACTCAGATCCACGGCGTGACTCTCTCATTGACTTAGATGGGAGTTGTATTCGTAAATCTGACAATACCAAATGGACCTATCAGACATGCCATTTAACCTTTGTTTAGCCTAGTCCCTGGCAAGCCATGTACTGCCTCTTCCATGGAGATCATCTGAATCATACAGGCTTGGTGTTTCAAGGAGCAGGCTGGGTGGATTCTGCTCTTTTTTTAAAGTTGTCTGTCGGCAATAAC
Source organism: Dermochelys coriacea (assembly GCF_009764565.3). Classification (NCBI taxonomy): domain Eukaryota; kingdom Metazoa; phylum Chordata; order Testudines; family Dermochelyidae; genus Dermochelys; species Dermochelys coriacea. The sequence continues at coordinate 24,155,620 of NC_050076.1, read as the reverse complement.
AAAGTGAACAGATGGATATTGTCATCCCCTAAATATTGGGGTAGCTTTAATGACTACTGGTGACCTAGGGCAGAGTTTTTGTTTTTAAAAAAACCTACTTTGAAAAAACTTTTTTTGAGGATTTCTGGCTCACCCAAGAATCTCCACACAGTGTGACTCCATTAGAGCAGAAATACACCTGCATATTTTTCCCCCCTTTAAGAATACAAAAACAAACAATAGGGAGGTCTATACTTCAAAATATTACAGGTCCTAATGCCCATTAAGTGTTTTAAGGATTTCACTCTGCACCTGTCGATTAATTTCTCTGGAGGGAGTTTACCCATATGAGGCCAAATCTGAAATTCTAGTGCAGGCCCATCTCTATTCATCAGATATCCCTGTAACTTGGCTAGTGCCATCCCTGAATTCACCCCAAATTAATCAAATACTGCCAGAGGATAATCTGCTGATCTAGTCAAGGGCGGAATGCCTATGGTGTACCTGTGCTATGTCTATTTACTAACCAGCCACCAGACACTCTCCAGTATTTCAATATTTTTGTTGTTTTGTAGCCTGTGGTGCCACCCCTGAGTGCAGCAAATGATTGATTTAGCTGATGTCAGAAGAAACAACATATTGATAGAGAGTGGAAGAAAAGGGAACGTATAAAAGAAGACAGACTTGGTTTTGTTCTACCTGCATTCACCGCACACTAGCTATTCTACCAAAAGTCTCTAATCAGTCAATTTTACCCATTGACGCTGTATGAATTTTTCACTGTGATCCAGCTTCAGTCTAAAGTATCTGGTATCTTCCTATTGCTTCCTCACCTACTTCCAAAAAGTCAATAACTACCAGTGAGGTGAGATTAAAAATAATATACAAGCCAGGGCCTGGGCCATGGTTAAATCACAGACAGGACATCCTTGAAAGACCATGAACTTCAATAGATTTTCTCCAGATCCATGTCTATTTATTTCATGCTGTGTAATTTCTTATCTTCTCCAGCCTGTGTCTGGGATTTTAGATGGCTTTGTCCCAGATGCAGAAGCCATAAGTGTCTCTCTTATCATAGAACTGGCGTGACCTCAGCTATGAGGACAATGAGGATGTGAGCCTTCTCTCATTTTTTTTCTCATCATATTTAAGTAGAGTTAGCTGCTTACAGATTGTCTAATGAATTGTTTTTTTTCCTCGGTCCCCACATCTTTAGGGTTTGATCTGATGGGGAATTGGGGGGAAATGTAGGTTTCCTTGTTGAAATAAAATTACCGGTAATTAGTTTACACTATGCTATAACTCCATTTTTCTAAAGCATCTCTAGCATCCACAACCTTTGGCTAAAAGGGCACCGATGAGCATCTTTTGATCTAGTTTCTCAAGCCTGGAACACAGTGGAGGGAATGCCTGGCAGCTTTGCAAGCTTGACAGCGTTATCCCAGACAACAAGCCACAAGGGATGTGGTTTAATTAGGCTGCAACTTTATTAACTTAACTCACCTGGGACTTATCTGGCAATAATTCACACAGTGCCAGTCCCTATTCTTCCTTAATTGTTTCCACCTGGTGGAGGGCTGTCGTCAGCCCTCCACACCCAGTTCCTAGCCCATTACTGGGACCCCACAGTCCTTCCTTCATATGAGAGTTAAAGGGCTGGGAAAAGGGGGCTGTCTTGTTGTACTCGTCATTAGGAGACCCAGCCCCATTCCATGGCTTCTTTAAGGAATCCCTTCCCCAAAGTCCACTTCCAGTTCTGGTTCATCAGGGAACTGGATCTGCTATGGGATTAGTATCTGCACTAGATGCCTCCCACAAGGAGGTGCCAGCACCTAATTTGGCTGCCTCCCCCATTTGGTTCCCAAATTATTAAGAGTTTCCTTCTTGACATAGGCCAAAAATATATCTACTCCTCAGTCGGGGAAGTATACCCCATTGTCTCTGAATAGCTTAGGTACACCATACAGTATTTCCTGATGGGTAACTACCGAGCCTCACTGTTCCCAGTGATTCACACGTCTTCTGGTCTTGTCAGCCCATGGAGGCCTGACTTCTCACCATATCCTCTGCAGCAGCATTTCAGACCAGTTTACAAGTCCCCTCCGAGAGAAGGTTCTGCTTTCAATCTTTTAAAAAAATCAAATCCTTTTCACCCAGGCAGGACTGGCTCTAGGCAACAGCAAAGCAAGCACGTGCTTGGGCCGGCACAATCCTAGGGGCGGTATTCCGGCCACCCTTTTTTTGCTTAGGCAGTTGCGCTCTCGGAGCTTGGGGCGGCAAATTTTTTGCTTGGGGCAGCAAAAAACCTAGAGCCAGCCCTCCACCCAGGTGCACTATAATCATGTCAGGTGTCTGCTTCCTGGCCATCAAAGGGCATCTGCTGGTCCCAGACCAGGCCTCTCTTTCTGAGGCCCAGCTGTGAACTCCAGTGCGAAGGGGCTGAGGGTTTTCCTGAGCCCCACCAGCTTAGGTGGTGTCCTGGCCAACCCAGAAGAAAGGGGGGGACCCATAGAGAAACCACTGTCCCTTTCTCCTGACAGTACTCGCCCACCAAAACCACAGGGAACCAAGTCAAACTCAGTCAACCCAAGCAGGATTGTGCTTTGTGTAAGCAAAAGGACACTCAGTGTTTCTTAGCGGTTTGACTTTTAGCCCTATGCATGGATGATACAGCAGGATGCATTTGAGCTTTGCTAAGAGCAGGTTGAATTGATGCAGCAGCCTTTTATCCTAAAATGTGTGGGTGTTTTCTCCCCACCTTCCAAAAAACCCACCCCTTTTACATGCAATCTCTTCCTCCACCAATGAAATTCCACTTTCTATTGGCTTGGGTCTGCAGTACACGCTCAACTCTCAGATCAGGCTCTAACAGTACACAACTCTAGCCTAGGAGAGCAAATGAATATTTCATTTAATTGAATATAGTTTGCCTATCTAAATTGCCCTGTATAATTACAGAATGATGACACTAGCATGAACATTCTTGTTCTTCTGAATAGTGCTATGCTGCTCTTGAGTACTGCTAATAAACACTCTTTAACATAGTACGTGATCTTTAATGATTGCAAAGATCCCAGTGAAGAGTTTTATCTTAAAGAAACTTCAGCATGAAAGCTTTCATGGCTGACATACAGTTCTTAGGATAAATTACTGAACTCCAATAAACTAACATGAGATTGTCATGTAAGTATCCACACTGCACAAATGTCTCCAGTATGTCTCACTGCATATTTGCAGTGAGCTAAAGATATTGTCATTTAATCTGGGCCCCATTTTTTTTCTTCCTCACTGCCAGTGACTTATTGTCTTAATGTACTTAAAAGTGCTATTTTGGGACTCTTTCCTGCCCCTTTCTGCTCATGGCTCTGATCAGTCACAATCACTCCAAAAAAGAAAAGTAGTACTTGTGGCACCTTAGAGACTAACAAATTTATTTGCGCATAAGCCTTCGTGAGCTACAGCTCACTTCATCGGATCACAAAAGCTTATGCTCAAATAAATTAGTTAGTCTTTAAGGTGCCACAAGTACTCCTTTTTCTTTTTTGTGAATACAAGATTAACACGGCTGCTACTCTGAAATCATTCCAAAAAAATCTTTTCACAGATCCTGGTGCTGTGATTTCCAGCTGTAGGTTACTTTGTGTTTTTAAGTAACACTGCTATCTTCTATGATTCTAACAGTCTGAATTTTCCCCAACTCAGTGGCCTAGGTTTCTACACTTTTTTTTCCCCATACTTGCTTTTTATTGCCCAAAGAGATAAAGGAATTAAACTGAGAAGCTTTAAGACATTGTTTACCAAACTTCACCTCTGTTTAGTGAACACTTCCCTCCAGTTTCCATAATGGGCTCTTTATCTACTTGAAAGAGAATAATACATTTTGCATACAGTTAAAATTCATTGTGTTATAGAAAATGCATTTACAGGTAACCTTACTGGTATTGATACAGTATCTAGATTCCAAATATCAGCAATGAACTTTGTGCTGCAAATGCATCAGTTAGGCAAAAATACTGCCCCATAACATCTTACTCACCCAGGCTATGAAACTAATAGGCAAGCATCTCGGCTACAAATTGTTTAAAACCTCCTCCAGAAAAGACCAATATAGAATTAGCAGTCACATGCTCTTGTGTAGCATACACAGTAGTGAAAATCAATCACTGGGATAAACCAAAGCAGAAATCCTTGTCAGGAGAAGAGTGAATTTCACAGCATTCTTAGCAGAGAAGTACAAAGCATGAAATACCTGCTAGTCTCTTACTTGTGGTTACTTAACCTAACCATGGGGGTTAATATGACTTATATGAACTGATGGTTACCTGAAAACATGGAATCAGGTGTTCAGTTCAAGAATCTGTTTCCTTTCAAGGATGGCTCTGGCCCATCAGAAAAAAATCTGAATAAATTTATTTGAAGCTGTTTTTTGTAGTTTGATGTTCCTATGCTGTAGGAAGGAAGGAAATAACTAGAACAGTAACCAAAACTCTGTTAATTTTATTTAAATGTTTTGGGAACCATAAGATGTGTATGCTATCAACAACCAGCTTTGTTCTATTCTGCAAAGTAAGGGGCAGGATGTGAGGACATAAATTTCCACTGGGGAATTATCTGTAATCAATCTAGTTAAAGTGCTTTGTGTTCTCAGGTAACTAGCTATCTTTATAATATAGGATGATAAAAGGCAACCTACCTAGAGCAGGAGACTGTGGACCTGATTCTCCTATCACCAGTCTTACACCTGAATAACTCCATACCCTTTATTGGAGTGCTCCTGATTCCCTAATGACCGAGCTCAGAATCAGGTCTGAAAGCTCATAGTGTATTAGAATAATTAGTAGTTATAGTTTCTATGTCCCTGTTTTCATTTCACTAAACTTAAACAGCAAAAGATCTAAATAGAAGAACTTGGAGGACAATTTAATGTCACTTAAATGTTATTGTCTAATTATTTTGATGCTCTAAATAGAGAGAGATAGACCAGAACCACCAAGTTCCGAGCTGGATGTGACTTGTGGAAGATCCAGGGTTTTGCTTCAGTCTTAATATAGTGAGGTGGCAGCTGGCAAGTTGCATGATCAAATGTTGATCTAGAGCAGGGGCGGGCAAACTTTTTGGCCTGAGGGCCACATCGGGTTTCCAAAATTGTATGGAGGACCAGTTAGGGGAGGCAGAGCCTCCCCAAACAGCCAGGTGTGGCCTGGCCCCCAACCCCTGTCCGACCCCCACTGCTTCTCACCCCCTGGCAGCCTCCATCCAACCACCCCTTCTCCTGGAACACCCCTGGAACCGCTGCCCCTGACTTCCCCCTGCCACCCCATCCAACCCCCCCTCCTTCCTGACTGCCCCCCCGGGACTCCTGCCCCTATTCAACCCCCCTGTTTCCTGCCCTCTGACCACCCTGCCCCCATCCCCCCACCCGAACTCCCCTGCCCTCTATCCAATCCCTCCACCCCCTTACCGTGCTGCCTGGAGCACCGGTGGCTGGAAGTGCTACAGCCGTGCCACCGCACAGCACAGAGCACCGGGTCAGGCTGGGCTCTGCAGCTGCACTGCCCCGGGAGCTCGCAGCCCCGCTGCCCAGAGCATTGCGCCGGCAGCGCAGTGAGCTGAGGCTGCAGGGGAGGGGCCAGGGCGAGCCTCCTGGGCCAGGAGCTCTGGGGACGGGCAGGAGGGTCCCGGGGGCTGTAGTTTGCCCACCTCTGATCTAGAGTTCATTGATTAGACCCAGGTTTTTGATTCAGGTCCTTCTCTAATATGTAACCAAAGTAATTTTCACTGCCCTGACACTTACCTGAATTATATATCAGTCAATATTCATGCAAGTCACCTTTTCTGTGCCATTTGAGTGAAATGAAGGCATGAAAATAGAGGTTTTGAATAGAATAGCTCTTTCATGCTATTGGTGTGTTTGACAGCTGTGATGACACTCATGCTAAAACAGAAGCCAGGAAAACTGAAGCTGAGATGTTTCAAGATGTATATTTTAACAAATTGAGACAACAGTTACCCTGAGATGTACTCAAGATCTCAGGGTAACTGTAGTCTCAATTTGTTAAAATATAATCTTATACATAATCTTAATCAGCTCTTGGGTGTGGCTGTGTATCAATAAAATGGGGACTCTTACAAACATGATTTTTAAATTTCAGCAAAACCTTTGTTCAACTTTTAAGTGTTTAAAATGTCAACTCCTTAATTTTTACTCAGAAAAAATGCCCTTCATTTTCTGCTATAGATGAGTCAAAGTTAAATTGAAATATTTGTCTCAGCTGTTTTCTTCTAAACATCCTTATATTAGGTGTAACCCTTCTGCCAGGCAGAGTTGAAAGCAACAAGGGCCAGGTTCAGGATCTAGGGGTTCCTTTTCAACAATACAATGCAAAACTGGCTCGAGCCCCCACCCACTGACCTGGAAAAATTACTTACACACACACCCCTGAGCACCTCAAAGAGGCAATACTTCCCCCTTGCAAGCACAGAGTCTCAGTGTAGCAAAAAAATCTTTAACAGGAGGTAAACAACTCGGCATTAAATTGGGATAACACCACAACTAGGGTTCATAAATGCAAACCATGAACCAGAAGGTCCACCCCAAGTAGATTGGGACGTGTCCTTTCCCTTTGGGTTCTTAAGTCCAGCAACCCAAAATCACCCCCCTCACAGTTGCTGTCCTTGGTCAGCACTTTACATGCTCTGCTGCTCAGACCTTCAAAGACTGATTGCCACGCCTCTATGTGGAGTTCTGCTTCAGTCTTCACTGCCAGCTGCTCCGCTGGCCACCTCTCCACCAGCCAGGCCTCTCTAGCAGCTGCCCAGGCCTCTCTGCTAGCGGTTCACCAATATGTCTTCAGCTCCCCACCTAAATAACACAGGTCTTAGTGATTTCTGCAGTTAGGAGGGGAGCCTCACTGCTGTGCACCTGGATAGTCTTCTTGCATCAGAACCACTAGCCAAAAGTAGATCTAATGCTCAGACCTAGGTATCCATGATTTCAGCTTTGCAGCATGTAACAAGTCTCTTAACTGAGACTAAATTAGCTCTGTTATTACACAGTAAGAGAGGAAGTGTCAAAGTGGTGTTTGGGGCCCAAACTAACAGGTACAAATACCTGGCTCCAACCTCTCAATTCACTAAGCGAGTGCTGCTTAGTTGAGGGTGAGTCCCTTAGTCATAAAATGCCAAGTACAGTTCTACTGTCCTTGATTCACATAACCAGGATAGCAACCCTTTATTACTCCTGCCCCAATAACAAAGACTGGGAATCCCACAGCAGCCACAATGACCATTTGGGCAAGCAGTCCCATCATGCTAGGCAGGGTTGGTGTGCCCATGCAAACGAGATCAGCCCATGAAGTCCTTTTCCACAGCTCACCACCAGATGTTAGGGAGAGCTCATTCTGACTCTGCTTACATAGCTATTATATGCTTTTAAATCAAGTTGCCACATTTGGCTACCCCAAAATTTATTCAAACAAATATTTTGTGCATTTCTATACAATGGCAAAGCTTGTGGTGCCAACTGTATGCAGTTAAAAGTGTATCTACACAATGTATTGGCTCAAGTGCTAAGAAAAACATACTGATCAGTTGGCTTCCTCTCATTAAAAGTTAATTAGTTTGACATAAGTTTCCTGCATAGGAAACTATTGGGTATTTAGTAATCATTAGGAAAGAGACAACTCACACACACACACAGAGTACTTGGGAAACAAAAGAACAAGAGAGGACATTTTTTTATTTTTACATATGCCACATTCATTTGAATGCTCGTATGATCTCCCTAACAATGACTCAGATGACTCTGGGAAAAAAAATACCTACTTAAATTTTTTATTTTAATGAGCCTCTGAAATTTTTTTTAACTGTTTTAAAAAACAAATTTAATGGGATTCCATGTTGTTAGCGATACTGTGATTAAATTTAGATAAGTTGCCTTATCTTTGGTTAAAATCACAGAGCAAAAAAACTGCATATATACCAATGGTGTGTAGTGCACTGACACTTTTATTATGGATAACTTTCCTGAAGTTGGTGCCTGAGGAATTTGTCACGTTCTCAGATATTGTACAGATCCTCTTGATGAACCTATATTAAATAACGTGCAGAAAGGAGCAAGAAAATAGCAAGGAGCCCAACTTGTGATCTTGGTCTTTAGAAAATGGGCACAATGAAGGAGCAAACTCACTTTCCAGTTAGGGTTCCTCCCTATGGCGCATGTAGAATAGGGGCAAGTTCAGCATTTGCAGTGTGCTCCCTCTTTCCACTGACCACATGGAACTACTTCCATGGTGCCTCTGTGGCACTAGAGGGCATGTGCTGGAATAGGAACATGCTTCTTCGGCCAATCCTGCAGTACAGAGCAGTGCAAGCTAAGCCACTCTCTTGCTGTATTAGTTTGTGGTGATTTCCCCTCTGCAATGTCCTTATTGGGGGTGAAGGGGAGGGGATGACTCTGGGGCAACCATAATACAAATAGCTCCTGGAAGCAGGTATCCTACAAGGGTCACTGGTGGTAGGCCCAGAAGTCAGTTGAGACAGTAGGCACCTATGTGAATGACTCTTACAACCTCAGATCACCTGAGAGCCATGTAGATCTTTGGGGTAAAATCAGTGAAAATCCCAATGTCTTCTATGGAAGACAGACCACATTCCTACCTCAAAGGAAAAATGAGTAGAAAACTGAGCTGAAATTCATATTGAGGGGTTTCTTCTCTCATAAGCAGGCTGTTTCCATTATGGAGTGAACTAAGCCCTCAGTGGCTGATTCAGCCCATATTTAAGTCGGTGGCAAAACTAATGCTTCAGCACATTGTATTGTGAAACAGCGGCATGATTCTGAACTGCTCAGACCAGTGAGCTAATATTTCAGCAGCTCTTTGAAAAGGAGAACAGAACTCCAATAATTATATTCTCTAGAACCATCAACTCATGAATCTCAATCATTCTACATACATTTCACAAGGCTTTCAAACTTTCTCTAGTGTAAAGATGTGGGACAGTCTGCAATTTCAGAATTTCTTTCTTTCTAAAATGGAACACAATTTTTGAAATTTCCCTCTTTGATTTTCACTCTACAACCAAAGAGAACTTTCTTTATTTAAAGGCACCTAAAACAGAGCTTTCTGAAGACCATTTCTTTCTATCATTTCTGCTATAACCAAAAAGCTAGCAGAAGTTATGGCTTGGCAAGAAGTTAGATTTTTTTTTTTTCAGGGAAGAGAGAGAGATGATTTTGGTTGAGTTTTGAATGCTATAAAACTTGTCTGTGAACAGGGGAAGGGAAAAACCTATTGGTGTTTTTTTGTTTGTTTGGTTTTTTTAAATGCCTACTTCATAGAGAGAACCACATTTTCCCATGACACCTTCAAAAGGTGTGCTGGCTAAAGTAATGTGGTTGAAATTAAAACTGGCTGTTTCCAGAAAGCCACTGCTGGTTTGGCATCCAAGAGGGACTGATGGTGTGGAACATGCATCATTCATTTAAAATAAGGTTATTCTTGGAAACTTGATGGTCTCCTAATACTTAGGAACATGGATTACTCTTTAGAAATAGTATTTCTGTTAATGTTTTTCTCTTTGCTTTTCAAAAGAAATATTACTATTGCAAGGCATTCTAGAACATATGTTGCTTTGAACAATGGACCAGCTGTTAATATGCTATCACCAGTATGCTGCAATGTCTTCTGGCCACATCCTGTGGGGGTGCTGAGTGCCCCAATTTCTACAGACTTCACTGGAAGTAGAGGGCCCTCAATTCTTTGGAGAATTAAGCACTTACTGTGTAGAGAAGGTCATACAAGCTGAAATTGTGTTGAATATCACCTTGTTGTGTCCTTGTAATGTGCTTATATATTCATCAGAACCTATTCTGATCATGTAGAGTTGCACACAAGGGACCAAATTCTGCTCTGTTACTCATGCAAGTCTTCTGAACTCACTTGCACTCATGGAATCCGAAGTGTGTGTGTGTGTGTGTGTGTTGTGTTGTGTTGTGTGTAAATGTTGCTCAGGCCCAGGCTCAGGGTTGATTTATGTTGCTCAATATTATAGACTGAGGCTTTAAGGCTGGAAGGGACCATCATAATCATCTAGTCCAGGGGTAGGCAAACTACGGCCCAGGGGCCACATCCAGCCCTCCAACTGGTTTAAAGTGGCCCTCAAGCTCCTGCTTTGGAGCAGGGTTTGGGGTTTTCCCTGCTCCCACGCTCCAGCTGGGCAGCAGGATCAGAGGCCACTCTGCACTCACATCCCGAGGCTCCCGGAAGCAGCAGCATGGTGCCCCTCTGGCTCCTATGCTTAGGGGCAGCCAGGGGCTGCACGCACTGCCCCCACCCAAGCACCACCCCTGCAGTTCCCATTGGCCAGGAACTTGGCTAATGGGAGCTGCAGTGGGGGTGCCTGCGGATGAGGCAGCTAGGGTGACCAGATGTAAACAGAGAAAATATCAGGACGCATGGGGGAAGGGGAAAAAAAAAGCAATCCAGAGTTGTCGAAGCAAAAAACAAACAAACAAAAAAGCCAGAGCGGCCAAAGCCGCAATATCGGGACAAATGGCGTCCTGATCATGCATCAGTCGGGACACAGGACAAAGATCCAAAAATCAGGACAGTCCCGATTTTATCGGGACATCTGGTCACCCTAGGGGCAGCATGCAGAACCACCTGGCTGAACCTCCATATAGGAGCCAGAGAGGGGACATGCCGCTGCTTCCAGGAGCCACTTCAGGTAAGCACCACCTGGAGCCTGCACCCCGACTCCCTCCTGTGCCCCAACCCCCTGCCCCCACCCTGATCCCTCTCCTGGAGCCCCATCCTTCACCCTGAACTCATTTCTGACCCCACCCCAGAGCCCTCACCCCCCCACCATGCTCCAAACCCCTTCATCACAGCGTGGAGCAACCTTCTACACCCCAAATTCGTCATCCCCAGCCTCACCCCAGAGCCCACACCTCCAGCCAGAGCCTTTCCACTCCCTCCACACCCGCACCCTAACCCTCTGCCCCAGGCAGCCAGAGCCTTCACCCCCTCCTATAGCCCAACCCCAATTTCATGAGCATTCATGGCCCACCACACAATTTTCGTACCAAGATGTAGCCCTTGGGCCAAAAAGTTTGCCCATCCTGATCTAGTCTGGCCTCCTGCACATCACAGGCCACAGAACCTCACCTATCCACTCCTGAAATAGGTTTATAACCTCTGACTGAGTTACAGAAGTCCTCAAATCTTAATTTAAAGACTTCAAATTACAGAGAATCCACCATTTACTCTAGTTCACACCAGCAAGTGACCAGTGAAAAAATCCCAGGGTCTTTGCCAATCTAACCTGGGGAAAAACTCCTTCCTGAGCCCAGATATGGTGATTAGTTAGACTCTGAGCATGAGGAAATCAAGCTCCTTAAGTCTCTTCTCATAAGGTAGGTTCTCCATTCCTCTGATCATCCTAGCAGCCTTTCTCTGCACCTGTTCCAATATGAATTCATCTTTCTTAAACATGGAGGCCACAACCGCACACACAATTTCAGATGAGGTTTCACCAACACCTTGTACTATGGTAATAACACTTCCTTATCTCTACTGGAAATACCTCACTTGATGCATCCTAGGATTGCATTCACCTTTTTCATGGTCACATCACATTGGCAGCCCCTAGTCATCCTTTGATCAACCAATACTCCCAGGTCTTCTTCCTCCTCTGTCACTTCCAAATGATACATCCCAAGCTTATAGCACAAATTCTTGTTGTTAGTCTCTCTCAAATTTCATCCCACCCATTTCTATTACTCTAGTTCTCAAGGTCATCTGAATTTCTTGTATAATATTCTGGTCCTCCTCCATATTGGCAATACATCCCAACTTTGCATCAGCTGAAAATTTTATTAGTATGCTCCCACTTCTTGGTCCAAGGTCATTTTAATGAAAATGTTAAATAAGATTGGTCCCAAGATTGAGCCCTGAAGGAACTGCACTAGTAATCTCCCTCCTGGTCTAATGGTTCACCTTCCAGTGTGTCCTGCTGTTGTCTTCCCCGTTAACTAGTTCCTTACCCACCTTTCAATTCTTGTATTAATCCCTGTCTTCTCCAATTTAATAATTTCCCATGTCGAACTATATCAAATGCCTTACTGAAACTCAAAATATTACCTTCTCGGCAGTAGTTGCTATTTGAAAAGCAGGGTGGAATTTTTTTTATCCTATTTTAAATATTAAACCTTTTTGAAGCCTCCTGTGCTCTTGTTTTTCCAAGGTAGAAGAATGTTTTCCTTAGTGTGGATATAAATAGTCTTTGTCACTGAAACACTTAACTCCTGGATCAATACACAGCTATAGCGTGCATTGTAAAAGTCAGAGGAGTGGCAAAAATTTAAATGAGTGGGAAAACCCCACATATACAGCATCTTGCAACTTCAATATGGGCTCATTGTTCAGAATAGAAACTATTACTGGTTCTTTACATGAAAACTGGCATGTGTATTCCAATGAGCAGGTCTCTCCGCAACTTGCCATTCAGTAGGTTTTCAGTCAGCACAGCAGCTCTGTCAACATGGGTCCCAGTGCCAGCTCAGGATCAGATTTGGCTTGTTAACTGTTGAACACTTTGTGTGACTATGCCAAGAAAAACATTCACTGTTCAAAAGCTTATGTCCACCCTGCATTATCTGTACTAGGGAGATCCAGAGTGGTCACCAATCGAGCACGGCAAAATGAACACTCGTATGAGCCTGTGTTCTGATCATGAGAGGGTCTGTGGAGCAGCCTCTCCAGGGGTTTTGGGTGGAGCGAAGATTGAGGTGGATTTCTTTCACCTCGTTCCCTCAGCTGAACACCGATTTTTCTGGTGGGTGCCAATGAATGGCACCTGGCCATAACTCTACACAATTGGTTGATGACTTTTTTCCAGACCAACAGCTTTAATTATGAACCCTATAAATAACATGGCCAAGCTGAGAAAGGGCACTGCTTTCTACATCTACACTTGATTCAACTTCCCTTTGATACTGGCTTATGCAGTTTGTGTTAAACATTAAATAACATTGTTTATATAAGGAAAATTTGTTTGTTTTTCTTCAATTAAGAAGTAATTGATCTTCCTGGCATTTCCAATTACAAACCAAAGTGCCAAAGGTTTTTTGGTTGTTTTTTAAAGCCATTCAAGTAAAGTAAACTACCTCTGTCGATAATAGCAGTTAACTCGCGCATTTAACTCAAATTAATTGCAGTTTTAATCGCACCGTGAAACAATAGAATACCAATTGAAATTTATTAAATATTTTTGGATGCTTTTCTACATTTTGAAATATATTGATTTCAATTTCAACATTGAATACAAAGCGTACAGTGCTCACGTTATATTTTTGATTACAAATATTTGCTCTGTAAAAATGATAAACACAAGAAATAGTATTTTTCAATTCGCCTCATACAATACCATAATGCAATCTCTTTATTGTGAAAGTGAAACTTACAAATGTAGATTTTTTTTTGTTAGCTAACTGCACTCAAAAACAAAACAATGTAAAACTTTAGAGCCTACAAGTCCACTTGGTGGTGGTACTTGTTCAGCCAATCATTAAGACAAACAAATTTGTTTACATTTATGGGAGATAATGCTGCTGGCTTCTTATTTACAATGTCACCTGAAAGTGAGAACAGGAGTTCACGTGCACTTTTGTAGCCGGCATTGCAAGGTATTTACATGCCAAATATGCTAAACATTCATATGCCCCTTCATGCTTTGGCCATCATTCCAGAGGACATGTTTCTATGCTGATAACGCTCATTAAAAAAATGTGTTTAATTAAATTTGACTCCTTGGGGAAGAATTGTGTCTCCTGCTCTGTTTTAACCGCATTCTGCCATGTATTTCATATTATAGCACTCTCAGATGATGATCCAGCACATGTTGTTCATTTTAAGAACACTTTTACTACAGATTTGACAAAACGCAAAGAAGGTACCAATGTGAGATTTCTAAAGATAGCTACAGTACCTGACCCAAGGTTTAAGAATCTGAAGTGCCTTCCAAAATCTGAGAGGGACGAGGTGTGGCGCATGCTTTCAGAAGTCTTAAAAGAGCAACACTCCGATGCGGAAACTACAGAACCTGAACCATCCAAAAAGAAAATCAACCTTCTGCTGGTGGCATCTGACTCAGATGATGAAAGTGAACATGCATCGGTTTGCACTGCTTTGGATCGTTATCGAGCAGAACCCCTCGTTGGCATGGACGCATGTCCTTTGGCATGGTGGTTGAAGCATGAAGGGACATGAATCTTTACCGTATCTGGCACATAAATATCTTGCTACACTGGTTACAATGGTGCCATGTGAACACCTGTACTCACTTTCAGGTGACATTATAAACAAGAAGCGGGCAACATTATCTCCTGTAAATGTTAACAAACTTGTTTGTCTGAGTGACTGACTGAACAAGAAGTAGGATTGAGTGGACTTCTAGGCTCTAAAGTTTTACATTGTTTTGTTTTTAAATGCAATTATTTTTTGTACATAATTCTACATTTGTAAGTTCAACTGCCATGATAAAGAGATTGTATTACAGTACTTGTATGAGGTGAATTAAAAATACTATTTCTTTTGTTTTTATAGCACAAATATTTTTAATCAAAAATAAAGTGAGCACTTTATATTCTGTGTTGTAATTGAAATCAATATATTTGAAAATATAGAAAAATATTTAAATATTGTTTAACAGGGCAATTCATCTCAATTTTTTTAATTGCTTGACAGCCCTAAATAAACAAACCTTTAATGAAAGATAGGAGAAGTAGACAATTGCTGGAAGGTTAAAGTCAAATATTGAGGGTTCAAATATTGAACTGTTTGCTTCCATTTGAAATATTTTCCTATTTGGCTCCCCATGTCTCCAAACTAGAGTGGCAAAGAAACTCCACATGGCTTATTTCACTTGGTCCTATCAAGTAGTGGTTCCTTTAGCTATTTGGGGGGATAATTCAATATCCATCATGTGCTTGAATTTGCAATTTAAATCTAAAGTCTGCATGACATTCTTCTGGGACTAATGACTTGTTTAAAGCTATCTACCATTCCTAATGTTCCCAAGAGCAATGGGTCACTAGCCACAGAACTAGCATGGCAACAAAGCTACAGACCTCAGCTACTTAGATTCTTAAATTATGGGCCTTACTGGATAAGTGTGGTAGCTAAGGATCATGCAGTATCGGAAATATGCATCAGTAAAGCCAGTGCTCTATAATCTGCTGTCCTCCACACATCAACTGCACAAATGTAGTGGGTCCTCTATGTAAAATGTTTACTGCTGATCCTGAAAAAACTCACACACCTGAATAGTTTTACTCGTGTGAGTAGTCCATTAGCATTAATTGAGCAACTTACTTGCATAACTGACCTTGTGCTGCGGATTTCTTATATAGTCTTTATGGTAATGAAAATTTCTTTTCATAACATTCTCTAAAGAAAATTATTTAATTGAATGTAAAAGATTCCACTTTCAAAACAGGCATGGAGAAAAGGAAAGGAAGAAGATGGAAGATTGGTGATATTACAGAGACAGAGTTAGAACATGAATGATCCTAAATGAATCACCAGAAACCATAAAATGACACCTTAGTTTTGGACTTTATGGACTTATAAAAATAGCTTTTTAAAAAGCATTCTAAGAAGATACTTTCCCCAGAAGAATAGAGATATGTCTGGTCAGATTTACATTAACTCAGCTTAACAAAGTTCCTCCAGTAAATATCTGTTAAATACAAAAAACTAATACACCACTGTGAGTGCAAAATCAGTGAAGAGCCTTGTGGTTAAGGCCATTGACTGGGCATCAGAACATCTGGATTTGTGTGTCTGCTCTGCCACAGACTCCCTCTGTGACCTTGGGCAAATCACTTAATTCCTGTATCTACATTCCCTATCCGTAAAATGGAGATAACATTCCCTTTTCTCCACCCTTTCTCTATTTATATTGCAAGCTCCCCTAGGCAAGGGCAGTCTCTTATTTATTTGTTCAGTGTCTTGCACAACAGGGCTTTGATTTCAGGTGGGGCCTCTCAGCACTGGTGTAATACAATCAATAAAATCAGTACTCAAACTTAAAGCTTCCCTGGCAATGCTAACTCCTCCATCTAGCACAGTATGCTGATTTGCTACTCGCTTCCAGTAGACCCTCACAACATGCTATCGTGTTTCTGCTTTTTTCATACATGCTCAGAGGAGGATTTTCCAAGAAACCTGCTGCCCTGCATCCAAGATTAGAATTTGGCCCTTTGTCTCTAGTGGTAACAGCACAAAGAGACAAAATATGTTGCAAACTGGCTCTCCCCTTCAGAGGCTGTGCTGCACTGTTACCTTTTCTTAGCCTGCAACAATACAAATGAACAGTTTGGTTTTAATTTTTTATTTATTTATTTACTACAGTTGTATAAATAGAATGTTTGTTCTTTGTAATGAATTTCTACAAGATATGGTAAATATTAACTCCTAGGTGGGGTACAATCTATACTTTGTATAGCACAGTGTTTCTCAAACTGGGGGTCTATGGACCCCTGGGGGTTTCCAGGCCCCACTGAGAAACTCCTCCCCATCCCTCCCAGGCATGTCTCCAGCATGCCTGGGAACAGACTTACCTGTCCTGGCTGTCCTTACCACATCCCCAGGGTGGGGGACAGGGGGTCTCCATTCGCTGCCCCTGCCCCAAGCGCCAACTCTGCAGCTCCCAGTGGCCAAGAACTGGAGGTGGGGCCTGCCTAGGAGCCACTGTCGGAGGGATGTGCTGGTCGCGTCCTGAGGGAGTGTCCCAAGGTAAGTGCCTCACCCTAGCCCGCACCTCCTCCTGTACCCCAACCTCCTGCCCCAGCCTGGTGAAAGTGAGTGAGGGTTGGGGAGAGGGAGCAATGGAGTGAGTGGGGGTGGGGGCTTGGAGAAGGGGTGGGACAGGGGCAAGGCCCTGGGAAGGGGCAAGGGCTGCGCAGAGTGGTATCTTGGGGGTCCTGAACAAATTTTAAACCAAAATGGGGGTCCTCGGGTTGCTAAAGTTTGAGAACCCCTGGTGTAGCATATTCCAACTGCTAGTTGTATGATTAACATGTGAGGCATTCATTCTATTTTTCAGTGAGTGTATAGAGTAATGTAGAACGTTACACAGATGAATCCCAAACAGCTCTTATATAACATTATCTATTGAAAGATCTATTCTGCACCCAGCCATCTCTCTCTCTCATATCCAAATATTCTCATTACTGCAATCTAAGAATTTTTGAGGTCAAGTTCACAAAGGTCAGGACCGTCCCAATATTGAATTTCCTCTGGCAGTGTTACTTTGCCTAGTTGCACACAGTGCACTATATGTGAATAACCAAGAGTAATACATTACAGGTCCCAGTTAGCAAGAGAGAGAAGTAGCAATTCAATAATCATGCACCAAATTAACTAAGCAAAGAAAGGACAGTTTTGGCATTTCCTGAAGGCCTCAACTGCCAGCAGACTTGTCTAGGATAAGTCTGAGTGCTGTGGGGAGAGAGGACTGTTAAGGAGCACACTACCATGATCAAACTGAATCCAGCCATGACTATGTTCAAGTATAAAGGCTCTGTGTCCAGCTTGTTTGTGTAAAGTCTTCCCTCCATAAGAGTTTCTTCTTAAGATCGACCCACAGTCTGGGGAGACTGGAGAGGAAGAAACTGTTAAAAGATAACTCTAGAGGAAAAGGGAAGACAGGTGTGAGTGGTAGCTGGAAGGGAAGATGGGGACTAAGGATAGAGGCTTTTTTTTTTGTTTTTTTGGCGGGGGCAAGCAGGAGAAATAAGAGTGTCCTTATACTGTGAGTGGAAGGAGACAGATTGATACCAACTATACATCTTCCTCCCTGCCCTCTGAGACTTGCAGTAGCTTGGAGTTTGTGTGGAGAGAATCACAGAGAGGGACAGGAATAAAGCAACATTGATTCAACAGTCTGCATCTAACAGAACTTTGGTCTACTCCTTTAATCTCTTCTTTAGGAGAGAAAATGGAGGTGATGATGCACATTAAACACACAACAGTAGGCCCCTGTCACTAAATTTTGGACAGGATGTTCAATCAGTCCAAGTAACTCATCATAATTGTGAGCAGAAAAGAACTCTCAGGTTTCATCAAAGTGTAGCTTTCATATTTGTGTGTAAAGTCCTGGTTTCTGCAACACTCAGGAAAACAGCAAAGCCAAACGCCTGGAGGGCTGCACTGCCTAGCAAAGTGGCTTAAACTCAATATTGTGAGGTAGGAAAGAGCAGAAGTGCTACAACCAGAGGAATACATGATACACATAATGGGAGTGGTAGTGTGCTACCTACCATTGTCATCACGGATTTTCAAATAGAGGTGGTGTAAACATTCCTTTTGTTCCCAAAGTTTGTTCTACTCTTGAGTTTCCATTCTCAAGAGATTTCCAAATATATATGAAAATGTTGACATGTCGATACAAGATTTATGATACGCCTCTTACCCCAGGATGAGTCTCCTTTGTTCTTGTAAGCTATATGAATAAAAATGTCAAATCTTACGGTAAATTAGCATTTTGGCACCTTTTTATATAGTAAATAACCCTTCTAGCACAGGTAGTTCTCCCTGGATTTCTGTGCTATTCTCACATAAAACAAGAATCTGGTGAGAATAAGCTAGCCTCGGCAAAGACAGATGTCTCTTGAGTGCTCAGGATGAAGGTAGAGACCTTGGGTGGTGAAAGGGAAGGAGTGAAGTTTGGATGGGATGCTGAATGACTTACCTGCTCATTTCCTGGATTTTCCTTTGTGGAGCCTGCAGCAGGGCAATCCTAAAACTAACAACATTTTTGGGTGGAATTGTTTATCTTGTTTATTGCTTTGGAGGATAGGATTAAAATTCAAAATGATCTGAAGTAAATAGGATGAAATTCAATAAGGACAAATGCAAAGTACTCCACTTAGGAAGGAACACATACACAATGGGAAATGACTGTCTAGGAAGAAGTACTGCAGAAAGGGATCTGAGGGTCATAGTGGACAATAAGCTAAATATGAGTCAACCCTGTAACACTGTTGCAAAAAAAGAGAACATCATTCTAGGATGCATTATCAGGAGTGTAGTAAGCAAGACAGAAGTAATTCTTCCACTTTACTCCAGGCTGATTAGGCCTCAACTGGCATATTGTGTCTAGTTCTGGGTGCCACATTTCAGGAAAGTTGTGGACAAATTAGAGAGAGTCCAGAGAAGAGCAACAGAAATGATTTTAAGGTCTTGAAAACGTGACCTGTGAGGGAAGATTGAAAAAACTGGATTTGTTTAGTCTGGAAAAGAGAAGACTGAGAGGGTACATAACAGTTTTCAAGTACATAAAAGATTGTTACAAGGAGGAGGGAGAAAAAATGTTCCTCTTAACCTCTGAGGATCCGTCAAGAATCGATGGGCTTAAATTGCAGCAAAGGAGGTTTAGGTTGGACATTAGGAAAAACTTCCTAGCTGTAAGGGTGGTTAAGCACTGGAATCAATTGCATAGGGGGGTTGTAGAATCTCTATCATTGGAGATTTTTAAGAGCAGGTTAGACAAACACCTGTCAGGAATGGTCTACATCAGTGCTACTCAAAGTGGTGGTCCGCAGACTGGTGCCAGTCCGTGAGCCATCGGCTGCCAGTCTGCATGCACATTGGAAAAAAAAATTGCCTGTCCTCCACATCAGATAGTTTGAGAAGCGCTGGTCTAGATAATACTTAGTCCTGCCGTGAGTGCAGGGGACTGGACTAGATGACGTCTTGAGGTCCCTTCCATTCTCATGATTCTATGATTATATAAAAATAAAACACTTTCAGCGTGCCATCCATGGACTGGATTGTGACTTCCTTATTTCCACTGGTTACTCATTTGAGTAATCTCAAGAAACTTCAATGGAACAACTGTGAGAGCAACTGCTTACCAGTAAAAATGGGAGAGTTAAGATTCTGGCTCCTTGTAATCAGTCCATGTCATTTTTCCCAATGCTGTCCAATAACTTACAAATGTTGATGCAGCTTAGTAATAATAAATTAGCACTTATACAGAGCTTCGCATTTACAAAGCATTGTACAAATCAATAGAAGCTAGGCTGATGGAAATGAGTACCATGGACAAATGTTGCATTGAAAAAATGGCTTCTCGGCATTGTTTTCCACATTGTAACCATATAGGCACTCATGAAAATAATGAAATTGGTGTGTCAGCCTTATCCAGGCCCTTTTCCTTTAAGATATTGAGTCTGTGATCTCACTTCTCCACCTCATGAAATTACTCTGAATGGAAATAATGCAATTCAAGCAGGGATGCTGTTTAAATTGATGAGAGTATCCAGTCTGAAACTCTTAAACCTGATACCCAGTCCACTAGAAACAACATATTCATATTTTTATCTTCTGCCTTTCAGACAGGGCTAAAGTAGCTTTCCATACTTATGGATTTCCCTAAAAAGTGAAACAACGGATTTTTTTTTTACTGTTGAAATATCAATTTGTGTTTTGTTTTTTATTTTTACTCAATACTCAAACCTTGACACTGGTAGCTTCAAACTCCAAGACTCCAAAAAAGTGTTGATCTTCATCTTTCCATGTCTGTTCTCACAATTACACAGGGGTACATCAAAAGCCTAAAGAAGTCTTGACTTTGTAGCTTTGGAAATGTTTTATATATGTCATAATTAATCAAGCAATTACTAGCATCCTATAGATCTTCTTAGAGTAGTCAGAGTTCTCAATTGTCACAGATCCTAAATAACAAACTCACACATTCCATTTGCTGCAACTTTCTGTAGCTGAAAGAGTTTTGCTATTATCATGCTCTTCTGATTCCTGGATATTTTAATAAAGGTCCAAATAGTCCGTAGATGCAATTTCTCCTCTCACACATTTCTATAACCAGGAGACCAGGCAATGTCAAGGGAATTATTAGCATTTCCAATATAGAGACATTTTCTTATTACATAAAAAGCATCCAGTCTTTCTAGTTATCAGTCTTTCTAGTATCATTATTGTCCCACATTAATCAATTCCACTGAAATGTATAATATTATGTCTTGAGATTAAGAAGTTGGGGATGTGGCTCAACGTAAGGGGTGTGGTACAATGGACTTTATAAGTGCAATTTAAATAATGCCTCATTCAATAGCAGACACAGTTCTGTGCCCCTAAGCACTGAGGATGAGTGAATTAGTTCAGAAAATAGGAAGCCACCCAATACATAGTGTAGGAAAGGCTGTTTTTGTGGCGTCATTTATTATGCATATTACAGTAGTGCCCAGGGGGCCCAATCAGGGTTCAGAGTCCCATTTTCCTAGGTGCTTTGCAAGCAAAGAAAAAAGACTGTGCCCTAAAGACTGGTACAATATTAAAGGATACAAAAACATCTGAAATCTCACAAAAGACACGGAGATTTTCTGCCTGGTTTTGCAGATCCAAGAAGTTCATGGTAAGCATCCAAAAGGCTGGATGCTTAGCCAAACCACAACTGAAGTACAAACAACTTTTCTGTTGCTCCCTATATTTTATTCATCCCAGGGTGTATAGGTCTGCATTTAATTTTTTGAAAACAAGTAGCTTTAGAAATATTGATTTTTACACCAGTCAGAAGCAAGACAACTCTCAGGAATAACGGTTTGTAGGTTCAAGTCCCAAACATTTAAGGGTTGGGAAATATTCCTTTTTAAACCTTCTTCGGGCCTTTGAACACTATCAGAGATGCTCATGTGTACCCACCTATTAGGCTGTCCAGCTCCTAAAACTCCCTGGAGTGAGTGAGGTGAATGAGAATTGAGAATAATCCTGCCTTCTGTGAGACACTTGACACCTCAGAGGATTGGGTCCATACTACAGAGTGGCAACCAGCTCACCCGTACCAGCATTGCATGATATCTGTATGGTAAGCAGTATTTCTCTATGCACATGTGTTCATGTGCTTTAACTTGATGTCTTTCTGAGAATGTGATTTGACTGCCAACTGAGGGGTTTTTTAAGAATAAGAAGTAAAATGCCGGTGCTGCTTAGGAACATTAAGAGCTAAGAGAAGTTCATATACTCCACTGAGGCCTGACCTTACAAACCAAGGCTATACCAATCCATTTATTCACACAAAAAGTACATTAAAATAACATTCAGTTTCCTACAAAAATCCAGCAAAAGGATTAAGAGTTAATGTAAAAATACCTGATCACAGCAGGGCAAAGCAGGTTAATATTCAGACCAGGGCCAGCTTTGACTACCTACTTCTGAAATTTTATAAGCTGCTAATGAAAATGGAGCTCAACAGCTAACGAATCCCCTTCCCTATGAATAGGCTATGACAGCTGTGCAAATTAACGAAATTCAATAGCTAATGTGTATAACTATTATCACGTCCATTTCTATTGAAATATGTTTACCTATCAAAATCCCATCGATTGTGGAATGCAGTTAACTTCTAAGAGGAAGCAGCTGCACAAGGCTCAACACCACTTATTCAGCACTAAAGATCCTAGCTCATTACGGCCCAGTTCACAAAGCATTTCAGTCCAAGCTTAACTTTATGTTTGTGCTTAAATCCCATGAACTTCAAGGGAGTCCATGAGATTTAAGCACAAACTTAAGTGCATTGCTAAATCAGGGTTTATCAGAGACCCAAAGGAACTAGACCATATAAATGAACTAGAGTTCAATTTATGATTGTCTCCAGGGGTATAACAAAATTTTCCCTTTTGTAACAATTTAGCATGTCTACTAGCAATTTTGATAATGGAGGAATTTGGCCTGCTAATGGTGTGCTCTTTATTCTCTGGCATGTTACTGTCATGTATAAATTAATTAGTTTCTATATTTGCTCGTGCAAACTGGCAACCATGTTGAATTATGTCATATTCTTTGGTGGCTCAGCTAGGAGTGCAAACATGTAAATGTACTTGATCAATTGTCAACCTTATTTGACCATAATCCAAAACTAGATTTAAAAGATCTAAAAAGTCAAGTCTAGTGCACTGATTCACTCTGTATTCTGGTGGAGGTTTATTTATATTTTTATTTTTTTGACTGAAGTAATCTCTCTGCCACTGCAGCCATGTGGTGGCAGCACAACAAAAAGCCATTCATTTATATGGTCTAGTTCCTTTGGGTCTCTGATAAACCCTGATTTAGCAATGCACTTAAGTTTGTGCTTAAATCTCATGGACTCCCTTGAAGTTCATGGGATTTAAGCACAAACATAAATGAAAGAAATGACATTCAGCCATGCAATTTAAGACCAAGAGATAAGTTAGATGTTAAACACCTAAGGGGTACAGTTTCCTTTTAATGTGATCATAATTCCCATTAACATTAATGGGGGGTTATATGGATGCTTCAAAAGGAGAATATGCACCTAAAAGTGCAAATTAGCACTTACAAACTCCATTGATAAATTATTAAAGCAGATCATTAAAGCATAGCCACACCTCTGTATCATTAGGCCATAGCAAAAACAGCATGGCTACATAGGCAGTGCTCATTTTTATAACCAGAGCTAAAATGCCATTTAGCACCCAAAATGAATCCATTGTAAATGCTGATTAATCAAGTCTAAAGATCATACAAAATTTGGAGTTTTAAGATGCTGCATTTCTCTTCCCTAAGTGTAAACAGGGAGATGTGTTTATTTGAAAAAAAAAAATTGAAAAAAAAAAGTGTCTTCCTTATGTGCAAAGACCTTAGGGACTATTTTACCATCAACGTGCTTTGTTGTGGTTTATATAGCACCATAGGTGTGCATGATACTTTTACAGACTGACAGAAAAACAGAGCCCTGTCCCACGGAACCCTAGATCTTAAGATACAACCCTGAAACCAGTAATTCATTTTCCATGGACTACTTTGGATATCCAAATTGGCCAGCCTATCCCTGAAATTGCTGTCTTTCTATTACCTATTGCTTTAGAATTATTAACTAGCTTTGATCTCCCATCCACATTAATTCCTTTCCTTTCAGGATGTTGAATATATCTCTTACTCTCTCTTTTGTTAGATTAGCCAGACTTGGATCTCTCTGACTTTCTTAATTCATATCCCAAAATACAATCATTTTGATTGCCTTCTGCTGCAACTTTACAATCTAAGGACTTGTCTCCACTACCAGTAGGATCGATGCTGCAGTGATCAATCCATCGGGTGTCAATTTGGCCGTAGCAATGTCTGCCCGTTAGCAAAGTGAGCAGAATTGTCTGCACTAGTCTAAGGGCAGGTCTACACTATGGGGAAAAGTCAATCTAAGCTACACAATTTGAGTTACAGTAGTAGCATAACTAAGGTTGACATAGCTTAGATCTACTTACCATGGGGTCCACACTGCACTGGGTGGACAGTAGAAATTCTCCCATCTACTCCCCTTACTCTTCTCATTCCTGTGTCAAGTGTACTTTGTTATAAAGTATTGGCCTTATCTTTTTCAAACTCATCTGGACTATTCCCATACTTCTTATGTTTCAATCTTTCCTACCAGTGGGTCTCACAATACCTAATCTATTACTGAAGTCAATTTAAAAAAAATAAAATCTTTTTTTGGATTTGAAAATAAGTAATTTATTCATATTTAAAATAGCGGAACCAGGATGAGAACCCATGTATACTGAGTTCCATTCATCTGGAGTCTGCTGCAGGTGTTCAGAGTTGGTAACTCTTGCAATTTTATTGAAAATCCCACAATATTGATATGTTTTTCCAGCTACTGGAATCAAGGGAATGCTTGAGGAAAGTCAGCTTTCATTTAAACAGAAATAAAAATAAGTTTCTAGCCTTCACTGTTGTAGAGAGAAATTTCAAAATATGCAGCAATTGAAAAATAAGGGTTTGAACTCAGAATGCAAATAAAGAACCCCAACATTTTTTAAAAAAAAAAACTATTTTTTAAGCCAATCTCATAAACTTTGGGGGTCTGACTCATGATTATTGAATGCTTGCGGTTGGCAGTATTGAGGTTTGCTATAGTCTCCCACATGAAATGCAAGCTAAAGTGAGATGGGGGAAAGGGAGGAATAAAGTAAGATATAGCCAAGAATGTTCCTCCTGATCTTTGTCTGTATTGTATATTTAAAAGTTCTTTAGCCAAGGATTCACTAACGTCCATTCTGGGGTCTCTTCTCCCTCCACTAAACTTATCTATGCTACTTAATGTCAATTGGAATTACATGCATATAGGCAGAGAAAAATATACTCCCAAGTCAGTAAAGACATGGCCGCACATGTTCACTCTATGATAGAATATATATTGTCTGATCTACTATGCTTCATATCATGCCTATTGTCATGTTGAGAAGAATTTACTCTTCAGATGGCCCCCCTAAAATGACTTGAAACAAATGTTTGCTAAACAATAAAGATTCTTTGTTAGTCGAGCAAATATACATTTTGCTTTTTTGTATATTGGCTCTGTCCTGAAAAAAATCAGTGCTGGTGTCCAGCAAGCTCCATATTTCCAGTTCAGCACAACAGCTCAGCACAACTTGAGTGTTACTATTAAATTAAGGAAGAAAAGGAGTACTTATGGCACCTTAGAGACTAACAAATTTATTTGAGCATAAGCTTAGCTCTCGAAAGCTTATGCTCAAATAAATTTGTTAGTCTCTAAGGTGCCACAAGTACTCCTTTTCTTTTTTGCGAATACAGACTAACACGGCTGCTACTCTGAAACCTGTTATTAAATTAAGGAGTTTTTTTATGTCTAAATCATGTTATGAGTGCCTGATCTTTAATATTTAGCACAAGCATAGCATCCTCTTCAGTGTGAACATCTAGTAGTTGACATGATGATACTTCACCAGTAGATGCCCCCAAAGAGCTCACTTACTAATTTTAAAAGGAAATGGGACTTATTTTTACAGCAGTTCCCTTCCCCACTGTACCTTCAGAATGGTGTGATTTAACTGACAAGTTACAGTATAAGGACCTAAGCAAACATTTCCTATCTGAACAGCAGAAATTACAAATTAAGAGCAGATGTATATTGAAACATCTGCTGCTGCCAATTATTCCTCGTGAATGAAGTGTTTAAAATCTTTTATGTGGCTTTCTTGATGTAGAAAGGCCCCTGACCCACAACTTCATTAAATCTTCAAGCAGTGACCAGGCAGATATCTGTTCATCATGTCCCTTTTATTTGCTGTAGGTGTTCAAGGCCTAGCGATGCCCCTATGACCAATGAACTGGAGATGGCGAGTATCCTACTCCCCAGCTATTCTTTCCCTGGGGAAAGAATTGTGCTCCCTGGCCTTACATCTGTGCTTGGCCATTGGGCTTGTCCTAAGATGTGTTAGCATCATAGCCTCTCTTAGTCTACAAAACTAAGCCTAGTTCCCAAACTGGAGCCTGCATTATTGGATAATGAACAGAGCTGTATGGGTACATCAACCCTAAGAGTACAGCTGGCTGGGAATGTTCCATTAAAAACAAGGAAGGAAAATGTCACTTCATCAAAACTAAAATGCTCCGCAGAAACATGTTTGTTTGGACAAATTCTCAGTTAAACACAGGCAGATTTCAATTGGAAATCTTCCTGATTTCCTGTCAGCTTACCTGTTGGGCTGTTGAGGAGCACGGGCTTCTAGGGACCATGGTTCTGGGGCAGACCTGCCATGCGAACTGCCCCAGGATAGGGAACCCTAGGGCTTCCAGGATCCCTTGCTTGGAACTGGGAGCCAGGGTTCCCACAGGCCAATGCGTTTGGCTTAGCCATGGCTCCTAGCTCACCATTATTTTGCTGATGGAAAGCTGGGAGCCACAGCTGAGCCAAGAGCTTAAGGGCTTTCAGCCTCAATTTTGTTTCAAAATCTTCACAACTAAACACTTTTTTATTATTTAGAAATGAAACTCTTCATGTTTCCCTTTCACAGGAAATGTCACAATTTCTGTGTTTTTGTTCTGAAAAAGAGTGACTCTTTTTTAATTTTGGAATTTCCTGCAGAATGGAAAGTTCAATATTCAACCAGGTCTACTTAAGGGCCTCCTGCCTTCCTTATGTTTTGACAGAGATAATATTTACTGAAAGCAAATATTCTTCAGCACAGTTAGAATAGCCATAGTCCTGGCTATCTTCAGCTTCATTGCATGCATCAGAGAGACCTCCTGAAATGAAAGGGAAAGGCTAGTCAAAAATCTCGCTTCAGCAGTCAATGCAAGGTGGTTTATGGTAGTGAAAACCCTTCCTATACCTCTGGACTCCCACAAGGGAAAATTCCTTCCTGATCCCCAAATATGACAGTTCAGATCTACATCTGTAAGAACAAACTGGCTCCACATCAATTGCTTAGCCAGTATACCACCACCATGAAGGTGATGCTTGGCTCAGGGAACCCAGCTTAGATAAAGCTTCAAAAAGCTATAGTCTACTCAAAAAAATTTTGGGAGAAAGACTGAGAAAAATCACTTAGCTATGGAAGGGAGAGCAGTTATGTGTGCCTGCCTCTCTCCAACAGCTCCAATATTCTGTAGGGCCAGGCCGTGTGGCTGGCAGACTTCAAACCTGCCAGGCCTAGGGCAACTCTCTGGTTTAGGGGACTAATAGTGGGATGTCTTCCATTTCTAGATTGATGGTCCAAATCTAGCCCTGTCTGGAAGTGATCAAAAGTTATCAGCTAATGGATCTTCAGAGAGCTATATGGCATGAGTTTGGTGATCTCAGACCAGTTTCAGTGGACAAATGTCTGGAACACAAACTCCATCACCACAGTTAGAATTACTTAGCACTTTTATTGGCACAGAGGCCAAAGACTAAACAAGACTGAAGAGTGAGCTTCCCTTTGACTCTGAAGTGGATGCAGCAGTGTGAGGGGGTTGGTGTTACTATAACTGCTGAGTGGATAGACGATTGTCACTCCTGGTATCTTTCAGCAGCACTGAACTTACACAATTTTCATTTTTTAAAAAATCAGTCATGAGGTGACAGACTTCGTACACGATCAGCTGGCCAAAATGGAAGAGTTTGCCAAACTCCCAATGGCATGACACCATGCTCACTAGGGATCCAGAATCTGACATTTTATTATAAGCCTGAATGATGCTCCTTCCAAAATCTTTTCCCTCCAACTACTATGAAACCCATTAGAGCTCAGCAGGAGCTTTAATTATTCCACAGACTAAATTCAAAACAACCATGACTTTTTAAAAACAATTATACTAAGAAAATATGTTTTATCTCCATAATTAGAAGGCATTGTTGACCCAATGAGCTATGTTAGTTTGGAAGATAATGAACATTGCTTTTAATCAGACCTTTTACAAGCTGGTGGTTGTTAACTTCTGGTTGTTAATTATTCACACCTTTAAATGTTAAAATGGTTAGAATATTTCATGAGTGCTCTTTTTTTTAATTTATTAAATAGCAACATTGGGTTTTATGAGGTAGGAATTGCATTTACTAATTTACAGTCATTTTGTGCTTCTGAGTCAGTCATTTAGAATTAACTCTATTTAAAAATAATAAATGACCTATGGCACTCCATTGTCTGTCATAATTAGCATACTGTCTTTTAAAGAGGAAAGCGTGTTTTCTCTTCATTAACAGTAATACTACCTAGGCAGACAATCACTAAGTCCATGATCTGGAAGCTGCTGTGGATGCCAAATTACCCTCTCTACCAGGACAAAATCAATTAACACCACTAGGGATGTCATTATTGTCACATTATGTCACCTGATATCCTCCAGGGTAAATAAATGATATGAGGAATTTTTAATGCTCTGACTCTGAAACAAAACATTGAAAGATGGATTGAATTATGGGTGGTGCATTTTCTTCAGGGGACAATGCATGATGAGGGAAAGGTTTTTTTCCTTGATGAAATAAATTACTACAGTAGATAAACCCACTTGTTCTGTGGGTAAAAACGGAAATAGCCATTCCTTCCTAGATTTTAAGGCTGGAAAGGACCATTAGATCATCTAGTCTGCCCATCTCTATAACACAGGCCATAGAATTTCACCCAGTTACCCCTTCACTGAGCTCAGTAACTTTGTCTACAGAGTTTTTTTTCTATTGTAACTTTTAATTATTTTAACATTTGTTTTTAACTGAGTGTTTAACTTGCACTGAAGCTATATTATATGCTAGTCAGATATACTTAACTGTATAGCAGCACTTGGTGGATGGGCATGAATCAAAAGGATGGCAACCAGCATGGCTCTTGCAGTGCATGATATCAACAGTTATGTTTTTTCTCTTTCAATACGTCAGACTAGTTCACCACCAGTGGTAAGATAAGCCTGTAACTGAATGTGTCCAAGTAGGAGACATCCTGTCAGCAAATAGGGTGGAGTGTCCTGCTCTCATTAGGCAGCATTGCAATTCATTTGGCAAGACCAGACTGTAATGTTCTGAATTCAAAGCATGGTGATGATAGGACCAAGATAGTCCAAGTTTACTAGTGGGTGAGAGATTGATCAAGAATAGTGGAACTGGTAAGAGTACAATTAACAGAGTACAATTTAATACAAAAATAAATTTGTAAACTCAATTGTATCACTTTGTTGTTGCTTTTTGTCACTGTTTGGCAAAGCTGTCATGGTGCTTTATTCATTTTCAAAATTTACAGCTGCATAAAAAAATCTAGATTCCATTTTTTAAAAGTATACACAAGTTCTATATTTTGGCCTACATCGGGGGGTATTTAATTAAGTCTATTCTGTCTAACATGATCTGATGTCATTGTACAAGGATATGTTCTTTGTTAGCAGCACTCTTAGTTTCAGACTCCTCTGTGTATTTGAAACCATGGTAACAGAACAGTAAGCTAAAGCCAATGAGATAATGAGATATTCTCATTGTAATTGTGTTTCATGAGGGCACACGATCCCAGGGGTGGTATCTGACTGTCTTACAACTGCTAACAGAATTTAAGAAACAGGCATATATTAGCAAGGTACCATTTTTCACAACAGCCATGTAAACACTTCTGACATGGCATTTTTAGTTGTTTCCAGCACATTAAAGAATGCAATGTGCATTTATGTCACAGGAAATCATTCCATTAATGAATATCAATAATTTAAAATCCTTAGAACTTCAAGGAACTTCAGGTTTGAAATGCATTAACAAGGCTGTGGGATGCTGTTTTGCATTATAATTATGATCTGTGCTCTAGCTTGTACTCGGAGGAAGCTACAGAGGCTAAGAAAGGGGAAAATGAAATAGCATTGCCACAACTCTTAATCATCACAAAATGTTTATTTAAGAGTCTATGTAAACAGAGCATATGCAGGCTGCAAGATTTATTCTGTCACTTACATCCAAAGTAAAATCTGAAAGTTCAACAAACGTTTTAATTCTAAAACTTTTTAGAGCTGATAATGTTGGTGTTTTCCTCTTTCTATTGTACAGAAAGAACAAATAAAAATGATGTGAGCAGGTCTAAAATATTTTAAATTTTTCCACAATCCCCTTTTTTAAGAGGTCGTGTATTATTCCCAAGTGTATTGAAATACATCATAGCCCTGCTTACTACATTGCCATGACTGACTGACTGTCCTTTAATCAATAATTTAAAAAAAATTAAAAGATAATAAATTGGCTGAATGAATTAAGCAGGTTTAAGGCGAATATCCTCAAACAGAAATGTGTACTTGTAATGTCACTAGAGCACACAAACACAGCCCTGTTTTGTCCTGACTTAAGAACCTGACTTATATATGCTTTGATATATTTACGCATCTGTTACCAGGCTAACATGAACCAAGCTGCTGTGAGTTTATGAATTGGGGGAAGTTGATTTGCTATGCATTTGACACAATGCTATAGTTTCTGTATAAAACATACTTAATATAGTATGCAAAAGTGAAATAGAAAATATAAATTTTGGAGAACAGATTCAGTACTGGATTTGGTTTTCTTCTACTGCGTCAGGTTGTATGTTAGTTATTTGGTGTCCTTTGTAATTCTCAGCATATGTACATTGATCTTTGCTTTTCCTTAGGTGCAATACAGTTGTCTTTGTCTGCCTGTGTGTGGGTATTGTAAACATATACAAAGGGACTATGTCATGGCATTACCAGAGGATATGGTATTCATCTTCATGAG
Source organism: Dermochelys coriacea (assembly GCF_009764565.3). Lineage (NCBI taxonomy): Eukaryota > Metazoa > Chordata > Testudines > Dermochelyidae > Dermochelys > Dermochelys coriacea. Next base: position 24,124,606 of record NC_050076.1, on the reverse strand, counting down.
ATACTGGTGGCCTTGTATCTCAGAAGGGGTATAGCAAACCAAAACCTGAAATGGGTAATGAAGCACCCCATGGAGTGAAGATGAATTCTATATCTGTGCTGTCATGACATTAAATGTTCTTCTTTGATATGCCATCAATGCAGAAGTTTGGAACCAAAGGCAGTTTATTATTATTTACAGTTACAAGTGAAGTCATACATTGATTTGAATCCCCTATTTTTATTTCTGACAAATAGGAAATGACTGTCAGTTTTGAAACCCTCTCCAGGTGCCATGTTGAAATGTTCAGTAAGGGCTGGATTCATTTACAAAGGAAAAAAAATCCATACAGATTTCCTGCAATGAAAGCCCAATCGAGCCTGGTTTCTTGATGCATGATATTTTAATAACAATGTTTAAACACATTTTTAAACCTCTCAAACCTTGCATATCACAGATAAATGTTTTTTAGGAAGTGATTTTTGTCAGACTGGGAATCCCTGAACACTCTGTCCTCCTTCTCTGGGCAGTGGAGGGCAGTTCTACTATATATTTATAGATCAAAATCAAAAGCTGGGAAGAAGTAGAATATTGAGTTTCTTTTGTCTTTGACACCTCCTCCTCTTCACCTGCAGCTCCTCATCCACCATCTTGGTCCAGAAAGGGTTAAAATTTCAGAATTAAAAAAAGAATTTGGAGTTGCTGAGTGCTATATGGTTGGTTTCCGCCCCACATACATACATTATTCTACTATGATTAAACTGTTGGGGTTTTCATAAAGATTTTTTTAAATACTCAGATTATACAAATGTACAGACAAAGAAGACTGGACAAAGCATGTACAAAATTGCACTCAGTGTGCCTGCTCCAAAGACCAGTGGAGTCTCTGGGCTTTAAATCAGGCCTAGTATGAGCAAATGTGTTGTAGTGGGTGTGCAGGAAAACAATCTACAATCTACCTCTGTAAATAACTAGTGGTCCATTTTCTTGTCAAGATTCCCAAGTGAGAGCATTTTGGAGAATAAGGACAGTGAGGATCAGACTTTTAAAAAATGAAACATTTCTTTGCGAGGGGTGAATATGAAATGTTCCTCAGAAAATAACTACGGCCAATGCAAAACATGGAGTGCTGCACCTATGACATTATTTTCCCCTCCTTCAATTCTAATGGAAATCCCTCTGCAGGATTCAGGTGTGCAGGTTGGTGTGCCTCTCCTTACAGTGCCAGGAGAGGCAAAGGGCTAGGGGATGGGCACTCTTCATGCATTTTTCCTCCACCAACCCCACCTGAAGTTAATAGCACCTGTAAGAGAATTAATGTAGGCACTCCCTCTCCTGTAACGGCTGAATTCCCACTCCCACATTCACCTTTAGCAGATGACCCAGGACACCAACTGGCACAGCCTTGCAGGAATCAAACATGACCCCTGGCAGGTAAGGCTGGTAGAAGGCTGCTGGGTGGTCATGGGATCTGTGGATTCCCAAAGATTGATTGGATTTGGATGTTGACCTTCCTTGTTCCATAGGGAGGGGTGGTAAACCCCATCCTTCCTCTCAATCTTGAGGAATTTCCAGTCCTCTGTGAAGATAAACTCTTCACAGAGGACAATCTGTCCATTATTTTCTCTCCCTTTCCCCCACCCCCGCAAGAATATATGATGGTGCATACAACAAATTAGATCCAAAGGAAACATTTATGTCTAACAGACACAGCTGAACAAAAAACAAACCAACAATTTTTGGTTGTTATTAGCAGCAGCATCTTGACTCCTGGTCCAGTCCCAGGCACATCAGCAAGGCTGGGATTGATAATTGAAGAGTCCAGGGATGATATCATTCTGCTCTAGGGTTCAGAGATTGTCTAAAGGCAAAACAGAAGGCGGAAATAGGTGGGATGGGGTTATGAACTTGATTCACATTTTATTCAGGAGATGACTTTTGAAAACAAACAACAGTTTTGATGCGGCAAGAGCTGACAAGATAGATTATATCTGTAGTTCAACTACATATGCAGAACTTTTTTTATATTTTAATTGAAAACATATACTTAAAAAAACACAAGTCAGACTGGCTCATTTCTTAGTACTGTCTCTTTGTTCTGGTTTTAGCTTTATTTTAACAAAACCACCTGTTAGTAAATGGATTGTGAAAAAAGTACTTTCCTCCCCTACAGAAAGCTTTTTCAAAATTATGTACAAACAACTGGATCATAAACCCTTCAGAGGTATAGTAGATCTATCCTTAGGCAAACTGCAGAAGATACCCTCCCAGAAGATGAATATGTAACACAAAATAGAGTGCCTACATGATGTGTGTTCTCTGAGATTACCAACTCAGTGCATACATGCCATGGGTAGCAGTAACAACTTTTTGTCATGGCTGACTCGCCAATTGAAACTGGTTTCAATTCAAGTCTAGAAAGGCAATGCTATTTTAAATATCAAACAAACATAGACAAGTAGTAAATTCTTTTGCTCTAATATAAAGTTTTGCTTTAGTGACATTCTGATACAGACTTCTGGGGTTTATGTAGTAATGTATGTTAACAATTACATCTGTGACTAAATTCCTTCCTGTAAAACTATAGTATCCCGTCAATTCACTGTATTTCTTCTACACAATCAATAGAAGAAAAATCTATGTTTGAGTACTTCTGCACAAAATCATTGCCCTGGCACTCATTGGGCTGAAGTGAGTCTCCTGTTTCTCTGGGTTAGAACTCAGTTCTGTGCTATGCAGCTGTAAGGCATATGGAAATCCTCTAGACATTTCAGGACCATTACAATGGGTTGCCCCATGCTTCTGCTGCCGGGGCAAGGTGTAGGGCCATTCAAGTGGTGAGGACCTTTCATAAGTGGCCTTATACAGTTCCTGGATTTCCTCTGTTCCCATGGTGTGCCAACACAAACGTTCACTCACAATTGCACATGTAATATTCTGGTTGTATATATTTGTTTCAAACTGAACTTCTTAGACCTTTTCTAGAACCAAGGACAAATATTGCTCATCCTCTGTGAATTGCACTTTAGAACTTAGGATGAGTTTACTTTTCTGTAAACTGCTCACCACTCTCCCCTACCCCACAAAAGGGCCCAGAGTGACTCACAGCTGCTTCTTGACATTTCTCAGCATCTGAACACACCTGCTGTCCTTGGCTGCCCAACTTAAGTTCCCCTCATGCCAACTGACTGCTTCAGCCTTCTTCATAAAGCACCAGTTTCCTCCCAATGGCCTAATAGCCTGTTACCTCCCACAAGAACCCCGTAACTCCCTTCCAATTATCAGAAATCTCCACTGTCCAGGTGTTATCTGCCTGGAAATTGAATGTTCTGGCGGTTGTGTTTAAAAACCTAATTTTTAACCACCCTGACCACCCTGAAGAAAGACAGAGGGAGAACTACATTTTTATCACTCTGCCTGATATAACTAAATTCAGTAATAATTATTAATCTTGTCAATCATTAGCTGGATTTTTCAAATGATGATTAATCTGTTAGTTTAGTATGCTTAACTGAGAGCAGAAACTTAATAATGCCAAATGAAACCACTTTTTTTATTTAACGTCATACCATGAATATAGTTAGGTACTTGCATGCTGCAACTGTCTATGAATTGTCAAGTGTTCTTCTTCCTCAATTGTTTTTGACAAGGCAAGAAAATATCTGCAGGTTAACAGATAATTGTATCTACCAATAAATTCAAGAGCACCATGTGGCAGCTGTCTATGTGGGAACATCAGGCTCCATCCCTTTTTTTTTTGTCCTCCTATGCACTGAATTTAGTGATGTGAAAACTGAATTTTCAGGTGGCTGGATACTGATATCTAGTTATCCACAGAACAGATATGGCAAGGGAAACGGTGCAACATTACTCAGATTGTTTCACCAATGCACTTCCAGTCTGATCCGGAGGTGCCACCCTTAAGGGTTAGGAAATAGTTTGGTTTACATGTCCATTCAATCATCTGCACTCAGCAGAGATTGCCGACCAGCATGCTGGTTGTGAAAGGAATACAGACTGGCATCGCGAACTACCAGATAGCTAAGACAGGAGCTGAAATTGCCATGAATATTTATTATGATGGGAGATGGGCAAATCCAATTTTATGTTTATTTGCTCTTCCTCAACATTCAGCCCTTTGAGTTTTACTTCTGCAAATGCTCGTGGAAAGTGGAATGTTAGCTCATATGCTCAAATATTCAGCAGAAGCAAATTTCAGATTGCATATGAGATTGTAAATGTAATTTCTTCTGGTTCAGTTCATTACATAAGTTGTAGGTGGTCTTTTGTTTTTTGGGAAGGATCTGTTCCCTGATTGGACTTTTGTAGTTCAGCCATTGCAGTGCAAGCTGTGATATTACAAGAGAATATACACATGGAAATTCAAGCTATATTGATTAGGTATTTATGTTACGTATGTTATGTATGTTAGTTTTTAACAACTGACAGCATGAATTGTAGTAAACCCAGATTGGACAATTTGCCAAAGAAATACCTGAATAATTTCAATAATTAACACATTTGAGAACTTAATAAGTTGTTTGTAACAATTTGAGAACAGGATAAAAGGAAAAATTAACTGAATAAATTATTTCTCAATTATTTGCTTAGCTCCACAGTCACAACTAACCTGGGTCAAATTTTAACTATTAACCAAGCAGTGAAAGGTGTGAGTCTACCTCTTTTTGTTATTTCTCCTGAAATTATGTACTCCCCATAAGGTCCAATTTGTTACTTCCAATATGGAGGTACTTGTCATTGTGTATGGTTTACAATTCTGTATTCATGCAACACCTGTAGTGGCAGATATTTCAGGCTACAGATGATGTGCTAAAGCATACCGCTGCTTAATTTCCCGATTTACAATATACTTCAATATTCTCACATATAGTGCTGTCAGACCTGGGCTGAAGCATTGCATGTTCTGTGTTACACATAGAAATTTTCCAATAGCAACAAGAGCTTGCTGAAAGTAGCCATATGTGTAGGATGTGTATTTTGTCAATAAAATAAAAACAAACTAAAACCTTAATATTCATTACATGGGAAATATAGAACACATTATCAGTAAGATCCAAAAATTAGAATTTCAGACATGCTATATTTACTGCATTATGAAGCAAAAACAAATACATTACATGATTTTCAAGAATAAAAAAAGTGGACAGTGTCTTTTTTGTTCAAACATACACAACTTTCCTACAGGTGGTGCTGTAAAGCTAAATTATTTCAAGTCAGTTCAAATTGTGTCTCTTCAGTCAAAGTCTATCCAAAGCAGCTTATGTGTGTGTAATTCACTTAGAATGAGAGCATTTTTAAAAAGTTATCCAATATTTTGTATACAATATATACTTTCTTGAAATATCACTTCTAAAAATAAACATTTCTTTACTGTATAAGAAAAGGGGATATAATGTGTGTACAAAAAAGTGATCCTTAACTGTTAACATTTGTCATAATCTTCTCTTTAACATGAGGTATGATGCAAACCTTTTCTATAAAAATGTTTTAAGGAACAATTACTTCCAACTTCATGGTTCAGCTCTGAAATGGTTATTTTGCAGCAGAACAATAAAACCTGTTAACTGGACTATTTCAGAAGAAAGTTGGTCTGTATTGAGCAATACATTCTGATAACTATGACTATCTGGTTTCTGAAGATGCATGGGATGAGACAGGTAACAGACAGAAATATCTGGTAAAATGCCTAAAAAAGTGCCACTCTCCTGACATATGGGCCTGTTTTATCCTTGATCTGGTGTGTAACCAAGCTACACATGTGCATTGAGAGGACAATAGACACCCCTGAAAATTATACAGATCCTTTAACATCTTTATTTTGAATCAAAAGAAGTTAACTGATCCCACATTATCCATATGCACTGCTGTAAAACAAATCCTCAAATGTAATTCTGTACATTAAATGGCCTAATCATGCCCACTGTAAATGTAAATGAAATAGATTGGAGATGAGACCTTATATTTACTATCGTTATCAGTAGCTTCTTCTCAGTTATTCTTTAATCAGTTGGCAGACCTGTAATCCCAGGAGCCTATAGCTAGGATCCATGAAGTCTATAGAAATAACATAGTGGGATACAAAGTGAAGAATACTTTATCCAGCTGAAGTGTCAGCGGTAAGAAACCCTGATCTTCAAAAGAGCTGTGTTTAATCTATAATGAGTCATTGTATCTCAGAACCTTGGTTTTTAGCATTGTTCAATAGATGATACCTCTAGAAATTACTAAGAAAAGAGCACCTTTTATTGAACAACTAACACATCTACCTGCAGTAATGGAAGACCACCCAATAAGTTGTCCTGTAGTATCTATCTACTCATATGACCTTCGTCGTCGTAGTTCTGAGTGCCTCATGTGACACCTGTGAGGTAGGGAAGTATTATCTACATTTTACAGATGCAGAAATGAGTCACAGGTTAGACTGTGAGTGCCTGAAATCCTACAGGCAGTCTGTGAGTTGGGAATTGAACCCACGTCTCCAGCCCGTCTGACTAGGATAGTTTCTCCATGGTGATATCTGGCACCTATGCAAGAAGCATGCTTTGAATGCAATACTAGGCAGAGCATTGGCAAGAGATGTAGAAATGGTCCTATAAACTTAAGCTGAGTTGATGAAGCAGAAGAATCTACTTAGCCTGAAAAAAGTGGACCCATATAACCAATCATGACCAGACTTCTTTTTGAGTTTCCCCCTTTTTATTACATTTTATACATTGACGACTAAGCTTAGCATAAGCCAAGATTCGCTGCTACCCAAAAGCCTAGGTATGGGCTGAGGAGATAAAACTTCACAAAGGCAAAGGGACAGATCCTTTGGTGTGATGTAGCCACTTTGTGCCTCTCTGCCAGTGTACTGTGGCTGCAAAACCTGTCTGAACAGCCCTGTGTCAGGGTGATTCAGCAATCCTATGCCACACGTCCTGCCACGCTACTAGTGTTGCTGGGAAAGGGATAGGGTTAGAGAGAAGTGGGTGTGTCAGGATGCCCCTTCACTCTCTTACTCTGGCTGTTTTTCATTTCCTTATGGGACACTGCAGGCCACCACAAGTTAGCATACAGCTTAGGGAGAAAGAAGCACCAGGCCCAAAGCAGTTGAAATCAGAGCTTTAAGCCACCTTTGTGTACTATCCTCCACTTAAAATCTGTGTATTTTGGCTTTGCCTGAGAATCTGGCCTAAAGAATATACATATGAACAAATGAGAAAATGAGTAAGACTGAAATGACAAACTAGGTGAGGTCCATTTGGATAAGATGATGTCCATTTGGCATTAGGTTGTAGTGCTGTGGGGAAGGCAGCCATGGTAGTTATGATGCTGTGAAATAAAAAGAAAAGGAGTACTTGTGGCACCTTAGAGACTAACAAATTTATTAGAGCATAAGCTTTCATGAGCTACAGCTCACTTCATCGGATGCATTACTCCGTGAGCTGTAGCTCACGAAAGCTTATGCTCTAATAAATTTGTTAGTCTCTAAGGTGCCACAAGTACTCCTTTTCTTTTTGCGAATACAGACTAACACGGCTGCTACTCTGAAACCTGTGAAATAAAAGTAACCCCTCATATCTACTTTCTGATGCTAATATGGTTACACCACAGGGTCCACTAAACCCCATTCCCAAGCTGAAGCTATAAGTGGTCCCTGCCCCATCCCTCGTCAATCTCCTCACAGCCAAGCCTCTTCCTTGATTTGAGTTAATAGGCTATATGATTTTGCCCCCAGCATGGGGCCGGTACTGAAATGATCTTGATGCCTGATATGTTTGGCAATCACATAATTTTCAAGCTACATCTTTTTTTTTCTTTTTTTTTAAATAACTGTGAGAACGGTGACATTGCTGTCAATGTCCCCAAATAGAAAAGGAGTACCGGTGGCACCTTAGAGACTAACAAATTTATTAGAGCATAAGCTTTCGTGAGCTACAGCTCACCTGTAGCTCACGAAAGCTTATGCTCTAATAAATTTGTTAGTCTCTAAGGTGCCACCGGTACTCCTTTTCTTTTTGCGAATACAGACTAACACGGCTGCTACTCTGAAACCTGTGAATGTCCCCAAATGAAATCCATGCCCAGTGGGCCCTCGCAGGACAAACCTTTCAGATTAAAAGAGCACTTCAAACTGATAAATCTATTGTGCTGAATTCCATGGAGCTTAGGATTCTGCTTTTTGATTGACTATATAAATTAGATATGTAAACCCTACCTCTGTCATGGATCAGAATTTAGTTGTTGGACATTTGCGGTGGGGGAGGGGAGTCACCAAGAAGATATGGTGGCTGCTGCTGTTTGTCTTACTGTAGTATTGGGGTTCTACTGTGCTAGGCCCTGTACAAACACATAGTGAGACACAGTTCTGGCCCTGAATAGCTTGGTCTAAATAGACAAGACAGACATAGGATGGCTGGGTAAGAAAGTCAAAGGGAGGGGAAGTGACTTGCTCAATGTAACTCAACGGGTCAGTGAGAGAGCTGGCAATAGAACCTAGATCTTGTGAGTGAGTCTTGTGTTCTAGTCACTGGACCATACTGTCTCTCAGTCCCTCCTACAACTCAGCTGTGCCTCTTCGGTCAAACCTGCTTTCAAACTCCTGTCCTATTATAGAACCCTTCAGTCACATGGACCCAGCCCTTTGCCAGAGCAGTCTGGGTCAGGGGTCTACTCAACCCCTCCCAAAGTACCCCCTTTATCTAGTACCCCAATCCCATATCTCATCTGTCAAAACCTTAAAACTCTACAAATAATGCAGCTTTTGCTTTTGTTTTGCCAATGTAACCCAAACTCAGATGTGTCAGGAAAATATTTTTGTTTCCATTTATTGTTACTACAGGGTCTGCAAGTGAGTTGTTTTCATCTAGCACATAAAGTGCATACTTTCCAAGTTAAACAAACAAATCATCATTTTCTAATTCTCTTGCCTTTGCTTTGCATGTAGAAGTTTGAAGTGAATGATACTTCTCCTGTAGCTTGCCCTGTGAACAACATACACAAGTAATAATACCGCTTTACTCTGTTATTGTGCTATACCTGCAAAGGGAAATTTAAGCAAGGGAAACTTAAGATTTTATTTTAATGTGTTTTAACACAAGAAAAAAACACCCTATATTCTCTGACATGAAGGGGGTTCCCCACACGGGAGGATATCATAGCCCTGCCTAAGGCCATGTGTAGTACCAATAACTGCTGATAAGTGGAATGGGCCAACGTGAGGTTTTTTTGTTTTGTGTAGTTGTGCACAAACTTTTTCACCTATACATTTCTCACACTTTTCCCCAAGCTATAAATCCCAACCTACATAATTTAATGGCCCAATTTTTTATGCAGAACAACTTGAGAAATTGTTCCGACTTGAAATAGCACACACACATCTTAGGGAATTTGAGTGTGAGAAAAGAAGCCAGGGCTGCATAAAACGATACATGTCACTCATTCTCACAAGTCAGGGCCAGGTACATTGTCTGTACTGGGAAGATGTATCATGTTAGTAAACATCTTAACTGCCATGTTTAAATGAGTACAATGTTACACAATTTTATCCTTAGTGTGGATCATGCATAGATGAGGCCATGCAATCTGGTTCCACCTGTAAGCTGCTCTCTCTGGCCAGGAACAATGTAGACAGGAGGTGGCTCAGATATATGGGAGGTGTATTTGGAGGGTCTCATTTTGGCCAGGGAAGGGAGAGGCAGGGGGAACATGAGGAGGAAGTGCAGCTCCTGCTGGAGCAAAAGAAAGGTAGGGAGGACTGAAAACAGGCTTGTTCATCTCCAGCCTCTCAGTAATGAGCAATGACGATGAGAAGGCTGGCCTTTGATCTAAGGCCAATCAGGGGGTTGATCTAAGGGGATACTCTACACCCACAATGTTACACAGCATCCTTTGTTCCCTCTTGCATTCAGGACTGTGAATCAATTGGAGGCAAGGTGGCTGATGGGGTATTCCTCGGAGTCTCTGTCAACCACATGGTGGTAGTGCTCCGTTGCAGAGTTGGAGACTTAAAATGAAGGGTTGATTCTGATCTCTCACCAGTTTTTTGTCCATGGCATCTCACCGACTTTGAGGGACTTCTTCCTGATTTACCTCAGTGTGTGACCAGAATCAGGCCCCGTGTGTCTATAATGCTTCAGAAATTAATTCTAGGGTACCAAAAGAAGCCAGGGCACATCAGACATTTAAATTCTGGAAGTCGCAGCCCAGCACAATGTATCCAGTGTTCCGGCTTCAAACAGCCACCAAAAGCCTTGTCAGTCAGAGGAGTTGCAGATCAGCTGACAAGAAGAACACATGCTAATGCCCTCTGCAACTCCCTATTGTCAATAGCACCCAACTGGGGCTACTAGGGCTGGAGTACTCACCTCCTGTACCCAGCCCTACAGGCTGGGAAAGGTGAACATGCTTGTTGAGGTCATGAAGAGACCTGTTGGGAGGGGAGAAGTTGCTCATCACTAGAGGAAATCTCCTTCCCCTAATCACCAGAGTGCCTGAGCACTTGCTGCCTGCCGTTGTACTGGAGGTACTAGAAGAGTGGCTTTTTGGACTAATAGCCTCTTCTCCTTTTCTCATGGAGCTGTTAGCTAAGAAGTAGAGGTGCCCTCAGTACATACAGGCCTGTCTGGGAAAACAATAATCTTCCTTGGGTTTCTGAATGTAGACATCTCTTCCGACCCTCACCCCAACACATGTGTATTGGCCTATCAGAGGCATAATTTCCTTGAGTTCGTTTGACACACATGACAGGCAGGAGCCTATGAGTCCTTGTGTTCATAGCATAGTTTCTGCACTGCATAGCCCAGGGAGCTGGTGGCACTTCTGAGGTCTAGTAGCCATCAAGGCTGCCTTTCTTTTGGATGAGACTCTAACCAACGATACATTTTCAGGGGGGCTAGATTTTCAGTGTTTCATTAGGGCTACATTTGACTAATTCAGCCCTAATGCAGCTGTGAAGAGTAATTAGGAGTAAGGATATACCTTCTTGCCCTTTCCCCCTCCATTCTCTGCACTGTGGACACTTTAGGGCTCCTAGCACCATGGATCTGGGACCTCTACAGTGTGCTGCAGGAGGGCAAGGTTGGCATAACCTGGCCATTAGCAGGGGGGTGTGCAAGGTGAGAGTAGTAAGCTGCACCCTTTTTAGGGCTGCGCTAACTTATTTCCAGACGTGATCAAGATGGGAGTGAGTCACCATTTCTTCCTGTGGCTGCTTCTGGGACAGTACAGCTGCATAATGCATTTTACACAAGGCTGAATCTAAAAGGCTCCATTTAGCCCTTATAATTAAACAAATTAAACTAAACCCAGAGCCAAGTAAAGAGACTGATCAGAGAACTACAAAAGAACGTACAAAAACTATATTAAACTTTTTTAAAAAACATAAACTAATTTCCCTTAAAGTAACATTAAAATATTAGTCAGACACGGATTTAACTCATCAAGACTAGATAGCAAGTGGAAGACACAAAGAGAGAGAGAGTTGACTGTCACCTGACTTATCATGATGATCCTTTTCTTTTTTGGTTCAGTATTCCTTTTCTTTATAAATAACTAAACCACTAAAACCAGTTCAATTTGTTTTCACAATCCATAGTTATCCATCTTGGTAATTTGTTTTCAAGCTTGTTATTACAGCCATGGATCCCAGTATAGTGCTTGTAAAATAAATCTGTTATCATAGCTTGCATATAATTAGTTCTAAATCCATGTGATTTATTTTCAGTATCAGGATAAACTTTAGGCATCAAAAACACTAAGATGCTGGCTCTGACCACACTTTATGACTGTCATTTACTGAGCCCAAGCAACAAATATTTAATGTGACAGCAACATTAAAATACAGCTCAGCTGATAAAGAAACATGTCCTGCAATTTGCATTGCATGATGCAATGATGAGCCTTCCATGCTAACGATAATGCAGCTTGTCTGGTGCAGAAAGCCTTTGTTGTTGAAACGTGGAGCTCCTAAGGATGTGTCATGCTGGCAAGGAAAGAACTAATATTTTTAAATATTAGTGTAAATAAGCTACTTGCGTTAGCTTGGATTGCAATAAAAACAGGCATGAAAGAAGACATTTTTGCAAAGGTTCATCTGATGTCATGCAAGGCTCCTGGATCTCATGTTAAAATAAATGTACAGAACAGCTTCCATGAATATGTTGTTTTTATGAGTACATAAGAATACTTGCATTTTCTAATTTCCTCTTCGTGGTGTTTGCATAAAGTCCAAGAGACCAGAAAAGAAGAAATAAGCTTTTAAAACTAAAATGTAATCGCAGTGGACAAACCCTTTCAGTCCCACTTGTAGAGTAAATAGCAAGCACTGACCACAACACCTTTGCTTCGTTCCTTGCTTGTCAGCTCCAGTAAAGGGACATTGGCATCCAAAGTTCTCAAGCTTCCCACTTTTCTGGGACTTTTCAATAGTTTTGTTCCAACTGAGTCTATTCAACTTTGGTGGTGGGTTGAAGGATCTATTAGAGTCAAAAGAATTATATTGTGAAAGTAAAATGATAAGGCCTGATCCTAAAAGGTGCTGACCACCCACTTCTCCCAACAGAGAATACATTTTGCTCTATTTTTACATTTCCCCCCACCCTCAACATTTCAAATGTTTTGCTAATTGTTTCATGCTCTTCCTGTCCCATGATAGACATTCTACATTTGATTTTATTTTCCTTTTCCTTTCCTGAAAGATTCTTGAAGAAGCTGCTTGCACGTGATCACTCTCCCAAATATAAGTAAGTGCAGAGATCTACAGTGATTACAGAGTGGTGGGAACTATGGTGAAAGTAATAGTGCATCAAGTGGCATATGCAGTCCAGAAATGGACCTAAACACCAAACTATATGTCTAGATTTAAGCTCCTTTAAAGTTCAGGCTGATCTGGATCTGGGGAATTCATTTAGGCCTAAATCTACTGATAATATTTTGAAAATAAATTGTGGTAGACTTGGGTCAAGAGCTTTCTTTAAAATATTGCATCTTACTAGGCAACCTCCTGAATATAGCTGTCATTATTTTAGGATGTCTGCCCTACGGGACGCTCATTGTGCTGGTTGTCATTTCTTCATCTGGAAGGTAAAATTTCTCCTGCCCCCATTGGATATGGATTATTTTCCACAATGATGATGCATTTTTAAAAATAAAGGATTATTCCCTCCCTGCACCTCACTAAGGTGTTCCAGATGCTTCAAAGTAGTGCTTGGTAGGCAGCATTCAGTCCAAGCATCAAATTAAAAAACAAACATGCACAATAAGTGCTGCAAAAACAGCATCATAGAGCACCTGTATTCTGGCTGCCCATGGACCACATCTAGCCCCTAGGGCAAATTATGCTTGCCAGGCGCAGAAATGACCTGTCAAGATATAGGAGAGTTAGATCGCACATTCACAAATGCACAGACTAACACCAGGCTCCTTATCCCTTCTGTGTCTATGTCATGGAGACATAGTGAAGGGGAATTCTGCAGGTTTGGGGGAGTCATGAGTGATCCTAAGCAGTTACACCCTATGCTTATCCTCCTGATGCTAATGATTTTAAGATATAAACCTGGCAAAAATTACATGGAGGAGACAGATACTTTGTCTTATCTGTATATCGAGAAAATGTGACATCCATTCCAACACTCATTAAAGTCAACTGGAATCTTGCCATTGATTTCAGTGGATGTTGGTTTAGACCCATAGTTGGCAAGCTTGGAAAAATGAGCATAATCAGGACTATAAACAATTTGCAGCATCACTTTTTCTTTAAATTCTCCCTCATTTAATCACAGTGGTGATGAAGGGTTTGTCTATACTTAAGGGGCTGCAACAGCACAGCCACTATAGCACTTCAGTGACAACCCTACCTATGCTGACAGGAGAGCTTCTCCCATCAGCTTAGTGAATCCACCTCCCTCAGAGTCGCTAGCTATGTCAACAGGAGAAGCCCTCCCGTTGACATAGCGCTATCTATGCTGGGAGTTAGGTCAGTATAACTCCATTGCTCAGAGGTCTGGAAGATCCACACCCCTGAGTGACGTAGTTATATTTGACATAAGTTGCTAGTGTAGACCAAGCCTGAGCTTGAACATTGTAAGACTCATTTAACTGAGGGTGCAATTCAGCCTAGGCCAGAAGAAGGCCTACTTAAGCCCATGGCATAAAATATACTCACAAGTTCTATGTGGTCCCAGCTAAGCCCTATATTTTCATTTAAGTGGGACATAGGTGGCCTATAGACCTAGTGCTGGCCCTCTACCTGAGCTGACTTTGACCTTTAACACAAGGTTTGTGGGTTTTAGGACCTTGTGTAACCTCCTCCCACTGGGATGAATTTCAGCCAGTGGTATAGCTTCTGACGCTTACAGTGTAGTGGACAGTGTGGGAAAGCCGGGAGAACTGGTATCCCCCTATACACAGCCTGCAAATGAAAAAGCACTAAATTTATTTGCTTTTTAAAATCTGACTGGTACCCAGCAGTTATTACAGATTAAAGATAAGGAACATTGAAAAGCAAATTCTATTAGGTACCCTGGATTTTATTGTAAAGCACTTGAGGTAACAGGGTTATGAAAAGTACTGTACAAGTGTTTTATATCACTATTAGTCTTCAGAATTAGTTTCATGCGGCCCTGAAAAATGTAAGTGTGAACATGAATGAATTCATTCCTTTTTGTTTATTGCCCCTGCAATACCTAGATCTAGCTGGCTTGCCTAGCTGAGCTTCATAAGTTGCATTTTGTGGTTTCAGATTGTCAGTGAGGTCACTCACTGATTACTCAGATACACTGGCCTGAAGGTATTTATGTGATCACTGCAGTCGGCAGAAAAGCTGCCCTTCAGAACAAGGTAAATGTATCCCTGCTCTTTATGGCTTCAGGCTCTGCAATGGGGGCTGACCTGACAGCTGCTTATCCTCAGGGAGAAATAAAGGAAAATGGTGAAACACATGCTATTTCCATGAATTTCCACTCATCTGCTGTTAGAAAATAAAGGTTATACTTCTGGTGTCACAATGGAAAGGAAAGGAACTTTAACATGTATCATACTTAGTTTCAGCATACAAAACAGAACACACTTCACAGGGCAAGTAATGTGCAGAAGTGCTGTAACTTAGAGAGATGCCTCCACTAAAAAAATATCAATGGATGTTTCTCTGAATGCATATTTACAGCATCTACTTTACATATGGTTTATATTTAGATGGCAATCCAGATATCACTTTGTATAAAGTTCTGGCTTTTTGAGCTGTCCATATCAATTGTCTCTAATCAAATATCAAATTTTTAGATGTTTACTGATGCACTAAGAGGGAAGATTGTTTTAGAAATTATTCAAAAGAATACCATCCAAAAAGACATATGATCCAAATGCTAATGAAAACTTTCTTTTCATTTAAAAAAAATACAAAATAGAAAGATCCTTCTGACTGAATTTACTGCAAAAAACCTATTTGTTGGTCTTATACAGGAAATCAAAGTTATGCTGTATCTTTTTTTAATTTAAGCAGTACACACAAACCAAATGTATTTATTAAATCAACATTCAGTCAGTTTTACAAGGAAGGGTAATTTAGAAACATACATAAAGATTTCCAAAGTAGTGACACACATCTCTTTTGGACAAATGTTATTTCAGGGATTTATGATAATTCCTTTTCTCAAAGAAAAAATAATCTAATTGAAACAAACTTTGTACTTTATATTAATGCCATTTGAATACAGTACACACTGCCAGTTATAAAGTGACATTGAAAGCTGATGCTGTTCTCAACAACACCATGGTTTCTCAGTTTTATGTACTTTTTAATTTCCTCTGTGGAAAATCTGTTCTTCATAAAAGGACGACTAAAGAAAATGTGGAAAAAGTTGATTCATTCCATATTTACATTCTTGTTAGTACCTGGAAATGAACCAGTGACCAATGTGAGCCAAAAAAGAAGTTAGAAAACTCATTTAGAAAACTCATCTTCCTACACGCAGTGTTTCAGAAGTGTCCTGGGAAGTCCTGCTTTGATAACAAACACCTTTCATCTTAATAAGATTTTGTATTTTCAACCCTTCAGCAAGTGTAACTGACTTATTCTATTTCTTTTGACTATAGTTTTCCTTGAACTAAGCAGTTAGATAAGGATGTACCAGAACCAACAACTCTAAGTTTTGGGGACGTTCAGCTCTAAATCCAGTTGAACTCAAATAAGGAATTAAGCACTAACATTAGGCACCCATTTTTTAAAATTGTGGTCTGACTAATTAGTTGCATAAAAGTCAAATTCTTGTCTCATATACACTGGTATCAGAAGTTTCAGAATAGCAGCCGCGTTAGTCTGTATTCGCAAAAAGAAAAGGAGTGCTTGTGGCACCTTAGAGACTAACAAATTTATTAGAGCATAAGCTTTCGTGAGCTACAGCTCACTTCATTGGATGCATTTGGTGGAAAATACAGAGGGGAGATTGATATACACACACAGAGAACATGAAACAATGGGTTTTATCATACACACTGTAAGGAGAGTGATCACTTAAGATAAGCCATCACCAGCAGCGGGGGGGGGGGGGGGGGAGGAAAACCTTTCATGGTGACAAGCAAGGTAGGCTATTTCCAGCAGTTAACAAGAATATCTGAGGAACAGTGGGGGGTGGGGTGAGGGGGAGAAATAACATGGGGAAATAGTTTTACTTTGTGTAATGACTCATCCATTCCCAGTCTCTATTCAAGCCTAAGTTAATTGTATCGAGTTTGCAAATTAATTCCAATTCAGCAGTCTCTCCTTGGAGTCTGTTTTTGAAGCTTTTTTGTTGAAGGATAGCCACTCTTAGGTCTGTAATCAAGTGACCAGAGAGATTGAAGTGTTCTCCAACTGGTTTTTGAATGTTATAATTCTTGACGTCTGATTTGTGTCCATTCATTCTTTTACGTAGAGACTGTCCAGTTTGACCAATGTACATGGCAGAGGGGCATTGCTGGCACACGATGGCATATATCACATTGGTAGATGCGCAGGTGAACGAGCCTCTGATAGTGTGGCTGATGTGATTAGGCCCTATGATGGTGTCCCCTGAATAGATATGTGGACAGAGTTGGCAACGGGCTTTGTTGCAAGGATAGGTTCCTGAGTTAGTGGTTCTGTTGTGTGGTGTGTGGTTGCTGGTGAGTATTTGCTTCAGATTGGGGGGCTGTCTGTAAGCAAGGACTGGCCTGTCTCCCAAGATCTGTGAGAGTGATGGGTCGTACTTCAGGATAGGTTGTAGATCCTTGATGATGCGTTGGAGAGGTTTTAGTTGGAGGCTGAAGGTGATGGCTAGTGGCGTTCTGTTCTTTTCTTTGTTGGGCCTGTCCTGTAGTAGGTGACTTCTGGGTACTCTTCTGGCTCTGTCAATCTGTTTCTTCACTTCAGCAGGTGGGTATTGTAGTTGTAGGAATGCATGATAGAGATCTTGTAGGTGTTTGTCTCTGTCTGAGGGGTTGGAGCAAATGCGGTTATATCGTAGAGCTTGGCTGTAGACAATGGATCATGTGGTATGATCTGGATGAAAGCTAGAGGCATGTAGGTAGGAATAGCAGTCAGTAGGTTTCCGATATAGTGTGGTGTTTATGTGACCATCGCTTATTAGCTCCGTAATGTCCAGGAAGTGGAAGCTAGAGTGGTCTTGAGATGTATACCTGTTAACAGCAGTTAGCCTTGAGATTCCACCAAGCCACCCCAAAATACATGCTACTTTCCCAGAATTGTCACATTGACAACACTTTCAGGACTGACTGTGAGAATCTAATGGTTACCCACAGGTCTGAGAATTTAATGCTTTTTTTTTTCCTTTTGTGGGTGTGCCTGCTAACTACAATTTGAGTGATACTCTCACTTTTGAAGCATTCGTAATATCTTCATCACACATCTTTGGCTCATATATTTCAATGTAATGATAAGTATGCTTTGTATAATAAGAGGTTTCAGAGTAGCAGCCGTGTTAGTCTGTATTAGCAAAAAAGAAAAGGAGTACTTGTGGCACCTTAGAGAGAACACTTCAATCTCTCCGGTCACACAATTACAGACCTGAGAGTGGCTATCCTTCAACAAAAAAACTTCAAAAACAGACTCCAACGAGAGACTGCTGAATTGGAATCAATTTGCAAACTGGATACAATTAATTTAGGTTTGAATAGAGATTAGGAGTGAATGGGTCATTACATAAAGTAAAACTATTTCCCCATGTCATTTCTCCCCCAACCCCACCCCCTACTGTTCCTCAGACGTTCTTGTTAACTGCTGGAAATAGCCTACCTTGCTTGTCACCATGAAAGGTTTTCCTCCTTCCCCCCCCCCCCGCTGCTGGTGATGGCTTATCTTAAGTGATCGCTCTCCTTACAGTGTGTATGATAAAACCCATTGTTTCATGTTCTCTGTGTGTGTATATAAATCTCCCCACTGTATTTTCCACCAAATGCATCTGATGAAGTGAGCTGTAGCTCACAAAAGCTTATGCTCAAATAAATTTGTTAGTCTCTAAGGTGCCACAAGTCCTCCTTTTCTTTTATGCTTTGTATATTCACTTTCAGGATAATTCCCATGGCCCAGATGAAATGCTTGCATAAAGCTCTTCTAAATTAATAAATTTAATTTCCTTATTAAACAATCAGGTTCTGTTTTCAGGTTCCCAATCTGAAACACCCACAAGCTGGGTACCCAGAACTGAGGTGGCTCCCATAAACTGCGGTCACTACTGAAAAGGTTACCATAACAAGCTACTGTTTTCAGACCTACTAACTACTCTGCCACATACTTTCAATTTTACATAGACAGCCCCTTGGAAGATACTGAGCTTGCTGTTTGGCCTCAGCTTCAGCTCAGAGCTGGGTGGGCGAGGGATACAAAAATGGCTGGAAGCCTCCTTTAGAACTCCCTTGATGCTCAAGCCACCAGACACTAGTCCAGTACCAAGGAGTAACTTAGAACAGCTTGAGGCTGCTCTAAAATAAACCACCTCTCAGGGTAGCCCCTAAGTGATCATTCTGTCAGCCAGGAAATCACCTGATCTCCAGGATGCCACACCCCATTTCCCTGGTCACATGGGTGGAAGGAGGACTACATCATCTGAATAGTCCTTGATGGCAGGCTAATCCTCAATTGGTCAGTTAAACCAGCTTTTAAGGCTGCTAAGAGGTACCAGAACAGCACAATGGAGCCATAATGGAGCTGAAAATCTGGCCTTCCATAAAAATGACAGGGTTTGAAGGCACAATTTGTCAACAATATATGTGGTTATAAAGCCTTTATGATTCAAGCTTTACCACTAGAAAAATATAAGGAATTAAGTGACTTTTGAAGATTTTTAAATGGTCTATTTATTATGCAAGTGAGTTCTATTCCCTGGGTCTCTTTTCTAGTACTTACAGTCTTTGAGTTTCTAATAAACTATGAAGTATAACAAAAAATGATAAAAGTACAATATTGCCTTGATTTTACTCTGATGAAAATTAAAAAGTCTCTTTCAGTTGTGAGTAAGCACATATGAGTTCATTCTGACTTGCAAGAGAAGAGAGTACTTCTCTAGAGGTATGTAGTATCAATAATGATAAAAGGCTTTATGTGCTATTATTATATTTGATTATTACATTTAATGGAAGGACTCTCAAGAAATGTTGAATAATGGACTAATTACAAAAATACTTCTATCGTATACTACTTACTGTGTCCCTGTGCTGTTTTGGTTTTAAACAAATAAAATACATGAACATTGCCATTATTTCCTTATAAATAATTTTTTAATAATGTACTTCAGAGAGGGTAATTTATGCATTTGGTTTAATGCAAAATTATATCATGCCAATATTGTAGTGTATCAACACTAGGATGGATTTCCGACAACAACAAGATGGGGAAACATTAAGGAGAAAGGAAAGGCTATTTGGCAACTAAAGAAGGGGAACATATTTTGTTGTATAAATTATGCAGCTTTGTATTTATTCAATTAAGTTAATCGTGAATTATTCCTTCTGTATAAAAGTATTGAAATGTTATGGTGTGCAATAGGAAAGCAGCTATGTTTTCCTTCTCTCCGAAGTGCTGGTCTGGCCTGCACTAGGAAAGAAGACTGGGTTTTCATAAGACTGGGTTTAATAAAACCTCCATTTGGCTTCTGTGTTACTCAGCCCCATCCAAGGTCCAAAAAGTTGCTTACTTGGGGGCTCACATGGGCTTCAGCAGCATACAAGCTGGACAGATTTTTTTATTAAACTCTGGTACATACTGGAAGAAAAGTAGACCAATGTGAATGTCCAGCATGAATGTGATTTGCATTCATTTTCTTGAATATGTTAGGGGGGTTTTGCACTTACATTGTGAGTCTCATTTCTAAAAGCAGTTTGATGGACAAAATGCACTTCCATTGCTCCTCATTATCTGAGAAAGTCGAATCTTTTGGATGTGAAGTCCCTTCTGTCCTACATAGAAAGGGATCAACCTTGTCCCATGTCTTTCTCAAGAAACTAAAATAAGTGTGGAAATATGGCAATAAAGACCTGAAACATTTTACCCCCATGCTATTTATTCAGAATTGTAATTTTCTGACCATTTCACCTCATGGAAAATCAGTGCCAATGTGCAGGCCATTATTTACCAGTTTTCATGTGTATTTGTTATGGTAGCACCTAGAGGCCCCAACCAAGATCAAGCCATTTTGCTAGGCACTGTACAAGCAGCTATTGGCAGACTGTCCCTGCCTTGAGAAGCTTACAGTCTAAATAGCCAAGACAAAAGGTTGGAGAAAAGAATTCCCCCTAATTGAACAACGGGGAATCGAGGCATAGAGTTAAATGGCTTGCACAAAGTCCCACAGGAAATCTGTGTAAAGATTGGGAGTTAAACCCAAATCTCTGATTTCCAGTCCATTACCTTAACCGCAAGACAATCCTATCTCATGCACCTAGGGTTACCAGTTTTGGTTGGATGTATTCCTGGAGATTTCATCACCTGACATAATCTTTCATTAAGGATTAATCATTCTTTCCTGGAGACTCCAGGCCAATCCTGGAGGGTTGGCAACCGTACATGCCTCTCCTGTGTGGGCATCACAGAAGAAATGAGCTAACCTTGGAAAACACACAGACTCTTCGGCTACTGCAGAAGCAGTGGTCTGTAGGCTTACTGGATTGATCCAATGTGAACACACTGTTCCTATACTTCATATGCTACACTGGCTCCATGGCTGTTTTCAAGTGCAATTCAGAATTTGTATTGATTTATAAAGGTCTGTATTCCTGAGACACAGGCTATTTATACAAGTTCTCTTCCTATGCACCATCACAACAGTACCACCACCTTGCAGGTTGCTTGCTTGCTTGCTTTTAAACAATGTCTTTACTTAGGAAATGTTAACAGGCTGATTCCCTTGCTCTGCCCACTTAAGCCTGAGTATGCTGACTTTTGGAGTATGGTGCAAGGCACAGCTCTTTGTCAGTCTGTAGGTTAAAGAGGGGATTTCATCCTCCAAAGCCCCTTTTAGTAGGGTTTACCATGGGGAGGGATGATCCAGGCCTTAGAAATGATCTGCTATGGTAGATCATCATTCAAAGGGCCTACTATATTTGTGAATGGGCTACTAAATCTGAATTGAAAGTAATATGTTTTTATAGTACATCAAATGAAAATTGTTTGATATTCAATAGGTATATCAGGCTGCCTATTACAAATTCTGTGTTTAAATTCAGCCTTTTATACTCTTTATACGGAGCAATGAAAGCAAAATTATTTTTGCTGTTATTATATTAACATTGATTTTTTTTTCCTACTGCCAAGCTAAGGAAATAGCCACACTTAAAACTACTTTAACCTTGCTTTAAAGTATACACATTTACACTCAATTTAGTATAGGGCTTATTTATCTTGCTATTTAAAATTAACTAAAAATCAATTGTATAAAAGGGATTTTCATGCACATCTACAGAAAATCATAGTAACTTCACTATCTAGTAGAAAGAAACATCCGAAATGCCCTAAATGTTATAAAAGATTCTGTGAATATGATGGCTTGAAACCAACAATCCATTGTTATGGCAGCAATTATTTAGGTTAGTACAATTCTGCAAATGAAAGTACCATTTTAAAGCAGAATATTGACAAATAGAAACTCTCCTTTCTCATAAGGTGCTGCTATTATCTTATAAAATAAGTAGAACTATTTACAAGCATGAGCATAAAGGCAGTGAGTTATATGGTAAATGAGCAGTGAGGAAAGAGCAGCTTAGTTGTGAACGAAATGTAAGCACTTCAAATAGGAAATAAACCAAAGTGCTAATTGTATTGTGCAACACAAAATTTCCACAAAGCTTTAAAAAATGCAATGTATTGATCAGAGAGTCAGACCTGATAATGCAAATCAGTGCTTCTTGTCCTATCAATATGTATACAGAAGCTTTCCAAGGCATGTTTGCAAATTTGAAAGTAGATGGTAGATATCTATTAACTTTCTTGACAAACAAGGAAATAATATTTTTCTGATGTGTAAATCTGACCAACTCTGAAATCAATGCTTTAGGGCCCAATTCTGCCTTCAGATATACAAGTGAGCTTTCATTTAGATAGATTGTCAGAAAGGTTTCGTGGTGGAAATACCCTAGTCATTTTGCAGACAAATTTATTCTTGTCCTAAATTTTCACTGCCCTCCACAGAGAGTGCTTAGCTTCAAAATATGGAAACATTTCCATTAATATTGTAGAAATTTGTTTTGGAACATTGCAGAATTTCAACACAGATAATAGAGTGGATTAGAGTATTCTTGGAAGGAATATTTCTGCTGTAAATTTAAGGATGTATGTGCAAATGACCTGACCAGATTTAAGCTGCTATACATATAATTTTATTTCATTACTTGGCATGAAGCCTTAGTCCTCAAGAATTTATGCACCGTCCAGACTGCTTGGTAGACATGGGAGACATTGTGGTGTCTTATTGTTATGGCCTAATGTCTTTAGGTTCTTTGGTGTCGGGGCACAACCAGAATTTTCCTAAGAAGGGATCCCTGAGCTCTCCCTCTGATGCTTCTGCACCCATACTCGGGCTGTCCCCTTGCACCCAGCTCCACACAACTCCCTTCCTATTGTCCTGCTCCTGGCTCCAAGCTCTCCCTTCTGCACCCAGCTTGGTAGACTGGTTGCCCCACGCCCAACCCTGATCTCTTACCCAGAGAAGTGGTCAGGTTGAAAAGCACCATCCCCACCAGGGCCCAAGAAGTTCTGGGAGCCCCAGACCTCATCCTTCTCCTGCCCTTCTGCTTCCCCATGAAGCATCAAAATCCTGGATCCAAACTTCCTACCCTCCTGGAGAGTGGGGGTTCCCAGTGCCCCCTCTATGCTTCTCCCTGGTGGCTGGGGGTGCCCAGGGCCCATGGGCACTGAAAGGACTGCAGAGGTGGGGAACCAAGTAGGTGCATGGGGTCACAGTGCCACTAAAATTTGGCCAAGCCATCATGATGGAGGGGCAGACAGGCCAAATTTCCAGCTCACCTGAACCCTTTCCCTTCCTCTCATTTGGAGTTTCAAACTCTTCAGGTAGAACAATGTGTTCCATTCAATCCAAAATAGACTTTTCCATTCACTAACATTTTTTGGATTGTATGGATTCAGTTTGAACAGGACCATTTTTCTCCCCAAAACTGCCGGCAAACCAAAAACTCAGTTATTCACCCAGCTCTAGTTATAAAACTCTAAGATTCAATATTGGTCACTGAGCCCTAATTAACAAGTTATCCTGTTCTAAATAAAATAAATAGCTCTAAGGAACTGTTTTATTTTTCTAGTTTAATGAATGGATTTGCCTATGGACTTATTATTTTCTTATCGATTACATTACTTAGTAATTACATTACTTAGTGATCACATTCTTAGTGATTTTATTTCAGTTCCTGTTATTCCTCTATTCACAGCTTCATTTGCACATTTTGATAAACCTAAACTTATTTCACAAGATTATTGTGCTGTTTTTTGGAATGATTTCTGTCCAATCCTATCAAAGTCTTTGTGAGACAGGAACCAGGTAATTTGTAGGCTAATATGGTCTTTCTATATTAGGACTGACAGATGAAATGTTGTAATACTCTTGCAACATTTAATGAAAGGAATAAAGAAAATTCTCAGATAAGCAAGTATGGCCATAATCCAGGCCACCAGATGTGGGCTTGCTGCACAGAAAATGCTTTACATAGTTCAGTTGCTTTGTCGCCATATATCTTACAACTCAGTAAGGATATAGATTATAGACAAGATTTATGGGCTAGCTTTTGTTTTCATTTTGATATATTTATTATTAGACTATGAACTAAGTTACTCTAAAATGCCTCCGACGAAAATTGATGCACCATTTGTAGTATTTGTTGTGTTTTACTATGCACCAGAATTACATACACTGGTATCTCTGAAAATTGAGAGGAAATCTGTGCAGTGTAGTGCAAAATATTTTCACTGGAGAAGATTTTAAAATGTATCAAGTATTCATGTGATCTATGCTATGTTTATTTGGCTACATCTTGATGTTGAGAATGTACCAATGGTCAAAATAAGCAGACAGTCTCATTCCATTTCGGTTCCAGTTCAGGGAAATTCAAACTTTGCCTCTTCCCAACGAAAAAATTTACCATACTTCTCTTCAAATGATGCTAATTATTTATTTGAATGGTAAGACCTTAAAGCTACTTGTTCAAATTTTGGTGATGCTGGTTTTTCATTCCTGAATTTTCAAAAATCCAAAGAAGGACAGTGAAGATAGGGGATATGGCAAAATTTAAATATGATGAGAATGCAAAAACTAGGGTCTTTAGTCTGAGGAGGAGGAGAACTGGAGAGGATTTAAATAAGGTAAAGGGTAAAGTAAAAACTAATCAAGCCTCCATCTTTATGCTGTCCAGTTAAAGTCATACCATCAGAACAAGGGACTGTCACCGACTCCTGGTATGTTTCCTTCAGAGGGTCACTGCTGCCCTCACCAGGACCCCATTAGTTGCCCCTTGTCAGGGTGGTTCTTTGACTCTGAACTTTGGCTGAGTCTAAAAGTGTGCCTCTGTCTCTTAACTGTGATCAGGGAGGCAGCCTGAAATAGGAATGTTGCCTTATTGCTGTCCCAGGCCTTTCTGCCTTCCCCATCTTTGCTGCACTCTCTCCTTTATTGTTTCCTCTATTGGGCACAGCTGTGAGTCCCTGTCTCCAATGATTGGCAGCTCTGTCAGCTGTGTGTGGGTTTAGCTGAGCTGTTTGCCTGCAGAAAGGAGAGGCTCCCCGCCACCTCCCACCTAAGTTCAGTATGGGGTTTGTAGACCCCATTACAGGGACTATGTGATGAACTTAAGAACAGGTAAATTTAAAATAAACCAAAATAAAATAGTACTGCATGTAGTTAGCTAGTGCAATTCACTCCCACAAGAGGTCAGAGGGCAAAAGCTGTAGTTGGGTGGAAGGTTTTATGACCAATAATACTTGTAGGAGTTATTATTTGTATTACAGTAGTGTTTTGGTCTCCTTGTGCCAGTCACTTTAGAGACAAAGACAGTCCCTGCCCTCCAGGAGGTTATAGTCTATGTGTTAGGATGCAACTGGTGTACAAAACAAATAAATGGGGTGGGAGAAGGATAAGGTAACAAAAGATTTTGACAGAAATATAGAAGTCTCAATATGCTGCTTGTTTCACTGTGTGTGTCTGTTGGGTGGAGAGTTTAGCTTCAACTCTGCTGTGAATGATAGGGGAAATATTCAGAGATGCTGAAGTTACTTAGGAGTCTAAATCCCACTGACTGTAAAAGGCTTTAAAGCTGTTCTTAATTGTCTACATGGTATTCTTTCTGGGGAGTTGGCAAAGTGTGTGAGTGTATGCCAGGATTTGGAACCTTCTGAACCTTAAGAGTGCCAAAGGCCAGTGTGAGTATGTGCTATGTGCATGTTCAAGCATTGCTTGAAGAGAGTAAAAGAAGATGCTTTTTTTTTCTCTCGCCCCTTTTGTCTTTAATAGGGTTTGTGAGAATGAATGGGCTGTAAAATGAAGTGAAGAACTTTGTACTTTTCAGCAAATGTGGGGTTGGCAGAGGAAAGGTTTGTGTGTTAATGGGGTCTATTGGTGCATTGCTGAAAGAGGGCAGAGTTGAGGTTGCATGGACCACCTCAACTAGGCATTTCCTGGCTTTCGCAAGGTCGAGTTTTGCTCAACTCAGAGCTCTGTAAGGGGAGGCCACACCACCAAGCACCTTAACTCTGCATTAACATCATTTGTGCCATTGTTTTTTTTCATAGTTTTTTTAATAGGAAAAGATACGTTGTTGGGAGGAGTCAGTCATTTAAGCAGTTGTGTGTATTGTCCCACAATTTGCATATCAAGCCAGCTCAGCCTGTGATGGTGCACTCCTTGGTCTCCCACAAACTTCTGCAACTTTGATTCAGGAATTCTGCAGAATTCACATGTTGGCAACCTGAAAGTACATAAAATTCTTTTCCTTCAGTGGTCAAAGTACTTGTGCTGTCAGTTCCAAACCTCCACCCCAGGCCTTTGGAAACACTAAATTAATCTGCCCCAAGATCAGGAACTAGCTACTTGGCTAGTAAAATACAGATTGTCTCAATCAGTCACTCCAAGGCTTGCCTACCACCTGTCCTCATGGTGCAACCCTGCTCCCTCTCCCTGTCTCCCATCTCCAGAGTCGTCTCTTGGGCAACAGCTCCGGGCCCCGTGCTTTGGGGGACCCTGTGGGCCGGTGCAATTGGCCAGCGCAGTTGGTCCCAGAAGCAACAGGTCAGACCCAGAAGTGACAGATTCATCACTTCCGCCCTGGGCCCACGCTCTCCTAGGGACAGCCCTGCCCATCTCTTTCCCTGCCCTCCCCTGCACAAGTCCTCTGTCTCAAGCTACTCCCCACCTGATATAACAAAAATTTTGGTTAAACCATCTGCTGACTATTCTGCTGTGTTAACAGTAAACCTCTCCATGAAATTAAAAAAAAATGTTATATCATAACAGAGTCAACTTGTGGCAAGCAGCGTAAGTTATTAAATCTTCATTGCATCGGTGTACAAAGGTTTGGACTAGAAATGTCAGTGATGGGGTGTTCATCAGGGGAAAAGGGTTGGCACGATTCCCTTGATCTACCCAGGCAAGCATAAAGTGGTTGCATAAGAGTCCTCTCTGTTTTTCACTTTATTGGTACATGAGCACGGTAATCCTTCCAGACTGCGCTTCTAGGCAAGCGAAGAAGTGAACGTGTTTCTAACTAATATTCACAGTTTGGGTCTGCCAATGACTTAATGGGTGCCATGCACCATCTTGGATAAACATTGACCGATAGAGACCATTTTGACCCGCATGAGAGTAATAGTTTGATCCCTAGCTCTGCGCAAAAATAAACCCTACCCAGAAACTTGTTGGAAAACTATTTTTTTCCTAGGGCTATATCTCTGGAAACCCTGGTTCAAATGACCACAAATGTGATTCTCTAATCCTATTTTCCCACAAGCCATGGAAAACTTCAAGAAAATGTGTGCAGCCATCTGGATTTGAGAGAATTTAGAAGCATCTTCCTTTAAACAGGAAGGATAGAGGGACAAGGGAAGGAAAGGACTTCCCTACACTCCCATCTGCAACATAGGAGGGTCTGAGACATGTGAAGTGGCCCATTCATCTCCATGTGATGTTCACATCTGAATGAGAACATCCCATTAAGATTAATATAACCTGAAACAATAGCTCTGAGGATGTGTGAACTGCTCCATTCATCTCAGTAGGTGCTCCCATCTGCTCCTGAGTGCTTTAAAGCCTGTGATATAAAAATGGCCATGCTGGATCACACCAAAAGTCCAGCTAGCCCAGTATCCTACCTCTGGCCACTGACAAATGCTCTGGGGGAATGAACAGAACAGGGCAATTAATCAAGTGATCCATCCCCTGATGTCCAGTCCCAGCTTCTGGCAGTGGGAGGCTTAGTGACACCCAGAGCATGGGGTTGTGTCTTGGCTAATAGCCATTGATGGACCTATCCTCCAGGAACTTATCTAAGGGCACGTCTACACATACAGCGCTGCAGTGGCACAGCTGCACCACTGCAGCACATCTGGTGAAGAAGCTCTATGCCGATGGCAGAGAGCTCTCCCCTCGGCAGAATAAAACCACCTCCACAAGTGGCAATAGCTATGTCGGTGGGAGAAACTCTCCTGCCGACATAGCACTGTCCACACCGGTGCTTACATTGGTGTTTCTTATGTCACTGGGGCGGAGGGGGGCATTCACACCCCTGATCAACATAAGTTATGCCAACACAAGCTGTAGTGTAGACATAGCCTAATTCTTTTTTGAGCCCAGTTATACTTTTGGCCTTCACAATATCCCCTGGCATTGAGTTCCACAGGCTGAATATGCATTGTGTGAAAAACTTCCTTATGTTAGTTTTAAACCTGCTGCCTATTAATTTGAATGCATAATCCCTAGTTCTTGGGGTATGTGAAGGGGTAAATAACACTTCCCTAGTCATTTTCTCCCCACCAGTCATGATTTTACAGATTTCTATCATATCCCCCCTTAGTTGACTCTTTTCTAAGATGAACAGTCCCAGTCTTTTTAATCTCTCCTCACATGGAAGCTGTTCCATCCCCCTCATCATTTTCATTGCCCTTCTCTGCACATTTTCCAACTCTAATGCATGAAATATACCTGTTCTCAGCTCCATTTCCAAAGAGCCAGATTTCCCCAGATTCTGGCTCCCCTGGGGGGAGGGGCAGAGAGGGGGCCTCTCAGCTCCATACTCAAAAGGGCAAACCCATACAGAGTCCAACTCAGATGATAGGGATGGGGAATCCCACTCCTATAGAAGGCATGGCCCTCCAGATCCTGGCACTCATATGGGGCAATGATAGGGGCTCAGACTCCCAGCCCCCCCAATCTCGGCACACATTTGGGAAGGGAGAATGGGGAGTTGATAGGTGCCCCTTCACTTATTTTTCTCCAGTATCCCTACCACTCACCCCCACAACCCCCTTCCCACTGTCCCATTCCTCCACTCCACTCCCCCTAACCTCCAAGTCTCCTTCACCTGAACCCCCACTCCTCCCATAACCCCCTTCCCTTGCTGCAACCCCAAACTGCTCTTCCCCTGTTTCCCCACCCTCTAATTACCCCATCCCTTCCAGGAAGCATTCACATGTCTCATTTTTTCCTCAAAATACTTTCCTCAAAATACATTCCCCACAAGATAAAATTGTCACTCATAACTCACAAATCGTAGCAACTTCCAGTCATTCAGTCCAAAACTCATTTTTGTCTTAGGTGGGGACTTCTGATTAATTTATCCTTTGTTATGTTAATGGAAGGGTGAGTTCAGAGCCATCAATCTGAACAAGGTCTGTGATTCTTCCAGTCATTACTACCTCTCAGTTTAACAGTACAAGGCAGCGAAAGGAAACCAGTTTATTGGGGGACTTGTAACTTGGGAACCCTTTGGTCAAATGACTCCAAATTTGGAACATTATTGTTACCCTGCACTCCCAAGAGACGCACCAAATTTCAAAGCAATCCAATTAACTGTTTAGATTTTATAGCACTTGCAAAAGATGAGGTTTTAAGCAGGAAAAAATGGTGGGAATGGAAACCCTCTAGTTGTTTTCCTTTATGGGTGCATGCGCAGTGTAACAATGTAAACTTTCTTAAACACCATTCTCAGTTTGAGTCCCAAAGGTTTAGTGAGTCCCATATGTTACATTGATCTCAATCTGCTGAATGTTATCCATTTTGACCCACTTCACATCAAAAGTTTGAGCTCTAGCTCTTGGGACCCCATGCTCAAATGATTCCAAATAACCCTATCCTGCACCCTCAAGAGGCATGCAAATTTCAAAGAAAGCTGACTAAACATTGTGGTTGACCTTTAAACAGATGTCATGATGCAACCTTAGCTATAGTAGCGCTCCTGAAATGGTGTTTGGGCCTCATGAACATGGGCTTGGATTTTTAAATGTCTTTAGGAGACTACTTGGGGATTTTCAAAAGCACCTAGGTGCTTTATACCCACCAATGGATGTTAAGTGCCTAGGTGCTTTTGAAAATTTTACTAAACACCTAAATACCTATCTCCCTGATTGCACCCACAAGGGTCTGTCTATATGCTGGTATTTCAGCCAGCAATTAATTGCCCTTGCAAAACGGAAAGCTAGGTTGAAGCCCCTTTTAAAATCTGTCCCATAATCCTTTACTTTTGAGGGTAAGGTGAGGATTTTTTTAAATAGAGACCTGATACCATAGCTCATAAATGGAAGAAAATTGTTAACATGACCTTCATGTAGAGCAAAGTAGTGTAAGTATTACAAAAATGAGAGTCCTGTGTTCTTATAAGATGGCAGCTTTGTACTGGGCATGGAATTTTACAATATTCATGGATGGTTGCATAACAAATAGATGTAGTGATGGTGTGTGTTGTGACATGATAACATGGTACCATCACTATTTTTCACAAGGAATTGTGGTTTCTATCATGTAACTGGTTGTGTTGAGCTGGCCTCTGTTTTTGATCCCCATTCACTGAACCATGTTAGAGTTAGATTATATTTTCTTTGGAGCAGTGACTGGGCTGCCATATTTTTAGCCATACTATGCTGTGGAGCACCAGCATAATGGTTTCTCTGCAACTGTTTACAGGAATCAGGCCCCAGACAGCCAACACTCACCCTGCACTCCTGCTACTGGCTGTAGTTCTTTTGGTGTTTTGCATATGCACAGCACAAGCCAGCATTTAGCCCAATTAGAGCTCCCTGTAACAGGCCTGAAATGCCCCAACTGCTGTTAGCAGGTGTGGATCCTACTGAGAAAGTGTCAAATGGGATCTGCTGACTCTCCGAGGCAGGTGATTCATAACCCCATTTTGGATACAACTGTTTGGGGAGCAGGCTTGAGCTGAATTCTGTTATCTTACTGTTTTGTTTTTTCAGGTTAAGAAAGCCAAATCCTAGAAAGTTTGGACTTCACTTGCTATGTGGACTAGGTCTGTAGAGTCTATGGCTGGGAAATTCTTCTCACATTCCCAAACTATCTTCCTCTCTCTCTCTTACACACACACACACACACACTTATCCAAATGGTCTGGGGACATTCTGACATTTTGGATAACTGGGCATTCAGATAAATAGAAGTGGTATTAACTAACTGGTACATGGGGGACACACTATGGATTTGGATAACTAGGATTTTCAGATAAGAGGAATTTGGATAACTGAAGTTGTACTGTACACATAAATTAGCATTTTTTCAGCTGTAGTGTTATTGAAGATCAGAATGTATCTTATACCAAATGAGTCTGTGTATAAATTTAGGACAGAGATCACAGATGTGAGTCCTTGTAGTTTAAAATCAAAAGTGAGCGGGGTTTTTTGTTTGCTTGTTTAAGAACTACTTATTTAAACAAATAAAATCTTCACCACTACATATCAGATTCCAAAGCAAAGGTTACCTTTAGAGTTAATGAGGTTAACTGTGAAAGCAAT
Source organism: Dermochelys coriacea (assembly GCF_009764565.3). Classification (NCBI taxonomy): domain Eukaryota; kingdom Metazoa; phylum Chordata; order Testudines; family Dermochelyidae; genus Dermochelys; species Dermochelys coriacea. Next base: position 24,093,144 of record NC_050076.1, on the reverse strand, counting down.
TGCACTGTTAAAAAGTAGTAAACTGTTTGTTCATTTCAGCAATACTATCAATTTCACCTCTCAGCATCAATAACAGTATCACTGTCTTCATCCATAGCAACTGTTTGGAGCAGAGTCAGTTTTTCATGCTGACATTGTATTCTTATATTTTGATAGAAATTAGCAGAACAATTCCAATATTTCAAACATCACTCACTACACTGGCAGTTCCATTGCTCTAATCACTGTCTGCTAAACCTGCATTTGGTCACTAATGCACTAAAACATTGCTAATGACATGTAGGTATGGCAAGATAAGAACATTCTCATAATGAATGACTCCACAAAAGCAAAGTGGCAAAAGTAATTATAGAATCACATGGACCGCTGGCCCTGAATTGTCAGAGACATCAAATTTCATGCTCTGCTAAAACAACATTGAGATAACCTTATGTTCAGTAGAAGCAGCAGTTGTATCATATATGTAAGTCAGCTGACATTTGCTTCTGTTAACATGAAACAATTTGCAAGAAAGAAATAACTTTGATTTCCCTTTATTAATTAGGCAAATTAATTAAATTAGTCTTCTGTATTCTGAATATATTTAATATTTAAGAATAGGGTGTTGCAGAGATTCTGTTTAATGGTTCAGAGAAGGCTTATGAACCCTGAAATGAATTCTATCAAACCCTATAAAGCAGCAGCTTCAAGTGCATTTATGGAGAAAAAGGCTTTTGAAATCAGATAGGAGAGCTGCAAAAGTGTGGAGTAATATCATAATCTGGCTAATGTTTAATTTGACACTGTAATGTCAAGCTATTAGGACAGAGAATGAACACATGGTCTGATAAAAATGTGCTTAAAGAATGACAATCCTTATAACCATTTAATTTTAATTTTCTCTTATGATATACTTTTCTACAGAAACCTCTATTAGACAATAAATAGGATTATGCTATAATACTATCAGCTATGACAATACAAAACATTGTCTTCCTTTAACTACAGAAAGAATGTTCTATTTCAATAGAACCAGCATTTCAATAGCGTATCTATTTCCATCATAAAGCTGAATTGTGCCCTGTAGTTGCCTGATACCATCACCTTCATCACTACAAATATTTTTCACTTCAGTTTGTTAATAGGCAGTGTCAAAATACAGGGCCTGATCCTGAAAATCCTCCTTTCACAGAAGTTCTGCTCAGTCGTGAGCTCTGCTCTGCTTCCTTTGTTCCAACCCAGCCAGAACTGCACAGTAGATGTAGAGAAAGTTTAACCAGCTCCTAAGCCTCCACTCCCCACCCCAGACTGTAACCCACATTGTATTGAGCAGGGAAGGGGCATGCTGTGCTCTGCCAATACCCATCTGGGTGACAGCCCCTTGGGAGCTATAACCAGCCAATGTAGGTTTAAACAGTCCCAAAGAGCCTGAGTCAGAGTAGAACCAGCTCAGAATCAAGAGGCCACAACCGGCTGTTGTGTGGCCACCCATGAGCTGGGCCCAGCTGTGAATCTTGACCATTGTTCCTATGGAAGAAAACACTAGGCAGAAAAGCAAAGAACACCAGAGTCAGTTCTGAAAGGGGTTAGACCAGCAATGTTATCTGTGTTTTTTTTTATAACTATTTTATTTAAATGTCCCTGGTTATGGTTGCAATGTTTTAGCATAGTAGATTACTCTGATTTTGCCCCACTGTTTCCTTCAACCCCCAGCCATATCAAATGGCAGTTTTGCAGGCAGAGTTCTTACAAGTGTGGGAAAAAGGACTTCATCCTGTTCTCAGTGAAGTCAATGACAAAACTCCCTTTGATGCTCTGTACCTCGGGGAACACCCTACACCCCCATGTTCATCTTTATAAAATGATTGTGTGATATCTAATGCAAAGTTTGTCATGTTGGGTGTCTTCGGAAGGCTCATGATGCACTGAGCATTGTTGTAACAATAATGTTCCAGCTTATAATTTCATGTATGTAGTTATAAGGCTGAAAATGTATCCTCATAGCTTAAAATAAGCCAAGGCAAAAACTCTCCAGGAGCAGAAAGGCAGTTCACACCTCATCAGGGCATGTATGGGACAGCCCAGCCTCACAGGAACAAAGAACGCTGGCCTAGGCAGCAGTAAAAGAATCTGTTGGACTCTCGAGGGAGTCACCCCCCTTCCTTTGGTCAGTTTGGAACTGCGATGAGGTACTGCTCACCTGACTCTGAAGGGGGGGCGGGCAAAGCCAAGAGGGAAGAAAGGACATGATAAAAGGGAGAAATATTTGCCATGCTCTTCCTCTCTCTTCCATCTACATCACAGACACCACACCAAGCGGCTGAAGCACTGATCAAAGGGGAGACCCTGGCTGAAGAGCAACCAGCCAGCCTGTGGTGAGAAGCATTGAACTTTGTAAGAGCACTGAAAGTGTTAAGATCAGCTTAGAATGCATTTTGCTTTTATTTCATTTGACCAAATCTGACTTTTTATATTTTGACTTATAATCACTTAAAATCTATCTTTATAGTTAATAAATCTGTTTGTTTATTCTCCCTGAAGCAGTGCGTTTGGTTTGAAGCACATCAGAGACTCCCCTTGGGATAATAAGCCTGGTATATATCAATTTATTTGTTAAATTGATGAACTCGTGTAAGCTTGCAGCATCCAGCGGGCATAACTGGACACTGCAAGATGGAGGTTCCTAGGGTTGTGTCTGGGACCAGGGATATTGGCTAGTGTCATTCTGTTGCAAGTAGCTGGGAGCAGCTTACATGCCAGAGGCTGTGAGTGAACAGCCCAGGAGAGGGGGTTCTCACAGCAGAGCAGGGTAAGGCTGGCTCCCAGAGTCAAGGATTGGGGTGACATAGCAGATCACTGGTCCAGACAACACCAGAGGGGAATGTCACACTCCCATTTATTTTAAAAGTGCAAGATCAGGCCTAGTACCAAATAAATACTTCAATTAGCTATTGTCCTGATATGTTGTACTTATACAATTGGCATTTACATTAACTACATGAAACACAATACCACAATATATGAATGCCATTGCCTGGTCACTTCCAATATCACCCCAGTGTGTTCTGTACAATGTTACAACTCAGGGAATGTAACGTGTAATTCATTAATATTTGTAAAGTACTTCAGAGGAGTTATGAGGGACTTGAACGTGCTTGTTGTGGATGGAACCTTTGCAGATTTTTAATGGCCAGTCTGTAACAAGATTCTATTCATCATGTGCAAATTGAGATTTTTCAAAGGTTTATAATTTGGCAAAATTTGGTGGATTTTCACAGGAATACCAAAAGGCACTTCCCTGACCCCGAGGCTATCCCCTGCCAAATTTTAAGCTCCCGCTCCAAAGCACAGGCTTACCAGAGCCTCTCACTACAATGGCTGTACAAATGTTTTTAACTTAGCCAAATATATTATTTCCAGCATCATTCTCAGAAACAGTTGAACTGTTTTGGATAAAATCTTTCCAAAAAATTCAGCCTGAGATACATACCCAGCATGGAAAATTTCAACCTAACTGGTTAAAAATTGGCAACTGAAAACAGGAACTTATAGTGGGAAGCATCAGACAACTTCAGCTCCACCTGAAACAGTGCCTTTGGGATTCAGGAAGAAGTGGGGAGGGAAAGAAACAGCATGAGGAAAAGCATCCTTAACCATTGTGTGTGTGTGTGTGTGTGTGTCTTACAGTTATTTGGGCTTGATTTGAGGGATGAGCAGTAGTTTGGAAAGCTTAATCTACCTAATCCAGTTCACCCATTCCTATTGATAATTCATCTTTCACAAGACAATTTTCTGGGAAGTTTAGTTTAATTTATAATGAAACAATATATCAGAATCAATCCTGCCCAAGAACTTTCAATGAATATTGCCTCCTACTTAACTATCTGTCCTTTCTTGCATCATCACTCGGACTACATAATCATAGTGTGACATTTCATTTCAGTTAGAAAGCTACACATTTGAACAGTTGTATATTTGTTCATATGGTATAACCCTTTACATTATATGAATTCCAATGTCAGGGGAGTGTCCTTTTTGTCCTATTTGGAAAGGAGGTATATGTAGATAGCATTAACTTACTTGTGGCACCTTAGAGACTAACAAATTTATTTGAGCATAAGCTTTCGTGAGCTATAGCTCACTTCATCGGAGCTTATGCTCAAATAAATTTGTTAGTCTCTAAGGTGCCACAAGTACTCCTTTTCTTTTTGTGAATACAGACTAACACGGTTGCTACTCTGAAACCTGTCATTAACTTACTGTAATAATACTTGATGTGTATAGCACCTTTGCTTCCAAGGATTTCAAAGTTTGTTACAACATCCCATTCAGATAGGTGAATGTTGTCAGAAGTAGTTTACAGATTGGTAAACTGAGGTATAAAGCATTAACAACCTGATCTTCAGATGTATTGTGCACCACAACTCTCCTTTCCATCTTTGTTCTGCAATTCACTTTTAAGGCCTCTGAACTACACAACTGAATTTTATACTGCCTATACATAAAAACCACAGCAATATGTTACGTGTCTCATTGTAAGAATGCAGATTCCGGTTTCTTGTACACAATCGAGTAAATTGAGACATAAGTGTTTAAGTGATCTTATTTCTGTCCTTTCAACTGTAATTATTAATATTACAAAAATGTCTTCAGATAAAAGCTCTCAATCTCTGGAGCCCTCTTCTGTGAAAGTACCCCAGCAAATGCACAGTGCATGAAAGAGCACTATAGACAAATATAAATTAACTCAAAGCCATAATTTTGCAGCAATTAGTAATATGTACAAATGGGAGTCAAGGATGGCTTTGCCTCCGCATACAGTGTTTAAACATTAATGCTGCTGTACAACAAAATTAATTTGGATTCACGGGGGATGCTGATTAGAGTAAGAGGAAGTAACATAAAAGCAATATTTTTTTCTGCTTCAGCCTTCCACCACGACGCCAAAAAACAAAGACTATGGAGCTGGGGAAGGGGGGGAACTAAGCCAGGCAATGCAAAGTACAGATTGATCTTTCACTTCTAACTCCCATCACTGTTAGAAGCTAATGTTTAGGTTGGTGTGGTGTTAGCCTGCACTCTGCATTTCAGAGCTTGTCCACATGCATTGCATCTTCCAAGTTATTTGAACGATCATTTTTAAGGCTCAGCTCAGGTATCCCCTCCCATTCACTGAAAAACCAACACAAAGGGTTAAACTCCCATGGAATTTCCTTCAAATTGTACCATGGGCTGGGGGTTGGAGATAGGGCCAAATCCCAGGCTCCGGAGCCATATCTCCATCTACATGTCAAGGAATTAGTGGGAGGCCCTGCTGCATGGCAGCTCACCTCCAATAGAGCCATGCAGATGAGGATTCCACAGCTAGTGACTGGCCTGGGCACCCACATCTTGATGGGGAGGATCCCACAGAGATGGGCCACAACAAGATAATGCTACTATAGTTATATTATCTTCGGGGGGCGGGGGGAGGGAATCACTACATGGCCAGTTAGAGAGTGATGTGCAGACATCAGGGGAGCACTGCCGCATGTGGCTCTACAAATAGGCCCTGTAGTTGTACTTTAAAATACAATGTATTAGGCAGGAATAGCCTGCCAGCCATGCAGCAATGTTCTTAATAATGCAAGATCTGTTCCCTTGTTCTCCCTCTCCTGCTCACACTTTTTGTCTTGCACTTACACAGTCAACAGTTCACATCCATGCTGTATGATCAAATCCTTAAGAAATGCAATGACCATGCATAAACAGTTCAGGAAATGTGCAGCTCTCAAAACTAGTTAAGAGGCTTTACCAAATTAATCTTTACTAAGAGGATAAGCACCATTTACAAATCCCTATGGGCCAGATTCTGACACCCTTACTCCAGTTTTGTAGCACCTTACTTCATTTGTGACTCCATTGATTTTAACAGGATTACTCATGGGGTAAAGTACTGTTCAACATAAGTGTGACAGGTGAGCTAAAGCGCATGAGCTAAAGAACAAGGCTCTGTAACTAGGGGCAGTAATAGACTCTCAGGCTCTGTGGAAGGTGAGCAGACGGGGGTATGTGCAACACAAACTGACCACTTGTCAGTATCTAACCCTACATAAGTTTAAGGTAAAAATCCCAATTCGGCAGTCCTTGGGCAGGCAAAATTCCAATGATTTCAATAAGGACTGCAGAATTAGATCCAGTATAAGTACAGTATCTAGTATGAAAGAAATAGGCTTATTATATTGGCTATTTTAGATCTATCTAAAGGGATTTTATTGACTCTGTGCTGACAAACATCATATTTAATATTGAAGTATAACTTTTAAAAGCTGAGATGCTGACTTTATAAAAATGTGCTCTTGAGCAAAGATCTTCCATCCAAAAATGTAATCCAGTATGATTTTTAATAGCCTTGTTATAAATAATTGAAATTTCAATGTTTGTATTAGCCATGCTGAGAGAACCCTAAGCATAGCAGTGTGGGAGTGTCATAAAAAACAGAGCAGAAAGTACAAAAATACTCAAGTGGTGTCTTTTGTTTGGAGAAAAATAGAAACAATAGATTTGCTGTACCATATGCCAGCTGTAGCATATGCTGATTTCTTCCAGCATTTGTTCTGCTTTGGCACATGTCATCTGGATGGGCACATATACTTACTGTCCAAGGTGACCAATGTAGGCAGAACCCTTCCATGGAGGTTCATTGATTTCACATGGGCTTTAGGTCAACTCAAATAAATCATCTTGCAGGATTAAGAACTACATTGCCACTGGTTTGCATGCTGAAAACTTAGCTGATTTTTTTACTACTAGATATTATGCACCAAATTTTTTCCCTACCAGGATCCAGACACACGTACACTCTAGTGCTCTCTCTGAAACCACATCAGTTACACTGTGTCCAGGACCCTCCATGGCGGCAGAGGAGAAGACAGGTTTTTCCCCTATAACCTTTGTGCTATACTCTACATAGGATCTTGAAAGCAGCAGGCCCAAAGAGTTGACACAAGCACTAGTATCCAGCGATTCCGACCAGCGCAACTATAGCACAGGTACTTGAGCGCTAGTTGAAATGGACAATTTAAAGAGGACACTGTCATGGATGACTGGCCCAAAATGTTACCTACTTTAAAATTAACCTATGTATTTTTAGCAAGCCCATGATCCTGCATTCCTGAGTGAGCATGGTCACTTGAACATGTTCCCATCAGCCCTTCGCTGCTGCTATCTCATTCATTTCTATGGTAATAATTTCTCATTCACTTCTACAGCACCCTCCATCTGAGGACATCAAACACTTTACAAAAATCAATGGGTTTAGCTTTACTGCATGCGGTGAGGTTGGTATGTAGTAGTAGTGCCATTTTAGGCCTTGATCCTGCAAAGGAGTCTGCAGATGCAGATCATTATATCTACAAAATCACAATATGTTTTACCCAGGTTATACAGGGTGTTTGTAGCAGAGGTGGAAGTTGAATGTGGGTCTTCTGACTCCCAGTCCTGTGCCTTAAGCACAAATATATCCTTTTCTTGAGAAATAGGTAGGAGTCATCAGGCAAGTGGCCCTTCAAAGGGAATCATAGTCTTGCTTGCCTATGATGGCCCCCTGAACGCTACCTGGTAGCAGTTGGGTACTCCAGGTGGTGGCTTATTGGCCAGTTAGTAGTGGAGTACCTGATCCCTATAAGAAGGCCTGTGGGTCTCCCCAAAGAAGGAAGGGAACAATGCCTCTAGAGAGGACAGGCCTCTAACTAAAAGGTCCCTAGAAAGGGAGCGGGTCATTCAGAAGCACCTGGGGAGGAAATAGCTACCTGAGGGAGAAGGGGGAGAGAGTTCCCAGGGAGGGAACTGATAACTACAAGTCTATCTCCCAGGGAGGGAACAAGGAATTGAAAGGCATTGTCTGAGAGAGTACACCCCCCCATGGTGGGGCTGGCCAGGTGAGAAGCAACTCTGAGGGATAGATTGGTAACCCCAACATGGAGGGGCAGGAACATGTGGGCCCAGAAAGAAAGGGATATACGACTGCTTTCAAGAGGAGAAAAGCAAGAGTTTGAGAAAATGAACTAGAGACTAAGGCTGTTTCCAAAAGTAAGGATTACTTGTGTCAGTTTCCATTACCAATAAATGAAGCCCTCTGGAAAAAAGGGTTCCTTAAAGGACAAAAGCTTGTTTTGGACCAGTTTACACTGGGCAAAGGGAAACTGAGGCATGATCCCAAGGCAGGCTCTTGGACACTAGGATACGATCTCTCTTCCAGAGATTTTCACTTAACATTTCAATATTCAGCCTGCTGATAAAAAAGGAGCAGATGAACAAAGCAAGGAGTGAGGCAAGCTGAACCAGTCTTAAACCAAAAGAGTGCTGGTATAATTTTAAGGCACAACAGACCTGGGATACAAAGGCATAATATTTTAGTTCATTGAATTTAATTGCATGGCTTCTTCTTTAGACACAAGCTGCATATTATGCAAAATTAGCAACACATTAAAATACCTCAGGTCTTAACTGCTTGAAGCTGCTGCTTTTCATTTAAAATCCCTTATGCAATATTTTGCAAGCTAATCCTAATTTTCAGGGTTTTATTCCTGTATCGTGTTGCTTCAATGTCCAGGCTCTTGCTGTCCTGTAAATGAACTCCCCTTCCCGACTAGCTCCTTTCAAAATAGATTCAGGAGGCCTCCTGAACCTTCAAGCCTACCTGTTAACATCCTCTCCTTCACATTTGCTCAACTAGCCAGCTGTTCTTTCTATGAAAATACAGCTGTAAAGTTTTATAAATAGTAAATTAAAGCTCACTGTGCCATTCCAGCTGGCCAACATTGTTAGTGAGTAATACATCATTAGAGAGTCATTACTCCATTGATGTACTGCCCACCAGCAAAATGCTGGAAAGGGAAGCTAGAACAAAAGCTAGGTTCAGCAACAGCCCTTTTAATTTAGAGTTTAAACTCTTTTTCAGAAATAATTTTGCAAAAATAATCTAACTAGTTGAGGAAGTGTCAGTGACAGAACACTAACAGACAGATATCCTCAGGCCTGCCTTCCTAAGCATTTTCTTACTGGGGGGAAAAGCAGACTCTACCAGATGTGTGGAAGTGGTGAGACAGTAGCCTCCAATTTCTCAAAGGGGGTGTGGGAAGGGGTATTTTCTCCCAGCCTCTGTGAAAACACTAATCTCAGGCCAGAATCACTGCGCCCAAAAGAACTCGTTCTCTGCCTGATAAGAGGCAGTAATGAACGTGAGAGATAAGCATGAATGATCAGTATGTTTAATGTTTTCACTTGTCGATGCATCTTTTTCTTTGGCGTGTGTGTAAATACAATATGCTTCTGTATGCACACAGCATGGACAAGAGACTAACAGAGGAACACTTAGGTAGACAGTACAATAAATGACAGTTCTGTTTATCTAAATTGTCTAGCAATACTTTCATATACAAGTCAATGTTTCAAAACTCACTTTCTTTGTAAATAATATAATAAATAACATGCCTTTGGACACAATCTCGCACCAGTTGAAGTTAATGGGAGGTCTGCTGCAACTGACTTGAATGGAAGTAGTAGTTGGCCCCTTCGTATCTAATGTCTTTCCCTTTTATTCCAACTCCTGCAAGACAAAGTAGTTGTGTGTGGTTTTTTACTTTTAAATAAGTTTAAAAGGAAAGGAACAAGCTTATGTCTTGTTCTCCAGGGTTGTATGATGGAACACAAAACTAACCAACTATACAGGGCTCTCCAGGGTGCTGGTAAAATCAGCATCATACACTTGGACCAAAAGCACATGCTCTTTCTGTCTCTGGAGTGAGGAAAAACAATGCCACATTAGAGCTTTAAAATGTACTTTAGCACTTGCTACTTGCATGGTTGCCTTATTTCATTCTGGAAAGACTGACCGTCTGCTTCCAAAGTGTAGGCAGATTTGTTGAGGAACGTAATATAGAACTCATTCATTCAAAAATGCTGTCTGTCTATCACGAGGTGCACAAAACTGGAGTCGCTTATCGGCACACACTCATTAAAAGTATATTTTAAAAGTGCTGGGGTAGTGACTCCTGACATCAGAGTCCCTTGATAACATAAAGCTTTTAATTCCAACCTCTTTTCTTGTGCTAGTCAGCTCTTTCCTTCAGCATGGTCAAACATCCTCATCTTGACAAGAAAATCTACTATTATTCCAATTCTTAAGAAAACTTGAAAAAGTTGTGACGTAGCACTTGTTATTGTTCTATCACTTTCCTTAGAAGAACATTATCATACAGGAGGGACAAGGTGTTAGATTATTTTTAAATTATGTAATATGCTTTTTTGTGAAAAGCTTAATTTACTAGACAAGATCAGAAATTTTCATTGTAATTGTGTATCATTATTTTTGATTAATTTTACAACATCCAGAAGTGTATTGGATATTGCTGTATAAACAGAAATACATATCAATGCCCCAAGAGTTTACAATCTAAGGCCCAGTCATGCGAGTTACAACATACAGGTAGAGCCCAAATGAAGTCATTGGGGCTTTGCAGGGACTCGTAGGTCCCCCCCTGCACATTGTTCATTACAGAATCAGGGCCTAATTTAGTCTAAATGGTAATGAAAACAACATTAGAAATCAGTGAAGCTACAGCTGAGGATATTCTCGAGAGAAATTAGACAGAAAACAATTAATTCATTGGCTAACTGTGAAGTTTTTATAACTAAACTTTAAAATAAATGTAAATAAAACAGCAGAGTGAAGGAACTGCAGGTTAGTATGTTACCAGATGAGACAAGAATTAAAGATTAACATATTGCACCTTCCAAAAAGGAAATTAGCACTTACATTGTGGTGTGATAATTCATTGAATAAAACTAGAAGAGGGAATTAAACCTATCCGGGGTAACACTGTTTATATACTGTGACAGGGTCGTGCCAGATGGCTATAGGAGAGTAACAGAATGCAGATATATTAGCCCCAGGCTAGTGTAGGTCCCTTTTCCCTGGGTAAGGTAACAACGAAGATTCCAGAACAATCAGGAACCATCTGGAGACAGGCTGATTAGAACACCTGCAGCCAATCAAGAAGCTGCTAGAATCAATTAAGGAAGGCTAATCAGGGCTCCTGGATTTTAAAAAGGAGCTCACTTCAGTTTGTGGTGTGCGTGTGAGGAGCTGGAAGCAAGAGGTGCAAGAAGCTGAGAGTGAGAAGAAGTACTACTGGAAGACTGAGAAGTACAAGCATTATCAGACATCAGGAGGAAGGTCCTGTGATGAGAATAAAGAAGGTGTTGGGAGGAGGCCATGGGGAAGTAGCCCAGGGAGTTGTAGCTGTCGCACAGCTGTTCCAGGAGGCACTCTAGACAGTTGCATTCCACAGGACCCTGGGCTGGAACCCGGAGTAGATGGCGTGTCCGGGTTCCCCCCAAATCCTCCCAACTCCTGGTCAGACATAGAAGGAGTCGACCTGGACTGTGGGTTCAGAAAAACGGCCAAGCTGAGGACTGCCGTGAAGCTCCAAGGTGAGCAAATCCGCCAATAAGCGCAAGACCCACCAAGGTAGAGCAGGAACTTTGTCACAATACACATAAATAGTCTTATAAGGTCTGTTAACTGAATGTGTAGGCAGTTATACCTTGGAAAATGGTGTGGTGTTAGCTTTGGTGGTTTTTTCAAAAATGTTGCATCAGTATGTAAAGTTCTTCCTTACTGAGTCTCTAACTGAATGATTTCTTACTTGAGGAGCTACTTTAGCTACTACCTAACCAATATAATCATACAAGTAATAAATCATTGTGGCATCAAATTGAAAGTGGTTTTGGAATTGGGTTCCAGGATTTAAATCTACTACTATGTATATTTTAATCTCAAATGTTGTTTTAATTTCCCTATATCTGAGATAATTCTAGAATTAAGAGACATCCAGTGACAGAAGGCTTAAACTATTTTAAAAAGTAGGTAAATGTGTTTATTTATCTGCTGCCTTACTTTTTTAAACAAGCCTCAACTCAGCCTATGAAAGTACAAGTGCAATTTTATGTGGCCAGTTTTGGAATGCACAGGGATTTTTCCCTAAAATAAATAGAGAATCTTGGGAAAATGCAAGCTAGAAAAAGTTTAAGACTTGGAACTCGAAATAAGGAAGAAAAGGATCTAAGAAAATAAACCACAGTATAGAACAGAAAGTAATAGTATATACATAAGAAATAAATGATACCTTCCTATTTAAAATAAGATGGGTAATAAGATCAGAATTATATCAGCCAGTAAGGTTCAGAATATGAAAGGTATCAATTATCTGACAAGGGAATGTGACTCCAAGGTCTAAGAAAAGTAATTGAAGATTCCTATGCTTTTTCCCAGAAGGGGACAATTGTACAAGTTCTCCAGGCACAGAAACCTCATTGACTTTAAGAGGATCTGCTGAGGATTTGCATGATCAAGTTCCAGTTTCTAATTCATTTCAAGGAGGAGAACAGATGATTGTCTACAAACCATAAACCTTCTGGCTCTGTTGAAATGGGTCCATCAAAAATGTACCACCTCAATGATGAAAGAGGACACTGAGGCAATCATGCAGAGCATCTTGAAGGGGAAAGCATCAAGGGAGAATGGGTTCAATATAGAACATTTCTGTGCATTTCAGGAGAAAAACAGGACCAACACTAGAGTAATTCTGTGAGGCGGATGTAGATAAATGAGCTGTCTCCCACAATGTGATCTGCTATTATCATCAGTTAGGGCCTGAATCTACAGTTTTGTCCCATGTTGTTATCTGCCATTGTTGTCCATGAGAATTTTGTGCACACATCTACAGAACTGTACCTAAGAAAAGGAAAAGCAGCATGGAGTTGAGCCTTTCAGAGCAATTTCTCTAATAAAATTGCAGTGCCAAAAATGTATTGCAAGTAAAGGTGAGGATTGCCCTATCTCATAGAAAATCAAATAGTTAAGTTACTAAGTGTACACAGCTCCTTCAAACTGAATTCCCAATAAATATAAATGTGGTTGATCTGTAAGTAGAAGACCTCTCTGGACTCTCAGTTTGATAGAACAGCAGGAGGCAAAGGCTGCAGATTTCAGATGCTTGAGATTTCAGATGCAATATGTGGGTTGTGCAGTCCATATAGGCTAGCGGGTTCACAGAATAGCTTTGTTAATCTTGAGTTTGCCATTACAATGGTAAGGAAGGTTTTCTTTGCTTCCTTTACTGTGGTGGCATACTCCATCTGCCAACAGTGCAGACTTTGTAGAGGTTTCATAGCAGATTTTGCACCATCCTTCTGCCTATGTGCTTCATCAGACATAGTTTGTCAGTGAATAATGGTTTGTGGGGACTGGATTAGGGCCAAGGCACTAATGGTAGAGGTCATCAGGTGAATATATTGTTCTACCTGCTTATGTCACGTTGGTTGTGTAGTTGGGTAGCTTGCCTACACAGGCCAGGATGACAGCTAAAAGGATTCTAAAGTTTTCATTCATGAACCAGTTTTGATATTTCAAACCCGTGATGAGATGGAGGGAAGTCCATGGCCTTTGCCAATATGAGGTCCTGCTCAGACCAGGAAAACAGAACGTTTGTGGCCCCAATGTCCACGCCTAGAGTGAAAATCAGGTCCTGGAAATCTCTAACCAAGTGTGTGAGTTTAGAGGTGGTGTGTGAGAGCCCCATGTTAAGTGGACAAGTCATTTAATGATGTTTCACAGTTAAAGTTTCATTTATTAAGATTGTTACCTTATTTTATTCTGTGTGTATGTGTATTAATTAGTGCTTTAGAGAGAAATCCCAATAGAGCTACTTTTGGTCTGATGGCATCTCTGTGTGAGCAGGTATTCCTGCAGTCAACCCAGTCTCCCTTGTTTTTGTTATACAGTAGCTGAGACCTTGCTCCACCTGCGCTGCATTTGATAAAAGATGCCTGTATGCTGGCATCACCTCTTTTAAAAGCCTTTTACAATTGAAATCTGCAGCCTTTGCCTCCTGCTGTTCTGTCAAACTGAGAGCTTGCTTTATATATAAAAATGTCTACTACCTCCACTTCAAAGATGAAACACAGAGAGCCCAGTTCAGTAAATGTAAGTAGGATGAGAAAAGAATGTACCAGCCAGGATTCAAAAGATAAGTGAAGTTCACTTTGGGTTTTATCGGGGTAATTACCTCAAAAGCCTTTTCAAAGTTAATCTATATAATTTAATCTATATCTATATAATTTGCTTTTCACTCCTCAGGCCTGGCATATGCACAGTATTGTATGTTGGTTATGGGGGTAATTTTTTTTTTAACCAAAATAGTTATTCTGGTACAACCCCTAGCGTGGACACAGTTCTACCACTATAAAGGTGCCTTATGACAGTATATCTTATTTCCCTTCCCATATGGAAAGAGCTACTCCAGTATTCAGCCCCTTTGTACTGATGGGCAACATAACTGTGCCAGTGAAAGCCCCAAGTGTAGATGCTCAGGGGAGCTGGAATAAGCTACAACAGCAAAAGCACAGTTTTGCCAGCGTAAGCTGCATCCACACTGAGGGTATGTCTACGCTATGAAATTAGGTCAATTTTATAGAAGTCAATTTTTTGAAATCTATTTTATACAGTTGATTGTGTATGTCCCCACTAAGCGCATTAAGTCGGTGGAGTGTGTCCTCAATACTGTGGCTAGCATCGACTTATGGAGCAGTGCACTATGGGTAGCTATCCCACAGTTCCCGCAGTCTCCACTACCCATTAGAATTCTGGGTTAAGCTCCCAATGCCTGATGGGGCAAAAACATTGTCGAGGGTGGTTTTAGGTACATGTTGTCAGTCGCCTCTCCCTCCATGAAAGCAATGGCAGACAATCGTTTTGCGCCTTTTTTCCTGGGTTACCCATGCAGACGCCATACCATGGCAAGCATGGAGCCCGCTCAGCTCACCACTGCTGTTGTGAGCATTGTAAACACCTCGCGCATTATCCTGGAGTACGTGCAGAACTGAGCTAAGAGACGCCAGCACGAGGACGATTGTGATGGGGACATGGATGCAGACATTCCTGAAAGCACTTGCCAGGGCTGTGGCAATTGGGACATCATGGCAGCTGTGGGGCTGGTTCATACAGTGGAACACCAATTCTGGGCCCGGCAAACAAGCACAGACTGGTGGGACTGCATAGTCTTGCGGGTATGGGATGATTCACAGTGGCTGCAAAACTTTCACATGCGTAAGGCCATTTTCATGGAATTTTGTGACTTGCTTTCCCCCGCCCTGAAGTGCAGGAATACCAAGAAGAGAGTTGCCTTCACAGTTGAGAAGCGAGTGGCAATAGCCCTGTGGAAGCTTGCAACGCCTGACTGCTACCGGTCAGTCGGGAATCAATTTGGAGTGGGCAAGTTTACTGCGGGGACTGCTGTGATCCAAGTAGCCAATGCAATCATTGATGATCTGTTATCAAGGGTAGTGACTCTGGGAAATGTACAGGTCATAGTGGATGGCTTTGCTGCAATGGGGTTCCTTAACTGTGGTGGGGCGATAGATGGAACACATATCCCTATCTTGGCACCGGACCACCTTGCCAACCAGTATATAAACCACAAGGGGTACTTCTCAATGGTGCTGCAAGCACTGGTGGATCACGAGGGATGTTTTGCTGACATCGGCATGGCATGGCCAGGAAAGGTGCGTGCTCGCATCTTTAGGAACGCAGGGCTGTTTGAGCAGTTGCAAGAACAGACTTGCGTCCCAGACCAGAAAATTACCATTGGGAATGTTGAAATGCCAACAGTTATCCTTGGGGACCCAGCCTACCCCTTGCTTCCGTGGCTTATGAAGCCATACACGGGCAGCTTGGACAGTAGTAAGGAGCAGTTCAACTACAGGCTGAGCAAGTGCGGAATGGTGGTAGAATGTGCCTTTGGAAGCTTGCTGGCGCTTTTTGCTGACTAGGTTAGACCTCATTGGGGCCACCAACATTCCCATTGTTATTGCTGCTTGCTGTGTGCTCCGTAATATCTGTGAGAGTAAGGGGGAGACTTTTATGGCAGGGTGGGAGGTTGAGGCAAATCACCTGGCGGCCGATTTTGAGCAGCCAGACACCAGGGCAATTAGAAGAGCACAGCTAGGCACGCTGCACATCAGAGAAGCTTTGAAAACCAGTTTCATGACTGGCCAGGCTACCGTGTGACAGCTGTGTGTGTTTCTCCTTGCTGCAAACCTGCCCCCTTTGTTGATTTTAATTCCCTGTAAGCCAACCACCTTCCCCGCTTTGATCACAGCTGGCAAAGGAAATAAAGTAAGTATTGTTTTGCATTCTTTATTAATTTTAAAAAAAAGTGCGATAACTGACAAGGTAGCCCGGGTGGGGTGAGGTGTGAAGGAGGGAAGGACAAGGCCACATTGCTTATTGTAGCCACACTACAAATCAAAACTGTTTGAATGACAGCCTTTCGTTGCTTGGGCCATCCTCTGGAGTGGAGTGGCTGAGTGCCCGGTGCCTGGAGCCTCCACCTCCCACGCCTTCTTGGGCATCGGGGTGAGGAGGATATGGAACTTGGGGAGGAGGGCAGGCAGTCATACAAGGATGCAGCAGGGGTCTGTGCTCTTTTCGGCTTTCCTGCAGCTCCAACAGACGCTTCATCATGTTCATTTGCTCCCCTATTAGCCTCAGCATCACCTCCTGCCTCTGCTCTTCACGCTCACTTAATGCTTTCCTGGCCTCTGTCACTGAATGCCTCCATGCATTAAGCTGTGCCCTATCAGTGCGGGAGGACTGCATGAGCTTGGAAAACATGTCATCACGAGTGCATTTTTTTTACCTTCTAATCTGCAATAACCTCAGAAACGGAGATGATAGGGGGAGCATAGAAACATTTGCACCTGAGGGGAGATAAAAAGGGAGAGTAAAATTTAAGATACATTTCTGAGAACAAAAGGGAGACTCTTTCACAGTGAATCAAGCACTTCACAGCAGACAGTACATGTGCTTTAGGTACAAGGTTGCATTTTGCCTTTTATATTGAGCACCTGCCAGTATGGTGGCACATCACGCATGGTTGGGCAACAGAATTCGGTTTCCAGGCAGCCATGGTAAGCCTTTTGGTATGCGGGATTGGCTTCTTCTGCCTTCATAACATGTGGGAATGGTTTCAAACTGCAGCGCCATCCTTCCCCATAGCAAGCAATGCCATTTGGGTTTCACATTTAAAAAGAGGGGCTGTGGTTTTCAGGTGGATGTGCAGCACACACCTACACCCACCCCACTGAATGGCTATTCTCTGGGATGATCCCTTCACCCCTCCTCCCGCCAAATGGCTATAGGATGATCCCTTTTAGCCAAGTGCAAACAACCCAGCATGAACAGGGTCCTTTTACTGTTCCCTTACAAAAATTCACCTCTTTAAACCAGGTGACCATGAATGATATCACTCTCCTGAGGCTAACACAGAAAGATAAAGACCGAATGTTGCTTGAATTCAACCAAAACCCAGGACCATTTGCTGCCATGCTTTGTGCCGCAATGATTCCAGACTACTTGCTACTGGTTTGGCATGGTAAAGTGTCCTACTGTGGAGGAAGAAATAAGGCAGCCCTCCCCAGAAACCTTCTGCAAAGGCTTTCAAAGTACCTCCAGGAGAGCTTCATGGAGATATCCCTGGAGGATTCCCGCTCCACCCCCAGACACGTTAGACTTTTCCAGAAGCTGTACTGACCATGAATGCATCCCAATTCTTCAGGGCAAATCAAACATTAAACACTATTGCTTTTGAATCCTGTACTGTAGTTACAAATATGCACTCACCAGAGCTGCCTTCTCCAGCTTCAGGGTCGGGGATCCTGCCTTGGGAGGGTATTGGCTCCAGGGTGATGAAAAGGTCCTGGGTGCCGGGGAGAATGGATTCACCACTTTCCTGTTGTGCATTCTTCTCCTTCTCCTCTTCCTCATCCACAAAATCCTCCTCCCTGTTGCGTGAGACCCCCTTGCAGGTGTCCATGGACAGTGATGGGGTAGTGGTAGGGTTCCCCCCTAGAATGCCATGCAGCTGATCATAGAAGCGGTATGTAAGGGGCTCTGACCCAGAGTGACCATTTGCCTCCTTTGTCTTTCGGTAGGGTTGCCTGAGTTCCTTGACTTTCATGCAGCACTGCTGTGTGTCCCTGTTGTAGCCTGTCTCCACCATGCCCTATGCAATTTTGGCATATATATTAGCATTTCTTCTTTTTGATCAGAGTTCTTCTCCCCATACAGCAATCAGATCCAGTGTCTCCCTTTCGGTCCATGCTGGAGCTCGTTTGCAATTCTGGGGGGACTGCATGGTCACTTGTGCTGCTGAGCTTGCCACGCTGACCAAACAGGAAATCAAATTCAAAATTTCCCAGGGCTTTTTACTGTGTACCTGGCTAATGCATTGAAGTTCAAAGTGCTGTCCAGAGTGGTCACATTGGAGCACTCTGGAATAGCTCCCGGAGGCCAATACCATCAAATTGCATCTGCACTACCCCAAATTCAACCCAGCAAGGTCGATTTTAGTGATACTCCCCTCTCCGGGGAGGAGTACAGAAGTCAATTTTAAGAGCCCTTTAGGTCAACAGAATGGGGTCGGTTGTGTAGATGCATTCATTTTAAAATCAACCTAATGTGGCTCAATTCAACCTAATCCCGTAGTGTAGACCAGGGCTAAGAGTACTTTGCAGGTACAGTGTCCTAGTATAACTATGACAGGACATTGTACCTCTTTAACTACACCAGATTATACCAGACCCTACCTCAGATCCAAGCACTGAGGGAACCTCATACATGCATATCTGCCCAGTTACCCACAGAAAGGAGGTCAGCTGATGCTGTACCAACCCCCTCCAGATCCTGCAGTGTGTGCTCTGTGAGCCCTGGATCCACATGAGAGAGGTTGGAGACAGGGTTGTCTGGGAGGAGGAGTTGGCAGGCCTCCCATTGACTCTTATGGTTATTCTTCCAAACAAATATAAGAAAGCTTTATAATCTTTTCCTTGAAGCACCGCTAGTGGAGTTCCAGAGATCGCCTTCACTGGGAGGCTGCTAGGGACCAGACATGGGGCTTCTGCACAGATGGATGTGATGTATAAGGTAGGAAACAATAGTGGAAGAACTCATCAAAGGGGAGCATGGCAGAGATGTCCTTCCACCCAGATGCCTCCCAGAGATTTAATGTGCAGAGGATGGTCCAGGCCATTCATTTCATTAAGAAAATTACAAGTGAAGGTTTGCAGGCTCACACTCTGATTCTCTACAAGTGAAGTTCACAAGAGTGCAGAGGGCCTGCACTAGATCCTGCATACTACATATATTTGGGTTTCTTTTTGACTTCTTGGTTTTGAGCCTTTCGAGTCACATCTTCAAGGCTTTTCTATGCAACCAGGAGAGTTAAGTGAAAGCTAAGATTCTCATGTAATCAAATGACTCCAGGAACTGAGGCTTTAAGAAAAACGCATCACAAGATTCATGTTAAAATTAGCACCACTGCAAATGGAGGAAATGAATAGCTTCCACTGGCATAATCACTGTTGTATAACTGGAAATCTCCTAGCAACCAAAGACTCCATGCTGCTAACCGTGTACTCATGAGTAACTTTACTCAGGTATTACTCAAGGGGAGTACTAATGTGAATAAAGTTACTCATGCTCATAAGTGTTTGCAGAGCCAAGCCCAAAAGCTACAGTGAGTTTCATGCAGAGCGAAGAATGGGATGAACAAGCTCTTCTTAAACTCCCTTAGAAAACCTTGTGAATTCAATGCTGTTCACCCTTTAGGCTCACCTTGAAAAGCAAGTCTTGAAAGCTGCCAAAATGTATATATTTGTATTTGTATGGGAGTTTTGGTGGTACTGTCTGATAGTAGGAGCAGTCAAGGGATGAGAGACATTGTAAGCCTAAAACAAAAACAGAACAATTAAGTACTTAATGGAGAAATCTCCAAGAATATTTTTAATTCTCCTGAGATTCATGAGCAATGAGAGGTTGGGTTTTTTAGCTAGATAGCTTGCAAGTTTTCCAAGGCTCTCAGTTCTATTATAAACCTGCCAAGGAGAAAGCTTTGTATGTTAAATTTATTGGAGGGATATTCACCTCTGAGTTTACATTGTCTCTGGAAAATAATCTCCTTTCAATGCACTTGTAATTTTTCAGCTGTTTCTCTTTATTAAAGGGGGGGAGGGACTCTCATACATTTAGAAAAACACTTTCTAACTTAGTTTGTCCAGTGAAAATTTAGTGCCCAGTGTCAAAAATAAATGTCATTTATCTAATATGGGCTGTTATGGCATTAAAGCTTTGCTTTTCATAGAATTTTATACAGCAGTCAGGGCTTGGAAGAAAAGGAATGTTCTCCTTCTAGCCTAAATTACAGTATTGGCACTAAGTCACTAGTGAAACCGCAGGTCATTATTTCTAAATTTGCACATTAAAAAATAACATCTACTCATAAGGGAATATCTTTAAACCACAAGTGCCAGAAATAACAATTGTATTAAATTGCATTCATGAATATGTAATAAAGTTCAATTTGCCACTTTATCATGTTACTTAATATTACATTGAATTTATAATGGAAAAGAAAAATTTTGTGCTATTCTGAAAATAATGCAAAATATTTCATGGCATTTACCAAGCATTTGTATTAGCACTAATGTATATCCTTTAATTAATTTGTTACATTTTCACTGCTTTCCATTGTTCATTCATCCTCAGGAACAATTCATGCTCTTTCATGTATTTTTTTAAAAGCTAACGAGGCGCACAGACAAATAATACATTAAAATCACAGTATTCTGGGTTTATTAATTTATGAAGTCCTAGAATTAGCAAAAACTCAAGGAAGCCATTTCTTTATCATTTGTGCTCTTCATTCACAGCTGTAATATTTCTGACTTTATATTAAAAGGAAAGTGAGCCCACTACTGATTACTAGCATTTAAAGGTTAGTCACTTTACAAATACCTCTCTGAGTTCTGTCCCTTTAACTTGCTCAAGAAGAAACTAGACTGGCAAACTCAGGCCTGAAGTCAGTGGGATTCTGTGCTCAACTTAAGAGCTCATGGACTGTGCCCCTTATTTGATGTTGTCCTCACCAAAGATCCCATGCAACACACACTTGATTCAATGGGAATCTCTCCAGGGAATTCAGTGGGTCCCCTTTGATTGTAACACTGCCATGGGAGGTGGGGCCCAGATCACATTGAAGTCTTGAATTGTGCTCACAAGAGATGGTAGGATCACTGAGGTGGTGCTCTTAGCCCCAGTGGGAAGATTCATCCTGCACCATCATCATATACCCTCTCAGTGGCTGCCAGTAATAGCTTTCCAGCCCTTGTTCACTAAGTATTCACTTTGATTTCTTTAAGCAGGAGATAAAAGCTATACTGGCAAAATAAAGAATGCAAAGTGTTCTCCCCAATCTAGTTCAGACCTTACAACAATTATTTCTGTCTTTGTTACCTTTTCAGGGCCACACTTGAAGTCCACCACAATGCTCCACTACTAGAAAATGGAGTTGTCTGGGTCCCAGTGTGGTTCATTCCAGTTCACTTAACACCTGTGCTTGAATCTGTCCACCAGCTTACTGTTCACTTTCAGGTGCAATTCAAGGTGTTGGTGCTGATATTTAAAAGCCTGGATTGCCTGGACCTGGTTATTGGAGCGCTTCCCTCTCGCTTTGTATCCCATCATGGCAGTTAAGGGCAATGGGGAGCATTAACTAGGACCTACGTTTTGAACACCCTGGTCCAAGTTCAAGCCTGTTGTAAGTCAATGCAATTCCATGGAGTGCTGAGGCATAAAAGCTGCTTATACCATGACTAGGACTCCGTTTCTGTCACAGAGGTTGCAAAAGTCACAGATTCCATGACTTCCACCTCCATGACTTCTGCAGCAGCCAATGTGGCTGACCCCAGGGCCTCCCAAGCAGCTGCCGGCAATTCCCAGGGAGGCCGGAGCAACTGCTACTCAGCGGCCCTTGGTAGCTGGCACAGTGGCTGGCCCTGCCCCCCAAATTTTAGTCTGGTGTATTTATAGTATGTCCTGGATAGGTCAAGGGCCATGAATTTTTGTTTATTGCCCATGACCTGTCCATGACTTTTACTAAAAATACCCATGACTAAATCATAGCCTTAAGCATGAGTGAATTGAGCCCTCTGTGCCTGGCACCAGGGCTTACTGGGGTGAGAACTCTCCTCTTTGGAATTTTCTCCCCTTGTGGAATCATCAGATCCAGAATCTAGAGACCTTCTGGGTAAGAAGCAAGTACTGTTTATTTTACTTACCATTCAAATAACTTATTTTGCGTGTTAATTTTCTGTAATTAGACTAGCTAGCTGCTACAGAGAAAGTAGTAAAATAGGTTAATTAAAAGAAACTCCTATGCAGTTGCATTCCCCCTAGGGCTGCCAATTTTGGTTGGACATATTCCTGAAGGTTTCATCACATGACAATTTTTAATTAAATATTAATCTTTAATTCCTGGAGACTCCAGGCCAATCCTGGAGGGTTGGCATCCCTAATTCCAACTAACCTGATATTTTCTAGGTCTTTCCCTCAGAAAAAATGAGAAACAGGAAACCCTTAGCAAGTGTCCTGGTTTGGGAAACATTGAGTGACATGAGGTAATGGATGACATGAGGCAATAAAGGGACCTATTCAAAAATGTCTGGAGATATCCTCTCTCCCTCCTAACAGCCTCCCTCAGGAAAAAATAAATATAAATATGGCTTGATCCTGGAACAAATAGCTGAGTGTTTCTTACACTCAGGAATAATCCAGACTGAATATGGGTAACTCAAATGAGCAAGGCTTGCAGGAGCAAATCTTTTGTCATAGTTAAAAAGTAAATCTCAAATTTCAATTGAAATACTTGTGCAGCCTGGATTAAATGCATTTTACATTGTTTGTGACAGTATTTCAGCCTTACTAAATTAAAGTTTCATATATTGAGCATGTAGCCCTATGCAAAATAAAGACGGAATGCAAACTTCACAATGAAATACTTTCTAATTCTACTCTTTTATTCTATGTGCTACTTACCCGTGTGTTTTATGCAATGTACTAAAATAATCATTTGTGAATAGAACTCTAATTACATTATAGCTAATCCATTTTCTTCTCTGAAGCTAGTAATCAACAGCTTATTCTCTCACCTCAAAGATGAAACTGAATGTCAATTTTCAAGATAACATTGACATGAACTTATGTATCAGGCAAGTAGACAAATACCACTTTAATCATTTTTAATCCTTTAAAGCTGTGACTGAGAAGTGGCATTTGGACTGGATTTAAACTTGGCATTGTCCATGCAGAAGATTAACTGCTACACAAGACTGTTTGATTTCTAAATATTGCCCATTAGAAAGTTTTCACAGAGGAAATCAAAGAGTAAAGTGAGTGTGTGTTTGTAATATAGCCTTAACTTTGCGAGTCTTAAATTAATTTACAAACAATAATATTCCAACTTCAGTAAATTCTTTTGCATCATGTTTACAATAGAGAAAGCTGTACCATGGCCCAAAAAAGCATCCAAATATTACTTTGAAGACTATTCCTCCTTGGCAGGAATTGTACATACGATGCTAACTTACAATTTTAAAGAGCACTATGTATTGCCCACATGATTAGAATTAAAAACCATTTCTATAAACTGGACTGAATTAGCTAGCATGCTGTTTACTCTTACAAACAATTGTAATCCATTACAGGACAATAAAAAAATCAAAAAATGTAAATTATCTTGGGCCAGCACTGGGCTCCAAGGAGAAAACCCATCAGAAAGATCAAGGGGGAGAAAAATTCCATGAGGACATTTTTTCCCCTCTGCTGAGATGTCTTGGAAGGGAGCTGCAGGTATGGAAACTGTGCCTCCACTCAATCCTGTGTGTCACAGAATTCCATAGTAATTTCCACACGTAGGAACCACACTGCAGAGACAATTGCTGCTCTCTTAGCCCTGCTCCCTGGTGTTGTTTGGGTCCCCTGTGGCTTCTCAGTAGCAACACCAAAAAGGACCTAGCATAAGGTAATATAGCTTCTAGATGTACCATGGCCTGCCTGGATTTCCATAGAGGAATCCAGGCATAGAGCAGGTGACAGTACAGAGGAGAGCACTGGCTTCCCTCCTCCATCCCTTTGTACCTCTGCAGTTACATCTTTGAGTCCCTTCTATTTGGAGTGAGGGGCCACTGAAAGACTTTGCATTAAGGCTACAGTGGAAATACTGCTGAAAATATCATACTACTCTTTCCACAGGGACAATGGGAGAGCTATGAATGACAGGCCCCTCATCATCCAGAGAGCTCTAGGAAATGATCTGGCCCTATCAAGGAATGGCCTACTTTCGGGCAATCCCTTGTGGCATTCGGATAGCCCTGCAAGTAGCCCCTTGACTGAATTTCTCCTCTTGATTCATCAAACTCAAAAAAAGAGGCTTTTACAAGCCCAATAAAGCCCTCGTTAGGGTCAGTTTATTAACTTAAAGTTCAAAATTAAACAAAAATTCTTCCCTCCAGCCTTAAGCTAGGCAGAATGCCTCCTTCCTGAGGTACTTTCTCAAAACTTTCCCGGTGTCTCAGGGTCTTCCCTGCTTTAGCAGGCTAAGCCCAGCCCTTCATAGCTGGAGAAACTCCCCTGGTCTCAGGGTCTTCCCTGAAGAAGCCTCTCTCACTCTCTGCACTTCCTCTACTGCCTCCTGATCATTCCTTTCCCCTGCTGCAGCTTCCTGCTGCTCTTATAGGGGAAATCACCCATAATCACCTCAGGTGTGCCTAATTAGTAATTGGGGTAGGCTAGCCCTTAAAGGGGCAAGCCATCCTGTTACAGGCCCCTAGTAGGTGTGGTCTCTTGTCAAAAAGCCAGATAAACAGTGTTCCAAATTTGTTTGAAAATTAGTAGTTATTAATAAGTATAGGTGCCTTATTAAGAACAAATTGTGACCTCAGATTTTATTTTTACTTCTGTAATAAAATTACTAGTAATAAAAATTGTGCGAACAAACCTCTGACTGCCAAGTTACTTTTTTCAAACTAATTATGTATTATATGAATTTAGTGTTTGAATGCTTCCAAGTCCTTAAATCTATTGTGAAGAACATAATAAATACTTGGATTTTACTTCCAAAGCCTCCAAAAGGAAACTAGTAATTATGGTCTAACACTGTTTATTGCCTCCTGTTACTGCACAGCCAAATACACATCAGCAAAACTTAGAAATTATCAGAAAGGAAATTAAAATTTTGTCTCCGTTGCTAAAACAAAAGGAGACACAAGTATGACCAAACAGGCAGCAGACATACAATGGCTTTTTATTGCAAGGTTTTTTAAGTTTTAAGGAGGTGATTTCCAAAGGTATAAATGGGAATTAGGGGCCCAATTCCCTTTGAGCTTCAATGGGAGTTGGGCACTTACCTGCCCTTTGTGCCTTTGAAAATCTCCCCTAAAGGGCTCAGTTTTACAAGAATTTCATACATAATTCTCTTTAATTTCAGGATTGTTCCCAATATATGTATATTTAAAACCATTCCTCTTTGACTTGCAGATGTATTTGCTTTTCTTCCAGAATAATTATCAGTATACATAACTATGTGCTGTATATTGTCTGACATGGATATTTTAAATTACCAAAAAAAATTTTAAATATTAAATTACACTGGATTGTCAGCCTGGCTGAACGCTTTCTTTTAAGGTGTTTCAAACTGGAGAGTTGATTGCATGCAGAACATCTTGAAGGCACATTCTAACTCCTTGAATATTTTTTATATCACCAGGATTCAGTCTAAAGACTAGTGGACTCCAGAAGGTTCTGAATGTTTGGATAATCCCATAATGCTTCTTATGAAGTTATCTCCCTATTATTATTTTCCAGTCTTTCCAAGGCCCCAGCTAATACTTTCTTCCTTCCCATGCACTAAGATGCTCTACCCATAAAATAAATCATCATTTTTGAGTTCTACATGGAAAATATGTAATACAATTTTTACATATAGGCATGGGCCACATTCTCAAAGGGATCTAAACCCATCGTCCATTTATGCACATGCAAATATTTACCTATGCATTTTCTGACCATTAGCATTCGAATACAGAGGTGAAACAATTTATGTATGCAAACTCCATTTCTCCAAGATATTTCATTCTATCATCTGTATGTATAAGTAATGTTTTTGGTAGATAATCTACTAAAGAAAGGCATGCAAGTATTGGTGCACCCAAGTTGCACACTTACAAATGGATGCCACTTTTTGAAAAACTGGCCTAGGAAATGAATGTATAGCAAGGAAAGCCTCAGGTACATGCTGCATTGTGAAAAGTAGTCATTTTCAGGAAGTGCACAAAAGTTAGTAATACAGCCAAAATCAACATTACCCAGTCATCAATATTCATATAGTTCAGACAAAACATTTCATACTGTAGCTGCTCATAAATCAGATAGAAAAGAAGGGGGAAAGAGATGAGGAAAAAGAGAAAGGGAAAAATATAAAGAAAAAAATAGCTTGGGGATGAATTGATCACAAGAGGGGACTTCATTCATTCAGTCTAACATCTGCTCTGCCTGAAGTGGAACCACCTGTTCATTTATTAAATTGAACAATTAATTTCTGGGGAAGGAAGAGAAGACTATATCTCATCAGAATCTTCCATTTTATCCTCATCATCTAAAAATAAGCCTTTTAAGGCCAGCAATTTATGCCATGGCTGTGGATCATTTTTTTATATTTGAAATGATGGAATCCTTCCAGGATCTCAGTAAAATGTGCATATTACCCAACAGAGTACTGTTAGGCCATTTATTCTATATCACAGAAGACATATCCTCTGAGTGCCATTCTTGCCACAATAAAGCAATAGAGATTGTTTGCATATACTCAGTTGTGCAGAACCTGCCTCATTTGCCTAGAGCCAGTTATCAGTAATTCCTTAATATCTAGCCCCATGTTGGCATGGTTTTATGAAAAGTCTTCATCTTTAATATATTCAGTGCTAGCAAATTTCACATGTGGCCAATTTTTTAACCAAAATGGTATAGTATTTTGTATTGCAGTAATAACAATATCAGCTTCCCCACCCTGTCTGCTTTGACATTATCTCCTACCATATGCTATCCATGAATTTTATATCTCAGTTTGCTTCTCACTTCACAGAAATATTGGCTAGGGATGTCAGTGGTAGAGCATCAGGAGCATCTCTGTCGATGAAGCTGAACAATCCTGACATCACAACCTGCTGCATCTGTATTCTATTGGTATTGCAATAGAGCCTAATAGCCCTAGTCAAGGACCAGGTGCCCACTGTACCAACACATAATAGAAAGACTGTCCCACAAAGCTTATAGTCTATATAGTCCTATCATTCTTATAATAGTTATCTATCTTAGAGTTGTTATAAAAAATGTAGGGACTTGTATAAGTGAGCCATGGTTAGGGTGTCTGCCTTGGTTCAGGACTTCTAGTGAATGGGCTATCCATTTGGAGCACAGATAATGTTAGTAAGATGCAACCCTATTGAAACCTTCTTTGTCATATAGCATTTCAGATGATACATTAAGGCAACATAAGAACCACTAAGAGGAGTTCTTTAAATAACATAATAGAACAGTGCTTTATAGTATTTGCTTAGGGTTTCCGACAAGCAGGTTTCTTTCATTATTTAAAGAATAACATTTATAGTTTGCTTTAATTTTAGCTTACATTTTGGTATTCTCAATTAACAGCCAAATTTTGTAAGCCCTTGACCAGGGAAGTATTGCTGAATTCAGAGGGACCTCAAGCATGCAGGAGTGGGCCCTAATTAATGAAATCAGTCTATTGGTTTTGTTCCTCTTATTGTGAATCACTGTCTTCCTTAGGTATGATTGACTTGAGCGCTTGGAGTGGCAAAGGCCCCAGCATGCTCAGTCTCCTAAAACATTTTCAAGGCCAATTTTCCTTAAGGTATTGTGACAAAGTTCCTGCTCTACCTTGGTGGGTCTTGCGCTTATTGGCAGATTTGCTTGCCTTGGAGCTTCATGGCAGCCCTCAGCTTGGCCGTTTTTCTGAATTCACAGTCCAGGTCGACTCCTCCTGAGTCTGACCAGGAGTTGGGAGGATTTGGGGCGAACCCGGGCCCGCCCTCTACTCCGGGTTCCAGCGCAGGGTCCTGTGGAATGCAGCTGTCTAGAGTGCCTCCTGGAACAGCTGTGCAACAGCTACAACTCCCTGAGCTATTTCCCCATGGCCTTCTCCCAATACCTTCTTTATCCTCACCATAGGACCTTCCTCCTGGTGTCTGATAATGCTTGTATACCTCAGTCCTCCAACAGTCCGCGTTTTCACTCTCAGCTCCTAGTGCCTTTTGCTCCGAGCTCCTCACACACACACCACAAACTGAAGTGAGCTCCTTTTTAAAACCCAGGTGCCCTGATTAGCCTGCCTTAATTGATTCTAGCAGCTTCTTGATTGGCTGCAGGTGTTCTAATCAGCCTGTCTTAATTGTCTCCAGAAGGTTCCTGATTGTTCTGGAACCTTCCCTGTTACCTTACCCAGGGAAAAGGGACCTACTTAGCCTGGGGCTAATATATTTGCCTTCTATTATTCTCCTATAGCCATCTGGCCCAACCTTGTCACATATCCCCTCCTCCCCCCCTCTGCTCAACACTTCAGGGTTAAGCAACTTGGGATGTCAGGCGGTGTACTCATGACAAGCCATCTGCATTGCCATGGTGGCTTCCAGCCCAGTGTTGTATGGTGAATTGGAAAGGTTGTAGGAACAGGAACCATCTGGTCACCCTTGCGTTCTTCTCTTTATTTTGCTGCATCCATTGGAGGGGTGCATGGTCAGTCACAAGGGTAAACCGTTGTCCCAGAAGGTAATAACGTAGTGTTTCCATGGCCCATTTCACAGCTAGGCACTCTCTTTCAACCACGGCATACTTCTGCTCTCTCGGGAGGAGTTTCCTGCTGAGGTAGAGGATTGGGTGTTCTTCATCTCTGACCATCTGCGATAGGACAGCTCCCAATCCTACTTCCGATGCATCTGTTTGTAAAATGAATTCTTTGTCGAAGTCTGGGGCTATAAGCATGGGGTTACTTATACAGAGGGCTGTCTGTAGATCCATGAATTTCTCTGTGGCATCTGTCCATGTCTGGACCCCGGGCTTTTATCAGGTCTGTCAGGGGACTCGCTCTGGTAGCAAAATGGGGAATAAATGGTCGGTAGTACCCCACCACACCCATGCTTTTTCTGATTCGGCCGGGGCCAATTTTGGATAGCCTCTAGTTTGTTTAGTTGGCGCTTGACCATGCCCCTTCCTACAATGTAGCCAAGGTATTTAGCCTCGGCTGGCCCTATAGCACGCTTGGCTGGGTTGGCTGTGAGGCCAGCCTGTCTTAGCGTTTCCAAAACCGCTTCCACCTTTCCTAAGTGGATTTCCCAGTCAGGGGTGTGAATAATCACATCATCCAGGTATGCCATTGCATAACTGGTATGGGGCCATAGGAGCTTGTCCATAAGATGCTGGAAGGTGGCAGGTGCCCCATGCAATCCAAAAGGAAGAACAGTATATTGAAACAGGCCCTCTGGTGTAGAGAATGCCAACTTTCTTTCGCATCTTTGGCAAGGGGCATTTGCCAGTATCCCTTTGTTAAATCAAGGGTGGTCAAAAATCAGGCATTGTCCAGGTGGTCAACTAACTCATCGATACGGGGTATGGGGTATGCATCAGATTTGGATATCTCATTCAGCCGGCGAAAGTTACAAAACCTAGTGGTGCCATCAGGTTTGGGCACCAACACAATCGGGCTTGACCACTGACTGTGGGACTCTTCGATGATTCCCAGCTCCAACATCCTTTTTACCTCTGCCTTGATCTCTTCCCTTTTTGCTGCTGGGACCCGATAGGACCTTAACGTTACCTTTGCCCCAGGGTCTGTGATAATGTGGTGATATGCTTTGGTGGTCTGGCCTGGTTTGGTTGAAAACACATCCTGGTATCAGTTGATCATCTCAGTTACCTCCTTCTTCTGGTTTGGTGTCAGATCAGTGGATATCCTGATCTGCTCCTGCATATTATTTCCCTGGATCGGGGTCTCCTGGGCCACTACACATGCCTCTCTTTGGTGCCAAGGCTTTAAGAGGTTAATGTGATAAATTTGTTCCTGTTTCTGATGTCCTGGCTGCCGCACCTTGTAGGTTACTTCCCCCATGGGTTCAACCATCTCACAGGGCCCCTGCCATTGGGCCAAAAGCTTGCTTTCTGCCGTGGGTACCAACACTATCACCCGATCCCCTGGTTGGAACTGTCGGACTTTTGCCTGGTGATTGTAATGGGTTCGCTGGACTTCCTGCGCCTTTTCCAAATGTTCCCGTACAATAGGGGTGACCCAGGCTATCCGTTCTCGCATCTGCAACACATGGTCAATTATATTTCTCACCCAATGGGTTCCTCTTCCCAGATTACTTTTGCAATATCTAGTATGCCACAGGGGTGGCGTCCGTATAATAATTCAAAGGGGGAAAACCCAGTTGAGGCCTGAGGTACCTCCCGGATTGCAAACATAAGGTAGGGAAGTAGGGTGTCCCAATCCTTCCCGTCTCGACTTACCACTTTCCTTATCATTACCTTGAGCATTTGGTTAAATCTTTCCCCATCGGTCTGCAGATGATAGACTGAAGTTCTCAGGGTATGTATATGGAGCAGCGTACAGAGGTCCTTCATTAGCTTCTACATAAATGGGGTACCTTGGTCTGTTAAGATCTCCTTTGGTAGCCCCACTCAGGCAAAGATCCCCACCAACTCTTTAGCTATTGTTTTAGAGGCCGTGTTCCGCAGGGGGACAGCTTCTGGGTAGCGAGTAGCATAATCCAGAACGACAAGTATATATTGGTGACCCCGGGCTGCCTTCTCCAGGGGTCCCACTAGATCCATGGCTATTCGCTTGAAGGGGACCTCTATGATGGGAAGGGGTACTAAAGGTGCCCTTAAGTGGGGATGGGGACTGTGCAGCTGACACTCCAGGCAGGACGCACAGTACCTCCGCACTTCTTCATGTACCCCGGGCCAGAAAAATCATTGCAGCACCCATGCCAGGGTCTTCTCTACCCCCAAATGCCCCCCAAAAAGATGACTATGGGCCAGACTTAATACAGCATTCTGGTGTTTTTGAGGTACTAGCATCTGCTGTACCTTCTGCCCCTGTATTGGTGCAACCCAGTATAAGAGGTTCTTCTTCATTATGAAGTATGGTCCTGGTCCCTGGGTTTTCCCTTCCACGGGGACCCCATCTATTTCAGTCACCTCCTTCCTAATGTTGTCGTACCTTCGGTCTTCAGCCTGGTCCCATCCAAAATTTCATCTCCCGGGGCTAATCTGCCCAAGATCTAGGGGTCCAGTCTTTGTTGCCTCTACTGGTTCAGAGACGTTAGGGTGTGGGTCAGACTCAGGTGCTTCTCCCTCCTGGGTGGCCTCCTTTTCAGCTGCTTGGGTCCACCTACCTACGAGAGCGACCCTCTGGCTTCGGACCAGTGTTCGGGTTCCCAAGGCCTTAGCTGCCCTTCTTTCCCTTTTCGTCTTTCTACGCTGTCTGGGAGTGGAGAACAAATCTGGGGATATTTCAGAGAAGGTTGGGGGTTGACAATCTACTGTGGATGCCTCACTACTTTCAGGGCTTCCCCATTTCTCCAATTCCGCTATCAGGAGTAAGTCTCCAAACCCAGGAAGTCCCTCCCTATGAGCACTGGGTATGGGAGTTTAGGGACTGCACCTGCTGCTACCTCAGTAGCACTCCCCAAATCAACCACTGCTGTGGTCTTTACCCCCTTTAGCTTCACTGGTCTAGTGTACATATGTGGGGTTAGTGAGACCCCCACAAGGTGGATTAGGGAGCATGCGTCTGCCCAGTTCCCCAGGTTACGCTGCATAGGCTCCTCGGCATTGGGATACTGTGCAGCTATGTGTCCCCATTCCCCGCAGGCATAACGTCTGTATGGAGCCCTAGGCATTCCCCGGTCTCTTGGTTTGGGTAATCTAACATCGCAATCCTCTTCCCCCTCAGTGCTCTGACTCCTTGTGGCTTCTGGTGGGCCTTCAGCCCCTCTCTTTTTCCACCTGGGTTCTCCTGATGGCCCGGTCACCCGAGCTCTAGGGCTTGGTGCTGCTAGTTTAACCCAGGGTGCTTCTTCCTTAACTGGTCAGGTCAGCTCCCTTGCCGTCTTCACCTTTCTACCAGCGCGACAACCTCGTCGTAGGTGGAGGGTTCGTTCTGGCTTACCCAGACGTGAAGGTTTGGCAGTAGTCCTCTCATGTACCGGTCGATAACCAGAATCTCTAGTATCTCCTCCGGACTCCGGGACTCAATTCGTAACCACTTTCGTACAAGATG
Source organism: Dermochelys coriacea (assembly GCF_009764565.3). Lineage (NCBI taxonomy): Eukaryota > Metazoa > Chordata > Testudines > Dermochelyidae > Dermochelys > Dermochelys coriacea. The sequence continues at coordinate 24,060,874 of NC_050076.1, read as the reverse complement.
GATGAGGTCATATAATTGGGACTGCGAGGTTTTGTTTTCCTGGTACCTCCACTCATGATATCGCTGGGCCCGCACTGCGGTCGTTACCCCAGATCTAGCCAGGATCTCTGCTTTCAGCTGGGGGTAGTCTGCCGCAGCCTCTTCAGGCAAATCATAGTAGGCCGTCTGGGCCTCCCCACACAGGAATGGAGCGAGGATGCCAGACCACTGTTCTTGGGGCCAAGCCTCCCGCAGGGCTGTCCTCTCAAAGGCCAGGAGGTATGCCTCTACATCATCCTCCTGCGTCAATTTCTGCAGCCAATTGCTGGCCCGCATGATCTGCATCCCATCATGGCTGCGGTTCAGCTCTGTAAGGGCCTTTACCTGGTTTACCACTTCCCGCAACATAGCCCGATCTTGAGCAGCCTGGTCCATCAGCAGGCAATTAGTCTCTTGCTGCAGCCACGCTGCCTCCTGTTGGGCAGCTGCCTGGACACGAGTAGCCTCCTGCTGGGCAGCTGTGGCTTGTATCAGTGCCCGCATTACCTCCTCCATTGTGGTGAAAAAAAATAAAAATAGACCCTCTTCCCTTTTTTTTTTCCTTCCAAACACCCTCCTTCTTCTGCCGCGCCGTGGACACCATATCCCACTTCTAACACCAGTTGTGACAAAGTTCTTGCTCTACCTTGGTGGGTCTTGCGCTTACTGGCTAATTTGCTCACCTTGGAGCTTCACGGCAGCCCTCAGCTTGGCCATTTTTCTGAATTCACAGTCCAGGTTGACTCCTCCTGTGTCTGACCAGGAGTTGGGAGGATTTGTGCCTCTACTCCGGGTTCCATCCCAGGGCCCTGTGGAATGCAGCTATCTAGAGTGCCTCCTGGAACAGCTGTGCAACAGCTACAATTCCCTGGGCTATTTCCCCATGGCCTCCTCCCAACACCTTCTTTATCCTCACCATAGGAGCTTCCTCCTGGTCTCTGATAATGTTATACACCTCAGTCCCCCAACAGTCTGCGTTCTCACTCTCAGCTCCTCACACGCACACCACAAACTGAAGTGAGCTCCTTTTTAAAACCCAGGTGTCCTGATTAGCCTGCCTTAATTGATTCTAGCAGCTTCTTGATTGGTTGCAGGTGTTCTAATCAGCCTGTCTTAATTGTCTCCAGAAAGTTCTTGATTGTTCTGGAACCTTCCCTATTACCTTTCCCAGGGAAAAGGGACCTACTTAGCCTGGGGCTAATATATCTGCCTTCTATTACTCTCCTATAGCCATCTGGCCCAACCCTGTCACAGTATTTAAGGATTTCAGTGGAGAAGCCAACTTTCCCAGAGGAATGAGCCATTTATGAGGACTGGATGGTGTCATCAATCTCTTCCTCAGGGACAGGAAAAATCAAAATTGTGTGGTTTTTATTTTATTTAGTTTATTTATCTATTATGTGACAGTGAGCGTAAAGGGAAAAATCTAAAGAATGACGTTATCTCCCCAGGAAACCCCTTCTTTTTGACTGATACAGATATAATAATACCAACTCATTTCACTCAGAACCTTCTTAAGTTGTGTTACAAATCACACAGCTACCAGGGGTCCAATCCTTGGCAATTGTATGTGAATGCTGTTATTTGTATTTAGGGTTACCATGCATCCGTATTTTCCCAGACATGTCCAGCTTTTTGGTTCTTAAATCACTGTCAAGGAGGAATTTTTAAATATCTAAAAACATCCGGGATTTTGCCATTATTATTTTTCCCCAAATTAGAGTTGATCATTCAAGAAAGAGAGTGAATGTTGATCACTCGAGAAAGTGCTGCTTTTTCCCCTAGTTCCCTGCGCTTGCGCCGTGAAACAGCTGTTTCATGTGGCTGGGAGGGCGGGAGCGGGGAGGAGGGGGAACGCGGTGCACTCAGGGGAGGAGGCGGGGCCAAAGCGGGGATTTGGGGAAGAGGTCCAATGGGGCAGGGAGGGGGCAGAGTTGGGGCGGGGCACTTTGGGAAAGGGGTTGGAATGGGGCTGGGAAGGGGTAGAGTTGGGGGCGAGGGGGCACGAACAAATACCACCCCATGGAGTGTCCTCTTTTTTGAATGTTCAAATATGGTAACCTTATTGTATTATGACTGCACCTAGAAACTCCTACCAACATCAGGGCTCCATTGTGTTTGGTGTCATACAAACACATAAGCAACAATCTGCTTTGAATGGTTTGCAATCCTAATGCCCTGATTCTGCAAATGACTATGCACCTGCATCTGTGTAGGACACTGCTGATTTCACAAATATTTTCAGGATTGAGGCCTAAATGGACAAGACTCAGAAAGGGTCGGTGGGGACCAGGAAGTTTTACAGATAAGTGAGCTCACTAATACAGAAATGAAGTTACTTCTCCATGGTCACACAAGAAGGCTGTAGCAGAACTGAGAATTTGAATCCAAATTTTGAGAGTCCCAATCCAGTACCAAACTACCAATCTTCTCCTCCCCTTGCTGCATAAAACTACATGGAAAATTCTCCTTTTTGATTCACAGTACATGGACAATAAGTTGTCCATGTTAGAAACATAAGGACAAATTTGATATTTTTGTCAAATGCTATTTCATCTGAACAATACAGAGGGTAGTAAAAATTTTTAATGTTTGGGCATTTTATTTTATTCATAGTTTCTCTGCTGGCCCCAAATCCTCCCCATTCCTTTCCCTTTCCTACTCCATATTTTAATGGCCTGTATTCCATATAAATGAATGAGCAGGTTTAGGGGTTATGCTGCTTCTGTTGACCTTTCCTTGCTGCTGTATCTTATATTCCTTTCTGCATTGTACAGTAAACAATGAGTTGCTATTGTATGTTATTCGCAGTGGTGGGGGTCTCTTTGTCCCTGTAGGAGGGCTTTCCTCTCACTTGTGTATTGAGTTAACATTCTGTGATACTAAGATCAACGGGTGGATACTAGTATTGGAGAAGACTATACTTCACCTTTAGAAGTTGTTGCTATGGGTGCCATTGTTCTTGCCTCTATCCCCTATCTCTTCAAATTTTGTTCCTTTCGTCTCCACACAATAATGCAAACTCTCTCTGCTCCTGTATTTTCCATGTACCTTCTTTTTCACGCTTTTTTTAACAATCTATTATAAGTTATAAATTAAAGAATTGCACAGGCTTTCAAAATATTTTCACAATCAGATCACACTGTTTAGCTTTCCAGACAAATTCTATTCTCTGCTAAAATCCTCATGATAATCTGCATATTTGCCTGGCTCTGATATTTTTAATTGCCAGATTTGATGTCTCATACTTTTAAGAGTCATCTTTCACTAATTAAATTGTTAGGGGCAGCCACTGTACACTTGGAGAAATATGGGAAGCCTGATTGTGGGCTCTGTTCTGCAAAGTGCTGAGCATTCTGGAACTGATCCAGCAAAGGACTTAAATGCCTAACTATACTGGACAATAGGACTAGAATTCAACTTCTGTGAAACTCCTAGTTAACTCGTCCTATCAAAATGACTAGAGGTATACAAAGATTTTAGAGAATTGAGAGATGTAGAGGAGCAAGTCATGTATTTCAGGAAGATACGATTTGAGTGAGGGGGTATCTATAACTCTCCCAGTCCCAGAATCTTCCAAAAAATAAAAATTGATTATGTACTAAAAACAGTGCAAAACGTTAATGTGCAATTAAAAACCAATACAATAAATTAACAGAAATATTTTTAATGGCACGTGCTTTATTCCTCTGATAGAAGACTATTTTTGAGTCTGATGTTCACTTCCCACCTTGTGTCTATGGTGCAGACTGCTTACTTGTCTTTTGGAGGAACTTTACTTTTGGACAAAGGTGACACCATATCAAGGAGACTTGCAACTAATTATCTTAATATTAAACTTATCTTGAACTTCATTAACTATACTGATAAATATTTAGGAGAATCATCCATATAAGAACAGGGACTTGGGCTTGCACTGAAGGAGTGTAATTGTAGTTTGGCTGCTCCCATTATTGAAGTGAGTTTAATCTCCAAGCAATAGTAACATTAAGAATTTTGTTTTTTCAGCCAATGGACAATTGAGCAGATAGGTTTTCCATCCTGGTGGAAAAAATGGGAGCGAGACCATGAATAGTTTAATTTACTGACAAAAGATGAGGGTTTCAAAGTTCTACAGGAGATTCATCTGTCTTTCCGTACTTGCTGAGCTGCCAGTTGAATTTTTCTGTCAGGGTGGCCCTTTGTATGGCTTCATTAGCCAGGGGAGCAAGGAGTAGGTTGGGGCCCTCAGGGTCACTACTGGCATTTCAACATTGTCAATGGTAATCTGCTGGTCAGAGAAAAAATATCCCTGTTTGCAGCATCCTGTGTTCTTAAAGATGCAAGTGCCATGCACCATCCCTGACCAGCCCCACAATTGAGCGCAGTGAAGTATCTCTGATGATCCACAGCTGCTTGCATAACCATAGAAAAATTGCCCTTTCTGTTGATGTATTCTGGGGCAAGGTGAGCTGGGCCAAATAAGGCTATGCAGGCCACTTATTGCCCCACTTCAGTTTGGGAGATCCATAGCTGCAAATCCATCCATGCTGTTCTGCACATTGTCTAGAGTCAGGGTATGATTAACGGCCCTGCAAACTCGCATAACAGCAGCCCCCATTGTGGATTTTCCCACTCCAAAATTATTTCCCACTGACCAGTAGCAAAAATTATGGGATAGGGATGGCATAGGATAGAGAAAGTTGCACACTGGGAACTTGACAGCTTGCTCCCAGAACCTCCCGCCTTCCTGCAACTCAGGTGGACCACACAACACATTGCAAACATTCCCCCAAAGGTATCATGCCACAGAGTGGACACTGCATTTCACATCAACACTCTCGCTTTTTGCGTGTACATACAGCGCCAACACAAGTATGCATGCACACAAGCTATATGCTGACTGCAGCAACTTCACACCAACATAACTTGCATTGAGCAAAGTTTGTAGTATAGACATGGCCTCAGCGAATGCAGTGATGTTTCTTGCAGTAGTAAGGACTACTCCCACATTAGGTGTAGTTACAGAAATATGTCCACAGGGATTATCTGGTCCCAATTACCACAGAATCTAGGCACTGATGCTCCACCTAGCTGTTGACAGTTACACTATATTTCTACATTCTAGACACAAAAGCCCTGATTATGAAAAGCATGTGAGTGCTGCTATTGAAATCACTTGCTATGGAAGCCACTAATGATGTGAATAGGACGGCTTGTGTAAATAAGAACTACATGGGTGAGTAATGGTTTGCACCATTTGGCTACAAGTCAGCAACCTCAGGCTAAAGTATGGCACAAAATGATCCTGCATCTGTATACAATGCACAGGTCCGATGGACAGAATAGAGGCAATATTCCCAGATGATAGAGATTCATGATTTTACTTTATAGCTAGAACAGGGGTTCTCAAACTGGGGGGGACCCACTCAGGGGGTCGTGAGGTTATTACATGGGGGGTCGTGAGCTGTAGCCTCCACCCCAAACCCTGCGTCTCCTCTAACATTTATAATAGTGTTAAATATAAAAAAGTGTTTTTAATTTATTGGGGGGGGTCGCAGTCAGAGGCTTGCTGTGTGAAAGGGGTCACCAGTACAAAAGTTTGAGAACCGCTGAGCCAGAAGTATATTTGTGTAATTATTTTAACTGAAAAGGTATATTACATTAAAAAGAAATATTGTATAAGTCTGGTTATTTTTTAAAGGACAAAGAGTAAACTGACTATATTGAACTGGCATGTCAGAAAGTCTGCTTCTTACTTAAAACAAATTTTAAAATTACAATAATTATAATTAAATGGATGTCAAAAAAATGTTTCAGCCTAAAATGCACTTCACAAACTCACATCATATTCAATCAAACTCACACTACATCACCAAACATAAATAAACTGATACTCTAGGCAAATTTTGCAAAAAGAAATACAAAGTAATTTATGAACATCAGCAGATGTGATTTGAAGTCTGTGATTTAGTGGAGCTTCACTACAGCAGCTGTCACTTTACACCTAAGTGAGAGAGACTATTAGCACTTTAGTAATACTTAGAGCACTTACATGTTTGTTGATAGCCCCATCCAAACATTAACTAATGAATACACCAATCCTTCCTGTGACCTACAGTAGGTAATAATTATTACTCCCATTCAACAGACAGGGATATTGAGACATAGAGACTAAAGGTTAGAGATTGATTTTCAATGAGACTTTTAAACTCCTAAGTTGTCAGTTTTGAACAAGGGATGTAGGCTTCTAAATCCCTTAGGTGGTTTTGAAAAGTTAACCATAAGCAAGTCAGTGATAGAGCAGAGATGAAAACTGAAGCAATTCTGACGCACATCTATACTCAACGCAATGGGCCACACTGTCTTTCTTGAGCTCATTAATGTTTCTATCTTGTGCTGTACATACTGTATATTTTTCATGGTTCACTATATTGAAATATTAGCTGGAAAATCAGATGGGAGGTGTCTCTTACACATGTATCTTTTCCAGACCGTACAGATACAATTTCAACTCAGTGCCAAACAAAAATGAAATGTGTGGCAAAATGATTTTGCTAACCATTTGTACAGGTAGTTTCTATCAAGGAAAACATAAGCAGAGTGCATTAATTTGTTCAGTGTGACTTTTGTTGTACATTTCTAACAGTACCTTGTTCTTTAAAGAACAAGCTGTGAAAGAGCTGTGAAAGATAGCAATGTAGGTCTAATACCTATTTCTTACACCAGAGAAAATTACAGCCAAATATCCCTTTAAAACCAAGATTATTATTGCAGCCAAAAATGATGTAGCAGGAGAAAGGGGGAGTGAAAGACATCTGCGATAACATCCTTGGGATATCTTTAAGCTCCATTATACTATCCAAAAGAAATATAATAGGATTTGAGGCCAATTATGACTTCCTCCATCTAACCCATTGCATTTAACATATCATTAGTATTTTTAGACAAGTCCCTCTAGGCCCTTGCACTTTTGTAGGTGAGTAAGTCAGACAGCAGGAGCAAGTAGCACATATTCAAGGAAACTGATCCCCCATTTAATGCTCTTTTCCAGTTACCTGCTGTAATGCAATTATCATGTACTGAAGCAATTTTCAGGAAAATGACTTGACAAGAAGAACTCTGTCATTTTGTAAACAAGACTAAATGTTAGTAATTGGATCTTAATTACACAGTTCTCTGGGAGGTTATTTTTATTTCTTTGTTTGTTAATGCAATTATTTAGCTACCCTATTTTAGCCTTGACCTTGCAGGAAGAGGGTATTTTCCAGTCAGCATAATGCTTTATCTTTGAAAGCTACAATCAATAAGGATAATTAATGATGCCTGCTGCAATGATAGCCTCAGCAATCATTATACCACATTAATCCCTGCAGTCAGACTGGGGTCAAGGCCATCTAAATCATTCACCTAGGGGTGGAGAAATTCAAATAATTTACCAATTTAAATCCAAGGAAACAAACCCACTTTATATTTCAAAGCAATTTAAATTGTCCTTTTTTAAAAAATGGGACTATGTATTTTTCATCCTTTATTATTGCTGTCTTTTTTCTAGGACCCATTTAAATGTGCACAGCATAAAATGCTCCCAGTATGGAAATATGAATCCTGTTCAACATTTCATAACAATATATCAGTTGTAAAATACTAATGCATAAATGTGGAAGGCCAGCTTCTTGCCATGTAGCTGTACTATCCAGCACTGCTGAGAAGTCTGTTAGCTGGCTGTAAAACTACAAGAATTCCAGGCTATTAAGGGCTCACCTTTCCATGTATTTTCCTTTTTCTGAGCCTGTATGTAGTTTTAGATTTTTTTCCCATTTCTGGGCAGATGTTCTATCTGTGACCCAATGTGTATCTATGCTGCAAGGTGTTACACCTTCTGGATGTACACAATGGGCTGCACTGCAGGGCTGGCCAAATGCATGAGCAATACAAGAGATTGTTGGGGCAGGGACCCATTTAATTTGGCCAGCTGGATTTCCTTATCCAACAGTGGCACTAGACATATATGAGACTTTCTGCTAGACCAGATTTATGCACACGCTTGTTTGGTGTCTGGCTTCTTAAATGGCCGGCCCTGCCAAAACGAGTGGGATTTGAGCAGATGTGTAAAGGTCCAGGAATTTTAACACCTATAGTATGTGTCTGTTTATTTGCAATTTTAAATAATAAAGAAGTAGACATCTAAAAGCTCTGGGAGCTCTGCCTTTATTTAAAAACATGTGCAAATACAAATTGTGCAGCCTGGCTCTCTAACAAAATCCAGCTCTGCTCAAAGCAGCCAAATCACAGCAGTGAGTTAACAGCCCACCCCACCTCAAACCCTATTTCACCCACTCATGGAACTTCATCCACATCCTCTATGAAGAAGGGACTCTGTAGTTAAAGAGGGGCAATATCAGGGAATGGGTAAGGGAAGCAACCACACACCACAACCTATTGACCTCTTAGCCCAGCAGGAATAAATACTGCTCTAAGCAGCATTCACTCTCACAGCACATTTGAAGGCAAAAGCCTGTGCAAAAACTGGCATCCTGCATCCCAAAGGAGACATTTGCCTATTAGAAGAGGTAAGTTCAGCCATCACCATTGACGGATGTGGGCGCCAAAGATCTTAAGACCCTTCAGGGTTTGGGGCCATTCTCCGTTCCTCCAGTGTGCCCCCAAAACTCTCCAGCCTTGATGAGATGCACCTGAGTTCTCTGTCCGTTCCATCACCATAGATTTGATTCAGTATATTCTCCTTGTGTGCACACACACTGAGAGATGACACCCCCTGGAATCAAGACCCTCTGAACAGTTTGCTTGAGAAGACATTTAGCAAAGAGCCCAATCTAATTTTTACAAGTAATTTAAATAGCAGAACTTACTTTCATTTTGTAAATGATGGGCAAAAATATTTGCTTTGTATAATTGTACAATGTTAAAGGAAAACTATTGACCAATAGTCATTGAAATGATGCATGTACAGTGACATGTGGTTCAATGTTCATCATCAATATTATTTCTACACCACTGAAAATGTACAAAAAAGAATACAAGGACTTTGTCCCAAAACAGCTTTAAAATATGCTGTGCAACAAGGTGTTATTATCAGCAAGCATATCTTTAATGTATGGGCAATCACAGATCTCTTTAAAACTAACAGGCATGCTGAGCCACCCTTCATTCTGGCTAAACAGAAGAAACAATTAAGCTCCTTTATGGAGTAAGATAGTTAAAACAGTAGAAGCCACAACCCAAGCTACTAGGCAACATGTGAAGGCCTGTGCAAGAACCAATTAGGGAGAATAAGAGGAGTGTCCTAGGAACTGATAGCATAGGCAGAGGCTGGGGCATTTAATTGGTTGCAGCTGTATTTGTCTTTGTGGCAGTCAGAGGCAGAAAGCAACAATAAAGCCAGCAGAAAGCAAGAGGAGCAGACATAAGCATGGCCCTCAGTGGGAGTAGAGACAGAGCTCTTTGGGGCATAGGACTGGCTGGAAAGTCAGGCTTCAAAACTGTGAATAAGGAAAATGTTTTGTACATTCATTGTAAATAAACAGGGCTGCATCAAAGAAATACCTGACTCATATAATCAGTTTCTACTCCTAAGGGAAACAAACCAGCAAGGCCCCAAATATTGGCAAACCGCTCAGGCCAACAGGTGCAACAATGTAATACTCACTGTGCCCAGATATGACTGTAATGGCTACTATATAAATGTTTGTAATAAATACATGAAAGATAAGAACACAAATTAAAATAGCATTAGTCATACTATAGGAATATAGATTATTCAAAGTTTTCTTTTTAATTAAAATATTTAAATTCTTTTGCAAAATCTAGTGGAATTATATGCTATGACTTTATCTGATAAATTATTTTTCCACCCTTAGGTTAATGATTTAGATGGCCTTGACCCTGGTTTGACTGCCAGGATTAATATGGAATAGTGATTGCTCTAGCTACCACTTCAGCAGGCATCATTCCATTAATTAGGATCTCATAAGTCATGAATGCAAAGTCTTACTTGCAGAATTTCTCATTATTTAATTCTGCAATGTTAGGGGAGAAATACACTGGAAACAGAGATTCTAATGCATTTGTTTCCTATTGGTAGGATGCACTTCTCACAAGTTATAGAAGGTGGGATTTTATTATTTATTTGTTTTACAGTAGTGTGCCTAGAGGCCACAAATGAGATTGTATTAGGCACTGAGAGAGGAAAGTCCCTGTCCCAGTCTGAATAGCCAAGACAAACAAAGGGTAGCAGGCCCAGGGAGGTGAAGTGACTTGCCCAAGGTCATGCAGCTGGTCAATGGCAGAGATAGGAATATAACCTAGGTTTTCTGAGTCCTAGGTGGGTGCCTATTCACTGGGCCATATTGATTCTAGCTAGTTCACTGACACTATCTTTTTCACTATTGTAACATTTGTGAACTATGTTTTAGAAACCAAGTAAGGATTTCAGGGTATGTGCTACTCCTATTTGTGACCTGAGCCCAGCAAACCCTTATGCATGTGAGTAACTTATACATACAAGTGGCCCCATTGAGTTCAGTGGGACTAATCACATTCATGAAGTTACTCACATTAGTAAGTGATCACAGGACCAGGGCCTGTAGTTGTTATATATTGACTGGTCAAATCCTCAATTTATGTAAATCATCATAACTCAGCTGAAGCCAATAGAGCTGTGACATTTTACACCACTAAAAATCTGGCCTTCTGGCTCAGAGAAGTGGAGACAGGAGAAGGAGGAAATCACACACAAAAAATCTAAATAGTTGCAATCACTGATTTATTTTTGTCTGTGCTTTGTATGTTGAATATGTATTAAGCTTAGGAATGTGTCAGTGATTGTGCTGAAAGAGCTCTGAATGTATGTGTTGGTGTTTAATTATATCAGGAAGCCTAAAGGAAATGCTGAGGAATTCCGTTAGCAATATCCGCCATGACTTATGACAAACTTGTAAGTTGAAGCTGTCTAAGGGCAGCTTTAGCTTACGCATCTATTCAGGGAGGGAGGGAGGGGTTTAATGTCCACTATTGAAAGGATGTAGCTTTTTGACATCTCCGTGTTAGAAGTAAAGATATCATTCAGCCTGCTCTGCCCTAAAGATAATTTTTGGGATGCTGCCAGTCCTACGATCGCTTCCCTATGCCTGCCAACATGCTGAATTGGCATTTAGTGAGACATTGGGAAGTGATCAGAAGCCTGGCAGTGTTCCAAAATAGATATTCAAGACAGCACAGAGCAGGGGTACACTTTAGCATGGAGATCTGATTTTTTTTATTTCTTTTTTAAATAAACAGTGGTTCTTGCCTTAAATGGTTTTCCTTTTTCTCTTCCTAGCCCTTCTGAGGCAGCCGCTAAGGGTCTGATCTCAGATGCCTTCCTCAGGCAAATCCCTCATTGACTTAAATGAGGGATTTGCCTAAGTGAGAAATACAGGATGAGGCCTTAAATGTTGCAAGAGGCTACTGGAATTTGCTTTGTCGTTTGGGGATCAGAGTTCAGATATTGGGCTTCCCAGTCAGACCCAGTTACTGAGCACTACAAAGGCAGCACAATGAGCTTCTCGAGTTTGGGAGGGAACACAGCATGTCATTTTCGAATTACCCCCTCCCTCCTGCCACCCCATAAATACTGTTGATTGGCTCAAGGGAGGACCATGTCCATCCTTTCTTGGCCAGATAATCAATTTATCCCAACATAGGGCCTGTTAATGGGGGAAGAAATAATGTTGCAATTCCCAAAGGAATTCTCCCCACTATTGCCTGCCAAAAATAAGTCCACTGAACTACCTCTCAGCATACGCAGAGCATCCCAACAGTAAATATAGACCTGCCTGACTAAACTCATAGACATTCCCTGTAGGTCAGGTGTGGGGGTCTTGAAAGAATGTAAACAGTGCAAACCAGGGCACAATAAAACTTAATGAAATCAAAGCAATTGAAAAACAGGTGCTGTTCCAATGCGTAGAAGAAATCTCACTGCTGTCATCCAGCACTGCTAAAGAAGACCAAAGGACCTCTAAAAAGGAAAAATGGTTGTCAAAGTTTGAAAGTGGCCACCAAGCCTAGCACATTCTGTTCTATCCATGAAGAAAGGATGGTCTTATGGGTAGAGTACAGACTTTGAAGTCAAAGGCCTGAGTTCTCTTCATGGCCCTTGCACAGACTTTGGTGGCACGTGAGTGAGTTGTTGGCCTCAGAGTAGCAGTCGTGTTAGTCTGTATTCGCAAAAAGAAAAGAAGTACTTGTGGCACCTTAGAGACTAACAAATTTATTAGAGCATAAGCTTTCATGAGCTGTAGCTCACAAAAGCTTATGCTCTAATAAATTTGTTAGTCTCTAAGGTGCCACAAGTACTCTTTTTCTTTTTGTTGGCCTCAGTCTCCTTAACTGGTTTTTGTTTGTTTGTTTGTTTTTAAAGGGAGTAATATAACTTACCATAAGGGGTTTGCTGTAGGGTTAAATATAGAGAGGTCTGCAAAGGACTGTGATGGTGGTGGCATTACTGTTACATACAGCCAAGCTTAGAGTGACACCCTAGGGTAAAAATGGTGTCTGTTATATCGACAAGTAGTACATATTGCTGAACTTTCCTCAATTGTACTGAAAGACATAGACGTGTGTAGCCTGGTGTATTTAGGACAAATGTTAAGCTCAAAACTCCACAGGTAGGTAACTGAAAAAATCAGGCCATTTATACAAAGGTGCTGAGCCCCTGGAAGTTTCCACTGAAATCAATTTTGCCCTAGGGTGGGGAGTACTCCAGACTCAAGCTTATACACTCCCTAAACTTGCACATCTCTCTGGAGTAGCAACACAAAGGCCCAGGAAACTTGAATCTGTGGGGACACATGCTTGGCTTGGGGTGGATAGACAATGAAGTTGTGTGGGGGGTTTAATCATTGTGACTCTTGTTCACTGAATGGGAATTGCAAGACTAGAGGTTTTGAAGGTTGACCCCTTTGTGTAAACTGTATAAACTAGTGACTCTCAACTTTGAAGTCCTGGTGATCCTCTTCATCAGCTGGAGGCAGAGATGGTCACAAAACAAATGTCTTTATGTATAGCACAGCTCGATGTCGACATGTGTTGATGCTACACCATGAAGCCAATATCACAACTTAGTGTCAGGAGATCAAGCTCTAGTCCTTTTGTGGCTCTTTGTGATTCAATTCACTGTTATCTACTTTTCCCTCATCCCATTCCTGACTTTTAGGGGGGAAATTAGAAGGGCTTTTCTCACTGATCTGTTCTCCCAGTGCCTTCTTTCTGTAAGCTGGGAAGTATTTTCGTAGCTGTGATCCGTAGGCTTAGTGCTAACAGCGCTGTCTCACATAGTCCACAGAAGTTATAGAGAGTGCTCCTGTGATCAGCCCAAGAAGAGAACTTATCAAACCCGTAGATTCCATGAGAGTTCCATGTAGGGTTCCAAATTCTGTTATGTAGGTATACTGCCTTCATCATCAAAGCATCTGAGCACCTTTCAGTCGTGTATTGAGCAACACAGCTAAAATCTGTCATGCATGATTCATTTGCTCATCCTCTCTCCAAGAGGAAGATTGTGTATGCTGTGGGGTGTTTTGTTGTGGTAGAGATTTGTTTTTCTAAGTGAACATGCTGATATGTATTTGTTAGAGAAGGCAGGTTGAAGAAGTCTGCCTTGCACTTAGCACAGAAGGCGGTGAAGGTTCTTAGTTCCTGTGGGAGTTTGTTCCACGGCCTAGGACAGATCTTGGACAGAAAGCTCTGCCTGCAAAGAGCCACATGTGTCCTCACAGACACAGCTTCAGTATTTGGGGTCTAAACCTTGGTATTAGGTGGATTAATAGACTCCTACAACAGAAGAAAATCAACCAGATTCCTTAGTCATGCCCCTGTTAACCAGCAGACCACACCCCTTTGGCCTTGCAATGGTAGCCAGTAAACGTCCCTACTACTCCCTTCAGTGCAAGGCAGGAATCCTACTCTTGAAGGGGTCCTTTCCCTCCCCCTTCCCTAAGTACTTTCACACAGCAAAAAGTAGGATCTGGCCCTTTGTAATTTAGACAGGAAATCTGTTTACATTATGTTTTAAAGTTCACCATTTCATTACACCCCAATGATGGGTTAAAGGATTTGAAGATTTATTTGGTCCATGTGATCCTTGGAGAAGAAAATGCAATTGCATTTTTTTGCTTTGAGGAAGATGCTGTTTAGGTTTAAACAGAAAATAAAAGCAGGATCAATCCCCCTTATGTCAATGGGAGTTTTGCCAGTCTTCTATGGAAATGGGATCAGGCTGTAGAAATGTTCAAGATGCTTACTTTTTTTTTTCTTCTTGCATTTTGTAGATGAAGATTATAACAAAACCCTGAGGTTATTGGGTTTAATCTAAAACTCACAAAGAACCTAAAAGTCTATAACTTTGGGAAAATCCTCCTTCTCTCAGTCTTCCAAAATTACGTGGAAATTTGGATTTGTTTTAATTTATAACTGAACCATTTGATATTTTCACCAAAGTCATTTTCCCTGCCCATATTAAGTTAATATTCTGGTATAAATTGGACACACATAATAAATTATGACTTAACAATATATTCTACATGTATAATTAATTATATTAAGCATCTACATTTTAAACTAGAATTAGATAACCCTAAGAGACAATCCTGTTAGTATTTTTTTAATAAATACTTGTGTTTGAAACTGTTTAACAGAGCACCTGATAACTGATATAGCAGTGTTAACATCTGTTCCATTATTTCTAGAGAACGTTAGTTTAACGTAATGCTACTCACATAAAATATGCATTCGTCCTTGACTGTCAAGTGCCTCTATTATTTTATTAAAAAGTCAAAAAAGAATATAATCAGACTTCATAATTTATGTGTGACATTTTCATTACAGAAAACTTTATGCAAAATTGAATTCTAAAATTTAATTTCCTGTGATGTTTAAATTACTTACTATCTGGCTCCTCTCCAAACATTGTGATCATTTGAAGCCCCATATGAATTCTATTAAGGATATGTTTAGCTGCTGCCAAAATGTACAGGGTATTTTTCTATGTAATTCCAAGAATATGCTTCTTAAATTTATTTTGTGCCAGTTTCTCACAGGAAAGAAATGCAAGACATTTTTAACCACTGCCAGGTATTTTTTTTTTAGGTGCCCTCACCTCCCAAGCCATGGTTTGTCACTCATGGAGCCTGGCCCTCACCCAAAATCTACTCCAGACAGCAACTATAGGTTTTTGCTAACCACTGCCATTTTGTGACCACTGTTTACCCTTATTTTCTGTGCTCCCCACTCCCACCTACAGTCAGTCACCATGGTGCCTAAACTCCTTCCAGAAGGGCAAAACCAGTGAACTTAGCAGGAGTGCATCTGGCCACCTCCCACCCTTGAGGAAAAAATATCCCTCAGTGAAGCACCTGAGCCCCATCAACCCAAGAAATAATAGTTCCAAGGTCAAAAACAAACTATGCCTTCCTCCATGAAACTGAAGTTCATTGGAGTAAACTCACCTGGTTACACCGGTACAGATCTACTGATGTTAATAGGGCTGCTGCAATATAACTGGGGGGAGAATTTACCCCACTTCTCTCAGACATTATTAAGTGGAAGGGACTTGGTTGATCATATGTTTAATCACAAAGGGCCAAATCCAGCCATGACATGCACAGAATTACTTCCCCTTGACTCCAAAGGGTATTATACCTGCTGCATTTGGCTCTTAAGAGGTTTGTTCTCCCCTGGACTGATGTAAGGGAGCATTCCACATATACCTAAAATGAACATTAGTGGGAGTTATTTGAATGATTCCCTAGGACAGACCTCTGAATTGACATTTAAAAGGGTGGAATGCTGGAGTTGTGCCTTGGGAAATGATTGACCACATGAGGTTTAACACATGTCTGCTTCCCCGTTTTTGGTAGTATCAATGATAGTTATGACCATTTCCTGCTATATCCTGCACAAACTATATTGAAATAAGTTTAAGTATCTTAGGAGTTCATTGTATAAAAAATGCATATCTTTGTGGGATTGTATGTAACGTCTCTACCAGGGAGATCTGACTAATGTAACCCTGGGAAGTGTTGTGAGCTTCAAAGGACTCTTTTAAACAATGTGCCAGAGAAGAATGAACTTTTAGTTGAATGGGCTTCCTAGGATATACTTGGGAGGAGGGAAATGCATATTCCCACCTCCGGACCGAACCTTTTGAAGCTATGTCCTGAGGAGAGAATCTGGTCCCAAGATCAAAGGCCCAGACTATGTAAAGAAAATCATGGGGGTTCTTGTTCTGAGCAAAAGGTGTTATGTAACCACAGGAAAAGTCCTATATAGGGTTTGAAGGACTGACTCCT
This sequence comes from Dermochelys coriacea, assembly GCF_009764565.3. NCBI lineage: Eukaryota > Metazoa > Chordata > Testudines > Dermochelyidae > Dermochelys > Dermochelys coriacea. Next base: position 24,044,525 of record NC_050076.1, on the reverse strand, counting down.
ACCAGAGCCCTTGTTGGAGTTGGGCTGATCTCTGGTAAGCTTATTAACCTGCCTGCAGGTTCTTTTATTGTTTTAAATATGTTTTTCTCTGTAATGCTGTCACTTTAAGAATAAATGTGCTTGTTTGAGTCATCTTTTGAAGGTTTTCTTCCTAACCATGAGCACTAGAGGGAGGACAGGATTTATAAAAAGCAAGGAAGTTTCCTGATGCATAAATTAGTGATCTGCTGATGACAATAAGACAGAGATGCTTTTATTGTTTCTAAGAGAAATCATTGTCTCCCTCATTTGTGATTTTGAGAGACCATGCTAGACTTGAAAGTCAGAAGAGCCATCTTAGATAAGAGACAAGTTGAACAGTAAGAGTATTGCACTTTGTGGACCCTGCAGTTAAGCTGGACATTAAGGTATCTCTGACCTCAGTGGGCAATGCTTGAACAGGATGTGTCATAAGTTTCTTGCACCATGAGAACCAAGAAATCCTGCATATTCCCTTTGGTTGCTATTTTGTACTCTTTCCACTAAATGAGTGTTCCCTATGCACATTTGAAGCAATAGACTATTTATTTTCATTTTAAAAAGCCTGTTTGGATACGGTCTTATTTGCTCTACGTCAGTAAAATAAGCTATGGGAAGCCTAACTAGATAATACACTTGTATTTTATTTATTTAGGTCTAGATAATTCTGCCATCTTTAACCATGTTGCCTCGTACATTAATCCACAAGTAGTCCTATTAATTTCAATATAAGAAAGGATGGCAGAACTGAGTTTTTTATAAAACACTTAAATGCCTGTTATGCACATTATAAATTAACATACATAAACTAGATGTCAAAGGAAAGTATGGACCATCTTTGTACCACAGGATTATGGCTCATTCCTCTCTAGTTCACAAAACAATTCGGGGTGCGTATGCGTGCAATATGTTACTTTATCTTTGCATGAGTATATTTAACAAATAAGCAAAGATAGGCCTTGAAGAATATTGGGTGGGTAGCAATATGGATCCATCCAAATTCCAGAAAGGTTAGGTCATTAGTAGCTGAAGCCATGGCTTGTGGTTATGTACCACATGCACTTGTGCATGGTGAGGGGCACAAAGGAGTCATAGCCACAATGGTGCCATCATTTATAATCTGAACATATTTTCCTAGAAAGATAGCTCCTGTGTCTGTGTGGAGATGTAACAGAGGAGAAAAACCAACACTTTGAGAATGACAAAACAGACAGTCCCTTGACTACAATAAAGCCACAGCTCACTGGATGTCATTCAAAAAAATATGTCTAAGGTGTTGAGAAAAATACTCCCATCACTAGATTGGAGGTTTCACTCTAGTTTTTAATCTCTCATTTCAAATTAAAAGACAAGAAGTCAGGGTATTTTCCTGATTGAAAACTACCATTCTGCCTGGCGAGTGAGGAAGTTTACAGGTCATAGGCTACATCATGAATTCAATGCTGAGTTAGGGGGTTAGGCAGAGTCACACCAACCTAGAAGGAGCAGCAGATTAACTGGGATTCAGGAGAGACACAACCTAATACAGGTTTCAGAGTAGCAGCCGTGTTAGTCTGTATTCGCAAAAAGAAAAGGAGTACTTGTGGCACCTTAGAGACTAACAAATTTATTAGAGCATAAGCTTTCGTGAGCTACAGCTCACTTCATCGAATGCATTTGGTGGAAAAAACAGAGGAGAGATTTATATACACACACAGAGAACATGAAACAATGGGTTTATTATACACACTGTAAGGAGAGTGATCACTTAAGATCTCTTAAGGTGCCACAAGTACTCCTTTTCTTTTAACCTAATACAGGTTTCTGTACCTCACACCAGCCATTTGTCTTGCATAGAACGCTTCCTTGGCACACCAGCACTACGCCATAGGCCAGTGGAGACCAGGACCCTGCTACTTTCCCATGCCTTTTTCATCAGCATTCTCCCCTGTAGTGAGCAGTGTTCCCACGTTGCAAGAGAATGCTATTGTGAATGGCCCCTGAGTGGTCGCTCAAGGGAGTGGAAGGGCTTCTTGTTCTTTCTTCCCCTCCTATGAAACCTCCCAGGGCCCAAATGCCATCACTCTCATTGCCATTACAAATAAACAAGTGATCTGCAATTTATCCAGGTAATCAAATTTCGCAATGTTCCTTGAGCAAGTGTACAAATTGTTGCAGGGACATCAGATTTAGCACAAATATTTGCAAAGCAAAAAGGGATATTTTTGCATAACTCAGTATCTAGCCCAGATACTACTTACAATTTATTTCTAAATCAGTCTGCATTTTGCATCTCCTTATCCAGCAGAGATCACACAGCCACCAAGATACTATCAAAGCTTAAAATCAATGCACGTTTATGGAATGTTACTATCGGATTTTGTCATTTTTGGAGGAGGCCATGTCAGTAAAACTTGGCTTGTGTCAGTTAAATAATCCCAGTCATGAGTCTTCAGAGAATTTCAGAGAAATTCACTGAAAACCTTAAGACAAGGCTTTGGAAATGGATTAGCTCTGCTTTTGCTGTGAAGTTTGTGAATGTTTCATGTATCAGACTTGATACTAATGTAAGAATTTCCAAAATGAAGGAACTCTGCCAATTCTGACCTCTTTCCCTTAGTCCAAGGTCTGTGAATAACATTCAAGTCTCGTTTCCTGATGGTGCCAATTTGAAAAAAAAAATATGCCTAAAGGGATGTTGACAAACAAAGCTGGTAGATTGGAGAAAGCAGAGTAGAGTATGATGGGAGAGAGGAAGATCAACGAGAAATAACTATTTGTGTCTCCTGTTTCTTACATTACTACAAATGTGTTTTCCTTTAAAGTGTAGTGAGGAAAGCATGTTGTAGCACAGGGGGCGCAAACTACAGCCCACGGGACCTCCTGCCCGGGCCCTGAACTCCTGACCTGGGAGGCTAGTCCCCGGCCCCTCCCCCACTGTCCCCCATCTCCTGCAGCCTCAGCACGCCATGCTGCTGGCGCAACACTCTGGGCGGCCAGGCAGTGCGGTAAGGGGCAGGGAGGGTTGGATAGAGGGCAAGGGAGTTTGGGGGTGTGGTGGGGTCGGGGTGTGGATAGGGGTTGGGGTGGTCAGAGGGCAGGGAACGGGGGTTGGATGGGGCAGGGGTCCCATGGGGGTAGTCAGGAATGAAAGTGGGGGAGGGAGTTGGATGCGGCGGCAGGGGGCAGTCAGGGTGGGAGATCCGGGGGTGGTCAAGGGACAGGGAGCAGGAGGTGGTGGATGGGGTAGGAGTCCTGGGGCGGCTGTCAGGGGACAGGGAACAGGGTGGGTAGATGGGGCAGGAGTCCCAGGGGAGCCGTCAGGGGGCGAGAAGTGGGGGAGAGGTTGGATAGGAGGCAGGGACCAGGCCATACCTGGCTGTTTGGGGGGCACAGCCTTCCCTACTCGGCCTTCCATACAGTTTTGCACCCCAATGTGGCCCTCAGGCCAAAAAGTTTGCCTGCCTCTATTGTAGCAGCTGTCAGAAAGGATGGTTTACAACCACAATATTGCCTTCTTCTAGTGAAGAGGCTCACTTAGGTGATAAAGAATTACGGGGAGGTTTTCAAAGACAGAAATGGAAATTGTGTCCAATTCCCATTGACTTTTCAGTGGCAGCAGGGTGTCTTAGCTGTCCTTTGTGTTTTGAAACTCTCTCTCTCCCTCCCTAGCAGAACAAGAGGTCCTCTTCACTGGTATTTTTGTTTATTATCAAATCTAAATGCCTAACTTTATACTTCTAAATCCATATTTAGGCCCCTGGATGTAAGTAGACTGATTTACAGAACGGCAGGGCACTCATAAATATCACTGACATCCATAGGATCTGTAGGGGCTCATCATCTTAGAAACTCCAGGCTGCTTTTATTTCGGGGCCAGAATATGAGCTGAACTCCAAACACTGACAATACTAGCCAAGTAAATATGACTTGCAGTGAATATATTTGCTACTCTGCATTTCCAGAAACCTATCTTCTTTCCGGGGCTTACCCAGTATGCATTTTAATGTGTTAACCGATAAGCAATTTTTCTAAATGTTGGATTCTCATTATTTAGGGTAAACATGGTAAACACATGCTCTAATAGAATCTGGGCTGGAGACCTTTAATCTAAAAAGATACAGCTACTACAGATGCTGGTTACAGCTTCTGATGAGTGGTATGTAATGTCAGTTCAAGATAAGACTATAACATGTTAAAAGGAATCCACTCAATCTGAATCCCATGGCACAGTATCAGCACTTAATAGGCCTGACTCTCCAAGCCAGGAGATGACTGACTAAAAGGCCAAGTACAGTATCATTTAAAGGACTGCCAAATGTGTTTGCTTTCTTTAAAGAAAAAAATAGACTTCCTATCATCAGTGTGCTGAAGGGAGCTTTTGGGAGGTTCTTGTTAAAACTCTGCTATCAAACTAAAGGGAAGGTTGGGATTGTTTGCCTTCTCGCCTGATGCTGCTACTTCATCCCTGCCTGAAATGACTTTTATCCCTCCGGTTAATAAAAACAATTCCAAACAAGTAATTTTGTTGACTTTGGGAAGGGTGAATCGCATCTAGTATCACTCTGTGAGGTTGGCCTCATCAGAAACTGCCTATGAGACCTTCAGCTTCCAAACACACACATTATGAGTTACATACATTGACCACTGTGCTATACTATCGGTGTACGTCCAAGTTACAAATACTGTAACAAGTCCCCTGGCCACCCAGGATTTAACTATGTTGTCATTATGCAGCATGCCAGCATCCAGAACTTCATACTGACAGCACTCAGATTCTCCTATGCCTAAAACACAGGCCACTTTAGCTTGTAGGAATATAGAAAATGCCATTTCAGATCAGAGTAGTGATCCTAGTCTGGTACCCAGTCTCGGGCAGCAGCCAGGGCCCAGCTTTCTAAGGGAAAGTGAAGTGATATAATCATAGCCAAGGAAGAAGGTGCTAAGTAAGTATTTATGTCTAAATGATTAATAATTTGTACAGTCCTTACTCTGCAGCCCACGTACCTCTCACACATAGCTGACAACAGATTTGTCATACAATGATTCTGCAAATTCTCAGACATGTAGTGCCAAATCCTAGGTCCATAGATAGTCATTTGTCACAAAAACTTCTCCATGGATGCTTGGTAGGGAGAGCCAGAATAGGATGTGGCATAACCCCTACAACCATGTGGCGGGTCCCAGCATGAGTTAATAACAACCTTGTCAGCATTTGTGTAATTTATGTATACTCGGCTATAGTGAAATATCAAAAAGTAAGGTGGACATTTTAAGACTTATTCCCTGTTGTTTTCTGCCCTTTTTATGAGTATGTGGATCAGAAAGAGCAGGCAATTAACTTCTGTTCTCTTAGGTGACATATTTTGTAGCCAGTGAGACTTGGCCCTGAATCTAAGTTATTTTAGAGTAAGAACACTTTTTTAGCCTACGTCCACTATTAATTCAAGCAGCATAAATCTGATATGAATTTTTTTCTGATACAGTAGTTCACAAATTGGATGATGACCAAATCAGATAATATATTACCGGTATCTTAATTTATTTATCATTGAATACTTTATTAAACTATACACTTTGCTGCCTGCACATCTTTAATGGGTTTATAGGATTATTCATTTATTTCTGTGTGTGAAATAGGACCTTCATAATTCATCTGTGGCACTGCCAGATATTAATTATAGGGCCCAGGGTCTTCTCTTAATGGTGAAACCACTAATTGTGAAGATAAAATACATTCTCATTTCAGAAAGCTTATCCCTTCAAAACTCACTTTCAGTTTCCAAGAGCAGTGACAGCACAGACCTTCTTGCATTTGAATGAATCTTGCATTTTTATGAAGTTCAGATTATTGTGTTTTTGAATCTAATTTAGATTCCTAACTGGATCAAAACCATTTAGCAAGACTATAACGTATATGGAAAACAATGATAATCAGAATATAAATATTTTTCTCCCTTTACAAGAATAATGTAGAGATATATTTTTCAAAATGGTGTAAGGGGGGCATAGAAACACTGTTCCACTCCTGTTAATGGAATTTGTTTGCATAACTCTCTTTGAAAATGTAATGTAAAAGGTAAACCTGTTCAGAGGGACTGGATGGCTCTGGGGGATAATGGCATATGGAGCCTGTCATCTTTAGGCCATCGGTTGAAAGTCAGCCTAGCTCAGTAGCAACTGAGGACTTTTATCACCTATCAGCCATTTAGTACCTTATGTGAAATGAGCTAATGGTCTCAATCTGGCTCTTAGTGGACAGGTGTCCCTATCATCAAGCAATATCATCACAACTGGCACTGTAATTAACAGCCTCAGCAGAAAGGCCAAGGATCAAATGAGCATGGGGACTGAATTACCCTCTCACCCATCAGGGTCATCTGTTCAAAACTGTAATAAGACACATTGGCAGGGCAGCATGACGAAACTAGAACTACCTTTTGACATTCTTCTACACTTGTTCAGTGGATAAACAGAGGGTTGCACTTTTCTGTGCTGGTACCTTTCATAAGCAAGGATTTCTTTTTAAAAAGCTAGAAAGGAAAATCACTTTTCCAGCTGGAAAAAACAGGATAAAAATTATCCAAACTATGCAATTTTAACTTTAGGATGTTTTCAGCAAGCAAGGTGAAAGCTAAATCTTATTAGCGTGTAGTGTTTTACAGATATAAGAAGACAAGTTCCTTGTCACAAGGCTGTTACAGTCTAAATTAAAGGGAACCTCAATGAATAATGATGATAGATCATGGTGGGTAAAGGATAGGAAGAGAGAACAGTAAACAATGGAAAGGGAATGCAGCTATTGGAGGAGTGGTTTTTATAGGGAAATAATGTGTATACATTGGGGCATGGAGAAGTCTGAATGTCTCCTATTTGTTTGGTTTGGTTGTGATCTTTTAGTCTTTGAGTAGACAGCAACAGAGTGGAAGTTAATGGAAATAACTTGGGCAAGGATGTCTGCCACTTAACTGCTCTAACTAAATTGGACAAAGGAAATAACCAAAAGCCACAGAAACTATATGTTTTTGTAATTCAGTCATCCCAGTGTTTTATTGAGATGAGTGTTAGGATAGCTCAAATTCTTGCCTCTGGGCCAGAAGGGCTTGTGCTCATAAGCAGTGTTGATTGTACAATGCAATGCTATGAGGTACTGGCTTTCAGTTGAGATGTTAAACTAAGATCTTTCCAAACTTTCTCTGCTAGTTGTCCAAATGAATCTGCAGATTTCATCACACTTTTGAAAATGAGTATGGGATAACCCTCATTTATTGGCCAGCACAACATGCAATCTCAGGAAAATGGTCCAATATCAAAGGGAAAGTCATCCACTACAGGCTCTCACAGTGGTTCCTGGAACATCTGCTGGTGGCCCATAGAGAGATGGCTGGTCACTTGGGGCAACTTCAGGCTTCCAGGTTTTTTCTTGCAAAGAACTGCTGTGCCTAATTGCCTCTACTCAGGACCACTGTCACAGAAGAGGGGAAGGTACACAGTAACCCCCCAGGGAGTGGAGCCAGCACTGGACGGGGGAGTTTCCAGAAGAGCAGGGAATAAGGCAGTCGGTATGTATGTCCAGAGGAGCAGCGGGAGAAGGGAAGCTGGGCAGTATGTCCGCGGGGAGTAGGGAAGAATGAGCAGAGAGAAAGGAGGACCAGAAAACAGGAAAGCATGTTCTGCAGGAAGAAGATACATAGATTCCAATGTCAGAAGTTACAATTGTGATCATCTACTCTGACCTCCTGTATAACAAAGGCCATAGAATTTCCCCAAAATATTTCCTAGACCATGTCTTAGAAAAACATCCAATTTTGATTTTAAAATTGTCAGTGATGAAACCTTGGTAATATATTCCAATGGTTAATTACTCTCTCAGTTAAAAATTTACACCTTATTTCCAGGCTGAATTTGTCTAGTTTCATCTTCCAGCCGTTGGATCACCTTTCTCGGCTAGATTGAAGAACCCATTATGAAATATTTGTTCTCCATGTCACTACTTATAGACTGTAAACAAGTCACCCCTTAACCTTTTCTTTGTTAAGCTAAATAGATCAAGCTCCTTGAGTCTATCATTATAATGAATTTTTCAAATCCTTCAATCATTCTCACGACTCTTCTCTGAACCCTCTCCACTTTTTCAACATCCTCCTTGAATCGTGGACACCAGAACTAGACACAGTATTCCAGCAGTCTCCTTTCCACTGCCAAATACGAGATAAAATAACCCCAAGATTTCCCTGTCACCACTGCCCTCTGCTGGATAGAATCTGAATGGCAACTTTGTGTCATAGACTTTATGCTGCTAATAGTGGTTCTGCCAAAGCACAAGCAATACGAGCTTATGCTTTTGGAAGCAAGAGATGTGTTCTCTTTCAGCTGTCACTGGGTTGTTCCGATGGCCATGGTGTGCAGAGCATTCCCTGGTTTGCCCTGAAATTCCCCCTCCAGAGTGATACAGATGGAGCCCCTATGGACCAGAGCCCTGGGCCAAGCAGTGTGGGGTGCACATCCTGGATCCTGCCTTCAGACCCTGCAGTGGAACCACCCCATCTCAGGCCATATGCACTTGCAGAAGGGGTGAGGGCAGCATTTATTGCACAAATGGCTTTTTTCCCCACATAATTAAAAACTGTACATAGCTTCATGATCTGTGCTTTAAAGAGGCCTTTACAACAGACAGTTTTTCTTCCTGAGTGGACTCACTAGCAAGAAGACCTATTTCAAAGAGAAATACACTCCTACTGGGAAAAGCATCACTTTCCACTAGAGGGGGAGGGGAAGTATTTATAGCTGAGTTATAAACAACTAAGAAAAAAGGTGGCTCACCATGCAGGCTCTCACACCATAAATATAGTATCATGGAGAAGGAGACTGTAATAAGAAACACGTTTTAAATAGAAATAACTTAATTCCATCACACACACCAGCCTAATGCATGCCTTTAAACTGAAAGATGTATACATTTCTCCATAACCTCCATCTGCATCTACAGATGATCTGCTGGAGCTAGACACACTGGTGCCTCATGTCCTTCAGTTACATTTCTTTGCAGCAGCCATCATAATGTTTTAATGAACCGTTTTTATATTTATCTAATGTCACTGTTTTCCCCAGCAGTACCATACCTGTATTGTCCAGTAAAACCCATTATCTCTATTAGTCTGCCAATAGCAAATCAGTAGAATTGCTTGTTCCTTAATTGATAGAACACACTCCTCCTCCTACTGATAGATTACCCCAGACTAACAGCTCTGAGACTTATTCCCTAGTGCTTGAATTCCATCCAATCCAGAGCAATTGGTTTATACTTTCAGTAATAAATCCTAACCTCTCAATATATAATAGCCTTTAATAATCAACAACTACAGACACTGTCTGGTTCATAAGACCTCTGCAGAGCTAACCATTTTTATATGCCTATAATTAGCAGCGGTCAAATAATGTTTGTGGGACATAGCACAATCTTCCTTGCTGTACAGGAACAATAACAAATTTTACATACATTCAAACATGATTTAATCAGGTTGTCTGACTATCTATATAATGTACATCAATGTAAAACAGTGCAGCTGGACTTAGAATGTGTTGGGAATGTAAATATCACTGTGAATAGCCTCTGAAATGGAGGCATGAAGTCTGTTGTTGCAGAAATGCCCTCTGTTTGATCAGCAAAGACACCATCTTTGGGGTAAATATTCTGTCATTTATTAAAGTTCGGATGATCAAACTAAAGATTTTGCGTACACACAAGGACCTTTAATTTAACTAAGAGTGCTCTGTGGTCAAAGAATGCTATTAGCAAACACTCTAAATTCAAATAAATCTGATAAATTCATATTTATAATAAGCTCCTAAGCTGTGCTCAGGGGAATACAGTTATAACATGTCTTATGTAAATATTGTGGGGAGACATTCGTAACCGTAACATTACTGCCAAGCACAGCAATAAAACATATAGTGCAGTTGTGCCATTAGCCACTTACATACAGGCACAGACTATGTGTGGTCTTGTGTTTAGAGCACAGGGCTAGAAGTTAGGAGATCTAGTCCTGCCTTTATCATTATGATGTGAGACAAACATTTTAACCTGTATTCCTCAGTTTCTCCTATCTATGAAATGTGGGGGAGGGGAAGAAATACTGCACAGGGGTGGTGGGTGATGGTTCACTGGTGCTTGAGAACCTAGAATGGAAGGCATGAGAGACTGCCAAGCATTACTCGTGCCTTTTCAGTTAAAATAAAGGTACTCAGAGGCACCTAAAAAAGAAACTGGTGAGAGGGATGGAAGAAAAGGTGCCCTAAAACAAGGTAATAAAACTATAAAGTTAATGAGGAAATCGTGTACTATTTTATAGTATGGCCCCTTTATAAACCCCTTCTGAGGAGCCAGGCTTTCAGAGTAACACAGTGTGCAATATAAAATGGATGTTTAATGTAGCTGGAGGCCAAGAAAAACATTGTATAATTGTAGTAAGAAGCTCACTAAGTAAAATGATAGCTTTTAAAGGATGAAATATAGTGTACGTTTTCAGAACTGCACCAGTTTCCAGCTTCATATTGCTTCAATAACAGTTTCTTCATTTCATGTACAAATATCTCAGAGGAGATTTGTTACAAAGATGATTTCTGCCTCTGAAATAAGCTGCTAACTAGAGCTAGTCCAATTATTCATTGTAAATAAATTAACTGACACATTCAGCCCCTTTTTTTTTCTGCTCACAAACCAATCCTGATTTCTCCAAATGTATTCGACACTCACAAGAATTTACCTAAAAGTTTCTGAAAACTGTTCACTTACATGATTTTGATTCATGGTGGGCAATTTGGCACCTAAGGCACATAGTGTCACATCTGCTTCCTGACTGGATGATTTGAGACTTTAACAGAAGAGCAATAACCACAAAAAGTGACAAATAGCGAGCCCATGCACAACTATCTTTGTTTGCATTCAAATGAGTATTAATGCAAATAACTGCCATTTCCCCAAACAGTCAGGTGTATAAAAACCCATTCATATAAATGCTCACAAATGATGAATAACTTGAGGTACCAACATGGCTGCAGTTGACTATTGTAATGCACTTTACATGGGACTACATCTTAAAGCTATTTGGAGTCTGAAACTATTGAGAATGTGCCAGCTTGCTTATTGAACGGGGCATCTTGCTGGGAGCACATGGCACCAGTGCCCCTGATCAGAGCTGGCAGCCTATTGGTCTCTAGATTGAGTTTAAGCCCTAAAAAGCCCAAAATAGCTGGCCTGCCTGCCTCCCTGAAGGGCTGCCTCTGTTCCCAAGTCAGAGTCCTACAGCTGCAGTAAGTAGAACTGATCAGGCTGGATCCCATTTGTTGTTAAAAAGTGGGAGCTGCCACAACTTTGGATCTTGCTCCTCCCTAATCCATTCCTTGGTCCCAAATAGCCCCAACTTCATTACTTTTTGAGCATGTGCAAAAGCCATTTTTTACATGGTTTGGTGTACATTTCTGGGGCAAAGGAGGGCATGAAAGGGACTTTTCTATTGCTTTGATTTGCTGGGTGGCTGAGTTAATGTGTGACCTGTAAATGAGTATTTAATGTAGCTGAGTAGTCATTATTAATTCACTGTAAGTTTAAATGTTACAGCACCTAGAGCTTTTGGCATAAGCTTTTTAATATTTAAATCTAAATAAATAAAAATAAATGGTCAAAGCGGAAGTTGCTCAGAATAAAAATGAATGTTTACCAATGCTGATTTTGCAGTATTCGCCCAACCCTACTGCTAACTATAGTGAAAGTATCTTCTATAGTGACACATGTGGCAGTCTGTGTCCCTCTGAGCTACAGTGCAAAGCTCTAGATTTTGTGTACCATGACCAAATAGTAAGGTTTTTTGCACACTGAAAATGAAGTCCACTGGGAAAGGGACTTAGCTCAGTACATAGGCAAGAGATTGATTCCTTGAGACCTGCCATTTTAACTCTAATGAGAGTTGTGAGCACAGTGAAGGAGATTATTTGGGATGTTGATTTACATGAGGGTTCACCCCTATCCTGTTCAAGATCTCCCTGAACCATATCCTTGCTTAGCCCTGTATGGGCAGGACAGGTTCATGATAGGACATATTTTTTCCTCCACTTTAATCCTTCCTCTTCAGGGAAAAATTGCTCCTGGCAATGTCTTGTAAGATAAAGTAGAGCACTTTCTGACTATGCAGGTGGATGATGCCCACCACCTCCCTACATCAAACAAGTACCGTGCATCAGCCTCCATTAGACAATTCAGATTAATGTGCCTTTTATTTTTTGAGAAAGTCAAGTTGACTAATTTGATCAGAGATAAAAGTGAAGGCAATTGGAGATTAAATGGCATAAACAGAAAGTTACCTAAACACTTAATGAAAGGCTCAGTGGCAATGGTGGTATTGTAAACAGGGCACATAGGACACTGTCCCACTCAGAAAAAACGAGAGCATTCAATAAAAGTCTAATAAATTCTGTACGCTATTAGCAGTTATTTAAAAGCAAACCTCTTAGACATGAATAATCCAGGTGGTTGCAGCTTCAGGGCACCAGACTGTAGCTACATAATGCACATTCCACTAGGGGGCTCCAAAGCAGTACAGGACTTTAATTAGGGCATCCAACTTAATTGAATGGCCCAGAAGACTTAGCAGAATAGTACAGGGCACTGTCTAAAGTGCCCTCAGTTAAGCAGTGGATGCACCATTAAAGAGTATTACCACCCATCTAAAATTACAACCCAAATGGATATTGCTAAATAGCCATCAAAAGGAGAACATTTGCAGAATCAGAACCTCTACAATATCTTTGGAGAGCTGTGCACAGTCTTTGAGAATTGGGTTTCTGAGCACCCATCCCTCTGCTCTTCTATACAAAATCATATCCTAACCCTCCAAATAGTGAATTGGACACTATGTAGGAATTGTCAATAAGTAGGTCAATTACTTGTATTTGTTACGCTGTTTTGTGTTGTACTTTTCCCAAGTGCAATTCAATTTTCTGTGTTTTTTATTAGAAATTCCAGCAGTTTTTTAGCCCGAAAGAATTACCACATTAACATTTCTCTGGTTGAAGTTTTCCATCCTTTTAAAAAGAAAAACAAAAACCTTCCAATTAACATTTGTAATGAACACAAGAATTTCATTCTAGAACCACTGGTCCATCTAGTTTCACATCATCTCTCCAACCTATCAGTTTGCAAGGCTTCTCTTAACTGTGAGACTTCACCAGATTACACACAAAGGCGAAGGGGATTTTTAGCTAGCCTATAAACTCATTCAAAACACAAAGGCCCAGATACTCCGCTTATGTCAATTGCGACTTCCTCTGAAGTCCATGGAACTGAGACGATTTGCACGGAGGATCTATCCCAAAGCCTGTAACTTTATTAGAAAATTATTCAGAGAGCATGTTATTTTAATTATTTAAAGGTGTGCCGCACTTAACAGCTAATAAAAATATTGTAATAACACAGTTGGGCCCAAGCATGCAAAGTGCTGAGTGCTTCCAGAGGGGACCCTTTTCCTCAGCACCTTATAGAATTGGATCATTATTGAGTCCTTTCTTATAAAACTAAATATTATATTATGTGACAGAATACATTTAATTTTTTGGAGGAAAAAGTGAGCCTCAAGAAAGAAATGCAAAAATTACTCCACCATAGGTTTGGGGTCCTTTTGGAGGTGGGGGGAATTTGTACCCTCTGCTTTCTATATATGCACGTAATGTAAAATTTCATCCACCATAATATTTTAAAAGACAGGAATCATGAGATATATCACATCTAAATGAAAATATCATCTAAAGCAAGGTACCATTTATCAACATCACTTTGAAATGCAGTGGATGATGTGATAGGATTATGTAGATCTCAAATATCTATGGGTGAATGAAATTGGGTAACCTTAGCAACCCTAGGTACATTCGTGCAGCTATAAATCAAATGTCAGCACTATGAGCTATGCACAAAATAAAGAAATAATTATTTTGAAATATTCATAACAGTATGCAGTGTATTATTTTATAAGTCTATCCCTATTATGCATTTTGGAAGCCAACTTAAAAAAAAACAGCAATAGTATTTTCACAGTCACAGAAATAAAGCAGAAAGAAACATAACTAGTGACTGCAACAGACGTGGGTTCTTGTCTGTAATGCAGGAAAGGGTATCTTTCACCCAGGCAATTAGGTGGGTGTACTACACAGATAATTGTGAAGTGTTTATTTAAAAAATTAAATATGGGACATTTCAATTATTGTAAAAAGAAAATATACATGTTGTAGTTACTGTTGTATTAAATATATTCCGGAGGTAATTTCAATAGCAGAAAAAGCTGGAAAAGGCTCCCTTAAAAATTCATGAAGACAAGAAAATATAGTGGTATTTTTATCAGTTATTTATGCAATTTTTTGGGTGACCACGTAGTACTTAAATATAATAGAAACTATATATAGAACGTGTGTGTATATGTAAAAACTATAAATAATTGCATATATAATGTACAGACTCTAAGAATATAGGGGTGGGGAGGTGCAGGAGGGTGTGTATATACAGACCCAAAGAGCTATTGCTTGCTGCACCTTTTGTTTTTATTAACATATAAGCAATCAAGTTTGCTTATTTTGCTCTTGGTTTTCTCCATGCCAAGTCCTATTCCAACTCCTCCCCCACTTCCCCAAAATAAACACACTATATTGCATCTATGGTAAAGGGCTCTCTGCAAATTTATTTGAGATTGAATTCAAACTCATTCATTGTTTACTTGGCTACCTAGTTGCTACACCTGCTCATTCCAAAACCCAGCCCCAAAGGTCTCAAGGCATAGCCATGTCCACCCAACAAATGGGAGGTATTTTCTCCACATCACATGACCGATCTAGCCCTATATATGGGAAAGGAATTGGATGTTCTGACAGTGGAGGAATAGAATATCTGTGTTACAATACTGAGTTCTCCGCCACCCCCAAGAATCCCTCTGCTGCTCTTATCATCATCTCCACACCCTTCAGAATACCAGTATTGCTAACTCTTGTGATTTTTATTGTGAATCCTGTGGTATCTGGGTTTTTTCTTAAAGCCCAAGCTCCTGGAGCCATGTGAATACTAGAGAATCTCAGTTGGCAGTGGAGCATACTCATGATTTTTCAGTGCTTGTGGTTGGCCATAATGAAATATCCATTCTGAGTCTTCCTCATGAATAGCTGTCCCACGGAGGGCCTCATCCTGCAAAGACCTGAATGTCTCCTGTAAGGTGATGAGTGCCTGCAACTATGCTGAAATCAGGACCTGCTTGGCATCTTGTAAGACTGGCCCCTTTCTATGTAACCAACCACAGAGGCCCTACCACAGTGAGTGATTAGCATAATTCCCCATCACACCAGCTACTTGACCAACAAATTCCTGTATCCAAACCTTAATGTTACCAATAAAAAAGTCAGCCCTGTGTCCAACAGGTGTTCAATGCTCTTCCTAATCAGCTCAGGGATCCCATATACTGTTTGCCTGTGTGTCAAGTCTCATCCTATAAAGGAGAGGGAGAGACTGGCCTTTCTCCATCCCTTGGTGCTTATTCCCCACACAGACACAACAGCTATGGATATCAGTCCAAGTGCCCCTGGTAAGGCAATTGCCTCACTCTCCTTGCTGGAGATTGCTATCATGCGCCTCTGCACCAGGAGATGAGAGGGAGAAGTGAGGCCCAACAAACACTGCCCCCTATCAGGGAACTGCCATTTTTACATAAAATCAGAATATTTATTAATAAACTTGGTTTAACAACAGAGGTCAAAATGCTGAAACCTGGGTGCCTAAGTCCTATTGAAATGCTCAGCACCTCTGAACATCAGGATGTTTTCATTCAGGTGCCAAAATGTGACTTCAAAGCCTAGCACCGAGCACATGCCTTTGACAATTTGGGGCAGGATTTTTAGTTTCTCAGCCATTTGCAGATGAGAACAGAAACATTGTCAAACCATTGGGTATTACAGTGTCACTGAATGCTAACGTGATACAGTCTGGTTTTAAATCATCTCTGTGGGAACATTTGGATATTCTCAAAAGGAGGCTGAAACATTAGGGGTAGGGTATTTTCATTTTTTCTTTGGTCTGCTTTAACATACCCTAAAGCTTAGTAAACTGGAATGCTTGTTATTTTTATGCTCATTTGTTTAACACGGCTATTATAAAATTAATGTTTCAGTAAATGAGTTTCATTCTCATTAAATATTTCTAAGGTGATCCTGAAAAGATTAGCAGTTAAACTAAAGACAGAATTAAACAACCAGATCTAAAGAAAACAGCCTCAAAATCACTTTCTCAAATTACTTTCCACTACAAACCATATTAATTGCTCAGGACCTATAGCACAGGCTTCAATGAAAATAAATTACTTTATTTCTAAAACACCACCAATGGCTGTGTAACTTAATTTCATTAGCTTGAACCTGTTGAGAGTATTCAGATTTCCATAGCAGGACGCACTTGAAATGAAAAGATGCTTTCGATTCTCAATTAACAGAATCGTTCCCTTTCAACTGAAATGAATGTTATTGAAACCAATTAGCATAGACTGGAAAATCTCTCATTAATGAGGGGAGTGTGGGTGAGTAAACAGCAATGAAAAGATGAAATTAGAGAAGAGCCTCTTCTTGTTGGCCTGAATAATTACATGCTTAGTTGCCTAATTGTCTGGTGAAAAGCATTGCAGTGATAGTAACAGATTGCCATGTTCATTAGGCTGCAAAAGGCCACCTGCTGCTGAGGCTCATTTTCCTGCAGTCTATATACACGTGTTTATCCCAGGGGATTGATATTTGGACACAACACTAGCTGTGAAAAGCAAATGAGCTTGCCAATATGCTGCAATATTGTGTCCTTTATGCCAAGATACAGAAGCTTAATATGTCAAATATAATGAATAAAACCAACAGTGATAACGAAGTTTATGAGGAAACTGACCTTATAACATGTCCCAATGTAGAACTCTAAAGTGTGTAGATATTGGTCTTTCAATACAGATGTTCCTTTCTGGCCTGAACTGCTCCAAATTATATAGTACAAAAGATAAATTACAACTGTTATGGCCTATGCAATTTTTTTAGACAATGGCATAATGAAAGCATACAATGTAACTGTTAAAATTGGAAACAAATGTTAAATACTGAATGCTAAGAAGTGTTCATGAAAAAAGGCATTGTTCATATTTGCTCTGCTGTGGTAATAAACATCAAAGAACTGAGGCCTCTTTCTGCGAGCCCTTCTTCAGATCACTTCATGTCTTATAACTGGTATTTTTATGGGTCGTTTAACTTCAGTTTTATTGTGTAGTGTCAGATGCACACAAAAGTCACCATCAGTGCAAAGTACAGGGCTTGTTCTTCTCTGTGCATTTGATGGCTGTTAGCATTGATAGGATTACTGTTAACATCAAGGCACAAACAGAGCTTCCTACAGGAGTATAGCATGTAAACAACATCCAAGGTAGGGTGGGGGGGGTTCAAAAGTGAAGGCAAAATTTTGCATGCAAAATTAGAGTCCACAGTTAACCACTAATTTTGCATGTCTAATTTTGCCTCTATTACCATACAGCAAAGGGAGTTTGAATTGCACCTGCAAAATGACAGGCTATCTTGAGGTCCCTTTGAAAATTTGACCATCTAAATATTATATATTGCAGGTTATTGTTGAAATGTTGTAGTGCTGTGAAAGTGTAAGTGCAACACTCATAGGTATAAAATGAAAGTAATTTGTGAGTGCTTTATCTATTGCACTGTGACATTCCACTTTCCCAGGCTGAGTTATTGAACGTACAGTGTTTGAACACTGCAAAATAAGAACTGAAAAAGATGACTAAAGACACTTTTTTGGATTTGGAAATATTGGCCCTGATTGAGGAAAGCATCCTTATTAGGGACAGCATTTAAGCAAATTCTTACCTTTAAGCACATGCATAAGTCCCATTGAAGTCAATGTGTGCAGTTTTAACTTGTATGATTTGAAAGCCATCACTGGTGCTACAACAAAAGCAGTGAAATCCAGTCCTCCTTGAAGTCTCTGGCAACATTTCCATTGATTTCAATGGGACCTCTGGGTTTCACCCAATATACAACCATGTGAATCTGACCTCTAGTACATCTACACTGCAGTTTGGAGCTGAGGTGGACAAGCCTCCCAGCCTAGGTCTGTAGACTTGGACTAGTAGGACTCTTGTTAGCACTCTAAAAATAGTTGTCCAAGCAGTGCTTTGAAGTTGCTGCTTCAGCTCTAAAGCCTACCCCTTCCTCTGCCCCCCCGTCCACCCCCCAGCTTCCCTAGGCTTCAGCGCATGAGGTGCAGCCCAAGCTGAAACTTCAAAACACTATCTACACAGCTATTTTTAGACTGTTAGCACAAGCCCTGCTAACCCGAATCTGTCGACTCAGGGCCTGGAGCCCCAAATGCTCCAAAATGCTGTGTAGACATACCCTATGGCTCTTGAGGTGAGGGGCAGGGTTGTTGGATAGTGCAATAGGAAGATTAACCAGGGCCAAATCACTCGGAAAAATACAATTGCTAATCATCTACTAATCTGTGTATTATTACCATGTCTAAGCATTAAATATTATAACCACGGTTTCCCTCCCATCCCCCCAAAAAAAGTATGAGCTTGCCAATAGGAAGCCACTTTTAAGTGAACAAATTTACAATTCAACAAAAAAAGAATGAGCAACAAAATAACCAGAAGAAAACATTCTTGTGGTGAGATTGCCAGCAGCAGGCCCTGTCTTCAGTCCAGACACAGTATTACGAGTGACTTCAAAATCATAAAAAAACTAGGAGGACTTGTGGCACCTTAGAGGCTAACACATTTATTTGGGCCTAAGCTTTCGTGAGCTAAAACCCACTTCATTGGATGCATGCAGTGGAAAATACAGTAGGAAGATATATATATACACACACACAGAGAACATGAAAAACACAGGTGTTGCCATACCAACTGTAACGAGACCAATTAATTAAGGTGAGCTATTATCAGCAGGAGGAAAAAAAACCTTTTGTAGTGATAATCAGGATGGCCCATTTCAAACAGTTGACAAGAAGGTGTGAGTAACAGTGGGGGGGGGAAATTAGCATGGGGAAATAAATTTTACTTTGCGTAATGACACATTCAATCCCAGTCTTTATTCAAGCCTAAATTAATTGTGTCCAGTTTTCAAATTAATTCCAATTCTGCAGTTTCTCATTGGAGTCTGTTTCTGAAGTTTTTTGTTGGAGAATTGCAACTTTTAGGTCTGAAATTGAGTGACCAGGGAGGTTGAAGTGTTCTCCAACTGGTTTTTGAATGTTATATTTCTTCATGTCTGATTTGTGTCCATTTATTCTTTTGCATCGAGATTATCTGGTTTGGCCAATGTACATGGGAGAGGGGCTTTGCTGGCACATGATGGCAAATATCACATTGGTAGATGTGCAGGGGAATGAGCTTCTGATGGTATGGCTGATGTGATTAGGTCCTATGATGGTGTCCCTTGAATAGATATGTGGACAGAGTTGGCAATGAGGTTTGTTGCAAAGAATAGGTTCCTAGGTTAGTGTTTTTGTTGTGTGGTGTGTGGTTGCTGGTGAGTATTTGCTTCAGGTTGGGGGCTGTCTGTAAGCAAGGACTGGCCTGTGTCCCAAGATCTGTGAGAGTGAGGGATCGTCCTTCAGGATAGGTTGTAGATCCTTGATGATACACTGGAGAGGTTTTAGTTGGGGGATGAAGGTGACGGCTAGTGGCAAACTGTTACTTTCTTTGTTGGACCTGTCCTGGAGTAGGTGACTTCTGGGTATTCTTTTGGCTTTGTCAATCTGTTTCTTCACTTCAGCAGATGGGTATTGTACTTTTAAGAATGCTTGATAGAGATCTTAGGGATTGGAACAAATGCAGTTGTATCTTAGAGCTTGGCTGTAGACAATGGATCATATGATGTGGTCTGGATGAAAGCTGGAGGCATGTAGGGAAGTATAGTGGTCCGTAGGTTTCCAGTATAGGGTGGGGTTTATGTGGCCATTGCTTATTAGGACTGTAGTGTCTAGGAAGTGGATCTCTTGTGTGGACTGGTCCAGGCTGAGGTTGATGGTGGGATGGAAATTGTTGAAATCATGGTGGAATTCCCAGGGCCAGCTCCAGGCACTAGGTTTCCAAGCAGATGCTTGAGGCAGCCTTCAGAATGGAGTGGCAGTCCGAGTACCACAGTGGCAATTCAGCGGCAGCTCCGCCGCTTTTTCCGCCATGGCGGCTTTTGGGCGGCAGCTCCACCACTCTTCTGGGCACTGCGGCAATTTGGCGGCAGCTCTGCCATTAGGCAGCAACTGTTTGGGGTGGCAAAATTGATAGAGCCGCCCCTGGGAATTCCTCAAGGGCTTCTTTTCCATGGGTCCAGATGATGAAGATGTCATCAATGTAGCATAAGTAGAGTAGGGGCCTTAGGGGACGAGAGCTGAGGAAGCGTTGTTCTAAGTCAGCCATAAAAATATTGGCATACTGTGGGGCCATGCAGGTACCCATAGCAGTGCCACTGACTTGAAGTTATACATTGTCCCCTAAGGTGAAATAGTTGTAGGTGAGGACAAAGTCACAAAGTTCAGCCACCAGGTTTTCCGTGACATTATCAGGGATATTGTTCCTGACGGCTTGTAGTCCATCTTTGTGTGGAATGTTCTCTGTGTATATATATCTTCCTACTGTATTTTCCACTGCATGCATCCGGTGAAGTGGGTTTTAGCCCACGAAAGCTTATGCCCAAATAAATTTGTTAGTCTCTAAGGTGCCACAAGCACTCCTCATTTTTTTTGCTTATACAGACTAACACGGCTACCACTCTGAAACCTTTCAAAATCCTAGGAGTCAGTCCTGCACAGACTCCATTTTTCTAAGTGTTTCCAAATCTAAAAGTCTCTCTAACCCCATTTTTCAGTTCTTATTTCACAGTATTTGAATATGTTATGCACAGATCAGACAACTGAGCATAAGAAATTGGAATGGATTAGCAAGGCCACACAACAGTGGTTTTATATTTCACAGCTACTAGTGTGAGTTTCATATTCATACATTATAATCCTGCAAATATAATCTCTACTCTGTGTCTGACTTTGAAAGTATTAACTATTACACTAAATGTTTAACCTGGTGTGCTCCTATATAGTACAAAGTAATATCTTGATTCTAGGAGCTCAGTAGTTCCTTGCAGCTCTCTACATCAGGTCCAAAATCTGTCACATTAACATTTAACAAGCATTTTTAGCTTTTTACATAGAAAGCTATTTATTTTTCAGTTGCAGGCCTGATGTGTACATTTAAACTGATAGATGAGACTGGTGTGCCATTTAAATTATACATTGAATTGACATTTTATTGTTGAAAGTTCTTTGTGCACAATCAGATACCCCATTGTTCTACGATGGGAAATGGAGCCACAAGTCCATAATATGGGAAGAAAAGAGAGGACTCCAACCCAAATTAGCTCTTTTCACCTAGTGAAATACACAAAACAATAAAAAGAAAAGGAGTACTTGTGGCACCTTAGAGACTAACAAATTTATTAGAGCATAAGCTTTCGTGAGCTACAGCGGATCTTAAACATAAAAAAGAAGCTTACAAGAAGTGGAAGGTTGGACATATGACCAGGGAAGAGTATAAAAATATTGCTCGGGCATGTAGGAAAGATATCAGGAGGGCCAAATCGCACCTGGAGCTGCAGCTAGCAAGAGATGTCAAGAGTAACAAGAAGGGTTTCTTCAGGTATGTTGGCAACAAGAAGAAAGCCAAGGAAAGTGTGGGCCCCTTACTGAATGAGGGAGGCAAGCTAGTGACAGAGGATGTGGAAAAAGCTAATGTACTCAATGCTTTTTTTGCCTCTGTTTTCACTAACAAGGTCAGCTCCCAGACTGCTGTGCTGGGCATCACAAAATGGGGAAGAGATGGCCAGCCCTCTGTAGAGATAGAGGTGGTTAGGGACTATTTAGAAAAGCTGGACGTGCACAAGTCCATGGGGCCGGACGAATTGCATCCGAGAGTGCTGAAGGAATTGGCGGCTGTGATTGCAGAGCCCTTGGCCATTATCTTTGAAAACTCGTGGCGAACGGGGGAAGTCCCGGATGACTGGAAAAAGGCTAATGTAGTGCCCATCTTTAAAAAAGGGAAGAAGGAGGATCCTGGGAACTACAGGCCAGTCAGCCTCACCTCAGTCCCTGGAAAAATCATGGAGCAGGTCCTCAAAGAATCAATCCTGAAGCACTTAGAGGAGAGGAAAGTGATCAGGAACAGTCAGCATGGATTCACCAAGGGAAGGTCATGCCTGACTAATCTAATCGCCTTTTATGATGAGATTACTGGTTCTGTGGATGAAGGGAAAGCAGTGGATGTATTGTTTCTTGACTTTAGCAAAGCTTTTGACACGGTCTCCCACAGCATTCTTGTCAGCAAGTTAAGGAAGTATGGGCCGGATGAATGCACTATAAGGTGGGTAGAAAGCTGGCTAGATTGTCGGGCTCAACGAGTAGTGATCAATGGCTCCATGTCTAGTTGGCAGCCGGTGTCAAGTGGAGTGCCCCAGGGGTCGGTCCTGGGGCCCGTTTTGTTCAATATCTTCATAAATGATCTGGAGGATGGTGTGGATTGCACTCTCAGCAAATTTGCGGATGATACTAAACTGGGAGGAGTGGTAGATACGCTGGAGGGGAGGGATAGGATACAGAAGGACCTAGACAAATTGGAGGATTGGGCCAAAAGAAATCTAATGAGGTTCAATAAGGATAAGTGCAGGGTCCTGCACTTAGGATGGAAGAATCCAATGCACCGCTACAGACTAGGGACCGAATGGCTCGGCAGCAGTTCTGCGGAAAAGGACCTAGGGGTGACAGTGGACGAGAAGCTGGATATGAGTCAGCAGTGTGCCCTTGTTGCCAAGAAGGCCAATGGCATTTTGGGATGTATAAGTAGGGGCATAGCGAGCAGATCGAGGGACGTGATCGTTCCCCTCTATTCGACACTGGTGAGGCCTCATCTGGAGTACTGTGTCCAGTTTTGGGCCCCACACTACAAGAAGGATGTGGATAAATTGGAAAGAGTACAGCGAAGGGCAACAAAAATGATTAGGGGTCTAGAGCACATGACTTATGAGGAGAGGCTGAGAGAGCTGGGATTGTTTAGTCTGCAGAAGAGAAGAATGAGGGGGGATTTGATAGCTGCTTTCAACTACCTGAAAGGGGGTTTCAAAGAGGATGGCTCTAGACTGTTCTCAATGGTAGCAGATGACAGAACGAGGAGTAATGGTCTCAAGTTGCAATGGGGGAGGTTTAGATTGGATATTAGGAAAAACTTTTTCACTAAGAGGGTGGTGAAACACTGGAATGCGTTACCTAGGGAGGTGGTAGAATCTCCTTCCTTAGAGGTTTTTAAGGTCAGGCTTGACAAAGCCCTGGCTAGGATGATTTAACTGGGACTTGGTCCTGCTTTGAGCAGGGGGTTGGACTAGATGACCTTCTGGGGTCCCTTCCAACCCTGATATTCTATGATTCTATGATTCTATGATTCTAAGTACTCCTTTTCTTTTTGCGAATACAGACTAACACGGCTGCTACTCTGAAACCTGACACAAAACAATGACTTTTTACGTTAGATGAATAAGCTGTGTCAGGGTGGTTTGGTTATGCTATCAGAATTTCTGGTTAAAGAGCCCACAGACCTATTAATAATTTTGATATGGGAAATTCTTCCCTAAGAATGAACTCATGTGGTCAGAAATTTTCTATTTTTCCACCCCTTTCTGCCTGAAGCTACATAGTGAACATGCAAACGTTCCCTTATGTCTCCAATATATCTCTAGTAATTAATAGTATGCAGGATCGTGACCCATGCAGGACAGATTCTAGCATTCTCGGTGGTTCTATTATCTATTTGCACTAGTCATTCTATCTTTGAGGATTTGGTTTTAATCACTCAGGCACATACAGACCATGTACCCATTGCTCTTTCACCAACAGATATGCACTGACGCCAACAATAGCAGCAGCTTCCTAGGCAGCATTAGGATCAACGCCTTGAAAACCAAGTGAAGAAGGAACAGCTCTTGTATTCAATGGGTCAGATCCTGAATTCTTTACTGACCTCTTAATGAGAATAACTCTCAATGAAGTCAACAACTTTATAGGGCTAAATTTTGAAAATAGCTGATTCCTATCAACTGACCCAGTGAGAAAGACAATGAGTCTGGTTCTATCTCATACCAATGAAAGTCAAGAGTAATTGCACGTATTAAGTCAAACTGTGTGTGAGATCAGAGCCAGGCCTGTAGTATATTGTTGAAAAATGCATCTAGTTTTATGACCTGGTCCTGAAAGCCTCCTGCGAGGGACTGAATTGAGCACTCTCAGTGCCCACAGTTTTCAATGGGTATTTAGGGTGCTCCGCAACTCTCAGGTAAGACTCTTCGTCCATCAAGTGTCAGTTCATGAAATACCTATTTTAGCTTTTTAGACCATAAACAGTTACTGCCATACAGAAAAAATAGGAGAGGAGGTCTACATATACAAGTATAACATCTTAATATTACCCCTCATTTTTAAGCTATAAACCCTGAAGGAACTATGCCTTGTTTTCTGACTATGCTGCCAGACTAAATTGTTGTATATATCCATAGTTTAAAGTTTGATTTTTAGAGAGACAGCTCTGGGAACAATCTCAAGGTTTTGGATGGTTTTGCGGGTGCATTGAGTTCTTTCCTGTATATTTGACAGACAGTTAGCTCCTCTGGGAATGAATCTGGAGAACGCTGCCCCGCTATCTCAATGCCTCTTTCCATTCTTCAGTCACTTACACATCAACAATAAACTAGAAACCTGGCACTGTGTAGTGGGTCTCTGGCTGAGAATTCAGTAAAATGGCAATGAGCTCAAACTGATTAAGTCTCAACTAATCTCTTCTTAGCAACTAACTCCCAGACCCTATAGCTTTAATAAGAAAATGATTTACAGTTGTACCTTGAGACAATTCTCCTTGCTAAGGAAGAGGTTTTTATAATATTGACAGACAAAAGCACCATCCTCTCCTGAATGATTTTTATGGTTTTTACAGATTTTACTCAATGAAATACCACAGGTGATTAAATTATTTAGGCTATGGTCCAACTGGTTAAATAAAACAATTGACTGAATTAATTACTAAAATCAGTTTTACAGCAGATTAGGATAATTTATTAGATAGTTTATTAGATGGTTTTTCCTAATAGTCTAACCTGATTTATGTAGAAAGGTGACTATAAATGTTTGTTTATGGATAAACTTAATGAGATGTTCCACTCCATGTGGCACATGGAGTAAACTTCATGTAACATAGTTAATATTTAAAACATAATTAAAGCTTTTCCAAGCAATCTGAATAAATGATTAGGGAAAAAGAAGTTGGATATGCTTTGCCTTAAAACTGAATGAATTCAGGAGGCAGCTGTATCTACTTCATTATTATGGGGTACTTTCATCCTTACAATTTAATTGTAAATCACTATTAAACTATAATATTCAAACTAGTGCATTTTGCTGGTCTGAAGAAAGATATTTTCAACATTCTTTCAATGGGACAAATATTTCGACGCCAAACAAGTGCACATCCAATGTAATGTAAAATATTACTCCTTCAGAACGATCCCTTTTGCATTCTTTGAATAGAAAAGGAAACTTAGGGTGAAATCCTGACCTCCTCAAAATCAATGGGAGTTTCACCATTGATGTCAATTTCACCTTTAGCATTTTGTTTCCTTTCCTAATAAACAGACTTATGGCAATAAACCCTTAATCATTCAAGTAGCCCCATATGAGAAGGCCCAATGAGGACTCCTTGTGTGAGTAAGGCTGGGTCCTTGTTTTTGTTATCAAAGACCTGACCTAAATCCTATTGGAGTCAATGAAACCACTCCCATTCACTTCAATGGGATCAGGCCATCTACAAGCATAGAAAAATGTTAACATCTGAAATTTTTTCAAAGGAAAAAGTGCCAAATTGTTCATGAAAATTTTTCCCATTTTTTCAGCCAGCTCCACAGCAAAGGATTGCCGGTACATATGTTCACTCAATTTGATACTGTTTTTAGAATTAAATGGGTCAGAAAGTCTTCAGCACATTCCCCCTGCCCCACCCCAAAACTGTAGTATTTAAAAAAAAAGTGTTCAGATAAGGTGGGGACTTTCAAATAAGCAAATAAAAGGAAATGCTTTATTTAATATAAATACAATACAGTTTTGCAGACATTAGGGGCCAGATTCTCCACTGGCATAAATTCACATACCCCAAGGCTTCAATGAAGCTGTGCTAATTTACACCAGTTGATGAATCTGACAAGAGATTTCAGCACAGAAAGATTTTCAGTTCTGGAACACTGTCTTTTATTGTGTTCGAATGGATTATGGTGAAAGGACAAGACTTGCTGACAATAGTAATCTACCTGGGAATTACATCTGTTGAATGGACAATGGGATTGTTAAGTAACACTGTTTTGTAGAGCTCCTTTTGTTTTGGTGAGTTTTAACTGTATAGAAATGACAGAAAAATCAAGCTATCATATCTTGGGGAAAAAATAAACAGCTGCAATATATCAGAGCTTATGGTCAGTAAGTAAAGTACTAAGGTTTGGAAAGCTATTGTAAAATAAAAGAGCGGTTATGTGCTCATTTTACAGAATGTGGAAGCTGCACCTTCTTTTCATCAGCAGTTCCTATCACCTATCCTAAAAGCAGCAGCAACCTCAGTTCCCAAGACAGCTGTGTACCTGCTCTCCTAGTTGGAAAAAAAGGTAAAGGTAGCTAATGAGGGTGAATGGTAAAATAATTACAGTATAATTAATTGTAATCAATCATCACACTGTACCTGTAGCTCAACATAATTATTGTCCTTTAGGTACAGAGGGTCAAAATAGAAGCATAATTATCTGCACCTATTTAGGTGATAATTCTAATGTAATTAATGTTCTAAAGCACTGGGAAAAGCATGAAAACAAGAAGTTCTAGGCTCCATAAAATGTTCAATGCTGAAGATAACAGAAGTTGTCATAAATTTAGTTATTCCACTGCTGGCACCCTATTTTACACTCCTAACTCAGACTACACTCCCACTGATTTGGATGGAGTTGTCCCTTGCTTGGAACTGCAGCACTGAGCCCCAAAAGTGTGGGGGAACAAAATGCTGGGATTAATGCTATTGTTTGATGAGTGCTCCATAATAGATAAGGTGCCAGTAGATGGTGCTCAAGAATATGTAGTATAGTTCTTAGTTTTTGTAGAACTAACTTCTTGTTGTGCCCTGCAAATGACTTCCTCTGTCTGCTCTTTATATCAGCTCTTAACAGCAACAGGAGTTCATTATGCTGGTATCAATTTTTAACAGAAACAAGCACTGGTGTATTGAGCTTGGCAAAATATAATGTATATTTCATTTTAAGTGTATATGTTATTTTTAGAATAACTGTATCTACTTTAATTATGGTCATATCTCTTGTGTGGAATTTGATGACTTGTCAGGAATCAGGGCCCGCAGCTGAGCTAGTCTCCTAGCAACCCAACAAGCGCAGCTGGCCTGCAGCACCTGATTGGTCAGGAAGGGCAGCTGGTTGGCTTTTAAGGCCAGCAGCAGTTCTCTGGCTGCTCAATGCTTGTATCTGCTCTTGCCCCTTGTTCCAGTCCTGGCACCAGCCCTGCTCCTCAGTGCATGCATGCGCACACCCACACCCACACACGGGTCTATAATGAGAAAGGTGAACACCCAAGAGGAAGACAACCGGCCACACGTGTAGTACCCATAGGCAGCACTGCCAGTGAGTGTTCCTTTTCATACACAGCCATTAGGGTTCCCTCTAATTTGAAGGAACAGTTTGCTGAAGTCATCAGTCTGA
Organism: Dermochelys coriacea; assembly: GCF_009764565.3. Classification (NCBI taxonomy): domain Eukaryota; kingdom Metazoa; phylum Chordata; order Testudines; family Dermochelyidae; genus Dermochelys; species Dermochelys coriacea. The sequence continues at coordinate 24,016,631 of NC_050076.1, read as the reverse complement.
GACCCAGGTTAATAGTGACAATTTCATAGCTTCCCTGGACTATTTTACTGTTTTAAAAAAGAAGGTTCTGCTACGAAGTTTCACTATGAATTTGGTTGCAGAGCTATATGGTACAGGGATGCCATACTCGGCAAGGCTGAATACTGGCAATTCAAGGTCCAAGCACACCATGACACACTGTACCATGGCTTGGCCCTCAGGGTCCCACACACCTGAAGTGGTGATAGTAGGGAGGTGGACTCCTCTGCCAGAGAAACCGAAACAGTGGCATGGGAGGGTTCTTCCCCTGCACCCACCGCAGTGTGGCAGTAGGGGCCCCTCTTTGCCCTCCTCCTAAGAAGAGGTGGTGAAAGGAGGGTCACCCATTACTTATCCGAGGAGCTGAACAGTACTTTATTACAGTAAGACTAAAACAGTTTCTTACAGTAACTTCTCCTGATGCCTCCTTAACTTCCCTGGGCAGGACTGACCTGTCTGTCTTCCCAGCCTCAGTTTGCTCTGAATCTCCTTTAGGCTTCTCTGTCTTACCAACAGCTAACCCAATAATGGGGAAAATGTCTTTCATCCATGTGGAAAGGCCCAATTGTCTAGGCATCTAAGGCCCTAGCAGCTAAGTCCCTCTTCTTTACTTCCAGGTCAGATTTCCAACCCCCGCATTGATGGTCTCACGTCCCAGATGGTGTGGCTGTTTGTCATTGTCAGCAATATATGAATTGTGAAAAACAGGTCTCCCATAATGGTCGTTTGGAACTGTATCTCCCATTTTAAGTTTCTTGTTTAAAAAAAAAAACACTTGATTTTAAGATTGTTTTAAGCATTCTTCTAAGCATGAATCACTGCTTGGCCATAGGTTTGGGAACGGGTAGAAAAAGCCGTGGATGGAGGATACGCTACTTTATTCTTGGATACAGGTATAGGGGCTCCTCCACAACTGAACCTGTTCCTTTCTGACACTGGGAATTGTGGCTTCAGGATCACAGCTTAGTGGCTTCCAGTATATATTTTAAGTGGTCTTAACCTTATGCAGGGATTATGGGATGCTAGGTAACAACAATGCAGTTTCAGTTAATGCAGTAGAAATTGCACCTTCTGCTTTTATCAAGTTTCTATTATGTTGTGTTTTATTTCCACATTGTCTAAACTGGCAATAGGAATGACTGCTCATGTCTATGGACAGACTGGCCTGTAGAATTTTACATCCATGACATTAAAATGGGTGCACACATGTGCAACTATTTCTGCACTGTGCAAAAGCAAGAGTATAATTACAATTACTGTTCTACACATGTACTATTCCATGGAAAGGTATCTATCCCAAAGAGAACATGTCATTTTATTTGTTTTCCTTGATGTTTCTATTTCATGTATAGCTACATTTGTAAGTTTGCATTATTAACTATAGCAAGATTTATGAATTTTCTCTTAGTTGTAGCAGCTTTAGACTTTACTTGCTAAGATGCCTGATTTCCTTTTATAAGAAATAGATTAAAAGGAATGATCCCTTCAAGTACATTGAGTGATGGTATGGGGATATTTACAGGCAGGGCCATCCTTAGGCATATGCGGTTGCGTAGGGCACCTGAAAATTTGGCCCCTATTCCCCTTACTGGCCGCGGCTGGAATCCTCTCTTATCCGACCCTGCCCCCGTGCTGAGCCAATGGGCTTCTCCCTGCCCCCAACCCCACCCCCTCCCTCACTCGCTCCTCAGCTGGCCAGCTGAGGGCCCCAGCCTCTGCCGCCCTAGCCCCAGGGAGCCCAGAGCAGCATGGCCAGTCACTGGCAGCGTGGCAGCCCAGCCCACCCCACCACCGCCCAGAGCGGAGTCTCTCCCTGGACTCTGCCTGCCTGGGCCGCTCGGTCTCCGGCGGGGGCCGGGCCAGGACAGGAGGAGCAAAACTTCCACGTGAGTCAGCAGGAGCCGGGGGGAAGCCGGATCAAGCAGGGGAGAGAGGGAGTGGGAGACTTAAGGTGACTATCTCACACTTCTCACACATAGGGTCTCACACCCACATACACTCTACCTTTCACGAGTCACGGTCCCGCAACACCGATTATCTGTCACACACACACACAGAGTCTCTCGCTCCAACACACACTCTGTCACACAGTCACACATACACACACTGGCTCTCTCTGTGTGTCTCTCACTCACACACACACACACACACACACTTGCGTTGTTGTTGTTATTACTGCTTGGATCGTCCTATCAAAATCCTCGTGGTGAGCCAGGAGTAGCTAGAGGCTGCAGGAGGGCCGTGGACTCTGGCGAGTTGCAGCCTCCATGGGACAGCGCAAAGTCTGCCTTGAGCTACTATCATAGCATCTGCTGCATACGAAGCTCAGTGTGTGTCAGCAATTGGGGGCGTCGGGAGGGGTTCTGGGGGTCTGCGGGTGGGGGTGGTGGCTGTGCCCCCTCAACACACTGGTCAGCAGCACTGGCTGGGGAGCATAGGGGCACCAGTTTAATAATACTGCATAGGGCCTCATAAATCCTAAGGATGGCCCTGCTTACATCCATCCATATAGGTACTTATGTCGCCCCCTCCCCATCACCATAGTATCTCTGCTGCATTTCTTCTGTGAATAAATTGGCATCTCTGGAGACTAAATCTCTCTATCTAGTACCTTTTATAACCAAGAAATAATTGTTTGTGACTAATAAGCCATGGGAAATTAAGACATAATTATCAAAACCTAATCCAGGTGCCTGAGGGCTGTCTTCATTAAGAAAAGTAGAAAACACACTTTGTTTCTGAAACAACCCATTCAAAAATTAGATATAAATTTAAAATCTCAGGCTGTGATCAGTGTGTAGCAAAGGATGCTAATTTGATTGTACCAATTCCTTTTAATGCAAAGAGTGAATTGTTTTTAGACTCCTGATGATTAATGTGGGTATTGATTAGTTGATCAATAAGGCCACAGTGTCTAATTATTGATAATCCCTCTCTAAATGAAAGATTGAGTATAAGGAGTGCTAGTTACAGAGCTCAAAATATAAAGTGATTCAGTGTGATGCTTGATAATTGAAAATCAAACTAATCCCATAAATTAAATCAGAGCAATCCATAACATTTACCTGATAAATCCTTTGAAAGCTGTATTTAACTTTCAATGCTCTTTCAGAAAATCCCTCTGTATACTTAAAGAGGTGTCACATCTTATGAAGAAAAATCATTTTTGAAAAGACCTACGGCCCATTCCTCATGTGAGTAATCCCTACTCAACCAAGCTGTTCAGTTGAAATCAGTGTGACTATTCAGGTATGTCAGAGTTTGCAGGATCATGCTTCTAGTCTAAATACTTATCCAAGGAGCACAGTTTTACTTCTTTACAGTTCACCTGCTGAGCTTGATGCTGACCTGATTGATCAGTCAATGAAATAGGAGCAAGCCAGAGTGTAGAGAAGAAATCATGGACTTTAAAGTCTTCTCTATTGACATTGGCACAATTCAGATAAGGCTTGCTGCCTGGCCATGGCAGCGGTAAGAAGGAAAAATAGAGTAGGAAAAATAATCCCTCATAGCAAGCAAGGTGCATCACGTCTCAATCAAATGATGTGGGCACATCAATTGCTGTAAGTATCTAGAACAGTAGTTCTTAACCTTTACTGCAGCCTGTACCTCTTTGGTTCTCAAAATATGTTCTCGCACCCCATATAAAAATCACTGATGTAAGTCAGTTCTTTAAACCTAGATATATTTTTGTTTGTATATTACAGTAATCGTTAAAAAATGTATAATGTTAATAAATACAGAGGTTTGATGAAACAAAGTAGTTGTACTTACATGCCTCTGCTTAATTTTTATTTTCAATGATTTACCCTGTAAAAAAAATCTGGCATGTCTCTCACCTCCAGAAAGGGCATCTCGCACCCCCACAGAGTGCGTGCACCCCAGGTTAAGAACCACTGAACTAGAACCTGGTTGGTCACAAATAGCATTTCCAGCCTACAACCACCCCATTCCTCCCAGGGGAACCCAGACACCCTACTCTGTGATCCACACATAATCAGCTGCCACAGAACCTTTCCCTCATGATACATAATTATTAATCATGTGTATTATAGTAGTGGCTAGGGACCAAACAATTGTATGCAATGTGCTATGCATGGTACAGAAACAGTGTGGTAGACAGTCCCTGCCCTGAAGATCTTATAATCTGAATAAGTAGGACAAAAGAAGGATAGAGAAAAAAGGAGTAAGATGCACAAGCAGAGCAATCCATGTTAGTTCTAAGATCTTTTTCTTTTATATGCCTACTGAGCAGGAGGAAAAGAACAGCAACATATTCACCCTTAGCAGATTCATCCCTTCTTCCTCTGCTGACCTATTACTGTTCAGCCCATACATCACAAATGGTAGGCCAAGGCTAAGGCAATCACAACACCGACTTCCTGCTCCCCATTGGTGTTGGTCGTTCACACTAGAATGCAGCCTCACCATTGGCTGGGTGGTCTCTGTGGGAAGGTGACAGGATAGAAGTGGCAAGATGGCAGTCTGCTGCCTCTCTACTGTCCTATTAGCTGTCTGTGATTATGGCTTCCCTAAAGGCAGGTACAGGCACTCCTCCCGTAGATTCCAAAATAGTCAATCACAAGGGGCCGCTGGAGGCTTGATCTTGGGAGAGCCTAAACTAAGAATGTGGAGTTGGAGCATCCGCCAGCATGCCCCAGTGTGGTGTGTTAAAGTAGGATGGGGGAAGAGAGGTCTCCTTTATTGTTAGAGAGAAGGCGGAAGCCACCTCTCCAAGTGTTAACTAAAAAAGGCTGCATTAGGTGACATCAGTGGAACTTCAGCACACAGTTCTCTGAATAGGGAATGTGTTTAAGCATGTGCTTAAATGCTTTGCTGGGTTGGGGCCAGAGTGGGTAGTCTTACCTCCAAATGCCCTTGCTTTTCTCATTGCCTGACATAGCTGTATAGAGAGAATGGGGTTTCGTACAATTATTTTAAAACTAAAAAAAGTTCAAAAAAAACCCCACAATTTCTACACTGCACCCACAATTTCAGCACTGCCTCTTTGGCTGCGCTGTATTTCAATCCATGCTGTAATTCTTCAAGGATGTGCAGAACTAGCTGAGGAGCAGCCACATCCTCAAAACGCCATAGCCTGGAGTAAAATTAAGATGACTGAAACATGAGGAATGCTGTACGACTGACACACTACATAATGGCTCCTTTGGAGCGAGTTTGAAGTATCAAGTCAGTGTGTAGTATGTAGGCTTCATTATTTGCACATGATTGACAAATACATCATAATAGTTTTAAGAACATCCTGGAAAACACAGTATTATGGAATGAAACAAAGGTGCCTGAAGGCATGAAGAAGTCTCTGAAGTGACAGAATATGCTACAATGGATCGAATGGAACTGTTACAATTTATTTGGCTTAAATGTAAAATACCAGTCTGTTAGTACATGGATCACCTCTTTCATGATGTACTGTGACATTGGACTGATGTGGCTGCTAGATCACTGTACTATAAAAATAGATAATGTGTACATCATTGAGCTGTTAGGATACACTCAGAGATCCATTACAATAAATTATGTATTATGGAATTGCTTATAATAATTTGCAATCACTGGTTTAGAAGGTCAGATCCCACAAATCATTCTCCTTCAATACATTTAATTGTACATTTATTGCAAAACATTAGCAGATCAGAAAGCTTTGGAGACTTAAAAAACACTCATGAATGTTGATACATTATCAATCACACACACAAACCATCTAAAATATTATCAGTTACTAAAATGGAAAGGAAGCAAAGCACAAGCTATCAGTGGTTGTTCCAGAAAAACAAAATGTGGAAAAACAAACTAACTCTCAACTATTCAAATTCTAGTTCAGTGTTGTAAGAGGTCTATTCTTCTCTTATCTACACATGCTTTAGTCCCATTCATTTCAACTGAATGTAAGGGTGTCTATCAGAGGGTATGGCTACACTGCTGTTAAAAACTCATGGCTAGCCCATGTCAGTTGACAAGGGCTCTGGCTAAGGGGCTGTTTAATTGCAGTGTCAACATGCCCACCCCATGAGCCCAAGTTAGCTGATATGGGCCAGCTGTGGGTGTTTAATTGCAGTGTAGACAAAGCCAGAAAGTCAATCTAGAAAGGCAGTATTATGATAATGTAACATCTTACATTTTTATAGTACATTTCTTGCTGAAGAATTCTAAATCACTTTACAGCTACAGATATAAGCATTGTTGAAGTGCAGCCAGTTGTTTGCTCGAGGATTGCAACCAGCCGGAATAACAGGGTAATGCAGAGAGAAGGCTTATTGGCACAGGACAGCATTGAAGATGTGTGTCTACCTTACACTAAAAGGCCAGTGGCATGGCTGTGACTGACCTAGGTCAGGTGACTTGGGTTCAAGGGGCTTGGGGTGGCGGGTAAAAATACCAGTGTAGACATTCAGGCTCAGACTGGAATATAGTCTCTGAACCCCCCCGCCCTGCAATCCCGTGATGGGTCTCGGAGCTCGAGCCCAAATGGCTACACTGCAATTTTATAGTTTTATAGCCTGAGTTCCATGAACTGAGTCAGCTGAACCAGGCCAGCTGTGAGAAAGGTCTTTTTTCATGTGTAGACCCTTAATGCCCATCCAGAGCAGACATGACCTTAGCTTCATTTCTTTTCTAAGGGCTGGTCGATACTACAAAGTTAGATTGGCTTAACAACATCACTCAGGGCTGTGAAAAATCAAGCTGACATAAGCCCCAGGGTAGATGCTGTTAACAGGGAGAATTCTTCCATCGACCTAGCTATTGTCTCTCTGAAAGGTGGATTTACTACAGCAATGGAAGAACCCATTCCACTGATGTAGCGTTTCTAGTATAGGCATACCTTTAGATATCAACTCTAGATGTACGCACAGAGCTTATATTACCTGCCTCAAAAGGATAACACTTTGGCTTGCATACTGTTATCTGTCTGAAGATATGAAACATCAGTTAACTAATAAGGAATCCGGTGGCACCTTAAAGACTACTCTTCACCAAACTCCTCTCGGAGAGAGAAGTAGAAGTATCTGCATTTTTCAGATCAGGAAATTGATGTAAAGAGAGAGAAAATGACTTGTCCAAAATCACATACGATGTCTGATGTGAACTTACTTCTCCTGACCTTCAGTTCTGTCCCTTAACCATGAGAAAATCCTTCCTTTCACATGTACTGGCCCTGCCAGGAATTTAGATTTCAAGGAATCCCAAGTTCAAGGTTCAGTGGCCTGGTTCTGACCCTGTTGGTGCTTTGTCTCCAGCAATTGACATTAATGGAAGTTGTGTGTAAAGAAAGAGCAGTATTTGCCAATCTTTGTTTATACTGAATTAGCTTTTGTCCAACATGATTTCTTTACATATACATATTTCTCAGCCTCAAAGCTACATACTCTAGCCAAGTTTACCAGAAGGAGAGGCAGGGGTTTGGTAGGTGTAGAGAGAATGGATTTGTTTTGGAGATTATCTGTTTATTCCACATTCCTAACAAGGAATGGCAGATACTGTATTTCCTTAGGTATAGAAGAAGTAGTGTTGTTTTTCATGGTATGTTTTTCTAACACTCGCTGTATTTCCTTTCACTGCAAGGCAATTATATTTTAAGTGGAGCAGGAAAAAGACAATCTATTTGCTTTACTAGGAACTCATGCCATCCACTCTCTTCTGCCCACTCCTGCAATTATTTAATTCTGAAATGAATGAGGCAGATAAGTACAGGCAGTAGTTTCAAAACAGGAAACAAATTACCTTGTTGTTTTGAAAATTACCAACAGCTTACTGCTACATTATCTGATGGCAGTTACTAATGATTTTATGCAATTAAAATTAAACTAGTCAATCAACTTAAAGGAAACTTTGCCGCAGGAACTGCAGGACTTCTTATGGCAAAGTATGCTTTGAGGAAATAGAAATAGAAACTGAAAGATTCGATCTTATATAATTCTGATAAATAAGCTCATCAGACCAATTAAAAACCTGCACTGATTGATCGCTCCATCATTTAGGTAGTTAATTCATTCTTACAGCATTCTATTTGGCTCTAATGTTCAATAACTTAATTACTCTAATTTTAAGTAAGTGCCTCTAATGAGATATTCCTAAAGTCACTCCCAGAAAATCACAGACGAGGTGGCTTCTCCTGTCAGGTTTGGTTGTTCTTAAAGCCTTGTTACTTCACTGATAGTAGCACTGATAATATTTTTAAGGCACTTTCCCTAGGCTTTGCTCCTTCTCCTGCAGTATGGTTTTCCAGGTTGCCTCTCAAAATAAAATGGTGCACTGTCACAGTTAGCCTCACTACATCGATAGTACCAGGTTAGGGCAATTGCTCAAAGTCATGACCCTCAGTAACACCAACCTTTGAGTTGGTTTCACCAGGCCACGATGCCTCCAGAGTTCAGTCTTCAGGGCAGCTTCTCAAAGAGTTTGACCACATTCACCATAGATTATGGTCCAAAGTCTTTAGTCCCCCAACATCCATTGTGGCATGTCTTTAAATGGTACCATCCCGAATCAGTCAAAACTCATGAGTCAGAGCCAATCTTGTGATTATTTTAGGCTTAAAATCCTGAGATTCTTTTTAAAATAATAAATGGGGGGAGGGGGGTATTAGCCTTTTGGTTTTAGAGTCTTTAGGGTGCATTCAGGTCATGCTTTCGGGCTTTTGTCCATAACAATAAGGACTAAAAACTATGACAGCTGAGATTCTCACTTACTCCCACAACTCCAGGTAGTGGTCTTTAAGATAAACACCAAATATCTCAAGACTCTTAATAAAATCATGAGAACTGTCAGCATTCTAATTGCCAGTAGCAAACTTTCTGTGACTTCATAAGACCCCAGCTCTCAGTAGTAGAGTCTTTAGGGAACATTATCAAGGTGCCATTTCCCTAAATGAAGACTTTGTGGGAGTCCTCACTTCTATGCTGGCAATGGAATTAATCCATATGACAACTTCTCACCTTTCTTAATCACATGTCAAAGTTTTATATGTATTTGTAATTTAATTGTAAAAATAACATTGCAGCATTTTTCAAACCCAAGGATAATGTCTTCTTTAAGAAACTACCCTTCAGGACAAGGGACTACTTCACAATGACAGCTTCAAGTGTATGTGGAAGAACACAAAATCCCAGAAGTAGTTAAACTTGTCAAATGTGTAAAATAACTCTATAAGAGAAATAGTATAGGCTGTGTTGTAATTTTTCCACATGCTTATTCAAAAACGTAGTGCTTTAAAAAAGCTTGGACTGCCTGAATAGAATATTGATGCTCACTGGTCAGTCAAGAGTAAGGTATGGCCCTTACTATATATACAAAAGAGGTGTTTAACATTGTTCCTATTGCTTGCTGACGTAAAAATAATTCTCCATATGGAATATTGTATTTTTGCTGTACTAACTGAATTTCATTGTGCACTTAATTAACTCCATTAATTATTGCAATGGTGTCTGTGAAGTTTTAATGGGGTGATGACAGGCAATGATTACCTGTAACTTACTGAGACAGTTAAATACCCACTACCCACAAATACTAATTATTACATAGACTAGCTCATAAATATATATATAGGGGGGTCAAAACGGAGACAAGCTTTATTAATGAGCTTATGTCTGGAATGGTTACTTAATTCATTCAATTATAAGTTTAATATTTCCCATTGTTGCACTGCCAATCACTTACTGATTTTGATTTGCTATTTCTGTCAAGTCTGAAGCTACCAATTTCCCAAAATGATAATTAAGGTGCTGGTACTCAAAAAAAAAATGAGTTTGCTAAAAATCAGACTGATGAATTTATGAATTCCTGTTAGCTACTTATCTAAACTTCCAACAAACAAATGTATACAAATGATATTTTTGTGGTGTTTGACAACACTTGCATTTAAACTATGTACCTGTGGGATGTATGGAGTGTATGGGAGAGGTAGTATCTTTGAGTGATTCGAAGTGCTGCACTCATTGAGTGATTCTTTTCTGCTCTGGTTCTCACTGTAAACCCAGCTCTCATCTGTGGCTCCAAGTAGCTGTAAGTATGTGACAGTGGCCACACCCTGGTAAGCTGCCTCGGCAGGCGGGCTAAACTGGGTGAGGGTAACCGGAAGTGTGGAAACTGATGGTGATTTAGGGATTGCCCTCCCAAGCATACAAAGACTGTTCTGGTAGCCAAGGCGGAAGAGACCGTATATTGGTCCAATAGCTTGAAAAGCAGTGTAGCAACGTATTGTGGAAGGTGAAAGGCGAGATGGGGCACTACAGAAGTCATGGCTATCCACTGCAGCTAAAGGAGCCTCCAGTTATAACAGCCTTTGTGCCACTCGGCCCAGCTTCAGCAGCCAAGAGAATGGGATTGTCCCAGTGCAAATACTCTCCCATTTTAATCAACTTCACGCACACGTCATTTATGCACATAGATTCATAGATACTAAGGTCAGAAGGGACCATTATGATCATCTAGTCCGACCTCCTGCACAATGCAGGCCACAGAATCTCACCCACCCACTCCTGTGAAAAACCTCTCACCTATGTCTGAGCTATTGAAGTCCTCAAATCATGGTTTAAAGACTTCAAGGAGCAGAGAATCCTCCAGCAAGTGACCCATGCCCCATGCCTTTTCCAATCTGCCCTGGAGGAAAATTCCTTCCCGACCCCAAATATGGCGATCAGCTAAACCCTGAGCATATGGGCAAGATTCACCAGCTAGATATTACAGAAAATTCTTTCCTGGGTAACTCAGATCCCACCCCATCTAACATCCCATGACAGGCCATTTGGCCTATTTACCATGAATATTTAAAGATCAATTAATTATCAAAATCATGTTATCCCATCATACCATCTCCTCCATAAACTTATCGAGTTTAATCTTAAAGCCAGATAGATCTTTTGCCCTCACTGCTTCCCTTGGAAGGCTATTCCAAAACTTCACTCCTCTGATGGTTAGAAATCTTCATCTAATTTCAAGTCTAAACTTCCCAATGACCAGTTTATATCCATTTGTTCTTGTGTCCACATTGGTACTGAGCTTAAATAATTCCTCCCCTCTCTGGTATTTATCCCTATGATATATTTATAGAGAGCAATCACATCTCCCCTCAACCTTCTTTTAGTTAGGCTAAACAAGCCAAACTCCTTGAGTCTCCTTTCATAAGACAAGTTTTCCATTCCTCGGATCATCCTAGAAGCCCTTCTCTGTACCTGTTCCAGTTTGAATTCATCCTTCTTAAACATGGGAGACCAGAACTGCACACAGTATTCCAGGTGAGGTCTCACCAGTGCCTTGTATAACGGTACTAAAACCTCCTTATCTCTACTGGAAATACCTCACCGGATGCATCCCAAAACCATATTAGCTTTTTTCACAGCCCTATCACATTGGCGGCTCATAGTCATCCTATGATCAACCAATACTCCAGGGTCCTTCTCTTCCTCCGTTACTTCTAATTGATGCGTCCGCAGTTTATAACTAAAATTCTTGTTATTAATCCCTAAATGCATAACCTTACATTTCTCACTATGAAATTTCATCCTATTACTATTACTCCAGTTTACAAGGTAATCCAGATCCTCCTGTATGATATCCCAATCCTTCTCTAAATTGGCAATACCTCCCAGCTTTGTATCATCCACAAACTTTATTAGCGCACTCCTACTTTTTGTGCCGAGGTCAGTAATAAAAAGATTAAATAAGATTGGTCCCAAAACCGATCCTTGAGGAACTCCACTGGTAACCTCCCTCCAGCCTGACTGTTCACCTTTCAGTAGGACCCCGTTGTATCTCCCCTTTAACCTATTCCTTATCCACCTTTCAATTTTCATATTGATCCCCATCTTTTCCAATTTAACTAATAATTCACCACGTGGCACGGTATCAAACGCCTTACTGAAATCTAGGTAACTTAGATCCACTATGTTTCCTTTGTCTAAAAAATCTGTTACTTTCTCAAAGAAGGAGATCAGGTTGGTTTGGCACGATCTACCTTTTGTTGTTGTATTTTGTCCCATTGACCTCATGTCCTTAACTACTTTCTCCTTCAAAATTTTTTCCAAAACCTTGCATACTACAGATGTCAAACTAACAGGCCTGTAGTTACCCGGATCACTTTTTTTTCCTTTCTTAAAAATAGGAACTATGTTTGCAATTCTCCAATCGTACAGTACAACCCCTCTGTTTACAGATTCATTAAAAATTCTTGCTAATGTGCTTGCAATTTCATGTGCCAATTTCTTTAATATTCTTGGATGAAGATTATCTGGGCCCCCTGATTTAGTCCGATTAAGCTGTTTGAGATTTGCTTCTACCTCAGATATGGTAATATCTACTTCCATGTCTTCATTCCCATTTGTCATGCTACCATTATCCCTAAGATCCTCTTTAGCCTTATTAAAGGCTGAGGCACAGTATTTGTTTAGATTTTGGGCCATGCCTAGATTATCCTTGACCTCCACTCCATCCTCAGTGTTTAGCGGTTCCACTTCTTCTTTCTTTTTTCTTCTTATTTATATGGCTATAGAACTTTTTACTATTGGTTTTAATTCCCTTTGCAAGGTCCAACTCTACTTGACTTTTAGCCTGTCTCACTTTATCCCTACATGTTCTGACCTCAATAAGGTAGCTTTCCTTGCTGATCCCTCCCATCTTCTACTCCCTGTATGCTTTCTGCTTTTTCTTAATCACCTCTCTGAGATGCTTGCTCATCCAGCTTGGTCTACAACTCCTGCCTATGAATTTTTTCCCCTTTCTTGGGATGCAGGCTTCCGATAACTTCTGCAGCTTTGATTTAAAGTAATCCCAGGCCTCCTCTGCCTTTAAATCCATCAGTTCTTCAGTCCAATCCACTTCCCTAACTAATTTCCTTAATTTTTGAAAGACAGCCCACAAAAAGAGAGAGCATGAAAACATTATCATCGAACTGACTGACTACATGTGCGCACACAGCTCTGGGATGCTGATAAATACATCTGGGAAGCAAACCATATTGGGCAAAAACGAACTGCAAATGCATAGTGCCATATCCTGTCCTTGCTCCACATACAGATCTTTCATTAATGTCAATAGCTGAATGGGGAACAATTTTATATTTCTCAGGTTTAATCCTTATTTTAAACTTTCTGCCTCTTTTTTCTGGAGAAAATTCTTGCTGTGTAGATAGTTTGTGAGTGGTTCATTGAGAATTTGGAATTTGAACTTAGTGCTGTGTTAATTCATTCAGACAGGTCTCATAAGTCACATGGTACATGACTTCTTTTCCCCAATTGGATGAACATATCTCTTAGACTCAAGTTTCTGGTGCAAATATTCACATCTAGAATTTCAAATGTGCTTTGGCAAATATTCTGTAATATTGACTTAAAATTCCCTTTTTTTCTTGACTGACTTGCTAGCATATTCCTAGAAAAACAACAACTGCTTCCATCCTTTTTTTTCACCTCTTAGTCAAACTCCTTGATGTCCTTTTGGGCTAAATCCTACCCTCAGTAATTTGCCTGCAACAGGACTTCAGCAGGAATTTTGCCAAAGTAAGGAGTGCTGAATAGTGCCCTTTATAAATAAGATATGAACCAAATTCTTGCAAAGAGGCCACATTCTGTATTACATATAATGTGAAAAAGAGGTTTCGTCTGTTTAAAATAAAATAAAAGGTCATTTGTTCACAAAAATAAAATCCAAAATCTATTATGGGGCTACCTGAAATCAGAGTTTCCAAATTCATTTCCACTTGGAGTTTACAGGCTGGTTAATTGCATGAAATGAATGTAGCCAGAGAATTTGTTATAGATACTAAGGTCAGAAGGGACCATTCTGATCATCTAGTCCGACCTCCTGCACAGCGCAGGCCACAGAATCTCACCCACCCACTCCTATGAAAAACCTCACCCATGTCTGAGCTATTGAAGTCCTTAAATCATGGTTCAAAGACTTCAAGGAGCAGAGAAGCCTCCCTGAAGTCAACCATGCCCCATGCTACAGAGGAAGGCGAAAAACCTCCAGGGCCTCTCCAATCTGCCCTGGAGGAAAATTCCTTCCCGACCCCAAATATGGCAATCAGCTAAACCCTGAGCATATGGGCAAGATTCACCAGCCAGATACCCAGGAAAGAGTTTTCTATAGTAACTCAGATCCCATCCATCTAATATCCCATCTCAGGGGATTTGGCCTATTTACCCTGAATATTTAAAGATCAATTACTTACCAAAATCCCATTATCCCATCATACCATCTCCTCCATAAACTTATCGAGTAGAATCTTAAAGCCAGATAGATCTTTTGCCCCCACTGCTTCCCTTGGAAGGCTTTTCCAAAACTTCACTCCTCTGATGGTTAAAAACCTTCGTCTGATTTCAAGTCTAAACTTCCTGGTGGCCAGTTTATACCCATTTGTTCTTGTGTCCACATTGGTGCTGAGGTTAAATAATTCCTCTCCCTCTCCTGTATTTATCCCTCTGATATATTTATAGAGAGCAATCATATCTCCCCTCAACCTTCTTTTAGTTAGGCTAAACAAGCCAAGCTCCTTAAGTCTCCTTTCATAAGACAAGTTTTCCATTCCTCGGATCATCCTAGTAGCCCTTCTCTGTACCTGCTCCAGTTTGAATTCATCCTTTTTGAACATGGGAGACCAGAACTGCACACAGTATTCTAGGTGAGGTCTCACCAGTGCCTTGTATAACGGTACTAAAACCTCCTTATCCCTACTGGAAATGCCTCTCCTGATGCATCCCAAAACCGCATTAGCTTTTTTCACAGCCATATCACATTGGCAGCTCATAGTCATCCTATGATCAACCAATACTCCAAGGTCCTTCTCCTCTTCCGTTACTTCTAATTGATGCGTCCCCAACTTATAGCTAAACTTCTTGTTATTAATCCCTAAATGCATAACCTTACACTTCTCACTATTAAATTTCATCCTATTGCTATTACTCCAGTTTACAAGGTAATCCAGATCCTCCTGTATAATATCCCGATCCTTCTCCGAATTGGCAATACCTCCCAGCTTTGTATCATCTGCAAACTTTATTAGCACACTCCCACTTTTTGTGCCAAGGTCAGTAATAAAAAGATTAAATAAGATTGGTCCCAAAACCGATCCCTGAGGAACTCCACTGGTAACCTCCCTCCAACCTGACAGTTCGCCTTTCAGTAGGACCCGTTGCAGTCTCCCCTTTAACCAATTCCTTATCCACCTTTTGATGTTCATATTGATCCCCATCTTCTCCAATTTAACTAATAATTCCCCATGTGGCATGGTATCAAATGCCTTACTGAAATCTAGGTAAATTAGATCCACTGCATTTCCTTTATCTAAAAGATCTGTTACTTTTTCAAAAAAGGAGATTAGGTTGGTTTGGCACGATCTACCTTTTGTAAAACCATGTTGTATTTTGTCCCATTTACCATTGACTTCAATGTCCTTAACTAATTTCTCCTTCAAAATTTTTTCCAGGACCTTGCATACTACAGATGTCAAACTAATTGGCCTGTAGTTACCCGGATCACTTTTTTTTCCTTTCTTAAAAATAGGAACTATATTAGCAATTCTCCAATCATTCGGTACTATTCCTGAGTTTACAGATACATTAAAAATTCTTGCTAATGGGCTTGCAATTTCAGGTGCCAATTCCTTTAATATTCTTGGATGAAGATTATCTGGGCCCCCTGATTTAGTCCCATTAAGCTGTTTCAGTTTCGCTTCTACCTCTGATATGGTAATATCTACCTCTATATCCTCCTTCCCATTTGTCATGCTACCATTATCCCCAAGATCCTCTTTAGCCTTATTAAAGACTGAGGCAAAGTATTTGTTTAGATATTGGGCCATGCCTAGATTATCTTTAACCTCCACTCCATCCTCAGTGTTAAGCGGCACCACTTCTTCCTTTTTAGTTTTCTTCTTATTTATATGGCTATAGAACCTTTTACTATTGGTTTTAATTCCCTTTGCAAGGTCCAACTCTACTCGACTTTTAGCCTGTCTCACTTGATCCCTACATGTTCTGACCTCAATTAGGTAGCTTTCCTTGCTGATCCCTCCCATCTTCCACTCCCTGTATGCTTTCTGCTTCTTCTTAATCACCTCTCTAAGATGCCTGCTCATCCAGCTTGGTCTACAACTCCTTCCTATGAATTTTTTCCCCTTTCTTGGGATACAGGCTTCCGATAGCTTCTGCAGCTTTGATTTAAAGTAATCCCAGGCCTCCTCTGCCTTTAAATCCATCAGTTCTTCAGTCCAATCCACTTCCCTAACTAATTTCCTTAATTTTTGAAAGTCAGCCCTTTTGAAATCAAAAACCCTAGTTGCAGATTTATTTTTGTTAATCCTTCCATTTAGTTTGAACTGAATTAGCTCATGATCACTTGAGCCAAGATTGTCCCCTACAACCATTTCTTCTATGAGGTCCTCGCTACTCACCAAAATTAAATCTAAAATGGCATCCCCTGTAGTCGGTTCAGCAACTACTTGATGAAGGAATCCATCAGCTATCGCATCTAGGAAAATCTGAGCCCTATTATTATTACTAGCACTGGTCCTCCAGTCTATATCTGGGAAGTTAAAGTCTCCCATGATCACGCAGTTTCCATTAGTATTTACTTTATTAAAGACATTAAAAAGGGCTGTATCCATATCCAAATTAGATCCCGGAGGTCTATAGCACACCCCAAGCACTATCGTAGGAAAGGCTTGTTGTTTGGGTTGAATGAGGACCCTATACATTAATTTAGAAATGGCAGAAAACAGTTTATATTGCTTAACATGGGCCTCCTGGGAACTTCCAGCCACTCATAGCCTCACCCTGCTACCATGCAGCTTCTCTGATCTTTACAAACTTGTAACTTTTTTCTATTCTGACCCGTTTACTTAGACCAGGGGTTGGCAACCTTTCAGAAGTGGTGTGCCGAGTCTTCATTTATTCACTCTAATTTAAGGTTTTGCATGCCAATAATATATTTTAACGTTTTTAGAAGGTCTCTTTCTATAAGTCTTTAATATATAACTAAACTATTGTTGTATGTAAAGTAAATAAGGTTTTTAAAATGTTTAAGAAGCTTCATTTAAAATTAAATTAAAATGCAGAGCCCCCGGGACCGGTGGCCAGGACCCAGGCAGTGTGAGTGCCACTGAAAATCAGCTCGCATGCCATCTTCAGCACACGTGCCATAGGTTACCTACCCCTGACTTAGACTCTGATCCAGCAACACTTTTTAAGCACCTGACTAGACCCACTGGATTCAATGGGACTTCTCAAGGTGATTATCGTTAAGCATGTGCTTAAGTGCTTTGTTGGATTGTGGCTTTAGTGTCTTGTCATTCTACTTCTGAGATGATATTTTCTGTTATCAGAACTTTTTCCTCAATATTGTCTTTTTTAATTCGGGTCATATCTTTCCAGGAGTTTTCACTTTTTTTTCTTCTTTTACTCCATTATTCAAAGGTCCAGACATTCTCTTTGTAGTCCATTAGTTCCATTGAGGTTAGGCAATGGAAGGTTATGAAAGACCAATGGGAAATGTGTGCTTTTCACCCCAGCTGGCTGTCTGGTGATAAGGGACCATGCTTGCTCCTGACTCAGAAATCAGTTTAACCCACAAAGAGCTTACTGGATTTCTGTGTGCTGTGTGTTCCTGGATTTCTGTGTGCTAGTAACTTAGTGAGAGGGCCGCTGTCCCTGGAAGGAAGGGGGGGCCAAGGGCAGAGTCTGGTAAGCAACTGAGAGAAGAGACACTATTTTGAGTGATAGGGGCCCTTGTCAGCTCAGGGGAGTGATAGCAGGTATGGTTGCATGGTGACCAGCAGGCCTGCTCAGAGGAAGAACAAAGTCTTAGAGAAAGGAGGGGGTTAGAGTCAAATGTTTGATAAGTAAAAGCCCTGGAAGAAGAGCTAGTTTGACCAATAAGGAAGGTTCCTCGGTGATATGCCCATTCCCAGGAGCACTGTGAGAGGAGAGAAGCCATTTTGGAGGAGTCTGGACCAAGCCATTGAAAAGGTAGAACTTGCTGTTGGTGAGCTTGAGAATCCCATGCACAGCATCCCCTGAGAACTGGCTTCGGGGTGCCTAGGAACAATATCTCTAAGCTTGTTCCTTTCACTGTTCAAAGTAACTCGCAGTTTATAGAATTTTGTTGGAAAAACCCCCTACTCCTGCCTAGATAAAAATAAGTTCCCACATGGCAAGTACTGCTCTTGCTGCTAATTCAAGACTGCCTGCCTGCTGTAAGTGTATCGAGCTCTAGGGCAGGAGATTAGGAGTTAGGATTTTTAGTATAGTTATTGCAATTTGCACCTGATCCCTGCTTTCCTTTATCATGAAGGAAATCTTGGGAACAGAATCAACCTGATTCCTGTATGAAGAGGGTGATGCCTGCCAACAGCAATTGTCAACCCTTTGCAATTGCTGAGGAGTCCAGATTCATCTCTGAACCTGAGGATCTTTTCTGGAGTTATGAGTGCAACATCTTTTTGTTAGATAGACAGAAGAAATTGTTTTGGAGACCACTTATTCCCTGAACTGTGTCCTTAGGCCCAGAGGTAACGGTTTGAGGATTTCATTACCTACTGTCTATTAAACGTGTGGAGGGACTTACCATTTTATCCCATGTCTGAGTCTTTTGAGCTGTACTGAGCCAAGTCAGCCAAGTTGCTAATTGCCGCACAAAAGATATCATTGTCACAGATCATCAGGGGCCCCTATGAAGTATGCATACCAACAGGACCCAATGTTTTACTCTTGCTATAGCATGTCATGTGACTAAGGAAATTCATGGGTATTATCAATGTGGGGAGGGCACTGGTGATATTGAGAGTATTGTTTTATCCTATTATGTTTTATTTACTTCCTGTTTAACATACTTTTGTGTGTTTGTGTTATGCCTTGGGAGTCTCCAGCTATCTGACAATCAGCTGTGTGTTACACTGTGATTAGAATTTTTCCTTCCAAGCTAACCCGTGATCCTGACAGGAAAGAGTGAGTGGGGTGGAGGCAACTCTGAGTAAATTCATATGGGAAGAGAATAAGCAAGTTACATCCTGCTGAGCTGGAGACAGTATCCAGCTAAACCCAGGCCTGTCCATCAAAACCCATTTGGAGGCTGAAGTTAAAGGAGGTAACCACGTGGATAGGGGCGCTACATCAGTATGGTGACATGTTGCACTGCAAGCTGGCAGGCTGGCTGATATCATCATACTTCGTCTTTTTTTTTTTCCCCCTGCATGAAGGATAAGAACTAGATCACCTCATTCTATTCTGCAATCACTCTACATTCTTCCACTTTATTTTCACAGTATTTTGGCAGCACAGCATTTGCAACCTCATAATACAGTGAAGACCAACTGAAATATTATTTCAGTAAAAGTGCATCCTTCATCATATACCTTTCTGCAGTATTTATAGACACCACACTAACAAGGCAACTTCTTTGGTCTTCACTGTACATATTCCTGTTTCCACCTAAGAATATTATATTATGCCAACATTCCACACATGATTCTTCAATCTATCCTTGCACACTGCACCATATGACCTCTGACCCTGTTAGGTATTGACATGTTCTTGTCAAGATAATTTACTCACACCATTTTAGAAGGAAAATATCCCTTGTCATGGGTCATGGAGCACAGTGTCTCTTACATGTATAAAAACCCAACTTATTTAGAGTTTATTTAGATTTCAAAGTGATGTAAACCACTTGTAGTGCTTTTCTATTGTCCATGAGAGATGTTTTTCAGAAAGTT
This sequence comes from Dermochelys coriacea, assembly GCF_009764565.3. Lineage (NCBI taxonomy): Eukaryota > Metazoa > Chordata > Testudines > Dermochelyidae > Dermochelys > Dermochelys coriacea. The sequence goes on along the minus strand of NC_050076.1, from coordinate 23,996,890 downwards.
AGTTTTACAATGGCAAAGTCGAATGCTTAAGCTTTTCCCAAATGTTGTTTGAGTGTATAGATAACTTAAAGGGGTTTTATTATTTTTTTGCTTTATCATCTCTTTCTCTCTCCCTCCCATCACAATAACAAGGTAATTGTAGTAAACAATTAATATATATGGTATTAATGAGTCCAATAAAATTTGAAGCATCCAGGACCAAAATCTGCCCCACCCCTGCAGGCTCAAACATTAAGATGAGAGGACAGGGAGCGCTTGCTCTGGGGACTGCATACCCTCATGTGCTCCACAATGGCTTTGTATGTAGAAATGTTGGTGTGCCAGAGAATAGGTTTAGCATTGCTCCACATAGAGCATGGAACTAATGGCCAAAACTTCACCTCCTATGGGAGCACAGGGAGGCTCAGAAAGCAGTACCCATTACTTACTACTATTGTAGTAGTAAGTACAGTAAGTAGTAAGGAACAGCCAAGCAACGTAGGTTCTACCAGCTGAGGGAGAGGATTCAAAATTAGCTGGAAAATTTTGGATCAACTTTGGACCTTCTTCATGGGTGTGATTCTCCCTTCCCCTCCCCAGTACTTCTGCACAGGAACAAGCCATAATTTGGCTATTAGCATTGAGAAGCATAAAGATGGAGCCTTCTAGAGCACCGGCACAAGTAGTACTCTGGGCCCTTGTACGTTGGCATGTGCTAGCAAGGCACACATGAGAGACAGCAAGTTGCACCTTTGTAGAAGGTTTAGTTAGAACTGCTGCTCACCATGCTCCCCAGCATCCCTGGAGCAGGATGACTTCCAAATTCATCATGCCTCCCTCCATTGCCATAGGGCTGTAGTAGGTGGTATAATTCAGCCCTTAAGACCCCATTTGCTTGACACTTAAACCAACACAAAATGCCCCACCCTTTTTTTTTGTTTTTTTTAAACTTGATCGGTTTTCCATTCTATTAGCCCTATAAATAGCAAGGTGCAAGGACCAAGCATTCATGTTCATGCTGCCAGAAAGCAAGAATCATGCACAGAACAAATAACTAATTAACTAGATGGTCCTTGCATTAACATTTAATAACATCCTTGCATCAACCATGTCTGATCTTTGTACTTTTCTGGTGTTGGCTGTAAAAGTGCAATCTTTTGCAGACAAACACCACCCCTGCATCAAAAGACTGAACTAGTCGAATCACACACACACTGAAAAATAACAAACTTTCTCTGTTTACTCGGGGAAAGGAACATTTTATCATTCTGATAAAAAAAAATCTTTAGAGTGCTAGCTCCTTCTAACCATTTTGTTAGCATCTCCATCCATTGACCAGATTGCACACAGTAGTAAATTATGGTATGTACCACAAGGAAGTGGACAATCATCAATGAAGTGGATCTGAAGCGTTCTTAATCTGATTACAGGACACTGTGTATATTTCCTGGTGTCTCAGCTCTTTCAGTCAACTGACAGATCAAATAAATATTTACAGTATGAGGGGAAACATTTATTTCCTGTTCATATTGAAGAACAATCATTCTTTTTATACATTTAAAATGTGTAACTAGTTCTCAGGCTAGACGCAATTATCACACTTCCCCAAATCCATTGAAGGCATTGTCTTGTGAGTTGACAGTACCTGTTTGGCCTTCCCAGTTTATTCTCATAGTAGAAAGAAAATATAAAGACACACAATAAACAAAATAATATTTCTTAAAAAGGAATTACTTTCTATTTTGAAAAAGCTACCAACAAACTCTGCATGGATAAGGCATTTTGAAAAATATATTCAGTATAAATGTGTGTGGAATACTATGTAAGTGCTACCAAAATTACCATAACTGATTTGGTTCTAAAAATTGTTCCATATTTAATAATAGTATAAATTGTATGTAAAAGACTTTTCACGCCAAGTGATACTGTTTTACATAGATAAAACTCATAATTAGTTTTTATTGAAAAGATTTAGACAGTCGAATGTTATGTTTTTAATTTGTTTACAGTACTAAAAACTCCTTACTCAGCATACAACCACATAGCAAATTATCTCATTTTCATCAGAGATATTGACTGTTCCCTGTGTACATTTGTCTCCAGCTCAGATCTGTTGTATTCCAGAATCATGCATGTGACTAAATAGTGCAAAGTTCTGAAACAAAATAAATGTGTTAAATCTGAAGGAACAAACACTGAATTTCTCTGCTTTTATGGTTGTTTAAGAGTCTAACATTAAAAGAATGTAGTTTGTATTCAGTATACTGGGTTTTTTAATTCAGTGATATTTGACTTAAGCGATCATCTGAGAGACCTGAAATTTTTGAGCACTTAGTAGGGCTAGATTCTGATGTCCATCACACTAGTATAAATTCTGATGATCTCCACTGAAGCTATGGAGTGACACGAGATTTATGCCAGGGTAAATGAGATGAGAATCCAGCCTCTGGTCTTTAACTAAAGGTCAAACAAAATTGTACTATAACCCATGTGGGGATACTTTAAGTGGTTGCTCAAAGAGAGGAGATTGCCTGTTGAAGGTGGTTCTTAGTGCTGATTTCAGTATACATGGCATTTTTTGAAAGGAGAAAAGGCCCACAAATGTCTCAAACATGTCTATTAAAGAGGACCAAAAATCAATCTATAGTATAGAGATTTTAATAAGTGGAGCTTTGACATAGTACATCATAAATAAAGCTAAGCTGATAAGTAGTTCTTCGACAGGATACATCATGTTAGTCCATAACAAAGAGCCATTACAGTGTTAATATAGATACTATTCAGCATAAGTGGGAGAGAAAACTACTGCTCTTGTAATGCAGCTAGCTGTTTCAAAATGGGAATGAGATTTCAGTGTTTATTATTTTTCTAGAGGTAACACTACAATAATATTATAATAAATAAATTTGTTAGAGCAGTAGACTAAGATTTTAGAAAATCACAGGTTTCAGAGTAGCAGCCGTGTTAGTCTGTATTCGCAAAAAGAAAAGGAGTACTTGTGGCACCTTAGAGACTAACAAATTTATTAGAGCATAAGCTTTCGTGAGCTACAGCTCACTTCATCGGATGCATTTGGTGGAAAAAACCTTTTTTCCACCAAATGCATCCGATGAAGTGAGCTGTAGCTCACGAAAGCTTATGCTCTAATAAATTTGTTAGTCTCTAAGGTGCCACAAGTACTCCTTTTCATTTTAGAAAATGGGTCACATCTAAGGGCAGGCCCCTAATTTAGGATCTAAATAAGTGGCCTGACATTCAAATATGCTGAGTACTCAGAAGTTCTGACTAAAGACCATGAGAGCTGCTGGGTGCTCAACATTTTTGAAAATCAGACCACTTATTTAGGCATCTTGGGGCAGATTCTCCATTGGTGTAAGTTGTGATAGCTCCACTGACTACCAATTTACACTGACTGAGGATCAGGCTCTAAAATGTGCATTTAGGAGGGTTACTTTAGGCATCTGTTTTTTCAAAATCTTGGCTACAGACATGGATATATTGAAGTATAAATCTGTTTCTTGGGGTACAACAGAGTAAGGGTGTGATGCAATGTAAAGGGCTTATTGCCCTGAGTTTGGGAAGGCCACATCACTCACAAGGGGAATAGCTACCTATAAGTTATGCAGACCCTCCTAAACATGTACTAACCATCATTTATACTACATCTCATCATGCACCCTGTACATGCCACTGAGTTTAAAAAAAAATTCAGAAATGTTTTAGAAAGTTCAGAAACGTTGTGGTGCAATCCTAGCACCACTGAAGTCAATTTGAGTTTTGCCTTTGATTTCAAGGGGCCAGGATTTCACCTGTGTATGTTTACATGTCTGGCAATCAGAAAGCCAAGGAATAGTAGGAGCAGGAAAGTTTGAAAAGAGAGGAAGAAAAGGTTGGTAGACAGGGATCATGTTTTGTTTTGTTTCTCTAGTCTGAGTCCTGAAGCAAACAGTTATGAAGCTGTGTCCTAACCACTGGCTCATACTCCCTGTCTTCATTTTAGAAGTACTGAATATGTTTCACTATGCTTACAATTTTTAATAGATTATATACCTTAGAAATTTTCTCTAAACTTATAGCACTACAAATTAAATTAAACACTAATAGCACAACATAGATGACATTTCAGTCTAACTCTGCAAATATACCAAATGTCCCAGTGCCTGGGGGAATATCTTCCCATCACATCTCAACCAAGACTTAATGCCACAGTCTTCACAACCGTCCACTTTTACATTCCACTTAGGAATGTATGCTACTTGCTTGCAAATGTATGTCCAACACAAGAACATGTTTTGAAGAACATTTCACATCTAGCATACAGGACCCAAAATGTACATCCAAGAAAAAAAAGTTATTCCACTCTCCAGGTAAACATGTGGGAGCACAATTATATCTGTTACAAACAACCAAACTTTTTTTACAACTAAAACTCTCAAAGGATTGCTGAGATGCACTGAGACTTTTATGTTAGCAGACAGACAGTATGGAGCTACACCAGTTTACACCAAAAGAACAATTGGCCTTGTATAATACGTTTTCATACCTGCTGTCTATGCTCCTTAGCATTTAAGAACATTGGATGAAATCTTGATGCACTAAATCAATGGGAGTTTTGCTATTGATATCAATGGAACCAGATTTCACTCATTATGTAGATATGGGACAATACCACATATTTCAAATACTTTTCATAGACGCTACTGTGTATCCGTTTTGCTCAGTCCAGAACTGAAATTTCAGAACAGCTAAGACCAAACAGCAATACCTCCACTTCAGTGGCATGCATTCCACAAACATGTCCAATCATCATTGGTTTATTTTGGAAAGTAACCTATAAATTAAACTAAATGGGACTTTCTCACACCATAGGAGATACATGATCTCTCACATATTTGATGTATTTCAGAGTAGCAGCCGTGTTAGTCTGTATAGTCTGTATAAGTCTCCTTTTCTTTTTGCGAATATTTGATGTATGACATTCTGGGGAAACATTTTCTAAGGTGTTTCATTGTGGATTACGCTTTCAGACTATCTAGTTGTGAACCTGGATTTCCAGAATGTGTTTTAAATAAATTCACCCTGATTAAACTGACAGAATAACTAAGGGACTCATTCTGCATGTGTCTACTAGAACAAGGTACGTTACCTTGAACCAATAGTATATAGTGAAATCAAGTGCTATTAGTTGAGCACTAATCAGAAGTTTTGAGCTTTTTAGATCTCTCCACAGCCAAGTTCACATCCACACAAAGGAGAATTTTGATTAGCTTCTTGGCCTGTTCCTGTGGAAAGAACTAAAAACCATCATGGTTTCACCATGAATATAATTTAACCCTTATTGTTATGGAAACATGTAATAAGTGTTTGCAATCTGCTGTTAAAGCACTATCTTCAAACCTATTTTAAGCCTTGTTCAAAGTGTATTACATATGAAACATAACTAAAAATATATCTCTTGGGAGCTGCACAAAAAGTTCTCCAAACAAAAAATACCCTATATGAAAGTGGCTCTCAACCTTTCCAGAGTACTGTACTCCTTTCAGGAATCTGATTTGTCTTGCGTACCCCCAAGTTTCACTTCATTTAAAAACTACTTGCTTACAAAATCACGCATAAAATATAAAAGTGTCACAGCACACTATTACTGAAAAATTGCTTACTTTTTCATTTTTACCATATATTATAAAATAAATCAATTGAAATATAAATATTATACTTACATTTCAGTGTATAGTATATAGAGCACTATAAACAAGTCATTGCATGAAATTTTAGTTTGTACTCACTTCACTAGTGCTTTTTATGTAGCCTGTTGTGAAACTAGGCAAATATCTAGATGAGTTGATGTACCTCCTGGAAGACCTCTGCATACTCCCAGTGGTGCACGTACCCCTAGTTGAGAACCACTGTTACACGTTATTTTAATGTCAAAAGTGAACTTACTCTGAAAAAATATGTACTACTCTAGTTTTAATTCAAAGCAGTGTAGCCTAGCAGATAGAGCACAGGACTGGGATTTGGGACATCTGGGTTATTTTCTCAGCTCCGCCCTGGTCTGCTGGGTGAGTTTGGGTGGGTTACTTTGGCGCTCTGTACTTCAGTTTCCCACCAGTAAAATAGAGATGATACTGTCCTTCTTTTGTAGAGCACTTTGAGATCTGATATAAAATGCTAAATCAGAGAGAGGTATGATTATTATAATAAACATCTAGGAGTACTCAGCCAAAAGCCAGTGGTGGTGTTATTCAAGCCTTGGATACTTTTTCAGTTTTAAAATATTTAACACTATAGATCAAATTTTCAAGTGGGTCTCTAAAACTTGCACCTATTAATTTTGCTCTTGTAAAAGTATTTGTCCAGGTGAATAGGGTGTTCTATTTAGGTTCTTGTACTGTCCCCATTACAGTGGCATGAGAGCATCTAATTAAATACAGCTGTTTGATTTGGGCTCATTTATTTACCTATATATTTTATTGCATCAACACCATGAGTTCTTGAAAGTTATGCCTAGACAAATGGACATACGTGAAAAAATTTGCCGTGGTAAGTCTAGCAATCCCATTTGAAATCTTGCTCCTATGTCTAAATTGTAGACAATACAAAGGTTTGGGGGGGTTGGTGTTGTCTCTAAAATAAAATTGAAGAAAAAATGTATAATTACTTGAAATGTTCAATAAGATATTTCCACTTTTTAATGGAAAAATTAACTTATGTAATTGGCAAGATAAACAGTTCAGAATTCCACGCTGAACATTCACATGAAGATGTAAACAATGAGGTAAAGCTGAAGTCACCAGTGAAGGTGGAGTTCAGATAGTCTTATTAGCAGGCCTTACATTACAATCTAGACATGTCTTTATGTAGCTCAATCATATTATAGGTCTAGGGGAGATTTACAATCAGATTTGCCACAGAGAACTCCATGTAATCTTCGTTGAGGACTGACACCATTTTATCTTCACATGATTCCCTGTTTCTCACACAAGTAATTCAGTCCTTTCTACATTGTCAGTTATGACAGGCTGATTTAATCTGCAGTATTCTGAATGCCTCTGACCACTGTGCCGAGTCATTAACCTTGACTCACGTAATTGAATTCAAGGTTGATTGCCTGTGACCCTCCTCGCTAAGGTCCTCAAAATGTACATATTCATTACGAGCTGCACTGCTAAACGGATTGCACAGTGAAAGCTGTAGCAATCAGCCTGCTTGGTATGCAGAGGGCGAAGAGGGCACTAATTGCATGTTAGAGCTGCGGATTAGATTATGAAAAGAGTGAGAAAATGAAGATAGATCCTTCTGACACTGTCAGATTAAGGGCAGCAATGTACAGGAGGAATATGACATTGAAATTTACAGTGACATTAACAGAAGAAAAATTTGGAAAGGGTGTTAGACTTTTTTAAATCACTATATATTTGCTACAGTCATAGATTCTGCAATACCAGAGATAATAAATGAATTTTCATAACTCGGTGATGCTGGTATAATAAATAAAAACTGGAGCTTCCATTTTATATCCCATGAGTTCATTTTGATAAGACAGGTGTGGCATTAAGGGCATTTTTGTGTGTATGTGTTTAAATGCCATTGTTTGTGCAGTAAATACTACTGCCGCTTGAATACTTGACCACAGTGCAATAGGCCCAATCCTGCTTCTATTGAAAGCTACAGAAGTTTTTCCATTGACTTCAATTACAGACAGTACAAAGTGTTGGGATTTTTTAAGTCTGTCAAATAAAGTTGAAAAAAAGCAAATGCCCTCATGCAAATCTCAACTCAGCTCAATGGCTCATTCCTCCCTCCTAGGGGCTAATGCCAGCATGTACTAAATGTCCACATAATTCGTGGCTTGGCACAATGTACAGAATATTGATTATCAGGATTGTATACAAAGTTCAGCATATGCCAACAGCAGCACTCTAGCATCATTTTCATTGACTTTTTTGGCTAGCATGCAGGACTCAGTTATGCTCCCATTGAAATCAATGGGCAGAACTTCCATAGACTTCCATGGGAGCAGGCCTGCAGTGTATTAAAAATAAGTTTTTCTGACAACAAAAACACAGACACTGAAAAAACCCCTCTCACACACACACACCCCCCAAACTGTGAACACAGTAGCTTAAAATAAGAGCTATGCATTGCTAAATTAGAAAATACTCAGGTAGTGTTTCCTCTGAGAAGCTATGAAGTTCACCATGTACAAAAGGCTCCAAATGTTTCTGAACCAAGAAAGAAACCATCATACGAGTGTGCGATATAATTATTTAAAGCAATATTATTCTAGTGTATTTGTTAAAGTACTACTGTATCTCCCAGTGATTTTATATGAAAAAATAACATTCATTAGTATCCCTTAAAAAACTAAGTGTAATTGAAGAAGCAATAAAAATAATTAAGGCAAATAGAAAAGTAAATCCCAATAAAAATTATATATCTGTTAACTACCTATGCTTGAAAGAAATTTCAGGCTTTCATGAACTTGTGATTTCCTCCGCTGGACAATGTTAAATCAGATGAGGAAGGAAAGGCCCGATGAGCTCTACCCTAAAACACTTACAATATTAATATTGGCATGTTGGGTGAAATCTGAGCCCCACTGAAGTTAACTAGAGTTTTGCCATTTACTTCAACGGGGCCTATCTTTGATCTTTGGTATTAAACGCTCTATCAACATTGTATTGATTTTTTTAGATATAAAACCAAATAATAATGCTATCACTTCTGAGGCTGTTTGGCCAAAATTAAAGTGCTATCTGCAAAGATTCTAAAATATACAAGGATCCAATCCTGGTAGGTGCTGAGCGTTCTCAGCTCCCATTGGCTAATGGCTGTCTGTGCAGCACCCACACCTTGGTGGTCAGCACCTCTGGCAGTAAGCTTCCAGACTAAACACCATGCATGAACCTTTAGACTTTCAAGTTAGACACACAGCACTTAGCAGTCACAGAAAATATTATGAATTCTTTAATTTGTTCACTTTTAATGTTGCTGGGGTTTCTCTTCCTGCTGACCATCCTGTTGCTTTTGGTTTAGTAGGTGATCACCAGGTTGCATTAAACTAACACATTTCAGAACCATTTTTCATTATGAATCTATTGGTTGTGATTCATGGCAACACATACCACTGGCCTTAGTTACTACCCAGTGAATAAAGACCTCAGGGTCTAGTGGCTACAACATTTGTATTTGAAAATGAAATTGTTTATATATTTGCATCTGAACCTATAAACAGGACATACTGTAGCTGAAACATCTAGAGGGCTGATAAGCAGGTTTTTTGCCAGGAGTTTGAATGCATTTTGCCTCATTGGCAATGGGTTTACTTTTTACTGCTGGTGGTTGTATTTTTACTCATCTTTGTGCCATTGTGTTGTTCAAAACAATACAATGATTGCCTGGAGTACTTAGGCTCATCAGAGACCTTGCAATTGGTCACTGCAGATGTGTGTAGTTTGGGGGGGGTCTTCCTCTCCCCTGCCCCCAAGTGACCCAAATGGCTCCTAGTGTACTAATTAGGAAACGATACTAACCCACAGTCCCTTCCAGGCATATAAATCATTCATTCTATGGCACTTACTGCTAGTGGAGTCTTCTGACTTTAATCCCTTCAATCATTTTACCACCTAGACAACTGCATTATTGAATTCCTGGTTCGTGCCAAATTAATCTCATTTCTTCCATGAATTGGGGAAACTATTGGTATTGGGTAGCATGGTCTAGTTACACCACTATAATTCAGAGAAGAGTTTTATGGTTTAACTCAGAGCAAAGTTTAAGACTGTACAGAACTTGGCTTAGAATCTCTGTTTGCTTCTGTTTTTCAGAATCAAAGCTTTGATTTTAACCAATGAAGTTTCTAGCCCTTCTGGTGTAAAGACACCAATGCACTCTTTTCTTGTTGAGTCTGCAACAAGTCAGACCGAAATAACACTAGGAGAGGTGTGAACTTCCTCCATTTATCTTAATTATGGTTCGCTTAATACCCGCACTGTTAACTGCTGAACAATGTACCAGATGCAGCCAGCAAATTGGTTTGTCCAATGTGTCTGGACATGCCTGGCATATCCTGACTTTTTTCCATTCATTTGATTGAACATTCCAAAGGAAACTGCTGTCAGAACACACATTCCAGCACCAGTCAAGGCAGGCAAGCAGGAGACAGGGAGAGCTGGGCCCTTTTTTGTGGATCAGTTCACACAGCCCACAACACCATTTTTTTTCCAATACAGAAACTTCATCCTGCAGGTCAAAGAGGAGTCCAATCACAGATGGAAATATAATTGGCACAGAGAACTGTCCATCCCTCGGGGATGGTAAGAAGAATTGGTACGAGAGAATCATTTTTCTCACCCGATAAAGGAAATAATGGCCTGCTTTTTAATAGATTCTTTGGGTGCATTTGCAGCAAATACATAGGAGCTACCACTTCCATGCTTTCTCCTGTCTGTTTTCTTTGTCATTTTCTTGTTCTTTGCAACTTTATTTTTCCTTTTCCATTATGTTGTTTTTTTCCTCCTCTTCTCTGTGCACCACTCTCTTTCCACAGTCTGTGAGCCAGATTCTCAGCAGATATGAATCAGCATATTCTGAAGTCAATGGCGCTACATCTATTGACACCAGCTGAGTATCTGGCCCTCCATGGCCAACACAACACTCCCTTTTCCACTGTCATTTGCCCTCTCTCTCACCAAAAAATAATTATCCCCTCTTTAAAATGCAGAACAACAAAATGGAAAATGGCTTTAGTTTCATGATCAAGGCAAGAAGAGGAAGCTGGAGAAGTTGCAGGATGCTAAATGTGAGCAGGAAGCCCCTTCCCTGGGAGTCTATGAAGGGACCCATGAATCTGAGGAGATGGCTTTCTACTGGAATGAAAATGGGATAACCCCCCACAGAGAAAAGTGGTTGGAGACTATCAGAATCCTTTGTGCCCCTGCCTTAGCACCCTCAAAGAAAATGTGGGCTTAATGTTGGCCTAATTAAAAAATTCCATCTTGGGACTTAGTCTCAGTCACCTTAGAGACTAACAAATTTATTAGAGCATAAGCTTTCGTGAGCTACAGCTCACTTCATCGGATGCATTTGGTGGACACAAGCTGTCAGCATAGTCTGTGTGGTATGTAGATTGTAATGGATTTTTTACCTTCAGTCCTTTCGGTATGATGTCCATCTGTTTGCATTTGGAGAGGAAGATGATGTCTGTCTGTATCTGTGCGAGTTTTTTCATGAAGTTGACAGATTTCCACTCTATATGGCTAAATTCAGTGCCTTGCATAATCACAGGTTTCAGAGTAGCAGCCGTGTTAGTCTGTATTCGCAAAAAGAAAAGGAGTACTTGTGGCACCTTAGAGACTAACAAATTTATTAGAGCATAAGCTTTCGTGAGCTACAGCTCACTTCCGATGAAGTGAGCTGTAGCTCACGAAAGCTTATGCTCTAATAAATTTGTTAGTCTCTAAGGTGCCACAAGTACTCCTTTTCTTTTTGCGAATACAGACTAACACGGCTGCTACTCTGAAGTCTCAGTCAGGGACTTCTTACCCTCAAAGGAGTGACTCTTCTATGAGGAAGAGACCCTAGGCCTGCTTTTCTGAGAGGAAGGCACAGGAAGATGAAAGATGTGTTACCACTTCATCTGCTTGGTCAGGTATCTCAAGTCAAAACCCCAGAAACTGCTTCCATGTCTCTGCCTTGCTCCCCTGTGGGCAGTGGAGGGCTTCTCTCAGTGGGGAAAAGTGATTCTTACGATTCCCACTGGTAAAGCACTACTGTGAAACAAAAGCTTATGCTCAAATAAATTTGTTAGTCTCTACGGTGCCACAAGTACTCCTTTTCTTTTTGTGAATACAGACTAACATGTCTGCTACTCTGAAACCTGTCAGCTGAGGTGTTTCTCTTGCTTTACCTTCTGTGGTTATTGCATACCTCTTGACAAACAAAAACTTTTTGAGAGAAAATAGATGTCAGGTGGGGCTGTAGATTGTTCCAAGGAAGGTAGCAGAGAATCCTTGAGAAGGAGAGAGCTTTAGATAGTGGGAAGATCCTGAATATTGACTGCTCATCATCCTGCCTGTCAGAACAAGTGAGGGATCTTGGATCAATACTATCGCACACACAGTCAAAGGATACACAGGTTCTATTAATTTCTGAGGGTGGACCATGAAACCCCCTCTTGCCCTGTGGAGGAAAGTGTTTCTGACTTCAAACTGAAAAAGGAGGCAGTAAAACTGTGACAGAGGTATAATCTCTGCCCCAACCCCAAACACCAGATCTAGCATGTGGCCAGATGTCTAGTCTGCACTAGAAAGAACTAGATACATTAATGAGGTGAGGTCCAACCAAGATGGTCAGGGATGTAACCCCATGCACTGGGTGTCCCTAGCCTCTGATTGCCAGAAGCTGGGAGTAGACAACAGGGGATGGATCACTCAGTGATTGCCTGTTCTGTTCTTTCCCTCTGAAGCACCTGGCACTGGCCACTGTCAGAAGATAGGATACTGGTCTAGATGGGCCATTGGTCTGACACAGTATGGCTCTCTTATGTTTTTATGCCTGTCATGATAGCAATAAAATATTGAGCTGATGCAGAAAGATTATTATCTGTATAGTCATTGAAACCACCAAGCTGAATCACACTCAGCAACTCTGTCACCACTTTAGTGAGGAATGCAGTCAGCTCAAGCAGGGCCTCAGCAGTACAGTCTTTATAGCCAGTTTAGATCGATCTGAACCTCATCTCTTGACTCATATACACAATGCATACCAACTCAAGATCTAGCTTTCACATGGGTGATCTCCATTATAGCCGTTTAATCCAATAGTACTCACTCCACATTGCTCCTATTTAGCTTTGTTCTACCAGCTAAACAATTATGTGGATGGTGTCACTGGCTAGGATCCCAGTATGCTCACTACCAACCCCAGTTCAACATTTCAGCACAGACAATTCCCAAGGAGATGTTCTCCAGAGGATGTAGGAGGAATGGAATCACTCTAAATGGGCTCTTCAGTTCCTAACATCCCCTGTGCCACAGAAACATCATGTTTCCACTACAATGGGGACCTAGAAGACCATAGAATTTGTCCCAAGGTCCTTTAAATCTAAGTATGCTATTATTTATGTTAGCAACTAGCTTTTCCCACAAATACACCCAATCTTTAATTTTTTTGTCATCTATATTTCAGAGGCTCTACCACCATTAATGTTCTTAGGAATGAAATTAAGCCTTTTAAATCTATATATGGGGTGAGTTCTGCTATTTTATTTTATAGTCCACCACCTTATCATGTTTGCACCAAAAGATGTGCTTCTTTGAGACTGTAAAAAGAAAAGGAGTACTTGTGGCACCTTAGAGACTAACAAATTTATTCGAGCATAAGCTTTCATGAGCTACAGCTCACTTCATCGGATGCGTCTGATGAAGTGAGCTGTAGCTCACGAAAGCTTATGCTCTAATAAATTTGTTAGTCTCTAAGGTGCCACACGCACTCCTTTTCTTTTTGCGAATACAGACTAACACGGCTGCTACTCTGAAACCTGTCATTATTTGAGACTGTAATGTATGAATTTACACAGGGATGTTGTGATAGCTGGTTATGATTTTCTGATGTTTTGCTGCAACCCCAACCATGTGTTATTTTGAATTAAATGAAAGTTAAGTACAAAAATATTTTGCCTACAAGGAATTCAGATTCTCAATGTGCTTTTAATAACTGTTTGTAAAACATTTAGGAAAATCTATGGCAACACATTTAGAAAAAAATCAAATTACTATTGCCTAAAGATGTTATTCTGGTATCTAAACTTTATGAATCATCCTGTGTGGCCCAACTGTTGAAGTAATCTAGTCAATAATACTTTAGAACACATTATAAATACATAGGGCCTGAATTTAATTTGTGTAATATTTTCTTTAATAAAGATACTTGTTTGAGATCTTTCTTTAAAATCCAGTAACTAGTCATTTATACAGCCAATCCAACTTAGCTTGAATTGGACCTTTTTGGTAGAATTGATTACAATTAAAAAAACTGTATAAACATTATCAGAAGTACCACTCACATTAAAAATATTGTGTATATTAAGATGTACGTGAGTAAATATACACACTATATTTACAAATGTTATACATATATGTACGTACACACTATACTGATTCTGATCTCTCACCAGTTGTATACTGATGAAACCATTCATTAGTATAAGCACAGATACGTTTGATTATATCAGTGAAGTCAGAGAAGGGAAATGAGACACAAATCTCTTTAATGGGATAAAGCAAACTCTTGGATCTAACCATTCTTGAATATGTAGGTTCAAAGTCTAGATCCAAATTCAAACTTTCTGGTGTTTGGATGCAATGCTCAGATATAGTCCACTAGAAAGAGGTTTGTGCTGTAGATTGGAACCAAACTTTCGGTCTAAGATTTTGGTTCAAGCCCAATTACCACAAGGGTTCATTAATCATTGGTGACATTTTCCCTGAATTCATCTTTCCAGGGGTGGTTATCTGAATCTTGGAAAATTTAGGTATGGAAGTTACCCCAGGTAAATGTAATATATTGTAGATAATCAGCACCTTCACAGGAATTCCCCTGAATTAGCTCAGTAAATTTTTTGTAAGCTCTTTAAGGGAAAGATTGTTGCTTACTAAGGATTTGTACGGTGCCTAGCACAACAGGGTCCCAATCCTTACTGGGATCTCTGAGGGCTGCCATAATCCACATAATGAATACTATATATTAAAGGGATATTCATGTGGGTAAACTATTTCTGAATAATGAATTCGGTATTATTTCAGTATTTATTAGCATGATTATGTACTGCATGCCTTTCTAAAGCACCTGCAGAGTTTACAGATATAGGAGCCACTAGTTACAAGAATAGAGCTCTGAAATTGACAAAATGCTTTTTTGAGAGATTCCTTGGGCAGCACCAGCTACCAAACATACTCAAATATAAGCTTACTTGTCTTTTGAGCCTCCATATTTTTCAGCAATTTTAACAGTATTACAGTGGGTAAGTCATTTTATACATGAGGATATACAGCAGTTCTGTTTTTTGACAGGGTGGGGACTGTGATTGATTATTCTCATTGTGGCAGGTGACGAGAAAGTTTATCTTTGCTCTATATCTCAGGAGTCAGCAATGCTATCAGCTGTTAAGTGAGCAGCTTTCTGAGCATCAGAGTGTATAGATTATGTTGTAACAGTTCTAGAACTTCCTTCCAGTGAATCTAAGCAGTTCCTGAATGTTACTTAATGGTGGAGGGTGCCAGTTAGTAGCATAATATATGCATTGTGTATAGTAGGACAAATTTTCAACTGGAAGTGAGACAATAGCGCCCACAAAATGTACATCAAAGAGTGTGCAAACATACACCCCATTTTGCATATTCACATTAGGTACTGTGCAAATATGTGTATACCATCTCTGTGCCCACAAAGGCCTATTTTTGCATACCAGGCAATTGCAACCCCATCTGAATACTATAGTTCAGATATTACAGTATAACAAAATGGCAAGTGGTATAACTATTTATATGTCACTACCTTCTTCCGGAAAGAATCAAAGCTGATCGGCTGTGTAACTAGTATTATCCTTTGACTCAAGTGAGAGGCCAATGCTTTTGAAGTAAAAGGAATTGAGTTTCATCCTTACTGTAGTCATGGCATAAAATCCTGGCTCTGTAGAAGTCAATGGGGCCAGGATTTCACACATGGAGTTTCATAACATCATAGCATGCAGCATAACAACAACTATGAAGTCCTAGGGGGATACAGATTTGTGATAATGTTTTTATGATTTAAAAAATTGCATGTGTGTGCATATACTTCAGCTCTACACTTAAAGTCAACAAAGCCCTGCCTAAAGAATAGCACTTTGTCACCACCTATTCTGGATTTGCTTTGGGTAGACTACCTTACAGCCAGAGTCCTTTGCTCTAATGTCCTCTGTGCTATAAAAGCTACAGGAAAAAATAGAAAACATTTTTATAAACCAGGATGGTACCATTAGCATATTGCTTAAGGTGTGAGCTATCATGAAGAGCAAATCACCTTTCATTCATAGAGAGGATAATCCTGAACATGGCCTGCAGATAATGAGATTTTCTTTTCTAACACTTGCTATCCTTTTACCCCGCTTGCATGAACATGCACTTGAAAAAGCAGGAGAGTTAATTTAGTTTATTTCTATTCACATTGTCATTACAAAAGAGGTTAAAAATACACATTCAAAATAATTGTGATTCCCACTACACAGTGAACATAATTAACCATGAATTACTCTGTAAACTTACATCAGAATGCCAACTGACAGGACTTTACTCTGAAAGGAGGGTTTTCTGAATAAATGATATGTCAGGACCATCACTAGTATGAGTATGACCAGAATTTTTATTTATCACTCATTAAATTACTACATTGTGAGACTTTATAAGCACAGAAAGTCAAGGCAAATCATTGCTGACTGACAATTCTGGATTGCAAAGAGGATAGGTTACCAACAGGTGACTCAAGTTGAATAAGGCTGACAAATTAGTCTTTCTGCTCCCTGGACAAGTTTATAATACAATCATTGTGCAGTGTGCGATTTGTTAACAGCAGGGTGTAGCTCAGCTGAAGCCAGTGGAGTTTCTCTAGATTTACACTAGGGTAAAGGAGATCAGAATCTGACCCTAAGAACCCATTCCTGCATTAAATAAATCAATGGGAGTTCCTTTTGGACGCAAGGAAGTTGCTTATCTGGATCACAGCCCTGTCAAGTGCTGAGTGGCCCCATCTACCATGGACTGTAGTGAGTTGAGAACAGACAATCCTATACTTTGCAGGAGCAAGCTCCTGGCTATTAACCCTTAGAGCTCTCATGGACGAATATGCTCAGTCTCAGTAGATTGCAAGGAAGAGAATATTTGTTCTAAGCACTTCAGGGGACACCCCCCAACACGCACACATCCCACACATAGCAGCAATTTTTCCAGCACATTCTCCCCGCCTCTTCAAAATGAACCCTTTCCCACCTTTCTAGCCCCCAGTGTAGCTATTTAAAGAGCCCCTTTTACCACATTCCTCTCACCCTCGTTATCAGCAACTAGCCTGATCTTGTCTTTGTCTACACAGTTTCCTGCTCATCTATGATGCTATGTAAATACTAAATACTAATTCAGTAACTGGAGGATATGGCTGAAGCTGAATCCAGACAAGATGAGAATGATGTTGGTGGGAAGAGGGAAGCTCTTTAAAAAGAGAACTTGCCTCCTCTCCACTATATCCCCTCTCTCAAAAGGTATCTCCTAACATTTTGCAGCTTTGGGATTCTTCTGGTCTCTTCATTGCTATTAGATGCCCAAATAGCCATGGCTCTGGAATTCACCCTCTTCCATCTCCACCTGACTAGAAGACCCATCCTATCCAGACCTGACCACAGTAATCCATCCATTTGTCACCATCAGGCTTGGTTACTACAATTCATGTTACCTAGGAATGAAGAAAAACATCCTGAAAAGCTCCAACTTAAAATAAAGCAGCCTATCTGCTGAGCTACCAGAGTTGCTATGAGTGCTCTGATCCCTGCATTAGCACTCCCTTGAATTCAGTAAAATTCATGTCTCTGTCTTAACCGTCAAAGCTCTCAATGGGAATAGCCCTAGCTACTGTAGGGAATGCCTTTTTTTATGACATTGTCCCACAATACACTGGAAAACTGTCAATCAACAATGGGAAGCTCATGACTGCAGGAAAAGCAACTTCCTCAGAAGCTTGACCATGACTGTGGAACTCACTCCAACAAGAGCTAAATTCAGAAATAAACACAGCTTAGCTTTCCCACAATAACTTTTTCACCATCAAAAAATGGCAACTTATTCCTACCTATAGAGTAGTAAGAGCAAGAGAAGATTGTTATAGGATTTTTAAGGGATTAAGGTGCTCAGATACTAGTGATTACATTAGAAACTAGGTGGATTAGCTGACTTAAAAAGGCTGGTTTCCAAAATTTACTTCCTTTAACTAATTAAAATGTACCAATGAGTTTTATAAAGTGATGGAATTGCATAATGAATTTAAATTTAGTAGCTACACCTTTATCCATGAAAAAGCCCCAGTATGTTTTATGAAGAAAACTTTCTTCAAAGAAACATTTGTAAGCATTTTGCAAATCCTAAAAACATCTGAAGACAATAGTCTAATAGACTACTGCTGAAATTTAATTTACTTACCAAGCACACTAATGAGCCACTGCACAGGGACTCCTAATTAGATGCACTTTATTGTTGTCACTTAAATTAATTTCTTTGCTTGAATTTCTAGAACAAGTTTGATATTTTCCTGATATTTTCAAAGCTGGAAAATAAGGCACTGAAAGCTTTAATGTCTGTGACCAATCCTCATTTTCATGTTTTACACTTTCTGTATAAGCATAATTTCTTTGAATATATTATATATATAATATTCTTTGAAGTCTCATTCCTTCAAGGACAACTATATGGGTGTGGCCACAATGAAGTCAATAAGGCTCCGCTCAGTAACTGGGCTTCATCTGTATGGTTATTCTTGCAGGACTAGGATACAAGTTCTCAATGAAAAAGGCAATATTATTCTCTGTCATTACTGCTTGCTTTCTGAATGTTCAAAGTGGGAAGAGACTGATCCAATGCTCATTACACATTATAATTGCATTATGTATGTTTTACTACCATTTATACTATTATTTCTGTAGTTGTTTAATGAGAGGGATTAGCATGGAATTGTGAGTCAGGAACTCCTTAGTTCTACTATTGATTTGTTGGGTGGCCTTGGACAAGACTCTTAACCTTCCCCATCTGTAAAATAAAGATTACAAAGTTGATCTACTATTATAGACACATAGGGACACAAATTGCCCTCCCTGGTGCTTTGGCCAAAACTTTGAGTTACAGCTAGAACCTAGAGGCAGAACAGAGGTTGAATCAGCTAATCTCCCAGGTGCCCTTGCCTCACCCCTCCCTGGCTGGCTGTGCTCATTATCTGGACATTTTTGCATTATAATGTTGTTGTTTTTTTTAATTTGGAGAACTGTTGGGTATAATTGGTCCCAGGTGTTCCATGGGAATGATTCTGGTGCCTGGACGGTCTGAGCCCCTCTAGTCAGGAGGGTTAGCAGAAGCCATTTAACTTATTTTCTCAGAGGGCATGGCTGTATCTCACATGCTCCCTCAGAATCTCTTAGAGCCAATCTTTTAACAGCAGGGAGTGGCTCCATCCAACTTCTTGCTGCAGTCATGGGGAGAACTGCTTCGTGTGCCCACCATACTGCAGACTATGCAAGATTTGAGATGAGAACATTCCTGGAACTTCTCCAAAGACACTGGAGGAGAGAGAAGTCCATCCACACAAGAAGACAAGATCAGATAAAGGATATTAGGAGAGCATCTGTCACAGTGCCTGTTGAAGGAGAGGGAATGAAAAGAGACCGGGTAATTTGTGATCTAGAATAAAAATGGTGAAGGCAAGATGTACTGGAGCCTACGGAAAACATGGACTATTCTAATATATATTTGGCCAGTGAAGAAAGTCACGGAGCATACTATACCAAAAGTAAAATGGAGATTCATTACAGATAGGATGTAATCAATATTGCACTGCAAGTAGTCCCTACACATGTGAACAGCCCCATTGACTTCAATAGGGATCTTTACATGATTAGCTAGTTTCAGGATCAAGCTCCTGATTTTTAAATCATCTGGTAAGAAAACTGAAGCTCATGGTATTGTTGCCAAATTGATACAGTTTAATCTCAAAGCTGCACTGCTGAATGTGTCATTGTCTGGTAAATTACACAATAATTGCAAAGAAGCACTTACCACTATAATATATTTTAGAAAAGCACAGGAAATTCTCAACTGGTAAATAATTGTCAACTAATTACTAAAATCCTAGTCTTAGTAAATATATTAGCAAACTTGGTACCCATCCAAACATATTATTTTGTTGTTATAAATAATATATTAACCATTGAACAGTCTGGACTTTGTCCAAACCACTCTACTGTAAGTGCTTTGCTAAAACTTACCAATTATATTTACTTGTCTAAACAACAGATCACATTTGTATGGGGTTTGGTTTATTTAATGTTTTACTAAACAGTTATGAAAGGACCTAGGAAGGTTTGAAGATTCACAAAAGCCACACTGCATCTATCCAGAGTACTATAAAAATAAGCATTTTGTAAACATCCTGCTTGCAAAAGTAATGGAATAGATGCATTAACAGTAAATATAATACACTAATTAATAAGAACCCAGATATTAATTAATCAGTGGCATTTCCAATATGTGAACAGATATAAAGTTTTACCTCTTAAAGATCACAGCTGTTTAGAGGATTAGGATAAATGAGTATGTATGGATGTGATTGGATCTAATTTTTGCCTCTTTAAAAACCCACAATATGGCATTATAGACACAGATTCTGCAGACCCTTCTTTTGCACAGATAATCCTGTGGAAGTCAACAGAATTGCCTGTATATGTAAGAATTTGCAGGATTGGGCCCGCACTATAGGAAGTATTTTCTACATGCCTACGTGCAATGGTTGTCATTTTATTAGCAATTGTAAATTTTCCTATATGATAAAGCCCTTCAGAATTTAACAGGGAATGAAGTGAGGTGCTATAAAATGTAATATATGATGTCCTTTCTGTAGATTTTTTTTCTGATAACCAATGGAACTTAGAATTCAAAAGGAAGGATATTATTATAGGTTGGTTTAAAATTTGTATATAGACAAATTATCATTCGCTAGTTCTATAGTGTTGTCACATCACATGCCACATTGCCATCCCTTGCTGAAGTGTTATGGTCCCCTGGTCTAACTGTTTATGTATAGATCCTCACCTGATTGCTGCAAACTCTCAACTGCTAGTAAAAACAAATGTATATCGTCCATATGCAAGTGACCCAGGAGATTGATATATTACACAAAGGACTATAAACAATACCTCACAGTAGATTTGTGGTTTGTTGGCAATGCACTGAACTGTACTGCAGAAGACTTGCAGGTTAATACTCTTCTTAATATTTTTCAAGTATATATGTTGCTTGCTGTTCACTTACTTATCAAATTATTTTATCCCAATGACTAGTCAATACTTGTTTCATGGGATCCCTTAAAGTCTTGGTTCATAGGATCCCTTAAAGTATTATTCTACTCTGAAAAGTGACTGTAAAAATGGCATCATAAGAACGGCCATATTGGGTCAGACCAAAGGTCCATCTAGTCTTCCAACAGTGGTCAATGCCAGGTGCCCCAGAGGGAATGAACAGAACAGGTAATCGTCAAGATCCATTTCCTGTCGCTCATTCCCAGCTTCTGGCAAAAAGAGGCTAGGGAATGGGGCTTTATATTTATACTAATAGCATCTCCAGATCATATCTTTCCTGATCACAAGTAAAAATAGGCTTTCCCCCGCCCCCCCAAATATCATCCCTCCAAACATAACTTGAGATCAGAAAGTCAAGCTGGGTTGTTCCCTTTTTCAGGCATTATCATCATCATCATCATCAATAAAAATTCTGTAATCTGAGTTTGTTAACAACTCTAATGTAGATGCATGGGCAGACGAGACCATGAATAGAATTCTGATCACTTGCCCATAGCTATGCTGTCTTTGCAGTGCTAATGAGAGTAAAAAGGACTTATTTTAGTCACCAAAGTAAGCAGAGAATATACAAGGGGGCTGATTCTCCATTGCCTTGAACTTTGTGTAGTCATTTACACCTGTTCAAAGTGAGTGCAAACTGGGTGTAAAAGGCTATCTGATCAATATGGTAGCATTTTATAACTAGTTTGAACAGCTGTAAATTACCACAAGGTGCAAGACAGGGGAGAATCAAGCCCAGAAGATGCAAGTCTATGGAATAAAAGGTGCCATTTCACAGGCACTTCTCAAGTTAGAATCCCAGTAATAAGTGTGGTGAGCCTTAATTCATTGTATCCTTTTATTGCCTTAAGAATTTTGCTAAGATTCTTGCTGTCTTTGTCTTGTTAGAATTTTGCTGGCTGATATCTACAATGGTGCAATAGAAAATAATTTTGATGTACATGATGACAGTTTTGAATAGTCATCTGTATCACTTCCCTGTAATATATCTGCTTCCTTCATCTTACCAGCCCACCACATTTCTCTAGCAGTTAAAGCCAGGATTCAGGAAAGCACTTAAGCACATACTTCATTTTAAACATATGCTGAAGTCCCATTAGCTCTTGCTTAAATAGCCCTCCTGAATAAGAGTGCTTTCCAGAATTGGAGCTTTAACATCTGACACACAATCTTGATTTCTTCTTAATTTTTCCCCTTTTCTCTTATTAAATAATAATTATTATTATTTATTTAACTCTCATCTACTGTTTGAGGTTTTTTGGAACCATTTCTGTATTTCAAATCCTTCACACTCTTGCCAATAGTGGAATGCACCCCAGGAGATAATGACTCCCAGCAGTAGAGGGTTAATACAATGCAGTTTATAATAAGCTACTTGTTCAGGTACATGCATCCTGTTCCAGGCAGCCCATCATCCACACTAATGGGACTTAAAAGAGTTGCTGCCTCTTCCACAGTAGCATAATGATTGTTGGACAGCCTGAGAGACCCATTATCTATCGTGCATACTTCTGATTCTGTCTGGTGATAATGATTTCTTAGTACAACAGTAGTGCAGTAGAATCCCACTCCCTACTGCACAATTGTAGTTTAACATCTTGACCAAGACAAATATAAATTGTATATCATACAACCGGGACACACAATGTATACATGGGCCACTTGCTGCCAAAATAGCTTTGCCCAGCAGGACAAAATTGTGCAAGGTTTCCCTCAAAAAGTTTGATGCTGTGTAAGATTTTAAGAAAAAACAGGAAATATGATGCATTTTGTTTGTACAGTATGCAGATGGAAATGGTGAATGCATTTATTTTTACCCTGGTTAATAATTCTATTGAAAGTTGGATCAAATTTATGGGGAATCCAGTTCAGCAGAATAAGAAAAGGAAAACCTCTGCAGATATGTTTCTATTGCCTATGGAGGAAAACACAAATAGCCCCATTCCATTTGATTTGAACTGTCTATCAATTGAAATAATATTTCTATTTCAGCATAAATAAGAAGTAAAAGGATGCAGTTA
Source organism: Dermochelys coriacea (assembly GCF_009764565.3). Classification (NCBI taxonomy): domain Eukaryota; kingdom Metazoa; phylum Chordata; order Testudines; family Dermochelyidae; genus Dermochelys; species Dermochelys coriacea. Next base: position 23,973,745 of record NC_050076.1, on the reverse strand, counting down.
AAAAAGTTTGTATTTTATTTCACTGGATTAACTTGCCTGGTGCAGAACATATTTCACAGGGAAAGTGCTACATCATATTCAAAATAATTTAAAATGTAATTCCGAGGGGAAAGACTATTTTCAATGTGAAATAAGGATAAATCCTGCACTCATCCAGGAGATATACAAGGATCAAAACATCATAGGGGCTCTGCAGTTCTGCTATTTGAGAGAGCCAGGAAGCAAAAAGACAAACCTGGGTGGACCACTACTGCCCCTACAATGTGCAGCTTCTGTATGATCAAGATGCTGCAAAATAATATATACACATACAATGCTTAGGTTAATTAATTTCTGTTACTAACACTTCATAATGTTTCTCTTGGGCATGTAATTTTAATAGCTACTGCTACTTTCCAAATATCAGTCCCTGATTTTGGAGACAGGGAAATGTGTGTATGTGTTGGTGGTGTTGTAGCCGTGTCGGTCCCAGATTATTAGTCAGACAAGGTGGGTGAGGTAATATCTTTTATTGGACCAACTTCTGTTGGTGAGAGAGAGAAGCTTTGGAGCTATACAGAGCTCTCTTCCTCAGGTCTGGGAAGGTACTCAGAGTGTCACAATTAAGTACAAGGTCGAGCAGACAGTTTACCCATAAGTAGTTAGCACATATTCTGTCTGTTCGACATGGTACTTAGCTGTGACACTCTGAGTACCTTTCCTAAACCTGAGGAAGAGCTCAGTGTAACTTGAAAGGTGCTCTCTCTCTCTCCCGCTCCCCAACAGAAGTTGATCCAGAAAAAGATATTACCTGTCTCTCATTTAACATGGGGATTCAAAGAACACAGTAATTGGAGGGGGGAGGAGAAGATGAGGTGCCAATTTTCCAGTAGTCATCCAGGAGTGGGACACCTTGCTTTGTCCGTTGTTCAAGTCTGTCAAGAACAAATGCCAGCTCCCAAGGCTGGTCAGCCAGCCAGCCAAGATTCCAGGCAGTGAAAGAGATAGTTCGTTGCTGCATTTGTGTCTCTGGGAATATTAATTTCTCTGGATCCTGTAGTTAAACTGATAGCGTCTTTATTGACATTTGTATTATTTACTCTGAATGTTTGTGCCTTGCGCCTGTATGTTGCTAGAAGGTTCAACATGCCAGATTTAGAGTGAGTCTCAGTTCTTCTTGGTCATAACAGGTAGCATAGGGTTGATTTCCTAAAAGCATGGCATATGGTGGCTAAATCCCAATTCAGGCATTAGCTCTGTCTCCCATGTATTTTCAGTTGGATGAAGTATTCTTAGCCCTCTATCCTGTTGCGTAGTGTTGCTATGCATTGTTTAACAACTGCTGTATTCTATCCTAGAGATAGCTGCATTTCAATGATGGATAAAGTGACCTATGACCCAGCTTTCCATATGATAGGCCAGCATCCTGAAATGTTCAGGTTTCTCATTTTATCAGTCAAAGTATGTGCTCAAGACATATTACTATCCTGAGTAGGAGTGCTCTGTGTTTACCAGGAACAAACAGTTCATGACTGTTCTGTGCCATGAACACTATTTAGAGTGAAGTGAAAAGTTGAATGAGTGTAGACGCTGTCAAGACTGCTGTTTTGCTCAAAGCAAATGTTAATGACACTTGTTCAGTGTTTCATGATAAACTCATTCAGACACTAAGTTACTGGGGGGAAAAAATCTTCCACTCAAAAATATGCACTTATCATTGCTGACTCAGAAGCTGGCAGTACTGACACCAGCATGCATTTTACTGAAAACCGCTTTTGAATGGCTGTTTTGCAACCCTAGAATGTCTGTGTCCTAGTTTTTTATTTTGAAAATATAATCAGCTTAATGATGAGTGAAGTGATCTTACTCCCTTCTCTATACACTACTGAAGTTAATGAGCATCCTATAGGATTTGGCACTTTGGGATCTTTGGATGAAAGATGCTTAGGGTTAAATTATTGCCATTTTACACATGGTAGTTAACCCTCACAACACTCCTGTGATACAGATAAATATTTTCCCTATTCTATGTGCAGTATTTTCAATAAAGATCAACAATCTGCATTGTGTATTAGTAAGGGCTGGGTAGAAAAATGTTGGCTTTGAGAGAAAATATTCTAAGCTACCTATGTATCTCGACTGTCAGACTGCGAGAGTGTCCACCTTTCTGGAAAGGTGACAATCCTTGATGCTGCTGTTATCGTTATCCTGAATGAAACTCTTAGGAACTTTAAATCCAACAAATGTGGTTACTAAGTTTCAGTGAAACATGATAACAAAAGCAGACCTTCACCTGAAAATGAAACCCAGAAGACAAGTATTTTTTCTGTTTGGATCACATAGAGAAAAATAAGAACACAGATAGAATGCTAAATAGAGCCAAGGTTCTAGGAGACAAATGTCCAGGCAGCTTTTTTAAAATACCCATCTGAAAAAAATTGGATGCCACCAGGCTTTCATCTCAGTATTCCTGAGGCCAGATTTGACAGTGCTTAACTTTAACTATTACTCCCTGTTGGAAAGAACACCTCCATCTCTGTATTTTTGTATATTTTTTTAAAAAAAGCTTTCAGTCCGGGAGTTACTCAGGGAAACTTAGTCATAAACACAGTCATTAGAAATCTTGTGCAAAAAAATCCTATTTACTTTGCCCAAGAAGTTATTAGCCTTTTATATTCAGTAAAGTCTACTCTTGCAAACCCTTACACACAACAATAATCCCATTGGTTGCCAGTGGAACTGCTCATGTGAGTAAGAACTATTCCTGTTAATCATGGTCTGCAGGACTGCATCCAAACTGTAATACCTGAAAGTCCAAAAATATGGAATGTGATGAAAAGTTTCAATAAACCTGATGTACTTTAATGTCTCCAAAAAGAAGGCTCCTGCTGTATTACTAAAACAAGGCAGAAAGTTTTCAAAAGTGCCTGTGTGACCTAGGAGCCCAATTCCCATTGACTTTACTAAATTACACTTAAACTCTTATGTCATTTAGGTGCTTTTAAAAATTTTACCCTAAAAAATAACCCAAGAGGACTGGGGATCCAGAAACTTCCTGTTCTTTTCTTGAAAAACAATGTTCAGTGATCCTGAATCAATTGTCCCTGGGTTTGATTATTATAATTACTGGCACTCCTTTAAAATAAAAAAAAGAAATGAAATGAAAATCACTCAAGCCCATGTAAGCAGCAGAATATATCCCAAGAGATATCATGAAACGTTTAAGAGAAAAAATTAAAGCTTTTCAGAGGTTGAGAAATTACACTGATCCGAGGTCTGGGACTTGTAACATCAAGTCATGGATCAGAGCCAGAACATCACTGCTGATATGTGGGACTAGTGACCATGTGATTCAATATCTCATGAACTGCCAGGGCTATACATAGGGTTGCCAACTTTCTAGTCGCATAAAACCAAACACCCTAGCCCCGCCCCTTCCCCAAGGCCCCACTCACTACATTCCCTCTCCCTCGGTGGCTTGTTCTCCCCCACCCTCACTCAGTTTGACTGGGGTGGGGCTGGGAGTTCGGGTATTGGAGGGAGCTCCAGGTTGGGGGGTGGGGCAGAGGGATTCAGAGTGCAGAAAGGGGTTGCAAGTTGAGGCAGGGGTCTGGAGTGTGGGAGGGGGTGAGGGCTCTGAGCTGGGGGTGCTGGCTCTGGAGCGGGACTGGGGATGAGGGGTTTGGGGGCAGGATGGGGCTCTGGGTTTGGAGATGCTCAGGGCTTAGGGCGCAGGCTTTCCTTGGGTGGATCCCCATCAGCAGCGCAGCAGGGGGAGCTAAGCCAGCCTCCTTACCCGTCTGCCCCCCCCAAAGCTGGGAGCAGGGCTGTGTATACAGAAGGGGGCCACCGCAACAGGGGTAAGGGGGCTAAGGCCCGCAACTGAGGAAGGGCATGGGGCCAAGAACAGAGCCCAGGCACAGGGCCAGCAGCTGGGGCCCCAGGAGCAGAGCCCTGGGTGTGGAGCCGATGAGCCCTGGCAGCGGAGGCCTGGGAGCGGGGTGGGGCCAGTGGCCAGGACCCGAGCCCCCACTCAGGGTGAAGTGAGGAGTTGGGGGACAGAGGGCCAGGAGCAGGGCTGAGGCATGGAAATCATCCTCTGCACCCCTACTTCCCCCGCCTGTGCTGGCACCATGCTGCACACGACCCAGAAGCAGCAAACAACCAGCAGGTCCAGCTCCTAGATGGGGGGCCAGGAGGCTCCACGCACTGCTCTCGCCCTCAGGCACAGCCCCCCCCCTGCTCCCACTGGCCAGCTCCTGGCCAATGGGAGTGTGGAGCCAGTACTCAGGGCAGGTGCAGCCTGCGGAGCCCCATGGCCTGCCCATCTAGGAGCCAGACCACTTCCAGGGCACAGAGCAGTGCCAGCCAGGACAGGTAGGGACTAACCTGCCTTAACACCGCAGCACTGCCAATCTGACTTTTAACAGTCCAGTCGGCAGTGCTGACCAGAGCCGCCAGGGTCCCTTTTTGACTGGGTGTTCCCAGTCTGTACAAATGCTGGAATTCCCATGATTGATGTTTTAATGCTGGAATGAACACTGTAATAGGATGGCAGTTTTTGCCTGAAACAGCCCACCCTGTTATCAGATTTTGATCTTGATAAGGCTATATGAGTTCTGCTAGCTTAGTGAAGATGACTTATTACGCGCCCCGGGGCATAAGGGAAGTGCGAGTGACTTTCTGTGAAGAAAGGCTCTAAGGTGTGGTCTGAGCAGTCCTAAGTGTTGTCCGATTTTTAGATTATATATTAATTATATTGATTACTTAAGAATTCTCAGATGTCACTTTGAGGGTTGACAGGTTTTTGCCCCAAGATTAGGCCTGGTATTATTTAAATTATTATATGGGTGGGAGCCCCAACGTGTACAGTTGCAACACTTACACCATAAAAAGAAAAGGAGTACTTGTGGCACCTTAGAGACTAACAAATTTATTTGAGCATAAGCTTTCGTGAGCTACAGCTCACTTCATCGGATGCATTCGGTGGAAAATCCATTACACCATAGGAACTCTTATATTTATTAATACATTTAGCACAGTTACAAACACCCCAACTTAGTAAGGTAGATAGAGATACTACAGAATGTACATTTGCACATTCACATACTTCCACCATACATTATAGGTTAACCTGAAGCGTTAGCCGTTGTTTTCTTATTACCATTATCTTTCCCATCATCACCAGTGACCATTATTTTGGCACTTCCCAAGGTCGACATCTCTTTCCCCTTAAACTATTTTCAGCTCCCCAAATACTTTGGGTTTTCTGTTTATTTGTTCAAAGTTCATAGACCTCAACCTTATGCTAACTTGCGGAAGCTAATGTCTTACAAGATACAGGCCTGTAGGTTTCTTGCATTATTGCTGAACATAATGCAAAGCAGAATATAATGCAAAGTAGTGAATATAATAAAGGCAAGCTAGCCCACTGGGCTACATAAGGAAGCACTAGGAGCAGCAACTGGAGAGGATGTTTTGAGTTGATCTTTATCTTATTGCTGAATTCTTTGTTCAAATAGCCAAAACACAGGAATGAGGTGGATCTAGACTCTGCATAGTTTGTGGCCTTTTGTGTTTCTACAGCAGGTTAGGTAAGGTACCAGCTCTCTAACACCTTGCTACAACAAGTTGAGCAATGTAATACCGGACTTTTAAAAGCCTATAATTATATCATCTTGCCTTTTACATTAGATTCAGTTCCATCAGCTCAGTTGGTAGTCACTAGCTTGAACAGTTAAGAGATAAAATCTGTGCTGTATTCTGTGTGACAGTTTGGAATCCCAGCTTTCAAATTCCATAAAGCTTCAATCTTAGACTCTTTGGGTTCATGAAAATACTGATGGCTCAAGTTAGGCTAAAATTGAAGTGGGCAGAGAAGAAGGAAAAGCATGACTGTAATCAGAATGACCTGACTGTAAAAGCATTGACTTCTGCTATTTTATTACAATAAGTAAAATGGAAAACATAAAACTTACTTAGCATAGGGACAAACATTAATTTGCTCTGTGGTTTTATCTCCACTTTTGTTCTATACCTGAGATTTTTTGCCACTTACCTGGGGCAATGTAGTTCCCATTGAACATGGAATAGGAAGTGTTTTTGAGGTCAGTGACAGCAATATGGAACTCTCATGAGGCCTGATCCCGTGAGATGCTGAGTTCCTCCTGCAAAATATTGAGCACCCTCATCTTCTACTGACTTCAAAAGGGAGTTGAGGGCTCTCAGCACCACACAGGATCAGACTATATATATACCATTAAAACATAAACATGAGCATAAACTTTCAGGCACACTGAACCAGAACAAAGTCTGTAAATAATTAATTGAACTGAGACAGCTCTAGCAATTATAATGAACAAAGAAGCTGAGAGAGAGAGATTTAGCATTTAACATACTTTTTATTTAACTTGAAATTAAAAATTATATTATTAGTACAAGAGTTGTCTTGGCTTGTTTAATTCATTTACAGACTTTGTTGTGAGATGTGTGAGATGGTGTGAGATGGCTAGAGATTTTCCCTAAATTGATGATGAAAACAAACATTACTTTGACAATGGTGAAAAATGTCACTTAATTTTGGGCACCGGAACAATCAGTGGGGGTTTGACAGCTGGACAGATGCAAACCCAACGGAGATCAAAAACTCCCAAAACTGTTGCTCATTTTCAAAAATACATATACAAACAATGGCTGCACTATTAATTTTTTTAGTGAATCAGTCAATTCAGAAAATAAAAATACCATAAAACCCGAATACATACTTGATTCAGTTGTCCACTTGACAGGGAAAACATCATTGAGATTGAAGAGAGATGTTTGGCACCCTGGCAAGGAATTAACATGAGATTCAGTCTTTTGAAAGCCGGTTGTGAAGAGAGCTTAACCTAAACCTGGCCTATATAGCTAGGGTAAAAATAAAAAGAGTGAGGGAGACCAGAAAGGCATCACACACAGGTATTTGAAAAGGCATAAATCAATCCCAATAAACTGTTTGAGAAAGTAATTAATTAATTTTAAAAGAAGAGGTTATTGACTTTAAATTGATGAGAAAACTAACCTTTAAGCAATTCAGACACAATGCCTTTACAAAAAGAGTGATTAAAATCTGGAGCACTAATAAGAGAAGTATGGTGCTTTGAGAGAAAGCTGGATCAAGTTCTGGGAGTGGAGAGAGACTATTACTATTTATATGACCATGAATAGCTTCTTCTTAGATATTGAGCCTTGATGGGATAAGTCATTAGGACAACTGTGTTCACATAAACTTCTAGGGGTCAGATTGTCTTCTTTGACTCTAAATATTTCCTGTAAATGTAAAGGGCCAAATTTAGACACGAGTCTCTCTCTCTCTCTCTCTCTCTCTCTCTCTCTCATATATATCTGAAAAACTCTAAGCCCACACACATTGTATCAAGAAAAGCAGCTACCAGGAGGCTGTAAGAAGGTGGAAATTAAAGTAGTTCCCTCCCGGCTTCGACTTTCACCTTGTACCTGCACCTCAGCATGAAAGTGATGTCAATGTAAACTTCCTTATTCATCAGTAAGTGGGTGTAGCAGCTCCAGGGGAGTCTAATTTACCTTGTCTTGCTCTTCACCTCAGGATTTGGGCCAAAGTGTTAAAGTGTTACGGTAGAGTCTTACCAGGAAAGCTAGGCTGAAGCAATTCCAGTAGGTTCCCTTTCTACACAAGTATGAAGATCCCCATCTTTCATCAAAGACACTTGAAGTCATTGGGAAATGTGGGTGCTCAGCAGCCATGATAATCAAGCTACCTTTTTAAGTGCATACATTTTATGTGCTCAAGTTGTCCTTTCTGACCTATAATTGTAAATGAGACCAGCGTTGAAATTGAGTTTAGAGCTAGAGCAGCCTACTAGTATTTAGTCTGATCTTTCATTCTGAAGGTTATTGGGGCTTAGGATCTAGCAAGCCCTGGAATAATTTCAACATTGTATGAGACCAAGTCAAAGTTGAAAGACAAAGCTCTATATGTTCACCCATTGAATTGCTATGTTTCTTATCTATTGATATGGGAGATGGGCAACCTCGAAAGAATATAAATTTCCAAAATGACAGTATATTGTGTATTATCCATACCTTAAATGAAACTTTTCTTGACTTTCACCAAAACAACTGCAAATCCCTCAGTCTTTCTTCTATACCACTTTCCTTTTCATCCCAACAAGTAGCCTGACTTTCTCAAAAGAATATTATACAAATTCAAAATATACCAGATTCAACTCTGAATTAGGATACAAGTGAAATGAAATGGACTGTGAATTAAAATTAAAGCAAAGTGAACAATTCCCCACATCAGGAGTGTATTCAACAATTAATTGTGATTAGCAGCCACACACAAAAGGTCTGAAGCAGAATTAAATATGAGTGCTGAGATAGGTCTGGGAAAGCTTGCACAGCCCATGGCCATAGCAGGAATGAGTCAGCCGCAATCTTTCAACTTCTCATTTTCATGAGAACATAAATTAATGAAACCCTTATAAAAAAAGAAAGACAGACATCTGGCAGCCTTTTGCAGGGGGGAAAAAATAGCACAGCAGGCCAAAATTATATTTTGCAAATCTCAATTTCTTACTCCCTTTCTTCCTGCCAAATCATTTGAGCTAAGTTAACCATCATCAACCAAAATTAATTTCCAAATCTCCGTAAAATATATTCCACATAATCACCATCCATCACAACAGGATGTTCATAAATTCCTGAAATCTTCTCCTGCCAAGCACTACCCTCAGGCATGAGAGTTTGGTTGCAGACGTCCAAGAGCTAATTCATTTTAGATATCTTACTTCTACCTTTTATTTTAGAATGAAACAGCTATTTGAAATTGAAAGGAAATAGTTAATCACACACACATTGTCTGAGATGCAGCACATGGGCTTGAATGTCATCTGAGCATCTTGTGGTTTTGAAGAATTATCCTTGTTTCCCAATACGTACAAAGTCTAGAGCACTTTATAGCTTGATCTGACAGGTCCAGGCCCCACCTCTTCTAGAAGAGACACATTTTCCTTTCCTCTTTGTAATGTAATGAAAATGGGTCAGTTTACTAACTAGGATTTTTTTTCCCCAATAAGCTGTTAAAACCTCATTACGAGTCTATAAGATTGATGAATGTTAGAAGTAAAATATTTTCAGCACACCTTGGAAAGAGTTCCACTAAATGTCAATGCATGAGAATATTACTCACTGACTAACAGGGAGTAGGACTGTATTTTGAATAACAAATAATTGTTATTGGAATCATCTGTGCAATAAAGAGAATTCTTGCCAAACAGGAAGTTGACCAGCTCCAGAGAAATCTCACCAAAGCAAGTTACTGAAGATCTTTTTCCATTGTTATTCTGTCTTAAACAAGGGTGGATTTAGGACTAAGTGAGGCCTCTAAATAGCTAGGATGAAATGCTGGCCCCAGTGAAGTCCATGGGAGTTTTGCAATTGACTTCAATAGAGCAGGATGTCACCCCCAAAAAACATTTCTTCCCAGCGGGAAAGGGTGAAAGGAAGCTCCATGAAGCACAGTGATTCCTGGTGACTCCACACTACCCCTACCACGGGGCAATGGCTAAAAGCCACAATTAAACCCAAAAGTTTCCAGCAACTCTACAAGTTACAGTCAGGATGAGAGCTCTGTAACAAGAAGAGACATACTATGAAATGTGAACCCCATTTTGGTTCTATACAAATGGCTCTCGTAAATTATGATCAGGAAATGATCTACAGGATTACCAAATTATTCTTGCCGAGTTGAAACACTGACGAATATTCTGTCTGCAAATGGTCGATATAGTATGTTGTTGTTGAGAGTGTAGTTGTATTAATTTAGATGGAATATATGAGCCGAAGGGGTTAACATAACACAGTCAGTGTCCAACATTAAACAGTTTTAAACAAGGTTTAGGGTTTGATATAGAGAGAATTCAGCCTGTTTAATACCATGGCAAACACACCATTAAATATCCTTTTTAACCTTTTATTAAAGATACATATAAGAAGGAAAAACAGTTAATGCATTTGAAATGTAAAGTATTAAATAAGGCTTTCATTTTAACATCTCCTGTTTCCTTACCCTTTAGTTGGAGAGAGAGAGACATTTTCTTGCTTGACATTCTTTTAGAAGGTATTAAAGATGGTAATAATTGTCCTTTAGGGGTGAAAAGAGAAGAAATTAGTTAAGATTGGCTGGAACTGTCATTGTTGCTGTTGTTCTTAAAGTCTAGTCTTGTTTCCTACGACGACAAAATAGGAAAAACACCCACAAAAAGGGGAGAGAAAAAATAGCAAAGAAAGAAAATTCAACTTTTGTTTTGGTGTTGATTTTCACTTGCAATTTCACTAGTGGAGAAACTCAAGCACAGCACATGGTCTTATTAGCAAGTCTGGTATGTCCACACTGCAATTAAAAAAACTCTCAGTTGGTCCGTGCCAGCTGACTCTGGCTTCTGGGGCTCATGCTGTGGGGCTGTTTAATTGCAATGTAGACTTCCGGGCTTGGGCAGGAGTCTGGTCTCGAGGACCTTGCAAGGTGGGAGGGTCCCAGAGCTCAGGCTCCAGGCCAAGCTTGGAAGTCTACATTGCAATTAAACAGCCCCACCGCCTGAGCCCCAGGAGCCTGAGTCAGCTAGTATGGGCCAAGTGCAGATTTTTAATTGCAAATTAGACATACCCTCTGAGACCTGGCAAACTTGTACCATCATCAGGCTGTTTAGAGCATTGCATTTAGCTGCCTCTTTCTGGTTACAGGCTTACAGCAGTGTTGCAAAATATAGTGTTGGCCAGCTAAGCCAGACTCTTATTAGACACAAGGGAAAAGGGGAAAGATAGAAAAGAGAAGAAATAAGGTGGAGAACAAAAAAGGAAGCATGGAGGTTGTGGGAGGCAAAGTCTCACATTCAGATGGTGTTTGGGATTCAGTCTGAACTTCTGGAGGTGGTGGTGTCATCCGGGTCCCTCTCTCTGGCCCAGTCTGGTCAGGACATGTCTTAGAATTAAGATGAAGAAGGTCCCAGGAGACAGTGGGGGTGGCAGCAATGATGGTGAAATTCCAATTTTTCTCCTCATTGTCCCTTTCCTTAAGGACCCAAAAAGGGAGTGGTGGGTGGAATACGCCATTCCCTCATTATTTTGTCCGCCAATTAGGCTTAATGTTTGACATACCAGTTTTGCTTTATTAATTTCTGGTCCTCAGTTCCTCTTGTTTACTAGACGTGATCCAAACACAGTCCTTGAGTTATATCAGTAGGCCTTTTTGTTTGGACTAATTTAGTCTGTCTTCCTTTCGCAGCTTTTCCTATCACCATCTGTTATTGTAGGCTTTTTTTGACAACTTATGAATCTTCACCTCTTTTTTGCAGTTAAGTTCACAGTCAGTAAATTTGTAGGCCTATTATTACAACAGGATACAACTAAAATGGCCTTGCAGAAAGGAAAAAAGAGTTCTATGGCAGAAAAGTCAGAAAACTCTTTTATTGTTAGCAAGTGGCAATATGACAAATACATATATTTTAAAATTAGGTTTTTTTCAATTTTCCCACATTGTGTAAATCCAACTTTAAAGGCATACTGTTGGGTCAAATTCAACCAATCTTTAGGTTTTGTAAAAATGAACTTTTACAATCAAAAGGATCAATAAAAAAAATTCCATTTGTTTCCAAATTCCGATGGAAACCATTTTTATTTTAACAAATAAACATTCCCCTGTGCTGTTTGCCACCCCAAGACTCCAGAATCATGCTAGTGCATTAAAACTTGAAAATGAATTTGACTAGAAACACAAAAGGCACAAACGTGGAATTGACCAGACTGTTTCCATAGGTCAAGCTGAGAGAAATGCAAAAAACAAACACAATGCACAAGCAATGAAAATTGAATTAGATTTTTTAAATTCTGTCAGAATTGTTAATCTAAGGCACTGTTTGTAACATAGACAAGGAATATCTGTTGTTGTTGATTTAAATATGATTTTTAACCTGGCCATGTCCCTGACAGTTTGAGAACACAGGTTTTTGTTAGTCTTCTCATGGGTTCTTTTGGTGGTAATTGTTTTGATACATGATCAGGTAAGTATGTATTACCTCTTACTGGAATTAGCAGCAAGGTTTCTTGTCTGCAAGTACTGGCAAAAAAAACCAGCTAGACATCATCAGCAGGGTCACTGCAGGTCACGATCTAACATCAAAAGCATAACAATTCTACCATGGTAGGAGCCCTCATTTTTTAAAAAATGAACAATAATAAAAAAGAAACAGCTCTTAGAACTAGCATTGTCTAAGTTTTAAATGTAAGGGCCTGATTCTCCTCCCAGTTACACCAAATTAACTCCACTAGGCTCAATCCGCAATCCTGCTAAGGTCCCTTTCTGATTGTAGAGCAGTGCAAAGGGATCTTAAACCTTCCTAAATGGGGAATTGAGACTTTCCCCAGCACAAGAAATCCTTAGCTGGTGTAAACCATCTTAATGCTAGTCCTGCCCCCAGCCTAGATGGTGTGCCAGAGGCAGGAGTAGGAAGAGGCAGAATGCACTGAATTCTGGTGAGTCTTGCTAATATCAAAGGCCTTTGACACCCAGTACATCAGCATATGTTAGACCATCCCTCAGGTTCAGCCCAGAGCCAGGGAAAAGCAGGAAAGTGGTTTGGTCCTTTGCCTCCTCCTTCCTCAGCATGAGCTCATTTTAGCTGATTATTAACCCCATTGTAACAGTGGAGTTATTCCAGCTTTACGAAAGGGACAGCAGAATCGGCCACAATTAGTCTAATTTTGAATGTGTTGGTCAGATCCTCACCTTGCGCACCTGAGATCTGTTGACTTTAATGAAACTACACCAATTTATACCAGCTGAAGATCTAGCCTTAAAAGTATAGATAGTGATATCTCATATTACAGATAAAAGCACTGATCCTGCAGACTCTGTAGCACAGTACAGCACAGCACATACCATGTGTACTCCTGTTGACATCTGTGAACTATTTGTGATAGCAAGGACTGTGCTTATTAGTAAGGATTTGCAGGACTGGGTTTCTAAGATGCAAAGAGAGCTTTATAATAATAATTTACTAGCTGTAACATGCATGTTACATGGTTAAACTCAGCAAAGAAAATGTGTAGATTTTTGCTGTACAAGTTAAATTCTATCAACAACCATGGAAACATTTAAAGTTTATAGTTTGTAATGAAATTAGAAGTACAGATTTACAGGAATGTGTGGAGATTATCTACATACTGTTTGTAGAGGAATAATTATTAACAGAATTAAAATATTTAATCAGAATGTATAACATGACAACAGAGAGCATTTCATCTCATAAAGATGATGCAACAAGACCAAGCAGTCTTAAAAAAAATATTCAACTTATGAAAAGTGATTTTCAATAAAATGCTATTTGCCATTTTAAAAGTGTGTGTGTCAAAAGGAGGGAAAACAATTACATTCACCCCTATGCCCACCCACACCCCTAAGAAGGGATGTTTTAAAATGGTAACATTGAAACACATTTTTAATCTCTCACAGTAGATCCTGTATGTCTGTACTGGAGAAATGGAGTATTGAGATAATCACTGAACATGTCTCTACTTCAGGGGCCCAATCCTTCAAATCTTACTCTTGCAAGTAGCCAATCACTCATGTAAGCAGTTCCATTAAACTCAATAGAACTCTCATGTGAGGACTAAGGGAATGCTCTTGTGAGTAAGGGTCATGGGGTAGATTTTGTGCTGGGACTCCTAAGAGCCCTGTGCCTGGCATAGCCCTACAACAGGGTTAGCAAGAGGAGCAGTTTGGGGTATCATAAGCCACTTATGTCAATCCTACATTGTTTGTGCCTCAGGTAAACTTTGCCCCAGCCTGTTGTGGTTCCTTTACAGCCTCTGTACACCACCAAAGCCATGTATGGGGACCAAGACAAGGACTGGAATTGGTCTCTAATTTGTATAAGCAAGTCTGCATATCAACTGCTGAATTTAGCTATTTAGGTATTCAGATTACAGAAATCAACATCTGTCTGAGTATAAAGCTACTATTAATTCATGGACCATTTCTGCAAATGCTGTATCTAAATTCCTCCATCTCTTTACCATGGGGATAATAATTAATGAGCTACCTATCTCATATGCTTATTTTGAAGATTCATTTACCAATGTTCAGTGCTTTGCAAATATAAAATACTATTATTAATTTTTTGTTAATCACTGATGATGCACTTGGTGCTGTGCAAAATACAAGAATAAAGACAGTCCCAGTTGCAAAGAGCTTCTAATGTGAAAGGCCACAGTAGAGAAGATCAGACACACTGGAAAAGAAAGAAGACGGTTAGATTTTTCCTCCCCTAGTTTAAAAGCATATTTGTGGATGGGGACATTACAGTGACATTGAATAGCATATGTAGGCCCTTATAGAGTGCTAAGTATTATTATTGATTGCCATCAACACTGAATACATAAATACATCATTTCTCTAAAGATAAAACACACTAGAATATGTTACAAAAGCAAATCTTGCATGGTCATTACCAATTATTGAAGAAAAAGGACAGAACAGTCTTGAATACACATCTTTTTACTCTGATCTTTCGCATTATGTTGGCCAGTTAGTCATCTACCATCTGGATTCATTCCTGACCTCTTCCGCATCCATTGCTGATGTCCTCTCTAGCAGTTCTTTGATCTCTAAATTGAAGTCCTGACCTTTCTTTCTTAGAAATCTGTTTAAAAATGTATATTGATGACTGTTCATATTAGGAAAATAACATCTCACCTTCATGAGATACTTAAGCATAAATATCTGAACTACAGATAATAGAACAAATGCATCTGTCTAGCAATATTAAAAACACCATCATACTCTCTGCACATCTTTCAGTGCCAAATGCCAAAACAGAGAGATGGCAGACAAGAAATAGCATGTCTAACTACAGTGAACCACTACAAGCCTCTACCAAGCCTATTCTCCCAAGGAAATAATCATGCAAAATTACTTACCAGCATTAGGGAAACTCATAAGTGAAATGGAGGATAAAACTACTTTATTATGGTGGTAGTTAGTAAGTGTCACAACAAGATATCCCAATATTAATTCTAATATCTGAAACTCACTATGAGGGTGGATGAAATCTCTTCTTGGAGAAAAGGGGGTAGGCTCCATGGATGTACTTAGGTGCCTAAACCCCAGACTTAGGCAACTAAGTCCCAGGTTTAGGTGCCAAAGTCCCAGTTTTGGCTCCACTGTGATCCACAAAAGTGCTACTGATCCAATTAGGTGCCTAAATTCACTCAGCACCTAAGTTTTGCAGAATAAAAGTCCCCTAGGTGTTTCTGAACATGTGTAGTGTTGCCTCCCTCTAGGTTTCTGGACACCTATCTCCCACCTAAGCCCCAGAGTGATTCACAAACCAGTGGAAGGCCAGAGTTTGGCCACCTAAATCACATGTGGGACCCAATCAACTGGGCATGCTCAGAGGCTGTCTATGAGGTTGGGTCCCAGTCAAAATTCAAGGGGAGAAGGAGGTGTTGGTGCCCACCTTATAACTTTTATCCAAGTGGTTAAACACTCTCCTTTATCCCATCTGGCAGCCGGGGGAATTGAATCTGTGTCTCCCATATCCCAAGCAGGGGCTCTAACCACTGGACTAAAAGTTATAAGGTATGCACCACCTCCTCCCCCCTTCTCCTCCCCAGCACCCCATTTTGTGTGGAGTGAAGTAGCGCCTGGCTAAGCCATTCCCTCATAAACCAGCTTAGGTGCCCAAGCCATCTGACACCAGGTGGCAGGCTCCATTCATTGATCGCAAAGCTGACATGGGTGCCTCCCTGCAGCCTGGACTTAGGTGCCTATATCTGAAAAAGCAGAGGGGCTTAGGACACACCCCTTTTGTCAGCATCTCCCATTGGCTAGCTTAGGTGGGAGCCACCTAGGATGCTGACTTTGGCAGATTTCTTTCTTAGGCACCTGTCTCTCCCCATTCATTTTCTCGGGAGCCCGAACTCAGCTTTGTCGATTGCAGTGCTGTTGCTGTGATTTTCTAGATGCCTAAAAGTTAGACGCCATGATGCTGAGCATTACAATTTGGTGCTATTACATTGATGGGGTGATATATGGTTGTTTAACCAACTTCCGATGAAGTGAGCTGTAGCTCACGAAAGCTTATGCTCTAATAAATTTGTTAGTCTCTAAGGTGCCACAAGTACTCCTTTTCTTTCCTTCTTTTCTGTTTCAGTCACATTATAGAGTGATTGGATTTGATTCTGATCTCCCTTAACCAGTTTTTCACCAGTATATCTAATTGACTACAATTACTCCTGAGCTGTACCAGTTTAAATCAGATCATAATTGGACCTAGGGCTTGTCTATACTGCCAGTTTACAGGGCTGCAATTTTCTTGCTCAGGGGTGTGAAAAACACACCCCTGAGCACAGCAAGCTTCAGTGCTGAGAGCTACGCCCTTCGTGGAGGTGGTTTTTTTAGAGCACTGGGAGACCTCTCTCCCAGCGCTGTGCCACGACCACACAAGGCACATTAAAGTGTCATTTCATATTTTATCTCTGAATACCCAAAACCTCCCAGTGAGCTCAAATGTTGCTCAGGTACAAAATGCAGGCTCAGGTCCACAGTTTGTAAAGCACTTTGGGATTCTAAGGAGCAAGAGCTTTATAAGAGGCTCATATCCGAATGTGCACTGAAAGGAAACCAATGAGGAGATGTTTTAAGACTACTTTTCATGTTTAAAAAGCATTTTTAGCACACTTTTGGATACTTTTCTAGCATTTTATATTATCGTAAGTATAGCATTTAGCACTTTGGCATACTTTTTTGCCTTTGTATGTATCATAAGTA